>NC_072401.2:80442500-81692500 GCF_028858775.2 Pan troglodytes
AAGCAAATTACACAAAAAGAGTCTTTCAAAACTGCTGTGTCTAAAGGAAGGTTCAACACTGTGAGATGAATGCACACAACACAAAGAAGTTACTGAGAATTCTTCTGTCTAGCATTTTATGAAGAAACCCTGTTTCCAACGAAGGCCTCAAAGAGGTCCAAATATCCACTTGCAGACTTTACAAACAGAGTGTTTCCAAACTGCTCTATGAAGAGAAAGGTTAAACTCTGTGAGATGAATGCACACATAAGAAATTAGTTTCTGAGAATGATTCTCTCTAGTTTTTATTGGAAGATATTTCCTTTTCTATGAACGGCCTCAAATCGCTTGAAATCTCCATAAGCAAATTACACAAAAAGACTCTTTCAAAGCTGCTGTGTCTAAAGGAAGGTTCAACACTGTGAGTTGAATACACACAACACAAAGAAGTTACTGAGAATTCTTCTGTCTAGCATTATATGAAGAAATCCCGTTTCCAACGAAGGCCTCAAACAGGTCCAAATATCCACTTGCAGACCTTACAAACAGAGTTTTTCCAAACTGCTCTGTGAAAAGAAAGGTTAAACTCTGTGAGTCGAACGCACACATAAGAAATTAGTTTCTGAGAATGATTCTGTCTAGTTTTTATTGGAAGATATTTCCTTTTCTATGAACGGCCTCAAATCGCTTGAAATCTCCACAAGCAAATTACACAAAAAGAGTCTTTCAAAACTGCTGTGTCTAAAGGAAGGTTAAACACTGTGAGTTGAATACACACAACACAAAGAAGTTACTGAGAATTCTTATGTCTAGCATTCTATGAAGAAATCCCGTTTCCAACGAAGGCCTCAAAGAGGTCGAAATATCCACTTGCAGACTTTACAGAGTGTTTCCAAACTGCTCTATGAAGAGTAAGGTTAAACTCCGTGAGGTGAATGCACACATCACAATGTGGTTTCTCAGAATCATTCTGTCTTCTTTTTATACGAAGATATTTCCTTTTCTACCATTGGCCTCATTTCGCTTGAAATCTCCACACGCAAATTCCAGAAAAAGAGTGTTTCAAATCGGCTCTGTCTAAAAGATGGTTCAACTCTGAGAGTTGAATAAACAGAACAGAAAGAAGTTACTGAGAATTCTTCTGTCTAGCATTATATGAAAAAATCCCGTTTCCAAGGAAGGCCATAAAGAGATCCAAATATCCACTTGCAGACGTTAGAAACAGAGTGTTTTCAAACTGCTCTATGAAAAGAAAGGTTAAAATCTGTGAGCTGAATGCACACACCACAAAGCAGTTTCACAGAATGATTCTGTCTTGTTTTTGTACGAAGATATTTCCTTTTCTACCATTGACCTCGAAGCGCTTGAAATCTCCACTTGCAAAATCCACAAAAAGAGAGTTTCAAATCTGCTCTGTCTAAAGAAAGTTCAACTCTGTGAGTTGAATACACACAACCCAAAAGTGTTACTGAGAATTCTTCTGTCTAGCATTCTATGAAGAAATCCCGTTTCCAACGAAGGCCTCAAAGAGGTCCAAATATCCACTTGCAGACTTTACAAACTGAGTGTTTCCAAACTGCTCTATGAAAAGAAAGGTTAAACTCTGTGAGTTGAACGCACACATAAGAAATTAGTTTCTGAGAATGATTCTGTCTAGTTTTTATTGGAAGATATCTCCTTTTCTATGAACGGCCTCAAATCGCTTGAAATCTCCACAAGCAAATTACACAAAAAGAGTCTTTCAAAACTGCTGTGTCTAAAGGAAGGTTCAACACTGTGAGATGAATGCACACAACACAAAGAAGTTACTGAGAATTCTTCTGTCTAGCATTTTATGAAGAAACCCTGTTTCCAACGAAGGCCTCAAAGAGGTCCAAATATCCACTTGCAGACTTTACAAACAGAGTGTTTCCAAACTGCTCTATGAAGAGAAAGGTTAAACTCTGTGAGATGAACGCACACATAAGAAATTAGTTTCTGAGAATGATTCTCTCTAGTTTTTATTGGAAGATATTTCCTTTTCTATGAACGGCCTCAAATCGCTTGAAATCTCCATAAGCAAATTACACAAAAAGACTCTTTCAAAACTGCTGTGTCTAAAGGAAGGTTCAACACTGTGAGTTGAATACACACAACACAAAGAAGTTACTGAGAATTCTTCTGTCTAGCATTATATGAAGAAATCCCGTTTCCAACGAAGGCCTCAAACAGGTCCAAATATCCACTTGCAGACCTTACAAACAGAGTTTTTCCAAACTGCTCTGTGAAAAGAAAGGTTAAACTCTGTGAGTCGAACGCACACATAAGAAATTAGTTTCTGAGAATGATTCTGTCTAGTTTTTATTGGAAGATATTTCCTTTTCTATGAACGGCCTCAAATCGCTTGAAATCTCCACAAGCAAATTACACAAAAAGAGTCTTTCAAAACTGCTGTGTCTAAAGGAAGGTTAAACACTGTGAGTTGAATACACACAACACAAAGAAGTTACTGAGAATTCTTATGTCTAGCATTCTATGAAGAAATCCCGTTTCCAACGAAGGCCTCAAAGAGGTCGAAATATCCACTTGCAGACTTTACAAACAGAGTGTTTCCAAACTGCTCTATGAAGAGTAAGGTTAAACTCCGTGAGGTGAATGCACACATCACAATGTGGTTTCTCAGAATCATTCTGTCTTCTTTTTATACGAAGATATTTCCTTTTCTACCATTGGCCTCATTTCGCTTGAAATCTCCACACGCAAATTCCAGAAAAAGAGTGTTTCAAATCGGCTCTGTCTAAAAGATGGTTCAACTCTGAGAGTTGAATAAACAGAACAGAAAGAAGTTACTGAGAATTCTTCTGTCTAGCATTATATGAAAAAATCCCGTTTCCAAGGAAGGCCATAAAGAGATCCAAATATCCACTTGCAGACGTTAGAAACAGAGTGTTTTCAAACTGCTCTATGAAAAGAAAGGTTAAAATCTGTGAGCTGAATGCACACACCACAAAGCAGTTTCACAGAATGATTCTGTCTTGTTTTTGTACGAAGATATTTCCTTTTCTACCATTGACCTCGAAGCGCTTGAAATCTCCACTTGCAAAATCCACAAAAAGAGAGTTTCAAATCTGCTCTGTCTAAAGAAAGTTCAACTCTGTGAGTTGAATACACACAACCCAAAAGTGTTACTGAGAATTCTTCTGTCTAGCATTCTATGAAGAAATCCCGTTTCCAACGAAGGCCTCAAAGAGGTCCAAATATCCACTTGCAGACTTTACAAACTGAGTGTTTCCAAACTGCTCTATGAAAAGAAAGGTTAAACTCTGTGAGTTGAACGCACACATAAGAAATTAGTTTCTGAGAATGATTCTGTCTAGTTTTTATTGGAAGATATCTCCTTTTCTATGAACGGCCTCAAATCGCTTGAAATCTCCACAAGCAAATTACACAAAAAGAGTCTTTCAAAACTGCTGTGTCTAAAGGAAGGTTCAACACTGTGAGTTGAATACACACAACACAAAGAAGTTACTGAGAATTCTTCTGTCTAGCATTATATGAAGAAATCCCGTTTCCAACGAAGGCCTCAAACAGGTCCAAATATCCACTTGCAGACCTTACAAACAGAGTTTTTCCAAACTGCTCTGTGAAAAGAAAGGTTAAACTCTGTGAGTTGAACGCACACATAAGAAATTAGTTTCTGAGAATGATTCTGTCTAGTTTTTATTGGAAGATATTTCCTTTTCTATGAACGGACTAAAATCGCTTGAAATCTCCACAAGCAAATTACACAAAAAGAGTCTTTCAAAACTGCTGTGTCTAAAGGAAGGTTAAACACTGTGAGTTGAATACACACAACACAAAGAAGTAACTGAGAATTATTATGTCTAGCATTCTATGAAGAAATCCCGTTTCCAACGAAGGCCTCAAAGAGGTCCAAATATCCACTTGCAGACTTTACAAACAGAGTGTTTCCAAACTGCTCTATGAAGAGTAAGGTTAAACTCCGTGAGGTGAATGCACACATCACAATGTGGTTTCTCAGAATCATTCTGTCTTCTTTTTATACGAAGATATTTCCTTTTCTACCATTGGCCTCATTTCGCTTGAAATCTCCACACGCAAATTCCAGAAAAAGAGTGTTTCAAATCGGCTCTGTCTAAAAGATGGTTCAACTCTGTGAGTTGAATAAACAGAACAGAAAGAAGTTACTGAGAATTCTTCTGTCTAGCATTATATGAAAATATCCCGTTTCCAAGGAAGTTCTCAAAGAGATCCAAATATCCACTTGCAGACGTTAGAAACAGAGTGTTTTCAAACTGCTCTATGAAAAGAAAGGTTAAAATCTGTGAGCTGAATGCACACACCACAAAGCAGTTTCACAGAATGATTCTGTCTTGTTTTTGTACGAAGATATTTCCTTTTCTACCATTGACCTCGAAGCGCTTGAAATCTCCACTTGCAAAATCCACAAAAAGAGAGTTTCAAATCTGCTCTGTCTAAAGAAAGTTCAACTCTGTGAGTTGAATACACACAACCCAAAAGTGTTACTGAGAATTCTTCTGTCTAGCATTCTATGAAGAAATCCCGTTTCCAACGAAGGCCTCAAAGAGGTCCAAATATCCACTTGCAGTGCTTCCAAACTGCTCTATGAAAAGAAAGGTTAAACTCTGTGAGTTGAACGCACACATAAGAAATTAGTTTCTGAGAATGATTCTGTCTAGTTTTTATTGGAAGATATCTCCTTTTCTATGAACGGCCTCAAATCGCTTGAAATCTCCACAAGCAAATTACACAAAAAGAGTCTTTCAAAACTGCTGTGTCTAAAGGAAGGTTCAACACTGTGAGATGAATGCACACAACACAAAGAAGTTACTGAGAATTCTTCTGTCTAGCATTTTATGAAGAAACCCTGTTTCCAACGAAGGCCTCAAAGAGGTCCAAATATCCACTTGCAGACTTTACAAACAGAGTGTTTCCAAACTGCTCTATGAAGAGAAAGGTTAAACTCTGTGAGATGAATGCACACATAAGAAATTAGTTTCTGAGAATGATTCTCTCTAGTTTTTATTGGAAGATATTTCCTTTTCTATGAACGGCCTCAAATCGCTTGAAATCTCCATAAGCAAATTACACAAAAAGACTCTTTCAAAGCTGCTGTGTCTAAAGGAAGGTTCAACACTGTGAGTTGAATACACACAACACAAAGAAGTTACTGAGAATTCTTCTGTCTAGCATTATATGAAGAAATCCCGTTTCCAACGAAGGCCTCAAACAGGTCCAAATATCCACTTGCAGACCTTACAAACAGAGTTTTTCCAAACTGCTCTTTGAAAAGAAAGGTTAAACTCTGTGAGTCGAACGCACACATAAGAAATTAGTTTCTGAGAATGATTCTGTCTAGTTTTTATTGGAAGATATTTCCTTTTCTATGAACGGCCTCAAATCGCTTGAAATCTCCACAAGCAAATTACACAAAAAGAGTCTTTCAAAACTGCTGTGTCTAAAGGAAGGTTAAACACTGTGAGTTGAATACACACAACACAAAGAAGTTACTGAGAATTCTTATGTCTAGCATTCTATGAAGAAATCCCGTTTCCAACGAAGGCCTCAAAGAGGTCGAAATATCCACTTGCAGACTTTACAAACAGAGTGTTTCCAAACTGCTCTATGAAGAGTAAGGTTAAACTCCGTGAGGTGAATGCACACATCACAATGTGGTTTCTCAGAATCATTCTGTCTTCTTTTTATACGAAGATATTTCCTTTTCTACCATTGGCCTCATTTCGCTTGAAATCTCCACACGCAAATTCCAGAAAAAGAGTGTTTCAAATCGGCTCTGTCTAAAAGATGGTTCAACTCTGAGAGTTGAATAAACAGAACAGAAAGAAGTTACTGAGAATTCTTCTGTCTAGCATTATATGAAAAAATCCCGTTTCCAAGGAAGGCCATAAAGAGATCCAAATATCCACTTGCAGACGTTAGAAACAGAGTGTTTTCAAACTGCTCTATGAAAAGAAAGGTTAAAATCTGTGAGCTGAATGCACACACCACAAAGCAGTTTCACAGAATGATTCTGTCTTGTTTTTGTACGAAGATATTTCCTTTTCTACCATTGACCTCGAAGCGCTTGAAATCTCCACTTGCAAAATCCACAAAAAGAGAGTTTCAAATCTGCTCTGTCTAAAGAAAGTTCAACTCTGTGAGTTGAATACACACAACCCAAAAGTGTTACTGAGAATTCTTCTGTCTAGCATTCTATGAAGAAATCCCGTTTCCAACGAAGGCCTCAAAGAGGTCCAAATATCCACTTGCAGACTTTACAAACTGAGTGTTTCCAAACTGCTCTATGAAAAGAAAGGTTAAACTCTGTGAGTTGAACGCACACATAAGAAATTAGTTTCTGAGAATGATTCTGTCTAGTTTTTATTGGAAGATATCTCCTTTTCTATGAACGGCCTCAAATCGCTTGAAATCTCCACAAGCAAATTACACAAAAAGAGTCTTTCAAAACTGCTGTGTCTAAAGGAAGGTTCAACACTGTGAGTTGAATACACACAACACAAAGAAGTTACTGAGAATTCTTCTGTCTAGCATTATATGAAGAAATCCCGTTTCCAACGAAGGCCTCAAACAGGTCCAAATATCCACTTGCAGACCTTACAAACAGAGTTTTTCCAAACTGCTCTGTGAAAAGAAAGGTTAAACTCTGTGAGTTGAACGCACACATAAGAAATTAGTTTCTGAGAATGATTCTGTCTAGTTTTTATTGGAAGATATTTCCTTTTCTATGAACGGACTAAAATCGCTTGAAATCTCCACAAGCAAATTACACAAAAAGAGTCTTTCAAAACTGCTGTATCTAAAGGAAGGTTAAACACTGTGAGTTGAATACACACAACACAAAGAAGTAACTGAGAATTATTATGTCTAGCATTCTATGAAGAAATCCCGTTTCCAACGAAGGCCTCAAAGAGGTCCAAATATCCACTTGCAGACTTTACAAACAGAGTGTTTCCAAACTGCTCTATGAAGAGTAAGGTTAAACTCCGTGAGGTGAATGCACACATCACAATGTGGTTTCTCAGAATCATTCTGTCTTCTTTTTATACGAAGATATTTCCTTTTCTACCATTGGCCTCATTTCGCTTGAAATCTCCACACGCAAATTCCAGAAAAAGAGTGTTTCAAATCGGCTCTGTCTAAAAGATGGTTCAACTCTGTGAGTTGAATAAACAGAACAGAAAGAAGTTACTGAGAATTCTTCTGTCTAGCATTATATGAAAATATCCCGTTTCCAAGGAAGTTCTCAAAGAGATCCAAATATCCACTTGCAGACGTTAGAAACAGAGTGTTTTCAAACTGCTCTATGAAAAGAAAGGTTAAAATCTGTGAGCTGAATGCACACACCACAAAGCAGTTTCACAGAATGATTCTGTCTTGTTTTTGTACGAAGATATTTCCTTTTCTACCATTGACCTCGAAGCGCTTGAAATCTCCACTTGCAAAATCCACAAAAAGAGAGTTTCAAATCTGCTCTGTCTAAAGAAAGTTCAACTCTGTGAGTTGAATACACACAACCCAAAAGTGTTACTGAGAATTCTTCTGTCTAGCATTCTATGAAGAAATCCCGTTTCCAACGAAGGCCTCAAAGAGGTCCAAATATCCACTTGCAGACTTTACAAACTGAGTGTTTCCAAACTGCTCTATGAAAAGAAAGGTTAAACTCTGTGAGTTGAACGCACACATAAGAAATTAGTTTCTGAGAATGATTCTGTCTAGTTTTTATTGGAAGATATCTCCTTTTCTATGAACGGCCTCAAATCGCTTGAAATCTCCACAAGCAAATTACACAAAAAGAGTCTTTCAAAACTGCTGTGTCTAAAGGAAGGTTCAACACTGTGAGATGAATGCACACAACACAAAGAAGTTACTGAGAATTCTTCTGTCTAGCATTTTATGAAGAAACCCTGTTTCCAACGAAGGCCTCAAAGAGGTCCAAATATCCACTTGCAGACTTTACAAACAGAGTGTTTCCAAACTGCTCTATGAAGAGAAAGGTTAAACTCTGTGAGATGAATGCACACATAAGAAATTAGTTTCTGAGAATGATTCTCTCTAGTTTTTATTGGAAGATATTTCCTTTTCTATGAACGGCCTCAAATCGCTTGAAATCTCCATAAGCAAATTACACAAAAAGACTCTTTCAAAGCTGCTGTGTCTAAAGGAAGGTTCAACACTGTGAGTTGAATACACACAACACAAAGAAGTTACTGAGAATTCTTCTGTCTAGCATTATATGAAGAAATCCCGTTTCCAACGAAGGCCTCAAACAGGTCCAAATATCCACTTGCAGACCTTACAAACAGAGTTTTTCCAAACTGCTCTGTGAAAAGAAAGGTTAAACTCTGTGAGTCGAACGCACACATAAGAAATTAGTTTCTGAGAATGATTCTGTCTAGTTTTTATTGGAAGATATTTCCTTTTCTATGAACGGCCTCAAATCGCTTGAAATCTCCACAAGCAAATTACACAAAAAGAGTCTTTCAAAACTGCTGTGTCTAAAGGAAGGTTAAACACTGTGAGTTGAATACACACAACACAAAGAAGTTACTGAGAATTCTTATGTCTAGCCTTCTATGAAGAAATCCCGTTTCCAACGAAGGCCTCAAAGAGGTCCAAATATCCACTTGCAGACTTTACAAACAGAGTGTTTCCAAACTGCTCTATGAAGAGTAAGGTTAAACTCCGTGAGGTGAATGCACACATCACAATGTGGTTTCTCAGAATCATTCTGTCTTCTTTTTATACGAAGATATTTCCTTTTCTACCATTGGCCTCATTTCGCTTGAAATCTCCACACGCAAATTCCAGAAAAAGAGTGTTTCAAATCGGCTCTGTCTAAAAGATGGTTCAACTCTGAGAGTTGAATAAACAGAACAGAAAGAAGTTACTGAGAATTCTTCTGTCTAGCATTATATGAAAAAATCCCGTTTCCAAGGAAGGCCATAAAGAGATCCAAATATCCACTTGCAGACGTTAGAAACAGAGTGTTTTCAAACTGCTCTATGAAAAGAAAGGTTAAAATCTGTGAGCTGAATGCAGACACCACAAAGCAGTTTCACAGAATGATTCTGTCTTGTTTTTGTACGAAGATATTTCCTTTTCTACCATTGACCTCGAAGCGCTTGAAATCTCCACTTGCAAAATCCACAAAAAGAGAGTTTCAAATCTGCTCTGTCTAAAGAAAGTTCAACTCTGTGAGTTGAATACACACAACCCAAAAGTGTTACTGAGAATTCTTCTGTCTAGCATTCTATGAAGAAATCCCGTTTCCAACGAAGGCCTCAAAGAGGTCCAAATATCCACTTGCAGACTTTACAAACTGAGTGTTTCCAAACTGCTCTATGAAAAGAAAGGTTAAACTCTGTGAGTTGAACGCACACATAAGAAATTAGTTTCTGAGAATGATTCTGTCTAGTTTTTATTGGAAGATATCTCCTTTTCTATGAACGGCCTCAAATCGCTTGAAATCTCCACAAGCAAATTACACAAAAAGAGTCTTTCAAAACTGCTGTGTCTAAAGGAAGGTTCAACACTGTGAGTTGAATACACACAACACAAAGAAGTTACTGAGAATTCTTCTGTCTAGCATTATATGAAGAAATCCCGTTTCCAACGAAGGCCTCAAACAGGTCCAAATATCCACTTGCAGACCTTACAAACAGAGTTTTTCCAAACTGCTCTGTGAAAAGAAAGGTTAAACTCTGTGAGTTGAACGCACACATAAGAAATTAGTTTCTGAGAATGATTCTGTCTAGTTTTTATTGGAAGATATTTCCTTTTCTATGAACGGACTAAAATCGCTTGAAATCTCCACAAGCAAATTACACAAAAAGAGTCTTTCAAAACTGCTGTGTCTAAAGGAAGGTTAAACACTGTGAGTTGAATACACACAACACAAAGAAGTAACTGAGAATTATTATGTCTAGCATTCTATGAAGAAATCCCGTTTCCAACGAAGGCCTCAAAGAGGTCCAAATATCCACTTGCAGACTTTACAAACAGAGTGTTTCCAAACTGCTCTATGAAGAGTAAGGTTAAACTCCGTGAGGTGAATGCACACATCACAATGTGGTTTCTCAGAATCATTCTGTCTTCTTTTTATACGAAGATATTTCCTTTTCTACCATTGGCCTCATTTCGCTTGAAATCTCCACACGCAAATTCCAGAAAAAGAGTGTTTCAAATCGGCTCTGTCTAAAAGATGGTTCAACTCTGTGAGTTGAATAAACAGAACAGAAAGAAGTTACTGAGAATTCTTCTGTCTAGCATTATATGAAAATATCCCGTTTCCAAGGAAGTTCTCAAAGAGATCCAAATATCCACTTGCAGACGTTAGAAACAGAGTGTTTTCAAACTGCTCTATGAAAAGAAAGGTTAAAATCTGTGAGCTGAATGCACACACCACAAAGCAGTTTCACAGAATGATTCTGTCTTGTTTTTGTACGAAGATATTTCCTTTTCTACCATTGACCTCGAAGCGCTTGAAATCTCCACTTGCAAAATCCACAAAAAGAGAGTTTCAAATCTGCTCTGTCTAAAGAAAGTTCAACTCTGTGAGTTGAATACACACAACCCAAAAGTGTTACTGAGAATTCTTCTGTCTAGCATTCTATGAAGAAATCCCGTTTCCAACGAAGGCCTCAAAGAGGTCCAAATATCCACTTGCAGACTTTACAAACTGAGTGTTTCCAAACTGCTCTATGAAAAGAAAGGTTAAACTCTGTGAGTTGAACGCACACATAAGAAATTAGTTTCTGAGAATGATTCTGTCTAGTTTTTATTGGAAGATATCTCCTTTTCTATGAACGGCCTCAAATCGCTTGAAATCTCCACAAGCAAATTACACAAAAAGAGTCTTTCAAAACTGCTGTGTCTAAAGGAAGGTTCAACACTGTGAGATGAATGCACACAACACAAAGAAGTTACTGAGAATTCTTCTGTCTAGCATTTTATGAAGAAACCCTGTTTCCAACGAAGGCCTCAAAGAGGTCCAAATATCCACTTGCAGACTTTACAAACAGAGTGTTTCCAAACTGCTCTATGAAGAGAAAGGTTAAACTCTGTGAGATGAATGCACACATAAGAAATTAGTTTCTGAGAATGATTCTCTCTAGTTTTTATTGGAAGATATTTCCTTTTCTATGAACGGCCTCAAATCGCTTGAAATCTCCATAAGCAAATTACACAAAAAGACTCTTTCAAAGCTGCTGTGTCTAAAGGAAGGTTCAACACTGTGAGTTGAATACACACAACACAAAGAAGTTACTGAGAATTCTTCTGTCTAGCATTATATGAAGAAATCCCGTTTCCAACGAAGGCCTCAAACAGGTCCAAATATCCACTTGCAGACCTTACAAACAGAGTTTTTCCAAACTGCTCTGTGAAAAGAAAGGTTAAACTCTGTGAGTCGAACGCACACATAAGAAATTAGTTTCTGAGAATGATTCTGTCTAGTTTTTATTGGAAGATATTTCCTTTTCTATGAACGGCCTCAAATCGCTTGAAATCTCCACAAGCAAATTACACAAAAAGAGTCTTTCAAAACTGCTGTGTCTAAAGGAAGGTTAAACACTGTGAGTTGAATACACACAACACAAAGAAGTTACTGAGAATTCTTATGTCTAGCATTCTATGAAGAAATCCCGTTTCCAACGAAGGCCTCAAAGAGGTCCAAATATCCACTTGCAGACTTTACAAACAGAGTGTTTCCAAACTGCTCTATGAAGAGTAAGGTTAAACTCCGTGAGGTGAATGCACACATCACAATGTGGTTTCTCAGAATCATTCTGTCTTCTTTTTATACGAAGATATTTCCTTTTCTACCATTGGCCTCATTTCGCTTGAAATCTCCACACGCAAATTCCAGAAAAAGAGTTTTTCAAATCGGCTCTGTCTAAAAGATGGTTCAACTCTGTGAGTTGAATAAACAGAACAGAAAGAAGTTACTGAGAATTCTTCTGTCTAGCATTATATGAAAATATCCCGTTTCCAAGGAAGTTCTCAAAGAGATCCAAATATCCACTTGCAGACGTTAGAAACAGAGTGTTTTCAAACTGCTCTATGAAAAGAAAGGTTAAAATCTGTGAGCTGAATGCACACACCACAAAGCAGTTTCACAGAATGATTCTGTCTTGTTTTTGTACGAAGATATTTCCTTTTCTACCATTGACCTCGAAGCGCTTGAAATCTCCACTTGCAAAATCCACAAAAAGAGAGTTTCAAATCTGCTCTGTCTAAAGAAAGTTCAACTCTGTGAGTTGAATACACACAACCCAAAAGTGTTACTGAGAATTCTTCTGTCTAGCATTCTATGAAGAAATCCCGTTTCCAACGAAGGCCTCAAAGAGGTCCAAATATCCACTTGCAGACTTTACAAACTGAGTGTTTCCAAACTGCTCTATGAAAAGAAAGGTTAAACTCTGTGAGTTGAACGCACACATAAGAAATTAGTTTCTGAGAATGATTCTGTCTAGTTTTTATTGGAAGATATCTCCTTTTCTATGAACGGCCTCAAATCGCTTGAAATCTCCACAAGCAAATTACACAAAAAGAGTCTTTCAAAACTGCTGTGTCTAAAGGAAGGTTCAACACTGTGAGTTGAATGCACACAACACAAAGAAGTTACTGAGAATTCTTCTGTCTAGCATTTTATGAAGAAACCCTGTTTCCAACGAAGGCCTCAAAGAGGTCCAAATATCCACTTGCAGACTTTACAAACAGAGTGTTTCCAAACTGCTCTATGAAGAGAAAGGTTAAACTCTGTGAGATGAACGCACACATAAGAAATTAGTTTCTGAGAATGATTCTCTCTAGTTTTTATTGGAAGATATTTCCTTTTCTATGAACGGCCTCAAATCGCTTGAAATCTCCATAAGCAAATTACACAAAAAGACTCTTTCAAAACTGCTGTGTCTAAAGGAAGGTTCAACACTGTGAGTTGAATACACACAACACAAAGAAGTTACTGAGAATTCTTCTGTCTAGCATTATATGAAGAAATCCCGTTTCCAACGAAGGCCTCAAACAGGTCCAAATATCCACTTGCAGACCTTACAAACAGAGTTTTTCCAAACTGCTCTGTGAAAAGAAAGGTTAAACTCTGTGAGATGAACGCACACATAAGAAATTAGTTTCTGAGAATGATTCTGTCTAGTTTTTATTGGAAGATATTTCCTTTTCTATGAACGGCCTCAAATCGCTTGAAATCTCCACAAGCAAATTACACAAAAAGAGTCTTTCAAAACTGCTGTGTCTAAAGGAAGGTTAAACACTGTGAGTTGAATACACACAACACAAAGAAGTTACTGAGAATTCTTATGTCTAGCATTCTATGAAGAAATCCCGTTTCCAACGAAGGCCTCAAAGAGGTCGAAATATCCACTTGCAGACTTTACAAACAGAGTGTTTCCAAACTGCTCTATGAAGAGTAAGGTTAAACTCCGTGAGGTGAATGCACACATCACAATGTGGTTTCTCAGAATCATTCTGTCTTCTTTTTATACGAAGATATTTCCTTTTCTACCATTGGCCTCATTTCGCTTGAAATCTCCACACGCAAATTCCAGAAAAAGAGTGTTTCAAATCGGCTCTGTCTAAAAGATGGTTCAACTCTGAGAGTTGAATAAACAGAACAGAAAGAAGTTACTGAGAATTCTTCTGTCTAGCATTATATGAAAAAATCCCGTTTCCAAGGAAGGCCTCAAAGAGATCCAAATATCCACTTGCAGACGTTAGAAACAGAGTGTTTTCAAACTGCTCTATGAAAAGAAAGGTTAAACTCTGTGAGTTGAACGCACACATAAGAAATTAGTTTCTGAGAATGATTCTGTCTAGTTTTTATTGGAAGATATCTCCTTTTCTATGAACGGCCTCAAATCGCTTGAAATCTCCACAAGCAAATTACACAAAAAGAGTCTTTCAAAACTGCTGTGTCTAAAGGAAGGTTCAACACTGTGAGTTGAATACACACAACACAAAGAAGTTACTGAGAATTCTTCTGTCTAGCATTATATGAAGAAATCCCGTTTCCAACGAAGGCCTCAAACAGGTCCAAATATCCACTTGCAGACCTTACAAACAGAGTGTTTCCAACTGCTCTGTGAAAAGAAAGGTTAAACTCTGTGAGTTGAACGCACACATAAGAAATTAGTTTCTGAGAATGATTCTGTCTAGTTTTTATTTGAAGATATTTCCTTTTCTATGAACGGACTAAAATCGCTTGAAATCTCCACAAGCAAATTACACAAAAAGAGTCTTTCAAAACTGCTGTGTCTAAAGGAAGGTTAAACACTGTGAGTTGAATACACACAACACAAAGAAGTAACTGAGAATTCTTATGTCTAGCATTCTATGAAGAAATCCCGTTTCCAACGAAGGCCTCAAAGAGGTCCAAATATCCACTTGCAGACTTTACAAACAGAGTGTTTCCAAACTGCTCTATGAAGAGTAAGGTTAAACTCCGTGAGGTGAATGCACACATCACAATGTGGTTTCTCAGAATCATTCTGTCTTCTTTTTATACGAAGATATTTCCTTTTCTACCATTGGCCTCATTTCGCTTGAAATCTCCACACGCAAATTCCAGAAAAAGAGTGTTTCAAATCGGCTCTGTCTAAAAGATGGTTCAACTCTGTGAGTTGAATAAACAGAACACAAAGAAGTTACTTAGAATTCTTCTGTCTAGCATTATATGAAAAAATCCCGTTTCCTACGAATGCCTCAAAGAGGTACAAATATCCACTTGCAGACGTTGGAAACAGAGTGTTTCCAAACTGCTCTATGAAAAGAAAGGTTAAACTCTGTGAGCTGAATGCACACATCACAAAGCAGTTTCTCAGAATGATTCTGTCTTGTTTTTGTACGAAGATATTTCCTTTTCTACCATTGACCTCGAAGCGCTTGAAATCTCCACTTGCAAAATCCACAGAAAGAGAGTTTCAAATCTGCTCTGTCTAAAGAAAGTTCAACTCTGTGAGTTGAATACACACAACCCAAAAGTGTTACTGAGAATTCTTCTGTCTAGCATTCTATGAAGAAATCCCGTTTCCAACGAAGGCCTCAAAGAGGTCCAAATATCCACTTGCAGACTTTACAAACTGAGTGTTTCCAAACTGCTCTATGAAAAGAAAGGTTAAACTCTGTGAGTTGAACGCACACATAAGAAATTAGTTTCTGAGAAGGATTCTGTCTAGTTTTTATTGGAAGATATTTCCTTTTCTATGAACGGCCTCAAATCGCTTGAAATCTCCACAAGCAAATTACACAAAAAGAGTCTTTCAAAACTGCTGTGTCTAAAGGAAGGTTCAACACTGTGAGTTGAATACACACAACACAAAGAAGTTACTGAGAATTCTTCTGTCTAGCATTATATGAAGAAATCCCGTTTCCAACGAAGGCCTCAAACAGGTCCAAATATCCACTTGCAGACCTTACAAACAGAGTTTTTCCAAACTGCTCTGTGAAAAGAAAGGTTAAACTCTGTGAGTTGAATGCACACATAAGAAATTAGTTTCTGAGAATGATTCTGTCTAGTTTTTATTGGAAGATATTTCCTTTTCTATGAACGGACTAAAATCGCTTGAAATCTCCACAAGCAAATTACACAAAAAGAGTCTTTCAAAACTGCTGTGTCTAAAGGAAGGTTAAACACTGTGAGTTGAATACACACAACACAAAGAAGTAACTGAGAATTCTTATGTCTAGCATTCTATGAAGAAATCCCGTTTCCAACGAAGGCCTCAAAGAGGTCCAAATATCCACTTGCAGACTTTACAAACAGAGTGTTTCCAAACTGCTCTATGAAGAGTAAGGTTAAACTCCGTGAGGTGAATGCACACATCACAATGTGGTTTCTCAGAATCATTCTGTCTTCTTTTTATACGAAGATATTTCCTTTTCTACCATTGGCCTCATTTCGCTTGAAATCTCCACACGCAAATTCCAGAAAAAGAGTGTTTCAAATCGGCTCTGTCTAAAAGATGGTTCAACTCTGTGAGTTGAATAAACAGACCAGAAAGAAGTTACTGAGAATTCTTCTGTCTAGCATTATATGAAAATATCCCGTTTCCAAGGAAGTTCTCAAAGAGATCCAAATATCCACTTG
Source organism: Pan troglodytes (assembly GCF_028858775.2). NCBI lineage: Eukaryota > Metazoa > Chordata > Mammalia > Primates > Hominidae > Pan > Pan troglodytes. The sequence continues at coordinate 80,458,624 of NC_072401.2, forward strand.
CAGACGTTAGAAACAGAGTGTTTTCAAACTGCTCTATGAAAAGAAAGGTTAAAATCTGTGAGCTGAATGCACACACCACAAAGCAGTTTCACAGAATGATTCTGTCTTGTTTTTGTACGAAGATATTTCCTTTTCTACCATTGACCTCGAAGCGCTTGAAATCTCCACTTGCAAAATCCACAAAAAGAGAGTTTCAAATCTGCTCTGTCTAAAGAAAGTTCAACTCTGTGAGTTGAATACACACAACCCAAAAGTGTTACTGAGAATTCTTCTGTCTAGCATTCTATGAAGAAATCCCGTTTCCAACGAAGGCCTCAAAGAGGTCCAAATATCCACTTGCAGACTTTACAAACTGAGTGTTTCCAAACTGCTCTATGAAAAGAAAGGTTAAACTCTGTGAGTTGAACGCACACATAAGAAATTAGTTTCTGAGAATGATTCTGTCTAGTTTTTATTGGAAGATATCTCCTTTTCTATGAACGGCCTCAAATCGCTTGAAATCTCCACAAGCAAATTACACAAAAAGAGTCTTTCAAAACTGCTGTGTCTAAAGGAAGGTTCAACACTGTGAGATGAATGCACACAACACAAAGAAGTTACTGAGAATTCTTCTGTCTAGCATTATATGAAGAAATCCCGTTTCCAACGAAGGCCTCAAACAGGTCCAAATATCCACTTGCAGACCTTACAAACAGAGTGTTTCCAACTGCTCTGTGAAAAGAAAGGTTAAACTCTGTGAGTTGAACGCACACATAAGAAATTAGTTTCTGAGAATGATTCTGTCTAGTTTTTATTTGAAGATATTTCCTTTTCTATGAACGGACTAAAATCGCTTGAAATCTCCACAAGCAAATTACACAAAAAGAGTCTTTCAAAACTGCTGTGTCTAAAGGAAGGTTAAACACTGTGAGTTGAATACACACAACACAAAGAAGTAACTGAGAATTCTTATGTCTAGCATTCTATGAAGAAATCCCGTTTCCAACGAAGGCCTCAAAGAGGTCCAAATATCCACTTGCAGACTTTACAAACAGAGTGTTTCCAAACTGCTCTATGAAGAGTAAGGTTAAACTCCGTGAGGTGAATGCACACATCACAATGTGGTTTCTCAGAATCATTCTGTCTTCTTTTTATACGAAGATATTTCCTTTTCTACCATTGGCCTCATTTCGCTTGAAATCTCCACACGCAAATTCCAGAAAAAGAGTGTTTCAAATCGGCTCTGTCTAAAAGATGGTTCAACTCTGTGAGTTGAATAAACAGAACACAAAGAAGTTACTTAGAATTCTTCTGTCTAGCATTATATGAAAAAATCCCGTTTCCAACGAATGCCTCAAAGAGGTCCAAATATCCACTTGCAGACGTTGGAAACAGAGTGTTTCCAAACTGCTCTATGAAAAGAAAGGTTAAACTCTGTGAGCTGAATGCACACATCACAAAGCAGTTTCTCAGAATGATTCTGTCTTGTTTTTGTACGAAGATATTTCCTTTTCTACCATTGACCTCGAAGCGCTTGAAATCTCCACTTGCAAAATCCACAGAAAGAGAGTTTCAAATCTGCTCTGTCTAAAGAAAGTTCAACTCTGTGAGTTGAATACACACAACCCAAAAGTGTTACTGAGAATTCTTCTGTCTAGCATTCTATGAAGAAATCCCGTTTCCAACGAAGGCCTCAAAGAGGTCCAAATATCCACTTGCAGACTTTACAAACTGAGTGTTTCCAAACCGCTCTATGAAAAGAAAGGTTAAACTCTGTGAGTTGAACGCACACATAAGAAATTAGTTTCTGAGAAGGATTCTGTCTAGTTTTTATTGGAAGATATTTCCTTTTCTATGAACGGCCTCAAATCGCTTGAAATCTCCACAAGCAAATTACACAAAAAGAGTCTTTCAAAACTGCTGTGTCTAAAGGAAGGTTCAACACTGTGAGTTGAATACACACAACACAAAGAAGTTACTGAGAATTCTTCTGTCTAGCATTATATGAAGAAATCCCGTTTCCAACGAAGGCCTCAAACAGGTCCAAATATCCACTTGCAGACCTTACAAACAGAGTTTTTCCAAACTGCTCTGTGAAAAGAAAGGTTAAACTCTGTGAGTTGAACGCACACATAAGAAATTAGTTTCTGAGAATGATTCTGTCTAGTTTTTATTGGAAGATATTTCCTTTTCTATGAACGGACTAAAATCGCTTGAAATCTCCACAAGCAAATTACACAAAAAGAGTCTTTCAAAACTGCTGTGTCTAAAGGAAGGTTAAACACTGTGAGTTGAATACACACAACACAAAGAAGTAACTGAGAATTATTATGTCTAGCATTCTATGAAGAAATCCCGTTTCCAACGAAGGCCTCAAAGAGGTCCAAATATCCACTTGCAGACTTTACAAACAGAGTGTTTCCAAACTGCTCTATGAAGAGTAAGGTTAAACTCCGTGAGGTGAATGCACACATCACAATGTGGTTTCTCAGAATCATTCTGTCTTCTTTTTATACGAAGATATTTCCTTTTCTACCATTGGCCTCATTTCGCTTGAAATCTCCACACGCAAATTCCAGAAAAAGAGTGTTTCAAATCGGCTCTGTCTAAAAGATGGTTCAACTCTGTGAGTTGAATAAACAGAACAGAAAGAAGTTACTGAGAATTCTTCTGTCTAGCATTATATGAAAATATCCCGTTTCCAAGGAAGTTCTCAAAGAGATCCAAATATCCACTTGCAGACGTTAGAAACAGAGTGTTTTCAAACTGCTCTATGAAAAGAAAGGTTAAAATCTGTGAGCTGAATGCACACACCACAAAGCAGTTTCACAGAATGATTCTGTCTTGTTTTTGTACGAAGATATTTCCTTTTCTACCATTGACCTCGAAGCGCTTGAAATCTCCACTTGCAAAATCCACAAAAAGAGAGTTTCAAATCTGCTCTGTCTAAAGAAAGTTCAACTCTGTGAGTTGAATACACACAACCCAAAAGTGTTACTGAGAATTCTTCTGTCTAGCATTCTATGAAGAAATCCCGTTTCCAACGAAGGCCTCAAAGAGGTCCAAATATCCACTTGCAGACTTTACAAACTGAGTGTTTCCAAACTGCTCTATGAAAAGAAAGGTTAAACTCTGTGAGTTGAACGCACACATAAGAAATTAGTTTCTGAGAATGATTCTGTCTAGTTTTTATTGGAAGATATCTCCTTTTCTATGAACGGCCTCAAATCGCTTGAAATCTCCACAAGCAAATTACACAAAAAGAGTCTTTCAAAACTGCTGTGTCTAAAGGAAGGTTCAACACTGTGAGATGAATGCACACAACACAAAGAAGTTACTGAGAATTCTTCTGTCTAGCATTTTATGAAGAAACCCTGTTTCCAACGAAGGCCTCAAAGAGGTCCAAATATCCACTTGCAGACTTTACAAACAGAGTGTTTCCAAACTGCTCTATGAAGAGAAAGGTTAAACTCTGTGAGATGAACGCACACATAAGAAATTAGTTTCTGAGAATGATTCTCTCTAGTTTTTATTGGAAGATATTTCCTTTTCTATGAACGGCCTCAAATCGCTTGAAATCTCCATAAGCAAATTACACAAAAAGACTCTTTCAAAACTGCTGTGTCTAAAGGAAGGTTCAACACTGTGAGTTGAATACACACAACACAAAGAAGTTACTGAGAATTCTTCTGTCTAGCATTATATGAAGAAATCCCGTTTCCAACGAAGGCCTCAAACAGGTCCAAATATCCACTTGCAGACCTTACAAACAGAGTTTTTCCAAACTGCTCTGTGAAAAGAAAGGTTAAACTCTGTGAGTCGAACGCACACATAAGAAATTAGTTTCTGAGAATGATTCTGTCTAGTTTTTATTGGAAGATATTTCCTTTTCTATGAACGGCCTCAAATCGCTTGAAATCTCCACAAGCAAATTACACAAAAAGAGTCTTTCAAAACTGCTGTGTCTAAAGGAAGGTTAAACACTGTGAGTTGAATACACACAACACAAAGAAGTTACTGAGAATTCTTATGTCTAGCATTCTATGAAGAAATCCCGTTTCCAACGAAGGCCTCAAAGAGGTCGAAATATCCACTTGCAGACTTTACAAACAGAGTGTTTCCAAACTGCTCTATGAAGAGTAAGGTTAAACTCCGTGAGGTGAATGCACACATCACAATGTGGTTTCTCAGAATCATTCTGTCTTCTTTTTATACGAAGATATTTCCTTTTCTACCATTGGCCTCATTTCGCTTGAAATCTCCACACGCAAATTCCAGAAAAAGAGTGTTTCAAATCGGCTCTGTCTAAAAGATGGTTCAACTCTGAGAGTTGAATAAACAGAACAGAAAGAAGTTACTGAGAATTCTTCTGTCTAGCATTATATGAAAAAATCCCGTTTCCAAGGAAGGCCATAAAGAGATCCAAATATCCACTTGCAGACGTTAGAAACAGAGTGTTTTCAAACTGCTCTATGAAAAGAAAGGTTAAAATCTGTGAGCTGAATGCACACACCACAAAGCAGTTTCACAGAATGATTCTGTCTTGTTTTTGTACGAAGATATTTCCTTTTCTACCATTGACCTCGAAGCGCTTGAAATCTCCACTTGCAAAATCCACAAAAAGAGAGTTTCAAATCTGCTCTGTCTAAAGAAAGTTCAACTCTGTGAGTTGAATACACACAACCCAAAAGTGTTACTGAGAATTCTTCTGTCTAGCATTCTATGAAGAAATCCCGTTTCCAACGAAGGCCTCAAAGAGGTCCAAATATCCACTTGCAGACTTTACAAACTGAGTGTTTCCAAACTGCTCTATGAAAAGAAAGGTTAAACTCTGTGAGTTGAACGCACACATAAGAAATTAGTTTCTGAGAATGATTCTGTCTAGTTTTTATTGGAAGATATCTCCTTTTCTATGAACGGCCTCAAATCGCTTGAAATCTCCACAAGCAAATTACACAAAAAGAGTCTTTCAAAACTGCTGTGTCTAAAGGAAGGTTCAACACTGTGAGTTGAATACACACAACACAAAGAAGTTACTGAGAATTCTTCTGTCTAGCATTATATGAAGAAATCCCGTTTCCAACGAAGGCCTCAAACAGGTCCAAATATCCACTTGCAGACCTTACAAACAGAGTTTTTCCAAACTGCTCTGTGAAAAGAAAGGTTAAACTCTGTGAGTTGAACGCACACATAAGAAATTAGTTTCTGAGAATGATTCTGTCTAGTTTTTATTGGAAGATATTTCCTTTTCTATGAACGGACTAAAATCGCTTGAAATCTCCACAAGCAAATTACACAAAAAGAGTCTTTCAAAACTGCTGTGTCTAAAGGAAGGTTAAACACTGTGAGTTGAATACACACAACACAAAGAAGTAACTGAGAATTATTATGTCTAGCATTCTATGAAGAAATCCCGTTTCCAACGAAGGCCTCAAAGAGGTCCAAATATCCACTTGCAGACTTTACAAACAGAGTGTTTCCAAACTGCTCTATGAAGAGTAAGGTTAAACTCCGTGAGGTGAATGCACACATCACAATGTGGTTTCTCAGAATCATTCTGTCTTCTTTTTATACGAAGATATTTCCTTTTCTACCATTGGCCTCATTTCGCTTGAAATCTCCACACGCAAATTCCAGAAAAAGAGTGTTTCAAATCGGCTCTGTCTAAAAGATGGTTCAACTCTGTGAGTTGAATAAACAGAACAGAAAGAAGTTACTGAGAATTCTTCTGTCTAGCATTATATGAAAATATCCCGTTTCCAAGGAAGTTCTCAAAGAGATCCAAATATCCACTTGCAGACGTTAGAAACAGAGTGTTTTCAAACTGCTCTATGAAAAGAAAGGTTAAAATCTGTGAGCTGAATGCACACACCACAAAGCAGTTTCACAGAATGATTCTGTCTTGTTTTTGTACGAAGATATTTCCTTTTCTACCATTGACCTCGAAGCGCTTGAAATCTCCACTTGCAAAATCCACAAAAAGAGAGTTTCAAATCTGCTCTGTCTAAAGAAAGTTCAACTCTGTGAGTTGAATACACACAACCCAAAAGTGTTACTGAGAATTCTTCTGTCTAGCATTCTATGAAGAAATCCCGTTTCCAACGAAGGCCTCAAAGAGGTCCAAATATCCACTTGCAGACTTTACAAACTGAGTGTTTCCAAACTGCTCTATGAAAAGAAAGGTTAAACTCTGTGAGTTGAACGCACACATAAGAAATTAGTTTCTGAGAATGATTCTGTCTAGTTTTTATTGGAAGATATCTCCTTTTCTATGAACGGCCTCAAATCGCTTGAAATCTCCACAAGCAAATTACACAAAAAGAGTCTTTCAAAACTGCTGTGTCTAAAGGAAGGTTCAACACTGTGAGATGAATGCACACAACACAAAGAAGTTACTGAGAATTCTTCTGTCTAGCATTTTATGAAGAAACCCTGTTTCCAACGAAGGCCTCAAAGAGGTCCAAATATCCACTTGCAGACTTTACAAACAGAGTGTTTCCAAACTGCTCTATGAAGAGAAAGGTTAAACTCTGTGAGATGAATGCACACATAAGAAATTAGTTTCTGAGAATGATTCTCTCTAGTTTTTATTGGAAGATATTTCCTTTTCTATGAACGGCCTCAAATCGCTTGAAATCTCCATAAGCAAATTACACAAAAAGACTCTTTCAAAGCTGCTGTGTCTAAAGGAAGGTTCAACACTGTGAGTTGAATACACACAACACAAAGAAGTTACTGAGAATTCTTCTGTCTAGCATTATATGAAGAAATCCCGTTTCCAACGAAGGCCTCAAACAGGTCCAAATATCCACTTGCAGACCTTACAAACAGAGTTTTTCCAAACTGCTCTGTGAAAAGAAAGGTTAAACTCTGTGAGTCGAACGCACACATAAGAAATTAGTTTCTGAGAATGATTCTGTCTAGTTTTTATTGGAAGATATTTCCTTTTCTATGAACGGCCTCAAATCGCTTGAAATCTCCACAAGCAAATTACACAAAAAGAGTCTTTCAAAACTGCTGTGTCTAAAGGAAGGTTAAACACTGTGAGTTGAATACACACAACACAAAGAAGTTACTGAGAATTCTTATGTCTAGCATTCTATGAAGAAATCCCGTTTCCAACGAAGGCCTCAAAGAGGTCGAAATATCCACTTGCAGACTTTACAAACAGAGTGTTTCCAAACTGCTCTATGAAGAGTAAGGTTAAACTCCGTGAGGTGAATGCACACATCACAATGTGGTTTCTCAGAATCATTCTGTCTTCTTTTTATACGAAGATATTTCCTTTTCTACCATTGGCCTCATTTCGCTTGAAATCTCCACACGCAAATTCCAGAAAAAGAGTGTTTCAAATCGGCTCTGTCTAAAAGATGGTTCAACTCTGAGAGTTGAATAAACAGAACAGAAAGAAGTTACTGAGAATTCTTCTGTCTAGCATTATATGAAAAAATCCCGTTTCCAAGGAAGGCCATAAAGAGATCCAAATATCCACTTGCAGACGTTAGAAACAGAGTGTTTTCAAACTGCTCTATGAAAAGAAAGGTTAAAATCTGTGAGCTGAATGCACACACCACAAAGCAGTTTCACAGAATGATTCTGTCTTGTTTTTGTACGAAGATATTTCCTTTTCTACCATTGACCTCGAAGCGCTTGAAATCTCCACTTGCAAAATCCACAAAAAGAGAGTTTCAAATCTGCTCTGTCTAAAGAAAGTTCAACTCTGTGAGTTGAATACACACAACCCAAAAGTGTTACTGAGAATTCTTCTGTCTAGCATTCTATGAAGAAGTCCCGTTTCCAACGAAGGCCTCAAAGAGGTCCAAATATCCACTTGCAGACTTTACAAACTGAGTGTTTCCAAACTGCTCTATGAAAAGAAAGGTTAAACTCTGTGAGTTGAACGCACACATAAGAAATTAGTTTCTGAGAATGATTCTGTCTAGTTTTTATTGGAAGATATCTCCTTTTCTATGAACGGCCTCAAATCGCTTGAAATCTCCACAAGCAAATTACACAAAAAGAGTCTTTCAAAACTGCTGTGTCTAAAGGAAGGTTCAACACTGTGAGTTGAATACACACAACACAAAGAAGTTACTGAGAATTCTTCTGTCTAGCATTATATGAAGAAATCCCGTTTCCAACGAAGGCCTCAAACAGGTCCAAATATCCACTTGCAGACCTTACAAACAGAGTTTTTCCAAACTGCTCTGTGAAAAGAAAGGTTAAACTCTGTGAGTTGAACGCACACATAAGAAATTAGTTTCTGAGAATGATTCTGTCTAGTTTTTATTGGAAGATATTTCCTTTTCTATGAACGGACTAAAATCGCTTGAAATCTCCACAAGCAAATTACACAAAAAGAGTCTTTCAAAACTGCTGTGTCTAAAGGAAGGTTAAACACTGTGAGTTGAATACACACAACACAAAGAAGTAACTGAGAATTATTATGTCTAGCATTCTATGAAGAAATCCCGTTTCCAACGAAGGCCTCAAAGAGGTCCAAATATCCACTTGCAGACTTTACAAACAGAGTGTTTCCAAACTGCTCTATGAAGAGTAAGGTTAAACTCCGTGAGGTGAATGCACACATCACAATGTGGTTTCTCAGAATCATTCTGTCTTCTTTTTATACGAAGATATTTCCTTTTCTACCATTGGCCTCATTTCGCTTGAAATCTCCACACGCAAATTCCAGAAAAAGAGTGTTTCAAATCGGCTCTGTCTAAAAGATGGTTCAACTCTGTGAGTTGAATAAACAGAACAGAAAGAAGTTACTGAGAATTCTTCTGTCTAGCATTATATGAAAATATCCCGTTTCCAAGGAAGTTCTCAAAGAGATCCAAATATCCACTTGCAGACGTTAGAAACAGAGTGTTTTCAAACTGCTCTATGAAAAGAAAGGTTAAAATCTGTGAGCTGAATGCACACACCACAAAGCAGTTTCACAGAATGATTCTGTCTTGTTTTTGTACGAAGATATTTCCTTTTCTACCATTGACCTCGAAGCGCTTGAAATCTCCACTTGCAAAATCCACAAAAAGAGAGTTTCAAATCTGCTCTGTCTAAAGAAAGTTCAACTCTGTGAGTTGAATACACACAACCCAAAAGTGTTACTGAGAATTCTTCTGTCTAGCATTCTATGAAGAAATCCCGTTTCCAACGAAGGCCTCAAAGAGGTCCAAATATCCACTTGCAGACTTTACAAACTGAGTGTTTCCAAACTGCTCTATGAAAAGAAAGGTTAAACTCTGTGAGTTGAACGCACACATAAGAAATTAGTTTCTGAGAATGATTCTGTCTAGTTTTTATTGGAAGATATCTCCTTTTCTATGAACGGCCTCAAATCGCTTGAAATCTCCACAAGCAAATTACACAAAAAGAGTCTTTCAAAACTGCTGTGTCTAAAGGAAGGTTCAACACTGTGAGATGAATGCACACAACACAAAGAAGTTACTGAGAATTCTTCTGTCTAGCATTTTATGAAGAAACCCTGTTTCCAACGAAGGCCTCAAAGAGGTCCAAATATCCACTTGCAGACTTTACAAACAGAGTGTTTCCAAACTGCTCTATGAAGAGAAAGGTTAAACTCTGTGAGATGAATGCACACATAAGAAATTAGTTTCTGAGAATGATTCTCTCTAGTTTTTATTGGAAGATATTTCCTTTTCTATGAACGGCCTCAAATCGCTTGAAATCTCCATAAGCAAATTACACAAAAAGACTCTTTCAAAGCTGCTGTGTCTAAAGGAAGGTTCAACACTGTGAGTTGAATACACACAACACAAAGAAGTTACTGAGAATTCTTCTGTCTAGCATTATATGAAGAAATCCCGTTTCCAACGAAGGCCTCAAACAGGTCCAAATATCCACTTGCAGACCTTACAAACAGAGTTTTTCCAAACTGCTCTGTGAAAAGAAAGGTTAAACTCTGTGAGTCGAACGCACACATAAGAAATTAGTTTCTGAGAATGATTCTGTCTAGTTTTTATTGGAAGATATTTCCTTTTCTATGAACGGCCTCAAATCGCTTGAAATCTCCACAAGCAAATTACACAAAAAGAGTCTTTCAAAACTGCTGTGTCTAAAGGAAGGTTAAACACTGTGAGTTGAATACACACAACACAAAGAAGTTACTGAGAATTCTTATGTCTAGCATTCTATGAAGAAATCCCGTTTCCAACGAAGGCCTCAAAGAGGTCCAAATATCCACTTGCAGACTTTACAAACAGAGTGTTTCCAAACTGCTCTATGAAGAGTAAGGTTAAACTCCGTGAGGTGAATGCACACATCACAATGTGGTTTCTCAGAATCATTCTGTCTTCTTTTTATACGAAGATATTTCCTTTTCTACCATTGGCCTCATTTCGCTTGAAATCTCCACACGCAAATTCCAGAAAAAGAGTGTTTCAAATCGGCTCTGTCTAAAAGATGGTTCAACTCTGTGAGTTGAATAAACAGAACAGAAAGAAGTTACTGAGAATTCTTCTGTCTAGCATTATATGAAAATATCCCGTTTCCAAGGAAGTTCTCAAAGAGATCCAAATATCCACTTGCAGACGTTAGAAACAGAGTGTTTTCAAACTGCTCTATGAAAAGAAAGGTTAAAATCTGTGAGCTGAATGCACACACCACAAAGCAGTTTCACAGAATGATTCTGTCTTGTTTTTGTACGAAGATATTTCCTTTTCTACCATTGACCTCGAAGCGCTTGAAATCTCCACTTGCAAAATCCACAAAAAGGGAGTTTCAAATCTGCTCTGTCTAAAGAAAGTTCAACTCTGAGAGTTGAATACACACAACCCAAAAGTGTTACTGAGAATTCTTCTGTCTAGCATTCTATGAAGAAATCCCGTTTCCAACGAAGGCCTCAAAGAGGTCCAAATATCCACTTGCAGACTTTACAAACTGAGTGTTTCCAAACTGCTCTATGAAAAGAAAGGTTAAACTCTGTGAGTTGAACGCACACATAAGAAATTAGTTTCTGAGAATGATTCTGTCTAGTTTTTATTGGAAGATATCTCCTTTTCTATGAACGGCCTCAAATCGCTTGAAATCTCCACAAGCAAATTACACAAAAAGAGTCTTTCAAAACTGCTGTGTCTAAAGGAAGGTTCAACACTGTGAGATGAATGCACACAACACAAAGAAGTTACTGAGAATTCTTCTGTCTAGCATTTTATGAAGAAACCCTGTTTCCAACGAAGGCCTCAAAGAGGTCCAAATATCCACTTGCAGACTTTACAAACAGAGTGTTTCCAAACTGCTCTATGAAGAGAAAGGTTAAACTCTGTGAGATGAACGCACACATAAGAAATTAGTTTCTGAGAATGATTCTCTCTAGTTTTTATTGGAAGATATTTCCTTTTCTATGAACGGCCTCAAATCGCTTGAAATCTCCATAAGCAAATTACACAAAAAGACTCTTTCAAAACTGCTGTGTCTAAAGGAAGGTTCAACACTGTGAGTTGAATACACACAACACAAAGAAGTTACTGAGAATTCTTCTGTCTAGCATTATATGAAGAAATCCCGTTTCCAACGAAGGCCTCAAACAGGTCCAAATATCCACTTGCAGACCTTACAAACAGAGTTTTTCCAAACTGCTCTGTGAAAAGAAAGGTTAAACTCTGTGAGTCGAACGCACACATAAGAAATTAGTTTCTGAGAATGATTCTGTCTAGTTTTTATTGGAAGATATTTCCTTTTCTATGAACGGCCTCAAATCGCTTGAAATCTCCACAAGCAAATTACACAAAAAGAGTCTTTCAAAACTGCTGTGTCTAAAGGAAGGTTAAACACTGTGAGTTGAATACACACAACACAAAGAAGTTACTGAGAATTCTTATGTCTAGCATTCTATGAAGAAATCCCGTTTCCAACGAAGGCCTCAAAGAGGTCGAAATATCCACTTGCAGACTTTACAAACAGAGTGTTTCCAAACTGCTCTATGAAGAGTAAGGTTAAACTCCGTGAGGTGAATGCACACATCACAATGTGGTTTCTCAGAATCATTCTGTCTTCTTTTTATACGAAGATATTTCCTTTTCTACCATTGGCCTCATTTCGCTTGAAATCTCCACACGCAAATTCCAGAAAAAGAGTGTTTCAAATCGGCTCTGTCTAAAAGATGGTTCAACTCTGAGAGTTGAATAAACAGAACAGAAAGAAGTTACTGAGAATTCTTCTGTCTAGCATTATATGAAAAAATCCCGTTTCCAAGGAAGGCCTCAAAGAGATCCAAATATCCACTTGCAGACGTTAGAAACAGAGTGTTTTCAAACTGCTCTATGAAAAGAAAGGTTAAAATCTGTGAGCTGAATGCACACACCACAAAGCAGTTTCACAGAATGATTCTGTCTTGTTTTTGTACGAAGATATTTCCTTTTCTACCATTGACCTCGAAGCGCTTGAAATCTCCACTTGCAAAATCCACAAAAAGAGAGTTTCAAATCTGCTCTGTCTAAAGAAAGTTCAACTCTGTGAGTTGAATACACACAACCCAAAAGTGTTACTGAGAATTCTTCTGTCTAGCATTCTATGAAGAAATCCCGTTTCCAACGAAGGCCTCAAAGAGGTCCAAATATCCACTTGCAGACTTTACAAACTGAGTGTTTCCAAACTGCTCTATGAAAAGAAAGGTTAAACTCTGTGAGTTGAACGCACACATAAGAAATTAGTTTCTGAGAATGATTCTGTCTAGTTTTTATTGGAAGATATCTCCTTTTCTATGAACGGCCTCAAATCGCTTGAAATCTCCACAAGCAAATTACACAAAAAGAGTCTTTCAAAACTGCTGTGTCTAAAGGAAGGTTCAACACTGTGAGTTGAATACACACAACACAAAGAAGTTACTGAGAATTCTTCTGTCTAGCATTATATGAAGAAATCCCGTTTCCAACGAAGGCCTCAAACAGGTCCAAATATCCACTTGCAGACCTTACAAACAGAGTGTTTCCAACTGCTCTGTGAAAAGAAAGGTTAAACTCTGTGAGTTGAACGCACACATAAGAAATTAGTTTCTGAGAATGATTCTGTCTAGTTTTTATTGGAAGATATTTCCTTTTCTATGAACGGACTAAAATCGCTTGAAATCTCCACAAGCAAATTACACAAAAAGAGTCTTTCAAAACTGCTGTGTCTAAAGGAAGGTTAAACACTGTGAGTTGAATACACACAACACAAAGAAGTAACTGAGAATTCTTATGTCTAGCATTCTATGAAGAAATCCCGTTTCCAACGAAGGCCTCAAAGAGGTCCAAATATCCACTTGCAGACTTTACAAACAGAGTGTTTCCAAACTGCTCTATGAAGAGTAAGGTTAAACTCCGTGAGGTGAATGCACACATCACAATGTGGTTTCTCAGAATCATTCTGTCTTCTTTTTATACGAAGATATTTCCTTTTCTACCATTGGCCTCATTTCGCTTGAAATCTCCACACGCAAATTCCAGAAAAAGAGTGTTTCAAATCGGCTCTGTCTAAAAGATGGTTCAACTCTGTGAGTTGAATAAACAGAACACAAAGAAGTTACTTAGAATTCTTCTGTCTAGCATTATATGAAAAAATCCCGTTTCCTACGAATGCCTCAAAGAGGTACAAATATCCACTTGCAGACGTTGGAAACAGAGTGTTTCCAAACTGCTCTATGAAAAGAAAGGTTAAACTCTGTGAGCTGAATGCACACATCACAAAGCAGTTTCTCAGAATGATTCTGTCTTGTTTTTGTACGAAGATATTTCCTTTTCTACCATTGACCTCGAAGCGCTTGAAATCTCCACTTGCAAAATCCACAGAAAGAGAGTTTCAAATCTGCTCTGTCTAAAGAAAGTTCAACTCTGTGAGTTGAATACACACAACCCAAAAGTGTTACTGAGAATTCTTCTGTCTAGCATTCTATGAAGAAATCCCGTTTCCAACGAAGGCCTCAAAGAGGTCCAAATATCCACTTGCAGACTTTACAAACTGAGTGTTTCCAAACTGCTCTATGAAAAGAAAGGTTAAACTCTGTGAGTTGAACGCACACATAAGAAATTAGTTTCTGAGAAGGATTCTGTCTAGTTTTTATTGGAAGATATTTCCTTTTCTATGAACGGCCTCAAATCGCTTGAAATCTCCACAAGCAAATTACACAAAAAGAGTCTTTCAAAACTGCTGTGTCTAAAGGAAGGTTCAACACTGTGAGTTGAATACACACAACACAAAGAAGTTACTGAGAATTCTTCTGTCTAGCATTATATGAAGAAATCCCGTTTCCAACGAAGGCCTCAAACAGGTCCAAATATCCACTTGCAGACCTTACAAACAGAGTTTTTCCAAACTGCTCTGTGAAAAGAAAGGTTAAACTCTGTGAGTTGAATGCACACATAAGAAATTAGTTTCTGAGAATGATTCTGTCTAGTTTTTATTGGAAGATATTTCCTTTTCTATGAACGGACTAAAATCGCTTGAAATCTCCACAAGCAAATTACACAAAAAGAGTCTTTCAAAACTGCTGTGTCTAAAGGAAGGTTAAACACTGTGAGTTGAATACACACAACACAAAGAAGTAACTGAGAATTCTTATGTCTAGCATTCTATGAAGAAATCCCGTTTCCAACGAAGGCCTCAAAGAGGTCCAAATATCCACTTGCAGACTTTACAAACAGAGTGTTTCCAAACTGCTCTATGAAGAGTAAGGTTAAACTCCGTGAGGTGAATGCACACATCACAATGTGGTTTCTCAGAATCATTCTGTCTTCTTTTTATACGAAGATATTTCCTTTTCTACCATTGGCCTCATTTCGCTTGAAATCTCCACACGCAAATTCCAGAAAAAGAGTGTTTCAAATCGGCTCTGTCTAAAAGATGGTTCAACTCTGTGAGTTGAATAAACAGAACAGAAAGAAGTTACTGAGAATTCTTCTGTCTAGCATTATATGAAAATATCCCGTTTCCAAGGAAGTTCTCAAAGAGATCCAAATATCCACTTGCAGACGTTAGAAACAGAGTGTTTTCAAACTGCTCTATGAAAAGAAAGGTTAAAATCTGTGAGCTGAATGCACACACCACAAAGCAGTTTCACAGAATGATTCTGTCTTGTTTTTGTACGAAGATATTTCCTTTTCTACCATTGACCTCGAAGCGCTTGAAATCTCCACTTGCAAAATCCACAAAAAGAGAGTTTCAAATCTGCTCTGTCTAAAGAAAGTTCAACTCTGTGAGTTGAATACACACAACCCAAAAGTGTTACTGAGAATTCTTCTGTCTAGCATTCTATGAAGAAATCCCGTTTCCAACGAAGGCCTCAAAGAGGTCCAAATATCCACTTGCAGACTTTACAAACTGAGTGTTTCCAAACTGCTCTATGAAAAGAAAGGTTAAACTCTGTGAGTTGAACGCACACATAAGAAATTAGTTTCTGAGAATGATTCTGTCTAGTTTTTATTGGAAGATATCTCCTTTTCTATGAACGGCCTCAAATCGCTTGAAATCTCCACAAGCAAATTACACAAAAAGAGTCTTTCAAAACTGCTGTGTCTAAAGGAAGGTTCAACACTGTGAGATGAATGCACACAACACAAAGAAGTTACTGAGAATTCTTCTGTCTAGCATTTTATGAAGAAACCCTGTTTCCAACGAAGGCCTCAAAGAGGTCCAAATATCCACTTGCAGACTTTACAAACAGAGTGTTTCCAAACTGCTCTATGAAGAGAAAGGTTAAACTCTGTGAGATGAACGCACACATAAGAAATTAGTTTCTGAGAATGATTCTCTCTAGTTTTTATTGGAAGATATTTCCTTTTCTATGAACGGCCTCAAATCGCTTGAAATCTCCATAAGCAAATTACACAAAAAGACTCTTTCAAAACTGCTGTGTCTAAAGGAAGGTTCAACACTGTGAGTTGAATACACACAACACAAAGAAGTTACTGAGAATTCTTCTGTCTAGCATTATATGAAGAAATCCCGTTTCCAACGAAGGCCTCAAACAGGTCCAAATATCCACTTGCAGACCTTACAAACAGAGTTTTTCCAAACTGCTCTGTGAAAAGAAAGGTTAAACTCTGTGAGTCGAACGCACACATAAGAAATTAGTTTCTGAGAATGATTCTGTCTAGTTTTTATTGGAAGATATTTCCTTTTCTATGAACGGACTAAAATCGCTTGAAATCTCCACAAGCAAATTACACAAAAAGAGTCTTTCAAAACTGCTGTGTCTAAAGGAAGGTTCAACACTGTGAGTTGAATACACAAAACACAAAGAAGTTACTGAGAATTCTTCTGTCTAGCATTATATGAAGTAATCCCGTTTCCAACGAAGGCCTCAAACAGGTCCAAATATCCACTTGCAGACCTTACAAACAGAGTGTTTCCAACTGCTCTGTGAAAAGAAAGGTTAAACTCTGTGAGTTGAACGCACACATAAGAAATTAGTTTCTGAGAATGATTCTGTCTAGTTTTTATTTGAAGATATTTCCTTTTCTATGAACGGACTAAAATCGCTTGAAATCTCCACAAGCAAATTACACAAAAAGAGTCTTTCAAAACTGCTGTGTCTAAAGGAAGGTTAAACACTGTGAGTTGAATACACACAACACAAAGAAGTAACTGAGAATTCTTATGTCTAGCATTCTATGAAGAAATCCCGTTTCCAACGAAGGCCTCAAAGAGGTCCAAATATCCACTTGCAGACTTTACAAACAGAGTGTTTCCAAACTGCTCTATGAAGAGTAAGGTTAAACTCCGTGAGGTGAATGCACACATCACAATGTGGTTTCTCAGAATCATTCTGTCTTCTTTTTATACGAAGATATTTCCTTTTCTACCATTGGCCTCATTTCGCTTGAAATCTCCACACGCAAATTCCAGAAAAAGAGTGTTTCAAATCGGCTCTGTCTAAAAGATGGTTCAACTCTGTGAGTTGAATAAACAGAACACAAAGAAGTTACTTAGAATTCTTCTGTCTAGCATTATATGAAAAAATCCCGTTTCCAACGAAGGCCTCAAAGAGGTCCAAATATCCACTTGCAGACGTTGGAAACAGAGTGTTTCCAAACTGCTCTATGAAAAGAAAGGTTAAACTCTGTGAGCTGAATGCACACATCACAAAGCAGTTTCACAGAATGATTCTGTCTTGTTTTTGTACGAAGATATTTCCTTTTCTACCATTGACCTCGAAGCGCTTGAAATCTCCACTTGCAAAATCCACAAAAAGAGAGTTTCAAATCTGCTCTGTCTAAAGAAAGTTCAACTCTGTGGGTTGAATACACACAACCCAAAAGTGTTACTGAGAATTCTTCTGTCTAGCATTCTATGAAGAAATCCCGTTTCCAACGAAGGCCTCAAAGAGGTCCAAATATCCACTTGCAGACTTTACAAACTGAGTGTTTCCAAACTGCTCTATGAAAAGAAAGGTTAAACTCTGTGTGCTGAACGCACACATAAGAAATTAGTTTCTGAGAAGGATTCTGTCTAGTTTTTATTGGAAGATATCGCCTTTTCTATGAACGGCCTCAAATCGCTTGAAATCTCCACAAGCAAATTACACAAAAAGAGTCTTTCAAAACTGCTGTGTCTAAAGGAAGGTTCAACACTGTGAGTTGAATACACACAACACAAAGAAGTTACTGAGAATTCTTCTGTCTAGCATTATATGAAGAAATCCCGTTTCCAACGAAGGCCTCAAACAGGTCCAAATATCCACTTGCAGACCTTACAAACAGAGTGTTTCCAAACTGCTCTGTGAAAAGAAAGGTTAAACTCTGTGAGTTGAACGCACACATAAGAAATTAGTTTCTGAGAATGATTCTGTCTAGTTTTTATTGGAAGATATTTCCTTTTCTATGAACGGACTAAAATCGCTTGAAATCTCCGCAAGCAAATTACACAAAAAGAGTCTTTCAAAACTGCTGTGTCTAAAGGAAGGTTCAACACTGTGAGTTGAATACACACAACACAAAGAAGTTACTGAGAATTCTTATGTCTAGCATTCTATGAAGAAATCCCGTTTCCAACGAAGGCCTCAAAGAGGTCCAAATATCCACTTGCAGACTTTACAAACAGAGTGTTTCCAAACTGCTCTATGAAGTGTAAGGTTAAACTCCGTGAGGTGAATGCACACATCACAATGTGGTTTCTCAGAATCATTCTGTCTTCTTTTTATACGAAGATATTTGCTTTTCTACCATTGGCCTCATTTCGCTTGAAATCTCCACACGCAAATTCCAGAAAAAGAGTGTTTCAAATCGGCTCTGTCTAAAAGATGGTTCAACTCTGTGAGTTGAATAAACAGAACAGAAAGAAGTTACTGAGAATTCTTCTGTCTAGCATTATATGAAAAAATCCCGTTTCCAACGAAGGCCTCAAATAGATCCAAATATCCACTTGCAGACGTTAGAAACAGAGTGTTTTCAAACTGCTCTATGAAAAGAAAGGTTAAAATCTGTGAGCTGAATGCACACATCACAAAGCAGTTTCACAGAATGATTCTGTCTTGTTTTTGTACGAAGATATTTCCTTTTCTACCATTGACCTCGAAGCGCTTGAAATCTCCACTTGCAAAATCCACAAAAAGAGAGTTTCAAATCTGCTCTGTCTAAAGAAAGTTCAACTCTGTGAGTTGAATACACACAACCCAAAAGTGTTACTGAGAATTCTTCTGTCTAGCATTCTATGAAGAAGTCCCGTTTCCAACGAAGGCCTCAAAGAGGTCCAAATATCCACTTGCAGACTTTACAAACTGAGTGTTTCCAAACTGCTCTATGAAAAGAAAGGTTAAACTCTGTGAGTTGAACGCACACATAAGAAATTAGTTTCTGAGAATGATTCTGTCTAGTTTTTATTGGAAGATATCTCCTTTTCTATGAACGGCCTCAAATCGCTTGAAATCTCCACAAGCAAATTACACAAAAAGAGTCTTTCAAAACTGCTGTGTCTAAAGGAAGGTTCAACACTGTGAGTTGAATACACACAATACAAAGAAGTTACTGAGAATTCTTCTGTCTAGCATTATATGAAGTAATCCCGTTTCCAACGAAGGCCTCAAACAGGTCCAAATATCCACTTGCAGACCTTACAAACAGAGTGTTTCCAAACTGCTCTGTGAAAAGAAAGGTTAAACTCTGTGAGTTGAACGCACACATAAGAAATTAGTTTCTGAGAATGATTCTGTTTAGTTTTTATTGGAAGATATTTCCTTTTCTATGAACGGCCTCAAATTGCTTGAATTCTCCACAAGCAAATTACACAAAAAGAGTGTTTCACAACTGCTGTGTCTAAAGGAAAGTTCAACACTGTGAGTTGAATACACACAACACAAAGAAGTTACTGAGAATTCTTCTGTCTAGCATTATATGAAGAAATCCCGTTTCCAACGAAGGCCTCAAACAGGTCCAAATATCCACTTGCAGACCTTACAAACAGAGTTTTTCCAAACTGCTCTGTGAAAAGAAAGGTTAAACTCTGTGAGTTGAACGCACACATAAGAAATTAGTTTCTGAGAATGATTCTGTCTAGTTTTTATTGGAAGATATTTCCTTTTCTATGAACGGACTAAAATCGCTTGAAATCTCCACAAGCAAATTACACAAAAAGAGTCTTTCAAAACTGCTCTGTCTAAAGGAAGGTTAAACACTGTGAGTTGAATACACACAACACAAAGAAGTTACAGAGAATTCTTCTGTCTAGCATTCTATGAAGAAATCCCGTTTCCAACGAAGGCCTCAAAGAGGTCCAAATATCCACTTGGAGACTTTACAAACAGAGTGTTTCCAAACTGCTCTGTGAAGAGAAAGGTTAAACTCCATGAGCTGAATGGACACATCACAATGTAGTTTCTCAGAATCATTCTGTCTTCTTATTATACGAAGATATTTCCTTTTCTACCATTGGCCTCAATTCGCTGGAAATCTCCACACGCAAATTCCAGAAAAAGAGTGATTCAAATCGGTTCACTCTAAAAGATGGTTCAACTCTGTGAGTTGAATAAACAGAACAAAAAGAAGTTACTTAGAATTCTTCTGTCTAGCATTATATGAAAAAATCCCGTTTCCAACGAATGCCTCAAAGAGGTCCAAATATCCACTTGCAGACGTTAGAAACAGAGTGTTTCCAAACTGCTCTATGAAAAGAAAGGTTAAACTCTGTGAGCTGAATGCACACATCACAAAGCAGTTTCTCAGAATGATTCTGTCTTGTTTTTGTACGAAGATATTTCCTTTTCTACCATTGACCTCGAAGCGCTTGAAATCTCCACTTACACAATCCACAGAAAGAGAGTTTCAAATCTGCTCTGTCTAAAGAAAGTTCAACTCTGTGAGTTGAATACACACAACCCAAAAGTGTTACGGAGAATTCTTCTGTCTAGCATTCTATGAAGAAATCCCGTTTCCAACGAAGGCCTCAAAGAGGTCCAAATATCCACTTGCAGACTTTACAAACTGAGTGTTTCCAAACTGCTCTATGAAAAGAAAGGTTAAACTCTGTGAGTTGAACGCACACATAAGAAATTAGTTTCTGAGAAGGATTCTGTCTAGTTTTTATTGGAAGATATTTCCTTTTCTATGAACGGCCTCAAATCGCTTGAAATCTCCACATGCAAATTACACAAAAAGAGTCTTTCAAAACTGCTGTGTCTAAAGGAAGGTTCAACACTGTGAGATGAATGCACACAACACAAAGAAGTTACTGAGAATTCTTCTGTCTAGCATTTTATGAAGAAACCCTGTTTCCAACGAAGGCCTCAAAGAGGTCCAAATATCCACTTGCAGACTTTACAAACAGAGTGTTTCCAAACTGCTCTATGAAGAGAAAGGTTAAACTCTGTGAGATGAACGCACACATAAGAAATTAGTTTCTGAGAATGATTCTCTCTAGTTTTTATTGGAAGATATTTCCTTTTCTATGAACGGCCTCAAATCGCTTGAAATCTCCATAAGCAAATTACACAAAAAGACTCTTTCAAAACTGCTGTGTCTAAAGGAAGGTTCAACACTGTGAGTTGAATACACACAACACAAAGAAGTTACTGAGAATTCTTCTGTCTAGCATTATATGAAGAAATCCCGTTTCCAACGAAGGCCTCAAACAGGTCCAAATATCCACTTGCAGACCTTACAAACAGAGTTTTTCCAAACTGCTCTGTGAAAAGAAAGGTTAAACTCTGTGAGTCGAACGCACACATAAGAAATTAGTTTCTGAGAATGATTCTGTCTAGTTTTTATTGGAAGATATTTCCTTTTCTATGAACGGCCTCAAATCGCTTGAAATCTCCACAAGCAAATTACACAAAAAGAGTGTTTCAAAACTGCTGTGTCTAAAGGAAGGTTAAACACTGTGAGTTGAATACACACAACACAAAGAAGTTACTGAGAATTCTTATGTCTAGCATTCTATGAAGAAATCCCGTTTCCAACGAAGGCCTCAAAGAGGTCGAAATATCCACTTGCAGACTTTACAAACAGAGTGTTTCCAAACTGCTCTATGAAGAGTAAGGTTAAACTCCGTGAGGTGAGTGCACACATCACAATGTGGTTTCTCAGAATCATTCTGTCTTCTTTTTATACGAAGATATTTCCTTTTCTACCATTGGCCTCATTTCGCTTGAAATCTCCACACGCAAATTCCAGAAAAAGAGTGTTTCAAATCGGCTCTGTCTAAAAGATGGTTCAACTCTGTGAGTTGAATAAACAGAACAGAAAGAAGTTACTGAGAATTCTTCTGTCTAGCATTATATGAAAATATCCCGTTTCCAAGGAAGTTCTCAAAGAGATCCAAATATCCACTTGCAGACGTTAGAAACAGAGTGTTTTCAAACTGCTCTATGAAAAGAAAGGTTAAAATCTGTGAGCTGAATGCACACACCACAAAGCAGTTTCACAGAATGATTCTGTCTTGTTTTTGTACGAAGATATTTCCTTTTCTACCATTGACCTCGAAGCGCTTGAAATCTCCACTTGCAAAATCCACAAAAAGAGAGTTTCAAATCTGCTCTGTCTAAAGAAAGTTCAACTCTGTGAGTTGAATACACACAACCCAAAAGTGTTACTGAGAATTCTTCTGTCTAGCATTCTATGAAGAAATCCCGTTTCCAACGAAGGCCTCAAAGAGGTCCAAATATCCACTTGCAGTGCTTCCAAACTGCTCTATGAAAAGAAAGGTTAAACTCTGTGAGTTGAACGCACACATAAGAAATTAGTTTCTGAGAATGATTCTGTCTAGTTTTTATTGGAAGATATCTCCTTTTCTATGAACGGCCTCAAATCGCTTGAAATCTCCACAAGCAAATTACACAAAAAGAGTCTTTCAAAACTGCTGTGTCTAAAGGAAGGTTCAACACTGTGAGATGAATGCACACAACACAAAGAAGTTACTGAGAATTCTTCTGTCTAGCATTTTATGAAGAAACCCTGTTTCCAACGAAGGCCTCAAAGAGGTCCAAATATCCACTTGCAGACTTTACAAACAGAGTGTTTCCAAACTGCTCTATGAAGAGAAAGGTTAAACTCTGTGAGATGAACGCACACATAAGAAATTAGTTTCTGAGAATGATTCTCTCTAGTTTTTATTGGAAGATATTTCCTTTTCTATGAACGGCCTCAAATCGCTTGAAATCTCCACAAGCAAATTACACAAAAAGAGTCTTTCAAAACTGCTGTGTCTAAAGGAAGGTTCAACACTGTGAGTTGAATACACACAACACAAAGAAGTTACTGAGAATTCTTCTGTCTAGCATTATATGAAGTAATCCCGTTTCCAACGAAGGCCTCAAACAGGTCCAAATATCCACTTGCAGACCTTACAAACAGAGTTTTTCCAAACTGCTCTGTGAAAAGAAAGGTTAAACTCTGTGAGTCGAACGCACACATAAGAAATTAGTTTCTGAGAATGATTCTGTCTAGTTTTTATTGGAAGATATTTCCTTTTCTATGAACGGCCTCAAATCGCTTGAAATCTCCACAAGCAAATTACACAAAAAGAGTGTTTCAAAACTGCTGTGTCTAAAGGAAGGTTAAACACTGTGAGTTGAATACACACAACACAAAGAAGTTACTGAGAATTCTTATGTCTAGCATTCTATGAAGAAATCCCGTTTCCAACGAAGGCCTCAAAGAGGTCGAAATATCCACTTGCAGACTTTACAAACAGAGTGTTTCCAAACTGCTCTATGAAGAGTAAGGTTAAACTCCGTGAGGTGAGTGCACACATCACAATGTGGTTTCTCAGAATCATTCTGTCTTCTTTTTATACGAAGATATTTCCTTTTCTACCATTGGCCTCATTTCGCTTGAAATCTCCACACGCAAATTCCAGAAAAAGAGTGTTTCAAATTGGCTCTGTCTAAAAGATGGTTCAACTCTGTGAGTTGAATAAACAGAACAGAAAGAAGTTACTGAGAATTCTTCTGTCTAGCATTATATGAAAATATCCCGTTTCCAAGGAAGTTCTCAAAGAGATCCAAATATCCACTTGCAGACGTTAGAAACAGAGTGTTTTCAAACTGCTCTATGAAAAGAAAGGTTAAAATCTGTGAGCTGAATGCACACACCACAAAGCAGTTTCACAGAATGATTCTGTCTTGTTTTTGTACGAAGATATTTCCTTTTCTACCATTGACCTCGAAGCGCTTGAAATCTCCACTTGCAAAATCCACAAAAAGAGAGTTTCAAATCTGCTCTGTCTAAAGAAAGTTCAACTCTGTGAGTTGAATACACACAACCCAAAAGTGTTACTGAGAATTCTTCTGTCTAGCATTCTATGAAGAAATCCCGTTTCCAACGAAGGCCTCAAAGAGGTCCAAATATCCACTTGCAGTGCTTCCAAACTGCTCTATGAAAAGAAAGGTTAAACTCTGTGAGTTGAACGCACACATAAGAAATTAGTTTCTGAGAATGATTCTGTCTAGTTTTTATTGGAAGATATCTCCTTTTCTATGAACGGCCTCAAATCGCTTGAAATCTCCACAAGCAAATTACACAAAAAGAGTCTTTCAAAACTGCTGTGTCTAAAGGAAGGTTCAACACTGTGAGATGAATGCACACAACACAAAGAAGTTACTGAGAATTCTTCTGTCTAGCATTTTATGAAGAAACCCTGTTTCCAACGAAGGCCTCAAAGAGGTCCAAATATCCACTTGCAGACTTTACAAACAGAGTGTTTCCAAACTGCTCTATGAAGAGAAAGGTTAAACTCTGTGAGATGAACGCACACATAAGAAATTAGTTTCTGACAATGATTCTCTCTAGTTTTTATTGGAAGATATTTCCTTTTCTATGAACGGCCTCAAATCGCTTGAAATCTCCACAAGCAAATTACACAAAAAGAGTCTTTCAAAACTGCTGTGTCTAAAGGAAGGTTCAACACTGTGAGTTGAATACACACAACACAAAGAAGTTACTGAGAATTCTTCTGTCTAGCATTATATGAAGTAATCCCGTTTCCAACGAAGGCCTCAAACAGGTCCAAATATCCACTTGCAGACCTTACAAACAGAGTGTTTCCAACTGCTCTGTGAAAAGAAAGGTTAAACTCTGTGAGTTGAACGCACACATAAGAAATTAGTTTCTGAGAATGATTCTGTCTAGTTTTTATTTGAAGATATTTCCTTTTCTATGAACGGACTAAAATCGCTTGAAATCTCCACAAGCAAATTACACAAAAAGAGTCTTTCAAAACTGCTGTGTCTAAAGGAAGGTTAAACACTGTGAGTTGAATACACACAACACAAAGAAGTAACTGAGAATTCTTATGTCTAGCATTCTATGAAGAAATCCCGTTTCCAACGAAGGCCTCAAAGAGGTCCAAATATCCACTTGCAGACTTTACAAACAGAGTGTTTCCAAACTGCTCTATGAAGAGTAAGGTTAAACTCCGTGAGGTGAATGCACACATCACAATGTGGTTTCTCAGAATCATTCTGTCTTCTTTTTATACGAAGATATTTCCTTTTCTACCATTGGCCTCATTTCGCTTGAAATCTCCACACGCAAATTCCAGAAAAAGAGTGTTTCAAATCGGCTCTGTCTAAAAGATGGTTCAACTCTGTGAGTTGAATAAACAGAACACAAAGAAGTTACTTAGAATTCTTCTGTCTAGCATTATATGAAAAAATCCCGTTTCCAACGAATGCCTCAAAGAGGTCCAAATATCCACTTGCAGACGTTGGAAACAGAGTGTTTCCAAACTGCTCTATGAAAAGAAAGGTTAAACTCTGTGAGCTGAATGCACACATCACAAAGCAGTTTCTCAGAATGATTCTGTCTTGTTTTTGTACGAAGATATTTCCTTTTCTACCATTGACCTCGAAGCGCTTGAAATCTCCACTTGCAAAATCCACAGAAAGAGAGTTTCAAATCTGCTCTGTCTAAAGAAAGTTCAACTCTGTGAGTTGAATACACACAACCCAAAAGTGTTACTGAGAATTCTTCTGTCTAGCATTCTATGAAGAAATCCCGTTTCCAACGAAGGCCTCAAAGAGGTCCAAATATCCACTTGCAGACTTTACAAACTGAGTGTTTCCAAACTGCTCTATGAAAAGAAAGGTTAAACTCTGTGAGTTGAACGCACACATAAGAAATTAGTTTCTGAGAAGGATTCTGTCTAGTTTTTATTGGAAGATATTTCCTTTTCTATGAACGGCCTCAAATCGCTTGAAATCTCCACAAGCAAATTACACAAAAAGAGTCTTTCAAAACTGCTGTGTCTAAAGGAAGGTTCAACACTGTGAGTTGAATACACACAACACAAAGAAGTTACTGAGAATTCTTCTGTCTAGCATTATATGAAGAAATCCCGTTTCCAACGAAGGCCTCAAACAGGTCCAAATATCCACTTGCAGACCTTACAAACAGAGTTTTTCCAAACTGCTCTGTGAAAAGAAAGGTTAAACTCTGTGAGTTGAACGCACACATAAGAAATTAGTTTCTGAGAATGATTCTGTCTAGTTTTTATTGGAAGATATTTCCTTTTCTATGAACGGACTAAAATCGCTTGAAATCTCCACAAGCAAATTACACAAAAAGAGTCTTTCAAAACTGCTGTGTCTAAAGGAAGGTTAAACACTGTGAGTTGAATACACACAACACAAAGAAGTAACTGAGAATTCTTATGTCTAGCATTCTATGAAGAAATCCCGTTTCCAACGAAGGCCTCAAAGAGGTCCAAATATCCACTTGCAGACTTTACAAACAGAGTGTTTCCAAACTGCTCTATGAAGAGTAAGGTTAAACTCCGTGAGGTGAATGCACACATCACAATGTGGTTTCTCAGAATCATTCTGTCTTCTTTTTATACGAAGATATTTCCTTTTCTACCATTGGCCTCATTTCGCTTGAAATCTCCACACGCAAATTCCAGAAAAAGAGTGTTTCAAATCGGCTCTGTCTAAAAGATGGTTCAACTCTGTGAGTTGAATAAACAGAACAGAAAGAAGTTACTGAGAATTCTTCTGTCTAGCATTATATGAAAATATGCCGTTTCCAAGGAAGTTCTCAAAGAGATCCAAATATCCACTTGCAGACGTTAGAAACAGAGTGTTTTCAAACTGCTCTATGAAAAGAAAGGTTAAAATCTGTGAGCTGAATGCACACACCACAAAGCAGTTTCACAGAATGATTCTGTCTTGTTTTTGTACGAAGATATTTCCTTTTCTACCATTGACCTCGAAGCGCTTGAAATCTCCACTTGCAAAATCCACAAAAAGAGAGTTTCAAATCTGCTCTGTCTAAAGAAAGTTCAACTCTGTGAGTTGAATACACACAACCCAAAAGTGTTACTGAGAATTCTTCTGTCTAGCATTCTATGAAGAAATCCCGTTTCCAACGAAGGCCTCAAAGAGGTCCAAATATCCACTTGCAGACTTTACAAACTGAGTGTTTCCAAACTGCTCTATGAAAAGAAAGGTTAAACTCTGTGAGTTGAACGCACACATAAGAAATTAGTTTCTGAGAATGATTCTGTCTAGTTTTTATTGGAAGATATCTCCTTTTCTATGAACGGCCTCAAATCGCTTGAAATCTCCACAAGCAAATTACACAAAAAGAGTCTTTCAAAACTGCTGTGTCTAAAGGAAGGTTCAACACTGTGAGATGAATGCACACAACACGAAGAAGTTACTGAGAATTCTTCTGTCTAGCATTTTATGAAGAAACCCTGTTTCCAACGAAGGCCTCAAAGAGGTCCAAATATCCACTTGCAGACTTTACAAACAGAGTGTTTCCAAACTGCTCTATGAAGAGAAAGGTTAAACTCTGTGAGATGAACGCACACATAAGAAATTAGTTTCTGAGAATGATTCTCTCTAGTTTTTATTGGAAGATATTTCCTTTTCTATGAACGGCCTCAAATCGCTTGAAATCTCCATAAGCAAATTACACAAAAAGACTCTTTCAAAACTGCTGTGTCTAAAGGAAGGTTCAACACTGTGAGTTGAATACACACAACACAAAGAAGTTACTGAGAATTCTTCTGTCTAGCATTATATGAAGAAATCCCGTTTCCAACGAAGGCCTCAAACAGGTCCAAATATCCACTTGCAGACCTTACAAACAGAGTTTTTCCAAACTGCTCTGTGAAAAGAAAGGTTAAACTCTGTGAGTCGAACGCACACATAAGAAATTAGTTTCTGAGAATGATTCTGTCTAGTTTTTATTGGAAGATATTTCCTTTTGTATGAACGGCCTCAAATCGCTTGAAATCTCCACAAGCAAATTACACAAAAAGAGTCTTTCAAAACTGCTGTGTCTAAAGGAAGGTTAAACACTGTGAGTTGAATACACACAACACAAAGAAGTTACTGAGAATTCTTATGTCTAGCATTCTATGAAGAAATCCCGTTTCCAACGAAGGCCTCCAAGAGGTCGAAATATCCACTTGCAGACTTTACAAACAGAGTGTTTCCAAACTGCTCTATGAAGAGTAAGGTTAAACTCCGTGAGGTGAATGCACACATCACAATGTGGTTTCTCAGAATCATTCTGTCTTCTTTTTATACGAAGATATTTCCTTTTCTACCATTGGCCTCATTTCGCTTGAAATCTCCACACGCAAATTCCAGAAAAAGAGTGTTTCAAATCGGCTCTGTCTAAAAGATGGTTCAACTCTGAGAGTTGAATAAACAGAACAGAAAGAAGTTACTGAGAATTCTTCTGTCTAGCATTATATGAAAAAATCCCGTTTCCAAGGAAGGCCATAAAGAGATCCAAATATCCACTTGCAGACGTTAGAAACAGAGTGTTTTCAAACTGCTCTATGAAAAGAAAGGTTAAAATCTGTGAGCTGAATGCACACACCACAAAGCAGTTTCACAGAATGATTCTGTCTTGTTTTTGTACGAAGATATTTCCTTTTCTACCATTGACCTCGAAGCGCTTGAAATCTCCACTTGCAAAATCCACAAAAAGAGAGTTTCAAATCTGCTCTGTCTAAAGAAAGTTCAACTCTGTGAGTTGAATACACACAACCCAAAAGTGTTACTGAGAATTCTTCTGTCTAGCATTCTATGAAGAAATCCCGTTTCCAACGAAGGCCTCAAAGAGGTCCAAATATCCACTTGCAGACTTTACAAACTGAGTGTTTCCAAACTGCTCTATGAAAAGAAAGGTTAAACTCTGTGAGTTGAACGCACACATAAGAAATTAGTTTCTGAGAATGATTCTGTCTAGTTTTTATTGGAAGATATCTCCTTTTCTATGAACGGCCTCAAATCGCTTGAAATCTCCACAAGCAAATTACACAAAAAGAGTCTTTCAAAACTGCTGTGTCTAAAGGAAGGTTCAACACTGTGAGTTGAATACACACAACACAAAGAAGTTACTGAGAATTCTTCTGTCTAGCATTATATGAAGAAATCCCGTTTCCAACGAAGGCCTCAAACAGGTCCAAATATCCACTTGCAGACCTTACAAACAGAGTTTTTCCAAACTGCTCTGTGAAAAGAAAGGTTAAACTCTGTGAGTTGAACGCACACATAAGAAATTAGTTTCTGAGAATGATTCTGTCTAGTTTTTATTGGAAGATATTTCCTTTTCTATGAACGGACTAAAATCGCTTGAAATCTCCACAAGCAAATTACACAAAAAGAGTCTTTCAAAACTGCTGTGTCTAAAGGAAGGTTAAACACTGTGAGTTGAATACACACAACACAAAGAAGTTACTGAGAATTCTTATGTCTAGCATTCTATGAAGAAATCCCGTTTCCAACGAAGGCCTCAAAGAGGTCCAAATATCCACTTGCAGACTTTACAAACAGAGTGTTTCCAAACTGCTCTATGAAGAGTAAGGTTAAACTCCGTGAGGTGAATGCACACATCACAATGTGGTTTCTCAGAATCATTCTGTCTTCTTTTTATACGAAGATATTTCCTTTTCTACCATTGGCCTCATTTCGCTTGAAATCTCCACACGCAAATTCCAGAAAAAGAGTGTTTCAAATCGGCTCTGTCTAAAAGATGGTTCAACTCTGTGAGTTGAATAAACAGAACAGAAAGAAGTTACTGAGAATTCTTCTGTCTAGCATTATATGAAAATATCCCGTTTCCAAGGAAGTTCTCAAAGAGATCCAAATATCCACTTGCAGACGTTAGAAACAGAGTGTTTTCAAACTGCTCTATGAAAAGAAAGGTTAAAATCTGTGAGCTGAATGCACACACCACAAAGCAGTTTCACAGAATGATTCTGTCTTGTTTTTGTACGAAGATATTTCCTTTTCTACCATTGACCTCGAAGCGCTTGAAATCTCCACTTGCAAAATCCACAAAAAGAGAGTTTCAAATCTGCTCTGTCTAAAGAAAGTTCAACTCTGTGAGTTGAATACACACAACCCAAAAGTGTTACTGAGAATTCTTCTGTCTAGCATTCTATGAAGAAATCCCGTTTCCAACGAAGGCCTCAAAGAGGTCCAAATATCCACTTGCAGACTTTACAAACTGAGTGTTTCCAAACTGCTCTATGAAAAGAAAGGTTAAACTCTGTGAGTTGAACGCACACATAAGAAATTAGTTTCTGAGAATGATTCTGTCTAGTTTTTATTGGAAGATATCTCCTTTTCTATGAACGGCCTCAAATCGCTTGAAATCTCCACAAGCAAATTACACAAAAAGAGTCTTTCAAAACTGCTGTGTCTAAAGGAAGGTTCAACACTGTGAGATGAATGCACACAACACAAAGAAGTTACTGAGAATTCTTCTGTCTAGCATTTTATGAAGAAACCCTGTTTCCAACGAAGGCCTCAAAGAGGTCCAAATATCCACTTGCAGACTTTACAAACAGAGTGTTTCCAAACTGCTCTATGAAGAGAAAGGTTAAACTCTGTGAGATGAATGCACACATAAGAAATTAGTTTCTGAGAATGATTCTCTCTAGTTTTTATTGGAAGATATTTCCTTTTCTATGAACGGCCTCAAATCGCTTGAAATCTCCATAAGCAAATTACACAAAAAGACTCTTTCAAAGCTGCTGTGTCTAAAGGAAGGTTCAACACTGTGAGTTGAATACACACAACACAAAGAAGTTACTGAGAATTCTTCTGTCTAGCATTATATGAAGAAATCCCGTTTCCAACGAAGGCCTCAAACAGGTCCAAATATCCACTTGCAGACCTTACAAACAGAGTTTTTCCAAACTGCTCTGTGAAAAGAAAGGTTAAACTCTGTGAGTCGAACGCACACATAAGAAATTAGTTTCTGAGAATGATTCTGTCTAGTTTTTATTGGAAGATATTTCCTTTTCTATGAACGGCCTCAAATCGCTTGAAATCTCCACAAGCAAATTACACAAAAAGAGTCTTTCAAAACTGCTGTGTCTAAAGGAAGGTTAAACACTGTGAGTTGAATACACACAACACAAAGAAGTTACTGAGAATTCTTATGTCTAGCATTCTATGAAGAAATCCCGTTTCCAACGAAGGCCTCAAAGAGGTCGAAATATCCACTTGCAGACTTTACAGAGTGTTTCCAAACTGCTCTATGAAGAGTAAGGTTAAACTCCGTGAGGTGAATGCACACATCACAATGTGGTTTCTCAGAATCATTCTGTCTTCTTTTTATACGAAGATATTTCCTTTTCTACCATTGGCCTCATTTCGCTTGAAATCTCCACACGCAAATTCCAGAAAAAGAGTGTTTCAAATCGGCTCTGTCTAAAAGATGGTTCAACTCTGAGAGTTGAATAAACAGAACAGAAAGAAGTTACTGAGAATTCTTCTGTCTAGCATTATATGAAAAAATCCCGTTTCCAAGGAAGGCCATAAAGAGATCCAAATATCCACTTGCAGACGTTAGAAACAGAGTGTTTTCAAACTGCTCTATGAAAAGAAAGGTTAAAATCTGTGAGCTGAATGCACACACCACAAAGCAGTTTCACAGAATGATTCTGTCTTGTTTTTGTACGAAGATATTTCCTTTTCTACCATTGACCTCGAAGCGCTTGAAATCTCCACTTGCAAAATCCACAAAAAGAGAGTTTCAAATCTGCTCTGTCTAAAGAAAGTTCAACTCTGTGAGTTGAATACACACAACCCAAAAGTGTTACTGAGAATTCTTCTGTCTAGCATTCTATGAAGAAATCCCGTTTCCAACGAAGGCCTCAAAGAGGTCCAAATATCCACTTGCAGACTTTACAAACTGAGTTTTTCCAAACTGCTCTATGAAAAGAAAGGTTAAACTCTGTGAGTTGAACGCACACATAAGAAATTAGTTTCTGAGAATGATTCTGTCTAGTTTTTATTGGAAGATATCTCCTTTTCTATGAACGGCCTCAAATCGCTTGAAATCTCCACAAGCAAATTACACAAAAAGAGTCTTTCAAAACTGCTGTGTCTAAAGGAAGGTTCAACACTGTGAGTTGAATACACACAACACAAAGAAGTTACTGAGAATTCTTCTGTCTAGCATTATATGAAGAAATCCCGTTTCCAACGAAGGCCTCAAACAGGTCCAAATATCCACTTGCAGACCTTACAAACAGAGTTTTTCCAAACTGCTCTGTGAAAAGAAAGGTTAAACTCTGTGAGTTGAACGCACACATAAGAAATTAGTTTCTGAGAATGATTCTGTCTAGTTTTTATTGGAAGATATTTCCTTTTCTATGAACGGACTAAAATCGCTTGAAATCTCCACAAGCAAATTACACAAAAAGAGTCTTTCAAAACTGCTGTGTCTAAAGGAAGGTTAAACACTGTGAGTTGAATACACACAACACAAAGAAGTAACTGAGAATTATTATGTCTAGCATTCTATGAAGAAATCCCGTTTCCAACGAAGGCCTCAAAGAGGTCCAAATATCCACTTGCAGACTTTACAAACAGAGTGTTTCCAAACTGCTCTATGAAGAGTAAGGTTAAACTCCGTGAGGTGAATGCACACATCACAATGTGGTTTCTCAGAATCATTCTGTCTTCTTTTTATACGAAGATATTTCCTTTTCTACCATTGGCCTCATTTCGCTTGAAATCTCCACACGCAAATTCCAGAAAAAGAGTGTTTCAAATCGGCTCTGTCTAAAAGATGGTTCAACTCTGTGAGTTGAATAAACAGAACAGAAAGAAGTTACTGAGAATTCTTCTGTCTAGCATTATATGAAAATATCCCGTTTCCAAGGAAGTTCTCAAAGAGATCCAAATATCCACTTGCAGACGTTAGAAACAGAGTGTTTTCAAACTGCTCTATGAAAAGAAAGGTTAAAATCTGTGAGCTGAATGCACACACCACAAAGCAGTTTCACAGAATGATTCTGTCTTGTTTTTGTACGAAGATATTTCCTTTTCTACCATTGACCTCGAAGCGCTTGAAATCTCCACTTGCAAAATCCACAAAAAGAGAGTTTCAAATCTGCTCTGTCTAAAGAAAGTTCAACTCTGTGAGTTGAATACACACAACCCAAAAGTGTTACTGAGAATTCTTCTGTCTAGCATTCTATGAAGAAATCCCGTTTCCAACGAAGGCCTCAAAGAGGTCCAAATATCCACTTGCAGACTTTACAAACTGAGTGTTTCCAAACTGCTCTATGAAAAGAAAGGTTAAACTCTGTGAGTTGAACGCACACATAAGAAATTAGTTTCTGAGAATGATTCTGTCTAGTTTTTATTGGAAGATATCTCCTTTTCTATGAACGGCCTCAAATCGCTTGAAATCTCCACAAGCAAATTACACAAAAAGAGTCTTTCAAAACTGCTGTGTCTAAAGGAAGGTTCAACACTGTGAGATGAATGCACACAACACAAAGAAGTTACTGAGAATTCTTCTGTCTAGCATTTTATGAAGAAACCCTGTTTCCAACGAAGGCCTCAAAGAGGTCCAAATATCCACTTGCAGACTTTACAAACAGAGTGTTTCCAAACTGCTCTATGAAGAGAAAGGTTAAACTCTGTGAGATGAATGCACACATAAGAAATTAGTTTCTGAGAATGATTCTCTCTAGTTTTTATTGGAAGATATTTCCTTTTCTATGAACGGCCTCAAATCGCTTGAAATCTCCATAAGCAAATTACACAAAAAGACTCTTTCAAAGCTGCTGTGTCTAAAGGAAGGTTCAACACTGTGAGTTGAATACACACAACACAAAGAAGTTACTGAGAATTCTTCTGTCTAGCATTATATGAAGAAATCCCGTTTCCAACGAAGGCCTCAAACAGGTCCAAATATCCACTTGCAGACCTTACAAACAGAGTTTTTCCAAACTGCTCTGTGAAAAGAAAGGTTAAACTCTGTGAGTCGAACGCACACATAAGAAATTAGTTTCTGAGAATGATTCTGTCTAGTTTTTATTGGAAGATATTTCCTTTTCTATGAACGGCCTCAAATCGCTTGAAATCTCCACAAGCAAATTACACAAAAAGAGTCTTTCAAAACTGCTGTGTCTAAAGGAAGGTTCAACACTGTGAGTTGAATACACACAACACAAAGAAGTTACTGAGAATTCTTATGTCTAGCATTCTATGAAGAAATCCCGTTTCCAACGAAGGCCTCAAAGAGGTCCAAATATCCACTTGCAGACTTTACAAACAGAGTGTTTCCAAACTGCTCTATGAAGAGTAAGGTTAAACTCCGTGAGGTGAATGCACACATCACAATGTGGTTTCTCAGAATCATTCTGTCTTCTTTTTATACGAAGATATTTCCTTTTCTACCATTGGCCTCATTTCGCTTGAAATCTCCACACGCAAATTCCAGAAAAAGAGTGTTTCAAATCGGCTCTGTCTAAAAGATGGTTCAACTCTGTGAGTTGAATAAACAGAACAGAAAGAAGTTACTGAGAATTCTTCTGTCTAGCATTATATGAAAATATCCCGTTTCCAAGGAAGTTCTCAAAGAGATCCAAATATCCACTTGCAGACGTTAGAAACAGAGTGTTTTCAAACTGCTCTATGAAAAGAAAGGTTAAAATCTGTGAGCTGAATGCACACACCACAAAGCAGTTTCACAGAATGATTCTGTCTTGTTTTTGTACGAAGATATTTCCTTTTCTACCATTGACCTCGAAGCGCTTGAAATCTCCACTTGCAAAATCCACAAAAAGAGAGTTTCAAATCTGCTCTGTCTAAAGAAAGTTCAACTCTGTGAGTTGAATACACACAACCCAAAAGTGTTACTGAGAATTCTTCTGTCTAGCATTCTATGAAGAAATCCCGTTTCCAACGAAGGCCTCAAAGAGGTCCAAATATCCACTTGCAGACTTTACAAACTGAGTGTTTCCAAACTGCTCTATGAAAAGAAAGGTTAAACTCTGTGAGTTGAACGCACACATAAGAAATTAGTTTCTGAGAATGATTCTGTCTAGTTTTTATTGGAAGATATCTCCTTTTCTATGAACGGCCTCAAATCGCTTGAAATCTCCACAAGCAAATTACACAAAAAGAGTCTTTCAAAACTGCTGTGTCTAAAGGAAGGTTCAACACTGTGAGATGAATGCACACAACACAAAGAAGTTACTGAGAATTCTTCTGTCTAGCATTTTATGAAGAAACCCTGTTTCCAACGAAGGCCTCAAAGAGGTCCAAATATCCACTTGCAGACTTTACAAACAGAGTGTTTCCAAACTGCTCTATGAAGAGAAAGGTTAAACTCTGTGAGATGAACGCACACATAAGAAATTAGTTTCTGAGAATGATTCTCTCTAGTTTTTATTGGAAGATATTTCCTTTTCTATGAACGGCCTCAAATCGCTTGAAATCTCCATAAGCAAATTACACAAAAAGACTCTTTCAAAACTGCTGTGTCTAAAGGAAGGTTCAACACTGTGAGTTGAATACACACAACACAAAGAAGTTACTGAGAATTCTTCTGTCTAGCATTATATGAAGAAATCCCGTTTCCAACGAAGGCCTCAAACAGGTCCAAATATCCACTTGCAGACCTTACAAACAGAGTTTTTCCAAACTGCTCTGTGAAAAGAAAGGTTAAACTCTGTGAGTCGAACGCACACATAAGAAATTAGTTTCTGAGAATGATTCTGTCTAGTTTTTATTGGAAGATATTTCCTTTTCTATGAACGGCCTCAAATCGCTTGAAATCTCCACAAGCAAATTACACAAAAAGAGTCTTTCAAAACTGCTGTGTCTAAAGGAAGGTTAAACACTGTGAGTTGAATACACACAACACAAAGAAGTTACTGAGAATTCTTATGTCTAGCATTCTATGAAGAAATCCCGTTTCCAACGAAGGCCTCAAAGAGGTCGAAATATCCACTTGCAGACTTTACAAACAGAGTGTTTCCAAACTGCTCTATGAAGAGTAAGGTTAAACTCCGTGAGGTGAATGCACACATCACAATGTGGTTTCTCAGAATCATTCTGTCTTCTTTTTATACGAAGATATTTCCTTTTCTACCATTGGCCTCATTTCGCTTGAAATCTCCACACGCAAATTCCAGAAAAAGAGTGTTTCAAATCGGCTCTGTCTAAAAGATGGTTCAACTCTGAGAGTTGAATAAACAGAACAGAAAGAAGTTACTGAGAATTCTTCTGTCTAGCATTATATGAAAAAATCCCGTTTCCAAGGAAGGCCTCAAAGAGATCCAAATATCCACTTGCAGACGTTAGAAACAGAGTGTTTTCAAACTGCTCTATGAAAAGAAAGGTTAAAATCTGTGAGCTGAATGCACACACCACAAAGCAGTTTCACAGAATGATTCTGTCTTGTTTTTGTACGAAGATATTTCCTTTTCTACCATTGACCTCGAAGCGCTTGAAATCTCCACTTGCAAAATCCACAAAAAGAGAGTTTCAAATCTGCTCTGTCTAAAGAAAGTTCAACTCTGTGAGTTGAATACACACAACCCAAAAGTGTTACTGAGAATTCTTCTGTCTAGCATTCTATGAAGAAATCCCGTTTCCAACGAAGGCCTCAAAGAGGTCCAAATATCCACTTGCAGACTTTACAAACTGAGTGTTTCCAAACTGCTCTATGAAAAGAAAGGTTAAACTCTGTGAGTTGAACGCACACATAAGAAATTAGTTTCTGAGAATGATTCTGTCTAGTTTTTATTGGAAGATATCTCCTTTTCTATGAACGGCCTCAAATCGCTTGAAATCTCCACAAGCAAATTACACAAAAAGAGTCTTTCAAAACTGCTGTGTCTAAAGGAAGGTTCAACACTGTGAGTTGAATACACACAACACAAAGAAGTTACTGAGAATTCTTCTGTCTAGCATTATATGAAGAAATCCCGTTTCCAACGAAGGCCTCAAACAGGTCCAAATATCCACTTGCAGACCTTACAAACAGAGTGTTTCCAACTGCTCTGTGAAAAGAAAGGTTAAACTCTGTGAGTTGAACGCACACATAAGAAATTAGTTTCTGAGAATGATTCTGTCTAGTTTTTATTTGAAGATATTTCCTTTTCTATGAACGGACTAAAATCGCTTGAAATCTCCACAAGCAAATTACACAAAAAGAGTCTTTCAAAACTGCTGTGTCTAAAGGAAGGTTAAACACTGTGAGTTGAATACACACAACACAAAGAAGTAACTGAGAATTCTTATGTCTAGCATTCTATGAAGAAATCCCGTTTCCAACGAAGGCCTCAAAGAGGTCCAAATATCCACTTGCAGACTTTACAAACAGAGTGTTTCCAAACTGCTCTATGAAGAGTAAGGTTAAACTCCGTGAGGTGAATGCACACATCACAATGTGGTTTCTCAGAATCATTCTGTCTTCTTTTTATACGAAGATATTTCCTTTTCTACCATTGGCCTCATTTCGCTTGAAATCTCCACACGCAAATTCCAGAAAAAGAGTGTTTCAAATCGGCTCTGTCTAAAAGATGGTTCAACTCTGTGAGTTGAATAAACAGAACACAAAGAAGTTACTTAGAATTCTTCTGTCTAGCATTATATGAAAAAATCCCGTTTCCTACGAATGCCTCAAAGAGGTACAAATATCCACTTGCAGACGTTGGAAACAGAGTGTTTCCAAACTGCTCTATGAAAAGAAAGGTTAAACTCTGTGAGCTGAATGCACACATCACAAAGCAGTTTCTCAGAATGATTCTGTCTTGTTTTTGTACGAAGATATTTCCTTTTCTACCATTGACCTCGAAGCGCTTGAAATCTCCACTTGCAAAATCCACAGAAAGAGAGTTTCAAATCTGCTCTGTCTAAAGAAAGTTCAACTCTGTGAGTTGAATACACACAACCCAAAAGTGTTACTGAGAATTCTTCTGTCTAGCATTCTATGAAGAAATCCCGTTTCCAACGAAGGCCTCAAAGAGGTCCAAATATCCACTTGCAGACTTTACAAACTGAGTGTTTCCAAACTGCTCTATGAAAAGAAAGGTTAAACTCTGTGAGTTGAACGCACACATAAGAAATTAGTTTCTGAGAAGGATTCTGTCTAGTTTTTATTGGAAGATATTTCCTTTTCTATGAACGGCCTCAAATCGCTTGAAATCTCCACAAGCAAATTACACAAAAAGAGTCTTTCAAAACTGCTGTGTCTAAAGGAAGGTTCAACACTGTGAGTTGAATACACACAACACAAAGAAGTTACTGAGAATTCTTCTGTCTAGCATTATATGAAGAAATCCCGTTTCCAACGAAGGCCTCAAACAGGTCCAAATATCCACTTGCAGACCTTACAAACAGAGTTTTTCCAAACTGCTCTGTGAAAAGAAAGGTTAAACTCTGTGAGTTGAATGCACACATAAGAAATTAGTTTCTGAGAATGATTCTGTCTAGTTTTTATTGGAAGATATTTCCTTTTCTATGAACGGACTAAAATCGCTTGAAATCTCCACAAGCAAATTACACAAAAAGAGTCTTTCAAAACTGCTGTGTCTAAAGGAAGGTTAAACACTGTGAGTTGAATACACACAACACAAAGAAGTAACTGAGAATTCTTATGTCTAGCATTCTATGAAGAAATCCCGTTTCCAACGAAGGCCTCAAAGAGGTCCAAATATCCACTTGCAGACTTTACAAACAGAGTGTTTCCAAACTGCTCTATGAAGAGTAAGGTTAAACTCCGTGAGGTGAATGCACACATCACAATGTGGTTTCTCAGAATCATTCTGTCTTCTTTTTATACGAAGATATTTCCTTTTCTACCATTGGCCTCATTTCGCTTGAAATCTCCACACGCAAATTCCAGAAAAAGAGTGTTTCAAATCGGCTCTGTCTAAAAGATGGTTCAACTCTGTGAGTTGAATAAACAGAACAGAAAGAAGTTACTGAGAATTCTTCTGTCTAGCATTATATGAAAATATCCCGTTTCCAAGGAAGTTCTCAAAGAGATCCAAATATCCACTTGCAGACGTTAGAAACAGAGTGTTTTCAAACTGCTCTATGAAAAGAAAGGTTAAAATCTGTGAGCTGAATGCACACACCACAAAGCAGTTTCACAGAATGATTCTGTCTTGTTTTTGTACGAAGATATTTCCTTTTCTACCATTGACCTCGAAGCGCTTGAAATCTCCACTTGCAAAATCCACAAAAAGAGAGTTTCAAATCTGCTCTGTCTAAAGAAAGTTCAACTCTGTGAGTTGAATACACACAACCCAAAAGTGTTACTGAGAATTCTTCTGTCTAGCATTCTATGAAGAAATCCCGTTTCCAACGAAGGCCTCAAAGAGGTCCAAATATCCACTTGCAGACTTTACAAACTGAGTGTTTCCAAACTGCTCTATGAAAAGAAAGGTTAAACTCTGTGAGTTGAACGCACACATAAGAAATTAGTTTCTGAGAATGATTCTGTCTAGTTTTTATTGGAAGATATCTCCTTTTCTATGAACGGCCTCAAATCGCTTGAAATCTCCACAAGCAAATTACACAAAAAGAGTCTTTCAAAACTGCTGTGTCTAAAGGAAGGTTCAACACTGTGAGATGAATGCACACAACACAAAGAAGTTACTGAGAATTCTTCTGTCTAGCATTTTATGAAGAAACCCTGTTTCCAACGAAGGCCTCAAAGAGGTCCAAATATCCACTTGCAGACTTTACAAACAGAGTGTTTCCAAACTGCTCTATGAAGAGAAAGGTTAAACTCTGTGAGATGAACGCACACATAAGAAATTAGTTTCTGAGAATGATTCTCTCTAGTTTTTATTGGAAGATATTTCCTTTTCTATGAACGGCCTCAAATCGCTTGA
Organism: Pan troglodytes; assembly: GCF_028858775.2. Lineage (NCBI taxonomy): Eukaryota > Metazoa > Chordata > Mammalia > Primates > Hominidae > Pan > Pan troglodytes. The sequence continues at coordinate 80,498,158 of NC_072401.2, forward strand.
AATCTCCATAAGCAAATTACACAAAAAGACTCTTTCAAAACTGCTGTGTCTAAAGGAAGGTTCAACACTGTGAGTTGAATACACACAACACAAAGAAGTTACTGAGAATTCTTCTGTCTAGCATTATATGAAGAAATCCCGTTTCCAACGAAGGCCTCAAACAGGTCCAAATATCCACTTGCAGACCTTACAAACAGAGTTTTTCCAAACTGCTCTGTGAAAAGAAAGGTTAAACTCTGTGAGTCGAACGCACACATAAGAAATTAGTTTCTGAGAATGATTCTGTCTAGTTTTTATTGGAAGATATTTCCTTTTCTATGAACGGACTAAAATCGCTTGAAATCTCCACAAGCAAATTACACAAAAAGAGTCTTTCAAAACTGCTGTGTCTAAAGGAAGGTTCAACACTGTGAGTTGAATACACAAAACACAAAGAAGTTACTGAGAATTCTTCTGTCTAGCATTATATGAAGTAATCCCGTTTCCAACGAAGGCCTCAAACAGGTCCAAATATCCACTTGCAGACCTTACAAACAGAGTGTTTCCAACTGCTCTGTGAAAAGAAAGGTTAAACTCTGTGAGTTGAACGCACACATAAGAAATTAGTTTCTGAGAATGATTCTGTCTAGTTTTTATTTGAAGATATTTCCTTTTCTATGAACGGACTAAAATCGCTTGAAATCTCCACAAGCAAATTACACAAAAAGAGTCTTTCAAAACTGCTGTGTCTAAAGGAAGGTTAAACACTGTGAGTTGAATACACACAACACAAAGAAGTAACTGAGAATTCTTATGTCTAGCATTCTATGAAGAAATCCCGTTTCCAACGAAGGCCTCAAAGAGGTCCAAATATCCACTTGCAGACTTTACAAACAGAGTGTTTCCAAACTGCTCTATGAAGAGTAAGGTTAAACTCCGTGAGGTGAATGCACACATCACAATGTGGTTTCTCAGAATCATTCTGTCTTCTTTTTATACGAAGATATTTCCTTTTCTACCATTGGCCTCATTTCGCTTGAAATCTCCACACGCAAATTCCAGAAAAAGAGTGTTTCAAATCGGCTCTGTCTAAAAGATGGTTCAACTCTGTGAGTTGAATAAACAGAACACAAAGAAGTTACTTAGAATTCTTCTGTCTAGCATTATATGAAAAAATCCCGTTTCCAACGAAGGCCTCAAAGAGGTCCAAATATCCACTTGCAGACGTTGGAAACAGAGTGTTTCCAAACTGCTCTATGAAAAGAAAGGTTAAACTCTGTGAGCTGAATGCACACATCACAAAGCAGTTTCACAGAATGATTCTGTCTTGTTTTTGTACGAAGATATTTCCTTTTCTACCATTGACCTCGAAGCGCTTGAAATCTCCACTTGCAAAATCCACAAAAAGAGAGTTTCAAATCTGCTCTGTCTAAAGAAAGTTCAACTCTGTGAGTTGAATACACACAACCCAAAAGTGTTACTGAGAATTCTTCTGTCTAGCATTCTATGAAGAAATCCCGTTTCCAACGAAGGCCTCAAAGAGGTCCAAATATCCACTTGCAGACTTTACAAACTGAGTGTTTCCAAACTGCTCTATGAAAAGAAAGGTTAAACTCTGTGTGCTGAACGCACACATAAGAAATTAGTTTCTGAGAAGGATTCTGTCTAGTTTTTATTGGAAGATATCGCCTTTTCTATGAACGGCCTCAAATCGCTTGAAATCTCCACAAGCAAATTACACAAAAAGAGTCTTTCAAAACTGCTGTGTCTAAAGGAAGGTTCAACACTGTGAGTTGAATACACACAACACAAAGAAGTTACTGAGAATTCTTCTGTCTAGCATTATATGAAGAAATCCCGTTTCCAACGAAGGCCTCAAACAGGTCCAAATATCCACTTGCAGACCTTACAAACAGAGTGTTTCCAAACTGCTCTGTGAAAAGAAAGGTTAAACTCTGTGAGTTGAACGCACACATAAGAAATTAGTTTCTGAGAATGATTCTGTCTAGTTTTTATTGGAAGATATTTCCTTTTCTATGAACGGACTAAAATCGCTTGAAATCTCCGCAAGCAAATTACACAAAAAGAGTCTTTCAAAACTGCTGTGTCTAAAGGAAGGTTCAACACTGTGAGTTGAATACACACAACACAAAGAAGTTACTGAGAATTCTTATGTCTAGCATTCTATGAAGAAATCCCGTTTCCAACGAAGGCCTCAAAGAGGTCCAAATATCCACTTGCAGACTTTACAAAAAGAGTGTTTCCAAACTGCTCTATGAAGTGTAAGGTTAAACTCCGTGAGGTGAATGCACACATCACAATGTGGTTTCTCAGAATCATTCTGTCTTCTTTTTATACGAAGATATTTGCTTTTCTACCATTGGCCTCATTTCGCTTGAAATCTCCACACGCAAATTCCAGAAAAAGAGTGTTTCAAATCGGCTCTGTCTAAAAGATGGTTCAACTCTGTGAGTTGAATAAACAGAACAGAAAGAAGTTACTGAGAATTCTTCTGTCTAGCATTCTATGAAAAAATCCCGTTTCCAAAGAAGGCCTCAAATAGATCCAAATATCCACTTGCAGACGTTAGAAACAGAGTGTTTTCAAACTGCTCTATGAAAAGAAAGGTTAAAATCTGTGAGCTGAATGCACACATCACAAAGCAGTTTCACAGAATGATTCTGTCTTGTTTTTGTACGAAGATATTTCCTTTTCTACCATTGACCTCGAAGCGCTTGAAATCTCCACTTGCAAAATCCACAAAAAGAGAGTTTCAAATCTGCTCTGTCTAAAGAAAGTTCAACTCTGTGAGTTGAATACACACAACCCAAAACTGTTACTGAGAATTCTTCTGTCTAGCATTCTATGAAGAAGTCCCGTTTCCAACGAAGGCCTCAAAGAGGTCCAAATATCCACTTGCAGACTTTACAAACTGAGTGTTTCCAAACTGCTCTATGAAAAGAAAGGTTAAACTCTGTGAGTTGAACGCACACATAAGAAATTAGTTTCTGAGAATGATTCTGTCTAGTTTTTATTGGAAGATATCTCCTTTTCTATGAACGGCCTCAAATCGCTTGAAATCTCCACAAGCAAATTACACAAAAAGAGTCTTTCAAAACTGCTGTGTCTAAAGGAAGGTTCAACACTGTGAGTTGAATACACACAATACAAAGAAGTTACTGAGAATTCTTCTGTCTAGCATTATATGAAGTAATCCCGTTTCCAACGAAGGCCTCAAACAGGTCCAAATATCCACTTGCAGACCTTACAAACAGAGTGTTTCCAAACTGCTCTGTGAAAAGAAAGGTTAAACTCTGTGAGTTGAACGCACACATAAGAAATTAGTTTCTGAGAATGATTCTGTTTAGTTTTTATTGGAAGATATTTCCTTTTCTATGAACGGCCTCAAATTGCTTGAATTCTCCACAAGCAAATTACACAAAAAGAGTGTTTCACAACTGCTGTGTCTAAAGGAAAGTTCAACACTGTGAGTTGAATACACACAACACAAAGAAGTTACTGAGAATTCTTCTGTCTAGCATTATATGAAGAAATCCCGTTTCCAACGAAGGCCTCAAACAGGTCCAAATATCCACTTGCAGACCTTACAAACAGAGTTTTTCCAAACTGCTCTATGAAAAGAAAGGTTAAACTCTGTGAGTTGAACGCACACATAAGAAATTAGTTTCTGAGAATGATTCTGTCTAGTTTTTATTGGAAGATATTTCCTTTTCTATGAACGGACTAAAATCGCTTGAAATCTCCACAAGCAAATTACACAAAAAGAGTCTTTCAAAACTGCTCTGTCTAAAGGAAGGTTAAACACTGTGAGTTGAATACACACAACACAAAGATGTTACAGAGAATTCTTCTGTCTAGCATTCTATGAAGAAATCCCGTTTCCAACGAAGGCCTCAAAGAGGTCCAAATATCCACTTGGAGACTTTACAAACAGAGTGTTTCCAAACTGCTCTGTGAAGAGAAAGGTTAAACTCCATGAGCTGAATGGACACATCACAAAGTAGTTTCTCAGAATCATTCTGTCTTCTTATTATACGAAGATATTTCCTTTTCTACCATTGGCCTCAATTCGCTGGAAATCTCCACACGCAAATTCCAGAAAAAGAGTGATTCAAATCGGTTCACTCTAAAAGATGGTTCAACTCTGTGAGTTGAATAAACAGAACACAAAGAAGTTACTTAGAATTCTTCTGTCTAGCATTATATGAAAAAATCCCGTTTCCAACGAATGCCTCAAAGAGGTCCAAATATCCACTTGCAGACGTTAGAAACAGAGTGTTTCCAAACTGCTCTATGAAAAGAAAGGTTAAACTCTGTGAGCTGAATGCACACATCACAAAGCAGTTTCTCAGAATGATTCTGTCTTGTTTTTGTACGAAGATATTTCCTTTTCTACCATTGACCTCGAAGCGCTTGAAATCTCCACTTACAAAATCCACAGAAAGAGAGTTTCAAATCTGCTCTGTCTAAAGAAAGTTCAACTCTGTGAGTTGAATACACACAACCCAAAAGTGTTACGGAGAATTCTTCTGTCTAGCATTCTATGAAGAAATCCCGTTTCCAACGAAGGCCTCAAAGAGGTCCAAATATCCACTTGCAGACTTTACAAACTGAGTGTTTCCAAACTGCTCTATGAAAAGAATGGTTAAACTCTGTGAGTTGAACGCACACATAAGAAATTAGTTTCTGAGAAGGATTCTGTCTAGTTTTTATTGGAAGATATTTCCTTTTCTATGAACGGCCTCAAATCGCTTGAAATCTCCACATGCAAATTACACAAAAAGAGTCTTTCAAAACTGCTGTGTCTAAAGGAAGGTTCAACACTGTGAGATGAATGCACACAACACAAAGAAGTTACTGAGAATTCTTCTGTCTAGCATTTTATGAAGAAACCCTGTTTCCAACGAAGGCCTCAAAGAGGTCCAAATATCCACTTGCAGACTTTACAAACAGAGTGTTTCCAAACTGCTCTATGAAGAGAAAGGTTAAACTCTGTGAGATGAACGCACACATAAGAAATTAGTTTCTGAGAATGATTCTCTCTAGTTTTTATTGGAAGATATTTCCTTTTCTATGAACGGCCTCAAATCGCTTGAAATCTCCATAAGCAAATTACACAAAAAGAGTCTTTCAAAACTGCTGTGTCTAAAGGAAGGTTCAACACTGTGAGTTGAATACACACAACACAAAGAAGTTACTGAGAATTCTTCTGTCTAGCATTATATGAAGAAATCCCGTTTCCAACGAAGGCCTCAAACAGGTCCAAATATCCACTTGCAGACCTTACAAACAGAGTTTTTCCAAACTGCTCTGTGAAAAGAAAGGTTAAACTCTGTGAGTCGAACGCACACATAAGAAATTAGTTTCTGAGAATGATTCTGTCTAGTTTTTATTGGAAGATATTTCCTTTTCTATGAACGGCCTCAAATCGCTTGAAATCTCCACAAGCAAATTACACAAAAAGAGTGTTTCAAAACTGCTGTGTCTAAAGGAAGGTTAAACACTGTGAGTTGAATACACACAACACAAAGAAGTTACTGAGAATTCTTATGTCTAGCATTCTATGAAGAAATCCCGTTTCCAACGAAGGCCTCAAAGAGGTCGAAATATCCACTTGCAGACTTTACAAACAGAGTGTTTCCAAACTGCTCTATGAAGAGTAAGGTTAAACTCCGTGAGGTGAGTGCACACATCACAATGTGGTTTCTCAGAATCATTCTGTCTTCTTTTTATACGAAGATATTTCCTTTTCTACCATTGGCCTCATTTCGCTTGAAATCTCCACACGCAAATTCCAGAAAAAGAGTGTTTCAAATCGGCTCTGTCTAAAAGATGGTTCAACTCTGTGAGTTGAATAAACAGAACAGAAAGAAGTTACTGAGAATTCTTCTGTCTAGCATTATATGAAAATATCCCGTTTCCAAGGAAGTTCTCAAAGAGATCCAAATATCCACTTGCAGACGTTAGAAACAGAGTGTTTTCAAACTGCTCTATGAAAAGAAAGGTTAAAATCTGTGAGCTGAATGCACACACCACAAAGCAGTTTCACAGAATGATTCTGTCTTGTTTTTGTACGAAGATATTTCCTTTTCTACCATTGACCTCGAAGCGCTTGAAATCTCCACTTGCAAAATCCACAAAAAGAGAGTTTCAAATCTGCTCTGTCTAAAGAAAGTTCAACTCTGTGAGTTGAATACACACAACCCAAAAGTGTTACTGAGAATTCTTCTGTCTAGCATTCTATGAAGAAATCCCGTTTCCAACGAAGGCCTCAAAGAGGTCCAAATATCCACTTGCAGTGCTTCCAAACTGCTCTATGAAAAGAAAGGTTAAACTCTGTGAGTTGAACGCACACATAAGAAATTAGTTTCTGAGAATGATTCTGTCTAGTTTTTATTGGAAGATATCTCCTTTTCTATGAACGGCCTCAAATCGCTTGAAATCTCCACAAGCAAATTACACAAAAAGAGTCTTTCAAAACTGCTGTGTCTAAAGGAAGGTTCAACACTGTGAGATGAATGCACACAACACAAAGAAGTTACTGAGAATTCTTCTGTCTAGCATTTTATGAAGAAACCCTGTTTCCAACGAAGGCCTCAAAGAGGTCCAAATATCCACTTGCAGACTTTACAAACAGAGTGTTTCCAAACTGCTCTATGAAGAGAAAGGTTAAACTCTGTGAGATGAACGCACACATAAGAAATTAGTTTCTGAGAATGATTCTCTCTAGTTTTTATTGGAAGATATTTCCTTTTCTATGAACGGCCTCAAATCGCTTGAAATCTCCACAAGCAAATTACACAAAAAGAGTCTTTCAAAACTGCTGTGTCTAAAGGAAGGTTCAACACTGTGAGTTGAATACACACAACACAAAGAAGTTACTGAGAATTCTTCTGTCTAGCATTATATGAAGTAATCCCGTTTCCAACGAAGGCCTCAAACAGGTCCAAATATCCACTTGCAGACCTTACAAACAGAGTTTTTACAAACTGCTCTGTGAAAAGAAAGGTTAAACTCTGTGAGTCGAACGCACACATAAGAAATTAGTTTCTGAGAATGATTCTGTCTAGTTTTTATTGGAAGATATTTCCTTTTCTATGAACGGCCTCAAATCGCTTGAAATCTCCACAAGCAAATTACACAAAAAGAGTGTTTCAAAACTGCTGTGTCTAAAGGAAGGTTAAACACTGTGAGTTGAATACACACAACACAAAGAAGTTACTGAGAATTCTTATGTCTAGCATTCTATGAAGAAATCCCGTTTCCAACGAAGGCCTCAAAGAGGTCGAAATATCCACTTGCAGACTTTACAAACAGAGTGTTTCCAAACTGCTCTATGAAGAGTAAGGTTAAACTCCGTGAGGTGAGTGCACACATCACAATGTGGTTTCTCAGAATCATTCTGTCTTCTTTTTATACGAAGATATTTCCTTTTCTACCATTGGCCTCATTTCGCTTGAAATCTCCACACGCAAATTCCAGAAAAAGAGTGTTTCAAATCGGCTCTGTCTAAAAGATGGTTCAACTCTGTGAGTTGAATAAACAGAACAGAAAGAAGTTACTGAGAATTCTTCTGTCTAGCATTATATGAAAATATCCCGTTTCCAAGGAAGTTCTCAAAGAGATCCAAATATCCACTTGCAGACGTTAGAAACAGAGTGTTTTCAAACTGCTCTATGAAAAGAAAGGTTAAAATCTGTGAGCTGAATGCACACACCACAAAGCAGTTTCACAGAATGATTCTGTCTTGTTTTTGTACGAAGATATTTCCTTTTCTACCATTGACCTCGAAGCGCTTGAAATCTCCACTTGCAAAATCCACAAAAAGAGAGTTTCAAATCTGCTCTGTCTAAAGAAAGTTCAACTCTGTGAGTTGAATACACACAACCCAAAAGTGTTACTGAGAATTCTTCTGTCTAGCATTCTATGAAGAAATCCCGTTTCCAACGAAGGCCTCAAAGAGGTCCAAATATCCACTTGCAGTGCTTCCAAACTGCTCTATGAAAAGAAAGGTTAAACTCTGTGAGTTGAACGCACACATAAGAAATTAGTTTCTGAGAATGATTCTGTCTAGTTTTTATTGGAAGATATCTCCTTTTCTATGAACGGCCTCAAATCGCTTGAAATCTCCACAAGCAAATTACACAAAAAGAGTCTTTCAAAACTGCTGTGTCTAAAGGAAGGTTCAACACTGTGAGATGAATGCACACAACACAAAGAAGTTACTGAGAATTCTTCTGTCTAGCATTTTATGAAGAAACCCTGTTTCCAACGAAGGCCTCAAAGAGGTCCAAATATCCACTTGCAGACTTTACAAACAGAGTGTTTCCAAACTGCTCTATGAAGAGAAAGGTTAAACTCTGTGAGATGAACGCACACATAAGAAATTAGTTTCTGAGAATGATTCTCTCTAGTTTTTATTGGAAGATATTTCCTTTTCTATGAACGGCCTCAAATCGCTTGAAATCTCCACAAGCAAATTACACAAAAAGAGTCTTTCAAAACTGCTGTGTCTAAAGGAAGGTTCAACACTGTGAGTTGAATACACACAACACAAAGAAGTTACTGAGAATTCTTCTGTCTAGCATTATATGAAGTAATCCCGTTTCCAACGAAGGCCTCAAACAGGTCCAAATATCCACTTGCAGACCTTACAAACAGAGTGTTTCCAACTGCTCTGTGAAAAGAAAGGTTAAACTCTGTGAGTTGAACGCACACATAAGAAATTAGTTTCTGAGAATGATTCTGTCTAGTTTTTATTTGAAGATATTTCCTTTTCTATGAACGGACTAAAATCGCTTGAAATCTCCACAAGCAAATTACACAAAAAGAGTCTTTCAAAACTGCTGTGTCTAAAGGAAGGTTAAACACTGTGAGTTGAATACACACAACACAAAGAAGTAACTGAGAATTCTTATGTCTAGCATTCTATGAAGAAATCCCGTTTCCAACGAAGGCCTCAAAGAGGTCCAAATATCCACTTGCAGACTTTACAAACAGAGTGTTTCCAAACTGCTCTATGAAGAGTAAGGTTAAACTCCGTGAGGTGAATGCACACATCACAATGTGGTTTCTCAGAATCATTCTGTCTTCTTTTTATACGAAGATATTTCCTTTTCTACCATTGGCCTCATTTCGCTTGAAATCTCCACACGCAAATTCCAGAAAAAGAGTGTTTCAAATCGGCTCTGTCTAAAAGATGGTTCAACTCTGTGAGTTGAATAAACAGAACACAAAGAAGTTACTTAGAATTCTTCTGTCTAGCATTATATGAAAAAATCCCGTTTCCAACGAATGCCTCAAAGAGGTCCAAATATCCACTTGCAGACGTTGGAAACAGAGTGTTTCCAAACTGCTCTATGAAAAGAAAGGTTAAACTCTGTGAGCTGAATGCACACATCACAAAGCAGTTTCTCAGAATGATTCTGTCTTGTTTTTGTACGAAGATATTTCCTTTTCTACCATTGACCTCGAAGCGCTTGAAATCTCCACTTGCAAAATCCACAGAAAGAGAGTTTCAAATCTGCTCTGTCTAAAGAAAGTTCAACTCTGTGAGTTGAATACACACAACCCAAAAGTGTTACTGAGAATTCTTCTGTCTAGCATTCTATGAAGAAATCCCGTTTCCAACGAAGGCCTCAAAGAGGTCCAAATATCCACTTGCAGACTTTACAAACTGAGTGTTTCCAAACTGCTCTATGAAAAGAAAGGTTAAACTCTGTGAGTTGAACGCACACATAAGAAATTAGTTTCTGAGAAGGATTCTGTCTAGTTTTTATTGGAAGATATTTCCTTTTCTATGAACGGCCTCAAATCGCTTGAAATCTCCACAAGCAAATTACACAAAAAGAGTCTTTCAAAACTGCTGTGTCTAAAGGAAGGTTCAACACTGTGAGTTGAATACACACAACACAAAGAAGTTACTGAGAATTCTTCTGTCTAGCATTATATGAAGAAATCCCGTTTCCAACGAAGGCCTCAAACAGGTCCAAATATCCACTTGCAGACCTTACAAACAGAGTTTTTCCAAACTGCTCTGTGAAAAGAAAGGTTAAACTCTGTGAGTTGAACGCACACATAAGAAATTAGTTTCTGAGAATGATTCTGTCTAGTTTTTATTGGAAGATATTTCCTTTTCTATGAACGGACTAAAATCGCTTGAAATCTCCACAAGCAAATTACACAAAAAGAGTCTTTCAAAACTGCTGTGTCTAAAGGAAGGTTAAACACTGTGAGTTGAATACACACAACACAAAGAAGTAACTGAGAATTCTTATGTCTAGCATTCTATGAAGAAATCCCGTTTCCAACGAAGGCCTCAAAGAGGTCCAAATATCCACTTGCAGACTTTACAAACAGAGTGTTTCCAAACTGCTCTATGAAGAGTAAGGTTAAACTCCGTGAGGTGAATGCACACATCACAATGTGGTTTCTCAGAATCATTCTGTCTTCTTTTTATACGAAGATATTTCCTTTTCTACCATTGGCCTCATTTCGCTTGAAATCTCCACACGCAAATTCCAGAAAAAGAGTGTTTCAAATCGGCTCTGTCTAAAAGATGGTTCAACTCTGTGAGTTGAATAAACAGAACAGAAAGAAGTTACTGAGAATTCTTCTGTCTAGCATTATATGAAAATATCCCGTTTCCAAGGAAGTTCTCAAAGAGATCCAAATATCCACTTGCAGACGTTAGAAACAGAGTGTTTTCAAACTGCTCTATGAAAAGAAAGGTTAAAATCTGTGAGCTGAATGCACACACCACAAAGCAGTTTCACAGAATGATTCTGTCTTGTTTTTGTACGAAGATATTTCCTTTTCTACCATTGACCTCGAAGCGCTTGAAATCTCCACTTGCAAAATCCACAAAAAGAGAGTTTCAAATCTGCTCTGTCTAAAGAAAGTTCAACTCTGTGAGTTGAATACACACAACCCAAAAGTGTTACTGAGAATTCCTCTGTCTAGCATTCTATGAAGAAATCCCGTTTCCAACGAAGGCCTCAAAGAGGTCCAAATATCCACTTGCAGACTTTACAAACTGAGTGTTTCCAAACTGCTCTATGAAAAGAAAGGTTAAACTCTGTGAGTTGAACGCACACATAAGAAATTAGTTTCTGAGAATGATTCTGTCTAGTTTTTATTGGAAGATATCTCCTTTTCTATGAACGGCCTCAAATCGCTTGAAATCTCCACAAGCAAATTACACAAAAAGAGTCTTTCAAAACTGCTGTGTCTAAAGGAAGGTTCAACACTGTGAGTTGAATACACACAACACAAAGAAGTTACTGAGAATTCTTCTGTCTAGCATTATATGAAGTAATCCCGTTTCCAACGAAGGCCTCAAAGAGGTCCAAATATCCACTTGCAGACCTTACAAACAGAGTGTTTCCAACTGCTCTGTGAAAAGAGAGGTTAAACTCTGTGAGTTGAACGCACACATAAGAAATTAGTTTCTGAGAATGATTCTGTCTAGTTTTTATTTGAAGATATTTCCTTTTCTATGAACGGACTAAAATCGCTTGAAATCTCCACAAGCAAATTACACAAAAAGAGTCTTTCAAAACTGCTGTGTCTAAAGGAAGGTTAAACACTGTGAGTTGAATACACACAACACAAAGAAGTAACTGAGAATTCTTATGTCTAGCATTCTATGAAGAAATCCCGTTTCCAACGAAGGCCTCAAAGAGGTCCAAATATCCACTTGCAGACTTTACAAACAGAGTGTTTCCAAACTGCTCTATGAAGAGTAAGGTTAAACTCCGTGAGGTGAATGCACACATCACAATGTGGTTTCTCAGAATCATTCTGTCTTCTTTTTATACGAAGATATTTCCTTTTCTACCATTGGCCTCATTTCGCTTGAAATCTCCACACGCAAATTCCAGAAAAAGAGTGTTTCAAATCGGCTCTGTCTAAAAGATGGTTCAACTCTGTGAGTTGAATAAACAGAACACAAAGAAGTTACTTAGAATTCTTCTGTCTAGCATTATATGAAAAAATCCCGTTTCCAACGAATGCCTCAAAGAGGTCCAAATATCCACTTGCAGACGTTGGAAACAGAGTGTTTCCAAACTGCTCTATGAAAAGAAAGGTTAAACTCTGTGAGCTGAATGCACACATCACAAAGCAGTTTCTCAGAATGATTCTGTCTTGTTTTTGTACGAAGATATTTCCTTTTCTACCATTGACCTCGAAGCGCTTGAAATCTCCACTTGCAAAATCCACAGAAAGAGAGTTTCAAATCTGCTCTGTCTAAAGAAAGTTCAACTCTGTGAGTTGAATACACACAACCCAAAAGTGTTACTGAGAATTCTTCTGTCTAGCATTCTATGAAGAAATCCCGTTTCCAACGAAGGCCTCAAAGAGGTCCAAATATCCACTTGCAGACTTTACAAACTGAGTGTTTCCAAACTGCTCTATGAAAAGAAAGGTTAAACTCTGTGAGTTGAACGCACACATAAGAAATTAGTTTCTGAGAATGATTCTCTCTAGTTTTTATTGGAAGATATCTCCTTTTCTATGAACGGCCTCAAATCGCTTGAAATCTCCACAAGCAAATTACACAAAAAGAGTCTTTCAAAACTGCTGTGTCTAAAGGAAGGTTCAACACTGTGAGTTGAATACACACAACACAAAGAAGTTACTGAGAATTCTTCTGTCTAGCATTATATGAAGAAATCCCGTTTCCAACGAAGGCCTCAAACAGGTCCAAATATCCACTTGCAGACCTTACAAACAGAGTTTTTCCAAACTGCTCTGTGAAAAGAAAGGTTAAACTCTGTGAGTTGAACGCACACATAAGAAATTAGTTTCTGAGAATGATTCTGTCTAGTTTTTATTGGAAGATATTTCCTTTTCTATGAACGGACTAAAATCGCTTGAAATCTCCACAAGCAAATTACACAAAAAGAGTCTTTCAAAACTGCTGTGTCTAAAGGAAGGTTAAACACTGTGAGTTGAATACACACAACACAAAGAAGTAACTGAGAATTCTTATGTCTAGCATTCTATGAAGAAATCCCGTTTCCAACGAAGGCCTCAAAGAGGTCCAAATATCCACTTGCAGACTTTACAAACAGAGTGTTTCCAAACTGCTCTATGAAGAGTAAGGTTAAACTCCGTGAGGTGAATGCACACATCACAATGTGGTTTCTCAGAATCATTCTGTCTTCTTTTTATACGAAGATATTTCCTTTTCTACCATTGGCCTCATTTCGCTTGAAATCTCCACACGCAAATTCCAGAAAAAGAGTGTTTCAAATCGGCTCTGTCTAAAAGATGGTTCAACTCTGTGAGTTGAATAAACAGAACAGAAAGAAGTTACTGAGAATTCTTCTGTCTAGCATTATATGAAAATATCCCGTTTCCAAGGAAGTTCTCAAAGAGATCCAAATATCCACTTGCAGACGTTAGAAACAGAGTGTTTTCAAACTGCTCTATGAAAAGAAAGGTTAAAATCTGTGAGCTGAATGCACACACCACAAAGCAGTTTCACAGAATGATTCTGTCTTGTTTTTGTACGAAGATATTTCCTTTTCTACCATTGACCTCGAAGCGCTTGAAATCTCCACTTGCAAAATCCACAAAAAGAGAGTTTCAAATCTGCTCTGTCTAAAGAAAGTTCAACTCTGTGAGTTGAATACACACAACCCAAAAGTGTTACTGAGAATTCCTCTGTCTAGCATTCTATGAAGAAATCCCGTTTCCAACGAAGGCCTCAAAGAGGTCCAAATATCCACTTGCAGACTTTACAAACTGAGTGTTTCCAAACTGCTCTATGAAAAGAAAGGTTAAACTCTGTGAGTTGAACGCACACATAAGAAATTAGTTTCTGAGAATGATTCTGTCTAGTTTTTATTGGAAGATATCTCCTTTTCTATGAACGGCCTCAAATCGCTTGAAATCTCCACAAGCAAATTACACAAAAAGAGTCTTTCAAAACTGCTGTGTCTAAAGGAAGGTTCAACACTGTGAGTTGAATACACACAACACAAAGAAGTTACTGAGAATTCTTCTGTCTAGCATTATATGAAGTAATCCCGTTTCCAACGAAGGCCTCAAAGAGGTCCAAATATCCACTTGCAGACCTTACAAACAGAGTGTTTCCAACTGCTCTGTGAAAAGAGAGGTTAAACTCTGTGAGTTGAACGCACACATAAGAAATTAGTTTCTGAGAATGATTCTGTCTAGTTTTTATTTGAAGATATTTCCTTTTCTATGAACGGACTAAAATCGCTTGAAATCTCCACAAGCAAATTACACAAAAAGAGTCTTTCAAAACTGCTGTGTCTAAAGGAAGGTTAAACACTGTGAGTTGAATACACACAACACAAAGAAGTAACTGAGAATTCTTATGTCTAGCATTCTATGAAGAAATCCCGTTTCCAACGAAGGCCTCAAAGAGGTCCAAATATCCACTTGCAGACTTTACAAACAGAGTGTTTCCAAACTGCTCTATGAAGAGTAAGGTTAAACTCCGTGAGGTGAATGCACACATCACAATGTGGTTTCTCAGAATCATTCTGTCTTCTTTTTATACGAAGATATTTCCTTTTCTACCATTGGCCTCATTTCGCTTGAAATCTCCACACGCAAATTCCAGAAAAAGAGTGTTTCAAATCGGCTCTGTCTAAAAGATGGTTCAACTCTGTGAGTTGAATAAACAGAACACAAAGAAGTTACTTAGAATTCTTCTGTCTAGCATTATATGAAAAAATCCCGTTTCCAACGAATGCCTCAAAGAGGTCCAAATATCCACTTGCAGACGTTGGAAACAGAGTGTTTCCAAACTGCTCTATGAAAAGAAAGGTTAAACTCTGTGAGCTGAATGCACACATCACAAAGCAGTTTCTCAGAATGATTCTGTCTTGTTTTTGTACGAAGATATTTCCTTTTCTACCATTGACCTCGAAGCGCTTGAAATCTCCACTTGCAAAATCCACAGAAAGAGAGTTTCAAATCTGCTCTGTCTAAAGAAAGTTCAACTCTGTGAGTTGAATACACACAACCCAAAAGTGTTACTGAGAATTCTTCTGTCTAGCATTCTATGAAGAAATCCCGTTTCCAACGAAGGCCTCAAAGAGGTCCAAATATCCACTTGCAGACTTTACAAACTGAGTGTTTCCAAACTGCTCTATGAAAAGAAAGGTTAAACTCTGTGAGTTGAACGCACACATAAGAAATTAGTTTCTGAGAATGATTCTCTCTAGTTTTTATTGGAAGATATCTCCTTTTCTATGAACGGCCTCAAATCGCTTGAAATCTCCACAAGCAAATTACACAAAAAGAGTCTTTCAAAACTGCTGTGTCTAAAGGAAGGTTCAACACTGTGAGTTGAATACACACAACACAAAGAAGTTACTGAGAATTCTTCTGTCTAGCATTATATGAAGAAATCCCGTTTCCAACGAAGGCCTCAAACAGGTCCAAATATCCACTTGCAGACCTTACAAACAGAGTTTTTCCAAACTGCTCTGTGAAAAGAAAGGTTAAACTCTGTGAGTTGAACGCACACATAAGAAATTAGTTTCTGAGAATGATTCTGTCTAGTTTTTATTGGAAGATATTTCCTTTTCTATGAACGGACTAAAATCGCTTGAAATCTCCACAAGCAAATTACACAAAAAGAGTCTTTCAAAACTGCTGTGTCTAAAGGAAGGTTAAACACTGTGAGTTGAATACACACAACACAAAGAAGTAACTGAGAATTCTTATGTCTAGCATTCTATGAAGAAATCCCGTTTCCAACGAAGGCCTCAAAGAGGTCCAAATATCCACTTGCAGACTTTACAAACAGAGTGTTTCCAAACTGCTCTATGAAGAGTAAGGTTAAACTCCGTGAGGTGAATGCACACATCACAATGTGGTTTCTCAGAATCATTCTGTCTTCTTTTTATACGAAGATATTTCCTTTTCTACCATTGGCCTCATTTCGCTTGAAATCTCCACACGCAAATTCCAGAAAAAGAGTGTTTCAAATCGGCTCTGTCTAAAAGATGGTTCAACTCTGTGAGTTGAATAAACAGAACAGAAAGAAGTTACTGAGAATTCTTCTGTCTAGCATTATATGAAAATATCCCGTTTCCAAGGAAGTTCTCAAAGAGATCCAAATATCCACTTGCAGACGTTAGAAACAGAGTGTTTTCAAACTGCTCTATGAAAAGAAAGGTTAAAATCTGTGAGCTGAATGCACACACCACAAAGCAGTTTCACAGAATGATTCTGTCTTGTTTTTGTACGAAGATATTTCCTTTTCTACCATTGACCTCGAAGCGCTTGAAATCTCCACTTGCAAAATCCACAAAAAGAGAGTTTCAAATCTGCTCTGTCTAAAGAAAGTTCAACTCTGTGAGTTGAATACACACAACCCAAAAGTGTTACTGAGAATTCTTCTGTCTAGCATTCTATGAAGAAATCCCGTTTCCAACGAAGGCCTCAAAGAGGTCCAAATATCCACTTGCAGACTTTACAAACTGAGTGTTTCCAAACTGCTCTATGAAAAGAAAGGTTAAACTCTGTGAGTTGAACGCACACATAAGAAATTAGTTTCTGAGAATGATTCTGTCTAGTTTTTATTGGAAGATATCTCCTTTTCTATGAACGGCCTCAAATCGCTTGAAATCTCCACAAGCAAATTACACAAAAAGAGTCTTTCAAAACTGCTGTGTCTAAAGGAAGGTTCAACACTGTGAGTTGAATACACACAACACAAAGAAGTTACTGAGAATTCTTCTGTCTAGCATTATATGAAGTAATCCCGTTTCCAACGAAGGCCTCAAACAGGTCCAAATATCCACTTGCAGACCTTACAAACAGAGTGTTTCCAACTGCTCTGTGAAAAGAAAGGTTAAACTCTGTGAGTTGAACGCACACATAAGAAATTAGTTTCTGAGAATGATTCTGTCTAGTTTTTATTTGAAGATATTTCCTTTTCTATGAACGGACTAAAATCGCTTGAAATCTCCACAAGCAAATTACACAAAAAGAGTCTTTCAAAACTGCTGTGTCTAAAGGAAGGTTAAACACTGTGAGTTGAATACACACAACACAAAGAAGTAACTGAGAATTCTTATGTCTAGCATTCTATGAAGAAATCCCGTTTCCAACGAAGGCCTCAAAGAGGTCCAAATATCCACTTGCAGACTTTACAAACAGAGTGTTTCCAAACTGCTCTATGAAGAGTAAGGTTAAACTCCGTGAGGTGAATGCACACATCACAATGTGGTTTCTCAGAATCATTCTGTCTTCTTTTTATACGAAGATATTTCCTTTTCTACCATTGGCCTCATTTCGCTTGAAATCTCCACACGCAAATTCCAGAAAAAGAGTGTTTCAAATCGGCTCTGTCTAAAAGATGGTTCAACTCTGTGAGTTGAATAAACAGAACACAAAGAAGTTACTTAGAATTCTTCTGTCTAGCATTATATGAAAAAATCCCGTTTCCAACGAATGCCTCAAAGAGGTCCAAATATCCACTTGCAGACGTTGGAAACAGAGTGTTTCCAAACTGCTCTATGAAAAGAAAGGTTAAACTCTGTGAGCTGAATGCACACATCACAAAGCAGTTTCTCAGAATGATTCTGTCTTGTTTTTGTACGAAGATATTTCCTTTTCTACCATTGACCTCGAAGCGCTTGAAATCTCCACTTGCAAAATCCACAGAAAGAGAGTTTCAAATCTGCTCTGTCTAAAGAAAGTTCAACTCTGTGAGTTGAATACACACAACCCAAAAGTGTTACTGAGAATTCTTCTGTCTAGCATTCTATGAAGAAATCCCGTTTCCAACGAAGGCCTCAAATAGGTCCAAATATCCACTTGCAGACTTTACAAACTGAGTGTTTCCAAACTGCTCTATGAAAAGAAAGGTTAAACTCTGTGAGTTGAACGCACACATAAGAAATTAGTTTCTGAGAATGATTCTGTCTAGTTTTTATTGGAAGATATCTCCTTTTCTATGAACGGCCTCAAATCGCTTGAAATCTCCACAAGCAAATTACACAAAAAGAGTCTTTCAAAACTGCTGTGTCTAAAGGAAGGTTCAACACTGTGAGATGAATGCACACAACACAAAGAAGTTACTGAGAATTCTTCTGTCTAGCATTTTATGAAGAAACCCTGTTTCCAACGAAGGCCTCAAAGAGGTCCAAATATCCACTTGCAGACTTTACAAACAGAGTGTTTCCAAACTGCTCTATGAAGAGAAAGGTTAAACTCTGTGAGATGAACGCACACATAAGAAATTAGTTTCTGAGAATGATTCTCTCTAGTTTTTATTGGAAGATATTTCCTTTTCTATGAACGGCCTCAAATCGCTTGAAATCTCCACAAGCAAATTACACAAAAAGAGTCTTTCAAAACTGCTGTGTCTAAAGGAAGGTTCAACACTGTGAGTTGAATACACACAACACAAAGAAGTTACTGAGAATTCTTCTGTCTAGCATTATATGAAGTAATCCCGTTTCCAACGAAGGCCTCAAACAGGTCCAAATATCCACTTGCAGACCTTACAAACAGAGTGTTTCCAACTGCTCTGTGAAAAGAAAGGTTAAACTCTGTGAGTTGAACGCACACATAAGAAATTAGTTTCTGAGAATGATTCTGTCTAGTTTTTATTTGAAGATATTTCCTTTTCTATGAACGGACTAAAATCGCTTGAAATCTCCACAAGCAAATTACACAAAAAGAGTCTTTCAAAACTGCTGTGTCTAAAGGAAGGTTCAACACTGTGAGTTGAATACACACAACACAAAGAAGTAACTGAGAATTCTTATGTCTAGCATTCTATGAAGAAATCCCGTTTCCAACGAAGGCCTCAAAGAGGTCCAAATATCCACTTGCAGACTTTACAAACAGAGTGTTTCCAAACTGCTCTATGAAGAGTAAGGTTAAACTCCGTGAGGTGAATGCACACATCACAATGTGGTTTCTCAGAATCATTCTGTCTTCTTTTTATACGAAGATATTTCCTTTTCTACCATTGGCCTCATTTCGCTTGAAATCTCCACACGCAAATTCCAGAAAAAGAGTGTTTCAAATCGGCTCTGTCTAAAAGATGGTTCAACTCTGTGAGTTGAATAAACAGAACACAAAGAAGTTACTTAGAATTCTTCTGTCTAGCATTATACGAAAAAATCCCGTTTCCAACGAATGCCTCAAAGAGGTCCAAATATCCACTTGCAGACGTTGGAAACAGAGTGTTTCCAAACTGCTCTATGAAAAGAAAGGTTAAACTCTGTGAGCTGAATGCACACATCACAAAGCAGTTTCTCAGAATGATTCTGTCTTGTTTTTGTACGAAGATATTTCCTTTTCTACCATTGACCTCGAAGCGCTTGAAATCTCCACTTGCAAAATCCACAGAAAGAGAGTTTCAAATCTGCTCTGTCTAAAGAAAGTTCAACTCTGTGAGTTGAATACACACAACCCAAAAGTGTTACTGAGAATTCTTCTGTCTAGCATTCTATGAAGAAATCCCGTTTCCAACGAAGGCCTCAAAGAGGTCCAAATATCCACTTGCAGACTTTACAAACTGAGTGTTTCCAAACTGCTCTATGAAAAGAAAGGTTAAACTCTGTGAGTTGAACGCACACATAAGAAATTAGTTTCTGAGAAGGATTCTGTCTAGTTTTTATTGGAAGATATTTCCTTTTCTATGAACGGCCTCAAATCGCTTGAAATCTCCACATGCAAATTACACAAAAAGAGTCTTTCAAAACTGCTGTGTCTAAAGGAAGGTTCAACACTGTGAGATGAATGCACACAACACAAAGAAGTTACTGAGAATTCTTCTGTCTAGCATTTTATGAAGAAACCCTGTTTCCAACGAAGGCCTCAAAGAGGTCCAAATATCCACTTGCAGACTTTACAAACAGAGTGTTTCCAAACTGCTCTATGAAGAGAAAGGTTAAACTCTGTGAGATGAACGCACACATAAGAAATTAGTTTCTGAGAATGATTCTCTCTAGTTTTTATTGGAAGATATTTCCTTTTCTATGAACGGCCTCAAATCGCTTGAAATCTCCATAAGCAAATTACACAAAAAGAGTCTTTCAAAACTGCTGTGTCTAAAGGAAGGTTCAACACTGTGAGTTGAATACACACAACACAAAGAAGTTACTGAGAATTCTTCTGTCTAGCATTATATGAAGAAATCCCGTTTCCAACGAAGGCCTCAAACAGGTCCAAATATCCACTTGCAGACCTTACAAACAGAGTTTTTCCAAACTGCTCTGTGAAAAGAAAGGTTAAACTCTGTGAGTCGAACGCACACATAAGAAATTAGTTTCTGAGAATGATTCTGTCTAGTTTTTATTGGAAGATATTTCCTTTTCTATGAACGGCCTCAAATCGCTTGAAATCTCCACAAGCAAATTACACAAAAAGAGTGTTTCAAAACTGCTGTGTCTAAAGGAAGGTTAAACACTGTGAGTTGAATACACACAACACAAAGAAGTTACTGAGAATTCTTATGTCTAGCATTCTATGAAGAAATCCCGTTTCCAACGAAGGCCTCAAAGAGGTCGAAATATCCACTTGCAGACTTTACAAACAGAGTGTTTCCAAACTGCTCTATGAAGAGTAAGGTTAAACTCCGTGAGGTGAGTGCACACATCACAATGTGGTTTCTCAGAATCATTCTGTCTTCTTTTTATACGAAGATATTTCCTTTTCTACCATTGGCCTCATTTCGCTTGAAATCTCCACACGCAAATTCCAGAAAAAGAGTGTTTCAAATCGGCTCTGTCTAAAAGATGGTTCAACTCTGTGAGTTGAATAAACAGAACAGAAAGAAGTTACTGAGAATTCTTCTGTCTAGCATTATATGAAAATATCCCGTTTCCAAGGAAGTTCTCAAAGAGATCCAAATATCCACTTGCAGACGTTAGAAACAGAGTGTTTTCAAACTGCTCTATGAAAAGAAAGGTTAAAATCTGTGAGCTGAATGCACACACCACAAAGCAGTTTCACAGAATGATTCTGTCTTGTTTTTGTACGAAGATATTTCCTTTTCTACCATTGACCTCGAAGCGCTTGAAATCTCCACTTGCAAAATCCACAAAAAGAGAGTTTCAAATCTGCTCTGTCTAAAGAAAGTTCAACTCTGTGAGTTGAATACACACAACCCAAAAGTGTTACTGAGAATTCTTCTGTCTAGCATTCTATGAAGAAATCCCGTTTCCAACGAAGGCCTCAAAGAGGTCCAAATATCCACTTGCAGTGCTTCCAAACTGCTCTATGAAAAGAAAGGTTAAACTCTGTGAGTTGAACGCACACATAAGAAATTAGTTTCTGAGAATGATTCTGTCTAGTTTTTATTGGAAGATATCTCCTTTTCTATGAACGGCCTCAAATCGCTTGAAATCTCCACAAGCAAATTACACAAAAAGAGTCTTTCAAAACTGCTGTGTCTAAAGGAAGGTTCAACACTGTGAGATGAATGCACACAACACAAAGAAGTTACTGAGAATTCTTCTGTCTAGCATTTTATGAAGAAACCCTGTTTCCAACGAAGGCCTCAAAGAGGTCCAAATATCCACTTGCAGACTTTACAAACAGAGTGTTTCCAAACTGCTCTATGAAGAGAAAGGTTAAACTCTGTGAGATGAACGCACACATAAGAAATTAGTTTCTGAGAATGATTCTCTCTAGTTTTTATTGGAAGATATTTCCTTTTCTATGAACGGCCTCAAATCGCTTGAAATCTCCACAAGCAAATTACACAAAAAGAGTCTTTCAAAACTGCTGTGTCTAAAGGAAGGTTCAACACTGTGAGTTGAATACACACAACACAAAGAAGTTACTGAGAATTCTTCTGTCTAGCATTATATGAAGTAATCCCGTTTCCAACGAAGGCCTCAAACAGGTCCAAATATCCACTTGCAGACCTTACAAACAGAGTTTTTCCAAACTGCTCTGTGAAAAGAAAGGTTAAACTCTGTGAGTCGAACGCACACATAAGAAATTAGTTTCTGAGAATGATTCTGTCTAGTTTTTATTGGAAGATATTTCCTTTTCTATGAACGGCCTCAAATCGCTTGAAATCTCCACAAGCAAATTACACAAAAAGAGTGTTTCAAAACTGCTGTGTCTAAAGGAAGGTTAAACACTGTGAGTTGAATACACACAACACAAAGAAGTTACTGAGAATTCTTATGTCTAGCATTCTATGAAGAAATCCCGTTTCCAACGAAGGCCTCAAAGAGGTCGAAATATCCACTTGCAGACTTTACAAACAGAGTGTTTCCAAACTGCTCTATGAAGAGTAAGGTTAAACTCCGTGAGGTGAGTGCACACATCACAATGTGGTTTCTCAGAATCATTCTGTCTTCTTTTTATACGAAGATATTTCCTTTTCTACCATTGGCCTCATTTCGCTTGAAATCTCCACACGCAAATTCCAGAAAAAGAGTGTTTCAAATCGGCTCTGTCTAAAAGATGGTTCAACTCTGTGAGTTGAATAAACAGAACAGAAAGAAGTTACTGAGAATTCTTCTGTCTAGCATTATATGAAAATATCCCGTTTCCAAGGAAGTTCTCAAAGAGATCCAAATATCCACTTGCAGACGTTAGAAACAGAGTGTTTTCAAACTGCTCTATGAAAAGAAAGGTTAAAATCTGTGAGCTGAATGCACACACCACAAAGCAGTTTCACAGAATGATTCTGTCTTGTTTTTGTACGAAGATATTTCCTTTTCTACCATTGACCTCGAAGCGCTTGAAATCTCCACTTGCAAAATCCACAAAAAGAGAGTTTCAAATCTGCTCTGTCTAAAGAAAGTTCAACTCTGTGAGTTGAATACACACAACCCAAAAGTGTTACTGAGAATTCTTCTGTCTAGCATTCTATGAAGAAATCCCGTTTCCAACGAAGGCCTCAAAGAGGTCCAAATATCCACTTGCAGTGCTTCCAAACTGCTCTATGAAAAGAAAGGTTAAACTCTGTGAGTTGAACGCACACATAAGAAATTAGTTTCTGAGAATGATTCTGTCTAGTTTTTATTGGAAGATATCTCCTTTTCTATGAACGGCCTCAAATCGCTTGAAATCTCCACAAGCAAATTACACAAAAAGAGTCTTTCAAAACTGCTGTGTCTAAAGGAAGGTTCAACACTGTGAGATGAATGCACACAACACAAAGAAGTTACTGAGAATTCTTCTGTCTAGCATTTTATGAAGAAACCCTGTTTCCAACGAAGGCCTCAAAGAGGTCCAAATATCCACTTGCAGACTTTACAAACAGAGTGTTTCCAAACTGCTCTATGAAGAGAAAGGTTAAACTCTGTGAGATGAACGCACACATAAGAAATTAGTTTCTGAGAATGATTCTCTCTAGTTTTTATTGGAAGATATTTCCTTTTCTATGAACGGCCTCAAATCGCTTGAAATCTCCACAAGCAAATTACACAAAAAGAGTCTTTCAAAACTGCTGTGTCTAAAGGAAGGTTCAACACTGTGAGTTGAATACACACAACACAAAGAAGTTACTGAGAATTCTTCTGTCTAGCATTATATGAAGTAATCCCGTTTCCAACGAAGGCCTCAAACAGGTCCAAATATCCACTTGCAGACCTTACAAACAGAGTGTTTCCAACTGCTCTGTGAAAAGAAAGGTTAAACTCTGTGAGTTGAACGCACACATAAGAAATTAGTTTCTGAGAATGATTCTGTCTAGTTTTTATTTGAAGATATTTCCTTTTCTATGAACGGACTAAAATCGCTTGAAATCTCCACAAGCAAATTACACAAAAAGAGTCTTTCAAAACTGCTGTGTCTAAAGGAAGGTTAAACACTGTGAGTTGAATACACACAACACAAAGAAGTAACTGAGAATTCTTATGTCTAGCATTCTATGAAGAAATCCCGTTTCCAACGAAGGCCTCAAAGAGGTCCAAATATCCACTTGCAGACTTTACAAACAGAGTGTTTCCAAACTGCTCTATGAAGAGTAAGGTTAAACTCCGTGAGGTGAATGCACACATCACAATGTGGTTTCTCAGAATCATTCTGTCTTCTTTTTATACGAAGATATTTCCTTTTCTACCATTGGCCTCATTTCGCTTGAAATCTCCACACGCAAATTCCAGAAAAAGAGTGTTTCAAATCGGCTCTGTCTAAAAGATGGTTCAACTCTGTGAGTTGAATAAACAGAACACAAAGAAGTTACTTAGAATTCTTCTGTCTAGCATTATATGAAAAAATCCCGTTTCCAACGAATGCCTCAAAGAGGTCCAAATATCCACTTGCAGACGTTGGAAACAGAGTGTTTCCAAACTGCTCTATGAAAAGAAAGGTTAAACTCTGTGAGCTGAATGCACACATCACAAAGCAGTTTCTCAGAATGATTCTGTCTTGTTTTTGTACGAAGATATTTCCTTTTCTACCATTGACCTCGAAGCGCTTGAAATCTCCACTTGCAAAATCCACAGAAAGAGAGTTTCAAATCTGCTCTGTCTAAAGAAAGTTCAACTCTGTGAGTTGAATACACACAACCCAAAAGTGTTACTGAGAATTCTTCTGTCTAGCATTCTATGAAGAAATCCCGTTTCCAACGAAGGCCTCAAAGAGGTCCAAATATCCACTTGCAGACTTTACAAACTGAGTGTTTCCAAACTGCTCTATGAAAAGAAAGGTTAAACTCTGTGAGTTGAACGCACACATAAGAAATTAGTTTCTGAGAAGGATTCTGTCTAGTTTTTATTGGAAGATATTTCCTTTTCTATGAACGGCCTCAAATCGCTTGAAATCTCCACAAGCAAATTACACAAAAAGAGTCTTTCAAAACTGCTGTGTCTAAAGGAAGGTTCAACACTGTGAGTTGAATACACACAACACAAAGAAGTTACTGAGAATTCTTCTGTCTAGCATTATATGAAGAAATCCCGTTTCCAACGAAGGCCTCAAACAGGTCCAAATATCCACTTGCAGACCTTACAAACAGAGTTTTTCCAAACTGCTCTGTGAAAAGAAAGGTTAAACTCTGTGAGTTGAACGCACACATAAGAAATTAGTTTCTGAGAATGATTCTGTCTAGTTTTTATTGGAAGATATTTCCTTTTCTATGAACGGACTAAAATCGCTTGAAATCTCCACAAGCAAATTACACAAAAAGAGTCTTTCAAAACTGCTGTGTCTAAAGGAAGGTTAAACACTGTGAGTTGAATACACACAACACAAAGAAGTAACTGAGAATTCTTATGTCTAGCATTCTATGAAGAAATCCCGTTTCCAACGAAGGCCTCAAAGAGGTCCAAATATCCACTTGCAGACTTTACAAACAGAGTGTTTCCAAACTGCTCTATGAAGAGTAAGGTTAAACTCCGTGAGGTGAATGCACACATCACAATGTGGTTTCTCAGAATCATTCTGTCTTCTTTTTATACGAAGATATTTCCTTTTCTACCATTGGCCTCATTTCGCTTGAAATCTCCACACGCAAATTCCAGAAAAAGAGTGTTTCAAATCGGCTCTGTCTAAAAGATGGTTCAACTCTGTGAGTTGAATAAACAGAACAGAAAGAAGTTACTGAGAATTCTTCTGTCTAGCATTATATGAAAATATCCCGTTTCCAAGGAAGTTCTCAAAGAGATCCAAATATCCACTTGCAGACGTTAGAAACAGAGTGTTTTCAAACTGCTCTATGAAAAGAAAGGTTAAAATCTGTGAGCTGAATGCACACACCACAAAGCAGTTTCACAGAATGATTCTGTCTTGTTTTTGTACGAAGATATTTCCTTTTCTACCATTGACCTCGAAGCGCTTGAAATCTCCACTTGCAAAATCCACAAAAAGAGAGTTTCAAATCTGCTCTGTCTAAAGAAAGTTCAACTCTGTGAGTTGAATACACACAACCCAAAAGTGTTACTGAGAATTCCTCTGTCTAGCATTCTATGAAGAAATCCCGTTTCCAACGAAGGCCTCAAAGAGGTCCAAATATCCACTTGCAGACTTTACAAACTGAGTGTTTCCAAACTGCTCTATGAAAAGAAAGGTTAAACTCTGTGAGTTGAACGCACACATAAGAAATTAGTTTCTGAGAATGATTCTGTCTAGTTTTTATTGGAAGATATCTCCTTTTCTATGAACGGCCTCAAATCGCTTGAAATCTCCACAAGCAAATTACACAAAAAGAGTCTTTCAAAACTGCTGTGTCTAAAGGAAGGTTCAACACTGTGAGTTGAATACACACAACACAAAGAAGTTACTGAGAATTCTTCTGTCTAGCATTATATGAAGTAATCCCGTTTCCAACGAAGGCCTCAAAGAGGTCCAAATATCCACTTGCAGACCTTACAAACAGAGTGTTTCCAACTGCTCTGTGAAAAGAGAGGTTAAACTCTGTGAGTTGAACGCACACATAAGAAATTAGTTTCTGAGAATGATTCTGTCTAGTTTTTATTTGAAGATATTTCCTTTTCTATGAACGGACTAAAATCGCTTGAAATCTCCACAAGCAAATTACACAAAAAGAGTCTTTCAAAACTGCTGTGTCTAAAGGAAGGTTAAACACTGTGAGTTGAATACACACAACACAAAGAAGTAACTGAGAATTCTTATGTCTAGCATTCTATGAAGAAATCCCGTTTCCAACGAAGGCCTCAAAGAGGTCCAAATATCCACTTGCAGACTTTACAAACAGAGTGTTTCCAAACTGCTCTATGAAGAGTAAGGTTAAACTCCGTGAGGTGAATGCACACATCACAATGTGGTTTCTCAGAATCATTCTGTCTTCTTTTTATACGAAGATATTTCCTTTTCTACCATTGGCCTCATTTCGCTTGAAATCTCCACACGCAAATTCCAGAAAAAGAGTGTTTCAAATCGGCTCTGTCTAAAAGATGGTTCAACTCTGTGAGTTGAATAAACAGAACACAAAGAAGTTACTTAGAATTCTTCTGTCTAGCATTATATGAAAAAATCCCGTTTCCAACGAATGCCTCAAAGAGGTCCAAATATCCACTTGCAGACGTTGGAAACAGAGTGTTTCCAAACTGCTCTATGAAAAGAAAGGTTAAACTCTGTGAGCTGAATGCACACATCACAAAGCAGTTTCTCAGAATGATTCTGTCTTGTTTTTGTACGAAGATATTTCCTTTTCTACCATTGACCTCGAAGCGCTTGAAATCTCCACTTGCAAAATCCACAGAAAGAGAGTTTCAAATCTGCTCTGTCTAAAGAAAGTTCAACTCTGTGAGTTGAATACACACAACCCAAAAGTGTTACTGAGAATTCTTCTGTCTAGCATTCTATGAAGAAATCCCGTTTCCAACGAAGGCCTCAAAGAGTTCCAAATATCCACTTGCAGACTTTACAAACTGAGTGTTTCCAAACTGCTCTATGAAAAGAAAGGTTAAACTCTGTGAGTTGAACGCACACATAAGAAATTAGTTTCTGAGAATGATTCTCTCTAGTTTTTATTGGAAGATATCTCCTTTTCTATGAACGGCCTCAAATCGCTTGAAATCTCCACAAGCAAATTACACAAAAAGAGTCTTTCAAAACTGCTGTGTCTAAAGGAAGGTTCAACACTGTGAGTTGAATACACACAACACAAAGAAGTTACTGAGAATTCTTCTGTCTAGCATTATATGAAGAAATCCCGTTTCCAACGAAGGCCTCAAACAGGTCCAAATATCCACTTGCAGACCTTACAAACAGAGTTTTTCCAAACTGCTCTGTGAAAAGAAAGGTTAAACTCTGTGAGTTGAACGCACACATAAGAAATTAGTTTCTGAGAATGATTCTGTCTAGTTTTTATTGGAAGATATTTCCTTTTCTATGAACGGACTAAAATCGCTTGAAATCTCCACAAGCAAATTACACAAAAAGAGTCTTTCAAAACTGCTGTGTCTAAAGGAAGGTTAAACACTGTGAGTTGAATACACACAACACAAAGAAGTAACTGAGAATTCTTATGTCTAGCATTCTATGAAGAAATCCCGTTTCCAACGAAGGCCTCAAAGAGGTCCAAATATCCACTTGCAGACTTTACAAACAGAGTGTTTCCAAACTGCTCTATGAAGAGTAAGGTTAAACTCCGTGAGGTGAATGCACACATCACAATGTGGTTTCTCAGAATCATTCTGTCTTCTTTTTATACGAAGATATTTCCTTTTCTACCATTGGCCTCATTTCTCTTGAAATCTCCACACGCAAATTCCAGAAAAAGAGTGTTTCAAATCGGCTCTGTCTAAAAGATGGTTCAACTCTGTGAGTTGAATAAACAGAACAGAAAGAAGTTACTGAGAATTCTTCTGTCTAGCATTATATGAAAATATCCCGTTTCCAAGGAAGTTCTCAAAGAGATCCAAATATCCACTTGCAGACGTTAGAAACAGAGTGTTTTCAAACTGCTCTATGAAAAGAAAGGTTAAAATCTGTGAGCTGAATGCACACACCACAAAGCAGTTTCACAGAATGATTCTGTCTTGTTTTTGTACGAAGATATTTCCTTTTCTACCATTGACCTCGAAGCGCTTGAAATCTCCACTTGCAAAATCCACAAAAAGAGAGTTTCAAATCTGCTCTGTCTAAAGAAAGTTCAACTCTGTGAGTTGAATACACACAACCCAAAAGTGTTACTGAGAATTCTTCTGTCTAGCATTCTATGAAGAAATCCCGTTTCCAACGAAGGCCTCAAAGAGGTCCAAATATCCACTTGCAGACTTTACAAACTGAGTGTTTCCAAACTGCTCTATGAAAAGAAAGGTTAAACTCTGTGAGTTGAACGCACACATAAGAAATTAGTTTCTGAGAATGATTCTGTCTAGTTTTTATTGGAAGATATCTCCTTTTCTATGAACGGCCTCAAATCGCTTGAAATCTCCACAAGCAAATTACACAAAAAGAGTCTTTCAAAACTGCTGTGTCTAAAGGAAGGTTCAACACTGTGAGTTGAATACACACAACACAAAGAAGTTACTGAGAATTCTTCTGTCTAGCATTATATGAAGTAATCCCGTTTCCAACGAAGGCCTCAAACAGGTCCAAATATCCACTTGCAGACCTTACAAACAGAGTGTTTCCAACTGCTCTGTGAAAAGAAAGGTTAAACTCTGTGAGTTGAACGCACACATAAGAAATTAGTTTCTGAGAATGATTCTGTCTAGTTTTTATTTGAAGATATTTCCTTTTCTATGAACGGACTAAAATCGCTTGAAATCTCCACAAGCAAATTACACAAAAAGAGTCTTTCAAAACTGCTGTGTCTAAAGGAAGGTTAAACACTGTGAGTTGAATACACACAACACAAAGAAGTAACTGAGAATTCTTATGTCTAGCATTCTATGAAGAAATCCCGTTTCCAACGAAGGCCTCAAAGAGGTCCAAATATCCACTTGCAGACTTTACAAACAGAGTGTTTCCAAACTGCTCTATGAAGAGTAAGGTTAAACTCCGTGAGGTGAATGCACACATCACAATGTGGTTTCTCAGAATCATTCTGTCTTCTTTTTATACGAAGATATTTCCTTTTCTACCATTGGCCTCATTTCGCTTGAAATCTCCACACGCAAATTCCAGAAAAAGAGTGTTTCAAATCGGCTCTGTCTAAAAGATGGTTCAACTCTGTGAGTTGAATAAACAGAACACAAAGAAGTTACTTAGAATTCTTCTGTCTAGCATTATATGAAAAAATCCCGTTTCCAACGAATGCCTCAAAGAGGTCCAAATATCCACTTGCAGACGTTGGAAACAGAGTGTTTCCAAACTGCTCTATGAAAAGAAAGGTTAAACTCTGTGAGCTGAATGCACACATCACAAAGCAGTTTCTCAGAATGATTCTGTCTTGTTTTTGTACGAAGATATTTCCTTTTCTACCATTGACCTCGAAGCGCTTGAAATCTCCACTTGCAAAATCCACAGAAAGAGAGTTTCAAATCTGCTCTGTCTAAAGAAAGTTCAACTCTGTGAGTTGAATACACACAACCCAAAAGTGTTACTGAGAATTCTTCTGTCTAGCATTCTATGAAGAAATCCCGTTTCCAACGAAGGCCTCAAATAGGTCCAAATATCCACTTGCGGACTTTACAAACTGAGTGTTTCCAAACTGCTCTATGAAAAGAAAGGTTAAACTCTGTGAGTTGAACGCACACATAAGAAATTAGTTTCTGAGAATGATTCTGTCTAGTTTTTATTGGAAGATATCTCCTTTTCTATGAACGGCCTCAAATCGCTTGAAATCTCCACAAGCAAATTACACAAAAAGAGTCTTTCAAAACTGCTGTGTCTAAAGGAAGGTTCAACACTGTGAGATGAATGCACACAACACAAAGAAGTTACTGAGAATTCTTCTGTCTAGCATTTTATGAAGAAACCCTGTTTCCAACGAAGGCCTCAAAGAGGTCCAAATATCCACTTGCAGACTTTACAAACAGAGTGTTTCCAAACTGCTCTATGAAGAGAAAGGTTAAACTCTGTGAGATGAACGCACACATAAGAAATTAGTTTCTGAGAATGATTCTCTCTAGTTTTTATTGGAAGATATTTCCTTTTCTATGAACGGCCTCAAATCGCTTGAAATCTCCACAAGCAAATTACACAAAAAGAGTCTTTCAAAACTGCTGTGTCTAAAGGAAGGTTCAACACTGTGAGTTGAATACACACAACACAAAGAAGTTACTGAGAATTCTTCTGTCTAGCATTATATGAAGTAATCCCGTTTCCAACGAAGGCCTCAAACAGGTCCAAATATCCACTTGCAGACCTTACAAACAGAGTGTTTCCAACTGCTCTGTGAAAAGAAAGGTTAAACTCTGTGAGTTGAACGCACACATAAGAAATTAGTTTCTGAGAATGATTCTGTCTAGTTTTTATTTGAAGATATTTCCTTTTCTATGAACGGACTAAAATCGCTTGAAATCTCCACAAGCAAATTACACAAAAAGAGTCTTTCAAAACTGCTGTGTCTAAAGGAAGGTTCAACACTGTGAGTTGAATACACACAACACAAAGAAGTAACTGAGAATTCTTATGTCTAGCATTCTATGAAGAAATCCCGTTTCCAACGAAGGCCTCAAAGAGGTCCAAATATCCACTTGCAGACTTTACAAACAGAGTGTTTCCAAACTGCTCTATGAAGAGTAAGGTTAAACTCCGTGAGGTGAATGCACACATCACAATGTGGTTTCTCAGAATCATTCTGTCTTCTTTTTATACGAAGATATTTCCTTTTCTACCATTGGCCTCATTTCGCTTGAAATCTCCACACGCAAATTCCAGAAAAAGAGTGTTTCAAATCGGCTCTGTCTAAAAGATGGTTCAACTCTGTGAGTTGAATAAACAGAACACAAAGAAGTTACTTAGAATTCTTCTGTCTAGCATTATACGAAAAAATCCCGTTTCCAACGAATGCCTCAAAGAGGTCCAAATATCCACTTGCAGACGTTGGAAACAGAGTGTTTCCAAACTGCTCTATGAAAAGAAAGGTTAAACTCTGTGAGCTGAATGCACACATCACAAAGCAGTTTCTCAGAATGATTCTGTCTTGTTTTTGTACGAAGATATTTCCTTTTCTACCATTGACCTCGAAGCGCTTGAAATCTCCACTTGCAAAATCCACAGAAAGAGAGTTTCAAATCTGCTCTGTCTAAAGAAAGTTCAACTCTGTGAGTTGAATACACACAACCCAAAAGTGTTACTGAGAATTCTTCTGTCTAGCATTCTATGAAGAAATCCCGTTTCCAACGAAGGCCTCAAAGAGGTCCAAATATCCACTTGCAGACTTTACAAACTGAGTGTTTCCAAACTGTTCTATGAAAAGAAAGGTTAAACTCTGTGAGTTGAACGCACACATAAGAAATTAGTTTCTGAGAAGGATTCTGTCTAGTTTTTATTGGAAGATATTTCCTTTTCTATGAACGGACTAAAATCGCTTGAAATCTCCACAAGCAAATTACACAAAAAGAGTCTTTCAAAACTGCTGTGTCTAAAGGAAGGTTAAACACTGTGAGTTGAATACACACAACACAAAGAAGTAACTGAGAATTCTTATGTCTAGCATTCTATGAAGAAATCCCGTTTCCAACGAAGGCCTCAAAGAGGTCCAAATATCCACTTGCAGACTTTACAAACAGAGTGTTTCCAAACTGCTCTATGAAGAGTAAGGTTAAACTCCGTGAGGTGAATGCACACATCACAATGTGGTTTCTCAGAATCATTCTGTCTTCTTTTTATACGAAGATATTTCCTTTTCTACCATTGGCCTCATTTCGCTTGAAATCTCCACACGCAAATTCCAGAAAAAGAGTGTTTCAAATCGGCTCTGTCTAAAAGATGGTTCAACTCTGTGAGTTGAATAAACAGAACAGAAAGAAGTTACTGAGAATTCTTCTGTCTAGCATTATATGAAAATATCCCGTTTCCAAGGAAGTTCTCAAAGAGATCCAAATATCCACTTGCAGACGTTAGAAACAGAGTGTTTTCAAACTGCTCTATGAAAAGAAAGGTTAAAATCTGTGAGCTGAATGCACACACCACAAAGCAGTTTCACAGAATGATTCTGTCTTGTTTTTGTACGAAGATATTTCCTTTTCTACCATTGACCTCGAAGCGCTTGAAATCTCCACTTGCAAAATCCACAAAAAGAGAGTTTCAAATCTGCTCTGTCTAAAGAAAGTTCAACTCTGTGAGTTGAATACACACAACCCAAAAGTGTTACTGAGAATTCTTCTGTCTAGCATTCTATGAAGAAATCCCGTTTCCAACGAAGGCCTCAAAGAGGTCCAAATATCCACTTGCAGACTTTACAAACTGAGTGTTTCCAAACTGCTCTATGAAAAGAAAGGTTAAACTCTGTGAGTTGAACGCACACATAAGAAATTAGTTTCTGAGAATGATTCTGTCTAGTTTTTATTGGAAGATATCTCCTTTTCTATGAACGGCCTCAAATCGCTTGAAATCTCCACAAGCAAATTACACAAAAAGAGTCTTTCAAAACTGCTGTGTCTAAAGGAAGGTTCAACACTGTGAGATGAATGCACACAACACAAAGAAGTTACTGAGAATTCTTCTGTCTAGCATTTTATGAAGAAACCCTGTTTCCAACGAAGGCCTCAAAGAGGTCCAAATATGCACTTGCAGACTTTACAAACAGAGTGTTTCCAAACTGCTCTATGAAGAGAAAGGTTAAACTCTGTGAGATGAACGCACACATAAGAAATTAGTTTCTGAGAATGATTCTCTCTAGTTTTTATTGGAAGATATTTCCTTTTCTATGAACGGCCTCAAATCGCTTGAAATCTCCATAAGCAAATTACACAAAAAGACTCTTTCAAAACTGCTGTGTCTAAAGGAAGGTTCAACACTGTGAGTTGAATACACACAACACAAAGAAGTTACTGAGAATTCTTCTGTCTAGCATTATATGAAGAAATCCCGTTTCCAACGAAGGCCTCAAACAGGTCGAAATATCCACTTGCAGACCTTACAAACAGAGTTTTTCCAAACTGCTCTGTGAAAAGAAAGGTTAAACTCTGTGAGTCGAACGCACACATAAGAAATTAGTTTCTGAGAATGATTCTGTCTAGTTTTTATTGGAAGATATTTCCTTTTCTATGAACGGACTAAAATCGCTTGAAATCTCCACAAGCAAATTACACAAAAAGAGTCTTTCAAAACTGCTGTGTCTAAAGGAAGGTTCAACACTGTGAGTTGAATACACAAAACACAAAGAAGTTACTGAGAATTCTTCTGTCTAGCATTATATGAAGTAATCCCGTTTCCAACGAAGGCCTCAAACAGGTCCAAATATCCACTTGCAGACCTTACAAACAGAGTGTTTCCAACTGCTCTGTGAAAAGAAAGGTTAAACTCTGTGAGTTGAACGCACACATAAGAAATTAGTTTCTGAGAATGATTCTGTCTAGTTTTTATTTGAAGATATTTCCTTTTCTATGAACGGACTAAAATCGCTTGAAATCTCCACAAGCAAATTACACAAAAAGAGTCTTTCAAAACTGCTGTGTCTAAAGGAAGGTTAAACACTGTGAGTTGAATACACACAACACAAAGAAGTAACTGAGAATTCTTATGTCTAGCATTCTATGAAGAAATCCCGTTTCCAACGAAGGCCTCAAAGAGGTCCAAATATCCACTTGCAGACTTTACAAACAGAGTGTTTCCAAACTGCTCTATGAAGAGTAAGGTTAAACTCCGTGAGGTGAATGCACACATCACAATGTGGTTTCTCAGAATCATTCTGTCTTCTTTTTATACGGAGATATTTCCTTTTCTACCATTGGCCTCATTTCGCTTGAAATCTCCACACGCAAATTCCAGAAAAAGAGTGTTTCAAATCGGCTCTGTCTAAAAGATGGTTCAACTCTGTGAGCTGAATAAACAGAACACAAAGAAGTTACTTAGAATTCTTCTGTCTAGCATTATATGAAAAAATCCCGTTTCCAACGAAGGCCTCAAAGAGGTCCAAATATCCACTTGCAGACGTTGGAAACAGAGTGTTTCCAAACTGCTCTATGAAAAGAAAGGTTAAACTCTGTGAGCTGAATGCACACATCACAAAGCAGTTTCACAGAATGATTCTGTCTTGTTTTTGTACGAAGATATTTCCTTTTCTACCATTGACCTCGAAGCGCTTGAAATCTCCACTTGCAAAATCCACAAAAAGAGAGTTTCAAATCTGCTCTGTCTAAAGAAAGTTCAACTCTGTGGGTTGAATACACACAACCCAAAAGTGTTACTGAGAATTCTTCTGTCTAGCATTCTATGAAGAAATCCCGTTTCCAACGAAGGCCTCAAAGAGGTCCAAATATCCACTTGCAGACTTTACAAACTGAGTGTTTCCAAACTGCTCTATGAAAAGAAAGGTTAAACTCTGTGTGCTGAACGCACACATAAGAAATTAGTTTCTGAGAAGGATTCTGTCTAGTTTTTATTGGAAGATATCGCCTTTTCTATGAACGGCCTCAAATCGCTTGAAATCTCCACAAGCAAATTACACAAAAAGAGTCTTTCAAAACTGCTGTGTCTAAAGGAAGGTTCAACACTGTGAGTTGAATACACACAACACAAAGAAGTTACTGAGAATTCTTCTGTCTAGCATTATATGAAGAAATCCCGTTTCCAACGAAGGCCTCAAACAGGTCCAAATATCCACTTGCAGACCTTACAAACAGAGTGTTTCCAAACTGCTCTGTGAAAAGAAAGGTTAAACTCTGTGAGTTGAACGCACACATAAGAAATTAGTTTCTGAGAATGATTCTGTCTAGTTTTTATTGGAAGATATTTCCTTTTCTATGAACGGACTAAAATCGCTTGAAATCTCCGCAAGCAAATTACACAAAAAGAGTCTTTCAAAACTGCTGTGTCTAAAGGAAGGTTCAACACTGTGAGTTGAATACACACAACACAAAGAAGTTACTGAGAATTCTTATGTCTAGCATTCTATGAAGAAATCCCGTTTCCAACGAAGGCCTCAAAGAGGTCCAAATATCCACTTGCAGACTTTACAAACAGAGTGTTTCCAAACTGCTCTATGAAGTGTAAGGTTAAACTCCGTGAGGTGAATGCACACATCACAATGTGGTTTCTCAGAATCATTCTGTCTTCTTTTTATACGAAGATATTTGCTTTTCTACCATTGGCCTCATTTCGCTTGAAATCTCCACACGCAAATTCCAGAAAGAGAGTGTTTCAAATCGGCTCTGTCTAAAAGATGGTTCAACTCTGTGAGTTGAATAAACAGAACAGAAAGAAGTTACTGAGAATTCTTCTGTCTAGCATTCTATGAAAAAATCCCGTTTCCAACGAAGACCTCAAATAGATCCAAATATCCACTTGCAGACGTTAGAAACAGAGTGTTTTCAAACTGCTCTATGAAAAGAAAGGTTAAAATCTGTGAGCTGAATGCACACATCACAAAGCAGTTTCACAGAATGATTCTGTCTTGTTTTTGTACGAAGATATTTCCTTTTCTACCATTGACCTCGAAGCGCTTGAAATCTCCACTTGCAAAATCCACAAAAAGAGAGTTTCAAATCTGCTCTGTCTAAAGAAAGTTCAACTCTGTGAGTTGAATACACACAACCCAAAAGTGTTACTGAGAATTCTTCTGTCTAGCATTCTATGAAGAAGTCCCGTTTCCAACGAAGGCCTCAAAGAGGTCCAAATATCCACTTGCAGACTTTACAAACTGAGTGTTTCCAAACTGCTCTATGAAAAGAAAGGTTAAACTCTGTGAGTTGAACGCACACATAAGAAATTAGTTTCTGAGAATGATTCTGTCTAGTTTTTATTGGAAGATATCTCCTTTTCTATGAACGGCCTCAAATCGCTTGAAATCTCCACAAGCAAATTACACAAAAAGAGTCTTTCAAAACTGCTGTGTCTAAAGGAAGGTTCAACACTGTGAGTTGAATACACACAATACAAAGAAGTTACTGAGAATTCTTCTGTCTAGCATTATATGAAGTAATCCCGTTTCCAACGAAGGCCTCAAACAGGTCCAAATATCCATTTGCAGACCTTACAAACAGAGTGTTTCCAAACTGCTCTGTGAAAAGAAAGGTTAAACTCTGTGAGTTGAACGCACACATAAGAAATTAGTTTCTGAGAATGATTCTGTTTAGTTTTTATTGGAAGATATTTCCTTTTCTATGAACGGCCTCAAATCGCTTGAAATCTCCACAAGCAAATTACAGAAAAAGAGTGTTTCACAACTGCTGTGTCTAAAGGAAAGTTCAACACTGTGAGTTGAATACACACAACACAAAGAAGTTACTGAGAATTCTTCTGTCTAGCATTATATGAAGAAATCCCGTTTCCAACGAAGGCCTCAAACAGGTCCAAATATCCACTTGCAGACCTTACAAACAGAGTTTTTCCAAACTGCTCTGTGAAAAGAAAGGTTAAACTCTGTGAGTTGAACGCACACATAAGAAATTAGTTTCTGAGAATGATTCTGTCTAGTTTTTATTGGAAGATATTTCCTTTTCTATGAACGGACTAAAATCGCTTGAAATCTCCACAAGCAAATTACACAAAAAGAGTCTTTCAAAACTGCTGTGTCTAAAGGAAGGTTAAACACTGTGAGTTGAATACACACAACACAAAGAAGTAACTGAGAATTCTTCTGTCTAGCATTCTATGAAGAAATCCCGTTTCCAACGAAGGCCTCAAAGAGGTCCAAATATCCACTTGGAGACTTTACAAACAGAGTGTTTCCAAACTGCTCTGTGAAGAGAAAGGTTAAACTCCATGAGCTGAATGGACACATCACAAAGTAGTTTCTCAGAATCATTCTGTCTTCTTATTATACGAAGATATTTCCTTTTCTACCATTGGCCTCAATTCGCTGGAAATCTCCACACGCAAATTCCAGAAAAAGAGTGATTCAAATCGGTTCACTCTAAAAGATGGTTCAACTCTGTGAGTTGAATAAACAGAACACAAAGAAGTTACTTAGAATTCTTCTGTCTAGCATTATATGAAAAAATCCCGTTTCCAACGAATGCCTCAAAGAGGTGCAAATATCCACTTGCAGACGTTAGAAACAGAGTGTTTCCAAACTGCTCTATGAAAAGAAAGGGTAAACTCTGTGAGCTGAATGCACACATCACAAAGCAGTTTCTCAGAATGATTCTGTCTTGTTTTTGTACGAAGATATTTCCTTTTCTACCATTGACCTCGAAGCGCTTGAAATCTCCACTTACAAAATCCACAGAAAGAGAGTTTCAAATCTGCTCTGTCTAAAGAAAGTTCAACTCTGTGAGTTGAATACACACAACCCAAAAGTGTTACTGAAAATTCTTCTGTCTAGCATTCTATGAAGAAATCCCGTTTCCAACGAAGGCCTCAAAGAGGTCCAAATATCCACTTGCAGACTTTACACACTGAGTGTTTCCAAACTGCTCTATGAAAAGAAAGGTTAAACTCTGTGAGTTGAACGCACACATAAGAAATTAGTTTCTGAGAAGGATTCTGTCTAGTTTTTATTGGAAGATATTTCCTTTTCTATGAATGGCCTCAAATCGCTTGAAATCTCCACATGCAAATTACACAAAAAGAGTCTTTCAAAACTGCTGTGTCTAAAGGAAGGTTCAACACTGTGAGATGAATGCACACAACACAAAGAAGTTACTGAGAATTCTTATGTCTAGCATTCTATGAAGAAATCCCGTTTCCAACGAAGGCCTCAAAGAGGTCGAAATATCCACTTGCAGACTTTACAAACAGAGTGTTTCCAAACTGCTCTATGAAGAGTAAGGTTAAACTCCGTGAGGTGAGTGCACACATCACAATGTGGTTTCTCAGAATCATTCTGTCTTCTTTTTATACGAAGATATTTCCTTTTCTACCATTGGCCTCATTTCGCTTGAAATCTCCA
The DNA here is from genome assembly GCF_028858775.2 of Pan troglodytes. Classification (NCBI taxonomy): domain Eukaryota; kingdom Metazoa; phylum Chordata; class Mammalia; order Primates; family Hominidae; genus Pan; species Pan troglodytes. Next base: position 80,536,490 of record NC_072401.2, read on the forward strand.
CACGCAAATTCCAGAAAAAGAGTGTTTCAAATCGGCTCTGTCTAAAAGATGGTTCAACTCTGTGAGTTGAATAAACAGAACAGAAAGAAGTTACTGAGAATTCTTCTGTCTAGCAGTATATGAAAATATCCCGTTTCCAAGGAAGTTCTCAAAGAGATCCAAATATCCACTTGCAGACGTTAGAAACAGAGTGTTTTCAAACTGCTCTATGAAAAGAAAGGTTAAAATCTGTGAGCTGAATGCACACACCACAAAGCAGTTTCACAGAATGATTCTGTCTTGTTTTTGTACGAAGATATTTCCTTTTCTACCATTGACCTCGAAGCGCTTGAAATCTCCACTTGCAAAATCCACAAAAAGAGAGTTTCAAATCTGCTCTGTCTAAAGAAAGTTCAACTCTGTGAGTTGAATACACACAACCCAAAAGTGTTACTGAGAATTCTTCTGTCTAGCATTCTATGAAGAAATCCCGTTTCCAACGAAGGCCTCAAAGAGGTCCAAATATCCACTTGCAGACTTTACAAACTGAGTGTTTCCAAACTGCTCTATGAAAAGAAAGGTTAAACTCTGTGAGTTGAACGCACACATAAGAAATTAGTTTCTGAGAATGATTCTGTCTAGTTTTTATTGGAAGATATCTCCTTTTCTATGAACGGCCTCAAATCGCTTGAAATCTCCACAAGCAAATTACACAAAAAGAGTCTTTCAAAACTGCTGTGTCTAAAGGAAGGTTAAACACTGTGAGTTGAATACACACAACACAAAGAAGTTACTGAGAATTCTTATGTCTAGCATTCTATGAAGAAATCCCGTTTCCAACGAAGGCCTCAAAGAGGTCCAAATATCCACTTGCAGACTTTACAAACAGAGTGTTTCCAAACTGCTCTATGAAGAGTAAGGTTAAACTCCGTGAGGTGAATGCACACATCACAATGTGGTTTCTCAGAATCATTCTGTCTTCTTTTTATACGAAGATATTTCCTTTTCTACCATTGGCCTCATTTCGCTTGAAATCTCCACACGCAAATTCCAGAAAAAGAGTGTTTCAAATCGGCTCTGTCTAAAAGATGGTTCAACTCTGTGAGTTGAATAAACAGAACAGAAAGAAGTTACTGAGAATTCTTCTGTCTAGCATTATATGAAAAAATCCCGTTTCCAACGAAGGCCTCAAAGAGATCCAAATATCCACTTGCAGACGTTAGAAACAGTGTTTTCAAACTGCTCTATGAAAAGAAAGGTTAAAATCTGTGAGCTGAATGCACACATCACAAAGCAGTTTCACAGAATGATTCTGTCTTGTTTTTGTACGAAGATATTTCCTTTTCTACCATTGACCTCGAAGCGCTTGAAATCTCCACTTGCAAAATCCACAAAAAGAGAGTTTCAAATCTGCTCTCTCTAAAGAAAGTTCAACTCTGTGAGTTGAATACACACAACCCAAAAGTGTTACTGAGAATTCTTCTGTCTAGCATTCTATGAAGAAATCCCGTTTCCAACGAAGGCCTCAAAGAGGTCCAAATATCCACTTGCAGACTTTACAAACTGAGTGTTTCCAAACTGCTCTATGAAAAGAAAGGTTAAACTCTATGAGTTGAACGCACACATAAGAAATTAGTTTCTGAGAAGGATTCTGTCTAGTTTTTATTGGAAGATATCTCCTTTTCTATGAACGGCCTCAAATCGCTTGAAATCTCCACAAGCAAATTACACAAAAAGAGTCTTTCAAAACTGCTGTGTCTAAAGGAAGGTTCAACACTGTGAGTTGAATACACACAACACAAAGAAGTTACTGAGAATTCTTCTGTCTAGCATTATATGAAGAAATCCCGTTTCCATCGAAGGCCTCAAACAGGTCCAAATATCCACTTGCAGACCTTACAAACAGAGTGTTTCCAAACTGCTCTGTGAAAAGAAAGGTTAAACTCTGTGAGTTGAACGCACACATAAGAAATTAGTTTCTGAGAATGATTCTGTCTAGTTTTTATTTGAAGATATTTCCTTTTCTATGAACGGACTAAAATCGCTTGAAATCTCCACAAGCAAATTACACAAAAAGAGTCTTTCAAAACTGCTGTGTCTAAAGGAAGGTTCAACACTGTGAGTTGAATACACACAACACAAAGAAGTTACTGAGAATTCTTATGTCTAGCATTCTATGAAGAAATCCCGTTTCCAACGAAGGCCTCAAAGAGGTCCAAATATCCACTTGCAGACTTTACAAACTGAGTGTTTCCAAACTGCTCTATGAAAAGAAAGGTTAAACTCTGTGAGTTGAACGCACACATAAGAAATTAGTTTCTGAGAATGATTCTGTCTAGTTTTTATTGGAAGATATCTCCTTTTCTATGAACGGCCTCAAATCGCTTGAAATCTCCACAAGCAAATTACACAAAAAGAGCCTTTCAAAACTGCTGTGTCTAAAGGAAGGTTCAACACTGTGAGTTGAATACACACAACACAAAGAAGTTACTGAGAATTCTTCTGTCTAGCATTATATGAAGTAATCCCGTTTCCAACGAAGGCCTCAAACAGGTCCAAATATCCACTTGCAGACCTTACAAACAGAGTGTTTCCAAACTGCTCTGTGAAAAGAAAGGTTAAACTCTGTGAGTTGAACGCACACATAAGAAATTAGTTTCTGAGAATGATTCTGTTTAGTTTTTATTGGAAGATATTTCCTTTTCTATGAACGGCCTCAAATCGCTTGAAATCTCCACAAGCAAATTACACAAAAAGAGTGTTTCAAAACTGCTGTGTCTAAAGGAAGGTTAAACACTGTGAGTTGAATACACACAACACAAAGAAGTTACTGAGAATTCTTATGTCTAGCATTCTATGAAGAAATCCCTTTTCCAACCAAGGCCTCAAAGAGGTCCAAATATCTACTTGCAGACTTTACAAACAGAGTGTTTCCAAACTGCTCTATGAAGAGTAAGGATAAACTCCGTGAGGTGAATGCACACATCACAATGTGGTTTCTCAGAATCATTCTGTCTTCTTTTTATACGAAGATATTTCCTTTTCTACCATTGGCCTCATTTCGCTTGAAATCTCCACACGCAAATTCCAGAAAAAGAGTGTTTCAAATCGGCTCTGTCTAAAAGATGGTTCAACTCTGTGAGTTTAATAAACAGAACAGAAAGAAGTTACTGAGAAGTCTTCTGTCTAGCATTATATGAAAAAATCCCGTTTCCAACGAAGGCCTCAAAGAGATCCAAATATCCTCTTGCAGACGTTAGAAACAGAGTGTTTTCAAACTGCTCTATGAAAAGAAAGGTTAAAATCTCTGAGCTGAATGCACACATCACAAAGCAGTTTCACAGAATGATTCTGTCTTGTTTTTGTACGAAGATATTTCCTTTTCTACCATTGACCTCGAAGCGCTTGAAATCTCCACTTGCAAAATCCACAAAAAGAGAGTTTCAAATCTGCTCTGTCTAAAGAAAGTTCAACTCTGTGAGTTGAATACACACAACCCAAAAGTGTTACTGAGAATTCTTCTGTCTAGCATTCTATGAAGAAATCCCGTTTCCAACGAAGGCCTCAAAGAGGTCCAAATATCCACTTGCAGACTTTACAAACTGAGTGTTTCCAAACTGCTCTGTGAAAAGAAAGGTTAAACTCTGTGAGTTGAACGCACACATAAGAAATTAGTTTCTGAGAATGATTCTGTCTAGTTTTTATTGGAAGATATCTCCTTTTCTATGAACGGCCTCAAATCGCTTGAAATCTCCACAAGCAAATTACACAAAAAGAGTCTTTCAAAACTGCTGTGTCTAAAGGAAGGTTCAACACTGTGAGTTGAATACACACAACACAAAGAAGTTACTGAGAATTCTTCTGTCTAGCATTTTATGAAGAAATCCCGTTTCCAACGAAGGCCTCAAACCGGTCCAAATATCCACTTGCAGACCTTACAAACAGAGTTTTTCCAAACTGCTCTGTGAAAAGAAAGGTTAAACTCTGTGAGTTGAACGCACACATAAGAAATTAGTTTCTGAGAATGATTCTGTCTAGTTTTTATTGGAAGATATTTCCTTTTCTATGAACGGACTAAAATCGCTTGAAATCTCCACAAGCAAATTACACAAAAAGAGTCTTTCAAAACTGCTGTGTCTAAAGGAAGGTTAAACACTGTGAGTTGAATACACACAACACAAAGAAGTTACTGAGAATTCTTATGTCTAGCATTCTATGAAGAAATCCCGTTTCCAACGAAGGCCTCAAAGAGGTCCAAATATCTACTTGCAGACTTTACAAACAGAGTGTTTCCAAACTGCTCTATGAAGAGTAAGGTTAAACTCCGTGAGGTGAATGCACACATCACAATGTGGTTTCTCAGAATCATTCTGTCTTCTTTTTATACGAAGATATTTCCTTTTCTACCATTGGCCTCATTTCGCTTGAAATCTCCATACGCAAATTCCAGAGAAAGAGTGTTTCAAATCGGCTCTGTCTAAAAGATGGTTCAACTCTGTGAGTTGAATAAACAGAACAGAAAGAAGTTACTGAGAATTCTTCTGTCTAGCATTATATGAAAAAATCCCGTTTCCAACGAAGGCCTCAAAGAGATCCAAATATCCACTTGCAGACGTTAGAAACAGAGTGTTTTCAAACTGCTCTATGAAAAGAAAGGTTAAAATCTGTGAGCTGAATGCACACATCACAAAGCAGTTTCACAGAATGATTCTGTCTTGTTTTTGTACGAAGATATTTCCTTTTCTACCATTGACCTCGAAGCGCTTGAAATCTCCACTTGCAAAATCCACAAAAAGAGAGTTTCAAATCTGCTCTGTCTATAGAAAGTTCAACTCTGTGAGTTGAATACACACAACCCAAAAGTGTTACTGAGAATTCTTCTGTCTAGCATTCTATGAAGAAATCCCGTTTCCAACGAAGGCCTCAAACATTTCCAAATATCCACTTGCAGACTTTACAAACAGAGTGTTTCCAAACTGCTCTATGAAAAGAAAGGTTAAACTCTGTGAGTTGAACGCACACATAAGAAATTGGTTTCTGAGAATGATTCTGTCTAGTTTTTATTGGAAGATATTTCCTTTTCTATGAACGGCCTCAAATCGCTTGAAATCTCCACAAGCAAATTACACAAAAAGAGTCTTTCAAAACTGCTGTGTCTAAAGGAAGGTTCAACACTGTGAGTTGAATACACACAACACAAAGAAGTTACTGAGAATTCTTCTGTCTAGCATTATATGAAGAAATCCCGTTTCCAACGAAGGCCTCAAACAGGTCCAAATATCCACTTGCAGACTTTACAAACAGTGTGTTTCCAAACAGCTCTATGAAAAGAAAGGTTAAACACTGTGAGTTAAGTGCACACATAAGAAATTAGTTTCTGAGAATGATTCTGTCTAGTTTTTATTGGAAGATATTTCCTTTTCTATGAACGGCCTCAAATCGCTTGAAATCTCCACAAGCAAATTACACAAAAAGAGTGTTTCAAAACTGCTGTGTCTAAAGCAAGGTTCAACATTGTAAGTTGAATACGCACAACACAAAGAAGTTACTGAGAATTCTTCTGTCTAGCATTCTATGAAGAAATACCGTTTCCAACGAAGGCCTCAAAGAGGTCCAAATATCCACTTGCAGACTTTACAAACTGAGTGTTTCCAAACTGTTCTATGAAAAGAAAGGTTAAACTCTGTGAGTTGAACGCACACATAAGAAATTAGTTTCTGAGAATGATTCCGTCTAGTATTTATTGGAAGATATTTCCTTTTCTATGAACGGCCTCAAATCGCTTGAAATCTCCGCAAGCAAATTACACAAAAAGAGTCTTTCAAAACTGCTGTGTCTAAAGGAAGGTTCAACACTGTGAGTTGAATACACACAACACAAAGAAGTTACTGAGAATTCTTCTGTCTAGCATTATATGAAGTAATCCCGTTTCCATCGAAGGCCTCAAACGGGTCCAAATATCCACTTGCAGACATTACAAACAGAGTGTTTCCAAACCGCTCTGTGAAAAGAAAGGTGAAATTCTGTGAGTTGAACGCACACATAAGAAATTAGTTTCTGAGAATGATTCTGTCTAGTTTTTATTGGAAGATATTTCCTTTTCTATGAACGGACTCAAATCGCTTGAAATCTCCACAAGCAAATTACACAAAAAGAGTGTTTCAAAACTGCTGTGTCTAAAGCAAGGTTCAACATTGTAAGTTGAATACGCACAACACAAAGAAGTTACTGAGAATTCTTCTGTCTACCATTCTATGAAGAAATACCGTTTCCAACGAAGGCCTCAAAGAGGTCCAAATATACACTTGCAGACTTTACAAACAGGGTGTTTCCAAACTGCTCTATGAAAAGAAAGGTTAAACTCTGTGAGTTGAACGCACACATAAGAAATTAGTTTCTGAGAATGATTCCGTCTAGTATTTATTGGAAGATATTTCCTTTTCTATGAACGGCCTCAAATCGCTTGAAATCTCCACAAGCAAATTACACAAAAAGAGTCTTTCAAAACTGCTGTGTCTAAAGGAAGGTTCAACACTGTGAGTTGAATACACACAACACAAAGAAGTTACTGAGAATTCTTCTGTCTAGCATTATATGAAGAAATCCTGTTTCCAACGAAGGCCTCAAACAGGTCCAAATATACACTTGCAGACTTTACAAACTGAGTGTTTCCAAACTGCTCTATGAAAAGAAAGGTTAAACTCTGTGAGTTGAACGCACACATAAGAAATTAGTTTCTGAGAATGATTCTGTCTAGTTTTTATTGGAAGATATTTCCTTTTCTATGAACGGCCTCAAATCGCTTGAAATCTCCACAAGCAAATTACACAAAAAGAGTCTTTCAAAACTGCTGTGTCTAAAGGAAGGTTAAACACTGTGAGTTGAATACACACAACAGAAAGAAGTTACTGAGAATTCTTCTGTCTAGCATTATATGAAGAAATCCCGTTTCCAACGAAGGCCTCAAAGAGGTCCAAATATCCACTTGCAGACTTTACAAACAGAGTGTTTCCAAACTGCTCTATGAAGAGAAAGGTTAAACTCTGTGAGGTGAATTCACACATCACAATGTGGTTTCTCAGAATCTTTCTGTCTTCTTTTTATACGAAGATATTTCCTTTTCTACCATTGGCCTCATTTCGCTTGAAATCTCCCCACGCAAATTCCAGAAAAAGAGTGTTTCAAATCGGCTCTGTCTAAAAGATGGTTCAACTCTGTGAGTTGAATAAACAGAACACAAAGAAGTTACTTAGAATTCTTCTGTCTAGCATTATATGAAAAAATCCCGTTTCCAACGAATGCCTCAAAGAGGTCGAAATATCCACTTGCAGACGTTAGAAACAGAGTGTTTTCAAACTGCTCTATGAAAAGAAAGGTTAAACTCTGTGAGATGAATGCACACATCACAAAGCAGTTTCTCAGAACGATTCTGTCTTGTTTTTATAAGAAGATATTTCCTTTTCTACCATTGACCTCGAAGCGCTTGATATCTCCACTTGCAAAATGCACAAAAAGAGAGTTTCAAATCTGCTCTGTCTAAAGAAAGTTCAACTCTGTGAGTTGAATACACACAACCCGAAAATGTTACTGAGAATTCTTCTGTCTAGCATTCTATGAAGAAATCACGTTTCCAACGAAGGCCTCAAACAGTTCCAAATATCCACTTGCAGACTTTACAAACAGAGTGTTTCCAAACTGCTCTATGAAAAGAAAGGTTAAACTCTGTGAGTTGAACGCACACATAAGAAATTGGTTTCTGAGAATGATTCTGTCTAGTTTTTATTGGAAGATATCTCCTTTTCTATGAACGGACTGAAATCGCTTGAAATCTCCACAAGCAAATTACACAAAAAGAGTCTTTCAAAACTGCTGTGTCTAAAGGAAGGTTCAACACTGTGAGTTGAATACACACAACACAAAGAAGTTACTGAGAATTCTTCTGTCTAGCATTATATGAAGTAATCCCGTTTCCAACGAAGGCCTCAAACAGGTCCAAATATCCACTTGCAGACCTTACAAACAGAGTGTTTCCAAACTGCTCTGTGAAAAGAAAGGTTAAACTCTGTGAGTTGAACGCACACATAAGAAATTAGTTTCTGAGAATGATTCTGTTTAGTTTTTATTGGAAGATATTTCCTTTTCTATGAACGGCCTCAAATCGCTTGAAATCTCCACAAGCAAATTACACAAAAAGAGTGTTTCACAACTGCTGTGTCTAAAGGAAAGTTCAACACTGTGAGTTGAATACACACAACACAAAGAAGTTACTGAGAATTCTTCTGTCTAGCATTATATGAAGAAATCCCGTTTCCAACGAAGGCCTCAAACAGGTCCAAATATCCACTTGCAGACCTTGCAAACAGAGTTTTTCCAAACTGCTCTGTGAAAAGAAAGGTTAAACTCTGTGAGTTGAACGCACACATAAGAAATTAGTTTCTGAGAATGATTCTGTCTAGTTTTTATTGGAAGATATTTCCTTTTCTATGAACGGACTAAAATCGCTTGAAATCTCCACAAGCAAATTACACAAAAAGAGTCTTTCAAAACTGCTGTGTCTAAAGGAAGGTTAAACACTGTGAGTTGAATACACACAACACAAAGAAGTAACTGAGAATTCTTCTGTCTAGCATTCTATGAAGAAATCCCGTTTCCAACGAAGGCCTCAAAGAGGTCCAAATATCCACTTGGAGACTTTACAAACAGAGTGTTTCCAAACTGCTCTGTGAAGAGAAAGGTTAAACTCCATGAGCTGAATGGACACATCACAAAGTAGTTTCTCAGAATCATTCTGTCTTCTTATTATACGAAGATATTTCCTTTTCTACCATTGGCCTCAATTCGCTGGAAATCTCCACACGCAAATTCCAGAAAAAGAGTGATTCAAATCGGTTCACTCTAAAAGATGGTTCAACTCTGTGAGTTGAATAAACAGAACACAAAGAAGTTACTTAGAATTCTTCTGTCTAGCATTATATGAAAAAATCCCGTTTCCAACGAATGCCTCAAAGAGGTGCAAATATCCACTTGCAGACGTTAGAAACAGAGTGTTTCCAAACTGCTCTATGAAAAGAAAGGGTAAACTCTGTGAGCTGAATGCACACATCACAAAGCAGTTTCTCAGAATGATTCTGTCTTGTTTTTGTACGAAGATATTTCCTTTTCTACCATTGACCTCGAAGCGCTTGAAATCTCCACTTACAAAATCCACAGAAAGAGAGTTTCAAATCTGCTCTGTCTAAAGAAAGTTCAACTCTGTGAGTTGAATACACACAACCCAAAAGTGTTACTGAAAATTCTTCTGTCTAGCATTCTATGAAGAAATCCCGTTTCCAACGAAGGCCTCAAAGAGGTCCAAATATCCACTTGCAGACTTTACAAACTGAGTGTTTCCAAACTGCTCTATGAAAAGAAAGGTTAAACTCTGTGAGTTGAACGCACACATAAGAAATTAGTTTCTGAGAAGGATTCTGTCTAGTTTTTATTGGAAGATATTTCCTTTTCTATGAACGGCCTCAAATCGCTTGAAATCTCCACATGCAAATTACACAAAAAGAGTCTTTCAAAACTGCTGTGTCTAAAGGAAGGTTCAACACTGTGAGATGAATGCACACAACACAAAGAAGTTACTGAGAATTCTTATGTCTAGCATTCTATGAAGAAATCCCGTTTCCAACGAAGGCCTCAAAGAGGTCGAAATATCCACTTGCAGACTTTACAAACAGAGTGTTTCCAAACTGCTCTATGAAGAGTAAGGTTAAACTCCGTGAGGTGAGTGCACACATCACAATGTGGTTTCTCAGAATCATTCTGTCTTCTTTTTATACGAAGATATTTCCTTTTCTACCATTGGCCTCATTTCGCTTGAAATCTCCACACGCAAATTCCAGAAAAAGAGTGTTTCAAATCGGCTCTGTCTAAAAGATGGTTCAACTCTGTGAGTTGAATAAACAGAACAGAAAGAAGTTACTGAGAATTCTTCTGTCTAGCAGTATATGAAAATATCCCGTTTCCAAGGAAGTTCTCAAAGAGATCCAAATATCCACTTGCAGACGTTAGAAACAGAGTGTTTTCAAACTGCTCTATGAAAAGAAAGGTTAAAATCTGTGAGCTGAATGCACACACCACAAAGCAGTTTCACAGAATGATTCTGTCTTGTTTTTGTACGAAGATATTTCCTTTTCTACCATTGACCTCGAAGCGCTTGAAATCTCCACTTGCAAAATCCACAAAAAGAGAGTTTCAAATCTGCTCTGTCTAAAGAAAGTTCAACTCTGTGAGTTGAACGCACACATAAGAAATTAGTTTCTGAGAAGGATTCTGTCTAGTTTTTATTGGAAGATATCTCCTTTTCTATGAACGGCCTCAAATCGCTTGAAATCTCCACAAGCAAATTACACAAAAAGAGTCTTTCAAAACTGCTGTGTCTAAAGGAAGGTTCAACACTGTGAGTTGAATACACACAACACAAAGAAGTTACTGAGAATTCTTCTGTCTAGCATTATATGAAGAAATCCCGTTTCCATCGAAGGCCTCAAACAGGTCCAAATATCCACTTGCAGACCTTACAAACAGAGTGTTTCCAAACTGCTCTGTGAAAAGAAAGGTTAAACTCTGTGAGTTGAACGCACACATAAGAAATTAGTTTCTGAGAATGATTCTGTCTAGTTTTTATTTGAAGATATTTCCTTTTCTATGAACGGACTAAAATCGCTTGAAATCTCCACAAGCAAATTACACAAAAAGAGTCTTTCAAAACTGCTGTGTCTAAAGGAAGGTTCAACACTGTGAGTTGAATACACACAACACAAAGAAGTTACTGAGAATTCTTATGTCTAGCATTCTATGAAGAAATCCCGTTTCCAACGAAGGCCTCAAAGAGGTCCAAATATCCACTTGCAGACTTTACAAACTGAGTGTTTCCAAACTGCTCTATGAAAAGAAAGGTTAAACTCTGTGAGTTGAACGCACACATAAGAAATTAGTTTCTGAGAATGATTCTGTCTAGTTTTTATTGGAAGATATCTCCTTTTCTATGAACGGCCTCAAATCGCTTGAAATCTCCACAAGCAAATTACACAAAAAGAGCCTTTCAAAACTGCTGTGTCTAAAGGAAGGTTCAACACTGTGAGTTGAATACACACAACACAAAGAAGTTACTGAGAATTCTTCTGTCTAGCATTATATGAAGTAATCCCGTTTCCAACGAAGGCCTCAAACAGGTCCAAATATCCACTTGCAGACCTTACAAACAGAGTGTTTCCAAACTGCTCTGTGAAAAGAAAGGTTAAACTCTGTGAGTTGAACGCACACATAAGAAATTAGTTTCTGAGAATGATTCTGTTTAGTTTTTATTGGAAGATATTTCCTTTTCTATGAACGGCCTCAAATCGCTTGAAATCTCCACAAGCAAATTACACAAAAAGAGTGTTTCAAAACTGCTGTGTCTAAAGGAAGGTTAAACACTGTGAGTTGAATACACACAACACAAAGAAGTTACTGAGAATTCTTATGTCTAGCATTCTATGAAGAAATCCCTTTTCCAACCAAGGCCTCAAAGAGGTCCAAATATCTACTTGCAGACTTTACAAACAGAGTGTTTCCAAACTGCTCTATGAAGAGTAAGGATAAACTCCGTGAGGTGAATGCACACATCACAATGTGGTTTCTCAGAATCATTCTGTCTTCTTTTTATACGAAGATATTTCCTTTTCTACCATTGGCCTCATTTCGCTTGAAATCTCCACACGCAAATTCCAGAAAAAGAGTGTTTCAAATCGGCTCTGTCTAAAAGATGGTTCAACTCTGTGAGTTTAATAAACAGAACAGAAAGAAGTTACTGAGAAGTCTTCTGTCTAGCATTATATGAAAAAATCCCGTTTCCAACGAAGGCCTCAAAGAGATCCAAATATCCTCTTGCAGACGTTAGAAACAGAGTGTTTTCAAACTGCTCTATGAAAAGAAAGGTTAAAATCTGTGAGCTGAATGCACACATCACAAAGCAGTTTCACAGAATGATTCTGTCTTGTTTTTGTACGAAGATATTTCCTTTTCTACCATTGACCTCGAAGCGCTTGAAATCTCCACTTGCAAAATCCACAAAAAGAGAGTTTCAAATCTGCTCTGTCTAAAGAAAGTTCAACTCTGTGAGTTGAATACACACAACCCAAAAGTGTTACTGAGAATTCTTCTGTCTAGCATTCTATGAAGAAATCCCGTTTCCAACGAAGGCCTCAAAGAGGTCCAAATATCCACTTGCAGACTTTACAAACTGAGTGTTTCCAAACTGCTCTGTGAAAAGAAAGGTTAAACTCTGTGAGTTGAACGCACACATAAGAAATTAGTTTCTGAGAATGATTCTGTCTAGTTTTTATTGGAAGATATCTCCTTTTCTATGAACGGCCTCAAATCGCTTGAAATCTCCACAAGCAAATTACACAAAAAGAGTCTTTCAAAACTGCTGTGTCTAAAGGAAGGTTCAACACTGTGAGTTGAATACACACAACACAAAGAAGTTACTGAGAATTCTTCTGTCTAGCATTTTATGAAGAAATCCCGTTTCCAACGAAGGCCTCAAACCGGTCCAAATATCCACTTGCAGACCTTACAAACAGAGTTTTTCCAAACTGCTCTGTGAAAAGAAAGGTTAAACTCTGTGAGTTGAACGCACACATAAGAAATTAGTTTCTGAGAATGATTCTGTCTAGTTTTTATTGGAAGATATTTCCTTTTCTATGAACGGACTAAAATCGCTTGAAATCTCCACAAGCAAATTACACAAAAAGAGTCTTTCAAAACTGCTGTGTCTAAAGGAAGGTTAAACACTGTGAGTTGAATACACACAACACAAAGAAGTTACTGAGAATTCTTATGTCTAGCATTCTATGAAGAAATCCCGTTTCCAACGAAGGCCTCAAAGAGGTCCAAATATCTACTTGCAGACTTTACAAACAGAGTGTTTCCAAACTGCTCTATGAAGAGTAAGGTTAAACTCCGTGAGGTGAATGCACACATCACAATGTGGTTTCTCAGAATCATTCTGTCTTCTTTTTATACGAAGATATTTCCTTTTCTACCATTGGCCTCATTTCGCTTGAAATCTCCATACGCAAATTCCAGAGAAAGAGTGTTTCAAATCGGCTCTGTCTAAAAGATGGTTCAACTCTGTGAGTTGAATAAACAGAACAGAAAGAAGTTACTGAGAATTCTTCTGTCTAGCATTATATGAAAAAATCCCGTTTCCAACGAAGGCCTCAAAGAGATCCAAATATCCACTTGCAGACGTTAGAAACAGAGTGTTTTCAAACTGCTCTATGAAAAGAAAGGTTAAAATCTGTGAGCTGAATGCACACATCACAAAGCAGTTTCACAGAATGATTCTGTCTTGTTTTTGTACGAAGATATTTCCTTTTCTACCATTGACCTCGAAGCGCTTGAAATCTCCACTTGCAAAATCCACAAAAAGAGAGTTTCAAATCTGCTCTGTCTATAGAAAGTTCAACTCTGTGAGTTGAATACACACAACCCAAAAGTGTTACTGAGAATTCTTCTGTCTAGCATTCTATGAAGAAATCCCGTTTCCAACGAAGGCCTCAAACATTTCCAAATATCCACTTGCAGACTTTACAAACAGAGTGTTTCCAAACTGCTCTATGAAAAGAAAGGTTAAACTCTGTGAGTTGAACGCACACATAAGAAATTGGTTTCTGAGAATGATTCTGTCTAGTTTTTATTGGAAGATATTTCCTTTTCTATGAACGGCCTCAAATCGCTTGAAATCTCCACAAGCAAATTACACAAAAAGAGTCTTTCAAAACTGCTGTGTCTAAAGGAAGGTTCAACACTGTGAGTTGAATACACACAACACAAAGAAGTTACTGAGAATTCTTCTGTCTAGCATTATATGAAGAAATCCCGTTTCCAACGAAGGCCTCAAACAGGTCCAAATATCCACTTGCAGACTTTACAAACAGTGTGTTTCCAAACAGCTCTATGAAAAGAAAGGTTAAACACTGTGAGTTAAGTGCACACATAAGAAATTAGTTTCTGAGAATGATTCTGTCTAGTTTTTATTGGAAGATATTTCCTTTTCTATGAACGGCCTCAAATCGCTTGAAATCTCCACAAGCAAATTACACAAAAAGAGTGTTTCAAAACTGCTGTGTCTAAAGCAAGGTTCAACATTGTAAGTTGAATACGCACAACACAAAGAAGTTACTGAGAATTCTTCTGTCTAGCATTCTATGAAGAAATACCGTTTCCAACGAAGGCCTCAAAGAGGTCCAAATATCCACTTGCAGACTTTACAAACTGAGTGTTTCCAAACTGTTCTATGAAAAGAAAGGTTAAACTCTGTGAGTTGAACGCACACATAAGAAATTAGTTTCTGAGAATGATTCCGTCTAGTATTTATTGGAAGATATTTCCTTTTCTATGAACGGCCTCAAATCGCTTGAAATCTCCGCAAGCAAATTACACAAAAAGAGTCTTTCAAAACTGCTGTGTCTAAAGGAAGGTTCAACACTGTGAGTTGAATACACACAACACAAAGAAGTTACTGAGAATTCTTCTGTCTAGCATTATATGAAGTAATCCCGTTTCCATCGAAGGCCTCAAACGGGTCCAAATATCCACTTGCAGACATTACAAACAGAGTGTTTCCAAACCGCTCTGTGAAAAGAAAGGTGAAATTCTGTGAGTTGAACGCACACATAAGAAATTAGTTTCTGAGAATGATTCTGTCTAGTTTTTATTGGAAGATATTTCCTTTTCTATGAACGGACTCAAATCGCTTGAAATCTCCACAAGCAAATTACACAAAAAGAGTGTTTCAAAACTGCTGTGTCTAAAGCAAGGTTCAACATTGTAAGTTGAATACGCACAACACAAAGAAGTTACTGAGAATTCTTCTGTCTACCATTCTATGAAGAAATACCGTTTCCAACGAAGGCCTCAAAGAGGTCCAAATATACACTTGCAGACTTTACAAACAGGGTGTTTCCAAACTGCTCTATGAAAAGAAAGGTTAAACTCTGTGAGTTGAACGCACACATAAGAAATTAGTTTCTGAGAATGATTCCGTCTAGTATTTATTGGAAGATATTTCCTTTTCTATGAACGGCCTCAAATCGCTTGAAATCTCCACAAGCAAATTACACAAAAAGAGTCTTTCAAAACTGCTGTGTCTAAAGGAAGGTTCAACACTGTGAGTTGAATACACACAACACAAAGAAGTTACTGAGAATTCTTCTGTCTAGCATTATATGAAGAAATCCTGTTTCCAACGAAGGCCTCAAACAGGTCCAAATATACACTTGCAGACTTTACAAACTGAGTGTTTCCAAACTGCTCTATGAAAAGAAAGGTTAAACTCTGTGAGTTGAACGCACACATAAGAAATTAGTTTCTGAGAATGATTCTGTCTAGTTTTTATTGGAAGATATTTCCTTTTCTATGAACGGCCTCAAATCGCTTGAAATCTCCACAAGCAAATTACACAAAAAGAGTCTTTCAAAACTGCTGTGTCTAAAGGAAGGTTAAACACTGTGAGTTGAATACACACAACACAAAGAAGTTACTGAGAATTCTTCTGTCTAGCATTATATGAAGAAATCCCGTTTCCAACGAAGGCCTCAAAGAGGTCCAAATATCCACTTGCAGACTTTACAAACAGAGTGTTTCCAAACTGCTCTATGAAGAGAAAGGTTAAACTCTGTGAGGTGAATTCACACATCACAATGTGGTTTCTCAGAATCTTTCTGTCTTCTTTTTATACGAAGATATTTCCTTTTCTACCATTGGCCTCATTTCGCTTGAAATCTCCCCACGCAAATTCCAGAAAAAGAGTGTTTCAAATCGGCTCTGTCTAAAAGATGGTTCAACTCTGTGAGTTGAATAAACAGAACACAAAGAAGTTACTTAGAATTCTTCTGTCTAGCATTATATGAAAAAATCCCGTTTCCAACGAATGCCTCAAAGAGGTCGAAATATCCACTTGCAGACGTTAGAAACAGAGTGTTTTCAAACTGCTCTATGAAAAGAAAGGTTAAACTCTGTGAGATGAATGCACACATCACAAAGCAGTTTCTCAGAACGATTCTGTCTTGTTTTTATAAGAAGATATTTCCTTTTCTACCATTGACCTCGAAGCGCTTGATATCTCCACTTGCAAAATGCACAAAAAGAGAGTTTCAAATCTGCTCTGTCTAAAGAAAGTTCAACTCTGTGAGTTGAATACACACAACCCGAAAATGTTACTGAGAATTCTTCTGTCTAGCATTCTATGAAGAAATCACGTTTCCAACGAAGGCCTCAAACAGTTCCAAATATCCACTTGCAGACTTTACAAACAGAGTGTTTCCAAACTGCTCTATGAAAAGAAAGGTTAAACTCTGTGAGTTGAACGCACACATAAGAAATTGGTTTCTGAGAATGATTCTGTCTAGTTTTTATTGGAAGATATCTCCTTTTCTATGAACGGACTGAAATCGCTTGAAATCTCCACAAGCAAATTACACAAAAAGAGTCTTTCAAAACTGCTGTGTCTAAAGGAAGGTTCAACACTGTGAGTTGAATACACACAACACAAAGAAGTTACTGAGAATTCTTCTGTCTAGCATTATATGAAGTAATCCCGTTTCCATCGAAGGCCTCAAACGGGTCCAAATATCCACTTGCAGACATTACAAACAGAGTGTTTCCAAACCGCTCTGTGAAAAGAAAGGTGAAATTCTGTGAGTTGAACGCACACATAAGAAATTAGTTTCTGAGAATGATTCTGTCTAGTTTTTATTGGAAGATATTTCCTTTTCTATGAACGGACTCAAATCGCTTGAAATCTCCACAAGCAAATTACACAAAAAGAGTGTTTCAAAACTGCTGTGTCTAAAGCAAGGTTCAACATTGTAAGTTGAATACGCACAACACAAAGAAGTTACTGAGAATTCTTCTGTCTACCATTCTATGAAGAAATACCGTTTCCAACGAAGGCCTCAAAGAGGTCCAAATATACACTTGCAGACTTTACAAACAGGGTGTTTCCAAACTGCTCTATGAAAAGAAAGGTTAAACTCTGTGAGTTGAACGCACACATAAGAAATTAGTTTCTGAGAATGATTCCGTCTAGTATTTATTGGAAGATATTTCCTTTTCTATGAACGGCCTCAAATCGCTTGAAATCTCCACAAGCAAATTACACAAAAAGAGTCTTTCAAAACTGCTGTGTCTAAAGGAAGGTTCAACACTGTGAGTTGAATACACACAACACAAAGAAGTTACTGAGAATTCTTCTGTCTAGCATTATATGAAGAAATCCTGTTTCCAACGAAGGCCTCAAACAGGTCCAAATATACACTTGCAGACTTTACAAACTGAGTGTTTCCAAACTGCTCTATGAAAAGAAAGGTTAAACTCTGTGAGTTGAACGCACACATAAGAAATTAGTTTCTGAGAATGATTCTGTCTAGTTTTTATTGGAAGATATTTCCTTTTCTATGAACGGCCTCAAATCGCTTGAAATCTCCACAAGCAAATTACACAAAAAGAGTCTTTCAAAACTGCTGTGTCTAAAGGAAGGTTAAACACTGTGAGTTGAATACACACAACACAAAGAAGTTACTGAGAATTCTTCTGTCTAGCATTATATGAAGAAATCCCGTTTCCAACGAAGGCCTCAAAGAGGTCCAAATATCCACTTGCAGACTTTACAAACAGAGTGTTTCCAAACTGCTCTATGAAGAGAAAGGTTAAACTCTGTGAGGTGAATTCACACATCACAATGTGGTTTCTCAGAATCTTTCTGTCTTCTTTTTATACGAAGATATTTCCTTTTCTACCATTGGCCTCATTTCGCTTGAAATCTCCCCACGCAAATTCCAGAAAAAGAGTGTTTCAAATCGGCTCTGTCTAAAAGATGGTTCAACTCTGTGAGTTGAATAAACAGAACACAAAGAAGTTACTTAGAATTCTTCTGTCTAGCATTATATGAAAAAATCCCGTTTCCAACGAATGCCTCAAAGAGGTCGAAATATCCACTTGCAGACGTTAGAAACAGAGTGTTTTCAAACTGCTCTATGAAAAGAAAGGTTAAACTCTGTGAGATGAATGCACACATCACAAAGCAGTTTCTCAGAACGATTCTGTCTTGTTTTTATAAGAAGATATTTCCTTTTCTACCATTGACCTCGAAGCGCTTGATATCTCCACTTGCAAAATGCACAAAAAGAGAGTTTCAAATCTGCTCTGTCTAAAGAAAGTTCAACTCTGTGAGTTGAATACACACAACCCGAAAATGTTACTGAGAATTCTTCTGTCTAGCATTCTATGAAGAAATCCCGTTTCCAACGAAGGCCTCAAACAGTTCCAAATATCCACTTGCAGACTTTACAAACAGAGTGTTTCCAAACTGCTCTATGAAAAGAAAGGTTAAACTCTGTGAGTTGAACGCACACATAAGGAATTGGTTTCTGAGAATGATTCTGTCTAGTTTTTATTGGAAGATATCTCCTTTTCTATGAACGGACTGAAATCGCTTGAAATCTCCACAAGCAAATTACACAAAAAGAGTCTTTCAAAACTGCTGTGTCTAAAGGAAGGTTCAGCACTGTGAGTTGAATACACACAACACAAAGAAGTTACTGAGAATTCTTCTGTCTAGCATTATATGAAGTAATCCCGTTTCCATCGAAGGCCTCAAACAGGTCCAAATATCCACTTGCAGACATTACAAACAGAGTGTTTCCAAACTGCTCTGTGAAAAGAAAGGTTAAATTCTGTGAGTTGAACGCTCACATAAGAAATTAGTTTCTGAGAATGATTCTGTCTAGTTTTTATTGGAAGATATTTCCTTTTCTATGAACGGACTCAAATCGCTTGAAATCTCCACAAGCAAATTACACAAAAAGAGTGTTTCAAAACTGCTGTGTCTAAAGCAAGGTTCAACATTGTAAGTTGAATACGCACAACACAAAGAAGTTACTGAGAATTCTTCTGTCTAGCATTCTATGAAGAAATACCGTTTCCAACGAAGGCCTCAAAGAGGTCCAAATATCCACTTGCAGACTTTGCAAACAGAGTGTTTCCAAACTGCTCTACGAAGAGTAAGGTTAAATTCCGTGAGGTGAATGCAGACATCACAATGTGTTTTCTCAGAATCATTCTGTCTTCTTTTTATACGAAGATATTTCCTTTTCTACCATTGGCCTCATTTCGCTTGAAATCTCCACACGCAAATTCCAGAAAAAGAGTGTTTCAAATCGGCTCTGTCTAAAAGATGGTTCAACTCTGTGAGTTGAATAAACAGAACAGAAAGAAGTTACTGAGAATTCTTCTGTCTAGCATTATATGAAAAAATCCCGTTTCCAATGAAGGCCTCAAAGAGATCCAAATATCCACTTGCAGACGTTAGAAACAGAGTGTTTTCAAACTGCTCTATGAAAAGAAAGGTTAAACTCTGTGAGATGAATGCACACATCACAAAGCAGTTTCTCAGAACGATTCTGTCTTGTTTTTATACGAAGATATTTCCTTTTCTACCATTGACCTCGAAGTGCTTGATATCTCCACTTGCAAAATGCACAAAAAGAGAGTTTCAAATCTGCTCTGTCTAAAGAAAGTTCAACTCTGTGAGTTGAATACACACAACCCAAAAATGTTACTGAGAATTCTTCTGTCTAGCATTCTATGAAGAAATCCCGTTTCCAACGAAGGCCTCAAACAGGTCCAAAAATCCACTTGCAGACTTTACAAACAGAGTGTTTCCAAACTGCTCTATGAAAAGAAAGGTTAAACTCTGTGAGTTGAACGCACACATAAGAAATTGGTTTCTGAGAATGATTCTGTCTAGTTTTTATTGGAAGATATTTCCTTTTCTATGAACGGACTCAAATCGCTTGAAATCTCCACAAGAAAATTACACAAAAAGAGTCTTTCAAAACTGCTGTGTCTAAAGGAAGGTTCAACACTGTGAGTTGAATACACACAACACAAAGAAGTTACTGAGAATTCTTCTGTCTAGCATTATATGAAGTAATCCCTTTTCCATCGAAGGCCTCAAACAGGTCCAAATATCCACTTGCAGACATTACAAACAGAGTGTTTCCAAACTGCTCTGTGAAAAGAAAGGTTAAATTCTGTGAGTTGAACGCACACATAAGAAATAAGTTTCTGAGAATGATTCTGTCTAGTTTTTATTGGAAGATATTTCCTTTTCTATGAACGGCCTCAAATCGCTTGAAATCTCCATAAGCAAATTACACAAAAAGACTCTTTCAAAACTGCTGTGTCTAAAGGAAGGTTCAACACTGTGAGTTGAATACACACAACACAAAGAAGTTACTGAGAATTCTTCTGTCTAGCATTCTATGAAGAAATCCCGTTTCCAACGAAGGCCTCAAAGAGGTCCAAATATCCACTTGCAGACTTTACAAACAGAGTGTTTCCAAACTGCTCTATGAAGTGTAAGGTTAAACTCCGTGAGGTGAATGCACACATCACAATGTGGTTTCTCAGAATCATTCTGTCTTCTTTTTATACGAAGATATTTGCTTTTCTACCATTGGCCTCATTTCGCTTGAAATCTCCACACGCAAATTCCAGAAAGAGAGTGTTTCAAATCGGCTCTGTCTAAAAGATGGTTCAACTCTGTGAGTTGAATAAACAGAACAGAAAGAAGTTACTGAGAATTCTTCTGTCTAGCATTCTATGAAAAAATCCCGTTTCCAACGAAGACCTCAAATAGATCCAAATATCCACTTGCAGACGTTAGAAACAGAGTGTTTTCAAACTGCTCTATGAAAAGAAAGGTTAAAATCTGTGAGCTGAATGCACACATCACAAAGCAGTTTCACAGAATGATTCTGTCTTGTTTTTGTACGAAGATATTTCCTTTTCTACCATTGACCTCGAAGCGCTTGAAATCTCCACTTGCAAAATCCACAAAAAGAGAGTTTCAAATCTGCTCTGTCTAAAGAAAGTTCAACTCTGTGAGTTGAATACACACAACCCAAAAGTGTTACTGAGAATTCTTCTGTCTAGCATTCTATGAAGAAGTCCCGTTTCCAACGAAGGCCTCAAAGAGGTCCAAATATCCACTTGCAGACTTTACAAACTGAGTGTTTCCAAACTGCTCTATGAAAAGAAAGGTTAAACTCTGTGAGTTGAACGCACACATAAGAAATTAGTTTCTGAGAATGATTCTGTCTAGTTTTTATTGGAAGATATCTCCTTTTCTATGAACGGCCTCAAATCGCTTGAAATCTCCACAAGCAAATTACACAAAAAGAGTCTTTCAAAACTGCTGTGTCTAAAGGAAGGTTCAACACTGTGAGTTGAATACACACAATACAAAGAAGTTACTGAGAATTCTTCTGTCTAGCATTATATGAAGTAATCCCGTTTCCAACGAAGGCCTCAAACAGGTCCAAATATCCACTTGCAGACCTTACAAACAGAGTGTTTCCAAACTGCTCTGTGAAAAGAAAGGTTAAACTCTGTGAGTTGAACGCACACATAAGAAATTAGTTTCTGAGAATGATTCTGTTTAGTTTTTATTGGAAGATATTTCCTTTTCTATGAACGGCCTCAAATCGCTTGAAATCTCCACAAGCAAATTACACAAAAAGAGTGTTTCACAACTGCTGTGTCTAAAGGAAAGTTCAACACTGTGAGTTGAATACACACAACACAAAGAAGTTACTGAGAATTCTTCTGTCTAGCATTATATGAAGAAATCCCGTTTCCAACGAAGGCCTCAAACAGGTCCAAATATCCACTTGCAGACCTTACAAACAGAGTTTTTCCAAACTGCTCTGTGAAAAGAAAGGTTAAACTCTGTGAGTTGAACGCACACATAAGAAATTAGTTTCTGAGAATGATTCTGTCTAGTTTTTATTGGAAGATATTTCCTTTTCTATGAACGGACTAAAATCGCTTGAAATCTCCACAAGCAAATTACACAAAAAGAGTCTTTCAAAACTGCTGTGTCTAAAGGAAGGTTAAACACTGTGAGTTGAATACACACAACACAAAGAAGTAACTGAGAATTCTTCTGTCTAGCATTCTATGAAGAAATCCCGTTTCCAACGAAGGCCTCAAAGAGGTCCAAATATCCACTTGGAGACTTTACAAACAGAGTGTTTCCAAACTGCTCTGTGAAGAGAAAGGTTAAACTCCATGAGCTGAATGGACACATCACAAAGTAGTTTCTCAGAATCATTCTGTCTTCTTATTATACGAAGATATTTCCTTTTCTACCATTGGCCTCAATTCGCTGGAAATCTCCACACGCAAATTCCAGAAAAAGAGTGATTCAAATCGGTTCACTCTAAAAGATGGTTCAACTCTGTGAGTTGAATAAACAGAACACAAAGAAGTTACTTAGAATTCTTCTGTCTAGCATTATATGAAAAAATCCCGTTTCCAACGAATGCCTCAAAGAGGTCCAAATATCCACTTGCAGACGTTAGAAACAGAGTGTTTCCAAACTGCTCTATGAAAAGAAAGGTTAAACTCTGTGAGCTGAATGCACACATCACAAAGCAGTTTCTCAGAATGATTCTGTCTTGTTTTTGTACGAAGATATTTCCTTTTCTACCATTGACCTCGAAGCGCTTGAAATCTCCACTTACAAAATCCACAGAAAGAGAGTTTCAAATCTGCTCTGTCTAAAGAAAGTTCAACTCTGTGAGTTGAATACACACAACCCAAAAGTGTTACTGAAAATTCTTCTGTCTAGCATTCTATGAAGAAATCCCGTTTCCAACGAAGGCCTCAAAGAGGTCCAAATATCCACTTGCAGACTTTACAAACTGAGTGTTTCCAAACTGCTCTATGAAAAGAAAGGTTAAACTCTGTGAGTTGAACGCACACATAAGAAATTAGTTTCTGAGAAGGATTCTGTCTAGTTTTTATTGGAAGATATTTCCTTTTCTATGAACGGCCTCAAATCGCTTGAAATCTCCACATGCAAATTACACAAAAAGAGTCTTTCAAAACTGCTGTGTCTAAAGGAAGGTTCAACACTGTGAGATGAATGCACACAACACAAAGAAGTTACTGAGAATTCTTATGTCTAGCATTCTATGAAGAAATCCCGTTTCCAACGAAGGCCTCAAAGAGGTCGAAATATCCACTTGCAGACTTTACAAACAGAGTGTTTCCAAACTGCTCTATGAAGAGTAAGGTTAAACTCCGTGAGGTGAGTGCACACATCACAATGTGGTTTCTCAGAATCATTCTGTCTTCTTTTTATACGAAGATATTTCCTTTTCTACCATTGGCCTCATTTCGCTTGAAATCTCCACACGCAAATTCCAGAAAAAGAGTGTTTCAAATCGGCTCTGTCTAAAAGATGGTTCAACTCTGTGAGTTGAATAAACAGAACAGAAAGAAGTTACTGAGAATTCTTCTGCCTAGCAGTATATGAAAATATCCCGTTTCCAAGGAAGTTCTCAAAGAGATCCAAATATCCACTTGCAGACGTTAGAAACAGAGTGTTTTCAAACTGCTCTATGAAAAGAAAGGTTAAAATCTGTGAGCTGAATGCACACACCACAAAGCAGTTTCACAGAATGATTCTGTCTTGTTTTTGTACGAAGATATTTCCTTTTCTACCATTGACCTCGAAGCGCTTGAAATCTCCACTTGCAAAATCCACAAAAAGAGAGTTTCAAATCTGCTCTGTCTAAAGAAAGTTCAACTCTGTGAGTTGAATACACACAACCCAAAAGTGTTACTGAGAATTCTTCTGTCTAGCATTCTATGAAGAAATCCCGTTTCCAACGAAGGCCTCAAAGAGGTCCAAATATCCACTTGCAGACTTTACAAACTGAGTGTTTCCAAACTGCTCTGTGAAAAGAAAGGTTAAACTCTGTGAGTTGAACGCACACATAAGAAATTAGTTTCTGAGAATGATTCTGTCTAGTTTTTATTGGAAGATATCTCCTTTTCTATGAACGGCCTCAAATCGCTTGAAATCTCCACAAGCAAATTACACAAAAAGAGTCTTTCAAAACTGCTGTGTCTAAAGGAAGGTTCAACACTGTGAGTTGAATACACACAACACAAAGAAGTTACTGAGAATTCTTCTGTCTAGCATTTTATGAAGAAATCCCGTTTCCAACGAAGGCCTCAAACCGGTCCAAATATCCACTTGCAGACCTTACAAACAGAGTTTTTCCAAACTGCTCTGTGAAAAGAAAGGTTAAACTCTGTGAGTTGAACGCACACATAAGAAATTAGTTTCTGAGAATGATTCTGTCTAGTTTTTATTGGAAGATATTTCCTTTTCTATGAACGGACTAAAATCGCTTGAAATCTCCACAAGCAAATTACACAAAAAGAGTCTTTCAAAACTGCTGTGTCTAAAGGAAGGTTAAACACTGTGAGTTGAATACACACAACACAAAGAAGTTACTGAGAATTCTTATGTCTAGCATTCTATGAAGAAATCCCGTTTCCAACGAAGGCCTCAAAGAGGTCCAAATATCTACTTGCAGACTTTACAAACAGAGTGTTTCCAAACTGCTCTATGAAGAGTAAGGTTAAACTCCGTGAGGTGAATGCACACATCACAATGTGGTTTCTCAGAATCATTCTGTCTTCTTTTTATACGAAGATATTTCCTTTTCTACCATTGGCCTCATTTCGCTTGAAATCTCCATACGCAAATTCCAGAGAAAGAGTGTTTCAAATCGGCTCTGTCTAAAAGATGGTTCAACTCTGTGAGTTGAATAAACAGAACAGAAAGAAGTTACTGAGAATTCTTCTGTCTAGCATTATATGAAAAAATCCCGTTTCCAACGAAGGCCTCAAAGAGATCCAAATATCCACTTGCAGACGATAGAAACAGAGTGTTTTCAAACTGCTCTATGAAAAGAAAGGTTAAAATCTGTGAGCTGAATGCACACATCACAAAGCAGTTTCACAGAATGATTCTGTCTTGTTTTTGTACGAAGATATTTCCTTTTCTACCATTGACCTCGAAGCGCTTGAAATCTCCACTTGCAAAATCCACAAAAAGAGAGTTTCAAATCTGCTCTGTCTATAGAAAGTTCAACTCTGTGAGTTGAATACACACAACCCAAAAGTGTTACTGAGAATTCTTCTGTCTAGCATTCTATGAAGAAATCCCGTTTCCAACGAAGGCCTCAAACATTTCCAAATATCCACTTGCAGACTTTACAAACAGAGTGTTTCCAAACTGCTCTATGAAAAGAAAGGTTAAACTCTGTGAGTTGAACGCACACATAAGAAATTGGTTTCTGAGAATGATTCTGTCTAGTTTTTATTGGAAGATATTTCCTTTTCTATGAACGGCCTCAAATCGCTTGAAATCTCCACAAGCAAATTACACAAAAAGAGTCTTTCAAAACTGCTGTGTCTAAAGGAAGGTTCAACACTGTGAGTTGAATACACACAACACAAAGAAGTTACTGAGAATTCTTCTGTCTAGCATTATATGAAGAAATCCCGTTTCCAACGAAGGCCTCAAACAGGTCCAAATATCCACTTGCAGACTTTACAAACAGTGTGTTTCCAAACAGCTCTATGAAAAGAAAGGTTAAACACTGTGAGTTAAGTGCACACATAAGAAATTAGTTTCTGAGAATGATTCTGTCTAGTTTTTATTGGAAGATATTTCCTTTTCTATGAACGGCCTCAAATCGCTTGAAATCTCCACAAGCAAATTACACAAAAACAGTGTTTCAAAACTGCTGTGTCTAAAGCAAGGTTCAACATTGTAAGTTGAATACGCACAACACAAAGAAGTTACTGAGAATTCTTCTGTCTAGCATTCTATGAAGAAATACCGTTTCCAACGAAGGCCTCAAAGAGGTCCAAATATCCACTTGCAGACTTTACAAACTGAGTGTTTCCAAACTGTTCTATGAAAAGAAAGGTTAAACTCTGTGAGTTGAACGCACACATAAGAAATTAGTTTCTGAGAATGATTCCGTCTAGTATTTATTGGAAGATATTTCCTTTTCTATGAACGGCCTCAAATCGCTTGAAATCTCCGCAAGCAAATTACACAAAAAGAGTCTTTCAAAACTGCTGTGTCTAAAGGAAGGTTCAACACTGTGAGTTGAATACACACAACACAAAGAAGTTACTGAGAATTCTTCTGTCTAGCATTATATGAAGAAATCCTGTTTCCAACGAAGGCCTCAAACAGGTCCAAATATACACTTGCACACTTTACAAAAAGAGTGTTTCCAAACTGCTCTATGAAAAGAAAGGTTAAACTCTGTGAGTTGAACGCACACATAAGAAATTAGTTTCTGAGAATGATTCTGTCTAGTTTTTATTGGAAGATATTTCCTTTTCTATGAACGGCCTCAAATCGCTTGAAATCTCCACAAGCAAATTACACAAAAAGAGTCTTTCAAAACTGCTGTGTCTAAAGGAAGGTTAAACACTGTGAGTTGAATACACACAACACAAAGAAGTTACTGAGAATTCTTCTGTCTAGCATTATATGAAGAAATCCCGTTTCCAACGAAGGCCTCAAAGAGGTCCAAATATCCACTTGCAGACTTTACAAACAGAGTGTTTCCAAACTGCTCTATGAAGAGAAAGGTTAAACTCTGTGAGGTGAATGCACACATCACAATGTGGTTTCTCAGAATCATTCTGTCTTCTTTTTATACGAAGATATTTCCTTTTCTACCATGGGCCTCATTTCGCTTGAAATCTCCCCACGCAAATTCCAGAAAAAGAGTGTTTCAAATCGGCTCTGTCTAAAAGATGGTTCAACTCTGTGAGTTGAATAAACAGAACACAAAGAAGTTACTTAGAATTCTTCTGTCTAGCATTATATGAAAAAATCCCGTTTCCAACGAATGCCTCAAAGAGGTCGAAATATCCACTTGCAGACGTTAGAAACAGAGTGTTTTCAAACTGCTCTATGAAAAGAAAGGTTAAACTCTGTGAGATGAATGCACACATCACAAAGCAGTTTCTCAGAACGATTCTGTCTTGTTTTTATACGAAGATATTTCCTTTTCTACCATTGACCTCGAAGCGCTTGATATCTCCACTTGCAAAATGCACAAAAAGAGAGTTTCAAATCTGCTCTGTCTAAAGAAAGTTCAACTCTGTGAGTTGAATACACACAACCCAAAAATGTTACTGAGAATTCTTCTGTCTAGCATTCTATGAAGAAATCCCGTTTCCAACGAAGGCCTCAAACAGTTCCAAATATCCACTTGCAGACTTTACAAACAGAGTGTTTCCAAACTGCTCTATGAAAAGAAAGGTTAAACTCTGTGAGTTGAACGCACACATAAGAAATTGGTTTCTGAGAATGATTCTGTCTAGTTTTTATTGGAAGATATCTCCTTTTCTATGAACGGACTGAAATCGCTTGAAATCTCCACAAGCAAATTACACAAAAAGAGTCTTTCAAAACTGCTGTGTCTAAAGGAAGGTTCAACACTGTGAGTTGAATACACACAACACAAAGAAGTTACTGAGAATTCTTCTGTCTAGCATTATATGAAGTAATCCCGTTTCCATCGAAGGCCTCAAACGGGTCCAAATATCCACTTGCAGACATTACAAACAGAGTGTTTCCAAACCGCTCTGTGAAAAGAAAGGTGAAATTCTGTGAGTTGAACGCACACATAAGAAATTAGTTTCTGAGAATGATTCTGTCTAGTTTTTATTGGAAGATATTTCCTTTTCTATGAACGGACTCAAATCGCTTGAAATCTCCACAAGCAAATTACACAAAAAGAGTGTTTCAAAACTGCTGTGTCTAAAGCAAGGTTCAACATTGTAAGTTGAATACGCACAACACAAAGAAGTTACTGAGAATTCTTCTGTCTACCATTCTATGAAGAAATACCGTTTCCAACGAAGGCCTCAAAGAGGTCCAAATATACACTTGCAGACTTTACAAACAGGGTGTTTCCAAACTGCTCTATGAAAAGAAAGGTTAAACTCTGTGAGTTGAACGCACACATAAGAAATTAGTTTCTGAGAATGATTCCGTCTAGTATTTATTGGAAGATATTTCCTTTTCTATGAACGGCCTCAAATCGCTTGAAATCTCCACAAGCAAATTACACAAAAAGAGTCTTTCAAAACTGCTGTGTCTAAAGGAAGGTTCAACACTGTGAGTTGAATACACACAACACAAAGAAGTTACTGAGAATTCTTCTGTCTAGCATTATATGAAGAAATCCCGTTTCCAACGAAGGCCTCAAACAGGTCCAAATATCCACTTGCAGACTTTACAAACAGTGTGTTTCCAAACAGCTCTATGAAAAGAAAGGTTAAACACTGTGAGTTAAGTGCACACATAAGAAATTAGTTTCTGAGAATGATTCTGTCTAGTTTTTATTGGAAGATATTTCCTTTTCTATGAACGGCCTCAAATCGCTTGAAATCTCCACAAGCAAATTACACAAAAACAGTGTTTCAAAACTGCTGTGTCTAAAGCAAGGTTCAACATTGTAAGTTGAATACGCACAACACAAAGAAGTTACTGAGAATTCTTCTGTCTAGCATTCTATGAAGAAATACCGTTTCCAACGAAGGCCTCAAAGAGGTCCAAATATCCACTTGCAGACTTTACAAACTGAGTGTTTCCAAACTGTTCTATGAAAAGAAAGGTTAAACTCTGTGAGTTGAACGCACACATAAGAAATTAGTTTCTGAGAATGATTCCGTCTAGTATTTATTGGAAGATATTTCCTTTTCTATGAACGGCCTCAAATCGCTTGAAATCTCCGCAAGCAAATTACACAAAAAGAGTCTTTCAAAACTGCTGTGTCTAAAGGAAGGTTCAACACTGTGAGTTGAATACACACAACACAAAGAAGTTACTGAGAATTCTTCTGTCTAGCATTATATGAAGAAATCCTGTTTCCAACGAAGGCCTCAAACAGGTCCAAATATACACTTGCACACTTTACAAAAAGAGTGTTTCCAAACTGCTCTATGAAAAGAAAGGTTAAACTCTGTGAGTTGAACGCACACATAAGAAATTAGTTTCTGAGAATGATTCTGTCTAGTTTTTATTGGAAGATATTTCCTTTTCTATGAACGGCCTCAAATCGCTTGAAATCTCCACAAGCAAATTACACAAAAAGAGTCTTTCAAAACTGCTGTGTCTAAAGGAAGGTTAAACACTGTGAGTTGAATACACACAACACAAAGAAGTTACTGAGAATTCTTCTGTCTAGCATTATATGAAGAAATCCCGTTTCCAACGAAGGCCTCAAAGAGGTCCAAATATCCACTTGCAGACTTTACAAACAGAGTGTTTCCAAACTGCTCTATGAAGAGAAAGGTTAAACTCTGTGAGGTGAATGCACACATCACAATGTGGTTTCTCAGAATCATTCTGTCTTCTTTTTATACGAAGATATTTCCTTTTCTACCATGGGCCTCATTTCGCTTGAAATCTCCCCACGCAAATTCCAGAAAAAGAGTGTTTCAAATCGGCTCTGTCTAAAAGATGGTTCAACTCTGTGAGTTGAATAAACAGAACACAAAGAAGTTACTTAGAATTCTTCTGTCTAGCATTATATGAAAAAATCCCGTTTCCAACGAATGCCTCAAAGAGGTCGAAATATCCACTTGCAGACGTTAGAAACAGAGTGTTTTCAAACTGCTCTATGAAAAGAAAGGTTAAACTCTGTGAGATGAATGCACACATCACAAAGCAGTTTCTCAGAACGATTCTGTCTTGTTTTTATACGAAGATATTTCCTTTTCTACCATTGACCTCGAAGCGCTTGATATCTCCACTTGCAAAATGCACAAAAAGAGAGTTTCAAATCTGCTCTGTCTAAAGAAAGTTCAACTCTGTGAGTTGAATACACACAACCCGAAAATGTTACTGAGAATTCTTCTGTCTAGCATTCTATGAAGAAATCCCGTTTCCAACGAAGGCCTCAAACAGTTCCAAATATCCACTTGCAGACTTTACAAACAGAGTGTTTCCAAACTGCTCTATGAAAAGAAAGGTTAAACTCTGTGAGTTGAACGCACACATAAGAAATTGGTTTCTGAGAATGATTCTGTCTAGTTTTTATTGGAAGATATCTCCTTTTCTATGAACGGACTGAAATCGCTTGAAATCTCCACAAGCAAATTACACAAAAAGAGTCTTTCAAAACTGCTGTGTCTAAAGGAAGGTTCAACACTGTGAGTTGAATACACACAACACAAAGAAGTTACTGAGAATTCTTCTGTCTAGCATTATATGAAGTAATCCCGTTTCCATCGAAGGCCTCAAACGGGTCCAAATATCCACTTGCAGACATTACAAACAGAGTGTTTCCAAACCGCTCTGTGAAAAGAAAGGTGAAATTCTGTGAGTTGAACGCACACATAAGAAATTAGTTTCTGAGAATGATTCTGTCTAGTTTTTATTGGAAGATATTTCCTTTTCTATGAACGGACTCAAATCGCTTGAAATCTCCACAAGCAAATTACACAAAAAGAGTGTTTCAAAACTGCTGTGTCTAAAGCAAGGTTCAACATTGTAAGTTGAATACGCACAACACAAAGAAGTTACTGAGAATTCTTCTGTCTACCATTCTATGAAGAAATACCGTTTCCAACGAAGGCCTCAAAGAGGTCCAAATATACACTTGCAGACTTTACAAACAGGGTGTTTCCAAACTGCTCTATGAAAAGAAAGGTTAAACTCTGTGAGTTGAACGCACACATAAGAAATTAGTTTCTGAGAATGATTCCGTCTAGTATTTATTGGAAGATATTTCCTTTTCTATGAACGGCCTCAAATCGCTTGAAATCTCCACAAGCAAATTACACAAAAAGAGTCTTTCAAAACTGCTGTGTCTAAAGGAAGGTTCAACACTGTGAGTTGAATACACACAACACAAAGAAGTTACTGAGAATTCTTCTGTCTAGCATTATATGAAGAAATCCTGTTTCCAACGAAGGCCTCAAACAGGTCCAAATATACACTTGCAGACTTTACAAACTGAGTGTTTCCAAACTGCTCTATGAAAAGAAAGGTTAAACTCTGTGAGTTGAACGCACACATAAGAAATTAGTTTCTGAGAATGATTCTGTCTAGTTTTTATTGGAAGATATTTCCTTTTCTATGAACGGCCTCAAATCGCTTGAAATCTCCACAAGCAAATTACACAAAAAGAGTCTTTCAAAACTGCTGTGTCTAAAGGAAGGTTAAACACTGTGAGTTGAATACACACAACACAAAGAAGTTACTGAGAATTCTTCTGTCTAGCATTATATGAAGAAATCCCGTTTCCAACGAAGGCCTCAAAGAGGTCCAAATATCCACTTGCAGACTTTACAAACAGAGTGTTTCCAAACTGCTCTATGAAGAGAAAGGTTAAACTCTGTGAGGTGAATTCACACATCACAATGTGGTTTCTCAGAATCTTTCTGTCTTCTTTTTATACGAAGATATTTCCTTTTCTACCATTGGCCTCATTTCGCTTGAAATCTCCCCACGCAAATTCCAGAAAAAGAGTGTTTCAAATCGGCTCTGTCTAAAAGATGGTTCAACTCTGTGAGTTGAATAAACAGAACACAAAGAAGTTACTTAGAATTCTTCTGTCTAGCATTATATGAAAATATCCCGTTTCCAACGAATGCCTCAAAGAGGTCGAAATATCCACTTGCAGACGTTAGAAACAGAGTGTTTTCAAACTGCTCTATGAAAAGAAAGGTTAAACTCTGTGAGATGAATGCACACATCACAAAGCAGTTTCTCAGAACGATTCTGTCTTGTTTTTATAAGAAGATATTTCCTTTTCTACCATTGACCTCGAAGCGCTTGATATCTCCACTTGCAAAATGCACAAAAAGAGAGTTTCAAATCTGCTCTGTCTAAAGAAAGTTCAACTCTGTGAGTTGAATACACACAACCCGAAAATGTTACTGAGAATTCTTCTGTCTAGCATTCTATGAAGAAATCCCGTTTCCAACGAAGGCCTCAAACAGTTCCAAATATCCACTTGCAGACTTTACAAACAGAGTGTTTCCAAACTGCTCTATGAAAAGAAAGGTTAAACTCTGTGAGTTGAACGCACACATAAGGAATTGGTTTCTGAGAATGATTCTGTCTAGTTTTTATTGGAAGATATCTCCTTTTCTATGAACGG
Organism: Pan troglodytes; assembly: GCF_028858775.2. Classification (NCBI taxonomy): domain Eukaryota; kingdom Metazoa; phylum Chordata; class Mammalia; order Primates; family Hominidae; genus Pan; species Pan troglodytes. Next base: position 80,568,577 of record NC_072401.2, read on the forward strand.
ACTGAAATCGCTTGAAATCTCCACAAGCAAATTACACAAAAAGAGTCTTTCAAAACTGCTGTGTCTAAAGGAAGGTTCAGCACTGTGAGTTGAATACACACAACACAAAGAAGTTACTGAGAATTCTTCTGTCTAGCATTATATGAAGTAATCCCGTTTCCATCGAAGGCCTCAAACAGGTCCAAATATCCACTTGCAGACATTACAAACAGAGTGTTTCCAAACTGCTCTGTGAAAAGAAAGGTTAAATTGTGTGAGTTGAACGCTCACATAAGAAATTAGTTTCTGAGAATGATTCTGTCTAGTTTTTATTGGAAGATATTTCCTTTTCTATGAACGGACTCAAATCGCTTGAAATCTCCACAAGCAAATTACACAAAAAGAGTGTTTCAAAACTGCTGTGTCTAAAGCAAGGTTCAACATTGTAAGTTGAATACGCACAACACAAAGAAGTTACTGAGAATTCTTCTGTCTAGCATTCTATGAAGAAATACCGTTTCCAACGAAGGCCTCAAAGAGGTCCAAATATCCACTTGCAGACTTTGGAAACAGAGTGTTTCCAAACTGCTCTACGAAGAGTAAGGTTAAATTCCGTGAGGTGAATGCAGACATCACAATGTGTTTTCTCAGAATCATTCTGTCTTCTTTTTATACGAAGATATTTCCTTTTCTACCATTGGCCTCATTTCGCTTGAAATCTCCACACGCAAATTCCAGAAAAAGAGTGTTTCAAATCGGCTCTGTCTAAAAGATGGTTCAACTCTGTGAGTTGAATAAACAGAACAGAAAGAAGTTACTGAGAATTCTTCTGTCTAGCATTATATGAAAAAATCCCGTTTCCAATGAAGGCCTCAAAGAGATCCAAATATCCACTTGAAGACGTTAGAAACAGAGTGTTTTCAAACTGCTCTATGAAAAGAATGGTTGAACTCTGTGAGATCAATGCACACATCACAAAGCAGTTTCTCAGAATGATTCTGTCTTGTTTTTATACGAAGATATTTCCTTTTCTACCATTGACCTCGAAGCGCTTGATATCTCCACTTGCAAAATCCACAAAAAGAGAGTTTCAAATCTGCTCTGTCTAAAGAAAGTTCAACTCCGTGAGTTGAATACACACAACCCAAAAATGTTACTGAGAATTCTTCTGTCTAGCATTCTATGAAGAAATCCCGTTTCCAAAGAAGGCCTCAACCAGTTCCAAATATCCACTTGCAGACTTTACAAACAGAGTGTTTCCAAACTGCTCTATGAAAAGAAAGGTTAAACTCTGTGAGTTGAACGCACACATAAGAAATTAGTTTCTGAGAATGATTCTGTCTAGTTTTTATTGGAAGATATTTCCTTTTCTATGAACGGACTAAAATCGCTTGAAATCTCCACAAGCAAATTCCACAAAAAGAGTCTTTCAAAACTGGTGTGTCTAAAGGAAGGTTCAACACTGTGAGTTGAATACACACAACACAAAGAAGTTACTGAGAATTCTTCTGTCTAGCATTCTATGAAGAAATCCCGTTTCCAACGAAGGCCTCAAAGAGGTCCAAATATCCACTTGCAGACTTTGCAAACAGAGTGTTTCCAAACTGCTCTATGAAGAGTAAGGTTAAATTCCGTTAGGTGAATGCACACATCACAATGCGTTTTCTCAGAATCATTCTGTCTTCTTTTTATACGAAGATATTTCCTTTTCTACCATTGGCCTCATTTCGCTTGAAATCTCCACACGCAAATTCCAGAAAAAGAGTGTTTCAAATCGGCTCTGTCTAAAAGATGGTTCAACTCTGTGAGTTGAATGAACAGAACAGAAAGAAGGTACTGAGAATTCTTCTATCTAGCATTATATGAAAAAATCCCGTTCCAATGAAGGCCTCAAAGAGATCCAAATATCCACTTGCAGACGTTAGAAACAGAGTGTTTTCAAACTGCTCTATGAAAAGAAAGGTTAAACTCTGTGAGATGAATGCACACATCACAAAGCAGTTTCTCAGAACGATTCTGTCTTGTTTTTATACGAAGATATTTCCTTTTCTACCATTGACCTCGAAGTGCTTGATATCTCCACTTGCAAAATGCACAAAAAGAGAGTTTCAAATCTGCTCTGTCTAAAGAAAGTTCAACTCTGTGAGTTGAATACACACAACCCAAAAATGTTACTGAGAATTCTTCTGTCTAGCATTCTATGAAGAAATCCCGTTTCCAACGAAGGCCTCAAACAGGTCCAAAAATCCACTTGCAGACTTTACAAACAGAGTGTTTCCAAACTGCTCTATGAAAAGAAAGGTTAAACTCTGTGAGTTGAACGCACACATAAGAAATTGGTTTCTGAGAATGATTCTGTCTAGTTTTTATTGGAAGATATTTCCTTTTCTATGAACGGACTCAAATCGCTTGAAATCTCCACAAGAAAATTACACAAAAAGAGTCTTTCAAAACTGCTGTGTCTAAAGGAAGGTTCAACACTGTGAGTTGAATACACACAACACAAAGAAGTTACTGAGAATTCTTCTGTCTAGCATTATATGAAGTAATCCCGTTTCCATCGAAGGCCTCAAACAGGTCCAAATATCCACTTGCAGACATTACAAACAGAGTGTTTCCAAACTGCTCTGTGAAAAGAAAGGTTAAATTCTGTGAGTTGAACGCACACATAAGAAATTAGTTTCTGAGAATGATTCTGTCTAGTTTTTATTGGAAGATATTTCCTTTTCTATGAACGGCCTCAAATCGCTTGAAATCTCCATAAGCAAATTACACAAAAAGACTCTTTCAAAACTGCTGTGTCTAAAGGAAGGTTCAACACTGTGAGTTGAATACACACAACACAAAGAAGTTACTGAGAATTCTTCTGTCTAGCATTATATGAAGAAATCCCGTTTCCAACGAAGGCCTCAAACAGGTCCAAATATCCACTTGCAGACCTTACAAACAGAGTTTTTCCAAACTGCTCTGTGAAAAGAAAGGTTAAACTCTGTGAGTCGAACGCACACATAAGAAATTAGTTTCTGAGAATGATTCTGTCTAGTTTTTATTGGAAGATATTTCCTTTTCTATGAACGGACTAAAATCGCTTGAAATCTCCACAAGCAAATTACACAAAAAGAGTCTTTCAAAACTGCTGTGTCTAAAGGAAGGTTCAACACTGTGAGTTGAATACACAAAACACAAAGAAGTTACTGAGAATTCTTCTGTCTAGCATTATATGAAGTAATCCCGTTTCCAACGAAGGCCTCAAACAGGTCCAAATATCCACTTGCAGACCTTACAAACAGAGTGTTTCCAACTGCTCTGTGAAAAGAAAGGTTAAACTCTGTGAGTTGAACGCACACATAAGAAATTAGTTTCTGAGAATGATTCTGTCTAGTTTTTATTTGAAGATATTTCCTTTTCTATGAACGGACTAAAATCGCTTGAAATCTCCACAAGCAAATTACACAAAAAGAGTCTTTCAAAACTGCTGTGTCTAAAGGAAGGTTAAACACTGTGAGTTGAATACACACAACACAAAGAAGTAACTGAGAATTCTTATGTCTAGCATTCTATGAAGAAATCCCGTTTCCAACGAAGGCCTCAAAGAGGTCCAAATATCCACTTGCAGACTTTACAAACAGAGTGTTTCCAAACTGCTCTATGAAGAGTAAGGTTAAACTCCGTGAGGTGAATGCACACATCACAATGTGGTTTCTCAGAATCATTCTGTCTTCTTTTTATACGAAGATATTTCCTTTTCTACCATTGGCCTCATTTCGCTTGAAATCTCCACACGCAAATTCCAGAAAAAGAGTGTTTCAAATCGGCTCTGTCTAAAAGATGGTTCAACTCTGTGAGTTGAATAAACAGAACACAAAGAAGTTACTTAGAATTCTTCTGTCTAGCATTATATGAAAAAATCCCGTTTCCAACGAAGGCCTCAAAGAGGTCCAAATATCCACTTGCAGACGTTGGAAACAGAGTGTTTCCAAACTGCTCTATGAAAAGAAAGGTTAAACTCTGTGAGCTGAATGCACACATCACAAAGCAGTTTCACAGAATGATTCTGTCTTGTTTTTGTACGAAGATATTTCCTTTTCTACCATTGACCTCGAAGCGCTTGAAATCTCCACTTGCAAAATCCACAAAAAGAGAGTTTCAAATCTGCTCTGTCTAAAGAAAGTTCAACTCTGTGGGTTGAATACACACAACCCAAAAGTGTTACTGAGAATTCTTCTGTCTAGCATTCTATGAAGAAATCCCGTTTCCAACGAAGGCCTCAAAGAGGTCCAAATATCCACTTGCAGACTTTACAAACTGAGTGTTTCCAAACTGCTCTATGAAAAGAAAGGTTAAACTCTGTGTGCTGAACGCACACATAAGAAATTAGTTTCTGAGAAGGATTCTGTCTAGTTTTTATTGGAAGATATCGCCTTTTCTATGAACGGCCTCAAATCGCTTGAAATCTCCACAAGCAAATTACACAAAAAGAGTCTTTCAAAACTGCTGTGTCTAAAGGAAGGTTCAACACTGTGAGTTGAATACACACAACACAAAGAAGTTACTGAGAATTCTTCTGTCTAGCATTATATGAAGAAATCCCGTTTCCAACGAAGGCCTCAAACAGGTCCAAATATCCACTTGCAGACCTTACAAACAGAGTGTTTCCAAACTGCTCTGTGAAAAGAAAGGTTAAACTCTGTGAGTTGAACGCACACATAAGAAATTAGTTTCTGAGAATGATTCTGTCTAGTTTTTATTGGAAGATATTTCCTTTTCTATGAACGGACTAAAATCGCTTGAAATCTCCGCAAGCAAATTACACAAAAAGAGTCTTTCAAAACTGCTGTGTCTAAAGGAAGGTTCAACACTGTGAGTTGAATACACACAACACAAAGAAGTTACTGAGAATTCTTATGTCTAGCATTCTATGAAGAAATCCCGTTTCCAACGAAGGCCTCAAAGAGGTCCAAATATCCACTTGCAGACTTTACAAACAGAGTGTTTCCAAACTGCTCTATGAAGTGTAAGGTTAAACTCCGTGAGGTGAATGCACACATCACAATGTGGTTTCTCAGAATCATTCTGTCTTCTTTTTATACGAAGATATTTGCTTTTCTACCATTGGCCTCATTTCGCTTGAAATCTCCACACGCAAATTCCAGAAAGAGAGTGTTTCAAATCGGCTCTGTCTAAAAGATGGTTCAACTCTGTGAGTTGAATAAACAGAACAGAAAGAAGTTACTGAGAATTCTTCTGTCTAGCATTCTATGAAAAAATCCCGTTTCCAACGAAGACCTCAAATAGATCCAAATATCCACTTGCAGACGTTAGAAACAGAGTGTTTTCAAACTGCTCTATGAAAAGAAAGGTTAAAATCTGTGAGCTGAATGCACACATCACAAAGCAGTTTCACAGAATGATTCTGTCTTGTTTTTGTACGAAGATATTTCCTTTTCTACCATTGACCTCGAAGCGCTTGAAATCTCCACTTGCAAAATCCACAAAAAGAGAGTTTCAAATCTGCTCTGTCTAAAGAAAGTTCAACTCTGTGAGTTGAATACACACAACCCAAAAGTGTTACTGAGAATTCTTCTGTCTAGCATTCTATGAAGAAGTCCCGTTTCCAACGAAGGCCTCAAAGAGGTCCAAATATCCACTTGCAGACTTTACAAACTGAGTGTTTCCAAACTGCTCTATGAAAAGAAAGGTTAAACTCTGTGAGTTGAACGCACACATAAGAAATTAGTTTCTGAGAATGATTCTGTCTAGTTTTTATTGGAAGATATCTCCTTTTCTATGAACGGCCTCAAATCGCTTGAAATCTCCACAAGCAAATTACACAAAAAGAGTCTTTCAAAACTGCTGTGTCTAAAGGAAGGTTCAACACTGTGAGTTGAATACACACAATACAAAGAAGTTACTGAGAATTCTTCTGTCTAGCATTATATGAAGTAATCCCGTTTCCAACGAAGGCCTCAAACAGGTCCAAATATCCACTTGCAGACCTTACAAACAGAGTGTTTCCAAACTGCTCTGTGAAAAGAAAGGTTAAACTCTGTGAGTTGAACGCACACATAAGAAATTAGTTTCTGAGAATGATTCTGTTTAGTTTTTATTGGAAGATATTTCCTTTTCTATGAACGGCCTCAAATCGCTTGAAATCTCCACAAGCAAATTACACAAAAAGAGTGTTTCACAACTGCTGTGTCTAAAGGAAAGTTCAACACTGTGAGTTGAATACACACAACACAAAGAAGTTACTGAGAATTCTTCTGTCTAGCATTATATGAAGAAATCCCGTTTCCAACGAAGGCCTCAAACAGGTCCAAATATCCACTTGCAGACCTTACAAACAGATTTTTTCCAAACTGCTCTGTGAAAAGAAAGGTTAAACTCTGTGAGTTGAACGCACACATAAGAAATTAGTTTCTGAGAATGATTCTGTCTAGTTTTTATTGGAAGATATTTCCTTTTCTATGAACGGACTAAAATCGCTTGAAATCTCCACAAGCAAATTACACAAAAAGAGTCTTTCAAAACTGCTGTGTCTAAAGGAAGGTTCAACACTGTGAGTTGAATACACACAACACAAAGAAGTAACTGAGAATTCTTCTGTCTAGCATTCTATGAAGAAATCCCGTTTCCAACGAAGGCCTCAAAGAGGTCCAAATATCCACTTGGAGACTTTACAAACAGAGTGTTTCCAAACTGCTCTGTGAAGAGAAAGGTTAAACTCCATGAGCTGAATGGACACATCACAAAGTAGTTTCTCAGAATCATTCTGTCTTCTTATTATACGAAGATATTTCCTTTTCTACCATTGGCCTCAATTCGCTGGAAATCTCCACACGCAAATTCCAGAAAAAGAGTGATTCAAATCGGTTCACTCTAAAAGATGGTTCAACTCTGTGAGTTGAATAAACAGAACACAAAGAAGTTACTTAGAATTCTTCTGTCTAGCATTATATGAAAAAATCCCGTTTCCAACGAATGCCTCAAAGAGGTCCAAATATCCACTTGCAGACGTTAGAAACAGAGTGTTTCCAAACTGCTCTATGAAAAGAAAGGTTAAACTCTGTGAGCTGAATGCACACATCACAAAGCAGTTTCTCAGAATGATTCTGTCTTGTTTTTGTACGAAGATATTTCCTTTTCTACCATTGACCTCGAAGCGCTTGAAATCTCCACTTGCAAAATCCACAAAAAGAGAGTTTCAAATCTGCTCTCTCTAAAGAAAGTTCAACTCTGTGAGTTGAATACACACAACCCAAAAGTGTTACTGAGAATTCTTCTGTCTAGCATTCTATGAAGAAATCCCGTTTCCAACGAAGGCCTCAAAGAGGTCCAAATATCCACTTGCAGACTTTACAAACTGAGTGTTTCCAAACTGCTCTATGAAAAGAAAGGTTAAACTCTATGAGTTGAACGCACACATAAGAAATTAGTTTCTGAGAAGGATTCTGTCTAGTTTTTATTGGAAGATATCTCCTTTTCTATGAACGGCCTCAAATCGCTTGAAATCTCCACAAGCAAATTACACAAAAAGAGTCTTTCAAAACTGCTGTGTCTAAAGGAAGGTTCAACACTGTGAGTTGAATACACACAACACAAAGAAGTTACTGAGAATTCTTCTGTCTAGCATTATATGAAGAAATCCCGTTTCCATCGAAGGCCTCAAACAGGTCCAAATATCCACTTGCAGACCTTACAAACAGAGTGTTTCCAAACTGCTCTGTGAAAAGAAAGGTTAAACTCTGTGAGTTGAACGCACACATAAGAAATTAGTTTCTGAGAATGATTCTGTCTAGTTTTTATTTGAAGATATTTCCTTTTCTATGAACGGACTAAAATCGCTTGAAATCTCCACAAGCAAATTACACAAAAAGAGTCTTTCAAAACTGCTGTGTCTAAAGGAAGGTTCAACACTGTGAGTTGAATACACACAACACAAAGAAGTTACTGAGAATTCTTATGTCTAGCATTCTATGAAGAAATCCCGTTTCCAACGAAGGCCTCAAAGAGGTCCAAATATCCACTTGCAGACTTTACAAACTTAGTGTTTCCAAACTGCTCTATGAAAAGAAAGGTTAAACTCTGTGAGTTGAACGCACACATAAGAAATTAGTTTCTGAGAATGATTCTGTCTAGTTTTTATTGGAAGATATCTCCTTTTCTATGAACGGCCTCAAATCGCTTGAAATCTCCACAAGCAAATTACACAAAAAGAGCCTTTCAAAACTGCTGTGTCTAAAGGAAGGTTCAACACTGTGAGTTGAATACACACAACACAAAGAAGTTACTGAGAATTCTTCTGTCTAGCATTATATGAAGTAATCCCGTTTCCAACGAAGGCCTCAAACAGGTCCAAATATCCACTTGCAGACCTTACAAACAGAGTGTTTCCAAACTGCTCTGTGAAAAGAAAGGTTAAACTCTGTGAGTTGAACGCACACATAAGAAATTAGTTTCTGAGAATGATTCTGTTTAGTTTTTATTGGAAGATATTTCCTTTTCTATGAACGGCCTCAAATCGCTTGAAATCTCCACAAGCAAATTACACAAAAAGAGTGTTTCAAAACTGCTGTGTCTAAAGGAAGGTTAAACACTGTGAGTTGAATACACACAACACAAAGAAGTTACTGAGAATTCTTATGTCTAGCATTCTATGAAGAAATCCCTTTTCCAACCAAGGCCTCAAAGAGGTCCAAATATCTACTTGCAGACTTTACAAACAGAGTGTTTCCAAACTGCTCTATGAAGAGTAAGGATAAACTCCGTGAGGTGAATGCACACATCACAATGTGGTTTCTCAGAATCATTCTGTCTTCTTTTTATACGAAGATATTTCCTTTTCTACCATTGGCCTCATTTCGCTTGAAATCTCCACACGCAAATTCCAGAAAAAGAGTGTTTCAAATCGGCTCTGTCTAAAAGATGGTTCAACTCTGTGAGTTTAATAAACAGAACAGAAAGAAGTTACTGAGAAGTCTTCTGTCTAGCATTATATGAAAAAATCCCGTTTCCAACGAAGGCCTCAAAGAGATCCAAATATCCTCTTGCAGACGTTAGAAACAGAGTGTTTTCAAACTGCTCTATGAAAAGAAAGGTTAAAATCTGTGAGCTGAATGCACACATCACAAAGCAGTTTCACAGAATGATTCTGTCTTGTTTTTGTACGAAGATATTTCCTTTTCTACCATTGACCTCGAAGCGCTTGAAATCTCCACTTGCAAAATCCACAAAAAGAGAGTTTCAAATCTGCTCTGTCTAAAGAAAGTTCAACTCTGTGAGTTGAATACACACAACCCAAAAGTGTTACTGAGAATTCTTCTGTCTAGCATTCTATGAAGAAATCCCGTTTCCAACGAAGGCCTCAAAGAGGTCCAAATATCCACTTGCAGACTTTACAAACTGAGTGTTTCCAAACTGCTCTGTGAAAAGAAAGGTTAAACTCTGTGAGTTGAACGCACACATAAGAAATTAGTTTCTGAGAATGATTCTGTCTAGTTTTTATTGGAAGATATCTCCTTTTCTATGAACGGCCTCAAATCGCTTGAAATCTCCACAAGCAAATTACACAAAAAGAGTCTTTCAAAACTGCTGTGTCTAAAGGAAGGTTCAACACTGTGAGTTGAATACACACAACACAAAGAAGTTACTGAGAATTCTTCTGTCTAGCATTTTATGAAGAAATCCCGTTTCCAACGAAGGCCTCAAACCGGTCCAAATATCCACTTGCAGACCTTACAAACAGAGTTTTTCCAAACTGCTCTGTGAAAAGAAAGGTTAAACTCTGTGAGTTGAATGCACACATAAGAAATTAGTTTCTGAGAATGATTCTGTCTAGTTTTTATTGGAAGATATTTCCTTTTCTATGAACGGACTAAAATCGCTTGAAATCTCCACAAGCAAATTACACAAAAAGAGTCTTTCAAAACTGCTGTGTCTAAAGGAAGGTTAAACACTGTGAGTTGAATACACACAACACAAAGAAGTTACTGAGAATTCTTATGTCTAGCATACTATGAAGAAATCCCGTTTCCAACGAAGGCCTCAAAGAGGTCCAAATATCTACTTGCAGAATTTACAAACAGAGTGTTTCCAAACTGCTCTATGAAGAGTAAGGTTAAACTCCGTGAGGTGAATGCACACATCACAATGTGGTTTCTCAGAATCATTCTGTCTTCTTTTTATACGAAGATATTTCCTTTTCTACCATTGGCCTCATTTCGCTTGAAATCTCCATACGCAAATTCCAGAGAAAGAGTGTTTCAAATCGGCTCTGTCTAAAAGATGGTTCAACTCTGTGAGTTGAATAAACAGAACAGAAAGAAGTTACTGAGAATTCTTCTGTCTAGCATTATATGAAAAAATCCCGTTTCCAACGAAGGCCTCAAAGAGATCCAAATATCCACTTGCAGACGTTAGAAACAGAGTGTTTTCAAACTGCTCTATGAAAAGAAAGGTTAAAATCTGTGAGCTGAATGCACACATCACAAAGCAGTTTCACAGAATGATTCTGTCTTGTTTTTGTACGAAGATATTTCCTTTTCTACCATTGACCTCGAAGCGCTTGAAATCTCCACTTGCAAAATCCACAAAAAGAGAGTTTCAAATCTGCTCTGTCTATAGAAAGTTCAACTCTGTGAGTTGAATACACACAACCCAAAAGTGTTACTGAGAATTCTTCTGTCTAGCATTCTATGAAGAAATCCCGTTTCCAACGAAGGCCTCAAACATTTCCAAATATCCACTTGCAGACTTTACAAACAGAGTGTTTCCAAACTGCTCTATGAAAAGAAAGGTTAAACTCTGTGAGTTGAACGCACACATAAGAAATTGGTTTCTGAGAATGATTCTGTCTAGTTTTTATTGGAAGATATTTCCTTTTCTATGAACGGCCTCAAATCGCTTGAAATCTCCACAAGCAAATTACACAAAAAGAGTCTTTCAAAACTGCTGTGTCTAAAGGAAGGTTCAACACTGTGAGTTGAATACACACAACACAAAGAAGTTACTGAGAATTCTTCTGTCTAGCATTATATGAAGAAATCCCGTTTCCAACGAAGGCCTCAAACAGGTCCAAATATCCACTTGCAGACTTTACAAACAGTGTGTTTCCAAACAGCTCTATGAAAAGAAAGGTTTCTGTCTAGTTTTTATTGGAAGATATTTCCTTTTCTATGAACGGCCTCAAATCGCTTGAAATCTCCACAAGCAAATTACACAAAAAGAGTGTTTCAAAACTGCTGTGTCTAAAGCAAGGTTCAACATTGTAAGTTGAATACGCACAACACAAAGAAGTTACTGAGAATTCTTCTGTCTAGCATTCTATGAAGAAATACCGTTTCCAACGAAGGCCTCAAAGAGGTCCAAATATCCACTTGCAGACTTTACAAACTGAGTGTTTCCAAACTGTTCTATGAAAAGAAAGGTTAAACTCTGTGAGTTGAACGCACACATAAGAAATTAGTTTCTGAGAATGATTCCGTCTAGTATTTATTGGAAGATATTTCCTTTTCTATGAACGGCCTCAAATCGCTTGAAATCTCCGCAAGCAAATTACACAAAAAGAGTCTTTCAAAACTGCTGTGTCTAAAGGAAGGTTCAACACTGTGAGTTGAATACACACAACACAAAGAAGTTACTGAGAATTCTTCTGTCTAGCATTATATGAAGAAATCCTGTTTCCAACGAAGGCCTCAAACAGGTCCAAATATACACTTGCACACTTTACAAAAAGAGTGTTTCCAAACTGCTCTATGAAAAGAAAGGTTAAACTCTGTGAGTTGAACGCACACATAAGAAATTAGTTTCTGAGAATGATTCTGTCTAGTTTTTATTGGAAGATATTTCCTTTTCTATGAACGGCCTCAAATCGCTTGAAATCTCCACAAGCAAATTACACAAAAAGAGTCTTTCAAAACTGCTGTGTCTAAAGGAAGGTTAAACACTGTGAGTTGAATACACACAACACAAAGAAGTTACTGAGAATTCTTCTGTCTAGCATTATATGAAGAAATCCCGTTTCCAACGAAGGCCTCAAAGAGGTCCAAATATCCACTTGCAGACTTTACAAACAGAGTGTTTCCAAACTGCTCTATGAAGAGAAAGGTTAAACTCTGTGAGGTGAATGCACACATCACAATGTGGTTTCTCAGAATCATTCTGTCTTCTTTTTATACGAAGATATTTCCTTTTCTACCATGGGCCTCATTTCGCTTGAAATCTCCCCACGCAAATTCCAGAAAAAGAGTGTTTCAAATCGGCTCTGTCTAAAAGATGGTTCAACTCTGTGAGTTGAATAAACAGAACACAAAGAAGTTACTTAGAATTCTTCTGTCTAGCATTATATGAAAAAATCCCGTTTCCAACGAATGCCTCAAAGAGGTCGAAATATCCACTTGCAGACGTTAGAAACAGAGTGTTTTCAAACTGCTCTATGAAAAGAAAGGTTAAACTCTGTGAGATGAATGCACACATCACAAAGCAGTTTCTCAGAACGATTCTGTCTTGTTTTTATACGAAGATATTTCCTTTTCTACCATTGACCTCGAAGCGCTTGATATCTCCACTTGCAAAATGCACAAAAAGAGAGTTTCAAATCTGCTCTGTCTAAAGAAAGTTCAACTCTGTGAGTTGAATACACACAACCCGAAAATGTTACTGAGAATTCTTCTGTCTAGCATTCTATGAAGAAATCCCGTTTCCAACGAAGGCCTCAAACAGTTCCAAATATCCACTTGCAGACTTTACAAACAGAGTGTTTCCAAACTGCTCTATGAAAAGAAAGGTTAAACTCTGTGAGTTGAACGCACACATAAGAAATTGGTTTCTGAGAATGATTCTGTCTAGTTTTTATTGGAAGATATCTCCTTTTCTATGAACGGACTGAAATCGCTTGAAATCTCCACAAGCAAATTACACAAAAAGAGTCTTTCAAAACTGCTGTGTCTAAAGGAAGGTTCAACACTGTGAGTTGAATACACACAACACAAAGAAGTTACTGAGAATTCTTCTGTCTAGCATTATATGAAGTAATCCCGTTTCCATCGAAGGCCTCAAACGGGTCCAAATATCCACTTGCAGACATTACAAACAGAGTGTTTCCAAACCGCTCTGTGAAAAGAAAGGTGAAATTCTGTGAGTTGAACGCACACATAAGAAATTAGTTTCTGAGAATGATTCTGTCTAGTTTTTATTGGAAGATATTTCCTTTTCTATGAACGGACTCAAATCGCTTGAAATCTCCACAAGCAAATTACACAAAAAGAGTGTTTCAAAACTGCTGTGTCTAAAGCAAGGTTCAACATTGTAAGTTGAATACGCACAACACAAAGAAGTTACTGAGAATTCTTCTGTCTACCATTCTATGAAGAAATACCGTTTCCAACGAAGGCCTCAAAGAGGTCCAAATATACACTTGCAGACTTTACAAACAGGGTGTTTCCAAACTGCTCTATGAAAAGAAAGGTTAAACTCTGTGAGTTGAACGCACACATAAGAAATTAGTTTCTGAGAATGATTCCGTCTAGTATTTATTGGAAGATATTTCCTTTTCTATGAACGGCCTCAAATCGCTTGAAATCTCCACAAGCAAATTACACAAAAAGAGTCTTTCAAAACTGCTGTGTCTAAAGGAAGGTTAAACACTGTGAGTTGAATACACACAACACAAAGAAGTTACTGAGAATTCTTCTGTCTAGCATTATATGAAGAAATCCCGTTTCCAACGAAGGCCTCAAACAGGTCCAAATATCCACTTGCAGACTTTACAAACAGAGTGTTTCCAAACTGCTCTATGAAGAGAAAGGTTAAACTCTGTGAGGTGAATTCACACATCACAATGTGGTTTCTCAGAATCTTTCTGTCTTCTTTTTATACGAAGATATTTCCTTTTCTACCATTGGCCTCATTTCGCTTGAAATCTCCCCACGCAAATTCCAGAAAAAGAGTGTTTCAAATCGGCTCTGTCTAAAAGATGGTTCAACTCTGTGAGTTGAATAAACAGAACACAAAGAAGTTACTTAGAATTCTTCTGTCTAGCATTATATGAAAAAATCCCGTTTCCAACGAATGCCTCAAAGAGGTCGAAATATCCACTTGCAGACGTTAGAAACAGAGTGTTTTCAAACTGCTCTATGAAAAGAAAGGTTAAACTCTGTGAGATGAATGCACACATCACAAAGCAGTTTCTCAGAACGATTCTGTCTTGTTTTTATAAGAAGATATTTCCTTTTCTACCATTGACCTCGAAGCGCTTGATATCTCCACTTGCAAAATGCACAAAAAGAGAGTTTCAAATCTGCTCTGTCTAAAGAAAGTTCAACTCTGTGAGTTGAATACACACAACCCGAAAATGTTACTGAGAATTCTTCTGTCTAGCATTCTATGAAGAAATCCCGTTTCCAACGAAGGCCTCAAACAGTTCCAAATATCCACTTGCAGACTTTACAAACAGAGTGTTTCCAAACTGCTCTCTGAAAAGAAAGGTTAAACTCTGTGAGTTGAACGCACACATAAGGAATTGGTTTCTGAGAATGATTCTGTCTAGTTTTTATTGGAAGATATCTCCTTTTCTATGAACGGACTGAAATCGCTTGAAATCTCCACAAGCAAATTACACAAAAAGAGTCTTTCAAAACTGCTGTGTCTAAAGGAAGGTTCAGCACTGTGAGTTGAATACACACAACACAAAGAAGTTACTGAGAATTCTTCTGTCTAGCATTATATGAAGTAATCCCGTTTCCATCGAAGGCCTCAAACAGGTCCAAATATCCACTTGCAGACATTACAAACAGAGTGTTTCCAAACTGCTCTGTGAAAAGAAAGGTTAAATTCTGTGAGTTGAACGCTCACATAAGAAATTAGTTTCTGAGAATGATTCTGTCTAGTTTTTATTGGAAGATATTTCCTTTTCTATGAACGGACTCAAATCGCTTGAAATCTCCACAAGCAAATTACACAAAAAGAGTGTTTCAAAACTGCTGTGTCTAAAGCAAGGTTCAACATTGTAAGTTGAATACGCACAACACAAAGAAGTTACTGAGAATTCTTCTGTCTAGCATTCTATGAAGAAATACCGTTTCCAACGAAGGCCTCAAAGAGGTCCAAATATCCACTTGCAGACTTTGCAAACAGAGTGTTTCCAAACTGCTCTATGAAGAGTAAGGTTAAATTCCGTGAGGTGAATGCAGACATCACAATGTGTTTTCTCAGAATCATTCTGTCTTCTTTTTATACGAAGATATTTCCTTTTCTACCATTGGCCTCATTTCGCTTGAAATCTCCACACGCAAATTCCAGAAAAAGAGTGTTTCAAATCGGCTCTGTCTAAAAGATGGTTCAACTCTGTGAGTTGAATAAACAGAACAGAAAGAAGTTACTGAGAATTCTTCTGTCTAGCATTATATGAAAAAATCCCGTTTCCAATGAAGGCCTCAAAGAGATCCAAATATCCACTTGAAGACGTTAGAAACAGAGTGTTTTCAAACTGCTCTATGAAAAGAATGGTTGAACTCTGTGAGATCAATGCACACATCACAAAGCAGTTTCTCAGAATGATTCTGTCTTGTTTTTATACGAAGATATTTCCTTTTCTACCATTGACCTCGAAGCGCTTGATATCTCCACTTGCAAAATCCACAAAAAGAGAGTTTCAAATCTGCTCTGTCTAAAGAAAGTTCAACTCCGTGAGTTGAATACACACAACCCAAAAATGTTACTGAGAATTCTTCTGTCTAGCATTCTATGAAGAAATCCCGTTTCCAAAGAAGGCCTCAACCAGTTCCAAATATCCACTTGCAGACTTTACAAACAGAGTGTTTCCAAACTGCTCTATGAAAAGAAAGGTTAAACTCTGTGAGTTGAACGCACACATAAGAAATTAGTTTCTGAGAATGATTCTGTCTAGTTTTTATTGGAAGATATTTCCTTTTCTATGAACGGACTAAAATCGCTTGAAATCTCCACAAGCAAATTCCACAAAAAGAGTCTTTCAAAACTGGTGTGTCTAAAGGAAGGTTCAACACTGTGAGTTGAATACACACAACACAAAGAAGTTACTGAGAATTCTTCTGTCTAGCATTCTATGAAGAAATCCCGTTTCCAACGAAGGCCTCAAAGAGGTCCAAATATCCACTTGCAGACTTTGCAAACAGAGTGTTTCCAAACTGCTCTATGAAGAGTAAGGTTAAATTCCGTTAGGTGAATGCACACATCACAATGCGTTTTCTCAGAATCATTCTGTCTTCTTTTTATACGAAGATATTTCCTTTTCTACCATTGGCCTCATTTCGCTTGAAATCTCCACACGCAAATTCCAGAAAAAGAGTGTTTCAAATCGGCTCTGTCTAAAAGATGGTTCAACTCTGTGAGTTGAATGAACAGAACAGAAAGAAGGTACTGAGAATTCTTCTATCTAGCATTATATGAAAAAATCCCGTTCCAATGAAGGCCTCAAAGAGATCCAAATATCCACTTGCAGACGTTAGAAACAGAGTGTTTTCAAACTGCTCTATGAAAAGAAAGGTTAAACTCTGTGAGATGAATGCACACATCACAAAGCAGTTTCTCAGAACGATTCTGTCTTGTTTTTATACGAAGATATTTCCTTTTCTACCATTGACCTCGAAGTGCTTGATATCTCCACTTGCAAAATGCACAAAAAGAGAGTTTCAAATCTGCTCTGTCTAAAGAAAGTTCAACTCTGTGAGTTGAATACACACAACCCAAAAATGTTACTGAGAATTCTTCTGTCTAGCATTCTATGAAGAAATCCCGTTTCCAACGAAGGCCTCAAACAGGTCCAAAAATCCACTTGCAGACTTTACAAACAGAGTGTTTCCAAACTGCTCTATGAAAAGAAAGGTTAAACTCTGTGAGTTGAACGCACACATAAGAAATTGGTTTCTGAGAATGATTCTGTCTAGTTTTTATTGGAAGATATTTCCTTTTCTATGAACGGACTCAAATCGCTTGAAATCTCCACAAGAAAATTACACAAAAAGAGTCTTTCAAAACTGCTGTGTCTAAAGGAAGGTTCAACACTGTGAGTTGAATACACACAACACAAAGAAGTTACTGAGAATTCTTCTGTCTAGCATTATATGAAGTAATCCCGTTTCCATCGAAGGCCTCAAACAGGTCCAAATATCCACTTGCAGACATTACAAACAGAGTGTTTCCAACTGCTCTGTGAAAAGAAAGGTTAAATTCTGTGAGTTGAACGCACACATAAGAAATTAGTTTCTGAGAATGATTCTGTCTAGTTTTTATTGGAAGATATTTCCTTTTCTATGAACGGCCTCAAATCGCTTGAAATCTCCACAAGCAAATTACACAAAAAGAGTGTTTCAAAACTGCTGTGTCTAAAGCAAGGTCCAACATTGTAAGTTGAATACGCACAACACAAAGAAGTTACTGAGAATTCTTCTGTCTAGCATTCTATGAAGAAATACCGTTTCCAACGAAGGCCTCAAAGAGGTCCAAATATCCACTTGCAGACTTTACAAACAGAGTGTTTCCGAACTGCTTTGTGAAGAGAAAGGTTAAACTCCATGAGCTGAATGCACACATCACAAAGTAGTTTCTCAGAATCATTCTGTCTTCTTATTATACGAAGATATTTCCTTTTCTACCATTGGCCTCAATTCGCTTGAAATCTCCTCATGCAAATTCCAGAAAAAGAGTGATTCAAATCGGTTCAGTCTAAAAGATGGTTCAACTCTGTGAGTTGAATAAACAGAACACAAAGAAGTTACTTAGAATTCTTCTGTCTAGCATTATATGAAAAAATCCCGTTTCCAACGAATGCCTCAAAGAGGTCCAAATATCCACTTGCAGACGTTAGAAACAGAGTGTTTCCAAACTGCTCTATGAAAAGAAAGGTTAAACTCTGTGAGCTGAATGCACACATCACAAAGCAGTTTCTCAGAATGATTCTGTCTTGTTTTTGTACGAAGATATTTCCTTTTCTACCATTGACCTCGAAGCGCTTGAAATCTCCACTGGCAAAATCCACAGAAAGAGAGTTTCAAATCTGCTCTGTCTAAAGAAAGTTCAACTCTGTGAGTTGAATACACACAACCCAAAAGTGTTACTGAGAATTCTTCTGTCTAGCATTCTATGAAGAAATCCCGTTTCCAACGAAGGCCTCAAAGAGGTCCAAATATCCACTTGCAGACTTTACAAACTTAGTTTTTCCAAACTGCTCTGTGAAAAGAAAGGTTAAACTCTGTGAGTTGAACGCACACATAAGAAATTAGTTTCTGAGAATGATTCTGTCTAGTTTTTATTGGAAGATATTTCCTTTTCTATGAACGGCCTCAAATCGCTTGAAATCTCCACAAGCAAATTACACAAAAAGAGTCTTTCAAAACTGCTGTGTCTAAAGCAAGGTTCAACATTGTAAGTTGAATACGCACAACACAAAGAAGTTACTGAGAATTCTTATGTCTAGCATTCTATGAAGAAATCCCGTTTCCAACGAAGGCCTCAAAGAGGTCCAAATATCCACTTGCAGACTTTGCAAACAGAGTGTTTCCAAACTGCTCTATGAAGAGTAAGGTTAAATTCCGTTAGGTGAATGCACACATCACAATGCGTTTTCTCAGAATCATTCTGTCTTCTTTTTATACGAAGATATTTCCTTTTCTACCATTGGCCTCATTTCGCTTGAAATCTCCACACGCAAATTCCAGAAAAAGAGTGTTTCAAATCGGCTCTGTCTAAAAGATGGTTCAACTCTGTGAGTTGAATAAACAGAACAGAAAGAAGGTACTGAGAATTCTTCTATCTAGCATTATATGAAAAAATCCCGTTCCAATGAAGGCCTCAAAGAGATCCAAATATCCACTTGCAGACGTTAGAAACAGAGTGTTTTCAAACTGCTCTATGAAAAGAAAGGTTAAACTCTGTGAGATGAATGCACACATCACAAAGCAGTTTCTCAGAACGATTCTGTCTTGTTTTTATACGAAGATATTTCCTTTTCTACCATTGACCTCGAAGTGCTTGATATCTCCACTTGCAAAATGCACAAAAAGAGAGTTTCAAATCTGCTCTGTCTAAAGAAAGTTCAACTCTGTGAGTTGAATACACACAACCCAAAAATGTTACTGAGAATTCTTCTGTCTAGCATTCTATGAAGAAATCCCGTTTCCAACGAAGGCCTCAAACAGGTCCAAAAATCCACTTGCAGACTTTACAAACAGAGTGTTTCCAAACTGCTCTATGAAAAGAAAGGTTAAACTCTGTGAGTTGAACGCACACATAAGAAATTGGTTTCTGAGAATGATTCTGTCTAGTTTTTATTGGAAGATATTTCCTTTTCTATGAACGGACTCAAATCGCTTGAAATCTCCACAAGAAAATTGCACAAAAAGAGTCTTTCAAAACTGCTGTGTCTAAAGGAAGGTTCAACACTGTGAGTTGAATACACACAACACAAAGAAGTTACTGAGAATTCTTCTGTCTAGCATTCTATGAAGAAATCCCGTTTCCAACGAAGGCCTCAAAGAGGTCCAAATATCCACTTGCAGACTTTACAAACAGAGTGTTTCCCAACTGCTTTGTGAAGAGAAAGGTTAAACTCCATGAGCTGAATGCACACATCACAAAGTAGTTTCTCAGAATCATTCTGTCTTCTTATTATACGAAGATATTTCCTTTTCTACCATTGGCCTCGAAGCGCTTGAAATCTCCACATGCAAATTCCAGAAAAAGAGTGATTCAAATCGGTTCAGTCTAAAAGATGGTTCAACTCTGTGAGTTGAATAAACAGAACACAAAGAAGTTACTTAGAATTTTTCTGTCTAGCATTATATGAAAAAATCCCGTTTCCAACGAATGCCTCAAAGAGGTCCAAATATCCACTTGCAGACGTTAGAAACAGAGTGTTTCCAAACTGCTCTATGAAAAGAAAGGTTAAACTCTGTGAGATGAATGCACACATCACAAAGCAGTTTCTCAGAACGATTCTGTCTTGTTTTTATACGAAGATATTTCCTTTTCTACCATTGACCTCGAAGTGCTTGATATCTCCACTTGCAAAATGCACAAAAAGAGAGTTTCAAATCTGCTCTGTCTAAAGAAAGTTCAACTCTGTGAGTTGAATACACACAACCCAAAAATGTTACTGAGAATTCTTCTGTCTAGCATTCTATGAAGAAATCCCGTTTCCAACGAAGGCCTCAAACAGGTCCAAAAATCCACTTGCAGACTTTACAAACAGAGTGTTTCCAAACTGCTCTATGAAAAGAAAGGTTAAACTCTGTGAGTTGGACGCACACATAAGAAATTGGTTTCTGAGAATGATTCTGTCTAGTTTTTATTGGAAGATATTTCCTTTTCTATGAACGGACTCAAATCGCTTGAAATCTCCACAAGAAAATTACACAAAAAGAGTCTTTCAAAACTGCTGTGTCTAAAGGAATGTTCAACACTGTGAGTTGAATACACACAACACAAAGAAGTTACTGAGAATTCTTCTGTCTAGCATTCTATGAAGAAATCCCGTTTCCAACGAAGGCCTCAAAGAGGTCCAAATATCCACTTGCAGACTTTACAAACAGAGTGTTTCCGAACTGCTTTGTGAAGAGAAAGGTTAAACTCCATGAGCTGAATGCACACATCACAAAGTAGTTTCTCAGAATCATTCTGTCTTCTTATTATACGAAGATATTTCCTTTTCTACCATTGGCCTCGAAGCGCTTGAAATCTCCACATGCAAATTCCAGAAAAAGAGTGATTCAAATCGGTTCAGTCTAAAAGATGGTTCAACTCTGTGAGTTGAATAAACAGAACACAAAGAAGTTACTTAGAATTTTTCTGTCTAGCATTATATGAAAAAATCCCGTTTCCAACGAATGCCTCAAAGAGGTCCAAATATCCACTTGCAGACGTTAGAAACAGAGTGTTTCCAAACTGCTCTATGAAAAGAAAGGTTAAACTCTGTGAGATGAATGCACACATCACAAAGCAGTTTCTCAGAACGATTCTGTCTTGTTTTTATACGAAGATATTTCCTTTTCTACCATTGACCTCGAAGTGCTTGATATCTCCACTTGCAAAATGCACAAAAAGAGAGTTTCAAATCTGCTCTGTCTAAAGAAAGTTCAACTCTGTGAGTTGAATACACACAACCCAAAAATGTTACTGAGAATTCTTCTGTCTAGCATTCTATGAAGAAATCCCGTTTCCAACGAAGGCCTCAAACAGGTCCAAAAATCCACTTGCAGACTTTACAAACAGAGTGTTTCCAAACTGCTCTATGAAAAGAAAGGTTAAACTCTGTGAGTTGGACGCACACATAAGAAATTGGTTTCTGAGAATGATTCTGTCTAGTTTTTATTGGAAGATATTTCCTTTTCTATGAACGGCCTCAAATCGCTTGAAATCTCCACAAGCAAATTACACAAAAAGAGTCTTTCAAAACTGCTGTGTCTAAAGGAAGGTTCAACACTGTGAGTTGAATACACACAACACAAAGAAGTTACTGAGAATTCTTCTGTCTAGCATTCTATGAAGAAATCCCGTTTCCAACGAAGGCCTCAAAGAGGTCCAAATATCCACTTGGAGACTTTACAAACAGAGTGTTTCCGAACTGCTTTGTGAAGAGAAAGGTTAAACTCCGTGAGCTGAATGCACACATCACAAAGTAGTTTCTCAGAATCATTCTGTCTTCTTATTATACGAAGATATTTCCGTTTCTACCATTGGCCTCAATTCGCTTGAAATCTCCACACGCAAATTCCAGAAAAAGAGTGATTCAAATCGGTTCAGTCTAAAAGATGTTTCAACTCTGTGAGTTGAATAAACAGAACACAAAGAAGTTACTTAGAATTCTTCTGTCTAGCATTATATGAAAAAATCCCGTTTCCAACGAATGCCTCAAAGAGGTCCAAATATCCACTTGCAGACGTTAGAAACAGAGTGTTTCCAAACTGCTCTATGAAAAGAAAGGTTAAACTCTGTGAGCTGAATGCACACATCACAAAGCAGTTTCTCAGAATGATTCTGTCTTGTTTTTGTACGAAGATATTTCCTTTTCTACCATTGACCTCGAAGCGCTTGAAATCTCCACTTGCAAAATCCACAGAAAGAGAGTTTCAAATCTGCTCTGTCTAAAGAAAGTTCAACTCTGTGAGTTGAATACACACAACCCAAAAGTGTTACTGAGAATTCTTCTGTCTAGCATTCTATGAAGAAATCCCGTTTCCAACGAAGGCCTCAAAGAGGTCCAAATATCCACTTGCAGACTTTACAAACTGAGTGTTTCCAAACTGCTCTATGAAAAGAAAGGTTAAACTCTGTGAGTTGAACGCACACATAAGAAATTAGTTTCTGAGAAGGATTCTGTCTAGTTTTTATTGGAAGATATTTCCTTTTCTATGAACGGCCTCAAATCGCTTGAAATCTCCACAAGCAAATTACGCAAAAAGAGTCTTTCAAAACTGCTGTGTCTAAAGGAAGGTTCAACACTGTGAGTTGAATACACACAACACAAAGAATTTGCTGAGAATTCTTCTGTCTAGCATTATATGAAGAAATCCCGTTTCCAACGAAGGCCTCAAACAGGTCCAAATATCCACTTGCAGACCTTACAAACAGAGTTTTTCCAAACTGCTCTGTGAAAAGAAAGGTTAAACTCTGTGAGTTGAACGCACACATAAGAAATTAGTTTCTGAGAATGATTCTGTCTAGTTTTTATTGGAAGATATTTCCTTTTCTATGAACGGCCTCAAATCGCTTGAAATCACCACAAGCAAATTACACAAAAAGAGTGTTTCAAAACTGCTGTGTCTAAAGCAAGGTTCAACATTGTAAGTTGAATACGCACAACACAAAGAAGTTACTGAGAATTCTTATGCCTAGCATTCTATGAAGAAATACCGTTTCCAACGAAGGCCTCAAAGAGGTCCAAATATCCACTTGCAGACTTTGCAAACAGAGTGTTTCCAAACTTCTCTATGAAGAGTAAGGTTAAATTCCGTGAGGTGAATGCACACTTCACAATGTGTTTTCTCAGAGTCATTCTGTCTTCTTTTTATACGAAGATATTTCCTTTTCTACCATTGGCCTCATTTCGCTTGAAATCTCCACACGCAAATTCCAGAAAAAGAGTGTTTCAAATCGGCTCTGTCTAAAAGATGCTTCAACTCTGTGAGTTGAATAAACAGAACAGAAAGAAGATACTGAGAATTCTTCTGTCTAGCATTATATGAAAAAATCCCGTTCCAATGAAGGCCTCAAAGAGATCCAAATATCCACTTGCAGACGTTAGAAACAGAGTGTTTTCAAACTGCTCTATGAAAAGAAAGGTTAAACTCTGTGAGCTGAATGCACACATCCCAAAGCAGTTTCTCAGAACGATTCTGTCTTGTTTTTATACGAAGATATTTCCTTTTCTACCATTGACTTCGAAGCGCTTGATATCTCCACTTCCAAAATGCACAAAAAGAGAGTTTCAAATCTGCTCTGTCTAAAGAAAGTTCAACTCTGTGAGTTGAATACACACAACCCAAAAATGTTACTGAGAAGTCTTCTGTCTAGCATTCTATGAAGAAACCCAGTTTCCAACGAAGGCCTCAAACAGTTCCAAATATCCACTTGCAGACTTTACAAACAGAGTGTTTCCAAACTGCTCTATGAAAAGAAAGGTTAAACTCTGTGAGTTGAACGCACACATAAGAAATTGGTTTCTGAGAATGATTCTGTCTAGTTTTTATTGGAAGATATTTCCTTTTCTATGAATGGCCTCAAATCGCTTGAAATCTCCACAAGCAAATTACACAAAAAGAGTCTTTCAAAACTGCTGTGTCTAAAGGAAGGTTCAACACTGTGAGTTGAATACACACAACACAAAGAAGTTACTGAGAATTCTTCTGTCTAGCATTCTATGAAGAAATCCCGTTTCCAACGAAGGCCTCAAAGAGGTCCAAATATCCACTTGCAGCCTTTACAAACAGAGTGTTTGCAAACTGCTCTATGAAGAGTAAGGTTAAACTCCGTGAGGTGAATGCACACATCACAATGTGGTTTCTCAGAATCATTCTGTCTTCTTTTTATACGAAGATATTTCCTTTTCTACCATTGGCCTCATTTCGCTTGAAATCTCCACACGCAAATTCCAGAAAAAGAGTGTTTCAAATCGGCTCTGTCTAAAAGATGGTTCAACTCTGTGAGTTGAATCAACAGAACAGAAAGAAGTTACTGAGAATTCTTCTGTCTAGCATTATATGAAGAAATCCCGTTTCCAACGAAGGCCTCAAAGAGGTCCAAATATCCACTTGGAGACTTTACAAACAATGTGTTTCCAAACTGCTCTGTTAAGAGAAAGGTTAAACTCCGTGAGCTGAATGCACACATCACAAAGTAGTTTCTCAGAATCATTCTGTCTTCTTATTATACGAAGATATTTCCTTTTCTACCATTGGCCTCAATTCGCTTGAAATCTCCACACGCAAATTCCAGAAAAAGAGTGATTCAAATCGGTTCAGTCTAAAAGATGGTTCAACTCTGTGAGTTGAATACACACAACACAAAGAAGTTACTTAGAATTCTTCTGTCTAGCATTATATGAAAAAATCCCGTTTCCAACGAATGCCTCAAAGAGGTCCAAATATCCACTTGCAGACGTTGGAAATAGAGTGTTTCCAAAGTGCTCTATGAAAAGAAAGGTTAAACTCTGTGAGCTGAATGCACACATCACAAAGGAGTTTCTCAGAATGATTCTGTCTTGTTTTTGTACGAAGATATTTCCTTTTCTACCATTGACCTCGAAGCGCTTGAAATCTCCACTTGCAAAATCCACAGAAAGAGAGTTTCAAATCTGCTCTGTCTAAAGAAAGTTCAACTCTGTGAGTTGAATACACACAACCCAAAAGTGTTACTGAGAATTCTTCTGTCTAGCATTCTATGAAGAAATCCCGTTTCCAAAGAAGGCATCAAAGAGGTCCAAATATCCACTTGCAGACTTTACAAACAGAGTGTTTCCAAACTGCTCTATGAAAAGAAAGGTTAAACTCTGTGAGTTGAACGCACACATAAGAAATTAGTTTCTGAGAAGGATTCTGTCTAGTTTTTATTGGAAGATATTTCCTTTTCTATGAACGGCCTCAAATCGCTTGAAATCTCCACAAGCAAATTACACAAAAAGAGTCTTTCAAAACTGCTGTGTCTAAAGGAAGGTTCAACACTGTGAGTTGAATACACACAACACAAAGAAGTTACTGAGAATTCTTCTGTCTAGCATTATATGAAGAAATCCCGTTTCCAACGAAGGCCTCAAACAGGTCCAAATATCCACTTGCAGACCTTACAAACAGAGTTTTTCCAAACTGCTCTGTGAAAAGAAAGGTTAAAGTCTGTGAGTTGAACGCACACATAAGAAATTAGTTTCTGAGAATGATTCTGTCTAGTTTTTATTGGAAGATATATCCTTTTCTATGAACGGACTAAAATCGCTTGAAATCTCCACAAGCAAATTACACAAAAAGAGTCTTTCAAAACTGCTGTGTCTAAAGGAAGGTTCAACACTGTGAGTTGAATACACACAACACAAAGAAGTTACTGAGAATTCTTCTGTCTAGCATTCTATGAAGAAATCCCGTTTCCAACGAAGGCCTCAAAGAGGTCCAAATATCCACTTGGAGACTTTACAAACAGAGTGTTTCCAAACTGCTCTATGAAGAGAAAGGTTAAACTCCGTGAGCTGAATGCACACATCACAAAGTAGTTTCTCAGAATCATTCTGTCTTCTTATTATACGAAGATATTTCCTTTTCTACCATTGGCCTCATTTCGCTTGAAATCTCCACACGCAAATTCCAGAAAAAGAGTGTTTCAAATCGGCTCTGTCTAAAAGATGGTTCAACTCTGTGAGTTTAATCAACAGAACAGAAAGAAGTTACTGAGAATTCTTCTGTCTAGCATTATATGAAAAAATCCCGTTTCCAACGAAGGCATCAAAGAAATCCAAATATCCACTTGCAGACGTTAGAAACAGAGTTTTTCCAAACTGCTCTATGAAAAGAAAGGTTAAACTCTGTGAGCTGAATGCACACATCACAAAGCAGTTTCTCAGAATGATTCTGTCTTGTTTTTGTACGAAGATATTTCCTTTTCTACCATTGACCTCGAAGCGCTTGAAATCTCCACTTGCAAAATCCACAGAAAGAGAGTTTCAAATCTGCTCTGTCTAAAGAAAGTTCAACTCTGTGAGTTGAATACACACAACCCAAAAGTGTTACTGAGAATTCTTCTGTCTAGCATTCTATGAAGAAATCCCGTTTCCAACGAAGGCCTCAAAGAGGTCCAAATATCCACATGCAGACTTTACAAACTGAGTGTTTCCAAACTGCTCTATGAAAAGAAAGGTGAAACTCTGTGAGCTGAATGCACACATCACAAAGCAGTTTCACAGAATGATTCTGTCTTGTTTTTCTACGAAGATATTTCCTTTTCTACCATTGACCTCGAAGGGCTTGAAATCTCCACTTGCAAAATCCACAGAAAGAGAGTTTCAAATCTGCTCTGTCTAAAGAAAGTTCAACTCTGTGAGTTGAATACACACAACCCAAAAGTGTTACTGAGAATTCTTCTGTCTAGCATTCTATGAAGAAATCCCGTTTCCAAAGAAGGCCTCAAAGAGGTCCAAATATCCACTTGCAGACTTTTCAAACTGAGTGTTTCCAAACTGCTCTATGAAAAGAAAGTTTAAAGTCTGTGAGTTGAACGCACACATAAGAAATTAGTTTCTGAGAATGATTCTGTCTAGTTTTTATTGGAAGATATTTCCTTTTCTATGAAAGGCCTCAAATCGCTTGAAATCTCCACAAGCAAATTACACAAAAAGAGTCTTTCAAAACTGCTGTGTCTAAAGGAGGGTTCAACACTGTGAGTTGAATACACACAACACAAAGAAGTTACTGAGAATTCTTCTGTCTAGCATTATATGAAGAAATCCCGTTTCCAAGGAAGGCCTCAAACACGTCCAAATACCACTTGCAGACCTTACAAACAGAGTGTTTCCAAACTGCTCTGTGAAAAGAAAGGTTAAAATCTGTGAGTTGAACGCACACATAAGAAATTAGTTTCTGAGAATGATTCTGTCCAGTTTTTATTGGAAGATATTTCCTTTTCTATGAACGGACTCAAATCGCTTGAAATCTCCACAAGCAAATTACACAAAAAGAGTCTTTCAAAACTGCTGTGTCTAAGGGAAGGTTCAACACTGTGAGTTGAATACACACAACACAAAGAAGTTACTGATAATTCTTATGTCTAGCATTCTATGAAGAAATCCCGTTTCCAACGAAGGCCTCAAAGAGGTCCAAATATCCACTTGCAGCCTTTACAAACAGAGTGTTTGCAAACTGCTCTATGAAGAGTAACGTTAAACTCCGTGAGGTGAATGCACACATCACAAAGTAGTTTCTCAGAATCATTCTGTCTTCTTATTATACGAAGATATTTCCTTTTCTACCATTGGCCTCAATTCGCTTGAAATCTCCACACGCAAATTCCAGAAAAAGAGTGATTCAAATCGGTTCAGTCTAAAAGATGGTTCAACTCTGTGAGTTGAATACACACAACACAAAGAAGTTACTTAGAATTCTTCTGTCTAGCATTATAAGAAAAAATCCCGTTTCCAACGAATGCCTCAAAAAGGTCCAAATATCCACTTGCAGACTTTACAAACTGAGTGTTTCCAAACTGCTCTATGAAAAGAAAGGTTAAACTCTGTGAGCTGAATGCACACATCACAAAGGAGTTTCTCAGAATGATTCTGTCTTGTTTTTGTACGAAGATATTTCCTTTTCTACCATTGACCTCGAAGCGCTTGAAATCTCCACTTGCAAAATCCACAAAAAGAGAGTTTCAAATCTGCTCTGTCTAAAGAAAGTTCAACTCTGTGAGTTGAATACACACAACCCAAAGATGTTACTGAGAATTCTTCTGTCTAGCATTCTATGAAGAAATCCCGTTTCCAACGAAGGCCTCAAACAGTTCCAATTATCCACATGCAGACCTTACAAACTGAGTGTTTCCAAACTGCTCTATGAAAAGAAAGGTTAAACTCTGTGAGTTGAACGCACACATAAGAAATTAGTTTCTGAGAATGATTCTGTCTAGTTTTTATTGGAAGATATTTCCTTTTCTATGAACGGCCTCAAATCGCTTGAAATCTCCACAAGCAAATTACATAAAAAGAGTCTTTCAAAACTGCTGTGTCTAAAGGAAGGTGCAACCCTGTGAGTTGAATACACACAACACAAAGAAGTTACTGAGATTTCTTCTGTCTAGCATTATATGAAGAAATCCCGTTTCCAACGAAGGCCTCAAACAGGTCCAAATATCCACTTGCAGACTTTACAAACAGTGTGTTTCCAAACAGCTCTATGAAAAGAAAGGTTAAACACTGTGAGTTAAGTGCACACATAAGAAATTAGTTTCTGAGAATGATTCTGTCTAGTTTTTATTGGAAGATATTTCCTTTTCTATGAACGGCCTCAAATCGCTTGAAATCTCCACAAGCAAATTACACAAAAAGAGTGTTTCAAAACTGCTGTGTCTAAAGGAAGGTTCAACATTGTAAGTTGAATACGCACAACACAAAGAAGTTACTGAGAATTCTTCTGTCTAGCATTCTATGAAGAAATACCGTTTCCAACGAAGGCCTCAAAGAGGTCCAAATATCCACTTGCAGACTTTACAAACTGAGTGTTTCCAAACTGCTCTATGAAAAGAAAGGTTAAACTCTGTGAGTTGAACGCACACATAAGAAATTAGTTTCTGAGAATGATTCCGTCTAGTATTTATTGGAAGATATTTCCTTCTCTATGAACGGCCTCAAATCGCTTGAAATCTCCGCAAGCAAATTACACAAAAAGAGTCTTTCAAAACTGCTGTGTCTAAAGGAAGGTTCAACACTGTGAGTTGAATACACACAACACAAAGAAGTTACTGAGAATTCTTCTGTCTAGCATTATATGAAGAAATCCTGTTTCCAACGAAGGCCTCAAACAGGTCCAAATATACACTTGCAGACTTTACAAACAGAGTGTTTCCAAACTGCTGTATGAAAAGAAAGGTTAAACTCTGTGAGTTGAACGCACACATAAGAAATTAGTTTCTGAGAATGATTCTGTCTAGTTTTTATTGGAAGATATTTCCTTTTCTATGAACGGCCTCAAATCGCTTGAAATCTCCACAAGCAAATTACACAAAAAGAGTCTTTCAAAACTGCTGTGTCTAAAGGAAGGTTAAACACTGTGAGTTGAATACACACAACACAAAGAAGTTACTGAGAATTCTTCTGTCTAGCATTATATGAAGAAATCCCGTTTCCAACGAAGGCCTCAAAGAGGTCCAAATATCCACTTGCAGACTTTACAAACAGAGTGTTTCCAAACTGCTCTATGAAGAGAAAGGTTAAACTCTGTGAGGTGAATGCACACATCACAATGTGGTTTCTCAGAATCATTCTGTCTTCTTTTTATACGAAGATATTTCCTTTTCTACCATGGGCCTCATTTCTCTTGAAATCTCCCCACGCAAATTCCAGAAAAAGAGTGTTTCAAATCGGCTCTGTCTAAAAGATGGTTCAACTCTGTGAGTTGAATAAACAGAACACAAAGAAGTTACTTAGAATTCTTCTGTCTAGCATTATATGAAAAAATCCCGTTTCCAACGAATGCCTCAAAGAGGTCGAAATATCCACTTGCAGACGTTAGAAACAGAGTGTTTTCAAACTGCTCTATGAAAAGAAAGGTTAAACTCTGTGAGATGAATGCACACATCACAAAGCAGTTTCTCAGAACGATTCTGTCTTGTTTTTATACGAAGATATTTCCTTTTCTACCATTGACCTCGAAGCGCTTGATATCTCCACTTGCAAAATGCACAAAAAGAGAGTTTCAAATCTGCTCTGTCTAAAGAAAGTTCAACTCTGTGAGTTGAATACACACAACCCAAAAATGTTACTGAGAATTCTTCTGTCTAGCATTCTATGAAGAAATCCCGTTTCCAACGAAGGCCTCAAACAGTTCCAAATATCCACTTGCAGACTTTACAAACAGAGTGTTTCCAAACTGCTCTATGAAAAGAAAGGTTAAACTCTGTGAGTTGAACGCACACATAAGAAATTGGTTTCTGAGAATGATTCTGTCTAGTTTTTATTGGAAGATATCTCCTTTTCTATGAACGGACTGAAATCGCTTGAAATCTCCACAAGCAAATTACACAAAAAGAGTCTTTCAAAACTGCTGTGTCTAAAGGAAGGTTCAACACTGTGAGTTGAATACACACAACACAAAGAAGTTACTGAGAATTCTTCTGTCTAGCATTATATGAAGTAATCCCGTTTCCATCGAAGGCCTCAAACGGGTCCAAATATCCACTTGCAGACATTACAAACAGAGTGTTTCCAAACCGCTCTGTGAAAAGAAAGGTGAAATTCTGTGAGTTGAACGCACACATAAGAAATTAGTTTCTGAGAATGATTCTGTCTAGTTTTTATTGGAAGATATTTCCTTTTCTATGAACGGACTCAAATCGCTTGAAATCTCCACAAGCAAATTACACAAAAAGAGTGTTTCAAAACTGCTGTGTCTAAAGGAAGGTTAAACACTGTGAGTTGAATACGCACAACACAAAGAAGTTACTGAGAATTCTTATGTCTAGCATTCTATGAAGAAATCCCTTTTCCAACCAAGGCCTCAAAGAGGTCCAAATATCTACTTGCAGACTTTACAAACAGAGTGTTTCCAAACTGCTCTATGAAGAGTAAGGATAAACTCCGTGAGGTGAATGCACACATCACAATGTGGTTTCTCAGAATCATTCTGTCTTCTTTTTATACGAAGATATTTCCTTTTCTACCATTGGCCTCATTTCGCTTGAAATCTCCACACGCAAATTCCAGAAAAAGAGTGTTTCAAATCGGCTCTGTCTAAAAGATGGTTCAACTCTGTGAGTTTAATAAACAGAACAGAAAGAAGTTACTGAGAAGTCTTCTGTCTAGCATTATATGAAAAAATCCCGTTTCCAACGAAGGCCTCAAAGAGATCCAAATATCCTCTTGCAGACGTTAGAAACAGAGTGTTTTCAAACTGCTCTATGAAAAGAAAGGTTAAAATCTGTGAGCTGAATGCACACATCACAAAGCAGTTTCACAGAATGATTCTGTCTTGTTTTTGTACGAAGATATTTCCTTTTCTACCATTGACCTCGAAGCGCTTGAAATCTCCACTTGCAAAATCCACAAAAAGAGAGTTTCAAATCTGCTCTGTCTAAAGAAAGTTCAACTCTGTGAGTTGAATACACACAACCCAAAAGTGTTACTGAGAATTCTTCTGTCTAGCATTCTATGAAGAAATCCCGTTTCCAACGAAGGCCTCAAAGAGGTCCAAATATCCACTTGCAGACTTTACAAACTGAGTGTTTCCAAACTGCTCTGTGAAAAGAAAGGTTAAACTCTGTGAGTTGAACGCACACATAAGAAATTAGTTTCTGAGAATGATTCTGTCTAGTTTTTATTGGAAGATATCTCCTTTTCTATGAACGGCCTCAAATCGCTTGAAATCTCCACAAGCAAATTACACAAAAAGAGTCTTTCAAAACTGCTGTGTCTAAAGGAAGGTTCAACACTGTGAGTTGAATACACACAACACAAAGAAGTTACTGAGAATTCTTCTGTCTAGCATTTTATGAAGAAATCCCGTTTCCAACGAAGGCCTCAAACCGGTCCAAATATCCACTTGCAGACCTTACAAACAGAGTTTTTCCAAACTGCTCTGTGAAAAGAAAGGTTAAACTCTGTGAGTTGAACGCACACATAAGAAATTAGTTTCTGAGAATGATTCTGTCTAGTTTTTATTGGAAGATATTTCCTTTTCTATGAACGGACTAAAATCGCTTGAAATCTCCACAAGCAAATTACACAAAAAGAGTCTTTCAAAACTGCTGTGTCTAAAGGAAGGTTAAACACTGTGAGTTGAATACACACAACACAAAGAAGTTACTGAGAATTCTTATGTCTAGCATTCTATGAAGAAATCCCGTTTCCAACGAAGGCCTCAAAGAGGTCCAAATATCTACTTGCAGACTTTACAAACAGAGTGTTTCCAAACTGCTCTATGAAGAGTAAGGTTAAACTCCGTGAGGTGAATGCACACATCACAATGTGGTTTCTCAGAATCATTCTGTCTTCTTTTTATACGAAGATATTTCCTTTTCTACCATTGGCCTCATTTCGCTTGAAATCTCCATACGCAAATTCCAGAGAAAGAGTGTTTCAAATCGGCTCTGTCTAAAAGATGGTTCAACTCTGTGAGTTGAATAAACAGAACAGAAAGAAGTTACTGAGAATTCTTCTGTCTAGCATTATATGAAAAAATCCCGTTTCCAACGAAGGCCTCAAAGAGATCCAAATATCCACTTGCAGACGTTAGAAACAGAGTGTTTTCAAACTGCTCTATGAAAAGAAAGGTTAAAATCTGTGAGCTGAATGCACACATCACAAAGCAGTTTCACAGAATGATTCTGTCTTGTTTTTGTACGAAGATATTTCCTTTTCTACCATTGACCTCGAAGCGCTTGAAATCTCCACTTGCAAAATCCACAAAAAGAGAGTTTCAAATCTGCTCTGTCTATTGAAAGTTCAACTCTGTGAGTTGAATACACACAACCCAAAAGTGTTACTGAGAATTCTTCTGTCTAGCATTCTATGAAGAAATCCCGTTTCCAACGAAGGCCTCAAACATTTCCAAATATCCACTTGCAGACTTTACAAACAGAGTGTTTCCAAACTGCTCTATGAAAAGAAAGGTTAAACTCTGTGAGTTGAACGCACACATAAGAAATTGGTTTCTGAGAATGATTCTGTCTAGTTTTTATTGGAAGATATTTCCTTTTCTATGAACGGCCTCAAATCGCTTGAAATCTCCACAAGCAAATTACACAAAAAGAGTCTTTCAAAACTGCTGTGTCTAAAGGAAGGTTCAACACTGTGAGTTGAATACACACAACACAAAGAAGTTACTGAGAATTCTTCTGTCTAGCATTATATGAAGAAATCCCGTTTCCAACGAAGGCCTCAAACAGGTCCAAATATCCACTTGCAGACTTTACAAACAGTGTGTTTCCAAACAGCTCTATGAAAAGAAAGGTTAAACACTGTGAGTTAAGTGCACACATAAGAAATTAGTTTCTGAGAATGATTCTGTCTAGTTTTTATTGGAAGATATTTCCTTTTCTATGAACGGCCTCAAATCGCTTGAAATCTCCACAAGCAAATTACACAAAAAGAGTGTTTCAAAACTGCTGTGTCTAAAGCAAGGTTCAACATTGTAAGTTGAATACGCACAACACAAAGAAGTTACTGAGAATTCTTCTGTCTAGCATTCTATGAAGAAATACCGTTTCCAACGAAGGCCTCAAAGAGGTCCAAATATCCACTTGCAGACTTTACAAACTGAGTGTTTCCAAACTGTTCTATGAAAAGAAAGGTTAAACTCTGTGAGTTGAACGCACACATAAGAAATTAGTTTCTGAGAATGATTCCGTCTAGTATTTATTGGAAGATATTTCCTTTTCTATGAACGGCCTCAAATCGCTTGAAATCTCCGCAAGCAAATTACACAAAAAGAGTCTTTCAAAACTGCTGTGTCTAAAGGAAGGTTCAACACTGTGAGTTGAATACACACAACACAAAGAAGTTACTGAGAATTCTTCTGTCTAGCATTATATGAAGAAATCCTGTTTCCAACGAAGGCCTCAAACAGGTCCAAATATACACTTGCACACTTTACAAAAAGAGTGTTTCCAAACTGCTCTATGAAAAGAAAGGTTAAACTCTGTGAGTTGAACGCACACATAAGAAATTAGTTTCTGAGAATGATTCTGTCTAGTTTTTATTGGAAGATATTTCCTTTTCTATGAACGGCCTCAAATCGCTTGAAATCTCCACAAGCAAATTACACAAAAAGAGTCTTTCAAAACTGCTGTGTCTAAAGGAAGGTTAAACACTGTGAGTTGAATACACACAACACAAAGAAGTTACTGAGAATTCTTCTGTCTAGCATTATATGAAGAAATCCCGTTTCCAACGAAGGCCTCAAAGAGGTCCAAATATCCACTTGCAGACTTTACAAACAGAGTGTTTCCAAACTGCTCTATGAAGAGAAAGGTTAAACTCTGTGAGGTGAATGCACACATCACAATGTGGTTTCTCAGAATCATTCTGTCTTCTTTTTATACGAAGATATTTCCTTTTCTACCATGGGCCTCATTTCGCTTGAAATCTCCCCACGCAAATTCCAGAAAAAGAGTGTTTCAAATCGGCTCTGTCTAAAAGATGGTTCAACTCTGTGAGTTGAATAAACAGAACACAAAGAAGTTACTTAGAATTCTTCTGTCTAGCATTATATGAAAAAATCCCGTTTCCAACGAATGCCTCAAAGAGGTCGAAATATCCACTTGCAGACGTTAGAAACAGAGTGTTTTCAAACTGCTCTATGAAAAGAAAGGTTAAACTCTGTGAGATGAATGCACACATCACAAAGCAGTTTCTCAGAACGATTCTGTCTTGTTTTTATACGAAGATATTTCCTTTTCTACCATTGACCTCGAAGCGCTTGATATCTCCACTTGCAAAATGCACAAAAAGAGAGTTTCAAATCTGCTCTGTCTAAAGAAAGTTCAACTCTGTGAGTTGAATACACACAACCCAAAAATGTTACTGAGAATTCTTCTGTCTAGCATTCTATGAAGAAATCCCGTTTCCAACGAAGGCCTCAAACAGTTCCAAATATCCACTTGCAGACTTTACAAACAGAGTGTTTCCAAACTGCTCTATGAGAAGAAAGGTTAAACTCTGTGAGTTGAACGCACACATAAGAAATTGGTTTCTGAGAATGATTCTGTCTAGTTTTTATTGGAAGATATCTCCTTTTCTATGAACGGACTGAAATCGCTTGAAATCTCCACAAGCAAATTACACAAAAAGAGTCTTTCAAAACTGCTGTGTCTAAAGGAAGGTTCAACACTGTGAGTTGAATACACACAACACAAAGAAGTTACTGAGAATTCTTCTGTCTAGCATTATATGAAGTAATCCCGTTTCCATCGAAGGCCTCAAACGGGTCCAAATATCCACTTGCAGACATTACAAACAGAGTGTTTCCAAACCGCTCTGTGAAAAGAAAGGTGAAATTCTGTGAGTTGAACGCACACATAAGAAATTAGTTTCTGAGAATGATTCTGTCTAGTTTTTATTGGAAGATATTTCCTTTTCTATGAACGGACTCAAATCGCTTGAAATCTCCACAAGCAAATTACACAAAAAGAGTGTTTCAAAACTGCTGTGTCTAAAGCAAGGTTCAACATTGTAAGTTGAATACGCACAACACAAAGAAGTTACTGAGAATTCTTCTGTCTACCATTCTATGAAGAAATACCGTTTCCAACGAAGGCCTCAAAGAGGTCCAAATATACACTTGCAGACTTTACAAACAGGGTGTTTCCAAACTGCTCTATGAAAAGAAAGGTTAAACTCTGTGAGTTGAACGCACACATAAGAAATTAGTTTCTGAGAATGATTCCGTCTAGTATTTATTGGAAGATATTTCCTTTTCTATGAACGGCCTCAAATCGCTTGAAATCTCCACAAGCAAATTACACAAAAAGAGTCTTTCAAAACTGCTGTGTCTAAAGGAAGGTTCAACACTGTGAGTTGAATACACACAACACAAAGAAGTTACTGAGAATTCTTCTGTCTAGCATTATATGAAGAAATCCTGTTTCCAACGAAGGCCTCAAACAGGTCCAAATATACACTTGCAGACTTTACAAACAGAGTGTTTCCAAACTGCTCTATGAAAAGAAAGGTTAAACTCTGTGAGTTGAACGCACACATAAGAAATTAGTTTCTGAGAATGATTCTGTCTAGTTTTTATTGGAAGATATTTCCTTTTCTATGAACGGCCTCAAATCGCTTGAAATCTCCACAAGCAAATTACACAAAAAGAGTCTTTCAAAACTGCTGTGTCTAAAGGAAGGTTAAACACTGTGAGTTGAATACACACAACACAAAGAAGTTACTGAGAATTCTTCTGTCTAGCATTATATGAAGAAATCCCGTTTCCAACGAAGGCCTCAAAGAGGTCCAAATATCCACTTGCAGACTTTACAAACAGAGTGTTTCCAAACTGCTCTATGAAGAGAAAGGTTAAACTCTGTGAGGTGAATTCACACATCACAATGTGGTTTCTCAGAATCTTTCTGTCTTCTTTTTATACGAAGATATTTCCTTTTCTACCATTGGCCTCATTTCGCTTGAAATCTCCCCACGCAAATTCCAGAAAAAGAGTGTTTCAAATCGGCTCTGTCTAAAAGATGGTTCAACTCTGTGAGTTGAATAAACAGAACACAAAGAAGTTACTTAGAATTCTTCTGTCTAGCATTATATGAAAAAATCCCGTTTCCAACGAATGCCTCAAAGAGGTCGAAATATCCACTTGCAGACGTTAGAAACAGAGTGTTTTCAAACTGCTCTATGAAAAGAAAGGTTAAACTCTGTGAGATGAATGCACACATCACAAAGCAGTTTCTCAGAACGATTCTGTC
Organism: Pan troglodytes; assembly: GCF_028858775.2. NCBI lineage: Eukaryota > Metazoa > Chordata > Mammalia > Primates > Hominidae > Pan > Pan troglodytes. The sequence goes on from NC_072401.2 coordinate 80,605,177, forward strand.
TTGTTTTTATAAGAAGATATTTCCTTTTCTACCATTGACATCGAAGCGCTTGATATCTCCACTTGCAAAATGCACAAAAAGAGAGTTTCAAATCTGCTCTGTCTAAAGAAAGTTCAACTCTGTGAGTTGAATACACACAACCCGAAAATGTTACTGAGAATTCTTCTGTCTAGCATTCTATGAAGAAATCCCGTTTCCAACGAAGGCCTCAAACAGTTCCAAATATCCACTTGCAGACTTTACAAACAGAGTGTTTCCAAACTGCTCTATGAAAAGAAAGGTTAAACTCTGTGAGTTGAACGCACACATAAGGAATTGGTTTCTGAGAATGATTCTGTCTAGTTTTTATTGGAAGATATCTCCTTTTCTATGAACGGACTGAAATCGCTTGAAATCTCCACAAGCAAATTACACAAAAAGAGTCTTTCAAAACTGCTGTGTCTAAAGGAAGGTTCAGCACTGTGAGTTGAATACACACAACACAAAGAAGTTACTGAGAATTCTTCTGTCTAGCATTATATGAAGTAATCCCGTTTCCATCGAAGGCCTCAAACAGGTCCAAATATCCACTTGCAGACATTACAAACAGAGTGTTTCCAAACTGCTCTGTGAAAAGAAAGGTTAAATTCTGTGAGTTGAACGCACACATAAGAAATTAGTTTCTGAGAATGATTCTGTCTAGTTTTTATTGGAAGATATTTCCTTTTCTATGAACGGACTCAAATCGCTTGAAATCTCCACAAGCAAATTACACAAAAAGAGTGTTTCAAAACTGCTGTGTCTAAAGCAAGGTTCAACATTGTAAGTTGAATACACACAACACAAAGAAGTTACTGAGAATTCTTCTGTCTAGCATTCTATGAAGAAATCCCGTTTCCAACGAAGGCCTCAAAGAGGTCCAAATATCCACTTGCAGACTTTGCAAACAGAGTGTTTCCAAACTGCTCTATGAAGAGTAAGGTTAAATTCCGTTAGGTGAATGCACACATCACAATGCGTTTTCTCAGAATCATTCTGTCTTCTTTTTATACGAAGATATTTCCTTTTCTACCATTGGCCTCATTTCGCTTGAAATCTCCACACGCAAATTCCAGAAAAAGAGTGTTTCAAATCGGCTCTGTCTAAAAGATGGTTCAACTCTGTGAGTTGAATAAACAGAACAGAAAGAAGGTACTGAGAATTCTTCTATCTAGCATTATATGAAAAAATCCCGTTCTAATGAAGGCCTCAAAGAGATCCAAATATCCACTTGCAGACGTTAGAAACAGAGTGTTTTCAAACTGCTCTATGAAAAGAAAGGTTAAACTCTGTGAGATGAATGCACACATCACAAAGCAGTTTCTCAGAACGATTCTGTCTTGTTTTTATACGAAGATATTTCCTTTTCTACCATTGACCTCGAAGTGCTTGATATCTCCACTTGCAAAATGCACAAAAAGAGAGTTTCAAATCTGCTCTGTCTAAAGAAAGTTCAACTCTGTGAGTTGAATACACACAACCCAAAAATGTTACTGAGAATTCTTCTGTCTAGCATTCTATGAAGAAATCCCGTTTCCAACGAAGGCCTCAAACAGGTCCAAAAATCCACTTGCAGACTTTACAAACAGAGTGTTTCCAAACTGCTCTATGAAAAGAAAGGTTAAACTCTGTGAGTTGAACGCACACATAAGAAATTGGTTTCTGAGAATGATTCTGTCTAGTTTTTATTGGAAGATATTTCCTTTTCTATGAACGGACTCAAATCGCTTGAAATCTCCACAAGCAAATTACACAAAAAGAGTCTTTCAAAACTGCTGTGTCTAAAGGAAGGTTCAACACTGTGAGTTGAATACACACAACACAAAGAAGTTACTGAGAATTCTTCTGTCTAGCATTATATGAAGTAATCCCGTTTCCATCGAAGTCCTCAAACAGGTCCAAATATCCACTTGCAGACATTACAAACAGAGTGTTTCCAAACTGCTCTGTGAAAAGAAAGGTTAAATTCTGTGAGTTGAACGCACACATAAGAAATTAGTTTCTGAGAATGATTCTGTCTAGTTTTTATTGGAAGATATTTCCTTTTCTATGAACGGCCTCAAATCGCTTGAAATCTCCACAAGCAAATTACACAAAAAGAGTGTTTCAAAACTGCTGTGTCTAAAGCAAGGTCCAACATTGTAAGTTGAATACGCACAACACAAAGAAGTTACTGAGAATTCTTCTGTCTAGCATTCTATGAAGAAATACCGTTTCCAACGAAGGCCTCAAAGAGGTCCAAATATCCACTTGCAGACTTTACAAACAGAGTGTTTCCGAACTGCTTTGTGAAGAGAAAGGTTAAACTCCATGAGCTGAATGCACACATCACAAAGTAGTTTCTCAGAATCATTCTGTCTTCTTATTATACGAAGATATTTCCTTTTCTACCATTGGCCTCAATTCGCTTGAAATCTCCTCATGCAAATTCCAGAAAAAGAGTGATTCAAATCGGTTCAGTCTAAAAGATGGTTCAACTCTGTGAGTTGAATAAACAGAACACAAAGAAGTTACTTAGAATTCTTCTGTCTAGCATTATATGAAAAAATCCCGTTTCCAACGAATGCCTCAAAGAGGTCCAAATATCCACTTGCAGACGTTAGAAACAGAGTGTTTCCAAACTGCTCTATGAAAAGAAAGGTTAAACTCTGTGAGCTGAATGCACACATCACAAAGCAGTTTCTCAGAATGATTCTGTCTTGTTTTTGTACGAAGATATTTCCTTTTCTACCATTGACCTCGAAGCGCTTGAAATCTCCACTGGCAAAATCCACAGAAAGAGAGTTTCAAATCTGCTCTGTCTAAAGAAAGTTCAACTCTGTGAGTTGAATACACACAACCCAAAAGTGTTACTGAGAATTCTTCTGTCTAGCATTCTATGAAGAAATCCCGTTTCCAACGAAGGCCTCAAAGAGGTCCAAATATCCACTTGCAGACTTTACAAACTTAGTTTTTCCAAACTGCTCTGTGAAAAGAAATGTTAAACTCTGTGAGTTGAACGCACACATAAGAAATTAGTTTCTGAGAATGATTCTGTCTAGTTTTTATTGGAAGATATTTCCTTTTCTATGAACGGCCTCAAATCGCTTGAAATCTCCACAAGCAAATTACACAAAAAGAGTCTTTCAAAACTGCTGTGTCTAAAGCAAGGTTCAACATTGTAAGTTGAATACGCACAACACAAAGAAGTTTCTGAGAATTCTTATGTCTAGCATTCTATGAAGAAATCCCGTTTCCAACGAAGGCCTCAAAGAGGTCCAAATATCCACTTGCAGACTTTGCAAACAGAGTGTTTCCAAACTGCTCTATGAAGAGTAAGGTTAAATTCCGTTAGGTGAATGCACACATCACAATGCGTTTTCTCAGAATCATTCTGTCTTCTTTTTATACGAAGATATTTCCTTTTCTACCATTGGCCTCATTTCGATTGAAATCTCCACACGCAAATTCCAGAAAAAGAGTGTTTCAAATCGGCTCTGTCTAAAAGATGGTTCAACTCTGTGAGTTGAATAAACAGAACAGAAAGAAGGTACTGAGAATTCTTCTATCTAGCATTATATGAAAAAATCCCGTTCCAATGAAGGCCTCAAAGAGATCCAAATATCCACTTGCAGACGTCAGAAACAGAGTGTTTTCAAACTGCTCTATGAAAAGAAAGGTTAAACTCTGTGAGATGAATGCACACATCACAAAGCAGTTTCTCAGAACGATTCTGTCTTGTTTTTATACGAAGATATTTCCTTTTCTACCATTGACCTCGAAGTGCTTGATATCTCCACTTGCAAAATGCACAAAAAGAGAGTTTCAAATCTGCTCTGTCTAAAGAAAGTTCAACTCTGTGAGTTGAATACACACAACCCAAAAATGTTACTGAGAATTCTTCTGTCTAGCATTCTATGAAGAAATCCCGTTTCCAACGAAGGCCTCAAACAGGTCCAAAAATCCACTTGCAGACTTTACAAACAGAGTGTTTCCAAACTGCTCTATGATAAGAAAGGTTAAACTCTGTGAGTTGAACGCACACATAAGAAATTGGTTTCTGAGAATGATTCTGTCTAGTTTTTATTGGAAGATATTTCCTTTTCTATGAACGGACTCAAATCGCTTGAAATCTCCACAAGAAAATTACACAAAAAGAGTCTTTCAAAACTGCTGTGTCTAAAGGAAGGTTCAACACTGTGAGTTGAATACACACAACACAAAGAAGTTACTGAGAATTCTTCTGTCTAGCATTATATGAAGTAATCCCGTTTCCATCGAAGGCCTCAAACAGGTCCAAATATCCACTTGCAGACATTACAAACAGAGTGTTTCCAAACTGCTCTGTGAAAAGAAAGGTTAAATTCTGTGAGTTGAACGCACACATAAGAAATTAGTTTCTGAGAATGATTCTGTCTAGTTTTTATTGGAAGATATTTCCTTTTCTATGAACGGCCTCAAATCGCTTGAAATCTCCACAAGCAAATTACACAAAAAGAGTGTTTCAAAACTGCTGTGTCTAAAGTAAGGCTCAACATTGTAAGTTGAATACGCACAACACAAAGAAGTTACTGAGAATTCTTCTGTCTAGAATTCTATGAAGAAATCCCGTTTCCAACGAAGGCCTCAAAGAGGTCCAAATATCCACTTGCAGACTTTGCAAACAGAGTGTTTCCAAACTGCTCTACGAAGAGTAAGGTTAAATTCCGTGAGGTGAATGCACACATCACAATGTGTTTTCTCAGAATCATTCTGTCTTCTTTTTATACGAAGATATTTCCTTTTCTACCATTGGCCTCATTTCGCTTGAAATCTCCACACGCAAATTCCAGAAAAAGAGTGTTTCAAATCGGCTCTGTCTAAAAGATGCTTCAACTCTGTGAGTTGAATAAACAGAACAGAAAGAAGTTACTGAGAAGTCTTCTGTCTAGCATTATATGAAAAAATCCCGTTTCCAATGAAGGCCTCAAAGAGATCCAAATATCCACTTGAAGACGTTAGAAACAGAGTGTTTTCAAACTGCTCTATGAAAAGAATGGTTGAACTCTGTGAGATGAATGCACACATCACAAAGCAGTTTCTCAGAATGATTCTGTCTTGTTTTTATACGAAGATATTTGCTTTTCTATCATTGACCTCGAAGCGCTTGATATCTCCACTTGCAAAATCCACAAAAAGAGAGTTTCAAATCTGCTCTGTCTAAAGAAATTTCAACTCTGTGAGTTGAATACACACAACCCAAAAATGTTACTGAGAATTCTTCTGTCTAGCATTCTATGAAGAAATCCCGTTTCCAACGAAGGCCTCAAGCAGTTCCAAATATCCACTTGCAGACTTTACAAACAGAGTGTTTCCAAACTGCTCTATGAAAAGAAAGTTTAAACTCTGTGAGTTGAACGCACACATAAGAAATTAGTTTCTGAGAATGATTCTGTCTAGTTTTTATTGGAAGATATTTCCTTTTCTATGAACGGACTAAAATCGCTTGAAATCTCCACAAGCAAATTACACAAAAAGAGTCTTTCAAAACTGCTGTGTCTAAAGGAAGGTTAAACACTGTGAGTTGAATACACACAACACAAAGAAGTTACTGAGAATTCTTCTGTCTAGCATTCTATGAAGAAATCCCGTTTCCAACGAAGGCCTCAAAGAGGTCCAAATATCCACTTGCAGACTTTACAAACAGAGTGTTTCCCAACTGCTTTGTGAAGAGAAAGGTTAAACTCCATGAGCTGAATGCACACATCACAAAGTAGTTTCTCAGAATCATTCTGTCTTCTTATTATACGAAGATATTTCCTTTTCTACCATTGGCCTCGAAGCGCTTGAAATCTCCACATGCAAATTCCAGAAAAAGAGTGATTCAAATCGGTTCAGTCTAAAAGATGGTTCAACTCTGTGAGTTGAATAAACAGAACACAAAGAAGTTACTTAGAATTTTTCTGTCTAGCATTATATGAAAAAATCCCGTTTCCAACGAATGCCTCAAAGAGGTCCAAATATCCACTTGCAGACGTTAGAAACAGAGTGTTTCCAAACTGCTCTATGAAAAGAAAGGTTAAACTCTGTGAGATGAATGCACACATCACAAAGCAGTTTCTCAGAACGATTCTGTCTTGTTTTTATACGAAGATATTTCCTTTTCTACCATTGACCTCGAAGTGCTTGATATCTCCACTTGCAAAATGCACAAAAAGAGAGTTTCAAATCTGCTCTGTCTAAAGAAAGTTCAACTCTGTGAGTTGAATACACACAACCCAAAAATGTTACTGAGAATTCTTCTGTCTAGCATTCTATGAAGAAATCCCGTTTCCAACGAAGGCCTCAAACAGGTCCAAAAATCCACTTGCAGACTTTACAAACAGAGTGTTTCCAAACTGCTCTATGAAAAGAAAGGTTAAACTCTGTGAGTTGGACGCACACATAAGAAATTGGTTTCTGAGAATGATTCTGTCTAGTTTTTATTGGAAGATATTTCCTTTTCTATGAACGGACTCAAATCGCTTGAAATCTCCACAAGAAAATTACACAAAAAGAGTCTTTCAAAACTGCTGTGTCTAAAGGAAGGTTCAACACTGTGAGTTGAATACACACAACACAAAGAAGTTACTGAGAATTCTTCTGTCTAGCATTATATGAAGTAATCCCGTTTCCATCGAAGGCCTCAAACAGGTCCAAATATCCACTTGCAGACATTACAAACAGAGTGTTTCCAAACTGCTCTGTGAAAAGAAAGGTTAAATTCTGTGAGTTGAACGCACACATAAGAAATTAGTTTCTGAGAATGATTCTGTCTAGTTTTTATTGGAAGATATTTCCTTTTCTATGAACGGCCTCAAATCGCTTGAAATCTCCACAAGCAAATTACACAAAAAGAGTGTTTCAAAACTGCTGTGTCTAAAGTAAGGTTCAACATTGTAAGTTGAATACGCACAACACAAAGAAGTTACTGAGAATTCTTCTGTCTAGAATTCTATGAAGAAATCCCGTTTCCAACGAAGGCCTCAAAGAGATCCAAATATCCACTTGCAGACTTTGCAAACAGAGTGTTTCCAAACTGCTCTACGAAGAGTAAGGTTAAATTCCGTGAGGTGAATGCACACATCACAATGTGTTTTCTCAGAATCATTCTGTCTTCTTTTTATACGAAGATATTTCCTTTTCTACCATTGGCCTCATTTCGCTTGAAATCTCCACACGCAAATTCCAGAAAAAGAGTGTTTCAAATCGGCTCTGTCTAAAAGATGCTTCAACTCTGTGAGTTGAATAAACAGAACAGAAAGAAGTTACTGAGAAGTCTTCTGTCTAGCATTATATGAAAAAATCCCGTTTCCAATGAAGGCCTCAAAGAGATCCAAATATCCACTTGAAGACGTTAGAAACAGAGTGTTTTCAAACTGCTCTATGAAAAGAATGGTTGAACTCTGTGAGATGAATGGACACATCACAAAGCAGTTTCTCAGAATGATTCTGTCTTGTTTTTATACGAAGATATTTCCTTTTCTATCATTGACCTCGAAGCGCTTGATATCTCCACTTGCAAAATCCACAAAAAGAGAGTTTCAAATCTGCTCTGTCTAAAGAAATTTCAACTCTGTGAGTTGAATACACACAACCCAAAAATGTTACTGAGAATTCTTCTGTCTAGCATTCTATGAAGAAATCCCGTTTCCAACGAAGGCCTCAAGCAGTTCCAAATATCCACTTGCAGACTTTACAAACAGAGTGTTTCCAAACTGCTCTATGAAAAGAAAGTTTAAACTCTGTGAGTTGAACGCACACATAAGAAATTAGTTTCTGAGAATGATTCTGTCTAGTTTTTATTGGAAGATATTTCCTTTTCTATGAACGGACTAAAATCGCTTGAAATCTCCACAAGCAAATTACACAAAAAGAGTCTTTCAAAACTGCTGTGTCTAAAGGAAGGTTAAACACTGTGAGTTGAATACACACAACACAAAGAAGTTACTGAGAATTCTTATGTCTAGCATTCTATGAAGAAATCCCGTTTCCAACGAAGGCCTCAAAGAGGTCCAAATATCCACTTGCAGACTTTGCAAACAGAGTGTTTCCAAACTGCTCTATGAAGAGTAAGGTTAAATTCCGTTAGGTGAATGCACACATCACAATGCGTTTTCTCAGAATCATTCTGTCTTCTTTTTATACGAAGATATTTCCTTTTCTACCATTGGCCTCATTTCGCTTGAAATCTCCACACGCAAATTCCAGAAAAAGAGTGTTTCAAATCGGCTCTGTCTAAAAGATGGTTCAACTCTGTGAGTTGAATAAACAGAACAGAAAGAAGGTACTGAGAATTCTTCTATCTAGCATTATATGAAAAAATCCCGTTCCAATGAAGGCCTCAAAGAGATCCAAATATCCACTTGCAGACGTTAGAAACAGAGTGTTTTCAAACTGCTCTATGAAAAGAAAGGTTAAACTCTGTGAGATGAATGCACACATCACAAAGCAGTTTCTCAGAACGATTCTGTCTTGTTTTTATACGAAGATATTTCCTTTTCTACCATTGACCTCGAAGTGCTTGATATCTCCACTTGCAAAATGCACAAAAAGAGAGTTTCAAATCTGCTCTGTCTAAAGAAAGTTCAACTCTGTGAGTTGAATACACACAACCCAAAAATGTTACTGAGAATTCTTCTGTCTAGCATTCTATGAAGAAATCCCGTTTCCAACGAAGGCCTCAAACAGGTCCAAAAATCCACTTGCAGACTTTACAAACAGAGTGTTTCCAAACTGCTCTATGAAAAGAAAGGTTAAACTCTGTGAGTTGAACGCACACATAAGAAATTGGTTTCTGAGAATGATTCTGTCTAGTTTTTATTGGAAGATATTTCCTTTTCTATGAACGGACTCAAATCGCTTGAAATCTCCACAAGAAAATTGCACAAAAAGAGTCTTTCAAAACTGCTGTGTCTAAAGGAAGGTTCAACACTGTGAGTTGAATACACACAACACAAAGAAGTTACTGAGAATTCTTCTGTCTAGCATTCTATGAAGAAATCCCGTTTCCAACGAAGGCCTCAAAGAGGTCCAAATATCCACTTGCAGACTTTACAAACAGAGTGTTTCCCAACTGCTTTGTGAAGAGAAAGGTTAAACTCCATGAGCTGAATGCACACATCACAAAGTAGTTTCTCAGAATCATTCTGTCTTCTTATTATACGAAGATATTTCCTTTTCTACCATTGGCCTCGAAGCGCTTGAAATCTCCACATGCAAATTCCAGAAAAAGAGTGATTCAAATCGGTTCAGTCTAAAAGATGGTTCAACTCTGTGAGTTGAATAAACAGAACACAAAGAAGTTACTTAGAATTTTTCTGTCTAGCATTATATGAAAAAATCCCGTTTCCAACGAATGCCTCAAAGAGGTCCAAATATCCACTTGCAGACGTTAGAAACAGAGTGTTTCCAAACTGCTCTATGAAAAGAAAGGTTAAACTCTGTGAGATGAATGCACACATCACAAAGCAGTTTCTCAGAACGATTCTGTCTTGTTTTTATACGAAGATATTTCCTTTTCTACCATTGACCTCGAAGTGCTTGATATCTCCACTTGCAAAATGCACAAAAAGAGAGTTTCAAATCTGCTCTGTCTAAAGAAAGTTCAACTCTGTGAGTTGAATACACACAACCCAAAAATGTTACTGAGAATTCTTCTGTCTAGCATTCTATGAAGAAATCCCGTTTCCAACGAAGGCCTCAAACAGGTCCAAAAATCCACTTGCAGACTTTACAAACAGAGTGTTTCCAAACTGCTCTATGAAAAGAAAGGTTAAACTCTGTGAGTTGGACGCACACATAAGAAATTGGTTTCTGAGAATGATTCTGTCTAGTTTTTATTGGAAGATATTTCCTTTTCTATGAACGGCCTCAAATCGCTTGAAATCTCCACAAGCAAATTACACAAAAAGAGTCTTTCAAAACTGCTGTGTCTAAAGGAAGGTTCAACACTGTGAGTTGAATACACACAACACAAAGAAGTTACTGAGAATTCTTCTGTCTAGCATTCTATGAAGAAATCCCGTTTCCAACGAAGGCCTCAAAGAGGTCCAAATATCCACTTGGAGACTTTACAAACAGAGTGTTTCCGAACTGCTTTGTGAAGAGAAAGGTTAAACTCCGTGAGCTGAATGCACACATCACAAAGTAGTTTCTCAGAATCATTCTGTCTTCTTATTATACGAAGATATTTCCGTTTCTACCATTGGCCTCAATTCGCTTGAAATCTCCACACGCAAATTCCAGAAAAAGAGTGATTCAAATCGGTTCAGTCTAAAAGATGTTTCAACTCTGTGAGTTGAATAAACAGAACACAAAGAAGTTACTTAGAATTCTTCTGTCTAGCATTATATGAAAAAATCCCGTTTCCAACGAATGCCTCAAAGAGGTCCAAATATCCACTTGCAGACGTTAGAAACAGAGTGTTTCCAAACTGCTCTATGAAAAGAAAGGTTAAACTCTGTGAGCTGAATGCACACATCACAAAGCAGTTTCTCAGAATGATTCTGTCTTGTTTTTGTACGAAGATATTTCCTTTTCTACCATTGACCTCGAAGCGCTTGAAATCTCCACTTGCAAAATCCACAGAAAGAGAGTTTCAAATCTGCTCTGTCTAAAGAAAGTTCAACTCTGTGAGTTGAATACACACAACCCAAAAGTGTTACTGAGAATTCTTCTGTCTAGCATTCTATGAAGAAATCCCGTTTCCAACGAAGGCCTCAAAGAGGTCCAAATATCCACTTGCAGACTTTACAAACTGAGTGTTTCCAAACTGCTCTATGAAAAGAAAGGTTAAACTCTGTGAGTTGAACGCACACATAAGAAATTAGTTTCTGAGAAGGATTCTGTCTAGTTTTTATTGGAAGATATTTCCTTTTCTATGAACGGCCTCAAATCGCTTGAAATCTCCACAAGCAAATTACGCAAAAAGAGTCTTTCAAAACTGCTGTGTCTAAAGGAAGGTTCAACACTGTGAGTTGAATACACACAACACAAAGAATTTGCTGAGAATTCTTCTGTCTAGCATTATATGAAGAAATCCCGTTTCCAACGAAGGCCTCAAACAGGTCCAAATATCCACTTGCAGACCTTACAAACAGAGTTTTTCCAAACTGCTCTGTGAAAAGAAAGGTTAAACTCTGTGAGTTGAACGCACACATAAGAAATTAGTTTCTGAGAATGATTCTGTCTAGTTTTTATTGGAAGATATTTCCTTTTCTATGAACGGCCTCAAATCGCTTGAAATCACCACAAGCAAATTACACAAAAAGAGTGTTTCAAAACTGCTGTGTCTAAAGCAAGGTTCAACATTGTAAGTTGAATACGCACAACACAAAGAAGTTACTGAGAATTCTTATGCCTAGCATTCTATGAAGAAATACCGTTTCCAACGAAGGCCTCAAAGAGGTCCAAATATCCACTTGCAGACTTTGCAAACAGAGTGTTTCCAAACTTCTCTATGAAGAGTAAGGTTAAATTCCGTGAGGTGAATGCACACTTCACAATGTGTTTTCTCAGAGTCATTCTGTCTTCTTTTTATACGAAGATATTTCCTTTTCTACCATTGGCCTCATTTCGCTTGAAATCTCCACACGCAAATTCCAGAAAAAGAGTGTTTCAAATCGGCTCTGTCTAAAAGATGCTTCAACTCTGTGAGTTGAATAAACAGAACAGAAAGAAGATACTGAGAATTCTTCTGTCTAGCATTATATGAAAAAATCCCGTTCCAATGAAGGCCTCAAAGAGATCCAAATATCCACTTGCAGACGTTAGAAACAGAGTGTTTTCAAACTGCTCTATGAAAAGAAAGGTTAAACTCTGTGAGCTGAATGCACACATCCCAAAGCAGTTTCTCAGAACGATTCTGTCTTGTTTTTATACGAAGATATTTCCTTTTCTACCATTGACTTCGAAGCGCTTGATATCTCCACTTCCAAAATGCACAAAAAGAGAGTTTCAAATCTGCTCTGTCTAAAGAAAGTTCAACTCTGTGAGTTGAATACACACAACCCAAAAATGTTACTGAGAAGTCTTCTGTCTAGCATTCTATGAAGAAACCCAGTTTCCAACGAAGGCCTCAAACAGTTCCAAATATCCACTTGCAGACTTTACAAACAGAGTGTTTCCAAACTGCTCTATGAAAAGAAAGGTTAAACTCTGTGAGTTGAACGCACACATAAGAAATTGGTTTCTGAGAATGATTCTGTCTAGTTTTTATTGGAAGATATTTCCTTTTCTATGAATGGCCTCAAATCGCTTGAAATCTCCACAAGCAAATTACACAAAAAGAGTCTTTCAAAACTGCTGTGTCTAAAGGAAGGTTCAACACTGTGAGTTGAATACACACAACACAAAGAAGTTACTGAGAATTCTTCTGTCTAGCATTCTATGAAGAAATCCCGTTTCCAACGAAGGCCTCAAAGAGGTCCAAATATCCACTTGCAGCCTTTACAAACAGAGTGTTTGCAAACTGCTCTATGAAGAGTAAGGTTAAACTCCGTGAGGTGAATGCACACATCACAATGTGGTTTCTCAGAATCATTCTGTCTTCTTTTTATACGAAGATATTTCCTTTTCTACCATTGGCCTCATTTCGCTTGAAATCTCCACACGCAAATTCCAGAAAAAGAGTGTTTCAAATCGGCTCTGTCTAAAAGATGGTTCAACTCTGTGAGTTGAATCAACAGAACAGAAAGAAGTTACTGAGAATTCTTCTGTCTAGCATTATATGAAGAAATCCCGTTTCCAACGAAGGCCTCAAAGAGGTCCAAATATCCACTTGGAGACTTTACAAACAATGTGTTTCCAAACTGCTCTGTTAAGAGAAAGGTTAAACTCCGTGAGCTGAATGCACACATCACAAAGTAGTTTCTCAGAATCATTCTGTCTTCTTATTATACGAAGATATTTCCTTTTCTACCATTGGCCTCAATTCGCTTGAAATCTCCACACGCAAATTCCAGAAAAAGAGTGATTCAAATCGGTTCAGTCTAAAAGATGGTTCAACTCTGTGAGTTGAATACACACAACACAAAGAAGTTACTTAGAATTCTTCTGTCTAGCATTATATGAAAAAATCCCGTTTCCAACGAATGCCTCAAAGAGGTCCAAATATCCACTTGCAGACGTTGGAAATAGAGTGTTTCCAAAGTGCTCTATGAAAAGAAAGGTTAAACTCTGTGAGCTGAATGCACACATCACAAAGGAGTTTCTCAGAATGATTCTGTCTTGTTTTTGTACGAAGATATTTCCTTTTCTACCATTGACCTCGAAGCGCTTGAAATCTCCACTTGCAAAATCCACAGAAAGAGAGTTTCAAATCTGCTCTGTCTAAAGAAAGTTCAACTCTGTGAGTTGAATACACACAACCCAAAAGTGTTACTGAGAATTCTTCTGTCTAGCATTCTATGAAGAAATCCCGTTTCCAAAGAAGGCATCAAAGAGGTCCAAATATCCACTTGCAGACTTTACAAACAGAGTGTTTCCAAACTGCTCTATGAAAAGAAAGGTTAAACTCTGTGAGTTGAACGCACACATAAGAAATTAGTTTCTGAGAAGGATTCTGTCTAGTTTTTATTGGAAGATATTTCCTTTTCTATGAACGGCCTCAAATCGCTTGAAATCTCCACAAGCAAATTACACAAAAAGAGTCTTTCAAAACTGCTGTGTCTAAAGGAAGGTTCAACACTGTGAGTTGAATACACACAACACAAAGAAGTTACTGAGAATTCTTCTGTCTAGCATTATATGAAGAAATCCCGTTTCCAACGAAGGCCTCAAACAGGTCCAAATATCCACTTGCAGACCTTACAAACAGAGTTTTTCCAAACTGCTCTGTGAAAAGAAAGGTTAAAGTCTGTGAGTTGAACGCACACATAAGAAATTAGTTTCTGAGAATGATTCTGTCTAGTTTTTATTGGAAGATATATCCTTTTCTATGAACGGACTAAAATCGCTTGAAATCTCCACAAGCAAATTACACAAAAAGAGTCTTTCAAAACTGCTGTGTCTAAAGGAAGGTTCAACACTGTGAGTTGAATACACACAACACAAAGAAGTTACTGAGAATTCTTCTGTCTAGCATTCTATGAAGAAATCCCGTTTCCAACGAAGGCCTCAAAGAGGTCCAAATATCCACTTGGAGACTTTACAAACAGAGTGTTTCCAAACTGCTCTATGAAGAGAAAGGTTAAACTCCGTGAGCTGAATGCACACATCACAAAGTAGTTTCTCAGAATCATTCTGTCTTCTTATTATACGAAGATATTTCCTTTTCTACCATTGGCCTCATTTCGCTTGAAATCTCCACACGCAAATTCCAGAAAAAGAGTGTTTCAAATCGGCTCTGTCTAAAAGATGGTTCAACTCTGTGAGTTTAATCAACAGAACAGAAAGAAGTTACTGAGAATTCTTCTGTCTAGCATTATATGAAAAAATCCCGTTTCCAACGAAGGCATCAAAGAAATCCAAATATCCACTTGCAGACGTTAGAAACAGAGTTTTTCCAAACTGCTCTATGAAAAGAAAGGTTAAACTCTGTGAGCTGAATGCACACATCACAAAGCAGTTTCTCAGAATGATTCTGTCTTGTTTTTGTACGAAGATATTTCCTTTTCTACCATTGACCTCGAAGCGCTTGAAATCTCCACTTGCAAAATCCACAGAAAGAGAGTTTCAAATCTGCTCTGTCTAAAGAAAGTTCAACTCTGTGAGTTGAATACACACAACCCAAAAGTGTTACTGAGAATTCTTCTGTCTAGCATTCTATGAAGAAATCCCGTTTCCAACGAAGGCCTCAAAGAGGTCCAAATATCCACATGCAGACTTTACAAACTGAGTGTTTCCAAACTGCTGTATGAAAAGAAAGGTGAAACTCTGTGAGCTGAATGCACACATCACAAAGCAGTTTCACAGAATGATTCTGTCTTGTTTTTCTACGAAGATATTTCCTTTTCTACCATTGACCTCGAAGGGCTTGAAATCTCCACTTGCAAAATCCACAGAAAGAGAGTTTCAAATCTGCTCTGTCTAAAGAAAGTTCAACTCTGTGAGTTGAATACACACAACCCAAAAGTGTTACTGAGAATTCTTCTGTCTAGCATTCTATGAAGAAATCCCGTTTCCAAAGAAGGCCTCAAAGAGGTCCAAATATCCACTTGCAGACTTTTCAAACTGAGTGTTTCCAAACTGCTCTATGAAAAGAAAGTTTAAAGTCTGTGAGTTGAACGCACACATAAGAAATTAGTTTCTGAGAATGATTCTGTCTAGTTTTTATTGGAAGATATTTCCTTTTCTATGAAAGGCCTCAAATCGCTTGAAATCTCCACAAGCAAATTACACAAAAAGAGTCTTTCAAAACTGCTGTGTCTAAAGGAGGGTTCAACACTGTGAGTTGAATACACACAACACAAAGAAGTTACTGAGAATTCTTCTGTCTAGCATTATATGAAGAAATCCCGTTTCCAAGGAAGGCCTCAAACACGTCCAAATACCACTTGCAGACCTTACAAACAGAGTGTTTCCAAACTGCTCTGTGAAAAGAAAGGTTAAAATCTGTGAGTTGAACGCACACATAAGAAATTAGTTTCTGAGAATGATTCTGTCCAGTTTTTATTGGAAGATATTTCCTTTTCTATGAACGGACTCAAATCGCTTGAAATCTCCACAAGCAAATTACACAAAAAGAGTCTTTCAAAACTGCTGTGTCTAAGGGAAGGTTCAACACTGTGAGTTGAATACACACAACACAAAGAAGTTACTGATAATTCTTATGTCTAGCATTCTATGAAGAAATCCCGTTTCCAACGAAGGCCTCAAAGAGGTCCAAATATCCACTTGCAGCCTTTACAAACAGAGTGTTTGCAAACTGCTCTATGAAGAGTAACGTTAAACTCCGTGAGGTGAATGCACACATCACAAAGTAGTTTCTCAGAATCATTCTGTCTTCTTATTATACGAAGATATTTCCTTTTCTACCATTGGCCTCAATTCGCTTGAAATCTCCACACGCAAATTCCAGAAAAAGAGTGATTCAAATCGGTTCAGTCTAAAAGATGGTTCAACTCTGTGAGTTGAATACACACAACACAAAGAAGTTACTTAGAATTCTTCTGTCTAGCATTATAAGAAAAAATCCCGTTTCCAACGAATGCCTCAAAAAGGTCCAAATATCCACTTGCAGACTTTACAAACTGAGTGTTTCCAAACTGCTCTATGAAAAGAAAGGTTAAACTCTGTGAGCTGAATGCACACATCACAAAGGAGTTTCTCAGAATGATTCTGTCTTGTTTTTGTACGAAGATATTTCCTTTTCTACCATTGACCTCGAAGCGCTTGAAATCTCCACTTGCAAAATCCACAAAAAGAGAGTTTCAAATCTGCTCTGTCTAAAGAAAGTTCAACTCTGTGAGTTGAATACACACAACCCAAAGATGTTACTGAGAATTCTTCTGTCTAGCATTCTATGAAGAAATCCCGTTTCCAACGAAGGCCTCAAACAGTTCCAATTATCCACATGCAGACCTTACAAACTGAGTGTTTCCAAACTGCTCTATGAAAAGAAAGGTTAAACTCTGTGAGTTGAACGCACACATAAGAAATTAGTTTCTGAGAATGATTCTGTCTAGTTTTTATTGGAAGATATTTCCTTTTCTATGAACGGCCTCAAATCGCTTGAAATCTCCACAAGCAAATTACATAAAAAGAGTCTTTCAAAACTGCTGTGTCTAAAGGAAGGTGCAACCCTGTGAGTTGAATACACACAACACAAAGAAGTTACTGAGATTTCTTCTGTCTAGCATTATATGAAGAAATCCCGTTTCCAACGAAGGCCTCAAACAGGTCCAAATATCCACTTGCAGACTTTACAAACAGTGTGTTTCCAAACAGCTCTATGAAAAGAAAGGTTAAACACTGTGAGTTAAGTGCACACATAAGAAATTAGTTTCTGAGAATGATTCTGTCTAGTTTTTATTGGAAGATATTTCCTTTTCTATGAACGGCCTCAAATCGCTTGAAATCTCCACAAGCAAATTACACAAAAAGAGTGTTTCAAAACTGCTGTGTCTAAAGGAAGGTTCAACATTGTAAGTTGAATACGCACAACACAAAGAAGTTACTGAGAATTCTTCTGTCTAGCATTCTATGAAGAAATACCGTTTCCAACGAAGGCCTCAAAGAGGTCCAAATATCCACTTGCAGACTTTACAAACTGAGTGTTTCCAAACTGCTCTATGAAAAGAAAGGTTAAACTCTGTGAGTTGAACGCACACATAAGAAATTAGTTTCTGAGAATGATTCCGTCTAGTATTTATTGGAAGATATTTCCTTCTCTATGAACGGCCTCAAATCGCTTGAAATCTCCGCAAGCAAATTACACAAAAAGAGTCTTTCAAAACTGCTGTGTCTAAAGGAAGGTTCAACACTGTGAGTTGAATACACACAACACAAAGAAGTTACTGAGAATTCTTCTGTCTAGCATTATATGAAGAAATCCTGTTTCCAACGAAGGCCTCAAACAGGTCCAAATATACACTTGCAGACTTTACAAACAGAGTGTTTCCAAACTGCTGTATGAAAAGAAAGGTTAAACTCTGTGAGTTGAACGCACACATAAGAAATTAGTTTCTGAGAATGATTCTGTCTAGTTTTTATTGGAAGATATTTCCTTTTCTATGAACGGCCTCAAATCGCTTGAAATCTCCACAAGCAAATTACACAAAAAGAGTCTTTCAAAACTGCTGTGTCTAAAGGAAGGTTAAACACTGTGAGTTGAATACACACAACACAAAGAAGTTACTGAGAATTCTTCTGTCTAGCATTATATGAAGAAATCCCGTTTCCAACGAAGGCCTCAAAGAGGTCCAAATATCCACTTGCAGACTTTACAAACAGAGTGTTTCCAAACTGCTCTATGAAGAGAAAGGTTAAACTCTGTGAGGTGAATGCACACATCACAATGTGGTTTCTCAGAATCATTCTGTCTTCTTTTTATACGAAGATATTTCCTTTTCTACCATGGGCCTCATTTCTCTTGAAATCTCCCCACGCAAATTCCAGAAAAAGAGTGTTTCAAATCGGCTCTGTCTAAAAGATGGTTCAACTCTGTGAGTTGAATAAACAGAACACAAAGAAGTTACTTAGAATTCTTCTGTCTAGCATTATATGAAAAAATCCCGTTTCCAACGAATGCCTCAAAGAGGTCGAAATATCCACTTGCAGACGTTAGAAACAGAGTGTTTTCAAACTGCTCTATGAAAAGAAAGGTTAAACTCTGTGAGATGAATGCACACATCACAAAGCAGTTTCTCAGAACGATTCTGTCTTGTTTTTATACGAAGATATTTCCTTTTCTACCATTGACCTCGAAGCGCTTGATATCTCCACTTGCAAAATGCACAAAAAGAGAGTTTCAAATCTGCTCTGTCTAAAGAAAGTTCAACTCTGTGAGTTGAATACACACAACCCAAAAATGTTACTGAGAATTCTTCTGTCTAGCATTCTATGAAGAAATCCCGTTTCCAACGAAGGCCTCAAACAGTTCCAAATATCCACTTGCAGACTTTACAAACAGAGTGTTTCCAAACTGCTCTATGAAAAGAAAGGTTAAACTCTGTGAGTTGAACGCACACATAAGAAATTGGTTTCTGAGAATGATTCTGTCTAGTTTTTATTGGAAGATATCTCCTTTTCTATGAACGGACTGAAATCGCTTGAAATCTCCACAAGCAAATTACACAAAAAGAGTCTTTCAAAACTGCTGTGTCTAAAGGAAGGTTCAACACTGTGAGTTGAATACACACAACACAAAGAAGTTACTGAGAATTCTTCTGTCTAGCATTATATGAAGTAATCCCGTTTCCATCGAAGGCCTCAAACGGGTCCAAATATCCACTTGCAGACATTACAAACAGAGTGTTTCCAAACCGCTCTGTGAAAAGAAAGGTGAAATTCTGTGAGTTGAACGCACACATAAGAAATTAGTTTCTGAGAATGATTCTGTCTAGTTTTTATTGGAAGATATTTCCTTTTCTATGAACGGACTCAAATCGCTTGAAATCTCCACAAGCAAATTACACAAAAAGAGTGTTTCAAAACTGCTGTGTCTAAAGGAAGGTTAAACACTGTGAGTTGAATACGCACAACACAAAGAAGTTACTGAGAATTCTTATGTCTAGCATTCTATGAAGAAATCCCTTTTCCAACCAAGGCCTCAAAGAGGTCCAAATATCTACTTGCAGACTTTACAAACAGAGTGTTTCCAAACTGCTCTATGAAGAGTAAGGATAAACTCCGTGAGGTGAATGCACACATCACAATGTGGTTTCTCAGAATCATTCTGTCTTCTTTTTATACGAAGATATTTCCTTTTCTACCATTGGCCTCATTTCGCTTGAAATCTCCACACGCAAATTCCAGAAAAAGAGTGTTTCAAATCGGCTCTGTCTAAAAGATGGTTCAACTCTGTGAGTTTAATAAACAGAACAGAAAGAAGTTACTGAGAAGTCTTCTGTCTAGCATTATATGAAAAAATCCCGTTTCCAACGAAGGCCTCAAAGAGATCCAAATATCCTCTTGCAGACGTTAGAAACAGAGTGTTTTCAAACTGCTCTATGAAAAGAAAGGTTAAAATCTGTGAGCTGAATGCACACATCACAAAGCAGTTTCACAGAATGATTCTGTCTTGTTTTTGTACGAAGATATTTCCTTTTCTACCATTGACCTCGAAGCGCTTGAAATCTCCACTTGCAAAATCCACAAAAAGAGAGTTTCAAATCTGCTCTGTCTAAAGAAAGTTCAACTCTGTGAGTTGAATACACACAACCCAAAAGTGTTACTGAGAATTCTTCTGTCTAGCATTCTATGAAGAAATCCCGTTTCCAACGAAGGCCTCAAAGAGGTCCAAATATCCACTTGCAGACTTTACAAACTGAGTGTTTCCAAACTGCTCTGTGAAAAGAAAGGTTAAACTCTGTGAGTTGAACGCACACATAAGAAATTAGTTTCTGAGAATGATTCTGTCTAGTTTTTATTGGAAGATATCTCCTTTTCTATGAACGGCCTCAAATCGCTTGAAATCTCCACAAGCAAATTACACAAAAAGAGTCTTTCAAAACTGCTGTGTCTAAAGGAAGGTTCAACACTGTGAGTTGAATACACACAACACAAAGAAGTTACTGAGAATTCTTCTGTCTAGCATTTTATGAAGAAATCCCGTTTCCAACGAAGGCCTCAAACCGGTCCAAATATCCACTTGCAGACCTTACAAACAGAGTTTTTCCAAACTGCTCTGTGAAAAGAAAGGTTAAACTCTGTGAGTTGAACGCACACATAAGAAATTAGTTTCTGAGAATGATTCTGTCTAGTTTTTATTGGAAGATATTTCCTTTTCTATGAACGGACTAAAATCGCTTGAAATCTCCACAAGCAAATTACACAAAAAGAGTCTTTCAAAACTGCTGTGTCTAAAGGAAGGTTAAACACTGTGAGTTGAATACACACAACACAAAGAAGTTACTGAGAATTCTTATGTCTAGCATTCTATGAAGAAATCCCGTTTCCAACGAAGGCCTCAAAGAGGTCCAAATATCTACTTGCAGACTTTACAAACAGAGTGTTTCCAAACTGCTCTATGAAGAGTAAGGTTAAACTCCGTGAGGTGAATGCACACATCACAATGTGGTTTCTCAGAATCATTCTGTCTTCTTTTTATACGAAGATATTTCCTTTTCTACCATTGGCCTCATTTCGCTTGAAATCTCCATACGCAAATTCCAGAGAAAGAGTGTTTCAAATCGGCTCTGTCTAAAAGATGGTTCAACTCTGTGAGTTGAATAAACAGAACAGAAAGAAGTTACTGAGAATTCTTCTGTCTAGCATTATATGAAAAAATCCCGTTTCCAACGAAGGCCTCAAAGAGATCCAAATATCCACTTGCAGACGTTAGAAACAGAGTGTTTTCAAACTGCTCTATGAAAAGAAAGGTTAAAATCTGTGAGCTGAATGCACACATCACAAAGCAGTTTCACAGAATGATTCTGTCTTGTTTTTGTACGAAGATATTTCCTTTTCTACCATTGACCTCGAAGCGCTTGAAATCTCCACTTGCAAAATCCACAAAAAGAGAGTTTCAAATCTGCTCTGTCTATTGAAAGTTCAACTCTGTGAGTTGAATACACACAACCCAAAAGTGTTACTGAGAATTCTTCTGTCTAGCATTCTATGAAGAAATCCCGTTTCCAACGAAGGCCTCAAACATTTCCAAATATCCACTTGCAGACTTTACAAACAGAGTGTTTCCAAACTGCTCTATGAAAAGAAAGGTTAAACTCTGTGAGTTGAACGCACACATAAGAAATTGGTTTCTGAGAATGATTCTGTCTAGTTTTTATTGGAAGATATTTCCTTTTCTATGAACGGCCTCAAATCGCTTGAAATCTCCACAAGCAAATTACACAAAAAGAGTCTTTCAAAACTGCTGTGTCTAAAGGAAGGTTCAACACTGTGAGTTGAATACACACAACACAAAGAAGTTACTGAGAATTCTTCTGTCTAGCATTATATGAAGAAATCCCGTTTCCAACGAAGGCCTCAAACAGGTCCAAATATCCACTTGCAGACTTTACAAACAGTGTGTTTCCAAACAGCTCTATGAAAAGAAAGGTTAAACACTGTGAGTTAAGTGCACACATAAGAAATTAGTTTCTGAGAATGATTCTGTCTAGTTTTTATTGGAAGATATTTCCTTTTCTATGAACGGCCTCAAATCGCTTGAAATCTCCACAAGCAAATTACACAAAAAGAGTGTTTCAAAACTGCTGTGTCTAAAGCAAGGTTCAACATTGTAAGTTGAATACTCACAACACAAAGAAGTTACTGAGAATTCTTCTGTCTAGCATTCTATGAAGAAATACCGTTTCCAACGAAGGCCTCAAAGAGGTCCAAATATCCACTTGCAGACTTTACAAACTGAGTGTTTCCAAACTGTTCTATGAAAAGAAAGGTTAAACTCTGTGAGTTGAACGCACACATAAGAAATTAGTTTCTGAGAATGATTCCGTCTAGTATTTATTGGAAGATATTTCCTTTTCTATGAACGGCCTCAAATCGCTTGAAATCTCCGCAAGCAAATTACACAAAAAGAGTCTTTCAAAACTGCTGTGTCTAAAGGAAGGTTCAACACTGTGAGTTGAATACACACAACACAAAGAAGTTACTGAGAATTCTTCTGTCTAGCATTATATGAAGAAATCCTGTTTCCAACGAAGGCCTCAAACAGGTCCAAATATACACTTGCACACTTTACAAAAAGAGTGTTTCCAAACTGCTCTATGAAAAGAAAGGTTAAACTCTGTGAGTTGAACGCACACATAAGAAATTAGTTTCTGAGAATGATTCTGTCTAGTTTTTATTGGAAGATATTTCCTTTTCTATGAACGGCCTCAAATCGCTTGAAATCTCCACAAGCAAATTACACAAAAAGAGTCTTTCAAAACTGCTGTGACTAAAGGAAGGTTAAACACTGTGAGTTGAATACACACAACACAAAGAAGTTACTGAGAATTCTTCTGTCTAGCATTATATGAAGAAATCCCGTTTCCAACGAAGGCCTCAAAGAGGTCCAAATATCCACTTGCAGACTTTACAAACAGAGTGTTTCCAAACTGCTCTATGAAGAGAAAGGTTAAACTCTGTGAGGTGAATGCACACATCACAATGTGGTTTCTCAGAATCATTCTGTCTTCTTTTTATACGAAGATATTTCCTTTTCTACCATGGGCCTCATTTCGCTTGAAATCTCCCCACGCAAATTCCAGAAAAAGAGTGTTTCAAATCGGCTCTGTCTAAAAGATGGTTCAACTCTGTGAGTTGAATAAACAGAACACAAAGAAGTTACTTAGAATTCTTCTGTCTAGCATTATATGAAAAAATCCCGTTTCCAACGAATGCCTCAAAGAGGTCGAAATATCCACTTGCAGACGTTAGAAACAGAGTGTTTTCAAACTGCTCTATGAAAAGAAAGGTTAAACTCTGTGAGATGAATGCACACATCACAAAGCAGTTTCTCAGAACGATTCTGTCTTGTTTTTACGAAGATATTTCCTTTTCTACCATTGACCTCGAAGCGCTTGATATCTCCACTTGCAAAATGCACAAAAAGAGAGTTTCAAATCTGCTCTGTCTAAAGAAAGTTCAACTCTGTGAGTTGAATACACACAACCCAAAAATGTTACTGAGAATTCTTCTGTCTAGCATTCTATGAAGAAATCCCGTTTCCAACGAAGGCCTCAAACAGTTCCAAATATCCACTTGCAGACTTTACAAACAGAGTGTTTCCAAACTGCTCTATGAGAAGAAAGGTTAAACTCTGTGAGTTGAACGCACACATAAGAAATTGGTTTCTGAGAATGATTCTGTCTAGTTTTTATTGGAAGATATCTCCTTTTCTATGAACGGACTGAAATCGCTTGAAATCTCCACAAGCAAATTACACAAAAAGAGTCTTTCAAAACTGCTGTGTCTAAAGGAAGGTTCAACACTGTGAGTTGAATACACACAACACAAAGAAGTTACTGAGAATTCTTCTGTCTAGCATTATATGAAGTAATCCCGTTTCCATCGAAGGCCTCAAACGGGTCCAAATATCCACTTGCAGACATTACAAACAGAGTGTTTCCAAACCGCTCTGTGAAAAGAAAGGTGAAATTCTGTGAGTTGAACGCACACATAAGAAATTAGTTTCTGAGAATGATTCTGTCTAGTTTTTATTGGAAGATATTTCCTTTTCTATGAACGGACTCAAATCGCTTGAAATCTCCACAAGCAAATTACACAAAAAGAGTGTTTCAAAACTGCTGTGTCTAAAGCAAGGTTCAACATTGTAAGTTGAATACGCACAACACAAAGAAGTTACTGAGAATTCTTCTGTCTACCATTCTATGAAGAAATACCGTTTCCAACGAAGGCCTCAAAGAGGTCCAAATATACACTTGCAGACTTTACAAACAGGGTGTTTCCAAACTGCTCTATGAAAAGAAAGGTTAAACTCTGTGAGTTGAACGCACACATAAGAAATTAGTTTCTGAGAATGATTCCGTCTAGTATTTATTGGAAGATATTTCCTTTTCTATGAACGGCCTCAAATCGCTTGAAATCTCCACAAGCAAATTACACAAAAAGAGTCTTTCAAAACTGCTGTGTCTAAAGGAAGGTTCAACACTGTGAGTTGAATACACACAACACAAAGAAGTTACTGAGAATTCTTCTGTCTAGCATTATATGAAGAAATCCTGTTTCCAACGAAGGCCTCAAACAGGTCCAAATATACACTTGCAGACTTTACAAACAGAGTGTTTCCAAACTGCTCTATGAAAAGAAAGGTTAAACTCTGTGAGTTGAACGCACACATAAGAAATTAGTTTCTGAGAATGATTCTGTCTAGTTTTTATTGGAAGATATTTCCTTTTCTATGAACGGCCTCAAATCGCTTGAAATCTCCACAAGCAAATTACACAAAAAGAGTCTTTCAAAACTGCTGTGTCTAAAGGAAGGTTAAACACTGTGAGTTGAATACACACAACACAAAGAAGTTACTGAGAATTCTTCTGTCTAGCATTATATGAAGAAATCCCGTTTCCAACGAAGGCCTCAAAGAGGTCCAAATATCCACTTGCAGACTTTACAAACAGAGTGTTTCCAAACTGCTCTATGAAGAGAAAGGTTAAACTCTGTGAGGTGAATTCACACATCACAATGTGGTTTCTCAGAATCTTTCTGTCTTCTTTTTATACGAAGATATTTCCTTTTCTACCATTGGCCTCATTTCGCTTGAAATCTCCCCACGCAAATTCCAGAAAAAGAGTGTTTCAAATCGGCTCTGTCTAAAAGATGGTTCAACTCTGTGAGTTGAATAAACAGAACACAAAGAAGTTACTTAGAATTCTTCTGTCTAGCATTATATGAAAAAATCCCGTTTCCAACGAATGCCTCAAAGAGGTCGAAATATCCACTTGCAGACGTTAGAAACAGAGTGTTTTCAAACTGCTCTATGAAAAGAAAGGTTAAACTCTGTGAGATGAATGCACACATCACAAAGCAGTTTCTCAGAACGATTCTGTCTTGTTTTTATAAGAAGATATTTCCTTTTCTACCATTGACATCGAAGCGCTTGATATCTCCACTTGCAAAATGCACAAAAAGAGAGTTTCAAATCTGCTCTGTCTAAAGAAAGTTCAACTCTGTGAGTTGAATACACACAACCCGAAAATGTTACTGAGAATTCTTCTGTCTAGCATTCTATGAAGAAATCCCGTTTCCAACGAAGGCCTCAAACAGTTCCAAATATCCACTTGCAGACTTTACAAACAGAGTGTTTCCAAACTGCTCTATGAAAAGAAAGGTTAAACTCTGTGAGTTGAACGCACACATAAGGAATTGGTTTCTGAGAATGATTCTGTCTAGTTTTTATTGGAAGATATCTCCTTTTCTATGAACGGACTGAAATCGCTTGAAATCTCCACAAGCAAATTACACAAAAAGAGTCTTTCAAAACTGCTGTGTCTAAAGGAAGGTTCAGCACTGTGAGTTGAATACACACAACACAAAGAAGTTACTGAGAATTCTTCTGTCTAGCATTATATGAAGTAATCCCGTTTCCATCGAAGGCCTCAAACAGGTCCAAATATCCACTTGCAGACATTACAAACAGAGTGTTTCCAAACTGCTCTGTGAAAAGAAAGGTTAAATTCTGTGAGTTGAACGCACACATAAGAAATTAGTTTCTGAGAATGATTCTGTCTAGTTTTTATTGGAAGATATTTCCTTTTCTATGAACGGACTCAAATCGCTTGAAATCTCCACAAGCAAATTACACAAAAAGAGTGTTTCAAAACTGCTGTGTCTAAAGCAAGGTTCAACATTGTAAGTTGAATACACACAACACAAAGAAGTTACTGAGAATTCTTCTGTCTAGCATTCTATGAAGAAATCCCGTTTCCAACGAAGGCCTCAAAGAGGTCCAAATATCCACTTGCAGACTTTGCAAACAGAGTGTTTCCAAACTGCTCTATGAAGAGTAAGGTTAAATTCCGTTAGGTGAATGCACACATCACAATGCGTTTTCTCAGAATCATTCTGTCTTCTTTTTATACGAAGATATTTCCTTTTCTACCATTGGCCTCATTTCGCTTGAAATCTCCACACGCAAATTCCAGAAAAAGAGTGTTTCAAATCGGCTCTGTCTAAAAGATGGTTCAACTCTGTGAGTTGAATGAACAGAACAGAAAGAAGGTACTGAGAATTCTTCTATCTAGCATTATATGAAAAAATCCCGTTCTAATGAAGGCCTCAAAGAGATCCAAATATCCACTTGCAGACGTTAGAAACAGAGTGTTTTCAAACTGCTCTATGAAAAGAAAGGTTAAACTCTGTGAGATGAATGCACACATCACAAAGCAGTTTCTCAGAACGATTCTGTCTTGTTTTTATACGAAGATATTTCCTTTTCTACCATTGACCTCGAAGTGCTTGATATCTCCACTTGCAAAATGCACAAAAAGAGAGTTTCAAATCTGCTCTGTCTAAAGAAAGTTCAACTCTGTGAGTTGAATACACACAACCCAAAAATGTTACTGAGAATTCTTCTGTCTAGCATTCTATGAAGAAATCCCGTTTCCAACGAAGGCCTCAAACAGGTCCAAAAATCCACTTGCAGACTTTACAAACAGAGTGTTTCCAAACTGCTCTATGAAAAGAAAGGTTAAACTCTGTGAGTTGAACGCACACATAAGAAATTGGTTTCTGAGAATGATTCTGTCTAGTTTTTATTGGAAGATATTTCCTTTTCTATGAACGGACTCAAATCGCTTGAAATCTCCACAAGCAAATTACACAAAAAGAGTCTTTCAAAACTGCTGTGTCTAAAGGAAGGTTCAACACTGTGAGTTGAATACACACAACACAAAGAAGTTACTGAGAATTCTTCTGTCTAGCATTATATGAAGTAATCCCGTTTCCATCGAAGTCCTCAAACAGGTCCAAATATCCACTTGCAGACATTACAAACAGAGTGTTTCCAAACTGCTCTGTGAAAAGAAAGGTTAAATTCTGTGAGTTGAACGCACACATAAGAAATTAGTTTCTGAGAATGATTCTGTCTAGTTTTTATTGGAAGATATTTCCTTTTCTATGAACGGCCTCAAATCGCTTGAAATCTCCACAAGCAAATTACACAAAAAGAGTGTTTCAAAACTGCTGTGTCTAAAGCAAGGTCCAACATTGTAAGTTGAATACGCACAACACAAAGAAGTTACTGATAATTCTTCTGTCTAGCATTCTATGAAGAAATACCGTTTCCAACGAAGGCCTCAAAGAGGTCCAAATATCCACTTGCAGACTTTACAAACAGAGTGTTTCCGAACTGCTTTGTGAAGAGAAAGGTTAAACTCCATGAGCTGAATGCACACATCACAAAGTAGTTTCTCAGAATCATTCTGTCTTCTTATTATACGAAGATATTTCCTTTTCTACCATTGGCCTCAATTCGCTTGAAATCTCCTCATGCAAATTCCAGAAAAAGAGTGATTCAAATCGGTTCAGTCTAAAAGATGGTTCAACTCTGTGAGTTGAATAAACAGAACACAAAGAAGTTACTTAGAATTCTTCTGTCTAGCATTATATGAAAAAATCCCGTTTCCAACGAATGCCTCAAAGAGGTCCAAATATCCACTTGCAGACGTTAGAAACAGAGTGTTTCCAAACTGCTCTATGAAAAGAAAGGTTAAACTCTGTGAGCTGAATGCACACATCACAAAGCAGTTTCTCAGAATGATTCTGTCTTGTTTTTGTACGAAGATATTTCCTTTTCTACCATTGACCTCGAAGCGCTTGAAATCTCCATTGGCAAAATCCACAGAAAGAGAGTTTCAAATCTGCTCTGTCTAAAGAAAGTTCAACTCTGTGAGTTGAATACACACAACCCAAAAGTGTTACTGAGAATTCTTCTGTCTAGCATTCTATGAAGAAATCCCGTTTCCAACGAAGGCCTCAAAGAGGTCCAAATATCCACTTGCAGACTTTACAAACTTAGTTTTTCCAAACTGCTCTGTGAAAAGAAAGGTTAAACTCTGTGAGTTGAACGCACACATAAGAAATTAGTTTCTGAGAATGATTCTGTCTAGTTTTTATTGGAAGATATTTCCTTTTCTATGAACGGCCTCAAATCGCTTGAAATCTCCACAAGCAAATTACACAAAAAGAGTCTTTCAAAACTGCTGTGTCTAAAGCAAGGTTCAACATTGTAAGTTGAATACGCACAACACAAAGAAGTTTCTGAGAATTCTTATGTCTAGCATTCTATGAAGAAATCCCGTTTCCAACGAAGGCCTCAAAGAGGTCCAAATATCCACTTGCAGACTTTGCAAACAGAGTGTTTCCAAACTGCTCTATGAAGAGTAAGGTTAAATTCCGTTAGGTGAATGCACACATCACAATGCGTTTTCTCAGAATCATTCTGTCTTCTTTTTATACGAAGATATTTCCTTTTCTACCATTGGCCTCATTTCGATTGAAATCTCCACACGCAAATTCCAGAAAAAGAGTGTTTCAAATCGGCTCTGTCTAAAAGATGGTTCAACTCTGTGAGTTGAATAAACAGAACAGAAAGAAGGTACTGAGAATTCTTCTATCTAGCATTATATGAAAAAATCCCGTTCCAATGAAGGCCTCAAAGAGATCCAAATATCCACTTGCAGACGTCAGAAACAGAGTGTTTTCAAACTGCTCTATGAAAAGAAAGGTTAAACTCTGTGAGATGAATGCACACATCACAAAGCAGTTTCTCAGAACGATTCTGTCTTGTTTTTATACGAAGATATTTCCTTTTCTACCATTGACCTCGAAGTGCTTGATATCTCCACTTGCAAAATGCACAAAAAGAGAGTTTCAAATCTGCTCTGTCTAAAGAAAGTTCAACTCTGTGAGTTGAATACACACAACCCAAAAATGTTACTGAGAATTCTTCTGTCTAGCATTCTATGAAGAAATCCCGTTTCCAACGAAGGCCTCAAACAGGTCCAAAAATCCACTTGCAGACTTTACAAACAGAGTGTTTCCAAACTGCTCTATGATAAGAAAGGTTAAACTCTGTGAGTTGAACGCACACATAAGAAATTGGTTTCTGAGAATGATTCTGTCTAGTTTTTATTGGAAGATATTTCCTTTTCTATGAACGGACTCAAATCGCTTGAAATCTCCACAAGAAAATTACACAAAAAGAGTCTTTCAAAACTGCTGTGTCTAAAGGAAGGTTCAACACTGTGAGTTGAATACACACAACACAAAGAAGTTACTGAGAATTCTTCTGTCTAGCATTATATGAAGTAATCCCGTTTCCATCGAAGGCCTCAAACAGGTCCAAATATCCACTTGCAGACATTACAAACAGAGTGTTTCCAAACTGCTCTGTGAAAAGAAAGGTTAAATTCTGTGAGTTGAACGCACACATAAGAAATTAGTTTCTGAGAATGATTCTGTCTAGTTTTTATTGGAAGATATTTCCTTTTCTATGAACGGCCTCAAATCGCTTGAAATCTCCACAAGCAAATTACACAAAAAGAGTGTTTCAAAACTGCTGTGTCTAAAGTAAGGCTCAACATTGTAACTTGAATACGCACAACACAAAGAAGTTACTGAGAATTCTTCTGTCTAGAATTCTATGAAGAAATCCCGTTTCCAACGAAGGCCTCAAAGAGGTCCAAATATCCACTTGCAGACTTTGCAAACAGAGTGTTTCCAAACTGCTCTACGAAGAGTAAGGTTAAATTCCGTGAGGTGAATGCACACATCACAATGTGTTTTCTCAGAATCATTCTGTCTTCTTTTTATACGAAGATATTTCCTTTTCTACCATTGGCCTCATTTCGCTTGAAATCTCCACACGCAAATTCCAGAAAAAGAGTGTTTCAAATCGGCTCTGTCTAAAAGATGCTTCAACTCTGTGAGTTGAATAAACAGAACAGAAAGAAGTTACTGAGAAGTCTTCTGTCTAGCATTATATGAAAAAATCCCGTTTCCAATGAAGGCCTCAAAGAGATCCAAATATCCACTTGAAGACGTTAGAAACAGAGTGTTTTCAAACTGCTCTATGAAAAGAATGGTTGAACTCTGTGAGATGAATGCACACATCACAAAGCAGTTTCTCAGAATGATTCTGTCTTGTTTTTATACGAAGATATTTGCTTTTCTATCATTGACCTCGAAGCGCTTGATATCTCCACTTGCAAAATCCACAAAAAGAGAGTTTCAAATCTGCTCTGTCTAAAGAAATTTCAACTCTGTGAGTTGAATACACACAACCCAAAAATGTTACTGAGAATTCTTCTGTCTAGCATTCTATGAAGAAATCCCGTTTCCAACGAAGGCCTCAAGCAGTTCCAAATATCCACTTGCAGACTTTACAAACAGAGTGTTTCCAAACTGCTCTATGAAAAGAAAGTTTAAACTCTGTGAGTTGAACGCACACATAAGAAATTAGTTTCTGAGAATGATTCTGTCTAGTTTTTATTGGAAGATATTTCCTTTTCTATGAACGGACTAAAATCGCTTGAAATCTCCACAAGCAAATTACACAAAAAGAGTCTTTCAAAACTGCTGTGTCTAAAGGAAGGTTAAACACTGTGAGTTGAATACACACAACACAAAGAAGTTACTGAGAATTCTTCTGTCTAGCATTCTATGAAGAAATCCCGTTTCCAACGAAGGCCTCAAAGAGGTCCAAATATCCACTTGCAGACTTTACAAACAGAGTGTTTCCCAACTGCTTTGTGAAGAGAAAGGTTAAACTCCATGAGCTGAATGCACACATCACAAAGTAGTTTCTCAGAATCATTCTGTCTTCTTATTATACGAAGATATTTCCTTTTCTACCATTGGCCTCGAAGCGCTTGAAATCTCCACATGCAAATTCCAGAAAAAGAGTGATTCAAATCGGTTCAGTCTAAAAGATGGTTCAACTCTGTGAGTTGAATAAACAGAACACAAAGAAGTTACTTAGAATTTTTCTGTCTAGCATTATATGAAAAAATCCCGTTTCCAACGAATGCCTCAAAGAGGTCCAAATATCCACTTGCAGACGTTAGAAACAGAGTGTTTCCAAACTGCTCTATGAAAAGAAAGGTTAAACTCTGTGAGATGAATGCACACATCACAAAGCAGTTTCTCAGAACGATTCTGTCTTGTTTTTATACGAAGATATTTCCTTTTCTACCATTGACCTCGAAGTGCTTGATATCTCCACTTGCAAAATGCACAAAAAGAGAGTTTCAAATCTGCTCTGTCTAAAGAAAGTTCAACTCTGTGAGTTGAATACACACAACCCAAAAATGTTACTGAGAATTCTTCTGTCTAGCATTCTATGAAGAAATCCCGTTTCCAACGAAGGCCTCAAACAGGTCCAAAAATCCACTTGCAGACTTTACAAACAGAGTGTTTCCAAACTGCTCTATGAAAAGAAAGGTTAAACTCTGTGAGTTGGACGCACACATAAGAAATTGGTTTCTGAGAATGATTCTGTCTAGTTTTTATTGGAAGATATTTCCTTTTCTATGAACGGACTCAAATCGCTTGAAATCTCCACAAGAAAATTACACAAAAAGAGTCTTTCAAAACTGCTGTGTCTAAAGGAAGGTTCAACACTGTGAGTTGAATACACACAACACAAAGAAGTTACTGAGAATTCTTCTGTCTAGCATTATATGAAGTAATCCCGTTTCCATCGAAGGCCTCAAACAGGTCCAAATATCCACTTGCAGACATTACAAACAGAGTGTTTCCAAACTGCTCTGTGAAAAGAAAGGTTAAATTCTGTGAGTTGAACGCACACATAAGAAATTAGTTTCTGAGAATGATTCTGTCTAGTTTTTATTGGAAGATATTTCCTTTTCTATGAACGGCCTCAAATCGCTTGAAATCTCCACAAGCAAATTACACAAAAAGAGTGTTTCAAAACTGCTGTGTCTAAAGTAAGTT
Organism: Pan troglodytes; assembly: GCF_028858775.2. Classification (NCBI taxonomy): domain Eukaryota; kingdom Metazoa; phylum Chordata; class Mammalia; order Primates; family Hominidae; genus Pan; species Pan troglodytes. The sequence continues at coordinate 80,637,217 of NC_072401.2, forward strand.
TCAACATTGTAAGTTGAATACGCACAACACAAAGAAGTTACTGAGAATTCTTCTGTCTAGAATTCTATGAAGAAATCCCGTTTCCAACGAAGGCCTCAAAGAGATCCAAATATCCACTTGCAGACTTTGCAAACAGAGTGTTTCCAAACTGCTCTACGAAGAGTAAGGTTAAATTCCGTGAGGTGAATGCACACATCACAATGTGTTTTCTCAGAATCATTCTGTCTTCTTTTTATACGAAGATATTTCCTTTTCTACCATTGGCCTCATTTCGCTTGAAATCTCCACACGCAAATTCCAGAAAAAGAGTGTTTCAAATCGGCTCTGTCTAAAAGATGCTTCAACTCTGTGAGTTGAATAAACAGAACAGAAAGAAGTTACTGAGAAGTCTTCTGTCTAGCATTATATGAAAAAATCCCGTTTCCAATGAAGGCCTCAAAGAGATCCAAATATCCACTTGAAGACGTTAGAAACAGAGTGTTTTCAAACTGCTCTATGAAAAGAATGGTTGAACTCTGTGAGATGAATGGACACATCACAAAGCAGTTTCTCAGAATGATTCTGTCTTGTTTTTATACGAAGATATTTCCTTTTCTATCATTGACCTCGAAGCGCTTGATATCTCCACTTGCAAAATCCACAAAAAGAGAGTTTCAAATCTGCTCTGTCTAAAGAAATTTCAACTCTGTGAGTTGAATACACACAACCCAAAAATGTTACTGAGAATTCTTCTGTCTAGCATTCTATGAAGAAATCCCGTTTCCAACGAAGGCCTCAAGCAGTTCCAAATATCCACTTGCAGACTTTACAAACAGAGTGTTTCCAAACTGCTCTATGAAAAGAAAGTTTAAACTCTGTGAGTTGAACGCACACATAAGAAATTAGTTTCTGAGAATGATTCTGTCTAGTTTTTATTGGAAGATATTTCCTTTTCTATGAACGGACTAAAATCGCTTGAAATCTCCACAAGCAAATTACACAAAAAGAGTCTTTCAAAACTGCTGTGTCTAAAGGAAGGTTCAACACTGTGAGTTGAATACACACAACACAAAGAAGTTACTGAGAATTCTTCTGTCTAGCATTCTATGAAGAAATCCCGTTTCCAACGAAGGCCTCAAAGAGGTCCAAATATCCACTTGGAGACTTTACAAACAGAGTGTTTCCGAACTGCTTTGTGAAGAGAAAGGTTAAACTCCGTGAGCTGAATGCACACATCACAAAGTAGTTTCTCAGAATCATTCTGTCTTCTTATTATACGAAGATATTTCCGTTTCTACCATTGGCCTCAATTCGCTTGAAATCTCCACACGCAAATTCCAGAAAAAGAGTGATTCAAATCGGTTCAGTCTAAAAGATGTTTCAACTCTGTGAGTTGAATAAACAGAACACAAAGAAGTTACTTAGAATTCTTCTGTCTAGCATTATATGAAAAAATCCCGTTTCCAACGAATGCCTCAAAGAGGTCCAAATATCCACTTGCAGACGTTAGAAACAGAGTGTTTCCAAACTGCTCTATGAAAAGAAAGGTTAAACTCTGTGAGCTGAATGCACACATCACAAAGCAGTTTCTCAGAATGATTCTGTCTTGTTTTTGTACGAAGATATTTCCTTTTCTACCATTGACCTCGAAGCGCTTGAAATCTCCACTTGCAAAATCCACAGAAAGAGAGTTTCAAATCTGCTCTGTCTAAAGAAAGTTCAACTCTGTGAGTTGAATACACACAACCCAAAAGTGTTACTGAGAATTCTTCTGTCTAGCATTCTATGAAGAAATCCCGTTTCCAACGAAGGCCTCAAAGAGGTCCAAATATCCACTTGCAGACTTTACAAACTGAGTGTTTCCAAACTGCTCTATGAAAAGAAAGGTTAAACTCTGTGAGTTGAACGCACACATAAGAAATTAGTTTCTGAGAAGGATTCTGTCTAGTTTTTATTGGAAGATATTTCCTTTTCTATGAACGGCCTCAAATCGCTTGAAATCTCCACAAGCAAATTACGCAAAAAGAGTCTTTCAAAACTGCTGTGTCTAAAGGAAGGTTCAACACTGTGAGTTGAATACACACAACACAAAGAATTTGCTGAGAATTCTTCTGTCTAGCATTATATGAAGAAATCCCGTTTCCAACGAAGGCCTCAAACAGGTCCAAATATCCACTTGCAGACCTTACAAACAGAGTTTTTCCAAACTGCTCTGTGAAAAGAAAGGTTAAACTCTGTGAGTTGAACGCACACATAAGAAATTAGTTTCTGAGAATGATTCTGTCTAGTTTTTATTGGAAGATATTTCCTTTTCTATGAACGGCCTCAAATCGCTTGAAATCACCACAAGCAAATTACACAAAAAGAGTGTTTCAAAACTGCTGTGTCTAAAGCAAGGTTCAACATTGTAAGTTGAATACGCACAACACAAAGAAGTTACTGAGAATTCTTATGCCTAGCATTCTATGAAGAAATACCGTTTCCAACGAAGGCCTCAAAGAGGTCCAAATATCCACTTGCAGACTTTGCAAACAGAGTGTTTCCAAACTTCTCTATGAAGAGTAAGGTTAAATTCCGTGAGGTGAATGCACACTTCACAATGTGTTTTCTCAGAGTCATTCTGTCTTCTTTTTATACGAAGATATTTCCTTTTCTACCATTGGCCTCATTTCGCTTGAAATCTCCACACGCAAATTCCAGAAAAAGAGTGTTTCAAATCGGCTCTGTCTAAAAGATGCTTCAACTCTGTGAGTTGAATAAACAGAACAGAAAGAAGATACTGAGAATTCTTCTCTCTAGCATTATATGAAAAAATCCCGTTCCAATGAAGGCCTCAAAGAGATCCAAATATCCACTTGCAGACGTTAGAAACAGAGTGTTTTCAAACTGCTCTATGAAAAGAAAGGTTAAACTCTGTGAGCTGAATGCACACATCCCAAAGCAGTTTCTCAGAACGATTCTGTCTTGTTTTTATACGAAGATATTTCCTTTTCTACCATTGACTTCGAAGCGCTTGATATCTCCACTTGCAAAATGCACAAAAAGAGAGTTTCAAATCTGCTCTGTCTAAAGAAAGTTCAACTCTGTGAGTTGAATACACACAACCCAAAAATGTTACTGAGAAGTCTTCTGTCTAGCATTCTATGAAGAAACCCAGTTTCCAACGAAGGCCTCAAACAGTTCCAAATATCCACTTGCAGACTTTACAAACAGAGTGTTTCCAAACTGCTCTATGAAAAGAAAGGTTAAACTCTGTGAGTTGAACGCACACATAAGAAATTGGTTTCTGAGAATGATTCTGTCTAGTTTTTATTGGAAGATATTTCCTTTTCTATGAATGGCCTCAAATCGCTTGAAATCTCCACAAGCAAATTACACAAAAAGAGTCTTTCAAAACTGCTGTGTCTAAAGGAAGGTTCAACACTGTGAGTTGAATACACACAACACAAAGAAGTTACTGAGAATTCTTCTGTCTAGCATTCTATGAAGAAATCCCGTTTCCAACGAAGGCCTCAAAGAGGTCCAAATATCCACTTGCAGCCTTTACAAACAGAGTGTTTGCAAACTGCTCTATGAAGAGTAAGGTTAAACTCCGTGAGGTGAATGCACACATCACAATGTGGTTTCTCAGAATCATTCTGTCTTCTTTTTATACGAAGATATTTCCTTTTCTACCATTGGCCTCATTTCGCTTGAAATCTCCACACGCAAATTCCAGAAAAAGAGTGTTTCAAATCGGCTCTGTCTAAAAGATGGTTCAACTCTGTGAGTTGAATCAACAGAACAGAAAGAAGTTACTGAGAATTCTTCTGTCTAGCATTATATGAAGAAATCCCGTTTCCAACGAAGGCCTCAAAGAGGTCCAAATATCCACTTGGAGACTTTACAAACAATGTGTTTCCAAACTGCTCTGTTAAGAGAAAGGTTAAACTCCGTGAGCTGAATGCACACATCACAAAGTAGTTTCTCAGAATCATTCTGTCTTCTTATTATACGAAGATATTTCCTTTTCTACCATTGGCCTCAATTCGCTTGAAATCTCCACACGCAAATTCCAGAAAAAGAGTGATTCAAATCGGTTCAGTCTAAAAGATGGTTCAACTCTGTGAGTTGAATACACACAACACAAAGAAGTTACTTAGAATTCTTCTGTCTAGCATTATATGAAAAAATCCCGTTTCCAACGAATGCCTCAAAGAGGTCCAAATATCCACTTGCAGACGTTGGAAATAGAGTGTTTCCAAAGTGCTCTATGAAAAGAAAGGTTAAACTCTGTGAGCTGAATGCACACATCACAAAGGAGTTTCTCAGAATGATTCTGTCTTGTTTTTGTACGAAGATATTTCCTTTTCTACCATTGACCTCGAAGCGCTTGAAATCTCCACTTGCAAAATCCACAGAAAGAGAGTTTCAAATCTGCTCTGTCTAAAGAAAGTTCAACTCTGTGAGTTGAATACACACAACCCAAAAGTGTTACTGAGAATTCTTCTGTCTAGCATTCTATGAAGAAATCCCGTTTCCAAAGAAGGCATCAAAGAGGTCCAAATATCCACTTGCAGACTTTACAAACAGAGTGTTTCCAAACTGCTCTATGAAAAGAAAGGTTAAACTCTGTGAGTTGAACGCACACATAAGAAATTAGTTTCTGAGAAGGATTCTGTCTAGTTTTTATTGGAAGATATTTCCTTTTCTATGAACGGCCTCAAATCGCTTGAAATCTCCACAAGCAAATTACACAAAAAGAGTCTTTCAAAACTGCTGTGTCTAAAGGAAGGTTCAACACTGTGAGTTGAATACACACAACACAAAGAAGTTACTGAGAATTCTTCTGTCTAGCATTATATGAAGAAATCCCGTTTCCAACGAAGGCCTCAAACAGGTCCAAATATCCACTTGCAGACCTTACAAACAGAGTTTTTCCAAACTGCTCTGTGAAAAGAAAGGTTAAACTCTGTGAGTTGAACGCACACATAAGAAATTAGTTTCTGAGAATGATTCTGTCTAGTTTTTATTGGAAGATATATCCTTTTCTATGAACGGACTAAAATCGCTTGAAATCTCCACAAGCAAATTACACAAAAAGAGTCTTTCAAAACTGCTGTGTCTAAAGGAAGGTTCAACACTGTGAGTTGAATACACACAACACAAAGAAGTTACTGAGAATTCTTCTGTCTAGCATTCTATGAAGAAATCCCGTTTCCAACGAAGGCCTCAAAGAGGTCCAAATATCCACTTGGAGACTTTACAAACAGAGTGTTTCCAAACTGCTCTATGAAGAGAAAGGTTAAACTCCGTGAGCTGAATGCACACAGCACAAAGTAGTTTCTCAGAATCATTCTGTCTTCTTATTATACGAAGATATTTCCTTTTCTACCATTGGCCTCATTTCGCTTGAAATCTCCACACGCAAATTCCAGAAAAAGAGTGTTTCAAATCGGCTCTGTCTAAAAGATGGTTCAACTCTGTGAGTTTAATCAACAGAACAGAAAGAAGTTACTGAGAATTCTTCTGTCTAGCATTATATGAAAAAATCCCGTTTCCAACGAAGGCATCAAAGAAATCCAAATATCCACTTGCAGACGTTAGAAACAGAGTTTTTCCAAACTGCTCTATGAAAAGAAAGGTTAAACTCTGTGAGCTGAATGCACACATCACAAAGCAGTTTCTCAGAATGATTCTGTCTTGTTTTTGTACGAAGATATTTCCTTTTCTACCATTGACCTCGAAGCGCTTGAAATCTCCACTTGCAAAATCCACAGAAAGAGAGTTTCAAATCTGCTCTGTCTAAAGAAAGTTCAACTCTGTGAGTTGAATACACACAACCCAAAAGTGTTACTGAGAATTCTTCTGTCTAGCATTCTATGAAGAAATCCCGTTTCCAACGAAGGCCTCAAAGAGGTCCAAATATCCACATGCAGACTTTACAAACTGAGTGTTTCCAAACTGCTCTATGAAAAGAAAGGTGAAACTCTGTGAGCTGAATGCACACATCACAAAGCAGTTTCTCAGAATGATTCTGTCTTGTTTTTCTACGAAGATATTTCCTTTTCTACCATTGACCTCGAAGGGCTTGAAATCTCCACTTGCAAAATCCACAGAAAGAGAGTTTCAAATCTGCTCTGTCTAAAGAAAGTTCAACTCTGTGAGTTGAATACACACAACCCAAAAGTGTTACTGAGAATTCTTCTGTCTAGCATTCTATGAAGAAATCCCGTTTCCAAAGAAGGCCTCAAAGAGGTCCAAATATCCACTTGCAGACTTTTCAAACTGAGTGTTTCCAAACTGCTCTATGAAAAGAAAGTTTAAAGTCTGTGAGTTGAACGCACACATAAGAAATTAGTTTCTGAGAATGATTCTGTCTAGTTTTTATTGGAAGATATTTCCTTTTCTATGAAAGGCCTCCAATCGCTTGAAATCTCCACCAGCAAATTACACAAAAAGAGTCTTTCAAAACTGCTGTGTCTAAAGGAAGGTTCAACACTGTGAGTTGAATACACACAACACAAAGAAGTTACTGAGAATTCTTCTGTCTAGCATTATATGAAGAAATCCCGTTTCCAAGGAAGGCCTCAAACACGTCCAAATACCACTTGCAGACCTTACAAACAGAGTGTTTCCAAACTGCTCTGTGAAAAGAAAGGTTAAAATCTGTGAGTTGAACGCACACATAAGAAATTAGTTTCTGAGAATGATTCTGTCCAGTTTTTATTGGAAGATATTTCCTTTTCTATGAACGGACTCAAATCGCTTGAAATCTCCACAAGCAAATTACACAAAAAGAGTCTTTCAAAACTGCTGTGTCTAAGGGAAGGTTCAACACTGTGAGTTGAATACACACAACACAAAGAAGTTACTGATAAATCTTATGTCTAGCATTCTATGAAGAAATCCCGTTTCCAACGAAGGCCTCAAAGAGGTCCAAATATCCACTTGCAGCCTTTACAAACAGAGTGTTTGCAAACTGCTCTATGAAGAGTAACGTTAAACTCCGTGAGGTGAATGCACACATCACAAAGTAGTTTCTCAGAATCATTCTGTCTTCTTATTATACGAAGATATTTCCTTTTCTACCATTGGCCTCAATTCGCTTGAAATCTCCACACGCAAATTCCAGAAAAAGAGTGATTCAAATCGGTTCAGTCTAAAAGATGGTTCAACTCTGTGAGTTGAATACACACAACACAAAGAAGTTACTTAGAATTCTTCTGTCTAGCATTATAAGAAAAAATCCCGTTTCCAACGAATGCCTCAAACAGGTCCAAATATCCACTTGCAGACTTTACAAACTGAGTGTTTCCAAACTGCTCTATGAAAAGAAAGGTTAAACTCTGTGAGCTGAATGCACACATCACAAAGGAGTTTCTCAGAATGATTCTGTCTTGTTTTTGTACGAAGATATTTCCTTTTCTACCATTGACCTAGAAGCGCTTGAAATCTCCACTTGCAAAATCCACAAAAAGAGAGTTTCAAATCTGCTCTGTCTAAAGAAAGTTCAACTCTGTGAGTTGAATACACACAACCCAAAGATGTTACTGAGAATTCTTCTGTCTAGCATTCTATGAAGAAATCCCGTTTCCAACGAAGGCCTCAAACAGTTCCAATTATCCACATGCAGACCTTACAAACTGAGTGTTTCCAAACTGCTCTATGAAAAGAAAGGTTAAACTCTGTGAGTTGAACGCACACATAAGAAATTAGTTTCTGAGAATGATTCTGTCTAGTTTTTATTGGAAGATATTTCCTTTTCTATGAACGGCCTCAAATCGCTTGAAATCTCCACAAGCAAATTACATAAAAAGAGTCTTTCAAAACTGCTGTGTCTAAAGGAAGGTGCAACCCTGTGAGTTGAATACACACAACACAAAGAAGTTACTGAGATTTCTTCTGTCTAGCATTATATGAAGAAATCCCTTTTCCAACGAAGGCCTAAAAGAGGTCCAAATATCCAATTGCAGACTTTACAAACAGAGTGTTTCCAAACTGCTCTATGAAGAGAAAGGTTAAACTCGGTGAGGTGAATGCACACATCACAATGTGGTTTCTCAGAATCATTCTGTCTTCTTTTTATACGAAGATATTTCCTTTTCTACCATTGGCCTCATTTCGCTTGACATCACCACACGCAAATTCCAGAAAAAGAGTGTTTCAAATCGGCTCTGTCTAAAAGATGGTTCAACTCTGTGAGTTTAATAAACAGAACAGAAAGAAGTTACTGAGAAGTCTTCTGTCTAGCATTATATGAAAAAATCCCGTTTCCAACGAAGGCATCAAAGAAATCCAAATATCCACTTGCAGACGTTTGAAACAGAGTGTTTTCAAACTGCTCTATGAAAAGAAAGGTTAAACTCTGTGAGCTGAATGCACACATCACAAAGCAGTTTCTCAGAATGATTCTGTCTTGTTTTTGTACGAAGATATTTCCTTTTCTACCATTGACCTCGAAGCGCTTGAAATCTCCACTTGCTAAATGCACAAAAAGAGTTTCAAATTTGCTCTGTCTAAAAAAAGTTCAACTCTGTGAGTTGAATACACACAACCCAAAAATGTTACTGAGAATTCTTCTGTCTAGCATTCTATAAAGAAATTCTGTTTCCAATGAAGGCCTCAAACAGTTCCAAATATCCACTTGCAGACTTTACAAACAGAGTGTTTCCAAACTGCTCTATTAAAAGAAAGGTTAAACTCTGTGAGTTGAACGCACACATAAGAAATTAGTTTCTGAGAATGATTCTGTCTAGTTTTTATTGGAAGATATTTCCTTTTCTATGAAAGGCCTCAAATCGCTTGAAATCTTCACAAGCAAATTACACAAAAAGAGTCTTTCAAAACTGCTGTGTCTAAAGGAAGGTTCAACACTGTGAGTTGAATACACACAACACAAAGAAGTTACTGAGAATTCTTCTGTCTAGCATTATATGAAGAAATCCCGTTTCCAACGAAGGCCTCAAACACGTCCAAATATCCACTTGCAGACCTTACAAACAGAGTGTTTCCAAACTGCTCTGTGAAAAAAAAGGTTAAATTCTGTGAGTTGAACGCACACATAAGAAATTAGTTTCTGAGAATGATTCTGTCTAGTTTTTATTGGAAGATATTTCCTTTTCTATGAACGGACTCAAATCGCTTGAAATCTCCACAAGCAAATTACACAAAAAGAGTCTTTGAAAACTGCTGTGTCTAAAGGAAGGTTCAACACTGTGAGTTGAATACACACAACACAAAGAAGTTACTGAGAATTCTTCTGTCTAGCATTCTATGAAGAAATCCCGTTTCCAACGAAGGCCTCAAAGAGGTCCAAATATCCACTTGCAAACTTTACAAACAGAGTGTTTGCAAACTGCTCTATGAAGAGTAAGGTTAAACTCCGTGAGGTGAATGCACACATCACAATGTGGTTTCTCAGAATCATTCTGTCTTCTTTTTATACGAAGATATTTCCTTTTCTACCATTGGCCTCATTACGCTTGAAATCTCCACACGCAAATTCCAGAAAAGGAGTGTTTCAAATCGGCTCTGTCTAAAAGATGCTTCAACTCTGTGAGTTGAATAAACAGAACAGAAAGAAGTTACTGAGAATTCTTCTGTCTAGCATTATATGAAAAAATCCCGTTTCCAACGAAGGCCTCAAAGAGGTCCAAATATCCACTTGCAGACGTTAGAAACAGTCTTTCAAAACTGCTCTATGAAAAGAAAGGTTAAACTCTGTGAGTTGAACGCACACATAAGAAATTAGTTTCTGAGAATGATTCTGTCTAGTTTTTTTTGGAAGATATTTCCTTTTCTATGAACGGCCTCAAATCGCTTGAAATCTCCACAAGCAAATTACACAAAAAGAGTCTTTCAAAACTGCTGTGTCTAAAGGAAGGTTCAACACTGTGAGTTGAATACACACAACACAAAGAAGTTACTGAGAATTCTTCTGTCTAGCATTCTATGAAGAAATCCCGTTTCCAACGAAGGCCTCAAAGAGGTCAAATGTCCACTTGGAGACTTTACAAACAGAGTGTTTCCAAACTGCTCTATGAAGAGAAAGGTTAAACTCCGTGAGCTGAATGCACACATCACAAAGTAGTTTCTCAGAATCATTCTGTCTTCTTATTATACGAAGATATTTCCTTTTCTACCATTGGCCTCATTTCGCTTGAAATCTCCACACGCAAATTCCAGAAAAAGAGTGTTTCAAATCGGCTCTGTCTAAAAGATGGTTCAACTCTGTGAGTTTATTAAACAGAACAGAAAGAAGTTACTGAGAATTCTTCTGTCTAGCATTATATGAAAAAATCCCGTTTCCACCGAAGGCCTCAAAGAGATCCAAATATCCACTTGCAGACGTTAGAAACAGAGTTTTTCCAAACTGCTCTATGAAAAGAAAGGTTAAACTCTGTGAGCTGAATGCACACATCACAAAGCAGTTTCTCAGAATGATTCTGTCTTGTTTTTGTACGAAGATATTTCCTTTTCTACCATTGACCTCGAAGCGCTTGAAATCTCCACTTGCAAAATCCACAAAAAGAGAGTTTCAAATCTGCTCTGTCTAAAGAAAATTCAACTCTGTGAGTTGAATACACACAACCCAAAAGTGTTACTGAGAATTCTTCTGTCTAGCATTCTATGAAGAAATCCCGTTTCCAACGAAGGCCTCAAAGAGGTCCAAATATCCACTTGCAGACTTTACAAACTGAGTGTTTCCAAACTGCTCTATGAAAAGAAAGGTTAAACTCTGTGAGTTGAACACACACATAAGAAATTAGTTTCTGAGAAGGATTCTGTCTAGTTTTTATTGGAAGATATTTCCTTTTCTATGAAAGGCCTCAAATCGCTTGAAATCTCCACAAGCAAATTACACAAAAAGAGTCTTTCAAAACTGCTGTGTCTAAAGGAAGGTTCAACACTGTGAGTTGAATACACACAACACAAAGAAGTTACTGAGAATTCTTCTGTCTAGCATTCTATGAAGAAATCCCGTTTCCAACGAAGGCCTCAAAGAGGTCCAAATATCCACTTGGAGACTTTACAAACAGAGTGTTTCCAAACTGCTCTATGAAGAGAAAGGTGAAACTCCGTGAGCTGAATGCACACATCACAAAGTAGTTACTCAGAATCATTCTGTCTTCTTATTATACGAAGATATTTCCTTTTCTACCATTGGCCTCATTTCGCTTGAAATCTCCACACGCAAATTCCAGAAAAAGAGTGTTTCAAATAGGCTCTGTCAAAAAGATGGTTCAACTCTGTGAGTTGAATAAACAGAACACAAAGAAGTTACTTAGAATTCTTCTGTCTAGCATTATATGAAAAAATCCCGTTTCCAACGAAGGCCTCAAAGAGGTCCAAATATCCACTTGCAGACGTTAGAAACAGAGTGTTTCCAAACTGCTCTATGAAAAGAAAGGTTAAACTCTGTGAGCTGAATGCACACATCACAAAGCAGTTTCTCAGAATGATTCTGTCTTGTTTTTCTACGAAGATATTTCCTTTTCTACCATTGACCTCGAAGCGCTTGAAATCTCCACTTGCAAAATCCACAGAAAGAGAGTTTCAAATCTGCTCTGTCTAAAGAAAGTTCAACTCTGTGAGTTGAATACACACAACCCAAAAGTGTTACTGAGAATTCTTCTGTCTAGCATTCTATGAAGAAATCCCGTTTCCAACGAAGGCCTCAAAGAGGTCCAAATATCCACTTGCAGACTTTACAAACTGAGTGTTTCCAAACTGCTCTATGAAAAGAAAGGTTAAACTCTGTGAGTTGAACGCACACATAAGAAATTAGTTTCTGAGAAGGATTCTGTCTAGTTTTTATTGGAAGATATTTCCTTTTCTATGAAAGGCCTCAAATCGCTTGAAATCTCCACAAGCAAATTACACAAAAAGAGTCTTTCAAAACTGCTGTGTCTAAAGGAAGGTTCAACACTGTGAGTTGAATACACACAACACAAAGAAGTTACTGAGAATTCTTCTGTCTAGCATTCTATGAAGAAATCCCGTTTCCAACGAAGGCCTCAAAGAGGTCCAAATATCCACTTGGAGACTTTACAAACAGAGTGTTTCCAAACTGCTCTATGAAGAGAAAGGTTAAACTCCGTGAGCTGAATGCACACAGCACAAAGTAGTTTCTCAGAATCATTCTGTCTTCTTATTATACGAAGATATTTCCTTTTCTACCATTGGCCTCATTTCGCTTGAAATCTCCACACGCAAATTCCAGAAAAAGAGTGTTTCAAATCGGCTCTGTCAAAAAGATGGTTCAACTCTGTGAGTTGAATAAACAGAACACAAAGAAGTTACTTAGAATTCTTCTGTCTAGCATTATATGAAAAAATCCCGTTTCCAACGAAGGCCTCAAAGAGGTCCAAATATCCACTTGCAGACGTTAGAAACAGAGTGTTTCCAAACTGCTCTATGAAAAGAAAGGTTAAACTCTGTGAGCTGAATGCACACATCACAAAGCAGTTTCTCAGAATGATTCTGTCTTGTTTTTCTACGAAGATATTTCCTTTTCTACCATTGACCTCGAAGGGCTTGAAATCTCCACTTGCAAAATCCACAGAAAGAGAGTTTCAAATCTGCTCTGTCTAAAGAAAGTTCAACTCTGTGAGTTGAATACACACAACCCAAAAGTGTTACTGAGAATTCTTCTGTCTAGCATTCTATGAAGAAATCCCGTTTCCAAAAAAGGCCTCAAAGAGGTCCAAATATCCACTTGCAGACTTTTCAAACTGAGTGTTTCCAAACTGCTCTATGAAAAGAAAGGTTAAAGTCTGTGAGTTGAATGCACACATAAGAAATTAGTTTCTGAGAATGATTCTGTCTAGTTTTTATTGGAAGATATTTCCTTTTCTATGAACGGCCTCAAATCGCTTGAAATCTCCACAAGCAAATTACATAAAAAGAGTCTTTCAAAACTGTTGTGTCTATAGGAAGGTTCAACACTCTGAGTTGAATACACACAACACAAAGAAGTTACTGAGAATTCTTCTGTCTAGCATTCTATGAAGAAATCCCGTTTCCAACGAAGGCCTCAAAGAGGTCCAAATATCCACTTGCAGACTTTACAAACAGAGTGTTTCCAAACTGCTCTATGAAGACAAAGGTTAAACTCCGTGAGGTGAATGCACACATCACAATGTGGTTTCTCAGAACCATTCTGTCTTCTTTTTATACGAAGATATTTCCTTTTCTACCATTGGCCTCATTTCGCTTGAAATCTCCACACGGAAATTCCAGAAAAAGAGTGTTTCAAATCGGCTCTGTCTAAAAGATGGTTCAACTCTGTGAGTTGAATCAACAGAACAGAAAGAAGTTACTGAGAATTCTTCTGTCTAGCATTATATGAAGAAATCCCGTTTCCAACGAAGGCCTCAAAGAGGTCCAAATATCCACTTGGAGACTTTACAAACAGAGTGTTTCCAAACTGCTCTGTGAAGAGAAAGGTTAAACTCCGTGAGCTGAATGCACACATCGCAATGTAGTTTCTCAGAATCATTCTGTCTTCTTATTATACGAAGATATTTCCTTTTCTAACATTGGCCTCAATTCGCTTGAAATATCCACACGCAAATTCCAGAAAAAGAGTGATTCAAATCGGTTCAGTCTAAAAGATGGTTCAACTCTGTGAGTTGAATACACACAACACAAAGAAGTTACTTAGAATTCTTCTGTCTAGCATTATATGAAAAAATCCCGTTTCCAACGAATGCCTCAAAGAGGTCCAAATATCCACTTGGAGACGTTAGAAATAGAGTGTTTCCAAACTGCTCTATGAAAAAAAAGGTTAAACTCTGTGAGCTGAATGCACACATCACAAAGCAGTTTCTCAGAATGATTCTGTCTTGTTTTTGTACGAAGATATTCCCTTTTCTACCATTGACCTCGAAGCGCTTGAAATCTCCACTTGCAAAATCCACAGAAAGAGAGTTTCAAATCTGCTCTGTATAAAGAAAGTTCAATTCTGTGAGTTGAATACACACAACCCAAAAGTGTTACTGAGAATTCTTCTGTCTAGCATTCTATGAAGAAATCCCGTTTCCAACGAAGGCCTCAAACAGGTCCAAATATCCACTTGCAGACCTTACAAACAGAGTTTTTCCAAACTGCTCTGTGAAAAGAAAGGTTAAACTCTGTGAGTTGAACGCACACATAAGAAATTAGTTTCTGAGAATGATTCTGTCTAGTTTTTATTGGAAGATATTTCCTTTTCTATGAAAGGCCTCAAATCGCTTGAAATCTCCACAAGCAAATTACACAAAAAGAGTCTTTCAAAACTGCTGTGTCTAAAGCAAGGTTCAACACTGTGAGTTGAATACACACAACACAAAGAAGTTACTGAGAATTCTTCTGTCTAGCATTCTATGAAGAAATCCCGTTTCCAACGAAGGCCTCAAAGAGGTCCAAATATCCACTTGGAGACTTTACAAACAGAGTGTTTCCAAACTGCTCTGTGAAGAGAAAGGTTAAACTCCCTGAGCTGAATGCACACATCACAAAGTAGTTTCTCAGAATCATTCTGTCTTCTTATTATACGAAGATATTTCCTTTTCTACCATTGGCCTCATTTCGCTTGAAATCTCCACACGCAAATTCCAGAAAAAGAGTGTTTCAAATCGGCTCTGTCAACAAGATGGTTCAACTCTGTGAGTTGAATAAACAGAACACAAAGAAGTTACTTAGAATTCTTCTGTCTAGCATTATATGAAAAAATCCCGTTTCCAACGAAGGCCTCAAAGAGGTCCAAATATCCACTTGCAGACGTTAGAAACAGAGTGTTTCCAAACTGCTCTATGAAAAGAAAGGTTAAACTCTGTGAGATGAATGCACACATCACAAAGCAGTTTCTCAGAATGATTCTGTCTTGTTTTTCTACGAAGATATTTCCTTTTCTACCATTGACCTCGAAGGGCTTGAAATCTCCACTTGCAAAATCCACAGAAAGAGAGTTTCAAATCTGCTCTGTCTAAAGAAAGTTCAACTCTGTGAGTTGAATACACACAACCCAAAAGTGTTACTGAGAATTCTTCTGTCTAGCATCCTATGAAGAAATCCCGTTTCCAAAGAAGGCCTCAAAGAGGTCCAAATATCCACTTGCAGACTTTTCAAACTGAGTGTTTCCAAACTGCTCTATGAAAAGAAAGATTAAACTCTGTGAGTTGAACGCACACATAAGAAATTAGTTTCTGAGAATGATTCTGTCTAGTTTTTATTGGAAGATATTTCCTTTTCTATGAAAGGCCTCAAATCGCTTGAAATCTCCACAAGCAAATTACACAAAAAGAGTCTTTCAAAACTGCTGTGTCTAAAGGAAGGTTCAACACTGTGAGTTGAATACACACAACACAAAGAAGTTACTGAGAACTCTTCTGTCTAGTATTATATGAAGAAATCCCGTTTCCAACGAAGGCCTCAAACACGTCAAAATACCACTTGCAGACCTTACAAACAGAGTGTTTCCAAACTGCTCTGTGAAAAGAAAGGTTATAATCTGTGAGTTGAACGCACACATAAGAAATTAGTTTCTGAGAATGATTCTGTCCAGTTTTTATTGGAAGATATTTCCTTTTCTATGAACGGACTCAAATCGCTTGAAATCTCCACAAGCAAATTACACAAAAAGAGTCTTTCAAAACTGCTGTGTCTAAAGGAAGGTTCAACACTGTGAGTTCAATACACACAACACAAAGAAGTTACTGATAATTCTTATGTCTAGCATTCTATGAAGAAATCCCGTTTCCAACGAAGGCCTCAAAGAGGTCCAAATATCCGCTTGCAGACTTTACAAACAGAGTGTTTCCAAACTGCTCTATGAAGAGAAAGGTTAAACTCCGTGAGGTGAATGCACACATCACAATGTGGTTTCTCAGAATCATTCTGTCTTCTTTTTATACGAAGATATTTCCTTTTCTACCATTGGCCTCATTTCGCTTGAAATCTCCACACGCAAATTCCAGAAAAAGAGTGTTTCAAATCGGCTCTGTCTAAAAGATGGTTCAACTCTGTGAGTTTAATCAACAGAACAGAAAGAAGTTACTGAGAAGTCTTCTGTCTAGCATTATATGAAAAAATCTCGTTTCCAACGAAGGCATCAAAGAAATCCAAATATCCACTTGCAGACGTTTGAAACAGAGTGTTTTCAAACAGCTCTATGAAAAGAAAGGTTAAACTCTGTGAGCTGAATGCACACATCACAAAGCAGTTTCTCAGAATGATTCTGTCTTGTTTTTGTACGAAGATATTTCCTTTTCTACCATTGACCTCGAAGGGCTTGAAATCTCCACTTGCAAAATCGACAGAAAGAGAGTTTCAAATCTGCTCTGTCTAAAGAAAGTTCAAATCTGTGAGTTGAATACACACAACCCAAAGATGTTACTGAGAATTCTTCTGTCTAGCATTCTATGAAGAAATCCCGTTTCCAACGAAGGCCTCAAACAGTTCCAATTATCCGCATGCAGACTTTACAAACTGAGTGTTTCCAAACTGCTCTATGAAAAGAAAGGTTAAACTCTGTGAGTTGAACGCACACATAAGAAATTAGTTTCTGAGAATGATTCTGTCTAGTTTTTATTGGAAGATATTTCCTTTTCTGTGAACGGCCTCAAATCGCTTCAAATCTCCACAAGCAAATTACATAAAAAGAGTCTTTCAAAACTGCTGTGTCTAAAGGAAGGTTCAACCCGGTGAGTTGAATACACACAACACAAAGAAGTTATTGAGATTTCTTCTGTCTAGCATTATATGAAGAAATCCCTTTTCCAACGAAGGCCTCAAAGAGGTCCAAATATCCAATTGCAGACTTTACAAACAGAGTGTTTCCAAACTGCTCTATGAAGAGAAAGGTTAAACTCCGTGAGGTGAATGCACACATCACAATGTGGTTTCTCAGAATCATTCTGTCTTCTTTTTATACGAAGATATTTCCTTTTCTACCATTGGCCTCATTTCGCTTGACATCTCTACACGCAAATTCCAGAAAAAGAGTGTTTGAAATCGGCTCTGTCTAAAAGATGGTTCAACTCTGTGAGTTGAATGAACAGAACCGAAAGAAGTTACTGAGAAGTCTTCTGTCTAGCATTATATGAAAAATCCCGTTTCCAACGAAGGCATCAAAGAAATCCAAATATCCACTTGCAGACGTTTGAAACAGAGTGTTTTCAAACAGCTCTATGAAAAGAAAGGTTAAACTCTGTGAGCTGAATGCACACATCACAAAGCAGTTTCTCAGAATGATTCTGTCTTGTTTTTGTACGAAGATATTTCCTTTTCTACCATTGACCTCGAAGCGCTTGAAATCTCCACTTGCTAAATGCACAAAAAGAGAGTTTCAAATCTGCTCTGTCTAAAGAAAGTTCAACTCTGTGAGTTGAATACACACAACCCAAAAATGTTACTGAGAATTCTTCTGTCTAGCATTCTATGAAGAATTTCTGTTTCCAACGAAGGCCTCAAACAGTTCCAAATATCCACTTGCAGACTTTACAAACAGAGTGTTTCCAAACTGCTCTATTAAAAGAAAGGTTAAACTCTGTGAGTTGAACGCACACATAAGAAATTGGTTTCTGAAAATGATTCTGTCTAGTTTTTATTGGAAGATATTTCCTTTTCTATGAACGGCCTCAAATCGCTTGAAATCTCCACAAGCAAATTACATAAAAAGAGTCTTTCAAGACTGCTGTGTCTAAAGGAAGGTTCAACACTGTGAGTTGAATACACACAACACAAAGAAGTTACTGAGAATTCTTCTGTCTAGCATTGTATGAAGAAATCCCGTTTCCAACGAAGGCCTCAAAGAGGTCCAAATATCCACTTGCAGACTTTACAAACAGAGTGTTTCCAAACTGCTCTATGAAGAGAAAGGTTAAACTCCGTGAGGTGAATGCACACATCACAATGTGGTTTCTCAGAATCATTCTGTCTTCTTTTTATACGAAGATATTTCCTTTTCTACCATTGGCCTCATTTCGCTTGAAATCTCCACACGCAAATTCCAGAAAAAGAGTGTTTCAAATCGGCTCTGTCAAAAAGATGGTTCAACTCTGTGAGTTGAATAAACAGAACAGAAAGAAGTTACTGAGAATTCTTCTGTCTAGCCTTCTATGAAAAAATCCCGTTTCCAACGAAGGCCTGAAAGAGGTCCAAATATCCACTTGCAGACGTTAGAAACAGAGTGTTTCAAAACTGCTCTATGAAAAGAAAGGTTAAACTCTGTGAGCTGAATGCACACATCTCAAAGCAGTTTCTCAGAATGATTCTGTCTTGTTTTTCTACGAAGATATTTCCTTTTGTACCATTGACCTCGAAGGGCTTGAAATCTCCACTTGCAAAATCGACAGAAAGAGAGTTTCAAATCTGCTCTGTCTAAAGAAAGTTCAACTCAGTGAGTTGAATACACACAACCCAAAGATGTTACTGAGAATTCTTCTGTCTAGCATTCTATGAAGAAATCCCGTTTCCAACGAAGGCTTCAAACAGTTCCGATTATCCACATGCAGACTTTACAAACTGAGTGTTTCCAAACTGCTCTATGAAAAGAAAGGTTAAACTCTGTGAGTTGAACGCACACATAAGAAATTAGTTTCTGAGAATGATTCTGTCTAGTTTTTATTGGAAGATATTTCCTTTTCTATGAACGGCCTCAAATCGCTTGAAATCTCCACAAGCAAATTACATAAAAAGAGTCTTTCAAAACTGCTGTGTCTAAAGGAAGGTTCAACCCTGTGAGTTGAATACACACAACACAAAGAAGTTACTGAGATTTCTTCTGTCTAGCATTATATGAAGAAATCCCTTTTCCAACGAAGGCCTCAAAGAGGTCCAAATATCCAATTGCAGACTTTACAAACAGAGTGTTTCCAAACTGCTCTATGAAGAGAAAGGTTAAACTCCGTGAGGTGAATGCACACATCACAATGTGGTTTCACAGAATCATTCTGTCTTCTATTTATACGAAGATATTTCCTTTTCTACCATTGGCCTCATTTCGCTTGACATCTCCACACGCAAATTCCAGAAAAAGAGTGTTTGAAATCGGCTCTGTCTAAAAGATGGTTCAACTCTGTGAGTTGAATGAACAGAACCGAAAGAAGTTACTGAGAAGTCTTCTGTCTAGCATTATATGAAAAATCCCGTTTCCAACGAAGGCATCAAAGAAATCCAAATATCCACTTGCAGACGTTTGAAACAGAGTGTTTTCAAACAGCTCTATGAAAAGAAAGGTTAAACTCTGTGAGCTGAATGCACACATCACAAAGCAGTTTCTCAGAATGATTCTGTCTTGTTTTTGTACGAAGATATTTCCTTTTCTACCATTGATCTCGAAGCGCTTGAAATCTCCACTTGCTAAATGCACAAAAAGAGAGTTTCAAATCTGCTCTGTCTAAAGAAAGTTCAACTCTGTGAGTTGAATACACACAACCCAAAAATGTTACTGAGAATTCTTCTGTCTAGCATTCTATGAAGAAATTCTGTTTCCAACGAAGGCCTCAAACAGTTCCAAATATCCACTTGCAGACTTTACAAACAGAGTGTTGCCAAACTGCTCTATTAAAAGAAAGGTTAAACTCTGTGAGTTGAACGCACACATAAGAAATTAGTTTCTGAGAATGATTCTGTCTAGTTTTTATTGGAAGATATTTCCTTTTCTATGAAAGGCCTCAAATCGCTTGAAATCTCCACAAGCAAATTACACAAAAAGAGTGTTTCAAAACTGCTGTGTGTAAAGGAAGGTTCAACACTGTGAGTTGAATACACACAACACAAAGAAGTTACTGAGAATTCTTCTGTCTAGCATTATATGAAGAAATCCCGTTTCCAACGAAGGCCTCAAACACGTCCAAATATCCACTTGCAGACCTTACAAACAGAGTGTTTCCAAACTGCTCTATGAAAAGAAAGGTTAAACTCTGTGAGTTGAACACACACATAAGAAATTAGTTTCTGAGAATGATTCTGTCCAGTTTTTATTGGAAGATATTTCCTTTTCTATGAACGGACTCAAATCGCTTGAAATCTCCACAAGCAAATTACATAAAAAGAGTCTTTCAAAACTGCTGTGTCTAAAGGAAGCTTCAACACTGTGAGTTGAATACACACAACACAAAGAAGTTACTGAGAATTCTTCTGTCTAGCATTGTATGAAGAAATCCCGTTTCCAACGAAGGCCTCAAAGAGGTCCAAATATCCACTTGCAGACTTTACCAACAGAGTGTTTCCAAACTGCTCTATGAAGAGAAAGGTTAAACTCCGTGAGGTGAATGCACACATCACAATGTGGTTTCTCAGAATCATTCAGTCTTCTTTTTATACGAAGATATTTCCTTTTCTACCATTGGCCTCATTTCGCTTGAAATCTCCACACGCAAATTCCACAAAAAGAGTGTTTCAAATCGGCTCTGTCTAAAAGATGGTTCAACTCTGTGAGTTGAATAAACAGAACACAAAGAAGTTACTTAGAATTCTTCTGTCTAGCATTATATGAAAAAATCCCGTTTCCAACGAATGCCTCAAAGAGATCCAAATATCCACTTGCAGAAGTTAGAAACAGTGTTTTCAAACTGCTCTATGAAAAGAAAGGTTAAAATCTGTGAGCTGAATGCACACATCACAAAGCAGTTTCTCAGAATGATTCTGTCTTGTTTTTGTACGAAGATATTTCCTTTTCTACCATTGACCTCGAAGCGCTTGAAATCTCCACTTGCAAAATCCACAGAAAGAGAGTTTCAAATCTGCTCTGTCTAAAGAAAGTTCAACTCTGTGAGTTGAATACACACAACCCAAAAGTGTTACTGAGAATTCTTCTGTCTAGCATTCTATGAAGAAATCCCGTTTCCAACGAAGGCCTCAAAGAGGTCCAAATATCCACTTGCAGACTTTACAAACTGAGTGTTTCCAAACTGCTCTATGAAAAGAAAGGTTAAACTCTGTGAGTTGAACGCACACATAAGAAATTAGTTTCTGAGAAGGATTCTGTCTAGTTTTTATTGGAAGATATTTCCTTTTCTATGAAAGGCCTCAAATCGCTTGAAATCTCCACAAGCAAATTACACAAAAAGAGTCTTTCAAAACTGCTGTGTCTAAAGGAAGGTTCAACACTGTGAGTTGAATACACACAACACAAAGAAGTTACTGAGAATTCTTCTGTCTAGCATTCTATGAAGAATTCCCGTTTCCAACGAAGGCCTCAAAGAGGTCCAAATATCCACTTGGAGACTTTACAAACAGAGTGTTTCCAAACTGCTCTATGAAGAGAAAGGTTAAACTCCGTGAGCTGAATGCACACAGCACAAAGTAGTTTCTCAGAATCATTCTGTCTTCTTATTATACGAAGATATTTCCTTTTCTACCATTGGCCTCATTTCGCTTGAAATCTCCACACGCAAATTCCAGAAAAAGAGTGTTTCAAATCGGCTCTGTCAACAAGATGGTTCAACTCTGTGAGTTGAATAAACAGAACACAAAGAAGTTACTTAGAATTCTTCTGTCTAGCATTATATGAAAAAATCCCGTTTCCAACGAAGGCCTCAAAGAGGTCCAAATATCCACTTGCAGACGTTAGAAACAGAGTGTTTCCAAACTGCTCTATGAAAAGAAAGGTTAAACTCTGTGAGCTGAATGCACACATCACAAAGCAGTTTCTCAGAATGATTCTGTCTTGTTTTTCTACGAAGATATTTCCTTTTCTACCATTGACCTCGAAGGGCTTGAAATCTCCACTTGCAAAATCCACAGAAAGAGAGTTTCAAATCTGCTCTGTCTAAAGAAAGTTCAACTCTGTGAGTTGAATACACACAACCCAAAAGTGTTACTGAGAATTCTTCTGTCTAGCATTCTATGAAGAAATCCCGTTTCCAAAAAAGGCCTCAAAGAGGTCCAAATATCCACTTGCAGACTTTTGAAACTGAGTGTTTCCAAACTGCTCTATGAAAAGAAAGGTTAAAGTCTGTGAGTTGAATGCACACATAAGAAATTAGTTTCTGAGAATGATTCTGTCTAGTTTTTATTGGAAGATATTTCCTTTTCTATGAACGGCCTCAAATCGCTTGAAATCTCCACAAGCAAATTACATAAAAAGAGTCTTTCAAAAATGTTGTGTCTATAGGAAGGTTCAACACTCTGAGTTGAATACACACAACACAAAGAAGTTACTGAGAATTCTTCTGTCTAGCATTCTATGAAGAAATCCCGTTTCCAACGAAGGCCTCAAAGAGGTCCAAATATCCAATTGCAGACTTTACAAACAGAGTGTTTCCAAACTGCTCTATGAAGACAAAGGTTAAACTCCGTGAGGTGAATGCACACATCACAATGTGGTTTCTCAGAACCATTCTGTCTTCTTTTTATACGAAGATATTTCCTTTTCTACCATTGGCCTCATTTCGCTTGAAATCTCCACACGGAAATTCCAGAAAAAGAGTGTTTCAAATCGGCTCTGTCTAAAAGATGGTTCAACTCTGTGAGTTGAATCAACAGAACAGAAAGAAGTTACTGAGAATTCTTCTGTCTAGCATTATATGAAGAAATCCCGTTTCCAACGAAGGCCTCAAAGAGGTCCAAATATCCACTTGGAGACTTTACAAACAGAGTGTTTCCAAACTGCTCTGTGAAGAGAAAGGTTAAACTCCGTGAGCTGAATGCACACATCGCAATGTAGTTTCTCAGAATCATTCTGTCTTCTTATTATACGAAGATATTTCCTTTTCTAACATTGGCCTCAATTCGCTTGAAATATCCACACGCAAATTCCAGAAAAAGAGTGATTCAAATCGGTTCAGTGTAAAAGATGGTTCAACTCTGTGAGTTGAATACACACAACACAAAGAAGTTACTTAGAATTCTTCTGTCTAGCATTATATGAAAAAATCCCGTTTCCAACGAATGCCTCAAAGAGGTCCAAATATCCACTTGGAGACGTTAGAAATAGAGTGTTTCCAAACTGCTCTATGAAAAAAAAGGTTAAACTCTGTGAGCTGAATGCACACATCACAAAGCAGTTTCTCAGAATGATTCTGTCTTGTTTTTGTACGAAGATATTTCCTTTTCTACCATTGACCTCGAAGCGCTTGAAATCTCCACTTGCAAAATCCACAGAAAGAGAGTTTCAAATCTGCTCTGTATAAAGAAAGTTCAACTCTGTGAGTTGAATACACACAACCCAAAAGTGTTACTGAGAATTCTTCTGTCTAGCATTCTATGAAGAAATCCCGTTTCCAACGAAGGCCTCAAACAGGTCCAAATATCCACTTGCAGACCTTACAAACAGAGTTTTTCCAAACTGCTCTGTGAAAAGAAAGGTTAAACTCTGTGAGTTGAACGCACACATAAGAAATTAGTTTCTGAGAATGATTCTGTCTAGTTTTTATTGGAAGATATTTCCTTTTCTATGAAAGGCCTCAAATCGCTTGAAATCTCCACAAGCAAATTACACAAAAAGAGTCTTTCAAAACTGCTGTGTCTAAAGCAAGGTTCAACACTGTGAGTTGAATACACACAACACAAAGAAGTTACTGAGAATTCTTCTGTCTAGCATTCTATGAAGAAATCCCGTTTCCAACGAAGGCCTCAAAGAGGTCCAAATATCCACTTGGAGACTTTACAAACAGAGTGTTTCCAAACTGCTCTGTGAAGAGAAAGGTTAAACTCCCTGAGCTGAATGCACACATCACAAAGTAGTTTCTCAGAATCATTCTGTCTTCTTATTATACGAAGATATTTCCTTTTCTACCATTGGCCTCATTTCGCTTGAAATCTCCACACGCAAATTCCAGAAAAAGAGTGTTTCAAATCGGCTCTGTCAACAAGATGGTTCAACTCTGTGAGTTGAATAAACAGAACACAAAGAAGTTACTTAGAATTCTTCTGTCTAGCATTATATGAAAAAATCCCGTTTCCAACGAAGGCCTCAAAGAGGTCCAAATATCCACTTGCAGACGTTAGAAACAGAGTGTTTCCAAACTGCTCTATGAAAAGAAAGGTTAAACTCTGTGAGATGAATGCACACATCACAAAGCAGTTTCTCAGAATGATTCTGTCTTGTTTTTCTACGAAGATATTTCCTTTTCTACCATTGACCTCGAAGGGCTTGAAATCTCCACTTGCAAAATCCACAGAAAGAGAGTTTCAAATCTGCTCTGTCTAAAGAAAGTTCAACTCTGTGAGTTGAATACACACAACCCAAAAGTGTTACTGAGAATTCTTCTGTCTAGCATCCTATGAAGAAATCCCGTTTCCAAAGAAGGCCTCAAAGAGGTCCAAATATCCACTTGCAGACTTTTCAAACTGAGTGTTTCCAAACTGCTCTATGAAAAGAAAGGTTAAACTCTGTGAGTTGAACGCACACATAAGAAATTAGTTTCTGAGAATGATTCTGTCTAGTTTTTATTGGAAGATATTTCCTTTTCTATGAAAGGCCTCAAATCGCTTGAAATCTCCACAAGCAAATTACACAAAAAGAGTCTTTCAAAACTGCTGTGTCTAAAGGAAGGTTCAACACTGTGAGTTGAATACACACAACACAAAGAAGTTACTGAGAACTCTTCTGTCTAGTATTATATGAAGAAATCCCGTTTCCAACGAAGGCCTCAAACACGTCAAAATACCACTTGCAGACCTTACAAACAGAGTGTTTCCAAACTGCTCTGTGAAAAGAAAGGTTATAATCTGTGAGTTGAACGCACACATAAGAAATTAGTTTCTGAGAATGATTCTGTCCAGTTTTTATTGGAAGATATTTCCTTTTCTATGAACGGACTCAAATCGCTTGAAATCTCCACAAGCAAATTACACAAAAAGAGTCTTTCAAAACTGCTGTGTCTAAAGGAAGGTTCAACACTGTGAGTTCAATACACACAACACAAAGAAGTTACTGATAATTCTTATGTCTAGCATTCTATGAAGAAATCCCGTTTCCAACGAAGGCCTCAAAGAGGTCCAAATATCCGCTTGCAGACTTTACAAACAGAGTGTTTCCAAACTGCTCTATGAAGAGAAAGGTTAAACTCCGTGAGGTGAATGCACACATCACAATGTGGTTTCTCAGAATCATTCTGTCTTCTTTTTATACGAAGATATTTCCTTTTCTACCATTGGCCTCATTTCGCTTGAAATCTCCACACGCAAATTCCAGAAAAAGAGTGTTTCAAATCGGCTCTGTCTAAAAGATGGTTCAACTCTGTGAGTTTAATCAACAGAACAGAAAGAAGTTACTGAGAAGTCTTCTGTCTAGCATTATATGAAAAAATCTCGTTTCCAACGAAGGCATCAAAGAAATCCAAATATCCACTTGCAGACGTTTGAAACAGAGTGTTTTCAAACAGCTCTATGAAAAGAAAGGTTAAACTCTGTGAGCTGAATGCACACATCACAAAGCAGTTTCTCAGAATGATTCTGTCTTGTTTTTGTACGAAGATATTTCCTTTTCTACCATTGACCTCGAAGGGCTTGAAATCTCCACTTGCAAAATCGACAGAAAGAGAGTTTCAAATCTGCTCTGTCTAAAGAAAGTTCAAATCTGTGAGTTGAATACACACAACCCAAAGATGTTACTGAGAATTCTTCTGTCTAGCATTCTATGAAGAAATCCCGTTTCCAACGAAGGCCTCAAACAGTTCCAATTATCCGCATGCAGACTTTACAAACTGAGTGTTTCCAAACTGCTCTATGAAAAGAAAGGTTAAACTCTGTGAGTTGAACGCACACATAAGAAATTAGTTTCTGAGAATGATTCTGTCTAGTTTTTATTGGAAGATATTTCCTTTTCTGTGAACGGCCTCAAATCGCTTCAAATCTCCACAAGCAAATTACATAAAAAGAGTCTTTCAAAACTGCTGTGTCTAAAGGAAGGTTCAACCCTGTGAGTTGAATACACACAACACAAAGAAGTTACTGAGATTTCTTCTGTCTAGCATTATATGAAGAAATCCCTTTTCCAACGAAGGCCTCAAAGAGGTCCAAATATCCAATTGCAGACTTTACAAACAGAGTGTTTCCAAACTGCTCTATGAAGAGAAAGGTTAAACTCCGTGAGGTGAATGCACACATCACAATGTGGTTTCTCAGAATCATTCTGTCTTCTTTTTATACGAAGATATTTCCTTTTCTACCATTGGCCTCATTTCGCTTGACATCTCTATACGCAAATTCCAGAAAAAGAGTGTTTGAAATCGGCTCTGTCTAAAAGATGGTTCAACTCTGTGAGTTGAATGAACAGAACCGAAAGAAGTTACTGAGAAGTCTTCTGTCTAGCATTATATGAAAAATCCCGTTTCCAACGAAGGCATCAAAGAAATCCAAATATCCACTTGCAGACGTTTGAAACAGAGTGTTTTCAAACAGCTCTATGAAAAGAAAGGTTAAACTCTGTGAGCTGAATGCACACATCACAAAGCAGTTTCTCAGAATGATTCTGTCTTGTTTTTGTACGAAGATATTTCCTTTTCTACCATTGACCTCGAAGCGCTTGAAATCTCCACTTGCTAAATGCACAAAAAGAGAGTTTCAAATCTGCTCTGTCTAAAGAAAGTTCAACTCTGTGAGTTGAATACACACAACCCAAAAATGTTACTGAGAATTCTTCTGTCTAGCATTCTATGAAGAATTTCTGTTTCCAACGAAGGCCTCAAACAGTTCCAAATATCCACTTGCAGACTTTACAAACAGAGTGTTTCCAAACTGCTCTATTAAAAGAAAGGTTAAACTCTGTGAGTTGAACGCACACATAAGAAATTGGTTTCTGAAAATGATTCTGTCTAGTTTTTATTGGAAGATATTACCTTTTCTATGAACGGCCTCAAATCGCTTGAAATCTCCACAAGCAAATTACATAAAAAGAGTCTTTCAAAACTGCTGTGTCTAAAGGAAGGTTCAACACTGTGAGTTGAATACACACAACACAAAGAAGTTACTGAGAATTCTTCTGTCTAGCATTGTATGAAGAAATCCCGTTTCCAACGAAGGCCTCAAAGAGGTCCAAATATCCACTTGCAGACTTTACAAACAGAGTGTTTCCAAACTGCTCTATGAAGAGAAAGGTTAAACTCCGTGAGGTGAATGCACACATCACAATGTGGTTTCTCAGAATCATTCTGTCTTCTTTTTATACGAAGATATTTCCTTTTCTACCATTGGCCTCATTTCGCTTGAAATCTCCACACGCAAATTCCAGAAAAAGAGTGTTTCAAATCGGCTCTGTCAAAAAGATGGTTCAACTCTGTGAGTTGAATAAACAGAACAGAAAGAAGTTACTGGGAATTCTTCTGTCTAGCCTTCTATGAAAAAATCCCGTTTCCAACGAAGGCCTGAAAGAGGTCCAAATATCCACTTGCAGACGTTAGAAACAGAGTGTTTCAAAACTGCTCTATGAAAAGAAAGGTTAAACTCTGTGAGCTGAATGCACACATCTCAAAGCAGTTTCTCAGAATGATTCTGTCTTGTTTTTCTACGAAGATATTTCCTTTTGTACCATTGACCTCGAAGGGCTTGAAATCTCCACTTGCAAAATCGACAGAAAGAGAGTTTCAAATCTGCTCTGTCTAAAGAAAGTTCAACTCAGTGAGTTGAATACACACAACCCAAAGATGTTACTGAGAATTCTTCTGTCTAGCATTCTATGAAGAAATCCCGTTTCCAACGGAGGCTTCAAACAGTTCCAATTATCCACATGCAGACTTTACAAACTGAGTGTTTCCAAACTGCTCTATGAAAAGAAAGGTTAAACTCTGTGAGTTGAACGCACACATAAGAAATTAGTTTCTGAGAATGATTCTGTCTAGTTTTTATTGGAAGATATTTCCTTTTCTATGAACGGCCTCAAATCGCTTGAAATCTCCACAAGCAAATTACATAAAAAGAGTCTTTCAAAACTGCTGTGTCTAAAGGAAGGTTCAACCCTGTGAGTTGAATACACACAACACAAAGAAGTTACTGAGATTTCTTCTGTCTAGCATTATATGAAGAAATCCCTTTTCCAACGAAGGCCTCAAAGAGGTCCAAATATCCAATTGCAGACTTTACAAACAGAGTGTTTCCAAACTGCTCTATGAAGAGAAAGGTTAAACTCCGTGAGGTGAATGCACACATCACAATGTGGTTTCACAGAATCATTCTGTCTTCTATTTATACGAAGATATTTCCTTTTCTACCATTGGCCTCATTTCGCTTGACATCTCCACACGCAAATTCCAGAAAAAGAGTGTTTGAAATCGGCTCTGACTAAAAGATGGTTCAACTCTGTGAGTTGAATGAACAGAACCGAAAGAAGTTACTGAGAAGTCTTCTGTCTAGCATTATATGAAAAATCCCGTTTCCAACGAAGGCATCAAAGAAATCCAAATATCCACTTGCAGACGTTTGAAACAGAGTGTTTTCAAACAGCTCTATGAAAAGAAAGGTTAAACTCTGTGAGCTGAATGCACACATCACAAAGCAGTTTCTCAGAATGATTCTGTCTTGTTTTTGTACGAAGATATTTCCTTTTCTACCATTGATCTCGAAGCGCTTGAAATCTCCACTTGCTAAATGCACAAAAAGAGAGTTTCAAATCTGCTCTGTCTAAAGAAAGTTCAACTCTGTGAGTTGAATACACACAACCCAAAAATGTTACTGAGAATTCTTCTGTCTAGCATTCTATGAAGAAATTCTGTTTCCAACGAAGGCCTCAAACAGTTCCAAATATCCACTTGCAGACTTTACAAACAGAGTGTTGCCAAACTGCTCTATTAAAAGAAAGGTTAAACTCTGTGAGTTGAACGCACACATAAGAAATTAGTTTCTGAGAATGATTCTGTCTAGTTTTTATTGGAAGATATTTCCTTTTCTATGAAAGGCCTCAAATCGCTTGAAATCTCCACAAGCAAATTACACAAAAAGAGTGTTTCAAAACTGCTGTGTGTAAAGGAAGGTTCAACACTGTGAGTTGAATACACACAACACAAAGAAGTTACTGAGAATTCTTCTGTCTAGCATTATATGAAGAAATCCCGTTTCCAACGAAGGCCTCAAACACGTCCAAATATCCACTTGCAGACCTTACAAACAGAGTGTTTCCAAACTGCTCTATGAAAAGAAAGGTTAAACTCTGTGAGTTGAACACACACATAAGAAATTAGTTTCTGAGAATGATTCTGTCCAGTTTTTATTGGAAGATATTTCCTTTTCTATGAACGGACTCAAATCGCTTGAAATCTCCACAAGCAAATTACATAAAAAGAGTCTTTCAAAACTGCTGTGTCTAAAGGAAGGTTCAACACTGTGAGTTGAATACACACAACACAAAGAAGTTACTGAGAATTCTTCTGTCTAGCATTGTATGAAGAAATCCCGTTTCCAACGAAGGCCTCAAAGAGGTCCAAATATCCACTTGCAGACTTTACCAACAGAGTGTTTCCAAACTGCTCTATGAAGAGAAAGGTTAAACTCCGTGAGGTGAATGCACACATCACAATGTGGTTTCTCAGAATCATTCAGTCTTCTTTTTATACGAAGATATTTCCTTTTCTACCATTGGCCTCATTTCGCTTGAAATCTCCACACGCAAATTCCACAAAAAGAGTGTTTCAAATCGGCTCTGTCTAAAAGATGGTTCAACTCTGTGAGTTGAATAAACAGAACACAAAGAAGTTACTTAGAATTCTTCTGTCTAGCATTATATGAAAAAATCCCGTTTCCAACGAATGCCTCAAAGAGATCCAAATATCCACTTGCAGAAGTTAGAAACAGTGTTTTCAAACTGCTCTATGAAAAGAAAGGTTAAAATCTGTGAGCTGAATGCACACATCACAAAGCAGTTTCTCAGAATGATTCTGTCTTGTTTTTGTACGAAGATATTTCCTTTTCTACCATTGACCTCGAAGCGCTTGAAATCTCCACTTGCAAAATCCACAGAAAGAGAGTTTCAAATCTGCTCTGTCTAAAGAAAGTTCAACTCTGTGAGTTGAATACACACAACCCAAAAGTGTTACTGAGAATTCTTCTGTCTAGCATTCTATGAAGAAATCCCGTTTCCAACGAAGGCCTCAAAGAGGTCCAAATATCCACTTGCAGACTTTACAAACTGAGTGTTTCCAAACTGCTCTATGAAAAGAAAGGTTAAACTCTGTGAGTTGAACGCACACATAAGAAATTAGTTTCTGAGAAGGATTCTGTCTAGTTTTTATTGGAAGATATTTCCTTTTCTATGAAAGGCCTCAAATCGCTTGAAATCTCCACAAGCAAATTACACAAAAAGAGTCTTTCAAAACTGCTGTGTCTAAAGGAAGGTTCAACACTGTGAGTTGAATACACACAACACAAAGAAGTTACTGAGAATTCTTCTGTCTAGCATTCTATGAAGAATTCCCGTTTCCAACGAAGGCCTCAAAGAGGTCCAAATATCCACTTGGAGACTTTACAAACAGAGTGTTTCCAAACTGCTCTATGAAGAGAAAGGTTAAACTCCGTGAGCTGAATGCACACAGCACAAAGTAGTTTCTCAGAATCATTCTGTCTTCTTATTATACGAAGATATTTCCTTTTCTACCATTGGCCTCATTTCGCTTGAAATCTCCACACGCAAATTCCAGAAAAAGAGTGTTTCAAATCGGCTCTGTCAAAAAGATGGTTCAACTCTGTGAGTTGAATAAACAGAACACAAAGAAGTTACTTAGAATTCTTCTGTCTAGCATTATATGAAAAAATCCCGTTTCCAACGAAGGCCTCAAAGAGGTCCAAATATCCACTTGCAGACGTTAGAAACAGAGTGTTTCCAAACTGCTCTATGAAAAGAAAGGTTAAACTCTGTGAGCTGAATGCACACATCACAAAGCAGTTTCTCAGAATGATTCTGTCTTGTTTTTCTACGAAGATATTTCCTTTTCTACCATTGACCTCGAAGGGCTTGAAATCTCCACTTGCAAAATCCACAGAAAGAGAGTTTCAAATCTGCTCTGTCTAAAGAAAGTTCAACTCTGTGAGTTGAATACACACAACCCAAAAGTGTTACTGAGAATTCTTCTGTCTAGCATTCTATGAAGAAATCCCGTTTCCAAAAAAGGCCTCAAAGAGGTCCAAATATCCACTTGCAGACTTTTGAAACTGAGTGTTTCCAAACTGCTCTATGAAAAGAAAGGTTAAAGTCTGTGAGTTGAATGCACACATAAGAAATTAGTTTCTGAGAATGATTCTGTCTAGTTTTTATTGGAAGATATTTCCTTTTCTATGAACGGCCTCAAATCGCTTGAAATCTCCACAAGCAAATTACATAAAAAGAGTCTTTCAAAAATGTTGTGTCTATAGGAAGGTTCAACACTCTGAGTTGAATACACACAACACAAAGAAGTTACTGAGAATTCTTCTGTCTAGCATTCTATGAAGAAATCCCGTTTCCAACGAAGGCCTCAAAGAGGTCCAAATATCCAATTGCAGACTTTACAAACAGAGTGTTTCCAAACTGCTCTATGAAGACAAAGGTTAAACTCCGTGAGGTGAATGCACACATCACAATGTGGTTTCTCAGAACCATTCTGTCTTCTTTTTATACGAAGATATTTCCTTTTCTACCATTGGCCTCATTTCGCTTGAAATCTCCACACGGAAATTCCAGAAAAAGAGTGTTTCAAATCGGCTCTGTCTAAAAGATGGTTCAACTCTGTGAGTTGAATCAACAGAACAGAAAGAAGTTACTGAGAATTCTTCTGTCTAGCATTATATGAAGAAATCCCGTTTCCAACGAAGGCCTCAAAGAGGTCCAAATATCCACTTGGAGACTTTACAAACAGAGTGTTTCCAAACTGCTCTGTGAAGAGAAAGGTTAAACTCCGTGAGCTGAATGCACACATCGCAATGTAGTTTCTCAGAATCATTCTGTCTTCTTATTATACGAAGATATTTCCTTTTCTAACATTGGCCTCAATTCGCTTGAAATATCCACACGCAAATTCCAGAAAAAGAGTGATTCAAATCGGTTCAGTGTAAAAGATGGTTCAACTCTGTGAGTTGAATACACACAACACAAAGAAGTTACTTAGAATTCTTCTG
Organism: Pan troglodytes; assembly: GCF_028858775.2. NCBI lineage: Eukaryota > Metazoa > Chordata > Mammalia > Primates > Hominidae > Pan > Pan troglodytes. The sequence continues at coordinate 80,669,188 of NC_072401.2, forward strand.
TCTAGCATTATATGAAAAAATCCCGTTTCCAACGAATGCCTCAAAGAGGTCCAAATATCCACTTGGAGACGTTAGAAATAGAGTGTTTCCAAACTGCTCTATGAAAAAAAAGGTTAAACTCTGTGAGCTGAATGCACACATCACAAAGCAGTTTCTCAGAATGATTCTGTCTTGTTTTTGTACGAAGATATTTCCTTTTCTACCATTGACCTCGAAGCGCTTGAAATCTCCACTTGCAAAATCCACAGAAAGAGAGTTTCAAATCTGCTCTGTATAAAGAAAGTTCAACTCTGTGAGTTGAATACACACAACCCAAAAGTGTTACTGAGAATTCTTCTGTCTAGCATTCTATGAAGAAATCCCGTTTCCAACGAAGGCCTCAAACAGGTCCAAATATCCACTTGCAGACCTTACAAACAGAGTTTTTCCAAACTGCTCTGTGAAAAGAAAGGTTAAACTCTGTGAGTTGAACGCACACATAAGAAATTAGTTTCTGAGAATGATTCTGTCTAGTTTTTATTGGAAGATATTTCCTTTTCTATGAAAGGCCTCAAATCGCTTGAAATCTCCACAAGCAAATTACACAAAAAGAGTCTTTCAAAACTGCTGTGTCTAAAGCAAGGTTCAACACTGTGAGTTGAATACACACAACACAAAGAAGTTACTGAGAATTCTTCTGTCTAGCATTCTATGAAGAAATCCCGTTTCCAACGAAGGCCTCAAAGAGGTCCAAATATCCACTTGGAGACTTTACAAACAGAGTGTTTCCAAACTGCTCTGTGAAGAGAAAGGTTAAACTCCCTGAGCTGAATGCACACATCACAAAGTAGTTTCTCAGAATCATTCTGTCTTCTTATTATACGAAGATATTTCCTTTTCTACCATTGGCCTCATTTCGCTTGAAATCTCCACACGCAAATTCCAGAAAAAGAGTGTTTCAAATCGGCTCTGTCAACAAGATGGTTCAACTCTGTGAGTTGAATAAACAGAACACAAAGAAGTTACTTAGAATTCTTCTGTCTAGCATTATATGAAAAAATCCCGTTTCCAACGAAGGCCTAAAAGAGGTCCAAATATCCACTTGCAGACGTTAGAAACAGAGTGTTTCCAAACTGCTCTATGAAAAGAAATGTTAAACTCTGTGAGATGAATGCACACATCACAAAGCAGTTTCTCAGAATGATTCTGTCTTGTTTTTCTACGAAGATATTTCCTTTTCTACCATTGACCTCGAAGGGCTTGAAATCTCCACTTGCAAAATCCACAGAAAGAGAGTTTCAAATCTGCTCTGTCTAAAGAAAGTTCAACTCTGTGAGTTGAATACACACAACCCAAAAGTGTTACTGAGAATTCTTCTGTCTAGCATCCTATGAAGAAATCCCGTTTCCAAAGAAGGCCTCAAAGAGGTCCAAATATCCACTTGCAGACTTTTCAAACTGAGTGTTTCCAAACTGCTCTATGAAAAGAAAGGTTAAACTCTGTGAGTTGAACGCACACATAAGAAATTAGTTTCTGAGAATGATTCTGTCTAGTTTTTATTGGAAGATATTTCCTTTTCTATGAAAGGCCTCAAATCGCTTGAAATCTCCACAAGCAAATTACACAAAAAGAGTCTTTCAAAACTGCTGTGTCTAAAGGAAGGTTCAACACTGTGAGTTGAATACACACAACACAAAGAAGTTACTGAGAACTCTTCTGTCTAGTATTATATGAAGAAATCCCGTTTCCAACGAAGGCCTCAAACACGTCAAAATACCACTTGCAGACCTTACAAACAGAGTGTTTCCAAACTGCTCTGTGAAAAGAAAGGTTATAATCTGTGAGTTGAACGCACACATAAGAAATTAGTTTCTGAGAATGATTCTGTCCAGTTTTTATTGGAAGATATTTCCTTTTCTATGAACGGACTCAAATCGCTTGAAATCTCCACAAGCAAATTACACAAAAAGAGTCTTTCAAAACTGCTGTGTCTAAAGGAAGGTTCAACACTGTGAGTTCAATACACACAACACAAAGAAGTTACTGATAATTCTTATGTCTAGCATTCTATGAAGAAATCCCGTTTCCAACGAAGGCCTCAAAGAAGTCCAAATATCCGCTTGCAGACTTTACAAACAGAGTGTTTCCAAACTGCTCTATGAAGAGAAAGGTTAAACTCCGTGAGGTGAATGCACACATCACAATGTGGTTTCTCAGAATTATTCTGTCTTCTTTTTATACGAAGATATTTCCTTTTCTACCATTGGCCTCATTTCGCTTGAAATCTCCACACGCAAATTCCAGAAAAAGAGTGTTTCAAATCGGCTCTGTCTAAAAGATGGTTCAACTCTGTGAGTTTAATCAACAGAACAGAAAGAAGTTACTGAGAAGTCTTCTGTCTAGCATTATATGAAAAAATCTCGTTTCCAACGAAGGCATCAAAGAAATCCAAATATCCACTTGCAGACGTTTGAAACAGAGTGTTTTCAAACAGCTCTATGAAAAGAAAGGTTAAACTCTGTGAGCTGAATGCACACATCTCAAAGCAGTTTCTCAGAATGATTCTGTCTTGTTTTTCTACGAAGATATTTCCTTTTGTACCATTGACCTCGAAGGGCTTGAAATCTCCACTTGCAAAATCGACAGAAAGAGAGTTTCAAATCTGCTCTGTCTAAAGAAAGTTCAACTCTGTGAGTTGAATACACACAACCCAAAGATGTTACTGAGAATTCTTCTGTCTAGCATTCTATGAAGAAATCCCGTTTCCAACGAAGGCTTCAAACAGTTCCAATTATCCACATGCAGACTTTACAAACTGAGTGTTTCCAAACTGCTCTATGAAAAGAAAGGTTAAACTCTGTGAGTTGAACGCACACATAAGAAATTAGTTTCTGAGAATGATTCTGTCTAGTTTTTATTGGAAGATATTTCCTTTTCTATGAACGGCCTCAAATCGCTTGAAATCTCCACAAGCAAATTACATAAAAAGAGTCTTTCAAAACTGCTGTGTCTAAAGGAAGGTTCAACCCTGTGAGTTGAATACACACAACACAAAGAAGTTACTGAGATTTCTTCTGTCTAGCATTATATGAAGAAATCCCTTTTCCAACGAAGGCCTCAAAGAGGTCCAAATATCCAATTGCAGACTTTACAAACAGAGTGTTTCCAAACTGCTCTATGAAGAGAAAGGTTAAACTCCGTGAGGTGAATGCACACATCACAATGTGGTTTCACAGAATCATTCTGTCTTCTTTTTATACGAAGATATTTCCTTTTCTACCATTGGCCTCATTTCGCTTGACATCTCCACACGCAAATTCCAGAAAAAGAGTGTTTGAAATCGGCTCTGTCTAAAAGATGGTTCAACTCTGTGAGTTGAATGAACAGAACCGAAAGAAGTTACTGAGAAGTCTTCTGTCTAGCATTATATGAAAAATCCCGTTTCCAACGAAGGCATCAAAGAAATCCAAATATCCACTTGCAGACGTTTGAAACAGAGTGTTTTCAAACAGCTCTATGAAAAGAAAGGTTAAACTCTGTGAGCTGAATGCACACATCACAAAGCAGTTTCTCAGAATGATTCTGTCTTGTTTTTGTACGAAGATATTTCCTTTTCTACCATTGACCTCGAAGCGCTTGAAATCTCCACTTGCTAAATGCACAAAAAGAGAGTTTCAAATCTGCTCTGTCTAAAGAAAGTTCAACTCTGTGAGTTGAATACACACAACCCAAAAATGTTACTGAGAATTCTTCTGTCTAGCATTCTATGAAGAAATTCTGTTTCCAACGAAGGCCTCAAACAGTTCCAAATATCCACTTGCAGACTTTACAAACAGAGTGTTGCCAAACTGCTCTATTAAAAGAAAGGTTAAACTCTGTGAGTTGAACGCACACATAAGAAATTAGTTTCTGAGAATGATTCTGTCTAGTTTTTATTGGAAGATATTTCCTTTTCTATGAAAGGCCTCAAATCGCTTGAAATCTCCACAAGCAAATTACACAAAAAGAGTGTTTCAAAACTGCTGTGTCTAAAGGAAGGTTCAACACTGTGAGTTGAATACACACAACACAAAGAAGTTACTGAGAATTCTTCTGTCTAGCATTATATGAAGAAATCCCGTTTCCAACGAAGGCCTCAAACACGTCCAAATATCCACTTGCAGACCTTACAAACAGAGTGTTTCCAAACTGCTCTGTGAAAAGAAAGGTTAAACTCTGTGAGTTGAACGCACACATAAGAAATTAGTTTCTGAGAATGATTCTGTCCAGTTTTTATTGGAAGATATTTCCTTTTCTATGAACGGACTCAAATCGCTTGAAATCTCCACAAGCAAATTACATAAAAAGAGTCTTTCAAAACTGCTGTGTCTAAAGGAAGGTTCAACACTGTGAGTTGAATACACACAACACAAAGAAGTTACTGAGAATTCTTCTGTCTAGCTTTGTATGAAGAAATCCCGTTTCCAACGAAGGCCTCAAAGAGGTCCAAATATCCACTTGCAGACTTTACCAACAGAGTGTTTCCAAACTGCTCTATGAAGAGAAAGGTTAAACTCCGTGAGGTGAATGCACACATCACAATGTGGTTTCTCAGAATCATTCAGTCTTCTTTTTATACGAAGATATTTCCTTTTCTACCATTGGCCTCATTTCGCTAGAAATCTCCACACGCAAATTCCACAAAAAGAGTGTTTCAAATCGGCTCTGTCTAAAAGATGGTTCAACTCTGTGAGTTGAATAAACAGAACACAAAGAAGTTACTTAGAATTCTTCTGTCTAGCATTATATGAAAAAATCCCGTTTCCAACGAATGCCTCAAAGAGATCCAAATATCCACTTGCAGAAGTTAGAAACAGTGTTTTCAAACTGCTCTATGAAAAGAAAGGTTAAAATCTGTGAGCTGAATGCACACATCACAAAGCAGTTTCTCAGAATGATTCTGTCTTGTTTTTGTACGAAGATATTTCCTTTTCTACCATTGACCTCGAAGCGCTTGAAATCTCCACTTGCAAAATCCACAGAAAGAGAGTTTCAAATCTGCTCTGTCTAAAGAAAGTTCAACTCTGTGAGTTGAATACACACAACCCAAAAGTGTTACTGAGAATTCTTCTGTCTAGCATTCTATGAAGAAATCCCGTTTCCAACGAAGGCCTCAAACAGGTCCAAATATCCACTTGCAGACCTTACAAACAGAGTGTTTCCAAACTGCTCTGTGAAAAGAAAGGTTAAACTCTGTGAGTTGAACGCACACATAAGAAATTAGTTTCTGAGAATGATTCTGTCTAGTTTTTATTGGAAGATATTTCCTTTTCTATGAACGGACTCAAATCGCTTGAAATCTCCACAAGCAAATTACACAAAAAGAGTCTTTCAAAACTGCTGTGTCTAAAGGAAGGTTCAACACTGTGAGTTGAATACACACAACACAAAGAAGTTACTGAGAATTCTTATGTCTAGCATTCTATGAAGAAATCCCGTTTCCAACGAAGGCCTCAAAGAGGTCCAAATATCCACTTGCAGACTTTACAAACAGAGTGTTTCCAAACTGCTCTATGAAGAGTAAGGTTAAACTCCGTGAGGTGAATGCACACATCACAATGTGGTTTCTCAGAATCATTCTGTCTTCTTTTTATACGAAGATATTTGCTTTTCTACCATTGGCCTCATTTCGCTTGAAATCTCCACACGCAAATTCCAGAAAAAGAGTGTTTAAAATCGGCTCTGTCTAAAAGATGGTTCAACTCTGTGAGTTGAATAAACAGAACAGAAAGAAGTTACTGAGAACTCTTCTGTCTAGCATTCTATGAAAAAATCCCGTTTCCAAAGAAGGCCTCAAAGAGATCCAAATATCCACTTGCAGACGTTAGAAACAGAGTGTTTTCAAACTGCTCTATGAAAAGAAAGGTTAAACTCTGTGAGTTGAACGCATACATAAGAAATTAGTTTCTGAGAATGATTCTGTCTAGTTTTTATTGGAAGATATCTCCTTTTCTATGAACGGCCTCAAATCGCTTGAAATCTCCACAAGCAAATTACACAAAAAGAGTCTTTCAAAACTGCTGTGTCTAAAGGAAGGTTCAACACTGTGAGTTGAATACACACAATACAAAGAAGTTACTGAGAATTCTTCTGTCTAGCATTATATGAAGTAATCCCGTTTCCAACGAAGGCCTCAAACAGGTCCAAATATCCACTTGCAGACCTTACAAACAGAGTGTTTCCAAACTGCTCTGTGAAAAGAAAGGTTAAACTCTGTGAGTTGAACGCACACATAAGAAATTAGTTTCTGAGAATGATTCTGTTTAGTTTTTATTGGAAGATATTTCCTTTTCTATGAACGGCCTCAAATCGCTTGAAATCTCCACAAGAAAATTACACAAAAAGAGTGTTTCAAAACTGCTGTGTCTAAAGGAAAATTCAACACTGTGAGTTGAATACACACAACACAAAGAAGTTACTGAGAATTCTTCTTTCTAGCATTATATGAAGAAATCCCGTTTCCAACGAAGGCCTCAAACAGGTCCAAATATCCACTTGCAGACCTTACAAACAGAGTTTTTCCAAACTGCTCTGTGAAAAGAAAGGTTAAACTCTGTGAGTTGAACGCACACATAAGAAATTAGTTTCTGAGAATGATTCAGTCTAGTTTTTATTGGAAGATATTTCCTTTTCTATGAACGGACTAAAATCGCTTGAAATCTCCACAAGCAAATTACACAAAAAGAGTCTTTCAAAACTGCTCTGTCTAAAGGAAGGTTAAACACTGTGAGTTGAATACACACAACACAAAGAAGTTACAGAGAATTCTTCTGTCTAGCATTCTATGAAGAAATCCCGTTTCCAACGAAGGCCTCAAAGAGGTCCAAATATCCACTTGGAGACTTTACAAACAGAGTGTTTCCAAACTGCTCTGTGAAGAGAAAGGTTAAACTCCGTGAGCTGAATGCACACATCACAAAGTAGTTTCTCAGAATCATTCTGTCTTCTTATTATACGAAGATATTTCCTTTTCTACCATTGGCCTCAATTCCCTGGAAATCTCCACACGCAAATTCCAGAAAAAGAGTGATTCAAATCGGCTCTGTCTAAAAGATGGTTCAACTCTGTGAGTTGAATAAACAGAACACAAAGAAGTTACTTAGAATTCTTCTGTCTAGCATTATATGAAAAAATCCCGTTTCCAACGAATGCCTCAAAGAGATCCAAATATCCACCTGCAGAAGTTAGAAACAGTGTTTTCAAACTGCTCTATGAAAAGAAAGGTTAAAATCTGTGAGCTGAATGCACACATCACAAAGCAGTTTCTCAGAATGATTCTGTCTTGTTTTTGTACGAAGATATTTCCTTTTCTACCATTGACCTCGAAGCGCTTGAAATCTCCACTTGCAAAATCCACAGAAAGAGAGTTTCAAATCTGCTCTGTCTAAAGAAAGTTCAACTCTGTGAGTTGAATACACACAACCCAAAAGTGTTACTGAGAATTCTTCTGTCTAGCATTCTATGAAGAAATCCCGTTTCCAACGAAGGCCTCAAACAGGTCCAAATATCCACTTGCAGACCTTACAAACAGAGTGTTTCCAAACTGCTCTGTGAAAAGAAAGGTTAAACTCTGTGAGTTGAACGCACACATAAGAAATTAGTTTCTGAGAATGATTCTGTCTAGTTTTTATTGGAAGATATTTCCTTTTCTATGAACGGACTAAAATCGCTTGAAATCTCCACAAGCAAATTACACAAAAAGAGTCTTTCAAAACTGCTGTGTCTAAAGGAAGGTTCAACACTGTGAGTTGAATACACACAACACAAAGAAGTTACTGAGAATTCTTATGTCTAGCATTCTATGAAGAAATCCCGTTTCCAACGAAGGCCTCAAAGAGGTCCAAATATCCACTTGCAGACTTTACAAACAGAGTGTTTCCAAACTGCTCTATGAAGAGTAAGGTTAAACTCCGTGAGGTGAATGCACACATCACAATGTGGTTTCTCAGAATCATTCTGTCTTCTTTTTATACGAAGATATTTGCTTTTCTACCATTGGCCTCATTTCGCTTGAAATCTCCACACGCAAATTCCAGAAAAAGAGTGTTTAAAATCGGCTCTGTCTAAAAGATGGTTCAACTCTGTGAGTTGAATAAACAGAACAGAAAGAAGTTACTGAGAACTCTTCTGTCTAGCATTCTATGAAAAAATCCCGTTTCCAAAGAAGGCCTCAAAGAGATCCAAATATCCACTTGCAGACGTTAGAAACAGAGTGTTTTCAAACTGCTCTATGAAAAGAAAGGTTAAACTCTGTGAGTTGAACGCATACATAAGAAATTAGTTTCTGAGAATGATTCTGTCTAGTTTTTATTGGAAGATATCTCCTTTTCTATGAACGGCCTCAAATCGCTTGAAATCTCCACAAGCAAATTACACAAAAAGAGTCTTTCAAAACTGCTGTGTCTAAAGGAAGGTTCAACACTGTGAGTTGAATACACACAATACAAAGAAGTTACTGAGAATTCTTCTGTCTAGCATTATATGAAGTAATCCCGTTTCCAACGAAGGCCTCAAACAGGTCCAAATATCCACTTGCAGACCTTACAAACAGAGTGTTTCCAAACTGCTCTGTGAAAAGAAAGGTTAAACTCTGTGAGTTGAACGCACACATAAGAAATTAGTTTCTGAGAATGATTCTGTTTAGTTTTTATTGGAAGATATTTCCTTTTCTATGAACGGCCTCAAATCGCTTGAAATCTCCACAAGCAAATTACACAAAAAGAGTGTTTCAAAACTGCTGTGTCTAAAGGAAAGTTCAACACTGTGAGTTGAATACACACAACACAAAGAAGTTACTGAGAATTCTTCTGTCTAGCATTATATGAAGAAATCCCGTTTCCAACGAAGGCCTCAAACAGGTCCAAATATCCACTTGCAGACCTTACAAACAGAGTTTTTCCAAACTGCTCTGTGAAAAGAAAGGTTAAACTCTGTGAGTTGAACGCACACATAAGAAATTAGTTTCTGAGAATGATTCAGTCTAGTTTTTATTGGAAGATATTTCCTTTTCTATGAACGGACTAAAATCGCTTGAAATCTCCACAAGCAAATTACACAAAAAGAGTCTTTCAAAACTGCTCTGTCTAAAGGAAGGTTAAACACTGTGAGTTGAATACACACAACACAAAGAAGTTACAGAGAATTCTTCTGTCTAGCATTCTATGAAGAAATCCCGTTTCCAACGAAGGCCTCAAAGAGGTCCAAATATCCACTTGGAGACTTTACAAACAGAGTGTTTCCAAACTGCTCTATGAAGAGTAAGGTTAAACTCCGTGAGGTGAATGCACACATCACAATGTGGTTTCTCAGAATCATTCTGTCTTCTTTTTATACGAAGATATTTCCTTTTCTACCATTGGCCTCATTTCGCTTGAAATCTCCACACGCAAATTCCAGAAAAAGAGTGTTTCAAATCGGCTCTGTCTAAAAGATGGTTCAACTCTGTGAGTTGAATAAACAGAACACAAAGAAGTTACTTAGAATTCTTCTGTCTAGCATTATATGAAAAAATCCCGTTTCCAACGAATGCCTCAAAGAGATCCAAATATCCACTTGCAGACGTTAGAAACAGTGTTTTCAAACTGCTCTATGAAAAGAAAGGTTAAAATCTGTGAGCTGAATGCACACATCACAAAGCAGTTTCACAGAATGATTCTGTCTTGTTTTTGTACGAAGATATTTCCTTTTCTACCATTGACCTCGAAGCGCTTGAAATCTCCACTTGCAAAATCCACAGAAAGAGAGTTTCAAATCTGCTCTGTCTAAAGAAAGTTCAACTCTGTGATTTGAATACACACAACCCAAAAGTGTTACTGAGAATTCTTCTGTCTAGCATTCTATGAAGAAATCCCGTTTCCAACGAAGGCCTCAAAGAGGTCCAAATATCCACTTGCAGACTTTACAAACTGAGTGTTTCCAAACTTCTCTATGAAAAGAAAGGTTAAACTCTGTGAGTTGAACGCACACATAAGAAATTAGTTTCTGAGAAGGATTCTGTCTAGTTTTTATTGGAAGATATCGCCTTTTCTATGAACGGCCTCAAATCGCTTGAAATCTCCACAAGCAAATTACACAAAAAGAGTCTTTCAAAACTGCTGTGTCTAAAAGAAGGTTCAACACTGTGAGTTGAATACACACAACACAAAGAAGTTACTGAGAATTCTTCTGTCTAGCATTATATGAAGAAATCCCGTTTCCAACGAAGGCCTCAAACAGGTCCAAATATCCACTTGCAGACCTTACAAACAGAGTGTTTCCAAACTGCTCTGTGAAAAGAAAGGTTAAACTCTGTGAGTTGAACGCACACATAAGAAATTAGTTTCTGAGAATGATTCTGTCTAGTTTTTATTGGAAGATATTTCCTTTTCTATGAACGGACTAAAATCGCTTGAAATCTCCACAAGCAAATTACACAAAAAGAGTCTTTCAAAACTGCTGTGTCTAAAGGAAGGTTCAACACTGTTAGTTGAATACACACAACACAAAGAAGTTACTGAGAATTCTTATGTCTAGCATTCTATGAAGAAATCCCGTTTCCAACGAAGGCCTCAAAGAGGTCCAAATATCCACTTGCAGACTTTACAAACAGAGTGTTTCCAAACTGCTCTATGAAGAGTAAGGTTAAACTCCGTGAGGTGAATGCACACATCACAATGTGGTTTCTCAGAATCATTCTGTCTTCTTTTTATACGAAGATATTTGCTTTTCTACCATTGGCCTCATTTCGCTTGAAATCTCCACACGCAAATTCCAGAAAAAGAGTGTTTCAAATCGGCTCTGTCTAAAAGATGGTTCAACTCTGTGAGTTGAATAAACAGAACAGAAAGAAGTTACTGAGAATTCTTCTGTCTAGCATTCTATGAAAAAATCCCGTTTCCAAAGAAGGCCTCAAAGAGATCCAAATATCCACTTGCAGACGTTAGAAACAGAGTGTTTTCAAACTGCTCTATGAAAAGAAAGGTTAAACTCTGTGAGTTGAACGCACACATAAGAAATTAGTTTCTGAGAATGATTCTGTCTAGTTTTTATTGGAAGATATCTCCTTTTCTATGAACGGCCTCAAATCGCTTGAAATCTCCACATGCAAATTACACAAAAAGAGTGTTTCAAAACTGCTGTGTCTAAAGGAAAGTTCAACACTGTGAGTTGAATACACACAACACAAAGAAGTTACTGAGAATTCTTCTGTCTAGCATTATATGAAGAAATCCCGTTTCCAACGAAGGCCTCAAACAGGTCCAAATATCCACTTGCAGACCTTACAAACAGAGTTTTTCCAAACTGCTCTGTGAAAAGAAAGGTTAAACTCTGTGAGTTGAACGCACACATAAGAAATTAGTTTCTGAGAATGATTCTGTCTAGTTTTTATTGGAAGATATTTCCTTTTCTATGAACGGACTAAAATCGCTTGAAATCTCCACAAGCAAATTACACAAAAAGAGTCTTTCAAAACTGCTCTGTCTAAAGGAAGGTTAAACACTGTGAGTTGAATACACACAACACAAAGAAGTTACAGAGAATTCTTCTGTCTAGCATTCTATGAAGAAATCCCGTTTCCAACGAAGGCCTCAAAGAAGTCCAAATATCCACTTGGAGACTTTACAAACAGAGTGTTTCCAAACTGCTCTGTGAAGAGAAAGGTTAAACTCCGTGAGCTGAATGCACACATCACAAAGTAGTTTCTCAGAATCATTCTGTCTTCTTATTATACGAAGATATTTCCTTTTCTACCATTGGCCTCAATTCGCTGGAAATCTCCACACGCAAATTCCAGAAAAAGAGTGATTCAAATCAGTTCACTCTAAAAGATGGTTCAACTCTGTGAGTTGAAGAAACAGAACACAAAGAAGTTACTTAGAATTCTTCTGTCTAGCATTATATGAAAAAATCCCGTTTCCAACGAATGCCTCAAAGAGGTCCAAATATCCACTTGCAGACGTTAGAAACAGAGTGTTTCCAAACTGCTCTATGAAAAGAAAGGTTAAACTCTGTGAGCTGAATGCACACATCACAAAGCAGTTTCTCAGAATGATTCTGTCTTGTTTTTGTACGAAGATATTTCCTTTTCTACCATTGACCTCGAAGCGCTTGAAATCTCCACTTGCAAAATCCACAGAAAGAGAGTTTCAAATCTGCTCTGTCTAAAGAAAGTTCAACTCTGTGAGTTGAATACACACAACCCAAAAGTGTTACTGAGAATTCTTCTGTCTAGCATTCTATGAAGAAATCCCGTTTCCAACGAAGGCCTCAAACAGGTCCAAATATCCACTTGCAGACCTTACAAACAGAGTGTTTCCAAACTGCTCTGTGAAAAGAAAGGTTAAACTCTGTGAGTTGAACGCACACATAAGAAATTAGTTTCTGAGAATGATTCTGTTTAGTTTTTATTGGAAGATATTTCCTTTTCTATGAACGGCCTCAAATCGCTTGAAATCTCCACAAGCAAATTACACAAAAAGAGTGTTTCAAAACTGCTGTGTCTAAAGGAAAGTTCAACACTGTGAGTTGAATACACACAACACAAAGAAGTTACTGAGAATTCTTCTGTCTAGCATTATATGAAGAAATCCCGTTTCCAACGAAGGCCTCAAACAGGTCCAAATATCCACTTGCAGACCTTACAAACAGAGTTTTCCCAAACTGCTCTGTGAAAAGAAAGGTTAAACTCTGTGAGTTGAACGCACACATAAGAAATTAGTTTCTGAGAATGATTCAGTCTAGTTTTTATTGGAAGATATTTCCTTTTCTATGAACGGACTAAAATCGCTTGAAATCTCCACAAGCAAATTACACAAAAAGAGTCTTTCAAAACTGCTCTGTCTAAAGGAAGGTTAAACACTGTGAGTTGAATACACACAACACAAAGAAGTTACAGAGAATTCTTCTGTCTAGCATTCTATGAAGAAATCCCGTTTCCAACGAAGGCCTCAAAGAGGTCCAAATATCCACTTGGAGACTTTACAAACAGAGTGTTTCCAAACTGCTCTGTGAAGAGAAAGGTTAAACTCCGTGAGCTGAATGCACACATCACAAAGTAGTTTCTCAGAATCATTCTGTCTTCTTATTATACGAAGATATTTCCTTTTCTACCATTGGCCTCAATTCCCTGGAAATCTCCACACGCAAATTCCAGAAAAAGAGTGATTCAAATCGGCTCTGTCTAAAAGATGGTTCAACTCTGTGAGTTGAATAAACAGAACACAAAGAAGTTACTTAGAATTCTTCTGTCTAGCATTATATGAAAAAATCCCGTTTCCAACGAATGCCTCAAAGAGATCCAAATATCCACTTGCAGAAGTTAGAAACAGTGTTTTCAAACTGCTCTATGAAAAGAAAGGTTAAAATCTGTGAGCTGAATGCACACATCACAAAGCAGTTTCTCAGAATGATTCTGTCTTGTTTTTGTACGAAGATATTTCCTTTTCTACCATTGACCTCGAAGCGCTTGAAATCTCCACTTGCAAAATCCACAGAAAGAGAGTTTCAAATCTGCTCTGTCTAAAGAAAGTTCAACTCTGTGAGTTGAATACACACAACCCAAAAGTGTTACTGAGAATTCTTCTGTCTAGCATTCTATGAAGAAATCCCGTTTCCAACGAAGGCCTCAAACAGGTCCAAATATCCACTTGCAGACCTTACAAACAGAGTGTTTCCAAACTGCTCTGTGAAAAGAAAGGTTAAACTCTGTGAGTTGAACGCACACATAAGAAATTAGTTTCTGAGAATGATTCTGTCTAGTTTTTATTGGAAGATATTTCCTTTTCTATGAACGGACTAAAATCGCTTGAAATCTCCACAAGCAAATTACACAAAAAGAGTCTTTCAAAACTGCTGTGTCTAAAGGAAGGTTCAACACTGTGAGTTGAATACACACAACACAAAGAAGTTACTGAGAATTCTTATGTCTAGCATTCTATGAAGAAATCCCGTTTCCAACGAAGGCCTCAAAGAGGTCCAAATATCCACTTGCAGACTTTACAAACAGAGTGTTTCCAAACTGCTCTATGAAGAGTAAGGTTAAACTCCGTGAGGTGAATGCACACATCACAATGTGGTTTCTCAGAATCATTCTGTCTTCTTTTTATACGAAGATATTTGCTTTTCTACCATTGGCCTCATTTCGCTTGAAATCTCCACACGCAAATTCCAGAAAAAGAGTGTTTAAAATCGGCTCTGTCTAAAAGATGGTTCAACTCTGTGAGTTGAATAAACAGAACAGAAAGAAGTTACTGAGAACTCTTCTGTCTAGCATTCTATGAAAAAATCCCGTTTCCAAAGAAGGCCTCAAAGAGATCCAAATATCCACTTGCAGACGTTAGAAACAGAGTGTTTTCAAACTGCTCTATGAAAAGAAAGGTTAAACTCTGTGAGTTGAACGCATACATAAGAAATTAGTTTCTGAGAATGATTCTGTCTAGTTTTTATTGGAAGATATCTCCTTTTCTATGAACGGCCTCAAATCGCTTGAAATCTCCACAAGCAAATTACACAAAAAGAGTCTTTCAAAACTGCTGTGTCTAAAGGAAGGTTCAACACTGTGAGTTGAATACACACAATACAAAGAAGTTACTGAGAATTCTTCTGTCTAGCATTATATGAAGTAATCCCGTTTCCAACGAAGGCCTCAAACAGGTCCAAATATCCACTTGCAGACCTTACAAACAGAGTGTTTCCAAACTGCTCTGTGAAAAGAAAGGTTAAACTCTGTGAGTTGAACGCACACATAAGAAATTAGTTTCTGAGAATGATTCTGTTTAGTTTTTATTGGAAGATATTTCCTTTTCTATGAACGGCCTCAAATCGCTTGAAATCTCCACAAGCAAATTACACAAAAAGAGTGTTTCAAAACTGCTGTGTCTAAAGGAAAGTTCAACACTGTGAGTTGAATACACACAACACAAAGAAGTTACTGAGAATTCTTCTGTCTAGCATTATATGAAGAAATCCCGTTTCCAACGAAGGCCTCAAACAGGTCCAAATATCCACTTGCAGACCTTACAAACAGAGTTTTTCCAAACTGCTCTGTGAAAAGAAAGGTTAAACTCTGTGAGTTGAACGCACACATAAGAAATTAGTTTCTGAGAATGATTCAGTCTAGTTTTTATTGGAAGATATTTCCTTTTCTATGAACGGACTAAAATCGCTTGAAATCTCCACAAGCAAATTACACAAAAAGAGTCTTTCAAAACTGCTGTGTCTAAAGGAAGGTTAAACACTGTGAGTTGAATACACACAACACAAAGAAGTTACAGAGAATTCTTCTGTCTAGCATTCTATGAAGAAATCCCGTTTCCAACGAAGGCCTCAAAGAGGTCCAAATATCCACTTGGAGACTTTACAAACAGAGTGTTTCCAAACTGCTCTGTGAAGAGAAAGGTTAAACTCCGTGAGCTGAATGCACACATCACAAAGTAGTTTCTCAGAATCATTCTGTCTTCTTATTATACGAAGATATTTCCTTTTCTACCATTGGCCTCAATTCCCTGGAAATCTCCACACGCAAATTCCAGAAAAAGAGTGATTCAAATCGGTTCACTCTAAAAGATGGTTCAACTCTGTGAGTTGAAGAAACAGAACACAAAGAAGTTACTTAGAATTCTTCTGTCTAGCATTATATGAAAAAATCCCGTTTCCAACGAATGCCTCAAAGAGGTCCAAATATCCACTTGCAGACGTTAGAAACAGAGTGTTTCCAAACTGCTCTATGAAAAGAAAGGTAAACTCTGTGAGCTGAATGCACACATCACAAAGCAGTTTCTCAGAATGATTCTGTCTTGTTTTTGTACGAAGATATTTCCTTTTCTACCATTGACCTCGAAGCGCTTGAAATCTCCACTTGCAAAATCCACAGAAAGAGA
The DNA here is from genome assembly GCF_028858775.2 of Pan troglodytes. Lineage (NCBI taxonomy): Eukaryota > Metazoa > Chordata > Mammalia > Primates > Hominidae > Pan > Pan troglodytes. The sequence continues at coordinate 80,685,063 of NC_072401.2, forward strand.
GTTTCAAATCTGCTCTGTCTAAAGAAAGTTCAACTCTGTGAGTTGAATACACACAACCCAAAAGTGTTACTGAGAATTCTTCTGTCTAGCATTCTATGAAGAAATCCCGTTTCCAACGAAGGCCTCAAAGAGGTCCAAATATCCACTTGCAGACTTTACAAACTGAGTGTTTCCAAACTGCTCTATGAAAAGAAAGGTTAAACTCTGTGAGTTGAACGCACACATAAGAAATTAGTTTCTGAGAAGGATTCTGTCTAGTTTTTATTGGAAGATATTTCCTTTTCTATGAACGGCCTCAAATCGCTTGAAATCTCCACAAGCAAATTACACAAAAAGAGTCTTTCAAAACTGCTGTGTCTAAAGGAAGGTTCAACACTGTGAGTTGAATACACACAACACAAAGAAGTTACTGAGAATTCTTCTGTCTAGCATTCTATGAAGAAATCCCGTTTCCAACGAAGGCCTCAAAGAGGTCCAAATATCCACTTGCAGACTTTACAAACTGAGTGTTTCCAAACTGCTCTATGAAGAGTAAGGTTAAACTCCGTGAGGTGAATGCACACATCACAATGTGGTTTCTCAGAATCATTCTGTCTTCTTTTTATACGAAGATATTTCCTTTTCTACCATTGGCCTCATTTCGCTTGAAATCTCCACACGCAAATTCCAGAAAAAGAGTGTTTCAAATCGGCTCTGTCTAAAAGATGGTTCAACTCTGTGAGTTGAATAAACAGAACACAAAGAAGTTACTTAGAATTCTTCTGTCTAGCATTATATGAAAAAATCCCGTTTCCAACGAATGCCTCAAAGAGATCCAAATATCCACTTGCAGACGTTAGAAACAGTGTTTTCAAACTGCTCTATGAAAAGAAAGGTTAAAATCTGTGAGCTGAATGCACACATCACAAAGCAGTTTCACAGAATGATTCTGTCTTGTTTTTGTACGAAGATATTTCCTTTTCTACCATTGACCTCGAAGCGCTTGAAATCTCCACTTGCAAAATCCACAGAAAGAGAGTTTCAAATCTGCTCTGTCTAAAGAAAGTTCAACTCTGTGATTTGAATACACACAACCCAAAAGTGTTACTGAGAATTCTTCTGTCTAGCATTCTATGAAGAAATCCCGTTTCCAACGAAGGCCTCAAAGAGGTCCAAATATCCACTTGCAGACTTTACAAACTGAGTGTTTCCAAACTTCTCTATGAAAAGAAAGGTTAAACTCTGTGAGTTGAACGCACACATAAGAAATTAGTTTCTGGAAAGGATTCTGTCTAGTTTTTATTGGAAGATATCGCCTTTTCTATGAACGGCCTCAAATCGCTTGAAATCTCCACAAGCAAATTACACAAAAAGAGTCTTTCAAAACTGCTGTGTCTAAAAGAAGGTTCAACACTGTGAGTTGAATACACACAACACAAAGAAGTTACTGAGAATTCTTCTGTCTAGCATTATATGAAGAAATCCCGTTTCCAACGAAGGCCTCAAACAGGTCCAAATATCCACTTGCAGACCTTACAAACAGAGTGTTTCCAAACTGCTCTGTGAAAAGAAAGGTTAAACTCTGTGAGTTGAACGCACACATAAGAAATTAGTTTCTGAGAATGATTCTGTCTAGTTTTTATTGGAAGATATTTCCTTTTCTATGAACGGACTAAAATCGCTTGAAATCTCCACAAGCAAATTACACAAAAAGAGTCTTTCAAAACTGCTGTGTCTAAAGGAAGGTTCAACACTGTGAGTTGAATACACACAACACAAAGAAGTTACTGAGAATTCTTATGTCTAGCATTCTATGAAGAAATCCCGTTTCCAACGAAGGCCTCAAAGAGGTCCAAATATCCACTTGCAGACTTTACAAACAGAGTGTTTCCAAACTGCTCTATGAAGAGTAAGGTTAAACTCCGTGAGGTGAATGCACACATCACAATGTGGTTTCTCAGAATCATTCTGTCTTCTTTTTATACGAAGATATTTGCTTTTCTACCATTGGCCTCATTTCGCTTGAAATCTCCACACGCAAATTCCAGAAAAAGAGTGTTTAAAATCGGCTCTGTCTAAAAGATGGTTCAACTCTGTGAGTTGAATAAACAGAACAGAAAGAAGTTACTGAGAACTCTTCTGTCTAGCATTCTATGAAAAAATCCCGTTTCCAAAGAAGGCCTCAAAGAGATCCAAATATCCACTTGCAGACGTTAGAAACAGAGTGTTTTCAAACTGCTCTATGAAAAGAAAGGTTAAACTCTGTGAGTTGAACGCATACATAAGAAATTAGTTTCTGAGAATGATTCTGTCTAGTTTTTATTGGAAGATATCTCCTTTTCTATGAACGGCCTCAAATCGCTTGAAATCTCCACAAGCAAATTACACAAAAAGAGTCTTTCAAAACTGCTGTGTCTAAAGGAAGGTTCAACACTGTGAGTTGAATACACACAATACAAAGAAGTTACTGAGAATTCTTCTGTCTAGCATTATATGAAGTAATCCCGTTTCCAACGAAGGCCTCAAACAGGTCCAAATATCCACTTGCAGACCTTACAAACAGAGTGTTTCCAAACTGCTCTGTGAAAAGAAAGGTTAAACTCTGTGAGTTGAACGCACACATAAGAAATTAGTTTCTGAGAATGATTCTGTTTAGTTTTTATTGGAAGATATTTCCTTTTCTATGAACGGCCTCAAATCGCTTGAAATCTCCACAAGCAAATTACACAAAAAGAGTGTTTCAAAACTGCTGTGTCTAAAGGAAAGTTCAACACTGTGAGTTGAATACACACAACACAAAGAAGTTACTGAGAATTCTTCTGTCTAGCATTATATGAAGAAATCCCGTTTCCAACGAAGGCCTCAAACAGGTCCAAATATCCACTTGCAGACCTTACAAACAGAGTTTTTCCAAACTGCTCTGTGAAAAGAAAGGTTAAACTCTGTGAGTTGAACGCACACATAAGAAATTAGTTTCTGAGAATGATTCAGTCTAGTTTTTATTGGAAGATATTTCCTTTTCTATGAACGGACTAAAATCGCTTGAAATCTCCACAAGCAAATTACACAAAAAGAGTCTTTCAAAACTGCTGTGTCTAAAGGAAGGTTAAACACTGTGAGTTGAATACACACAACACAAAGAAGTTACAGAGAATTCTTCTGTCTAGCATTCTATGAAGAAATCCCGTTTCCAACGAAGGCCTCAAAGAGGTCCAAATATCCACTTGGAGACTTTACAAACAGAGTGTTTCCAAACTGCTCTGTGAAGAGAAAGGTTAAACTCCGTGAGCTGAATGCACACATCACAAAGTAGTTTCTCAGAATCATTCTGTCTTCTTATTATACGAAGATATTTCCTTTTCTACCATTGGCCTCAATTCCCTGGAAATCTCCACACGCAAATTCCAGAAAAAGAGTGATTCAAATCGGTTCACTCTAAAAGATGGTTCAACTCTGTGAGTTGAAGAAACAGAACACAAAGAAGTTACTTAGAATTCTTCTGTCTAGCATTATATGAAAAAATCCCGTTTCCAACGAATGCCTCAAAGAGGTCCAAATATCCACTTGCAGACGTTAGAAACAGAGTGTTTCCAAACTGCTCTATGAAAAGAAAGGTAAACTCTGTGAGCTGAATGCACACATCACAAAGCAGTTTCTCAGAATGATTCTGTCTTGTTTTTGTACGAAGATATTTCCTTTTCTACCATTGACCTCGAAGCGCTTGAAATCTCCACTTGCAAAATCCACAGAAAGAGAGTTTCAAATCTGCTCTGTCTAAAGAAAGTTCAACTCTGTGAGTTGAATACACACAACCCAAAAGTGTTACTGAGAATTCTTCTGTCTAGCATTCTATGAAGAAATCCCGTTTCCAACGAAGGCCTCAAAGAGGTCCAAATATCCACTTGCAGACTTTACAAACTGAGTGTTTCCAAACTGCTCTATGAAAAGAAAGGTTAAACTCTGTGAGTTGAACGCACACATAAGAAATTAGTTTCTGAGAAGGATTCTGTCTAGTTTTTATTGGAAGATATTTCCTTTTCTATGAACGGCCTCAAATCGCTTGAAATCTCCACAAGCAAATTACACAAAAAGAGTCTTTCAAAACTGCTGTGTCTAAAGGAAGGTTCAACACTGTGAGTTGAATACACACAACACAAAGAAGTTACTGAGAATTCTTCTGTCTAGCATTCTATGAAGAAATCCCGTTTCCAACGAAGGCCTCAAAGAGGTCCAAATATCCACTTGCAGACTTTACAAACTGAGTGTTTCCAAACTGCTCTATGAAGAGTAAGGTTAAACTCCGTGAGGTGAATGCACACATCACAATGTGGTTTCTCAGAATCATTCTGTCTTCTTTTTATACGAAGATATTTCCTTTTCTACCATTGGCCTCATTTCGCTTGAAATCTCCACACGCAAATTCCAGAAAAAGAGTGTTTCAAATCGGCTCTGTCTAAAAGATGGTTCAACTCTGTGAGTTGAATAAACAGAACACAAAGAAGTTACTTAGAATTCTTCTGTCTAGCATTATATGAAAAAATCCCGTTTCCAACGAATGCCTCAAAGAGATCCAAATATCCACTTGCAGACGTTAGAAACAGTGTTTTCAAACTGCTCTATGAAAAGAAAGGTTAAAATCTGTGAGCTGAATGCACACATCACAAAGCAGTTTCACAGAATGATTCTGTCTTGTTTTTGTACGAAGATATTTCCTTTTCTACCATTGACCTCGAAGCGCTTGAAATCTCCACTTGCAAAATCCACAGAAAGAGAGTTTCAAATCTGCTCTGTCTAAAGAAAGTTCAACTCTGTGATTTGAATACACACAACCCAAAAGTGTTACTGAGAATTCTTCTGTCTAGCATTCTATGAAGAAATCCCGTTTCCAACGAAGGCCTCAAAGAGGTCCAAATATCCACTTGCAGACTTTACAAACTGAGTGTTTCCAAACTTCTCTATGAAAAGAAAGGTTAAACTCTGTGAGTTGAACGCACACATAAGAAATTAGTTTCTGGAAAGGATTCTGTCTAGTTTTTATTGGAAGATATCGCCTTTTCTATGAACGGCCTCAAATCGCTTGAAATCTCCACAAGCAAATTACACAAAAAGAGTCTTTCAAAACTGCTGTGTCTAAAAGAAGGTTCAACACTGTGAGTTGAATACACACAACACAAAGAAGTTACTGAGAATTCTTCTGTCTAGCATTATATGAAGAAATCCCGTTTCCAACGAAGGCCTCAAACAGGTCCAAATATCCACTTGCAGACCTTACAAACAGAGTGTTTCCAAACTGCTCTGTGAAAAGAAAGGTTAAACTCTGTGAGTTGAACGCACACATAAGAAATTAGTTTCTGAGAATGATTCTGTCTAGTTTTTATTGGAAGATATTTCCTTTTCTATGAACGGACTAAAATCGCTTGAAATCTCCACAAGCAAATTACACAAAAAGAGTCTTTCAAAACTGCTGTGTCTAAAGGAAGGTTCAACACTGTTAGTTGAATACACACAACACAAAGAAGTTACTGAGAATTCTTATGTCTAGCATTCTATGAAGAAATCCCGTTTCCAACGAAGGCCTCAAAGAGGTCCAAATATCCACTTGCAGACTTTACAAACAGAGTGTTTCCAAACTGCTCTATGAAGAGTAAGGTTAAACTCCGTGAGGTGAATGCACACATCACAATGTGGTTTCTCAGAATCATTCTGTCTTCTTTTTATACGAAGATATTTGCTTTTCTACCATTGGCCTCATTTCGCTTGAAATCTCCACACGCAAATTCCAGAAAAAGAGTGTTTCAAATCGGCTCTGTCTAAAAGATGGTTCAACTCTGTGAGTTGAATAAACAGAACAGAAAGAAGTTACTGAGAATTCTTCTGTCTAGCATTCTATGAAAAAATCCCGTTTCCAAAGAAGGCCTCAAAGAGATCCAAATATCCACTTGCAGACGTTAGAAACAGAGTGTTTTCAAACTGCTCTATGAAAAGAAAGGTTAAACTCTGTGAGTTGAACGCACACATAAGAAATTAGTTTCTGAGAATGATTCTGTCTAGTTTTTATTGGAAGATATCTCCTTTTCTATGAACGGCCTCAAATCGCTTGAAATCTCCACATGCAAATTACACAAAAAGAGTGTTTCAAAACTGCTGTGTCTAAAGGAAAGTTCAACACTGTGAGTTGAATACACACAACACAAAGAAGTTACTGAGAATTCTTCTGTCTAGCATTATATGAAGAAATCCCGTTTCCAACGAAGGCCTCAAACAGGTCCAAATATCCACTTGCAGACCTTACAAACAGAGTTTTTCCAAACTGCTCTGTGAAAAGAAAGGTTAAACTCTGTGAGTTGAACGCACACATAAGAAATTAGTTTCTGAGAATGATTCTGTCTAGTTTTTATTGGAAGATATTTCCTTTTCTATGAACGGACTAAAATCGCTTGAAATCTCCACAAGCAAATTACACAAAAAGAGTCTTTCAAAACTGCTCTGTCTAAAGGAAGGTTAAACACTGTGAGTTGAATACACACAACACAAAGAAGTTACTGAGAATTCTTATGTCTAGCATTCTATGAAGAAATCCCGTTTCCAACGAAGGCCTCAAAGAGGTCCAAATATCCACTTGCAGACTTTACAAACAGAGTGTTTCCAAACTGCTCTATGAAGAGTAAGGTTAAACACCGTGAGGTGAATGCACACATCACAATGTGGTTTCTCAGAATCATTCTGTCTTCTTTTTATACGAAGATATTTCCTTTTCTACCATTGGCCTCATTTCGCTTGAAATCTCCACACGCAAATTCCAGAAAAAGAGTGTTTCAAATCGGCTCTGTCTAAAAGATGGTTCAACTCTGTGAGTTGAATAAACAGAACAGAAAGAAGTTACTGAGAATTCTTCTGTCTAGCATTATATGAAAAAATCCCGTTTCCAACGAAGGCCTCAAAGAGATACAAATATCCACTTGCAGACGTTAGAAACAGAGTGTTTTCAAACTGCTCTATGAAAAGAAAGGTTAAAATCTGTGAGCTGAATGCACACATCACAAAGCAGTTTCACAGAATGATTCTGTCTTGTTTTTGTACGAAGATATTTCCTTTTCTACCATTGACCTCGAAGCGCTTGAAATCTCCACTTGCAAAATCCACAAAAAGAGAGTTTCAAATCTGCTCTGTCTAAAGAAAGTTCAACTCTGTGAGTTGAATACACACAACCCAAAAGTGTTACAGAGAATTCTTCTGTCTAGCATTCTATGAAGAAATCCCGTTTCCAACGAAGGCCTCAAAGAGGTCCAAATATCCACTTGCAGACTTTACAAACTGAGTGTTTCCAAACTGCTCTATGAAAAGAAAGGTTAAACTCTGTGAGTTGAACGCACACATAAGAAATTAGTTTCTGAGAATGATTCTGTCGAGTTTTTATTGGAAGATATCTCCTTTTCTATGAACGGCCTCAAATCGCTTGAAATCTCCACAAGCAAATTACACAAAAAGAGTCTTTCAAAACTGCTGTGTCTAAAGGAAGGTTCAACACTGTGAGTTGAATACACACAACACAAAGAAGTTACTGAGAATTCTTCTGTCTAGCATTATATGAAGTAATCCCGTTTCCAACGAAGGCCTCAAACAGGTCCAAATATCCACTTGCAGACCTTACAAACAGAGTGTTTCCAAACTGCTCTGTGAAAAGAAAGGTTAAACTCTGTGAGTTGAACGCACACATAAGAAATTAGTTTCTGAGAATGATTCTGTCTAGTTTTTATTGGAAGATATTTCCTTTTCTATGAACGGCCTCAAATCGCTTGAAATCTCCACAAGCAAATTACACAAAAAGAGTCTTTCAAAACTGCTGTGTCTAAAGGAAGGTTAAACACTGTGAGTTGAATACACACAACACAAAGAAGTTACTGAGAATTCTTATGTCTAGCATTCTATGAAGAAATCCCGTTTCCAACGAAGGCCTCAAAGAGGTCCAAATATCCACTTGCAGACTTTACAAACAGTGTGTTTCCAAACAGCTCTATGAAAAGAAAGGTTAAACACTGTGAGTTGAATGCACACATAAGAAATTAGTTTCTGAGAATGATTCTGTCTAGTTTTTATTGGAAGATATTTCCTTTTCTATGAACGGCCTCAAATCGCTTGAAATCTCCACAAGCAAATTACACAAAAAGAGTCTTTCGAAACTGATGTGTCTAAAGGAAGGTTCAACACTGTGAGATGAATGCACACAACACAAAGAAGTTACTGAGAATTCTTCTGTCTAGCATTATATGAAGAAATCCTGTTTCCAACGAAGGCCTCAAAGAGGTCCAAATATCCACTTGCAGACTTTACAAACAGAGTGTTTCCAAACTGCTCTATGAAGAGAAAGGTTAAACTCTGTGCGTTGAACGCACACATAAGAAATTAGTTTCTGAGAATGATTCTGTCTAGTTTTTATTGGAAGATATTTCCTTTTCTATGAACGGCCTCAAATCGCTTGAAATCTCCACAAGCAAATTACACAAAAAGAGTCTTTCAAAACTGCTGTGTCTAAAGGAAGGTTCAACACTGTGAGTTGAATACACACAACACAAAGAAGTTACTGAGAATTCTTCTGTCTAGCATTATATGAAGAAATCCCGTTTCCAACGAAGGCCTCAAACAGGTTCAAATATCCACTTGCAGACCTTACAAACAGAGTTTTTCCAAACTGCTCTGTGAAAAGAAAGGTTAAACTCTGTGAGTTGAACGCACACATAAGAAATTAGTTTCTGAGAATGATTCTGTCTAGTTTTTATTGGAAGATATTTCCTTTTCTATGAACGGACTAAAATCGCTTGAAATCTCCACAAGCAAATTACACAAAAAGAGTCTTTCAAAACTGCTGTGTCTAAAGGAAGGTTAAACACTGTGAGTTGAATACACACAACACAAAGAAGTTACTGAGAATTCTTATGTCTAGCATTCTACGAAGAAATCCCGTTTCCAACGAAGGCCTCAAAGAGGTCCAAATATCCACTTGCAGACTTTACAAACAGAGTGTTTCCAAACTGCTCTATGAAGAGTAAGGTTAAACTCCGTGAGGTGAATGCACACATCACAATGTGGTTTCTCAGAATCATTCTGTCTTCTTTTTATACGAAGATATTTCCTTTTCTACCATTGGCCTCATTTCGCTTGAAATCTCCACACGCAAATTCCAGAAAAAGAGTGTTTCAAATCGGCTCTGTCTAAAAGATGGTTCAACTCTGTGAGTTGAATAAACAGAACAGAAAGAAGTTACTGAGAATTCTTCTGTCTAGCATTATATTAAAAAAATCCCGTTTCCAACGAAGGCCTCAAAGAGATCCAAATATCCACTTGCAGACGTTAGAAACAGAGTGTTTTCAAACTGCTCTATGAAAAGAAAGGTTAAAATCTGTGAGCTGAATGCACACATCACAAAGCAGTTTCACAGAATGATTCTGTCTTGTTTTTGTACGAAGATATTTCCTTTTCTACCATTGACCTCGAAGCGCTTGAAATCTCCACTTGCAAAATCCACAAAAAGAGAGTTTCAAATCTGCTCTGTCTAAAGAAAGTTCAACTCTGTGAGTTGAATACACACAACCCAAAAGTGTTACTGAGAATTCTTCTGTCTAGCATTCTATGAAGAAATCCCGTTTCCAACGAAGGCCTCAAAGAGGTCCAAATATCCACTTGCAGACTTTACAAACTGAGTGTTTCCAAACTGCTCTATGAAAAGAAAGGTTAAACTCTGTGAGTTGAACGCACACATAAGAAATTAGTTTCTGAGAATGATTCTGTCTAGTTTTTATTGGAAGATATCTCCTTTTCTATGAACGGCCTCAAATCGCTTGAAATCTCCACAAGCAAATTACACAAAAAGAGTCTTTCAAAACTGCTGTGTCTAAAGGAAGGTTCAACACTGTGAGTTGAATACACACAATACAAAGAAGTTACTGAGAATTCTTCTGTCTAGCATTATATGAAGTAATCCCGTTTCCAACGAAGGCCTCAAACAGGTCCAAATATCCACTTGCAGACCTTACAAACAGAGTGTTTCCAAACTGCTCTGTGAAAAGAAAGGTTAAACTCTGTGAGTTGAACGCACACATAAGAAATTAGTTTCTGAGAATGATTCTGTCTAGTTTTTATTGGAAGATATTTCCTTTTCTATGAACGGACTAAAATCGCTTGAAATCTCCACAAGCAAATTACACAAAAAGAGTCTTTCAAAACTGCTCTGTCTAAAGGAAGGTTAAACACTGTGAGTTGAATACACACAACACAAAGAAGTTACAGAGAATTCTTCTGTCTAGCATTCTATGAAGAAATCCCGTTTCCAACGAAGGCCTCAAAGAGGTCCAAATATCCACTTGGAGACTTTACAAACAGAGTGTTTCCAAACTGCTCTGTGAAGAGAAATGTTAAACTCCGTGAGCTGAATGCACACATCACAAAGTAGTTTCTCAGAATCATTCTGTCTTCTTATTATACGAAGATATTTCCTTTTCTACCATTGGCCTCAATTCGCTGGAAATCTCCACACGCAAATTCCAGAAAAAGAGTGATTCAAATCGGTTCACTCTAAAAGATGGTTCAACTCTGTGAGTTGAAGAAACAGAACACAAAGAAGTTACTTAGAATTCTTCTGTCTAGCATTATATGAAAAAATCCCGTTTCCAACGAATGCCTCAAAGAGGTCCAAATATCCACTTGCAGACGTTAGAAACAGAGTGTTTCCAAACTGCTCTATGAAAAGAAAGGTTAAACTCTGTGAGCTGAATGCACACATCACAAAGCAGTTTCACAGAATGATTCTGTCTTGTTTGTGTACGAAGATATTTCCTTTTCTAAAATTGACCTCGAAGCGCTTGAAATCTCCACTTGCAAAATCCACAAAAAGAGAGTTTCAAATCTGCTCTGTCTAAAGAAAGTTCAACTCTGTGAGTTGAATACACACAACACAAAAGTGTTACAGAGAATTCTTCTGTCTAGCATTCTATGAATAAATCCCGTTTCCAACGAAGGCCTCAAAGAGGTCCAAATATCCACTTGCAGACTTTACAAACTGAGTGTTTCCAAACTGCTCTATGAAAAGAAAGGTTAAACTCTGTGAGTTGAACGCACACATAAGAAATTAGTTTCTGAGAATGATTCTGTCTAGTTTTTATTGGAAGATATCTCCTTTTCTATGAACGGCCTCAAATCGCTTGAAATCTCCACAAGCAAATTACACAAAAAGAGTCTTTCAAAACTGCTGTGTCTAAAAGGAGGTTCAACACTGTGAGTTGAATACACACAACACAAAGAAGTTACTGAGAATTCTTCTGTCTAGCATTATATGAAGTAATCCCGTTTCCAACGAAGGCCTCAAACAGGTCCAAATATCCACTTGCAGACCTTACAAACAGAGTGTTTCCAAACTGCTCTGTGAAAAGAAAGGTTAAACTCTGTGAGTTGAACGCACACATAAGAAATTAGTTTCTGAGAATGATTCTGTCTAGTTTTTATTGGAAGATATTTCCTTTTCTATGAACGGCCTCAAATCGCTTGAAATCTCCACAAGCAAATTACACAAAAAGAGTGTCTCAAAACTGCTGTGTCTAAAGCAAGGTTCAACATTGTAAGTTGAATACGCACAACACAAAGAAGTTACTGAGAATTCTTATGTCTAGCATTCTATGAAGAAATCCCGTTTCCAACGAAGGCCTCAAAGAGGTCCATATATCCACTTGCAGACTTTGCAAACAGAGTGTTTCCAAACTGCTCTATGAAGAGTAAGGTTAAACTCCGTGAGGTGAATGCACACATCACAATGTGTTTTCTCAGAATCATTCTGTCTTCTTTTTATACGAAGATATTTCCTTTTCTACCTTTGGCCTCATTTCGCTTGAAATCTCCACACGCAAATTCCAGAAAAAGAGTGATTCAAATCGGTTCACTCTAAAAGATGGTTCAACTCTGTGAGTTGAATAAACAGAACACAAAGAAGTTACTTAGAATTCTTCTGTCTAGCATTATATGAAAAAATCCCGTTTCCAACGAATGCCTCAAAGAGGTCCAAATATCCACTTGCAGACGTTAGAAACAGAGTGTTTCCAAACTGCTCTATGAAAAGAAAGGTTAAACTCTGTGAGCTGAATGCACACATCACAAAGCAGTTTCTCAGAATGATTCTGTCTTGTTTTTGTACGAAGATATTTCCTTTTCTACCATTGACCTCGAAGCGCTTGAAATCTCCACTTGCAAAATCCACAGAAAGAGAGTTTCAAATCTGCTCTGTCTAAAGAAAGTTCAACTCTGTGAGTTGAATACACACAACCCAAAAGTGTTACTGAGAATTCTTCTGTCTAGCATTCTATGAAGAAATCCCGTTTCCAACGAAGGCCTCAAAGAGGTCCAAATATCCACTTGCAGACTTTACAAACTGAGTGTTTCCAAACTGCTCTATGAAGAGTAAGGTTAAACTCCGTGAGGTGAATGCACACATCACAATGTGGTTTCTCAGAATCATTCTGTCTTCTTTTTATACGAAGATATTTCCTTTTCTACCATTGGCCTCATTTCGCTTGAAATCTCCACACGCAAATTCCAGAAAAAGAGTGTTTCAAATCGGCTCTGTCTAAAAGATGGTTCAACTCTGTGAGTTGAATAAACAGAACAGAAAGAAGTTACTGAGAATTCTTCTGTCTAGCATTATATGAAAAAATCCCGTTTCCTACGAATGCCTCAAAGAGGTCCAAATATCCACTTGCAGACGTTGGAAACAGAGTGTTTCCAAACTGCTCTATGAAAAGAAAGGTTAAACTCTGTGAGCTGAATGCACACATCACAAAGCAGTTTCTCAGAATGATTCTGTCTTGTTTTTGTACGAAGATATTTCCTTTTCTACCATTGACCTCGAAGCGCTTGAAATCTCCACTTGCAAAATCCACAGAAAGAGAGTTTCAAATCTGCTCTGTCTAAAGAAAGTTCAACTCTGTGAGTTGAATACACACAACCCAAAAGTGTTACAGAGAATTCTTCTGTCTAGCATTCTATGAAGAAATCCCGTTTCCAACGAAGGCCTCAAAGAGGTCCAAATATCCACTTGCAGACTTTACAAACTGAGTGTTTCCAAACTGCTCTATGAAAAGAAAGGTTAAACTCTGTGAGTTGAACGCACACATAAGAAATTAGTTTCTGAGAAGGATTCTGTCTAGTTTTTATTGGAAGATATTTCCTTTTCTATGAACGGCCTCAAATCGCTTGAAATCTCCACAAGAAAATTACACAAAAAGAGTCTTTCAAAACTGCTGTGTCTAAAGGAAGGTTCAACACTGTGAGTTGAATACACACAACACAAAGAAGTTACTGAGAATTCTTCTGTCTAGCATTATATGAAGAAATCCCGTTTCCAACGAAGGCCTCAAACAGGTCCAAATATCCACTTGCAGACCTTACAAACAGAGTTTTTCCAAACTGCTCTGTGAAAAGAAAGGTTAAACTCTGTGAGTTGAACGCACACATAAGAAATTAGTTTCTGAGAATGATTCTGTCTAGTTTTTATTGGAAGATATTTCCTTTTCTATGAACGGACTAAAATCGCTTGAAATCTCCACAAGCAAATTACACAAAAAGAGTCTTTCAAAACTGCTGTGTCTAAAGGAAGGTTAAACACTGTGAGTTGAATACACACAACACAAAGAAGTTACTGAGAATTCTTATGTCTAGCATTCTATGAAGAAATCCCGTTTCCAACGAAGGCCTCAAAGAGGTCCAAATATCCACTTGCAGACTTTACAAACAGAGTGTTTCCAAACTGCTCTATGAAGAGTAAGGTTAAACACCGTGAGGTGAATGCACACATCACAATGTGGTTTCTCAGAATCATTCTGTCTTCTTTTTATACGAAGATATTTCCTTTTCTACCATTGGCCTCATTTCGCTTGAAATCTCCACACGCAAATTCCAGAAAAAGAGTGTTTCAAATCGGCTCTGTCTAAAAGATGGTTCAACTCTGTGAGTTGAATAAACAGAACAGAAAGAAGTTACTGAGAATTCTTCTGTCTAGCATTATATGAAAAAATCCCGTTTCCAACGAAGGCCTCAAAGAGATCCAAATATCCACTTGCAGACGTTAGAAACAGAGTGTTTTCAAACTGCTCTATGAAAAGAAAGGTTAAAATCTGTGAGCTGAATGCACACATCACAAAGCAGTTTCACAGAATGATTCTGTCTTGTTTTTGTACGAAGATATTTCCTTTTCTACCATTGACCTCGAAGCGCTTGAAATCTCCACTTGCAAAATCCACAAAAAGAGAGTTTCAAATCTGCTCTGTCTAAAGAAAGTTCAACTCTGTGAGTTGAATACACACAACCCAAAAGTGTTACAGAGAATTCTTCTGTCTAGCATTCTATGAAGAAATCCCGTTTCCAACGAAGGCCTCAAAGAGGTCCAAATATCCACTTGCAGACTTTACAAACTGAGTGTTTCCAAACTGCTCTATGAAAAGAAAGGTTAAACTCTGTGAGTTGAACGCACACATAAGAAATTAGTTTCTGAGAATGATTCTGTCGAGTTTTTATTGGAAGATATCTCCTTTTCTATGAACGGCCTCAAATCGCTTGAAATCTCCACAAGCAAATTACACAAAAAGAGTCTTTCAAAACTGCTGTGTCTAAAGGAAGGTTCAACACTGTGAGTTGAATACACACAATACAAAGAAGTTACTGAGAATTCTTCTGTCTAGCATTATATGAAGTAATCCCGTTTCCAACGAAGGCCTCAAACAGGTCCAAATATCCACTTGCAGACCTTACAAACAGAATGTTTCCAAACTGCTCTGTGAAAAGAAAGGTTAAACTCTGTGAGTTGAACGCACACATAAGAAATTAGTTTCTGAGAATGATTCTGTTTAGTTTTTATTGGAAGATATTTCCTTTTCTATGAACGGCCTCAAATCGCTTGAAATCAACACAAGCAAATTACACAAAAAGAGTCTTTTAAAACTGCTGTGTCTAAAGGAAGGTTCAACACTGTGAGTTGAATACACACAACACAAAGAAGTTACTGAGAATTCTTATGTCTAGCATTCTATGAAGAAATCCCGTTTCCAACGAAGGCCTCAAAGAGGTCCAAATATCCACTTGCAGACTTTACAAACAGAGTGTTTCCAAACTGCTCTATGAAAAGAAAGGTTAAACTCTGTGAGTTGAACGCACACATAGGAAATTGGTTTCTGAGAATGATTCTGTCTAGTTTTTATTGGAAGATATTTCCTTTTCTATGAACGGCCTCAAATCGCTTGAAATCTCCACAAGAAAATTACACAAAAAGAGTCTTTCAAAACTGCTGTGTCTAAAGGAATGTTAAACACTGTGAGTTGAATACACACAACACAAAGAAGTTACTGAGAATTCTTCTGTCTAGCATTATATGAGGAAATCCCGTTTCCAACGAAGGCCTCAAACAGGTCCAAATATCCACTTGCAGACTTTACAAACAGTGTGTTTCCAAACAGCTCTATGAAAAGAAAGGTTAAACACTGTGAGTTGAATGCACACATAAGAAATTAGTTTCTGAGAATGATTCTGTCTAGTTTTTATTGGAAGATATTTCCTTTTCTATGAACGGCCTCAAATCGCTTGAAATCTCCACAAGCAAATTACACAAAAAGAGTCTTTCGAAACTGCTGTGTCTAAAGGAAGGTTCAACACTGTGAGATGAATGCACACAACACAAAGAAGTTACTGAGAATTCTTCTGTCTAGCATTATATGAAGAAACCCTGTTTCCAACGAAGGCCTCAAAGAGGTCCAAATATCCACTTGCAGACTTTACAAACAGAGTGTTTCCAAACTGCTCTATGAAGAGAAAGGTTAAACTCTGTGCGTTGAACGCACACATAAGAAATTAGTTTCTGAGAATGATTCTCTCTAGTTTTTATTGGAAGATATTTCCTTTTCTATGAACGGCCTCAAATCGCTTGAAATCTCCACAAGCAAATTACACAAAAAGAGTCTTTCAAAACTGCTGTGTCTAAAGGAAGGTTCAACACTGTGAGTTGAATACACACAACACAAAGAAGTTACTGAGAATTCTTCTGTCTAGCATTATATGAAGAAATCCCGTTTCCAACGAAGGCCTCAAACAGGTTCAAATATCCACTTGCAGACCTTACAAACAGAGTTTTTCCAAACTGCTCTGTGAAAAGAAAGGTTAAACTCTGTGAGTTGAACGCACACATAAGAAATTAGTTTCTGAGAATGATTCTGTCTAGTTTTTATTGGAAGATATTTCCTTTTCTATGAACGGACTAAAATCGCTTGAAATCTCCACAAGCAAATTACACAAAAAGAGTCTTTCAAAACTGCTGTGTCTAAAGGAAGGTTAAACACTGTGAGTTGAATACACACAACACAAAGAAGTTACTGAGAATTCTTATGTCTAGCATTCTATGAAGAAATCCCGTTTCCAACGAAGGCCTCAAAGAGGTCCAAATATCCACTTGCAGACTTTACAAACAGAGTGTTTCCAAACTGCTCTATGAAGAGTAAGGTTAAACACCGTGAGGTGAATGCACACATCACAATGTGGTTTCTCAGAATCATTCTGTCTTCTTTTTATACGAAGATATTTCCTTTTCTACCATTGGCCTCATTTCGCTTGAAATCTCCACACGCAAATTCCAGAAAAAGACTGTTTCAAATCGGCTCTGTCTAAAAGATGGTTCAACTATGTGAGTTGAATAAACAGAACAGAAAGAAGTTACTGAGAATTCTTCTGTCTAGCATTCTATGAAGAAATCCCGTTTCCAACGAAGGCCTCAAAGAGGTCCAAATATCCACTTGCAGACTTTACAAACTGAGTGTTTCCAAACTGCTCTATGAAAAGAAAGGTTAAACTCTGTGAGTTGAACGCACACATAAGAAATTAGTTTCTGAGAATGATTCTGTCGAGTTTTTATTGGAAGATATCTCCTTTTCTATGAACGGCCTCAAATCGCTTGAAATCTCCACAAGCAAATTACACAAAAAGAGTCTTTCAAAACTGCTGTGTCTAAAGGAAGGTTCAACACTGTGAGTTGAATACACACAATACAAAGAAGTTACTGAGAATTCTTCTGTCTAGCATTATATGAAGTAATCCCGTTTCCAACGAAGGCCTCAAACAGGTCCAAATATCCACTTGCAGACCTTACAAACAGAGTGTTTCCAAACTGCTCTGTGAAAAGAAAGGTTAAACTCTGTGAGTTGAACGCACACATAAGAAATTAGTTTCTGAGAATGATTCTGTTTAGTTTTTATTGGAAGATATTTCCTTTTCTATGAACGGCCTCAAATCGCTTGAAATCAACACAAGCAAATTACACAAAAAGAGTCTTTTAAAACTGCTGTGTCTAAAGGAAGGTTCAACACTGTGAGTTGAATACACACAACACAAAGAAGTTACTGAGAATTCTTATGTCTAGCATTCTATGAAGAAATCCCGTTTCCAACGAAGGCCTCAAACAGGTCCAAATATCCACTTGCAGACTTTACAAACAGAGTGTTTCCAAACTGCTCTATGAAAAGAAAGGTTAAACTCTGTGAGTTGAACGCACACATAGGAAATTGGTTTCTGAGAATGATTCTGTCTAGTTTTTATTGGAAGATATTTCCTTTTCTATGAACGGCCTCAAATCGCTTGAAATCTCCACAAGAAAATTACACAAAAAGAGTCTTTCAAAACTGCTGTGTCTAAAGGAAGGTTAAACACTGTGAGTTGAATACACACAACACAAAGAAGTTACTGAGAATTCTTCTGTCTAGCATTATATGAGGAAATCCCGTTTCCAACGAAGGCCTCAAACAGGTCCAAATATCCACTTGCAGACTTTACAAACAGTGTGTTTCCAAACAGCTCTATGAAAAGAAAGGTTAAACACTGTGAGTTGAATGCACACATAAGAAATTAGTTTCTGAGAATGATTCTGTCTAGTTTTTATTGGAAGATATTTCCTTTTCTATGAACGGCCTCAAATCGCTTGAAATCTCCACAAGCAAATTACACAAAAAGAGTCTTTCGAAACTGCTGTGTCTAAAGGAAGGTTCAACACTGTGAGATGAATGCACACAACACAAAGAAGTTACTGAGAATTCTTCTGTCTAGCATTATATGAAGAAATCCCGTTTCCAACGAAGGCCTCAAACAGGTTCAAATATCCACTTGCAGACCTTACAAACAGAGTTTTTCCAAACTGCTCTGTGAAAAGAAAGGTTAAACTCTGTGAGTTGAACGCACACATAAGAAATTAGTTTCTGAGAATGATTCTGTCTAGTTTTTATTGGAAGATATTTCCTTTTCTATGAACGGACTAAAATCGCTTGAAATCTCCACAAGCAAATTACACAAAAAGAGTCTTTCAAAACTGCTGTGTCTAAAGGAAGGTTAAACACTGTGAGTTGAATACACACAACACAAAGAAGTTACTGAGAATTCTTATGTCTAGCATTCTACGAAGAAATCCCGTTTCCAACGAAGGCCTCAAAGAGGTCCAAATATCCACTTGCAGACTTTACAAACAGAGTGTTTCCAAACTGCTCTATGAAGAGTAAGGTTAAACTCCGTGAGGTGAATGCACACATCACAATGTGGTTTCTCAGAATCATTCTGTCTTTTTTTATACGAAGATATTTCCTTTTCTACCATTGGCCTCATTTCGCTTGAAATCTCCACACGCAAATTCCAGAAAAAGAGTGTTTCAAATCGGCTCTGTCTAAAAGATGGTTCAACTCTGTGAGTTGAATAAACAGAACAGAAAGAAGTTACTGAGAATTCTTCTGTCTAGCATTATATGAAAAAAATCCCGTTTCCAACGAAGGCCTCAAAGAGATCCAAATATCCACTTGCAGACGTTAGAAACAGAGTGTTTTCAAACTGCTCTATGAAAAGAAAGGTTAAAATCTGTGAGCTGAATGCACACATCACAAAGCAGTTTCACAGAATGATTCTGTCTTGTTTTTGTACGAAGATATTTCCTTTTCTACCATTGACCTCGAAGCGCTTGAAATCTCCACTTGCAAAATCCACAAAAAGAGAGTTTCAAATCTGCTCTGTCTAAAGAAAGTTCAACTCTGTGAGTTGAATACACACAACCCAAAAGTGTTACTGAGAATTCTTCTGTCTAGCATTCTATGAAGAAATCCCGTTTCCAACGAAGGCCTCAAAGAGGTCCAAATATCCACTTGCAGACTTTACAAACTGAGTGTTTCCAAACTGCTCTATGAAAAGAAAGGTTAAACTCTGTGAGTTGAACGCACACATAAGAAATTAGTTTCTGAGAATGATTCTGTCTAGTTTTTATTGGAAGATATCTCCTTTTCTATGAACGGCCTCAAATCGCTTGAAATCTCCACAAGCAAATTACACAAAAAGAGTCTTTCAAAACTGCTGTGTCTAAAGGAAGGTTCAACACTGTGAGTTGAATACACACAATACAAAGAAGTTACTGAGAATTCTTCTGTCTAGCATTATATGAAGTAATCCCGTTTCCAACGAAGGCCTCAAACAGGTCCAAATATCCACTTGCAGACCTTACAAACAGAATGTTTCCAAACTGCTCTGTGAAAAGAAAGGTTAAACTCTGTGAGTTGAACGCACACATAAGAAATTAGTTTCTGAGAATGATTCTGTCTAGTTTTTATTGGAAGATATTTCCTTTTCTATGAACGGACTAAAATCGCTTGAAATCTCCACAAGCAAATTACACAAAAAGAGTCTTTCAAAACTGCTCTGTCTAAAGGAAGGTTAAACACTGTGAGTTGAATACACACAACACAAAGAAGTTACAGAGAATTCTTCTGTCTAGCATTCTATGAAGAAATCCCGTTTCCAACGAAGGCCTCAAAGAGGTCCAAATATCCACTTGGAGACTTTACAAACAGAGTGTTTCCAAACTGCTCTGTGAAGAGAAAGGTTAAACTCCGTGAGCTGAATGCACACGTCACAAAGTAGTTTCTCAGAATCATTCTGTCTTCTTACTATACGAAGATATTTCCTTTTCTACCATTGGCCTCAATTCGCTGGAAATCTCCACACGCAAATTCCAGAAAAAGAGTGATTCAAATCGGTTCAGTCTAAAAGATGGTTCAACTCTGTGAGTTGAATAAACAGAACACAAAGAAGTTACTTAGAATTCTTCTGTCTAGCATTATATGAAAAAATCCCGTTTCCAACGAATGCCTCAAAGAGGTCCAAATATCCACTTGCAGACGTTAGAAACAGAGTGTTTCCAAACTGCTCTATGAAAAGAAAGGTTAAACTCTGTGAGCTGAATGCACACATCACAAAGCAGTTTCTCAGAATGATTCTGTCTTGTTTTTGTACGAAGATATTTCCTTTTCTACCATTGACCTCGAAGCGCTTGAAATCTCCACTTGCAAAATCCACAGAAAGAGAGTTTCAAATCTGCTCTGTCTAAAGAAAGTTCAACTCTGTGAGTTGAATACACACAACCCAAAAGTGTTACTGAGAATTCTTCTGTCTAGCATTCTATGAAGAAATCCCGTTTCCAACGAAGGCCTCAAAGAGGTCCAAATATCCACTTGCAGACTTTACAAACTGAGTGTTTCCAAACTGCTCTATGAAAAGAAAGGTTAAACTCTGTGAGTTGAACGCACACATAAGAAATTAGTTTCTGAGAAGGATTCTGTCTAGTTTTTATTGGAAGATATTTCCTTTTCTATGAACGGCCTCAAATCGCTTGAAATCTCCACAAGCAAATTACACAAAAAGAGTCTTTCAAAACTGCTGTGTCTAAAGGAAGGTTCAACACTGTGAGTTGAATACACACAACACAAAGAAGTTACTGAGAATTCTTCTGTCTAGCATTATATGAAGAAATCCCGTTTCCAACGAAGGCCTCAAACAGGTCCAAATATCCACTTGCAGACTTTACAAACTGAGTGTTTCCAAACTGCTCTATGAAAAGAAAGGTTAAACTCTGTGAGTTGAACGCACACATAAGAAATTAGTTTCTGAGAAGGATTCTGTCTAGTTTTTATTGGAAGATATTTCCTTTTCTATGAACGGCCTCAAATCGCTTGAAATCTCCACAAGCAAATTACACAAAAAGAGTCTTTCAAAACTGCTGTGTCTAAAGGAAGGTTCAACACTGTGAGTTGAATACACACAACACAAAGAAGTTACTGAGAATTCTTCTGTCTAGCATTATATGAAGAAATCCCGTTTCCAACGAAGGCCTCAAACAGGTCCAAATATCCACTTGCAGACCTTACAAACAGAGTTTTTCCAAACTGCTCTGTGAAAAGAAAGGTTAAACTCTGTGAGTTGAACGCACACATAAGAAATTAGTTTCTGAGAATGATTCTGTCTAGTTTTTATTGGAAGATATTTCCTTTTCTATGAACGGACTAAAATCGCTTGAAATCTCCACAAGCAAATTACACAAAAAGAGTCTTTCAAAACTGCTGTGTCTAAAGGAAGGTTAAACACTGTGAGTTGAATACACACAACACAAAGAAGTTACTGAGAATTCTTATGTCTAGCATTCTATGAAGAAATCCCGTTTCCAACGAAGGCCTCAAAGAGGTCCAAATATCCACTTGCAGACTTTACAAACAGAGTGTTTCCAAACTGCTCTATGAAGAGTAAGGTTAAACACCGTGAGGTGAATGCACACATCACAATGTGGTTTCTCAGAATCATTCTGTCTTCTTTTTATACGAAGATATTTCCTTTTCTACCATTGGCCTCATTTCGCTTGAAATCTCCACACGCAAATTCCAGAAAAAGAGTGTTTCAAATCGGCTCTGTCTAAAAGATGGTTCAACTCTGTGAGTTGAATAAACAGAACAGAAAGAAGTTACTGAGAATTCTTCTGTCTAGCATTATATGAAAAAATCCCGTTTCCAACGAAGGCCTCAAAGAGATCCAAATATCCACTTGCAGACGTTAGAAACAGAGTGTTTTCAAACTGCTCTATGAAAAGAAAGGTTAAAATCTGTGAGCTGAATGCACACATCACAAAGCAGTTTCACAGAATGATTCTGTCTTGTTTTTGTACGAAGATATTTCCTTTTCTACCATTGACCTCGAAGCGCTTGAAATCTCCACTTGCAAAATCCACAAAAAGAGAGTTTCAAATCTGCTCTGTCTAAAGAAAGTTCAACTCTGTGAGTTGAATACACACAACCCAAAAGTGTTACAGAGAATTCTTCTGTCTAGCATTCTATGAAGAAATCCCGTTTCCAACGAAGGCCTCAAAGAGGTCCAAATATCCACTTGCAGACTTTACAAACTGAGTGTTTCCAAACTGCTCTATGAAAAGAAAGGTTAAACTCTGTGAGTTGAACGCACACATAAGAAATTAGTTTCTGAGAATGATTCTGTCTAGTTTTTATTGGAAGATATCTCCTTTTCTATGAACGGCCTCAAATCGCTTGAAATCTCCACAAGCAAATTACACAAAAAGAGTCTTTCAAAACTGCTGTGTCTAAAGGAAGGTTCAACACTGTGAGTTGAATACACACAACACAAAGAAGTTACGGAGAATTCTTCTGTCTAGCATTATATGAAGTAATCCCGTTTCCAACGAAGGCCTCAAACAGGTCCAAATATCCACTTGCAGACCTTACAAACAGAGTGTTTCCAAACTGCTCTGTGAAAAGAAAGGTTAAACTCTGTGAGTTGAACGCACACATAAGAAATTAGTTTCTGAGAATGATTCTGTTTAGTTTTTATTGGAAGATATTTCCTTTTCTATGAACGGCCTCAAATCGCTTGAAATCTCCAAAAGCAAATTACACAAAAAGAGTGTCTCAAAACTGCTGTGTCTAAAGCAAGGTTCAACATTGTAAGTTGAATACGCACAACACAAAGAAGTTACTGAGAATTCTTATGTCTAGCATTCTATGAAGAAATCCCGTTTCCAACGAAGGCCTCAAAGAGGTCCAAATATCCACTTGCAGACTTTACAAACAGAGTGTTTCCAAACTGCTCTATGAAGAGTAAGGTTAAATTCCGTGAGGTGAATGCACACATCACAATGTGTTTTCTCAGAATCATTCTGTCTTCTTTTTATACGAAGATATTTCCTTTTCTGCCATTGGCCTCATTTCGCTTGAAATCTACACCCGCAAATTCCAGAAAAAGAGTGTTTCAAATCGGCTCTGTCTAAAAGATGGTTCAACTCTGTGAGTTGAATAAACAGAACAGAAAGAAGTTACTGAGAATTCTTCTGTCTAGCATTATATGAAAAAATCCCGTTTCCAATGAAGGCCTCAAAGAGATCCAAATATCCACTTGCAGACGTTAGAAACAGAGTGTTTTCAAACTGCTCTATGAAAAGAAAGGTTAAACTCTGTGAGATGAATGCACACATCACAAAGCAGTTTCTCAGAATGATTCTGTCTTGTTTTTATACGAAGATATTTCCTTTTCTACCATTGACCTCGAAGCGCTTGATATCTCCACTTGCAAAATGCACAAAAAGAGAGTTTCAAATCTGCTCTGTCTAAAGAAAGTTCAACTCTGTGAGTTGAATACACACAACCCAAAAATGTTACTGAGAATTCTTCTGTCTAGCATTCTATGAATAAATCCCGTTTCCAACGAAGGCCTCAAACAGTTCCAAATATCCACTTGCAGACTTTACAAACAGAGTGTTTCCAAACTGCTCTATGAAAAGAAAGGTTAAACTCTGTGAGTTGAACGCACACGTAAGAAATTGGTTTCTGAGAATGATTCTGTCCAGTTTTTATTGGAAGATATTTCCTTTTCTATGAACGGCCTCAAATCGCTTGAAATCTCCACAAGAAAATTACACAAAAAGAGTGTTTCAAAACTGCTGTGTCTAAAGGAAGGTTCAACACTGTGAGTTGAATACACACAACACAAAGAAGTTACTGAGAATTCTTCTGTCTAGCATTATATGAAGTAATCCCGTTTCCAACGAAGGCCTCAAACAGGTCCAAATATCCACTTGCAGACCTTACAAACAGAGTGTTTCCAAACTGCTCTGTGAAAAGAAAGGTTAAACTCTGTGAGTTGAACGCACACATAAGAAATTAGTTTCTGAGAATGATTCTGTTTAGTTTTTATTGGAAGATATTTCCTTTTCTATGAACGGCCTCAAATCGCTTGAAATCAACACAAGCAAATTACACAAAAAGAGTCTTTTAAAACTGCTGTGTCTAAAGGAAGGTTCAACACTGTGAGTTGAATACACACAACACAAAGAAGTTACTGAGAATTCTTATGTCTAGCATTCTATGAAGAAATCCCGTTTCCAACGAAGGCCTCAAACAGGTCCAAATATCCACTTGCAGACTTTACAAACAGAGTGTTTCCAAACTGCTCTATGAAAAGAAAGGTTAAACTCTGTGAGTTGAACGCACACATAGGAAATTGGTTTCTGAGAATGATTCTGTCTAGTTTTTATTGGAAGATATTTCCTTTTCTATGAACGGCCTCAAATCGCTTGAAATCTCCACAAGAAAATTACACAAAAAGAGTCTTTCAAAACTGCTGTGTCTAAAGGAAGGTTAAACACTGTGAGTTGAATACACACAACACAAAGAAGTTACTGAGAATTCTTCTGTCTAGCATTATATGAGGAAATCCCGTTTCCAACGAAGGCCTCAAACAGGTCCAAATATCCACTTGCAGACTTTACAAACAGTGTGTTTCCAAACAGCTCTATGAAAAGAAAGGTTAAACACTGTGAGTTGAATGCACACATAAGAAATTAGTTTCTGAGAATGATTCTGTCTAGTTTTTATTGGAAGATATTTCCTTTTCTATGAACGGCCTCAAATCGCTTGAAATCTCCACAAGCAAATTACACAAAAAGAGTCTTTCGAAACTGCTGTGTCTAAAGGAAGGTTCAACACTGTGAGATGAATGCACACAACACAAAGAAGTTACTGAGAATTCTTCTGTCTAGCATTATATGAAGAAATCCCGTTTCCAACGAAGGCCTCAAACAGGTTCAAATATCCACTTGCAGACCTTACAAACAGAGTTTTTCCAAACTGCTCTGTGAAAAGAAAGGTTAAACTCTGTGAGTTGAACGCACACATAAGAAATTAGTTTCTGAGAATGATTCTGTCTAGTTTTTATTGGAAGATATTTCCTTTTCTATGAACGGACTAAAATCGCTTGAAATCTCCACAAGCAAATTACACAAAAAGAGTCTTTCAAAACTGCTGTGTCTAAAGGAAGGTTAAACACTGTGAGTTGAATACACACAACACAAAGAAGTTACTGAGAATTCTTATGTCTAGCATTCTACGAAGAAATCCCGTTTCCAACGAAGGCCTCAAAGAGGTCCAAATATCCACTTGCAGACTTTACAAACAGAGTGTTTCCAAACTGCTCTATGAAGAGTAAGGTTAAACTCCGTGAGGTGAATGCACACATCACAATGTGGTTTCTCAGAATCATTCTGTCTTTTTTTATACGAAGATATTTCCTTTTCTACCATTGGCCTCATTTCGCTTGAAATCTCCACACGCAAATTCCAGAAAAAGAGTGTTTCAAATCGGCTCTGTCTAAAAGATGGTTCAACTCTGTGAGTTGAATAAACAGAACAGAAAGAAGTTACTGAGAATTCTTCTGTCTAGCATTATATGAAAAAAATCCCGTTTCCAACGAAGGCCTCAAAGAGATCCAAATATCCACTTGCAGACGTTAGAAACAGAGTGTTTTCAAACTGCTCTATGAAAAGAAAGGTTAAAATCTGTGAGCTGAATGCACACATCACAAAGCAGTTTCACAGAATGATTCTGTCTTGTTTTTGTACGAAGATATTTCCTTTTCTACCATTGACCTCGAAGCGCTTGAAATCTCCACTTGCAAAATCCACAAAAAGAGAGTTTCAAATCTGCTCTGTCTAAAGAAAGTTCAACTCTGTGAGTTGAATACACACAACCCAAAAGTGTTACTGAGAATTCTTCTGTCTAGCATTCTATGAAGAAATCCCGTTTCCAACGAAGGCCTCAAAGAGGTCCAAATATCCACTTGCAGACTTTACAAACTGAGTGTTTCCAAACTGCTCTATGAAAAGAAAGGTTAAACTCTGTGAGTTGAACGCACACATAAGAAATTAGTTTCTGAGAATGATTCTGTCTAGTTTTTATTGGAAGATATCTCCTTTTCTATGAACGGCCTCAAATCGCTTGAAATCTCCACAAGCAAATTACACAAAAAGAGTCTTTCAAAACTGCTGTGTCTAAAGGAAGGTTCAACACTGTGAGTTGAATACACACAATACAAAGAAGTTACTGAGAATTCTTCTGTCTAGCATTATATGAAGTAATCCCGTTTCCAACGAAGGCCTCAAACAGGTCCAAATATCCACTTGCAGACTTTACAAACAGAGTGTTTCCAAACTGCTCTATGAAGAGTAAGGTTAAACACCGTGAGGTGAATGCACACATCACAATGTGGTTTCTCAGAATCATTCTGTCTTCTTTTTATACGAAGATATTTCCTTTTCTACCATTGGCCTCATTTCGCTTGAAATCTCCACACGCAAATTCCAGAAAAAGAGTGTTTCAAATCGGCTCTGTCTAAAAGATGGTTCAACTCTGTGAGTTGAATAAACAGAACAGAAAGAAGTTACTGAGAATTCTTCTGTCTAGCATTATATGAAAAAATCCCGTTTCCAACGAAGGCCTCAAAGAGATCCAAATATCCACTTGCAGACGTTAGAAACAGAGTGTTTTCAAACTGCTCTATGAAAAGAAAGGTTAAAATCTGTGAGCTGAATGCACACATCACAAAGCAGTTTCACAGAATGATTCTGTCTTGTTTTTGTACGAAGATATTTCCTTTTCTACCATTGACCTCGAAGCGCTTGAAATCTCCACTTGCAAAATCCACAAAAAGAGAGTTTCAAATCTGCTCTGTCTAAAGAAAGTTCAACTCTGTGAGTTGAATACACACAACCCAAAAGTGTTACAGAGAATTCTTCTGTCTAGCATTCTATGAAGAAATCCCGTTTCCAACGAAGGCCTCAAAGAGGTCCAAATATCCACTTGCAGACTTTACAAACTGAGTGTTTCCAAACTGCTCTATGAAAAGAAAGGTTAAACTCTGTGAGTTGAACGCACACATAAGAAATTAGTTTCTGAGAATGATTCTGTCTAGTTTTTATTGGAAGATATCTCCTTTTCTATGAACGGCCTCAAATCGCTTGAAATCTCCACAAGCAAATTACACAAAAAGAGTCTTTCAAAACTGCTGTGTCTAAAGGAAGGTTCAACACTGTGAGTTGAATACACACAACACAAAGAAGTTACGGAGAATTCTTCTGTCTAGCATTATATGAAGTAATCCCGTTTCCAACGAAGGCCTCAAACAGGTCCAAATATCCACTTGCAGACCTTACAAACAGAGTGTTTCCAAACTGCTCTGTGAAAAGAAAGGTTAAACTCTGTGAGTTGAACGCACACATAAGAAATTAGTTTCTGAGAATGATTCTGTTTAGTTTTTATTGGAAGATATTTCCTTTTCTATGAACGGCCTCAAATCGCTTGAAATCTCCAAAAGCAAATTACACAAAAAGAGTGTCTCAAAACTGCTGTGTCTAAAGCAAGGTTCAACATTGTAAGTTGAATACGCACAACACAAAGAAGTTACTGAGAATTCTTATGTCTAGCATTCTATGAAGAAATCCCGTTTCCAACGAAGGCCTCAAAGAGGTCCAAATATCCACTTGCAGACTTTGCAAACAGAGTGTTTCCAAACTGCTCTATGAAGAGTAAGGTTAAATTCCGTGAGGTGAATGCACACATCACAATGTGTTTTCTCAGAATCATTCTGTCTTCTTTTTATACGAAGATATTTCCTTTTCTGCCATTGGCCTCATTTCGCTTGAAATCTACACCCGCAAATTCCAGAAAAAGAGTGTTTCAAATCGGCTCTGTCTAAAAGATGGTTCAACTCTGTGAGTTGAATAAACAGAACAGAAAGAAGTTACTGAGAATTCTTCTGTCTAGCATTATATGAAAAAATCCCGTTTCCAATGAAGGCCTCAAAGAGATCCAAATATCCACTTGCAGACGTTAGAAACAGAGTGTTTTCAAACTGCTCTATGAAAAGAAAGGTTAAACTCTGTGAGATGAATGCACACATCACAAAGCAGTTTCTCAGAATGATTCTGTCTTGTTTTTATACGAAGATATTTCCTTTTCTACCATTGACCTCGAAGCGCTTGATATCTCCACTTGCAAAATGCACAAAAAGAGAGTTTCAAATCTGCTCTGTCTAAAGAAAGTTCAACTCTGTGAGTTGAATACACACAACCCAAAAATGTTACTGAGAATTCTTCTGTCTAGCATTCTATGAATAAATCCCGTTTCCAACGAAGGCCTCAAACAGTTCCAAATATCCACTTGCAGACTTTACAAACAGAGTGTTTCCAAACTGCTCTATGAAAAGAAAGGTTAAACTCTGTGAGTTGAACGCACACGTAAGAAATTGGTTTCTGAGAATGATTCTGTCCAGTTTTTATTGGAAGATATTTCCTTTTCTATGAACGGCCTCAAATCGCTTGAAATCTCCACAAGAAAATTACACAAAAAGAGTCTTTCAAAACTGCTGTGTCTAAAGGAAGGTTCAACACTGTGAGTTGAATACACACAACACAAAGAAGTTACTGAGAATTCTTCTGTCTAGCATTATATGAAGAAATCCCGTTTCCAACGAAGGCCTCAAACAGGTCCAAATATCCACTTGCAGACTTTACAAATAGTGTGTTTCCAAACAGCTCTATGAAGAGAAAGGTTAAACTCTGTGCGTTGAACGCACACATAAGAAATTAGTTTCTGAGAATGATTCTCTCTAGTTTTTATTGGAAGATATTTCCTTTTCTATGAACGGCCTCAAATCGCTTGAAATCTCCACAAGCAAATTACACAAAAAGAGTCTTTCAAAACTGCTGTGTCTAAAGGAAGGTTCAACACTGTGAGTTGAATACACACAACACAAAGAAGTTACTGAGAATTCTTCTGTCTAGCATTATATGAAGAAATCCCGTTTCCAACGAAGGCCTCAAACAGGTTCAAATATCCACTTGCAGACCTTACAAACAGAGTTTTTCCAAACTGCTCTGTGAAAAGAAAGGTTAAACTCTGTGAGTTGAACGCACACATAAGAAATTAGTTTCTGAGAATGATTCTGTCTAGTTTTTATTGGAAGATATTTCCTTTTCTATGAACGGACTAAAATCGCTTGAAATCTCCACAAGCAAATTACACAAAAAGAGTCTTTCAAAACTGCTGTGTCTAAAGGAAGGTTAAACACTGTGAGTTGAATACACACAACACAAAGAAGTTACTGAGAATTCTTATGTCTAGCATTCTACGAAGAAATCCCGTTTCCAACGAAGGCCTCAAAGAGGTCCAAATATCCACTTGCAGACTTTACAAACAGAGTGTTTCCAAACTGCTCTATGAAGAGTAAGGTTAAACTCCGTGAGGTGAATGCACACATCACAATGTGGTTTCTCAGAATCATTCTGTCTTCTTTTTATACGAAGATATTTCCTTTTCTACCATTGGCCTCATTTCGCTTGAAATCTCCACACGCAAATTCCAGAAAAAGAGTGTTTCAAATCGGCTCTGTCTAAAAGATGGTTCAACTCTGTGAGTTGAATAAACAGAACAGAAAGAAGTTACTGAGAATTCTTCTGTCTAGCATTATATTAAAAAAATCCCGTTTCCAACGAAGGCCTCAAAGAGATCCAAATATCCACTTGCAGACGTTAGAAACAGAGTGTTTTCAAACTGCTCTATGAAAAGAAAGGTTAAAATCTGTGAGCTGAATGCACACATCACAAAGCAGTTTCACAGAATGATTCTGTCTTGTTTTTGTACGAAGATATTTCCTTTTCTACCATTGACCTCGAAGCGCTTGAAATCTCCACTTGCAAAATCCACAGAAAGAGAGTTTCAAATCTGCTCTGTCTAAAGAAAGTTCAACTCTGTGAGTTGAATACACACAACCCAAAAGTGTTACTGAGAATTCTTCTGTCTAGCATTCTATGAAGAAATCCCGTTTCCAACGAAGGCCTCAAAGAGGTCCAAATATCCACTTGCAGACTTTACAAACTGAGTGTTTCCAAACTGCTCTATGAAAAGAAAGGTTAAACTCTGTGAGTTGAACGCACACGTAAGAAATTAGTTTCTGAGAATGATTCTGTCTAGTTTTTATTGGAAGATATCTCCTTTTCTATGAACGGCCTCAAATCGCTTGAAATCTCCACAAGCAAATTACACAAAAAGAGTCTTTCAAAACTGCTGTGTCTAAAGGAAGGTTCAACACTGTGAGTTGAATACACACAACACAAAGAAGTTACAGAGAATTCTTCTGTCTAGCATTCTATGAAGAAATCCCGTTTCCAACGAAGGCCTCAAAGAGGTCCAAATATCCACTTGGAGACTTTACAAACAGAGTGTTTCCAAACTGCTCTGTGAAGAGAAAGGTTAAACTCCGTGAGCTGAATGCACACGTCACAAAGTAGTTTCTCAGAATCATTCTGTCTTCTTATTATACGAAGATATTTCCTTTTCTACCATTGGCCTCAATTCGCTGGAAATCTCCACACGCAAATTCCAGAAAAAGAGTGATTCAAATCGGTTCAGTCTAAAAGATGGTTCAACTCTGTGAGTTGAATAAACAGAACACAAAGAAGTTACTTAGAATTCTTCTGTCTAGCATTATATGAAAAAATCCCGTTTCCAACGAATGCCTCAAAGAGGTCCAAATATCCACTTGCAGACGTTAGAAACAGAG
The DNA here is from genome assembly GCF_028858775.2 of Pan troglodytes. NCBI lineage: Eukaryota > Metazoa > Chordata > Mammalia > Primates > Hominidae > Pan > Pan troglodytes. The sequence continues at coordinate 80,715,810 of NC_072401.2, forward strand.
TGTTTCCAAACTGCTCTATGAAAAGAAAGGTTAAACTCTGTGAGCTGAATGCACACATCACAAAGCAGTTTCTCAGAATGATTCTGTCTTGTTTTTGTACGAAGATATTTCCTTTTCTACCATTGACCTCGAAGCGCTTGAAATCTCCACTTGCAAAATCCACAGAAAGAGAGTTTCAAATCTGCTCTGTCTAAAGAAAGTTCAACTCTGTGAGTTGAATACACACAACCCAAAAGTGTTACTGAGAATTCTTCTGTCTAGCATTCTATGAAGAAATCCCGTTTCCAACGAAGGCCTCAAAGAGGTCCAAATATCCACTTGCAGACTTTACAAACTGAGTGTTTCCAAACTGCTCTATGAAAAGAAAGGTTAAACTCTGTGAGTTGAACGCACACATAAGAAATTAGTTTCTGAGAAGGATTCTGTCTAGTTTTTATTGGAAGATATTTCCTTTTCTATGAACGGCCTCAAATCGCTTGAAATCTCCACAAGCAAATTACACAAAAAGAGTCTTTCAAAACTGCTGTGTCTAAAGGAAGGTTCAACACTGTGAGTTGAATACACACAACACAAAGAAGTTACTGAGAATTCTTCTGTCTAGCATTATATGAAGAAATCCCGTTTCCAACGAAGGCCTCAAACAGGTCCAAATATCCACTTGCAGACCTTACAAACAGAGTTTTTCCAAACTGCTCAGTGAAAAGAAAGGTTAAACTCTGTGAGTTGAACGCACACATAAGAAATTAGTTTCTGAGAATGATTCTGTCTAGTTTTTATTGGAAGATATTTCCTTTTCTATGAACGGACTAAAATCGCTTGAAATCTCCACAAGCAAATTACACAAAAAGAGTCTTTCAAAACTGCTGTGTCTAAAGGAAGGTTAAACACTGTGAGTTGAATACACACAACACAAAGAAGTTACTGAGAATTCTTATGTCTAGCATTCTATGAAGAAATCCCGTTTCCAACGAAGGCCTCAAAGAGGTCCAAATATCCACTTGCAGACTTTACAAACAGAGTGTTTCCAAACTGCTCTATGAAGAGTAAGGTTAAACACCGTGAGGTGAATGCACACATCACAATGTGGTTTCTCAGAATCATTCTGTCTTCTTTTTATACGAAGATATTTCCTTTTCTACCATTGGCCTCATTTCGCTTGAAATCTCCACACGCAAATTCCAGAAAAAGAGTGTTTCAAATCGGCTCTGTCTAAAAGATGGTTCAACTCTGTGAGTTGAATAAACAGAACAGAAAGAAGTTACTGAGAATTCTTCTGTCTAGCATTATATGAAAAAATCCCGTTTCCAACGAAGGCCTCAAAGAGATCCAAATATCCACTTGCAGACGTTAGAAACAGAGTGTTTTCAAACTGCTCTATGAAAAGAAAGGTTAAAATCTGTGAGCTGAATGCACACATCACAAAGCAGTTTCACAGAATGATTCTGTCTTGTTTTTGTACGAAGATATTTCCTTTTCTACCATTGACCTCGAAGCGCTTGAAATCTCCACTTGCAAAATCCACAAAAAGAGAGTTTCAAATCTGCTCTGTCTAAAGAAAGTTCAACTCTGTGAGTTGAATACACACAACCCAAAAGTGTTACAGAGAATTCTTCTGTCTAGCATTCTATGAAGAAATCCCGTTTCCAACGAAGGCCTCAAAGAGGTCCAAATATCCACTTGCAGACTTTACAAACTGAGTGTTTCCAAACTGCTCTATGAAAAGAAAGGTTAAACTCTGTGAGTTGAACGCACACATAAGAAATTAGTTTCTGAGAATGATTCTGTCTAGTTTTTATTGGAAGATATCTCCTTTTCTATGAACGGCCTCAAATCGCTTGAAATCTCCACAAGCAAATTACACAAAAAGAGTCTTTCAAAACTGCTGTGTCTAAAGGAAGGTTCAACACTGTGAGTTGAATACACACAACACAAAGAAGTTACGGAGAATTCTTCTGTCTAGCATTATATGAAGTAATCCCGTTTCCAACGAAGGCCTCAAACAGGTCCAAATATCCACTTGCAGACCTTACAAACAGAGTGTTTCCAAACTGCTCTATGAAAAGAAAGGTTAAACTCTGTGAGTTGAACGCACACATAAGAAATTAGTTTCTGAGAATGATTCTGTTTAGTTTTTATTGGAAGATATTTCCTTTTCTATGAACGGCCTCAAATCGCTTGAAATCTCCAAAAGCAAATTACACAAAAAGAGTGTCTCAAAACTGCTGTGTCTAAAGCAAGGTTCAACATTGTAAGTTGAATACGCACAACACAAAGAAGTTACTGAGAATTCTTATGTCTAGCATTCTATGAAGAAATCCCGTTTCCAACGAAGGCCTCAAAGAGGTCCAAATATCCACTTGCAGACTTTGCAAACAGAGTGTTTCCAAACTGCTCTATGAAGAGTAAGGTTAAATTCCGTGAGGTGAATGCACACATCACAATGTGTTTTCTCAGAATCATTCTGTCTTCTTTTTATACGAAGATATTTCCTTTTCTGCCATTGGCCTCATTTCGCTTGAAATCTACACCCGCAAATTCCAGAAAAAGAGTGTTTCAAATCGGCTCTGTCTAAAAGATGGTTCAACTCTGTGAGTTGAATAAACAGAACAGAAAGAAGTTACTGAGAATTCTTCTGTCTAGCATTATATGAAAAAATCCCGTTTCCAATGAAGGCCTCAAAGAGATCCAAATATCCACTTGCAGACGTTAGAAACAGAGTGTTTTCAAACTGCTCTATGAAAAGAAAGGTTAAACTCTGTGAGATGAATGCACACATCACAAAGCAGTTTCTCAGAATGATTCTGTCTTGTTTTTATACGAAGATATTTCCTTTTCTACCATTGACCTCGAAGCGCTTGATATCTCCACTTGCAAAATGCACAAAAAGAGAGTTTCAAATCTGCTCTGTCTAAAGAAAGTTCAACTCTGTGAGTTGAATACACACAACCCAAAAGTGTTACAGAGAATTCTTCTGTCTAGCATTCTATGAAGAAATCCCGTTTCCAACGAAGGCCTCAAAGAGGTCCAAATATCCACTTGCAGACTTTACAAACTGAGTGTTTCCAAACTGCTCTATGAAAAGAAAGGTTAAACTCTGTGAGTTGAACGCACACATAAGAAATTAGTTTCTGAGAATGATTCTGTCTAGTTTTTATTGGAAGATATCTCCTTTTCTATGAACGGCCTCAAATCGCTTGAAATCTCCACAAGCAAATTACACAAAAAGAGTCTTTCAAAACTGCTGTGTCTAAAGGAAGGTTCAACACTGTGAGTTGAATACACACAACACAAAGAAGTTACGGAGAATTCTTCTGTCTAGCATTATATGAAGTAATCCCGTTTCCAACGAAGGCCTCAAACAGGTCCAAATATCCACTTGCAGACCTTACAAACAGAGTGTTTCCAAACTGCTCTGTGAAAAGAAAGGTTAAACTCTGTGAGTTGAACGCACACATAAGAAATTAGTTTCTGAGAATGATTCTGTTTAGTTTTTATTGGAAGATATTTCCTTTTCTATGAACGGCCTCAAATCGCTTGAAATCTCCAAAAGCAAATTACACAAAAAGAGTGTCTCAAAACTGCTGTGTCTAAAGCAAGGTTCAACATTGTAAGTTGAATACGCACAACACAAAGAAGTTACTGAGAATTCTTATGTCTAGCATTCTATGAAGAAATCCCGTTTCCAACGAAGGCCTCAAAGAGGTCCAAATATCCACTTGCAGACTTTGCAAACAGAGTGTTTCCAAACTGCTCTATGAAGAGTAAGGTTGAATTCCGTGAGGTGAATGCACACATCACAATGTGTTTTCTCAGAATCATTCTGTCTTCTTTTTATACGAAGATATTTCCTTTTCTGCCATTGGCCTCATTTCGCTTGAAATCTACACCCGCAAATTCCAGAAAAAGAGTGTTTCAAATCGGCTCTGTCTAAAAGATGGTTCAACTCTGTGAGTTGAATAAACAGAACAGAAAGAAGTTACTGAGAATTCTTCTGTCTAGCATTATATGAAAAAATGCCGTTTTCAATGAAGGCCTCAAAGAGATCCAAATATCCACTTGCAGACGTTAGAAACAGAGTGTTTTCAAACTGCTCTATGAAAAGAAAGGTTAAACTCTGTGAGATGAATGCACACATCACAAAGCAGTTTCTCAGAATGATTCTGTCTTGTTTTTATACGAAGATATTTCCTTTTCTACCATTGACCTCGAAGCGCTTGATATCTCCACTTGCAAAATGCACAAAAAGAGAGTTTCAAATCTGCTCTGTCTAAAGAAAGTTCAACTCTGTGAGTTGAATACACACAACCCAAAAATGTTACTGAGAATTCTTCTGTCTAGCATTCTATGAATAAATCCCGTTTCCAACGAAGGCCTCAAACAGTTCCAAATATCCACTTGCAGACTTTTCAAACAGAGTGTTTCCAAACTGCTCTATGAAAAGAAGGGTTAAACTCTGTGAGTTGAATGCACACGTAAGAAATTGGTTTCTGAGAATGATTCTGTCCAGTTTTTATTGGAAGATATTTCCTTTTCTATGAACGGCCTCAAATCGCTTGAAATCTCCACAAGAAAATTACACAAAAAGAGTCTTTCAAAACTGCTGTGTCTAAAGGAAGGTTCAACACTGTGAGTTGAATACACACAACACAAAGAAGTTACTGAGAATTCTTCTGTCTAGCATTATATGAAGAAATCCCGTTTCCAACGAAGGCCTCAAACAGGTCCAAATATCCACTTGCAGACTTTACAAATAGTGTGTTTCCAAACAGCTCTATGAAAAGAAAGGTTAAACACTGTGAGTTGAATGCACACATAAGAAATTAGTTTCTGAGAATGATTCTGTCAAGTTTTTATTGGAAGATATTTCCTTTTCTATGAACGGCCTCAAATTGCTTGAAATCTCCACAAGCAAATTACACAAAAAGAGTCTTTCGAAACTGCTGTGTCTAAAGGAAGGTTCAACACTGTGAGATGAATGCACACAACACAAAGAAGTTACTGAGAATTCTTATGTCTAGCATTCTACGAAGAAATCCCGTTTCCAACGAAGGCCTCAAAGAGGTCCAAATATCCACTTGCAGACTTTACAAACAGAGTGTTTCCAAACTGCTCTATGAAGAGTAAGGTTAAACTCCGTGAGGTGAATGCACACATCACAATGTGGTTTCTCAGAATCATTCTGTCTTCTTTTTATACGAAGATATTTCCTTTTCTACCATTGGCCTCATTTCGCTTGAAATCTCCACACGCAAATTCCAGAAAAAGAGTGTTTCAAATCGGCTCTGTCTAAAAGATGGTTCAACTCTGTGAGTTGTATAAACAGAACAGAAAGAAGTTACTGAGAATTCTTCTGTCTAGCATTATATGAAAAAATCCCGTTTCCAACGAAGGCCTCAAAGAGATCCAAATATCCACTTGCAGACGTTAGAAACAGAGTGTTTCCAAACTGCTCTATGAAAAGAAAGGTTAAAATCTGTGAGCTGAATGCACACATCACAAAGCAGTTTCACAGAATGATTCTGTCTTGTTTGTGTACGAAGATATTTCCTTTTCTACCATTGACCTCGAAGCGCTTGAAATCTCCACTTGCAAAATCCACAAAAAGAGAGTTTCAAATCTGCTCTGTCTAAAGAAAGTTCAACTCTGTGAGTTGAATACACACAACCCAAAAGTGTTACAGAGAATTCTTCTGTCTAGCATTCTATGAAGAAATCCCGTTTCCAACGAAGGCCTCAAAGAGGTCCAAATATCCACTTGCAGACTTTACAAACTGATTGTTTCCAAACTGCTCTATGAAAAGAAAGGTTAAACTCTGTGAGTTGAACGCACACATAAGAAATTAGTTTCTGAGAATGATTCTGTCTAGTTTTTATTGGAAGATATCTCCTTTTCTATGAACGGCCTCAAATCGCTTGAAATCTCCACAAGCAAATTACACAAAAAGAGTCTTTCAAAACTGCTGTGTCTAAAGGGAGGTTCAACACTGTGAGTTGAATACACACAACACAAAGAAGTTACTGAGAATTCTTCTGTCTAGCATTATATGAAGTAATCCCGTTTCCAACGAAGGCCTCAAACAGGTCCAAATATCCACTTGCAGACCTTACAAACAGAGTGTTTCCAAACTGCTCTGTGAAAAGATAGGTTAAACTCTGTGAGTTGAACGCACACATAAGAAATTAGTTTCTGAGAATGATTCTGTTTAGTTTTTATTGGAAGATATTTCCTTTTCTATGAATGGCCTCAAATCGCTTGAAATCTCCACAAGCAAATTACACAAAAAGAGTGTCTCAAAACTGCTGTGTCTAAAGCAAGGGTCAACATTGTAAGTTGAATACGCACAACACAAAGAAGTTACTGAGAATTCTTATGTCTAGCATTCTATGAAGAAATCCCGTTTCCAACGAAGGCCTCAAAGAGGTCCATATATCCACTTGCAGACTTTGCAAAAAGAGTGTTTCCAAACTGCTCTATGAAGAGTAAGGTTAAATTCCGTGAGGTGAATGCACACATCACAATGTGTTTTCTCAGAATCATTCTGTCTTCTTTTTATACGAAGATATTTCCTTTTCTACCTTTGGCCTCATTTCGCTTGAAATCTCCACACGCAAATTCCAGAAAAAGAGTGATTCAAATCGGTTCAGTCTAAAAGATGGTTCAACTCTGTGAGTTGAATAAACAGAACACAAAGAAGTTACTTAGAATTCTTCTGTCTAGCATTATATGAAAAAATCCCGTTTCCAACGAATGCCTCAAAGAGGTCCAAATATCCACTTGCAGACGTTAGAAACAGAGTGTTTCCAAACTGCTCTATGAAAAGAAAGGTTAAACTCTGTGAGCTGAATGCACACATCACAAAGCAGTTTCTCAGAATGATTCTGTCTTGTTTTTGTACGAAGATATTTCCTTTTCTACCATTGACCTCGAAGCGCTTGAAATCTCCACTTGCAAAATCCACAGAAAGAGAGTTTCAAATCTGCTCTGTCTAAAGAAAGTTCAACTCTGTGAGTTGAATACACACAACCCAAAAGTGTTACTGAGAATTCTTCTGTCTAGCATTCTATGAAGAAATCCCGTTTCCAACGAAGGCCTCAAAGAGGTCCAAATATCCACTTGCAGACTTTACAAACTGAGTGTTTCCAAACTGCTCTATGAAGAGTAAGGTTAAACTCCGTGAGGTGAATGCACACATCACAATGTGGTTTCTCAGAATCATTCTGTCTTCTTTTTATACGAAGATATTTCCTTTTCTACCATTGGCCTCATTTCGCTTGAAATCTCCACACGCAAATTCCAGAAAAAGAGTGTTTCAAATCGGCTCTTTCTAAAAGATGGTTCAACTCTGTGAGTTGAATAAACAGAACAGAAAGAAGTTACTGAGAATTCTTCTGTCTAGCATTATATGAAAAAATCCCGTTTCCTACGAATGCCTCAAAGAGGTCCAAATATCCACTTGCAGACGTTGGAAACAGAGTGTTTCCAAACTGCTCTATGAAAAGAAAGGTTAAACTCTGTGAGCTGAATGCACACATCACAAAGCAGTTTCTCAGAATGATTCTGTCTTGTTTTTGTACGAAGATATTTCCTTTTCTACCATTGACCTCGAAGCGCTTGAAATCTCCACTTGCAAAATCCACAGAAAGAGAGTTTCAAATCTGCTCTGTCTAAAGAAAGTTCAACTCTGTGAGTTGAATACACACAACCCAAAAGTGTTACTGAGAATTCTTCTGTCTAGCATTCTATGAAGAAATCCCGTTTCCAACGAAGGCCTCAAAGAGGTCCAAATATCCACTTGCAGACTTTACAAACTGAGTGTTTCCAAACTGCTCTATGAAAAGAAAGGTTAAACTCTGTGAGTTGAACGCACACATAAGAAATTAGTTTCTGAGAAGGATTCTGTCTAGTTTTTATTGGAAGATATTTCCTTTTCTATGAACGGCCTCAAATCGCTTGAAATCTCCACAAGAAAATTACACAAAAAGAGTCTTTCAAAACTGCTGTGTCTAAAGGAAGGTTCAACACTGTGAGTTGAATACACACAACACAAAGAAGTTACTGAGAATTCTTCTGTCTAGCATTATATGAAGAAATCCCGTTTCCAACGAAGGCCTCAAACAGGTCCAAATATCCACTTGCAGACCTTACAAACAGAGTTTTTCCAAACTGCTCTGTGAAAAGAAAGGTTAAACTCTGTGAGTTGAACGCACACATAAGAAATTAGTTTCTGAGAATGATTCTGTCTAGTTTTTATTGGAAGATATTTCCTTTTCTATGAACGGACTAAAATCGCTTGAAATCTCCACAAGCAAATTACACAAAAAGAGTCTTTCAAAACTGCTGTGTCTAAAGGAAGGTTAAACACTGTGAGTTGAATACACACAACACAAAGAAGTTACTGAGAATTCTTATGTCTAGCATTCTATGAAGAAATCCCGTTTCCAACGAAGGCCTCAAAGAGGTCCAAATATCCACTTGCAGACTTTACAAACAGAGTGTTTCCAAACTGCTCTATGAAGAGTAAGGTTAAACACCGTGAGGTGAATGCTCACATCACAATGTGGTTTCTCAGAATCATTCTGTCTTCTTTTTATACGAAGATATTTCCTTTTCTACCATTGGCCTCATTTCGCTTGAAATCTCCACACGCAAATTCCAGAAAAAGAGTGTTTCAAATCGGCTCTGTCTAAAAGATGGTTCAACTCTGTGAGTTGAATAAACAGAACAGAAAGAAGTTACTGAGAATTCTTCTGTCTAGCATTATATGAAAAAATCCCGTTTCCAACGAAGGCCTCAAAGAGATCCAAATATCCACTTGCAGACGTTAGAAACAGAGTGTTTTCAAACTGCTCTATGAAAAGAAAGGTTAAAATCTGTGAGCTGAATGCACACATCACAAAGCAGTTTCACAGAATGATTCTGTCTTGTTTTTGTACGAAGATATTTCCTTTTCTACCATTGACCTCGAAGCGCTTGAAATCTCCACTTGCAAAATCCACAAAAAGAGAGTTTCAAATCTGCTCTGTCTAAAGAAAGTTCAACTCTGTGAGTTGAATACACACAACCCAAAAGTGTTACAGAGAATTCTTCTGTCTAGCATTCTATGAAGAAATCCCGTTTCCAACGAAGGCCTCAAAGAGGTCCAAATATCCACTTGCAGACTTTACAAACTGAGTGTTTCCAAACTGCTCTATGAAAAGAAAGGTTAAACTCTGTGAGTTGAACGCACACATAAGAAATTAGTTTCTGAGAATGATTCTGTCTAGTTTTTATTGGAAGATATCTCCTTTTCTATGAACGGCCTCAAATCGCTTGAAATCTCCACAAGCAAATTACACAAAAAGAGTCTTTCAAAACTGCTGTGTCTAAAGGAAGGTTCAACACTGTGAGTTGAATACACACAATACAAAGAAGTTACTGAGAATTCTTCTGTCTAGCATTATATGAAGTAATCCCGTTTCCAACGAAGGCCTCAAACAGGTCCAAATATCCACTTGCAGACCTTACAAACAGAATGTTTCCAAACTGCTCTGTGAAAAGAAAGGTTAAACTCTGTGAGTTGAACGCACACATAAGAAATTAGTTTCTGAGAATGATTCTGTTTAGTTTTTATTGGAAGATATTTCCTTTTCTATGAACGGCCTCAAATCGCTTGAAATCAACACAAGCAAATTACACAAAAAGAGTCTTTTAAAACTGCTGTGTCTAAAGGAAGGTTCAACACTGTGAGTTGAATACACACAACACAAAGAAGTTACTGAGAATTCTTATGTCTAGCATTCTATGAAGAAATCCCGTTTCCAACGAAGGCCTCAAAGAGGTCCAAATATCCACTTGCAGACTTTACAAACAGAGTGTTTCCAAACTGCTCTATGAAAAGAAAGGTTAAACTCTGTGAGTTGAACGCACACATAGGAAATTGGTTTCTGAGAATGATTCTGTCTAGTTTTTATTGGAAGATATTTCCTTTTCTATGAACGGACTCAAATCGCTTGAAATCTCCACAAGAAAATTACACAAAAAGAGTCTTTCAAAACTGCTGTGTCTAAAGGAAGGTTAAACACTGTGAGTTGAATACACACAACACAAAGAAGTTACTGAGAATTCTTCTGTCTAGCATTATATGAGGAAATCCCGTTTCCAACGAAGGCCTCAAACAGGTCCAAATATCCACTTGCAGACTTTACAAACAGTGTGTTTCCAAACAGCTCTATGAAAAGAAAGGTTAAACACTGTGAGTTGAATGCACACATAAGAAATTAGTTTCTGAGAATGATTCTGTCTAGTTTTTATTGGAAGATATTTCCTTTTCTATGAACGGCCTCAAATCGCTTGAAATCTCCACAAGCAAATTACACAAAAAGAGTCTTTCGAAACTGCTGTGTCTAAAGGAAGGTTCAACACTGTGAGATGAATGCACACAACACAAAGAAGTTACTGAGAATTCTTCTGTCTAGCATTATATGAAGAAACCCTGTTTCCAACGAAGGCCTCAAAGAGGTCCAAATATCCACTTGCAGACTTTACAAACAGAGTGTTTCCAAACTGCTCTATGAAGAGAAAGGTTAAACTCTGTGCGTTGAACGCACACATAAGAAATTAGTTTCTGAGAATGATTCTCTCTAGTTTTTATTGGAAGATATTTCCTTTTCTATGAACGGCCTCAAATCGCTTGAAATCTCCACAAGCAAATTACACAAAAAGAGTCTTTCAAAACTGCTGTGTCTAAAGGAAGGTTCAACACTGTGAGTTGAATACACACAACACAAAGAAGTTACTGAGAATTCTTCTGTCTAGCATTATATGAAGAAATCCCGTTTCCAACGAAGGCCTCAAACAGGTTCAAATATCCACTTGCAGACCTTACAAACAGAGTTTTTCCAAACTGCTCTGTGAAAAGAAAGGTTAAACTCTGTGAGTTGAACGCACACATAAGAAATTAGTTTCTGAGAATGATTCTGTCTAGTTTTTATTGGAAGATATTTCCTTTTCTATGAACGGACTAAAATCGCTTGAAATCTCCACAAGCAAATTACACAAAAAGAGTCTTTCAAAACTGCTGTGTCTAAAGGAAGGTTAAACACTGTGAGTTGAATACACACAACACAAAGAAGTTACTGAGAATTCTTATGTCTAGCATTCTATGAAGAAATCCCGTTTCCAACGAAGGCCTCAAAGAGGTCCAAATATCCACTTGCAGACTTTACAAACAGAGTGTTTCCAAACTGCTCTATGAAGAGTAAGGTTAAACACCGTGAGGTGAATGCACACATCACAATGTGGTTTCTCAGAATCATTCTGTCTTCTTTTTATACGAAGATATTTCCTTTTCTACCATTGGCCTCATTTCGCTTGAAATCTCCACACGCAAATTCCAGAAAAAGAGTGTTTCAAATCGGCTCTGTCTAAAAGATGGTTCAACTCTGTGAGTTGAATAAACAGAACAGAAAGAAGTTACTGAGAATTCTTCTGTCTAGCATTATATGAAAAAATCCCGTTTCCAACGAAGGCCTCAAAGAGATCCAAATATCCACTTGCAGACGTTAGAAACAGAGTGTTTTCAAACTGCTCTATGAAAAGAAAGGTTAAAATCTGTGAGCTGAATGCACACATCACAAAGCAGTTTCACAGAATGATTCTGTCTTGTTTTTGTACGAAGATATTTCCTTTTCTACCATTGACCTCGAAGCGCTTGAAATCTCCACTTGCAAAATCCACAAAAAGAGAGTTTCAAATCTGCTCTGTCTAAAGAAAGTTCAACTCTGTGAGTTGAATACACACAACCCAAAAGTGTTACAGAGAATTCTTCTGTCTAGCATTCTATGAAGAAATCCCGTTTCCAACGAAGGCCTCAAAGAGGTCCAAATATCCACTTGCAGACTTTACAAACTGAGTGTTTCCAAACTGCTCTATGAAAAGAAAGGTTAAACTCTGTGAGTTGAACGCACACATAAGAAATTAGTTTCTGAGAATGATTCTGTCGAGTTTTTATTGGAAGATATTTCCTTTTCTATGAAGGGCCTCAAATCGCTTGAAATCTCCACAAGAAAATTACACAAAAAGAGTCTTTCAAAACTGCTGTGTCTAAAGGAAGGTTCAACACTGTGAGTTGAATACACACAACACAAAGAAGTTACTGAGAATTCTTCTGTCTAGCATTATATGAGGAAATCCCGTTTCCAACGAAGGCCTCAAACAGGTCCAAATATCCACTTGCAGACTTTACAAATAGTGTGTTTCGAAACAGCTCTATGAAAAGAAAGGTTAAACACTGTGAGTTGAATGCACACATAAGAAATTAGTTTCTGAGAATGATTCTGTCTAGTTTTTATTGGAAGATATTTCCTTTTCTATGAACGGCCTCAAATCGCTTGAAATCTCCACAAGCAAATTACACAAAAAGAGTCTTTCGAAACTGCTGTGTCTAAAGGAAGGTTCAACACTGTGAGATGAATGCACACAACACAAAGAAGTTACTGAGAATTCTTCTGTCTAGCATTATATGAAGAAACCCTGTTTCCAACGAAGGCCTCAAAGAGGTCCAAATATCCACTTGCAGACTTTACAAACAGAGTGTTTCCAAACTGCTCTATGAAGAGAAAGGTTAAACTCTGTGCGTTGAACACACACATAAGAAATTAGTTTCTGAGAATGATTCTCTCTAGTTTTTATTGGAAGATATTTCCTTTTCTATGAACGGCCTCAAATCGCTTGAAATCTCCACAAGCAAATTACACAAAAAGAGTCTTTCAAAACTGCTGTGTCTAAAGGAAGGTTCAACACTGTGAGTTGAATACACACAACACAAAGAAGTTACTGAGAATTCTTCTGTCTAGCATTATATGAAGAAATCCCGTTTCCAACGAAGGCCTCAAACAGGTTCAAATATCCACTTGCAGACCTTACAAACAGAGTTTTTCCAAACTGCTCTGTGAAAAGAAAGGTTAAACTCTGTGAGTTGAACGCACACATAAGAAATTAGTTTCTGAGAATGATTCTGTCTAGTTTTTATTGGAAGATATTTCCTTTTCTATGAACGGACTAAAATCGCTTGAAATCTCCACAAGCAAATTACACAAAAAGAGTCTTTCAAAACTGCTGTGTCTAAAGGAAGGTTAAACACTGTGAGTTGAATACACACAACACAAAGAAGTTACTGAGAATTCTTATGTCTAGCATTCTACGAAGAAATCCCGTTTCCAACGAAGGCCTCAAAGAGATCCAAATATCCACTTGCAGACTTTACAAACAGAGTGTTTCCAAACTGCTCTATGAAGAGTAAGGTTAAACTCCGTGAGGTGAATGCACACATCACAATGTGGTTTCTCAGAATCATTCTGTCTTTTTTTATACGAAGATATTTCCTTTTCTACCATTGGCCTCATTTCGCTTGAAATCTCCACACGCAAATTCCAGAAAAAGAGTGTTTCAAATCGGCTCTGTCTAAAAGATGGTTCAACTCTGTGAGTTGAATAAACAGAACAGAAAGAAGTTACTGAGAATTCTTCTGTCTAGCATTATATTAAAAAAATCCCGTTTCCAACGAAGGCCTCAAAGAGATCCAAATATCCACTTGCAGACGTTAGAAACAGAGTGTTTTCAAACTGCTCTATGAAAAGAAAGGTTAAAATCTGTGAGCTGAATGCACACATCACAAAGCAGTTTCACAGAATGATTCTGTCTTGTTTTTGTACGAAGATATTTCCTTTTCTACCATTGACCTCGAAGCGCTTGAAATCTCCACTTGCAAAATCCACAAAAAGAGAGTTTCAAATCTGCTCTGTCTAAAGAAAGTTCAACTCTGTGAGTTGAATACACACAACCCAAAAGTGTTACTGAGAATTCTTCTGTCTAGCATTCTATGAAGAAATCCCGTTTCCAACGAAGGCCTCAAAGAGGTCCAAATATCCACTTGCAGACTTTACAAACTGAGTGTTTCCAAACTGCTCTATGAAAAGAAAGGTTAAACTCTGTGAGTTGAACGCACACATAAGAAATTAGTTTCTGAGAATGATTCTGTCTAGTTTTTATTGGAAGATATCTCCTTTTCTATGAACGGCCTCAAATCGCTTGAAATCTCCACAAGCAAATTACACAAAAAGAGTCTTTCAAAACTGCTGTGTCTAAAGGAAGGTTCAACACTGTGAGTTGAATACACACAATACAAAGAAGTTACTGAGAATTCTTCTGTCTAGCATTATATGAAGTAATCCCGTTTCCAACGAAGGCCTCAAACAGGTCCAAATATCCACTTGCAGACCTTACAAACAGAATGTTTCCAAACTGCTCTGTGAAAAGAAAGGTTAAACTCTGTGAGTTGAACGCACACATAAGAAATTAGTTTCTGAGAATGATTCTGTCTAGTTTTTATTGGAAGATATTTCCTTTTCTATGAACGGACTAAAATCGCTTGAAATCTCCACAAGCAAATTACACAAAAAGAGTCTTTCAAAACTGCTCTGTCTAAAGGAAGGTTAAACACTGTGAGTTGAATACACACAACACAAAGAAGTTACAGAGAATTCTTCTGTCTAGCATTCTATGAAGAAATCCCGTTTCCAACGAAGGCCTCAAAGAGGTCCAAATATCCACTTGGAGACTTTACAAACAGAGTGTTTCCAAACTGCTCTGTGAAGAGAAAGGTTAAACTCCGTGAGCTGAATGCACACGTCACAAAGTAGTTTCTCAGAATCATTCTGTCTTCTTATTATACGAAGATATTTCCTTTTCTACCATTGGCCTCAATTCGCTGGAAATCTCCTCACGCAAATTCCAGAAAAAGAGTGATTCAAATCGGTTCAGTCTAAAAGATGGTTCAACTCTGTGAGTTGAATAAACAGAACACAAAGAAGTTACTTAGAATTCTTCTGTCTAGCATTATATGAAAAAATCCCGTTTCCAACGAATGCCTCAAAGAGGTCCAAATATCCACTTGCAGACGTTAGAAACAGAGTGTTTCCAAACTGCTCTATGAAAAGAAAGGTTAAACTCTGTGAGCTGAATGCACACATCACAAAGCAGTTTCTCAGAATGATTCTGTCTTGTTTTTGTACGAAGATATTTCCTTTTCTACCATTGACCTCGAAGCGCTTGAAATCTCCACTTGCAAAATCCACAGAAAGAGAGTTTCAAATCTGCTCTGTCTAAAGAAAGTTCAACTCTGTGAGTTGAATACACACAACCCAAAAGTGTTACTGAGAATTCTTCTGTCTAGCATTCTATGAAGAAATCCCGTTTCCAACGAAGGCCTCAAAGAGGTCCAAATATCCACTTGCAGACTTTACAAACTGAGTGTTTCCAAACTGCTCTATGAAAAGAAAGGTTAAACTCTGTGAGTTGAACGCACACATAAGAAATTAGTTTCTGAGAAGGATTCTGTCTAGTTTTTATTGGAAGATATTTCCTTTTCTATGAATGGCCTCAAATCGCTTGAAATCTCCACAAGCAAATTACACAAAAAGAGTCTTTCAAAACTGCTGTGTCTAAAGGAAGGTTCAACACTGTGAGTTGAATACACACAACACAAAGAAGTTACTGAGAATTCTTCTGTCTAGCATTATATGAAGAAATCCCGTTTCCAACGAAGGCCTCAAACAGGTCCAAATATCCACTTGCAGACCTTACAAACAGAGTTTTTCCAAACTGCTCTGTGAAAAGAAAGGTTAAACTCTGTGAGTTGAACGCACACATAAGAAATTAGTTTCTGAGAATGATTCTGTCTAGTTTTTATTGGAAGATATTTCCTTTTCTATGAACGGACTAAAATCGCTTGAAATCTCCACAAGCAAATTACACAAAAAGAGTCTTTCAAAACTGCTGTGTCTAAAGGAAGGTTAAACACTGTGAGTTGAATACACACAACACAAAGAAGTTACTGAGAATTCTTATGTCTAGCATTCTATGAAGAAATCCCGTTTCCAACGAAGGCCTCAAAGAGGTCCAAATATCCACTTGCAGACTTTACAAACAGAGTGTTTCCAAACTGCTCTATGAAGAGTAAGGTTAAACACCGTGAGGTGAATGCACACATCACAATGTGGTTTCTCAGAATCATTCTGTCTTCTTTTTATACGAAGATATTTCCTTTTCTACCATTGGCCTCATTTCGCTTGAAATCTCCACACGCAAATTCCAGAAAAAGAGTGTTTCAAATCGGCTCTGTCTAAAAGATGGTTCAACTCTGTGAGTTGAATAAACAGAACAGAAAGAAGTTACTGAGAATTCTTCTGTCTAGCATTATATGAAAAAATCCCGTTTCCAACGAAGGCCTCAAAGAGATCCAAATATCCACTTGCAGACGTTAGAAACAGAGTGTTTTCAAACTGCTCTATGAAAAGAAAGGTTAAAATCTGTGAGCTGAATGCACACATCACAAAGCAGTTTCACAGAATGATTCTGTCTTGTTTTTGTACGAAGATATTTCCTTTTCTACCATTGACCTCGAAGCGCTTGAAATCTCCACTTGCAAAATCCACAAAAAGAGAGTTTCAAATCTGCTCTGTCTAAAGAAAGTTCAACTCTGTGAGTTGAATACACACAACCCAAAAGTGTTACAGAGAATTCTTCTGTCTAGCATTCTATGAAGAAATCCCGTTTCCAACGAAGGCCTCAAAGAGGTCCAAATATCCACTTGCAGACTTTACAAACTGAGTGTTTCCAAACTGCTCTATGAAAAGAAAGGTTAAACTCTGTGAGTTGAACGCACACATAAGAAATTAGTTTCTGAGAATGATTCTGTCTAGTTTTTATTGGAAGATATCTCCTTTTCTATGAACGGCCTCAAATCGCTTGAAATCTCCACAAGCAAATTACACAAAAAGAGTCTTTCAAAACTGCTGTGTCTAAAGGAAGGTTCAACACTGTGAGTTGAATACACACAACACAAAGAAGTTACGGAGAATTCTTCTGTCTAGCATTATATGAAGTAATCCCGTTTCCAACGAAGGCCTCAAACAGGTCCAAATATCCACTTGCAGACCTTACAAACAGAGTGTTTCCAAACTGCTCTGTGAAAAGAAAGGTTAAACTCTGTGAGTTGAACGCACACATAAGAAATTAGTTTCTGAGAATGATTCTGTTTAGTTTTTATTGGAAGATATTTCCTTTTCTATGAACGGCCTCAAATCGCTTGAAATCTCCAAAAGCAAATTACACAAAAAGAGTGTCTCAAAACTGCTGTGTCTAAAGCAAGGTTCAACATTGTAAGTTGAATACGCACAACACAAAGAAGTTACTGAGAATTCTTATGTCTAGCATTCTATGAAGAAATCCCGTTTCCAACGAAGGCCTCAAAGAGGTCCAAATATCCACTTGCAGACTTTGCAAACAGAGTGTTTCCAAACTGCTCTATGAAGAGTAAGGTTAAATTCCGTGAGGTGAATGCACACATCACAATGTGTTTTCTCAGAATCATTCTGTCTTCTTTTTATACGAAGATATTTCCTTTTCTGCCATTGGCCTCATTTCGCTTGAAATCTACACCCGCAAATTCCAGAAAAAGAGTGTTTCAAATCGGCTCTGTCTAAAAGATGGTTCAACTCTGTGAGTTGAATAAACAGAACAGAAAGAAGTTACTGAGAATTCTTCTGTCTAGCATTATATGAAAAAATCCCGTTTCCAATGAAGGCCTCAAAGAGATCCAAATATCCACTTGCAGACGTTAGAAACAGAGTGTTTTCAAACTGCTCTATGAAAAGAAAGGTTAAACTCTGTGAGATGAATGCACACATCACAAAGCAGTTTCTCAGAATGATTCTGTCTTGTTTTTATACGAAGATATTTCCTTTTCTACCATTGACCTCGAAGCGCTTGATATCTCCACTTGCAAAATGCACAAAAAGAGAGTTTCAAATCTGCTCTGTCTAAAGAAAGTTCAACTCTGTGAGTTGAATACACACAACCCAAAAATGTTACTGAGAATTCTTCTGTCTAGCATTCTATGAATAAATCCCGTTTCCAACGAAGGCCTCAAACAGTTCCAAATATCCACTTGCAGACTTTACAAACAGAGTGTTTCCAAACTGCTCTATGAAAAGAAAGGTTAAACTCTGTGAGTTGAACGCACACGTAAGAAATTGGTTTCTGAGAATGATTCTGTCCAGTTTTTATTGGAAGATATTTCCTTTTCTATGAAGGGCCTCAAATCGCTTGAAATCTCCACAAGAAAATTACACAAAAAGAGTCTTTCAAAACTGCTGTGTCTAAAGGAAGGTTCAACACTGTGAGTTGAATACACACAACACAAAGAAGTTACTGAGAATTCTTCTGTCTAGCATTATATGAAGAAATCCCGTTTCCAACGAAGGCCTCAAACAGGTCCAAATATCCACTTGCAGACTTTACAAATAGTGTGTTTCCAAACAGCTCTATGAAAAGAAAGGTTAAACACTGTGAGTTGAATGCACACATAAGAAATTAGTTTCTGAGAATGATTCTGTCTAGTTTTTATTGGAAGATATTTCCTTTTCTATGAACGGCCTCAAATCGCTTGAAATCTCCACAAGCAAATTACACAAAAAGAGTCTTTCGAAACTGCTGTGTCTAAAGGAAGGTTCAACACTGTGAGATGAATGCACACAACACAAAGAAGTTACTGAGAATTCTTCTGTCTAGCATTATATGAAGAAACCCTGTTTCCAACGAAGGCCTCAAAGAGGTCCAAATATCCACTTGCAGACTTTACAAACAGAGTGTTTCCAAACTGCTCTATGAAGAGAAAGGTTAAACTCTGTGCGTTGAACGCACACATAAGAAATTAGTTTCTGAGAATGATTCTCTCTAGTTTTTATTGGAAGATATTTCCTTTTCTATGAACGGCCTCAAATCGCTTGAAATCTCCACAAGCAAATTACACAAAAAGAGTCTTTCAAAACTGCTGTGTCTAAAGGAAGGTTCAACACTGTGAGTTGAATACACACAACACAAAGAAGTTACTGAGAATTCTTCTGTCTAGCATTATATGAAGAAATCCCGTTTCCAACGAAGGCCTCAAACAGGTTCAAATATCCACTTGCAGACCTTACAAACAGAGTTTTTCCAAACTGCTCTGTGAAAAGAAAGGTTAAACTCTGTGAGTTGAACGCACACATAAGAAATTAGTTTCTGAGAATGATTCTGTCTAGTTTTTATTGGAAGATATTTCCTTTTCTATGAACGGACTAAAATCGCTTGAAATCTCCACAAGCAAATTACACAAAAAGAGTCTTTCAAAACTGCTGTGTCTAAAGGAAGGTTAAACACTGTGAGTTGAATACACACAACACAAAGAAGTTACTGAGAATTCTTATGTCTAGCATTCTACGAAGAAATCCCGTTTCCAACGAAGGCCTCAAAGAGATCCAAATATCCACTTGCAGACTTTACAAACAGAGTGTTTCCAAACTGCTCTATGAAGAGTAAGGTTAAACTCCGTGAGGTGAATGCACACATCACAATGTGGTTTCTCAGAATCATTCTGTCTTTTTTTATACGAAGATATTTCCTTTTCTACCATTGGCCTCATTTCGCTTGAAATCTCCACACGCAAATTCCAGAAAAAGAGTGTTTCAAATCGGCTCTGTCTAAAAGATGGTTCAACTCTGTGAGTTGAATAAACAGAACAGAAAGAAGTTACTGAGAATTCTTCTGTCTAGCATTATATTAAAAAAATCCCGTTTCCAACGAAGGCCTCAAAGAGATCCAAATATCCACTTGCAGACGTTAGAAACAGAGTGTTTTCAAACTGCTCTATGAAAAGAAAGGTTAAAATCTGTGAGCTGAATGCACACATCACAAAGCAGTTTCACAGAATGATTCTGTCTTGTTTTTGTACGAAGATATTTCCCTTTCTACCATTGACCTCGAAGCGCTTGAAATCTCCACTTGCAAAATCCACAAAAAGAGAGTTTCAAATCTGCTCTGTCTAAAGAAAGTTCAACTCTGTGAGTTGAATACACACAACCCAAAAGTGTTACTGAGAATTCTTCTGTCTAGCATTCTATGAAGAAATCCCGTTTCCAACGAAGGCCTCAAAGAGGTCCAAATATCCACTTGCAGACTTTACAAACTGAGTGTTTCCAAACTGCTCTATGAAAAGAAAGGTTAAACTCTGTGAGTTGAACGCACACATAAGAAATTAGTTTCTGAGAATGATTCTGTCTAGTTTTTATTGGAAGATATCTCCTTTTCTATGAACGGCCTCAAATCGCTTGAAATCTCCACAAGCAAATTACACAAAAAGAGTCTTTCAAAACTGCTGTGTCTAAAGGAAGGTTCAACACTGTGAGTTGAATACACACAATACAAAGAAGTTACTGAGAATTCTTCTGTCTAGCATTATATGAAGTAATCCCGTTTCCAACGAAGGCCTCAAACAGGTCCAAATATCCACTTGCAGACCTTACAAACAGAATGTTTCCAAACTGCTCTGTGAAAAGAAAGGTTAAACTCTGTGAGTTGAACGCACACATAAGAAATTAGTTTCTGAGAATGATTCTGTCTAGTTTTTATTGGAAGATATTTCCTTTTCTATGAACGGACTAAAATCGCTTGAAATCTCCACAAGCAAATTACACAAAAAGAGTCTTTCAAAACTGCTCTGTCTAAAGGAAGGTTAAACACTGTGAGTTGAATACACACAACACAAAGAAGTTAGAGAGAATTCTTCTGTCTAGCATTCTATGAAGAAATCCCGTTTCCAACGAAGGCCTCAAAGAGGTCCAAATATCCACTTGGAGACTTTACAAACAGAGTGTTTCCAAACTGCTCTGTGAAGAGAAAGGTTAAACTCCGTGAGCTGAATGCACACGTCACAAAGTAGTTTCTCAGAATCATTCTGTCTTCTTATTATACGAAGATATTTCCTTTTCTACCATTGGCCTCAATTCGCTGGAAATCTCCTCACGCAAATTCCAGAAAAAGAGTGATTCAAATCGGTTCAGTCTAAAAGATGGTTCAACTCTGTGAGTTGAATAAACAGAACACAAAGAAGTTACTTAGAATTCTTCTGTCTAGCATTATATGAAAAAATCCCGTTTCCAACGAATGCCTCAAAGAGGTCCAAATATCCACTTGCAGACGTTAGAAACAGAGTGTTTCCAAACTGCTCTATGAAAAGAAAGGTTAAACTCTGTGAGCTGAATGCACACATCACAAAGCAGTTTCTCAGAATGATTCTGTCTTGTTTTTGTACGAAGATATTTCCTTTTCTACCATTGACCTCGAAGCGCTTGAAATCTCCACTTGCAAAATCCACAGAAAGAGAGTTTCAAATCTGCTCTGTCTAAAGAAAGTTCAACTCTGTGAGTTGAATACACACAACCCAAAAGTGTTACTGAGAATTCTTCTGTCTAGCATTCTATGAAGAAATCCCGTTTCCAACGAAGGCCTCAAAGAGGTCCAAATATCCACTTGCAGACTTTACAAACTGAGTGTTTCCAAACTGCTCTATGAAAAGAAAGGTTAAACTCTGTGAGTTGAACGCACACATAAGAAATTAGTTTCTGAGAAGGATTCTGTCTAGTTTTTATTGGAAGATATTTCCTTTTCTATGAACGGCCTCAAATCGCTTGAAATCTCCACAAGCAAATTACACAAAAAGAGTCTTTCAAAACTGCTGTGTCTAAAGGAAGGTTCAACACTGTGAGTTGAATACACACAACACAAAGAAGTTACTGAGAATTCTTCTGTCTAGCATTATATGAAGAAATCCCGTTTCCAACGAAGGCCTCAAACAGGTCCAAATATCCACTTGCAGACCTTACAAACAGAGTTTTTCCAAACTGCTCTGTGAAAAGAAAGGTTAAACTCTGTGAGTTGAACGCACACATAAGAAATTAGTTTCTGAGAATGATTCTGTCTAGTTTTTATTGGAAGATATTTCCTTTTCTATGAACGGACTAAAATCGCTTGAAATCTCCACAAGCAAATTACACAAAAAGAGTCTTTCAAAACTGCTGTGTCTAAAGGAAGGTTAAACACTGTGAGTTGAATACACACAACACAAAGAAGTTACTGAGAATTCTTATGTCTAGCATTCTATGAAGAAATCCCGTTTCCAACGAAGGCCTCAAAGAGGTCCAAATATCCACTTGCAGACTTTACAAACAGAGTGTTTCCAAACTGCTCTATGAAGAGTAAGGTTAAACACCGTGAGGTGAATGCACACATCACAATGTGGTTTCTCAGAATCATTCTGTCTTCTTTTTATACGAAGATATTTCCTTTTCTACCATTGGCCTCATTTCGCTTGAAATCTCCACACGCAAATTCCAGAAAAAGAGTGTTTCAAATCGGCTCTGTCTAAAAGATGGTTCAACTCTGTGAGTTGAATAAACAGAACAGAAAGAAGTTACTGAGAATTCTTCTGTCTAGCATTATATGAAAAAATCCCGTTTCCAACGAAGGCCTCAAAGAGATCCAAATATCCACTTGCAGACGTTAGAAACAGAGTGTTTTCAAACTGCTCTATGAAAAGAAAGGTTAAAATCTGTGAGCTGAATGCACACATCACAAAGCAGTTTCACAGAATGATTCTGTCTTGTTTTTGTACGAAGATATTTCCTTTTCTACCATTGACCTCGAAGCGCTTGAAATCTCCACTTGCAAAATCCACACAAAGAGAGTTTCAAATCTGCTCTGTCTAAAGAAAGTTCAACTCTGTGAGTTGAATACACACAACCCAAAAGTGTTACAGAGAATTCTTCTGTCTAGCATTCTATGAAGAAATCCCGTTTCCAACGAAGGCCTCAAAGAGGTCCAAATATCCACTTGCAGACTTTACAAACTGAGTGTTTCCAAACTGCTCTATGAAAAGAAAGGTTAAACTCTGTGAGTTGAACGCACACATAAGAAATTAGTTTCTGAGAATGATTCTGTCTAGTTTTTATTGGAAGATATCTCCTTTTCTATGAACGGCCTCAAATCGCTTGAAATCTCCACAAGCAAATTACACAAAAAGAGTCTTTCAAAACTGCTGTGTCTAAAGGAAGGTTCAACACTGTGAGTTGAATACACACAACACAAAGAAGTTACGGAGAATTCTTCTGTCTAGCATTATATGAAGTAATCCCGTTTCCAACGAAGGCCTCAAACAGGTCCAAATATCCACTTGCAGACCTTACAAACAGAGTGTTTCCAAACTGCTCTGTGAAAAGAAAGGTTAAACTCTGTGAGTTGAACGCACACATAAGAAATTAGTTTCTGAGAATGATTCTGTTTAGTTTTTATTGGAAGATATTTCGTTTTCTATGAACGGCCTCAAATCGCTTGAAATCTCCAAAAGCAAATTACACAAAAAGAGTGTCTCAAAACTGCTGTGTCTAAAGCAAGGTTCAACATTGTAAGTTGAATACGCACAACACAAAGAAGTTACTGAGAATTCTTATGTCTAGCATTCTATGAAGAAATCCCGTTTCCAACGAAGGCCTCAAAGAGGTCCAAATATCCACTTGCAGACTTTGCAAACAGAGTGTTTCCAAACTGCTCTATGAAGAGTAAGGTTAAATTCCGTGAGGTGAATGCACACATCACAATGTGTTTTCTCAGAATCATTCTGTCTTCTTTTTATACGAAGATATTTCCTTTTCTGCCATTGGCCTCATTTCGCTTGAAATCTACACCCGCAAATTCCAGAAAAAGAGTGTTTCAAATCGGCTCTGTCTAAAAGATGGTTCAACTCTGTGAGTTGAATAAACAGAACAGAAAGAAGTTACTGAGAATTCTTCTGTCTAGCATTATATGAAAAAATCCCGTTTCCAACGAAGGCCTCAAAGAGATCCAAATATCCACTTGCAGACGTTAGAAACAGAGTGTTTTCAAACTGCTCTATGAAAAGAAAGGTTAAACTCTGTGAGATGAATGCACACATCACAAAGCAGTTTCTCAGAATGATTCTGTCTTGTTTTTATACGAAGATATTTCCTTTTCTACCATTGACCTCGAAGCGCTTGATATCTCCACTTGCAAAATGCACAAAAAGAGAGTTTCAAATCTGCTCTGTCTAAAGAAAGTTCAACTCTGTGAGTTGAATACACACAACCCAAAAATGTTACTGAGAATTCTTCTGTCTAGCATTCTATGAATAAATCCCGTTTCCAACGAAGGCCTCAAACAGTTCCAAATATCCACTTGCAGACTTTACAAACAGAGTGTTTCCAAACTGCTCTATGAAAAGAAAGGTTAAACTCTGTGAGTTGAACGCACACGTAAGAAATTGGTTTCTGAGAATGATTCTGTCCAGTTTTTATTGGAAGATATTTCCTTTTCTATGAAGGGCCTCAAATCGCTTGAAATCTCCACAAGAAAATTACACAAAAAGAGTCTTTCAAAACTGCTGTGTCTAAAGGAAGGTTCAACACTGTGAGTTGAATACACACAACACAAAGAAGTTACTGAGAATTCTTCTGTCTAGCATTATATGAAGAAATCCCGTTTCCAACGAAGGCCTCAAACAGGTCCAAATATCCACTTGCAGACTTTACAAATAGTGTGTTTCCAAACAGCTCTATGAAAAGAAAGGTTAAACACTGTGAGTTGAATGCACACATAAGAAATTAGTTTCTGAGAATGATTCTGTCTAGTTTTTATTGGAAGATATTTCCTTTTCTATGAACGGCCTCAAATCGCTTGAAATCTCCACAAGCAAATTACACAAAAAGAGTCTTTCGAAACTGCTGTGTCTAAAGGAAGGTTCAACACTGTGAGATGAATGCACACAACACAAAGAAGTTACTGAGAATTCTTCTGTCTAGCATTATATGAAGAAACCCTGTTTCCAACGAAGGCCTCAAAGAGGTCCAAATATCCACTTGCAGACTTTACAAACAGAGTGTTTCCAAACTGCTCTATGAAGAGAAAGGTTAAACTCTGTGCGTTGAACGCACACATAAGAAATTAGTTTCTGAGAATGATTCTCTCTAGTTTTTATTGGAAGATATTTCCTTTTCTATGAACGGCCTCAAATCGCTTGAAATCTCCACAAGCAAATTACACAAAAAGAGTCTTTCAAAACTGCTGTGTCTAAAGGAAGGTTCAACACTGTGAGTTGAATACACACAACACAAAGAAGTTACTGAGAATTCTTCTGTCTAGCATTATATGAAGAAATCCCGTTTCCAACGAAGGCCTCAAACAGGTTCAAATATCCACTTGCAGACCTTACAAACAGAGTTTTTCCAAACTGCTCTGTGAAAAGAAAGGTTAAACTCTGTGAGTTGAACGCACACATAAGAAATTAGTTTCTGAGAATGATTCTGTCTAGTTTTTATTGGAAGATATTTCCTTTTCTATGAACGGACTAAAATCGCTTGAAATCTCCACAAGCAAATTACACAAAAAGAGTCTTTCAAAACTGCTGTGTCTAAAGGAAGGTTAAACACTGTGAGTTGAATACACACAACACAAAGAAGTTACTGAGAATTCTTATGTCTAGCATTCTACGAAGAAATCCCGTTTCCAACGAAGGCCTCAAAGAGGTCCAAATATCCACTTGCAGACTTTACAAACAGAGTGTTTCCAAACTGCTCTATGAAGAGTAAGGTTAAACTCCGTGAGGTGAATGCACACATCACAATGTGGTTTCTCAGAATCATTCTGTCTTCTTTTTATACGAAGATATTTCCTTTTCTACCATTGGCCTCATTTCGCTTGAAATCTCCACACGCAAATTCCAGAAAAAGAGTGTTTCAAATCGGCTCTGTCTAAAAGATGGTTCAACTCTGTGAGTTGAATAAACAGAACAGAAAGAAGTTACTGAGAATTCTTCTGTCTAGCATTATATTAAAAAAATCCCGTTTCCAACGAAGGCCTCAAAGAGATCCAAATATCCACTTGCAGACGTTAGAAACAGAGTGTTTTCAAACTGCTCTATGAAAAGAAAGGTTAAAATCTGTGAGCTGAATGCACACATCACAAAGCAGTTTCACAGAATGATTCTGTCTTGTTTTTGTACGAAGATATTTCCCTTTCTACCATTGACCTCGAAGCGCTTGAAATCTCCACTTGCAAAATCCACAAAAAGAGAGTTTCAAATCTGCTCTGTCTAAAGAAAGTTCAACTCTGTGAGTTGAATACACGCAACCCAAAAGTGTTACAGAGAATTCTTCTGTCTAGCATTCTATGAAGAAATCCCGTTTCCAACGAAGGCCTCAAAGAGGTCCAAATATCCACTTGCAGACTTTACAAACTGAGTGTTTCCAAACTGCTCTATGAAAAGAAAGGTTAAACTCTGTGAGTTGAACGCACACATAAGAAATTAGTTTCTGAGAATGATTCTGTCTAGTTTTTATTGGAAGATATCTCCTTTTCTATGAACGGCCTCAAATCGCTTGAAATCTCCACAAGCAAATTACACAAAAAGAGTCTTTCAAAACTGCTGTGTCTAAAGGAAGGTTCAACACTGTGAGTTGAATACACACAATACAAAGAAGTTACTGAGAATTCTTCTGTCTAGCATTATATGAAGTAATCCCGTTTCCAACGAAGGCCTCAAACAGGTCCAAATATCCACTTGCAGACCTTACAAACAGAGTGTTTCCAAACTGCTCTGTGAAAAGAAAGGTTAAACTCTGTGAGTTGAACGCACACATAAGAAATTAGTTTCTGAGAATGATTCTGTCTAGTTTTTATTGGAAGATATTTCCTTTTCTATGAACGGACTAAAATCGCTTGAAATCTCCACAAGCAAATTACACAAAAAGAGTCTTTCAAAACTGCTCTGTCTAAAGGAAGGTTAAACACTGTGAGTTGAATACACACAACACAAAGAAGTTACAGAGAATTCTTCTGTCTAGCATTCTATGAAGAAATCCCGTTTCCAACGAAGGCCTCAAAGAGGTCCAAATATCCACTTGGAGACTTTACAAACAGAGTGTTTCCAAACTGCTCTGTGAAGAGAAAGGTTAAACTCCGTGAGCTGAATGCACACGTCACAAAGTAGTTTCTCAGAATCATTCTGTCTTCTTATTATACGAA
This sequence comes from Pan troglodytes, assembly GCF_028858775.2. NCBI lineage: Eukaryota > Metazoa > Chordata > Mammalia > Primates > Hominidae > Pan > Pan troglodytes. The sequence continues at coordinate 80,742,756 of NC_072401.2, forward strand.
GATATTTCCTTTTCTACCATTGGCCTCAATTCGCTGGAAATCTCCACACGCAAATTCCAGAAAAAGAGTGATTCAAATCGGTTCAGTCTAAAAGATGGTTCAACTCTGTGAGTTGAAGAAACAGAACACAAAGAAGTTACTTAGAATTCTTCTGTCTAGCATTATATGAAAAAATCCCGTTTCCAACGAATGCCTCAAAGAGGTCCAAATATCCACTTGCAGACGTTAGAAACAGAGTGTTTCCAAACTGCTCTATGAAAAGAAAGGTTAAACTCTGTGAGCAGAATGCACACATCACAAAGCAGTTTCTCAGAATGATTCTGTCTTGTTTTTGTACGAAGATATTTCCTTTTCTACCATTGACCTCGAAGCGCTTGAAATCTCCACTTGCAAAATCCACAGAAAGAGAGTTTCAAATCTGCTCTGTCTAAAGAAAGTTCAACTCTGTGAGTTGAATACACACAACCCAAAAGTGTTACTGAGAATTCTTCTGTCTAGCATTCTATGAAGAAATCCCGTTTCCAACGAAGGCCTCAAAGAGGTCCAAATATCCACTTGCAGACTTTACAAACTGAGTGTTTCCAAACTGCTCTATGAAAAGAAAGGTTAAACTCTGTGAGTTGAACGCACACATAAGAAATTAGTTTCTGAGAAGGATTCTGTCTAGTTTTTATTGGAAGATATTTCCTTTTCTATGAACGGCCTCAAATCGCTTGAAATCTCCACAAGCAAATTACACAAAAAGAGTCTTTCAAAACTGCTGTGTCTAAAGGAAGGTTCAACACTGTGAGTTGAATACACACAACACAAAGAAGTTACTGAGAATTCTTCTGTCTAGCATTATATGAAGAAATCCCGTTTCCAACGAAGGCCTCAAACAGGTCCAAATATCCACTTGCAGACCTTACAAACAGAGTTTTTCCAAACTGCTCTGTGAAAAGAAAGGTTAAACTCTGTGAGTTGAACGCACACATAAGAAATTAGTTTCTGAGAATGATTCTGTCTAGTTTTTATTGGAAGATATTTCCTTTTCTATGAACGGACTAAAATCGCTTGAAATCTCCACAAGCAAATTACACAAAAAGAGTCTTTCAAAACTGCTGTGTCTAAAGGAAGGTTCAACACTGTGAGTTGAATACACACAACACAAAGAAGTTACTGAGAATTCTTATGTCTAGCATTCTATGAAGAAATCCCGTTTCCAACGAAGGCCTCAAAGAGGTCCAAATATCCACTTGCAGACTTTACAAACAGAGTGTTTCCAAACTGCTCTATGAAGAGTAAGGTTAAACACCGTGAGGTGAATGCACACATCACAATGTGGTTTCTCAGAATCATTCTGTCTTCTTTTTATACGAAGATATTTCCTTTTCTACCATTGGCCTCATTTCGCTTGAAATCTCCACACGCAAATTCCAGAAAAAGAGTGTTTCAAATCGGCTCTGTCTAAAAGATGGTTCAACTCTGTGAGTTGAATAAACAGAACAGAAAGAAGTTACTGAGAATTCTTCTGTCTAGCATTATATGAAAAAATCCCGTTTCCAACGAAGGCCTCAAAGAGATCCAAATATCCACTTGCAGACGTTAGAAACAGAGTGTTTTCAAACTGCTCTATGAAAAGAAAGGTTAAAATCTGTGAGCTGAATGCACACATCACAAAGCAGTTTCACAGAATGATTCTGTCTTGTTTTTGTACGAAGATATTTCCTTTTCTACCATTGACCTCGAAGCGCTTGAAATCTCCACTTGCAAAATCCACAAAAAGAGAGTTTCAAATCTGCTCTGTCTAAAGAAAGTTCAACTCTGTGAGTTGAATACACACAACCCAAAAGTGTTACAGAGAATTCTTCTGTCTAGCATTCTATGAAGAAATCCCGTTTCCAACGAAGGCCTCAAAGAGGTCCAAATATCCACTTGCAGACTTTACAAACTGAGTGTTTCCAAACTGCTCTATGAAAAGAAAGGTTAAACTCTGTGAGTTGAACGCACACATAAGAAATTAGTTTCTGAGAATGATTCTGTCTAGTTTTTATTGGAAGATATCTCCTTTTCTATGAACGGCCTCAAATCGCTTGAAATCTCCACAAGCAAATTACACAAAAAGAGTCTTTCAAAACTGCTGTGTCTAAAGGAAGGTTCAACACTGTGAGTTGAATACACACAACACAAAGAAGTTACGGAGAATTCTTCTGTCTAGCATTATATGAAGTAATCCCGTTTCCAACGAAGGCCTCAAACAGGTCCAAATATCCACTTGCAGACCTTACAAACAGAGTGTTTCCAAACTGCTCTGTGAAAAGAAAGGTTAAACTCTGTGAGTTGAACGCACACATAAGAAATTAGTTTCTGAGAATGATTCTGTTTAGTTTTTATTGGAAGATATTTCCTTTTCTATGAACGGCCTCAAATCGCTTGAAATCTCCAAAAGCAAATTACACAAAAAGAGTGTCTCAAAACTGCTGTGTCTAAAGCAAGGTTCAACATTGTAAGTTGAATACGCACAACACAAAGAAGTTACTGAGAATTCTTATGTCTAGCATTCTATGAAGAAATCCCGTTTCCAACGAAGGCCTCAAAGGGGTCCAAATATCCACTTGCAGACTTTGCAAACAGAGTGTTTCCAAACTGCTCTATGAAGAGTAAGGTTAAATTCCGTGAGGTGAATGCACACATCACAATGTGTTTTCTCAGAATCATTCTGTCTTCTTTTTATACGAAGATATTTCCTTTTCTGCCATTGGCCTCATTTCGCTTGAAATCTACACCCGCAAATTCCAGAAAAAGAGTGTTTCAAATCGGCTCTGTCTAAAAGATGGTTCAACTCTGTGAGTTGAATAAACAGAACAGAAAGAAGTTACTGAGAATTCTTCTGTCTAGCATTATATGAAAAAATCCCGTTTCCAACGAAGGCCTCAAAGAGATCCAAATATCCACTTGCAGACGTTAGAAACAGAGTGTTTCCAAACTGCTCTATGAAAAGAAAGGTTAAACTCTGTGAGATGAATGCACACATCACAAAGCAGTTTCTCAGAATGATTCTGTCTTGTTTTTATACGAAGATATTTCCTTTTCTACCATTGACCTCGAAGCGCTTGAAATCTCCACTTGCAAAATGCACAAAAAGAGAGTTTCAAATCTGCTCTGTCTAAAGAAAGTTCAACTCTGTGAGTTGAATACACACAACCCAAAAGTGTTACAGAGAATTCTTCTGTCTAGCATTCTATGAAGAAATCCCGTTTCCAACGAAGGCCTCAAAGAGGTCCAAATATCCACTTGCAGACTTTACAAACTGAGTGTTTCCAAACTGCTCTATGAAAAGAAAGGTTAAACTCTGTGAGTTGAACGCACACATAAGAAATTAGTTTCTGAGAATGATTCTGTCTAGTTTTTATTGGAAGATATCTCCTTTTCTATGAACGGCCTCAAATCGCTTGAAATCTCCACAAGCAAATTACACAAAAAGAGTCTTTCAAAACTGCTGTGTCTAAAGGAAGGTTCAACACTGTGAGTTGAATACACAGAACACAAAGAAGTTACTGAGAATTCTTCTGTCTAGCATTATATGAAGTAATCCCGTTTCCAACGAAGGCCTCAAACAGGTCCAAATATCCACTTGCAGACCTTACAAACAGAGTGTTTCCAAACTGCTCTGTGAAAAGAAAGGTTAAACTCTGTGAGTTGAACGCACACATAAGAAATTAGTTTCTGAGAATGATTCTGTCTAGTTTTTATTGGAAGATATTTCCTTTTCTATGAACGGACTAAAATCGCTTGAAATCTCCACAAGCAAATTACACAAAAAGAGTCTTTCAAAACTGCTCTGTCTAAAGGAAGGTTAAACACTGTGAGTTGAATACACACAACACAAAGAAGTTACAGAGAATTCTTCTGTCTAGCATTCTATGAAGAAATCCCGTTTCCAACGAAGGCCTCAAGGAGGTCCAAATATCCACTTGGAGACTTTACAAACAGAGTGTTTCCAAACTGCTCTGTGAAGAGAAAGGTTAAACTCCGTGAGCTGAATGCACACGTCACAAAGTAGTTTCTCAGAATCATTCTGTCTTCTTATTATACGAAGATATTTCCTTTTCTACCATTGGCCTCAATTCGCTGGAAATCTCCACACGCAAATTCCAGAAAAAGAGTGATTCAAATCGGTTCAGTCTAAAAGATGGTTCAACTCTGTGAGTTGAAGAAACAGAACACAAAGAAGTTACTTAGAATTCTTCTGTCTAGCATTATATGAAAAAATCCCGTTTCCAACGAATGCCTCAAAGAGGTCCAAATATCCACTTGCAGACGTTAGAAACAGAGTGTTTCCAAACTGCTCTATGAAAAGAAAGGTTAAACTCTGTGAGCTGAATGCACACATCACAAAGCAGTTTCTCAGAATGATTCTGTCTTGTTTTTGTACGAAGATATTTCCTTTTCTACCATTGACCTCGAAGCGCTTGAAATCTCCACTTGCAAAATCCACAGAAAGAGAGTTTCAAATCTGCTCTGTCTAAAGAAAGTTCAACTCTGTGAGTTGAATACACACAACCCAAAAGTGTTACTGAGAATTCTTCTGTCTAGCATTCTATGAAGAAATCCCGTTTCCAACGAAGGCCTCAAAGAGGTCCAAATATCCACTTGCAGACTTTACAAACTGAGTGTTTCCAAACTGCTCTATGAAAAGAAAGGTTAAACTCTGTGAGTTGAACGCACACATAAGAAATTAGTTTCTGAGAAGGATTCTGTCTAGTTTTTATTGGAAGATATTTCCTTTTCTATGAACGGCCTCAAATCGCTTGAAATCTCCACAAGCAAATTACACAAAAAGAGTCTTTCAAAACTGCTGTGTCTAAAGGAAGGTTCAACACTGTGAGTTGAATACACACAACACAAAGAAGTTACTGAGAATTCTTCTGTCTAGCATTATATGAAGAAATCCCGTTTCCAACGAAGGCCTCAAACAGGTCCAAATATCCACTTGCAGACCTTACAAACAGAGTTTTTCCAAACTGCTCTGTGAAAAGAAAGGTTAAACTCTGTGAGTTGAACGCACACATAAGAAATTAGTTTCTGAGAATGATTCTGTCTAGTTTTTATTGGAAGATATTTCCTTTTCTATGAACGGACTAAAATCGCTTGAAATCTCCACAAGCAAATTACACAAAAAGAGTCTTTCAAAACTGCTGTGTCTAAAGGAAGGTTCAACACTGTGAGTTGAATACACACAACACAAAGAAGTTACTGAGAATTCTTATGTCTAGCATTCTATGAAGAAATCCCGTTTCCAACGAAGGCCTCAAAGAGGTCGAAATATCCACTTGCAGACTTTACAAACAGAGTGTTTCCAAACTGCTCTATGAAGAGTAAGGTTAAACACCGTGAGGTGAATGCACACATCACAATGTGGTTTCTCAGAATCATTCTGTCTTCTTTTTATACGAAGATATTTCCTTTTCTACCATTGGCCTCATTTCGCTTGAAATCTCCACACGCAAATTCCAGAAAAAGAGTGTTTCAAATCGGCTCTGTCTAAAAGATGGTTCAACTCTGTGAGTTGAATAAACAGAACAGAAAGAAGTTACTGAGAATTCTTCTGTCTAGCATTATATGAAAAAATCCCGTTTCCAACGAAGGCCTCAAAGAGATCCAAATATCCACTTGCAGACGTTAGAAACAGAGTGTTTTCAAACTGCTCTATGAAAAGAAAGGTTAAAATCTGTGAGCTGAATGCACACATCACAAAGCAGTTTCACAGAATGATTCTGTCTTGTTTTTGTACGAAGATATTTCCTTTTCTACCATTGACCTCGAAGCGCTTGAAATCTCCACTTGCAAAATCCACAAAAAGAGAGTTTCAAATCTGCTCTGTCTAAAGAAAGTTCAACTCTGTGAGTTGAATACACACAACCCAAAAGTGTTACAGAGAATTCTTCTGTCTAGCATTCTATGAAGAAATCCCGTTTCCAACGAAGGCCTCAAAGAGGTCCAAATATCCACTTGCAGACTTTACAAACTGAGTGTTTCCAAACTGCTCTATGAAAAGAAAGGTTAAACTCTGTGAGTTGAACGCACACATAAGAAATTAGTTTCTGAGAATGATTCTGTCTAGTTTTTATTGGAAGATATCTCCTTTTCTATGAACGGCCTCAAATCGCTTGAAATCTCCACAAGCAAATTACACAAAAAGAGTCTTTCAAAACTGCTGTGTCTAAAGGAAGGTTCAACACTGTGAGTTGAATACACACAACACAAAGAAGTTACGGAGAATTCTTCTGTCTAGCATTATATGAAGTAATCCCGTTTCCAACGAAGGCCTCAAACAGGTCCAAATATCCACTTGCAGACCTTACAAACAGAGTGTTTCCAAACTGCTCTGTGAAAAGAAAGGTTAAACTCTGTGAGTTGAACGCACACATAAGAAATTAGTTTCTGAGAATGATTCTGTTTAGTTTTTATTGGAAGATATTTCCTTTTCTATGAACGGCCTCAAATCGCTTGAAATCTCCAAAAGCAAATTACACAAAAAGAGTGTCTCAAAACTGCTGTGTCTAAAGCAAGGTTCAACATTGTAAGTTGAATACGCACAACACAAAGAAGTTACTGAGAATTCTTATGTCTAGCATTCTATGAAGAAATCCCGTTTCCAACGAAGGCCTCAAAGAGGTCCAAATATCCACTTGCAGACTTTGCAAACAGAGTGTTTCCAAACTGCTCTATGAAGAGTAAGGTTAAATTCCGTGAGGTGAATGCACACATCACAATGTGTTTTCTCAGAATCATTCTGTCTTCTTTTTATACGAAGATATTTCCTTTTCTGCCATTGGCCTCATTTCGCTTGAAATCTACACCCGCAAATTCCAGAAAAAGAGTGTTTCAAATCGGCTCTGTCTAAAAGATGGTTCAACTCTGTGAGTTGAATAAACAGAACAGAAAGAAGTTACTGAGAATTCTTCTGTCTAGCATTATATGAAAAAATCCCGTTTCCAATGAAGGCCTCAAAGAGATCCAAATATCCACTTGCAGACGTTAGAAACAGAGTGTTTTCAAACTGCTCTATGAAAAGAAAGGTTAAACTCTGTGAGATGAATGCACACATCACAAAGCAGTTTCTCAGAATGATTCTGTCTTGTTTTTATACGAAGATATTTCCTTTTCTACCATTGACCTCGAAGCGCTTGATATCTCCACTTGCAAAATGCACAAAAAGAGAGTTTCAAATCTGCTCTGTCTAAAGAAAGTTCAACTCTGTGAGTTGAATACACACAACCCAAAAATGTTACTGAGAATTCTTCTGTCTAGCATTCTATGAATAAATCCCGTTTCCAACGAAGGCCTCAAACAGTTCCAAATATCCACTTGCAGACTTTACAAACAGAGTGTTTCCAAACTGCTCTATGAAAAGAAAGGTTAAACTCTGTGAGTTGAACGCACACATAAGAAATTAGTTTCTGAGAATGATTCTGTCTAGTTTTTATTGGAAGATATTTCCTTTTCTATGAACGGCCTCAAATCGCTTGAAATCTCCACAAGAAAATTACACAAAAAGAGTCTTTCAAAACTGCTGTGTCTAAAGGAAGGTTCAACACTGTGAGTTGAATACACACAACACAAAGAAGTTACTGAGAATTCTTCTGTCTAGCATTATATGAAGAAATCCCGTTTCCAACGAAGGCCTCAAACAGGTCCAAATATCCACTTGCAGACTTTACAAATAGTGTGTTTCCAAACAGCTCTATGAAAAGAAAGGTTAAACACTGTGAGTTGAATGCACACATAAGAAATTAGTTTCTGAGAATGATTCTGTCTAGTTTTTATTGGAAGATATTTCCTTTTCTATGAACGGCCTCAAATCGCTTGAAATCTCCACAAGCAAATTACACAAAAAGAGTCTTTCGAAACTGCTGTGTCTAAAGGAAGGTTCAACACTGTGAGATGAATGCACACAACACAAAGAAGTTACTGAGAATTCTTCTGTCTAGCATTATATGAAGAAACCCTGTTTCCAACGAAGGCCTCAAAGAGGTCCAAATATCCACTTGCAGACTTTACAAACAGAGTGTTTCCAAACTGCTCTATGAAGAGAAAGGTTAAACTCTGTGCGTTGAACGCACACATAAGAAATTAGTTTCTGAGAATGATTCTCTCTAGTTTTTATTGGAAGATATTTCCTTTTCTATGAACGGCCTCAAATCGCTTGAAATCTCCACAAGCAAATTACACAAAAAGAGTCTTTCAAAACTGCTGTGTCTAAAGGAAGGTTCAACACTGTGAGTTGAATACACACAACACAAAGAAGTTACTGAGAATTCTTCTGTCTAGCATTATATGAAGAAATCCCGTTTCCAACGAAGGCCTCAAACAGGTTCAAATATCCACTTGCAGACCTTACAAACAGAGTTTTTCCAAACTGCTCTGTGAAAAGAAAGGTTAAACTCTGTGAGTTGAACGCACACATAAGAAATTAGTTTCTGAGAATGATTCTGTCTAGTTTTTATTGGAAGATATTTCCTTTTCTATGAATGGACTAAAATCGCTTGAAATCTCCACAAGCAAATTACACAAAAAGAGTCTTTCAAAACTGCTGTGTCTACAGGAAGGTTAAACACTGTGAGTTGAATACACACAACACAAAGAAGTTACTGAGAATTCTTATGTCTAGCATTCTATGAAGAAATCCCGTTTCCAACGAAGGCCTCAAAGAGGTCCAAATATCCACTTGCAGACTTTACAAACAGAGTGTTTCCAAACTGCTCTATGAAGAGTAAGGTTAAACTCCGTGAGGTGAATGCACACATCACAATGTGGTTTCTCAGAATCATTCTGTCTTCTTTTTATACGAAGATATTTCCTTTTCTACCATTGGCCTCATTTCGCTTGAAATCTCCACACGCAAATTCCAGAAAAAGAGTGTTTCAAATCGGCTCTGTCTAAAAGATGGTTCAACTCTGTGAGTTGAATAAACAGAACAGAAAGAAGTTACTGAGAATTCTTCTGTCTAGCATTATATTAAAAAAATCCCGTTTCCAACGAAGGCCTCAAAGAGATACAAATATCCACTTGCAGACGTTAGAAACAGAGTGTTTTCAAACTGCTCTATGAAAAGAAAGGTTAAAATCTGTGAGCTGAATGCACACATCACAAAGCAGTTTCACAGAATGATTCTGTCTTGTTTTTGTACGAAGATATTTCCTTTTCTACCATTGACCTCGAAGCGCTTGAAATCTCCACTTGCAAAATCCACAAAAAGAGAGTTTCAAATCTGCTCTGTCTAAAGAAAGTTCAACTCTGTGAGTTGAATACACACAACCCAAAAGTGTTACTGAGAATTCTTCTGTCTAGCATTCTATGAAGAAATCCCGTTTCCAACGAAGGCCTCAAAGAGGTCCAAATATCCACTTGCAGACTTTACAAACTGAGTGTTTCCAAACTGCTCTATGAAAAGAAAGGTTAAACTCTGTGAGTTGAACGCACACATAAGAAATTAGTTTCTGAGAATGATTCTGTCTAGTTTTTATTGGAAGATATCTCCTTTTCTATGAACGGCCTCAAATCGCTTGAAATCTCCACAAGCAAATTACACAAAAAGAGTCTTTCAAAACTGCTGTGTCTAAAGGAAGGTTCAACACTGTGAGTTGAATACACACAACACAAAGAAGTTACGGAGAATTCTTCTGTCTAGCATTATATGAAGAAATCCCGTTTCCAACGAAGGCCTCAAACAGGTCCAAATATCCACTTGCAGACTTTACAAATAGTGTGTTTCCAAACAGCTCTATGAAAAGAAAGGTTAAACACTGTGAGTTGAATGCACACATAAGAAATTAGTTTCTGAGAATGATTCTGTCTAGTTTTTATTGGAAGATATTTCCTTTTCTATGAACGGCCTCAAATCGCTTGAAATCTCCACAAGCAAATTACACAAAAAGAGTCTTTCGAAACTGCTGTGTCTAAAGGAAGGTTCAACACTGTGAGATGAATGCACACAACACAAAGAAGTTACTGAGAATTCTTCTGTCTAGCATTATATGAAGAAACCCTGTTTCCAACGAAGGCCTCAAAGAGGTCCAAATATCCACTTGCAGACTTTACAAACAGAGTGTTTCCAAACTGCTCTATGAAGAGAAAGGTTAAACTCTGTGCGTTGAACGCACACATAAGAAATTAGTTTCTGAGAATGATTCTCTCTAGTTTTTATTGGAAGATATTTCCTTTTCTATGAACGGCCTCAAATCGCTTGAAATCTCCACAAGCAAATTACACAAAAAGAGTCTTTCAAAACTGCTGTGTCTAAAGGAAGGTTCAACACTGTGAGTTGAATACACACAACACAAAGAAGTTACTGAGAATTCTTCTGTCTAGCATTATATGAAGAAATCCCGTTTCCAACGAAGGCCTCAAACAGGTTCAAATATCCACTTGCAGACCTTACAAACAGAGTTTTTCCAAACTGCTCTGTGAAAAGAAAGGTTAAACTCTGTGAGTTGAACGCACACATAAGAAATTAGTTTCTGAGAATGATTCTGTCTAGTTTTTATTGGAAGATATTTCCTTTTCTATGAATGGACTAAAATCGCTTGAAATCTCCACAAGCAAATTACACAAAAAGAGTCTTTCAAAACTGCTGTGTCTACAGGAAGGTTAAACACTGTGAGTTGAATACACACAACACAAAGAAGTTACTGAGAATTCTTATGTCTAGCATTCTATGAAGAAATCCCGTTTCCAACGAAGGCCTCAAAGAGGTCCAAATATCCACTTGCAGACTTTACAAACAGAGTGTTTCCAAACTGCTCTATGAAGAGTAAGGTTAAACTCCGTGAGGTGAATGCACACATCACAATGTGGTTTCTCAGAATCATTCTGTCTTCTTTTTATACGAAGATATTTCCTTTTCTACCATTGGCCTCATTTCGCTTGAAATCTCCACACGCAAATTCCAGAAAAAGAGTGTTTCAAATCGGCTCTGTCTAAAAGATGGTTCAACTCTGTGAGTTGAATAAACAGAACAGAAAGAAGTTACTGAGAATTCTTCTGTCTAGCATTATATTAAAAAAATCCCGTTTCCAACGAAGGCCTCAAAGAGATACAAATATCCACTTGCAGACGTTAGAAACAGAGTGTTTTCAAACTGCTCTATGAAAAGAAAGGTTAAAATCTGTGAGCTGAATGCACACATCACAAAGCAGTTTCACAGAATGATTCTGTCTTGTTTTTGTACGAAGATATTTCCTTTTCTACCATTGACCTCGAAGCGCTTGAAATCTCCACTTGCAAAATCCACAAAAAGAGAGTTTCAAATCTGCTCTGTCTAAAGAAAGTTCAACTCTGTGAGTTGAATACACACAACCCAAAAGTGTTACTGAGAATTCTTCTGTCTAGCATTCTATGAAGAAATCCCGTTTCCAACGAAGGCCTCAAAGAGGTCCAAATATCCACTTGCAGACTTTACAAACTGAGTGTTTCCAAACTGCTCTATGAAAAGAAAGGTTAAACTCTGTGAGTTGAACGCACACATAAGAAATTAGTTTCTGAGAATGATTCTGTCTAGTTTTTATTGGAAGATATCTCCTTTTCTATGAACGGCCTCAAATCGCTTGAAATCTCCACAAGCAAATTACACAAAAAGAGTCTTTCAAAACTGCTGTGTCTAAAGGAAGGTTCAACACTGTGAGTTGAATACACACAATACAAAGAAGTTACTGAGAATTCTTCTGTCTAGCATTATATGAAGTAATCCCGTTTCCAACGAAGGCCTCAAACAGGTCCAAATATCCACTTGCAGACCTTACAAACAGAGTGTTTCCAAACTGCTCTGTGAAAAGAAAGGTTAAACTCTGTGAGTTGAACGCACACATAAGAAATTAGTTTCTGAGAATGATTCTGTCTAGTTTTTATTGGAAGATATTTCCTTTTCTATGAACGGACTAAAATCGCTTGAAATCTCCAAAAGCAAATTACACAAAAAGAGTCTTTCAAAACTGCTCTGTCTAAAGGAAGGTTAAACACTGTGAGTTGAATACACACAACACAAAGAAGTTACAGAGAATTCTTCTGTCTAGCATTCTATGAAGAAATCCCGTTTCCAACGAAGGCCTCAAAGAGGTCCAAATATCCACTTGGAGACTTTACAAACAGAGTGTTTCCAAACTGCTCTGTGAAGAGAAAGGTTAAACTCCGTGAGCTGAATGCACACGTCACAAAGTAGTTTCTCAGAATCATTCTGTCTTCTTATTATACGAAGATATTTCCTTTTCTACCATTGGCCTCAATTCGCTGGAAATCTCCACACGCAAATTCCAGAAAAAGAGTGATTCAAATCGGTTCAGTCTAAAAGATGGTTCAACTCTGTGAGTTGAATAAACAGAACACAAAGAAGTTACTTAGAATTCTTCTGTCTAGCATTATATGAAAAAATCCCGTTTCCAACGAATGCCTCAAAGAGGTCCAAATATCCACTTGCAGACGTTAGAAACAGAGTGTTTCCAAACTGCTCTATGAAAAGAAAGGTTAAACTCTGTGAGCTGAATGCACACATCACAAAGCAGTTTCTCAGAATGATTCTGTCTTGTTTTTGTACGAAGATATTTCCTTTTCTACCATTGACCTCGAAGCGCTTGAAATCTCCACTTGCAAAATCCACAGAAAGAGAGTTTCAAATCTGCTCTGTCTAAAGAAAGTTCAACTCTGTGAGTTGAATACACACAACCCAAAAGTGTTACTGAGAATTCTTCTGTCTAGCATTCTATGAAGAAATCCCGTTTCCAACGAAGGCCTCAAAGAGGTCCAAATATCCACTTGCAGACTTTACAAACTGAGTGTTTCCAAACTGCTCTATGAAAAGAAAGGTTAAACTCTGTGAGTTGAACGCACACATAAGAAATTAGTTTCTGAGAAGGATTCTGTCTAGTTTTTATTGGAAGATATTTCCTTTTCTATGAACGGCCTCAAATCGCTTGAAATCTCCACAAGCAAATTACACAAAAAGAGTCTTTCAAAACTGCTGTGTCTAAAGGAAGGTTCAACACTGTGAGTTGAATACACACAACACAAAGAAGTTACTGAGAATTCTTCTGTCTAGCATTATATGAAGAAATCCCGTTTCCAACGAAGGCCTCAAACAGGTCCAAATATCCACTTGCAGACCTTACAAACAGAGTTTTTCCAAACTGCTCTGTGAAAAGAAAGGTTAAACTCTGTGAGTTGAACGCACACATAAGAAATTAGTTTCTGAGAATGATTCTGTCTAGTTTTTATTGGAAGATATTTCCTTTTCTATGAACGGACTAAAATCGCTTGAAATCTCCACAAGCAAATTACACAAAAAGAGTCTTTCAAAACTGCTGTGTCTAAAGGAAGGTTAAACACTGTGAGTTGAATACACACAACACAAAGAAGTTACTGAGAATTCTTATGTCTAGCATTCTATGAAGAAATCCCGTTTCCAACGAAGGCCTCAAAGAGGTCCAAATATCCACTTGCAGACTTTACAAACAGAGTGTTTCCAAACTGCTCTATGAAGAGTAAGGTTAAACACCGTGAGGTGAATGCACACATCACAATGTGGTTTCTCAGAATCATTCTGTCTTCTTTTTATACGAAGATATTTCCTTTTCTACCATTGGCCTCATTTCGCTTGAAATCTCCACACGCAAATTCCAGAAAAAGAGTGTTTCAAATCGGCTCTGTCTAAAAGATGGTTCAACTCTGTGAGTTGAATAAACAGAACAGAAAGAAGTTACTGAGAATTCTTCTGTCTAGCATTATATGAAAAAATCCCGTTTCCAACGAAGGCCTCAAAGAGATCCAAATATCCACTTGCAGACGTTAGAAACAGAGTGTTTTCAAACTGCTCTATGAAAAGAAAGGTTAAAATCTGTGAGCTGAATGCACACATCACAAAGCAGTTTCACAGAATGATTCTGTCTTGTTTTTGTACGAAGATATTTCCTTTTCTACCATTGACCTCGAAGCGCTTGAAATCTCCACTTGCAAAATCCACAAAAAGAGAGTTTCAAATCTGCTCTGTCTAAAGAAAGTTCAACTCTGTGAGTTGAATACACACAACCCAAAAGTGTTACTGAGAATTCTTCTGTCTAGCATTCTATGAAGAAATCCCGTTTCCAACGAAGGCCTCAAAGAGGTCCAAATATCCACTTGCAGACTTTACAAACTGAGTGTTTCCAAACTGCTCTATGAAAAGAAAGGTTAAACTCTGTGAGTTGAACGCACACATAAGAAATTAGTTTCTGAGAATGATTCTGTCTAGTTTTTATTGGAAGATATCTCCTTTTCTATGAACGGCCTCAAATCGCTTGAAATCTCCACAAGCAAATTACACAAAAAGAGTCTTTCAAAACTGCTGTGTCTAAAGGAAGGTTCAACACTGTGAGTTGAATACACACAATACAAAGAAGTTACTGAGAATTCTTCTGTCTAGCATTATATGAAGTAATCCCGTTTCCAACGAAGGCCTCAAACAGGTCCAAATATCCACTTGCAGACCTTACAAACAGAGTGTTTCCAAACTGCTCTGTGAAAAGAAAGGTTAAACTCTGTGAGTTGAACGCACACATAAGAAATTAGTTTCTGAGAATGATTCTGTCTAGTTTTTATTGGAAGATATTTCCTTTTCTATGAACGGACTAAAATCGCTTGAAATCTCCAAAAGCAAATTACACAAAAAGAGTCTTTCAAAACTGCTCTGTCTAAAGGAAGGTTAAACACTGTGAGTTGAATACACACAACACAAAGAAGTTACAGAGAATTCTTCTGTCTAGCATTCTATGAAGAAATCCCGTTTCCAACGAAGGCCTCAAAGAGGTCCAAATATCCACTTGGAGACTTTACAAACAGAGTGTTTCCAAACTGCTCTGTGAAGAGAAAGGTTAAACTCCGTGAGCTGAATGCACACGTCACAAAGTAGTTTCTCAGAATCATTCTGTCTTCTTATTATACGAAGATATTTCCTTTTCTACCATTGGCCTCAATTCGCTGGAAATCTCCACACGCAAATTCCAGAAAAAGAGTGATTCAAATCGGTTCAGTCTAAAAGATGGTTCAACTCTGTGAGTTGAATAAACAGAACACAAAGAAGTTACTTAGAATTCTTCTGTCTAGCATTATATGAAAAAATCCCGTTTCCAACGAATGCCTCAAAGAGGTCCAAATATCCACTTGCAGACGTTAGAAACAGAGTGTTTCCAAACTGCTCTATGAAAAGAAAGGTTAAACTCTGTGAGCTGAATGCACACATCACAAAGCAGTTTCTCAGAATGATTCTGTCTTGTTTTTGTACGAAGATATTTCCTTTTCTACCATTGACCTCGAAGCGCTTGAAATCTCCACTTGCAAAATCCACAGAAAGAGAGTTTCAAATCTGCTCTGTCTAAAGAAAGTTCAACTCTGTGAGTTGAATACACACAACCCAAAAGTGTTACTGAGAATTCTTCTGTCTAGCATTCTATGAAGAAATCCCGTTTCCAACGAAGGCCTCAAAGAGGTCCAAATATCCACTTGCAGACTTTACAAACTGAGTGTTTCCAAACTGCTCTATGAAAAGAAAGGTTAAACTCTGTGAGTTGAACGCACACATAAGAAATTAGTTTCTGAGAAGGATTCTGTCTAGTTTTTATTGGAAGATATTTCCTTTTCTATGAACGGCCTCAAATCGCTTGAAATCTCCACAAGCAAATTACACAAAAAGAGTCTTTCAAAACTGCTGTGTCTAAAGGAAGGTTCAACACTGTGAGTTGAATACACACAACACAAAGAAGTTACTGAGAATTCTTCTGTCTAGCATTATATGAAGAAATCCCGTTTCCAACGAAGGCCTCAAACAGGTCCAAATATCCACTTGCAGACCTTACAAACAGAGTTTTTCCAAACTGCTCTGTGAAAAGAAAGGTTAAACTCTGTGAGTTGAACGCACACATAAGAAATTAGTTTCTGAGAATGATTCTGTCTAGTTTTTATTGGAAGATATTTCCTTTTCTATGAACGGACTAAAATCGCTTGAAATCTCCACAAGCAAATTACACAAAAAGAGTCTTTCAAAACTGCTGTGTCTAAAGGAAGGTTAAACACTGTGAGTTGAATACACACAACACAAAGAAGTTACTGAGAATTCTTATGTCTAGCATTCTATGAAGAAATCCCGTTTCCAACGAAGGCCTCAAAGAGGTCCAAATATCCACTTGCAGACTTTACAAACAGAGTGTTTCCAAACTGCTCTATGAAGAGTAAGGTTAAACACCGTGAGGTGAATGCACACATCACAATGTGGTTTCTCAGAATCATTCTGTCTTCTTTTTATACGAAGATATTTCCTTTTCTACCATTGGCCTCATTTCGCTTGAAATCTCCACACGCAAATTCCAGAAAAAGAGTGTTTCAAATCGGCTCTGTCTAAAAGATGGTTCAACTCTGTGAGTTGAATAAACAGAACAGAAAGAAGTTACTGAGAATTCTTCTGTCTAGCATTATATGAAAAAATCCCGTTTCCAACGAAGGCCTCAAAGAGATCCAAATATCCACTTGCAGACGTTAGAAACAGAGTGTTTTCAAACTGCTCTATGAAAAGAAAGGTTAAAATCTGTGAGCTGAATGCACACATCACAAAGCAGTTTCACAGAATGATTCTGTCTTGTTTTTGTACGAAGATATTTCCTTTTCTACCATTGACCTCGAAGCGCTTGAAATCTCCACTTGCAAAATCCACAAAAAGAGAGTTTCAAATCTGCTCTGTCTAAAGAAAGTTCAACTCTGTGAGTTGAATACACACAACCCAAAAGTGTTACAGAGAATTCTTCTGTCTAGCATTCTATGAAGAAATCCCGTTTCCAACGAAGGCCTCAAAGAGGTCCAAATATCCACTTGCAGACTTTACAAACTGAGTGTTTCCAAACTGCTCTATGAAAAGAAAGGTTAAACTCTGTGAGTTGAACGCACACATAAGAAATTAGTTTCTGAGAATGATTCTGTCTAGTTTTTATTGGAAGATATCTCCTTTTCTATGAACGGCCTCAAATCGCTTGAAATCTCCACAAGCAAATTACACAAAAAGAGTCTTTCAAAACTGCTGTGTCTAAAGGAAGGTTCAACACTGTGAGTTGAATACACACAACACAAAGAAGTTACGGAGAATTCTTCTGTCTAGCATTATATGAAGTAATCCCGTTTCCAACGAAGGCCTCAAACAGGTCCAAATATCCACTTGCAGACCTTACAAACAGAGTGTTTCCAAACTGCTCTGTGAAAAGAAAGGTTAAACTCTGTGAGTTGAACGCACACATAAGAAATTAGTTTCTGAGAATGATTCTGTTTAGTTTTTATTGGAAGATATTTCCTTTTCTATGAACGGCCTCAAATCGCTTGAAATCTCCAAAAGCAAATTACACAAAAAGAGTGTCTCAAAACTGCTGTGTCTAAAGCAAGGTTCAACATTGTAAGTTGAATACGCACAACACAAAGAAGTTACTGAGAATTCTTATGTCTAGCATTCTATGAAGAAATCCCGTTTCCAACGAAGGCCTCAAAGAGGTCCAAATATCCACTTGCAGACTTTGCAAACAGAGTGTTTCCAAACTGCTCTATGAAGAGTAAGGTTAAATTCCGTGAGGTGAATGCACACATCACAATGTGTTTTCTCAGAATCATTCTGTCTTCTTTTTATACGAAGATATTTCCTTTTCTGCCATTGGCCTCATTTCGCTTGAAATCTACACCCGCAAATTCCAGAAAAAGAGTGTTTCAAATCGGCTCTGTCTAAAAGATGGTTCAACTCTGTGAGTTGAATAAACAGAACAGAAAGAAGTTACTGAGAATTCTTCTGTCTAGCATTATATGAAAAAATCCCGTTTCCAATGAAGGCCTCAAAGAGATCCAAATATCCACTTGCAGACGTTAGAAACAGAGTGTTTTCAAACTGCTCTATGAAAAGAAAGGTTAAACTCTGTGAGATGAATGCACACATCACAAAGCAGTTTCTCAGAATGATTCTGTCTTGTTTTTATACGAAGATATTTCCTTTTCTACCATTGACCTCGAAGCGCTTGATATCTCCACTTGCAAAATGCACAAAAAGAGAGTTTCAAATCTGCTCTGTCTAAAGAAAGTTCAACTCTGTGAGTTGAATACACACAACCCAAAAATGTTACTGAGAATTCTTCTGTCTAGCATTCTATGAATAAATCCCGTTTCCAACGAAGGCCTCAAACAGTTCCAAATATCCACTTGCAGACTTTACAAACAGAGTGTTTCCAAACTGCTCTATGAAAAGAAAGGTTAAACTCTGTGAGTTGAACGCACACGTAAGAAATTGGTTTCTGAGAATGATTCTGTCCAGTTTTTATTGGAAGATATTTCCTTTTCTATGAAGGGCCTCAAATCGCTTGAAATCTCCACAAGAAAATTACACAAAAAGAGTCTTTCAAAACTGCTGTGTCTAAAGGAAGGTTCAACACTGTGAGTTGAATACACACAACACAAAGAAGTTACTGAGAATTCTTCTGTCTAGCATTATATGAAGAAATCCCGTTTCCAACGAAGGCCTCAAACAGGTCCAAATATCCACTTGCAGACTTTACAAATAGTGTGTTTCCAAACAGCTCTATGAAAAGAAAGGTTAAACACTGTGAGTTGAATGCACACATAAGAAATTAGTTTCTGAGAATGATTCTGTCTAGTTTTTATTGGAAGATATTTCCTTTTCTATGAACGGCCTCAAATCGCTTGAAATCTCCACAAGCAAATTACACAAAAAGAGTCTTTCGAAACTGCTGTGTCTAAAGGAACGTTCAACACTGTGAGATGAATGCACACAACACAAAGAAGTTACTGAGAATTCTTCTGTCTAGCATTATATGAAGAAACCCTGTTTCCAACGAAGGCCTCAAAGAGGTCCAAATATCCACTTGCAGACTTTACAAACAGAGTGTTTCCAAACTGCTCTATGAAGAGAAAGGTTAAACTCTGTGCGTTGAACGCACACATAAGAAATTAGTTTCTGAGAATGATTCTCTCTAGTTTTTATTGGAAGATATTTCCTTTTCTATGAACGGCCTCAAATCGCTTGAAATCTCCACAAGCAAATTACACAAAAAGAGTCTTTCAAAACTGCTGTGTCTAAAGGAAGGTTCAACACTGTGAGTTGAATACACACAACACAAAGAAGTTACTGAGAATTCTTCTGTCTAGCATTATATGAAGAAATCCCGTTTCCAACGAAGGCCTCAAACAGGTTCAAATATCCACTTGCAGACCTTACAAACAGAGTTTTTCCAAACTGCTCTGTGAAAAGAAAGGTTAAACTCTGTGAGTTGAACGCACACATAAGAAATTAGTTTCTGAGAATGATTCTGTCTAGTTTTTATTGGAAGATATTTCCTTTTCTATGAACGGACTAAAATCGCTTGAAATCTCCACAAGCAAATTACACAAAAAGAGTCTTTCAAAACTGCTGTGTCTAAAGGAAGGTTAAACACTGTGAGTTGAATACACACAACACAAAGAAGTTACTGAGAATTCTTATGTCTAGCATTCTACGAAGAAATCCCGTTTCCAACGAAGGCCTCAAAGAGATCCAAATATCCACTTGCAGACTTTACAAACAGAGTGTTTCCAAACTGCTCTATGAAGAGTAAGGTTAAACTCCGTGAGGTGAATGCACACATCACAATGTGGTTTCTCAGAATCATTCTGTCTTTTTTTATACGAAGATATTTCCTTTTCTACCATTGGCCTCATTTCGCTTGAAATCTCCACACGCAAATTCCAGAAAAAGAGTGTTTCAAATCGGCTCTGTCTAAAAGATGGTTCAACTCTGTGAGTTGAATAAACAGAACAGAAAGAAGTTACTGAGAATTCTTCTGTCTAGCATTATATTAAAAAAATCCCGTTTCCAACGAAGGCCTCAAAGAGATCCAAATATCCACTTGCAGACGTTAGAAACAGAGTGTTTTCAAACTGCTCTATGAAAAGAAAGGTTAAAATCTGTGAGCTGAATGCACACATCACAAAGCAGTTTCACAGAATGATTCTGTCTTGTTTTTGTACGAAGATATTTCCTTTTCTACCATTGACCTCGAAGCGCTTGAAATCTCCACTTGCAAAATCCACAAAAAGAGAGTTTCAAATCTGCTCTGTCTAAAGAAAGTTCAACTCTGTGAGTTGAATACACACAACCCAAAAGTGTTACTGAGAATTCTTCTGTCTAGCATTCTATGAAGAAATCCCGTTTCCAACGAAGGCCTCAAAGAGGTCCAAATATCCACTTGGAGACTTTACAAACAGAGTGTTTCCAAACTGCTCTGTGAAGAGAAAGGTTAAACTCCGTGAGCTGAATGCACACGTCACAAAGTAGTTTCTCAGAATCATTCTGTCTTCTTATTATACGAAGATATTTCCTTTTCTACCATTGGCCTCAATTCGCTGGAAATCTCCTCACGCAAATTCCAGAAAAAGAGTGATTCAAATCGGTTCAGTCTAAAAGATGGTTCAACTCTGTGAGTTGAATAAACAGAACACAAAGAAGTTACTTAGAATTCTTCTGTCTAGCATTATATGAAAAAATCCCGTTTCCAACGAATGCCTCAAAGAGGTCCAAATATCCACTTGCAGACGTTAGAAACAGAGTGTTTCCAAACTGCTCTATGAAAAGAAAGGTTAAACTCTGTGAGCTGAATGCACACATCACAAAGCAGTTTCTCAGAATGATTCTGTCTTGTTTTTGTACGAAGATATTTCCTTTTCTACCATTGACCTCGAAGCGCTTGAAATCTCCACTTGCAAAATCCACAGAAAGAGAGTTTCAAATCTGCTCTGTCTAAAGAAAGTTCAACTCTGTGAGTTGAATACACACAACCCAAAAGTGTTACTGAGAATTCTTCTGTCTAGCATTCTATGAAGAAATCCCGTTTCCAACGAAGGCCTCAAAGAGGTCCAAATATCCACTTGCAGACTTTACAAACTGAGTGTTTCCAAACTGCTCTATGAAAAGAAAGGTTAAACTCTGTGAGTTGAACGCACACATAAGAAATTAGTTTCTGAGAAGGATTCTGTCTAGTTTTTATTGGAAGATATGTCCTTTTCTATGAATGGCCTCAAATCGCTTGAAATCTCCACAAGCAAATTACACAAAAAGAGTCTTTCAAAACTGCTGTGTCTAAAGGAAGGTTCAACACTGTGAGTTGAATACACACAACACAAAGAAGTTACTGAGAATTCTTCTGTCTAGCATTATATGAAGAAATCCCGTTTCCAACGAAGGCCTCAAACAGGTCCAAATATCCACTTGCAGACCTTACAAACAGAGTTTTTCCAAACTGCTCTGTGAAAAGAAAGGTTAAACTCTGTGAGTTGAACGCACACATAAGAAATTAGTTTCTGAGAATGATTCTGTCTAGTTTTTATTGGAAGATATTTCCTTTTCTATGAACGGACTAAAATCGCTTGAAATCTCCACAAGCAAATTACACAAAAAGAGTCTTTCAAAACTGCTGTGTCTAAAGGAAGGTTAAACACTGTGAGTTGAATACACACAACACAAAGAAGTTACTGAGAATTCTTATGTCTAGCATTCTATGAAGAAATCCCGTTTCCAACGAAGGCCTCAAAGAGGTCCAAATATCCACTTGCAGACTTTACAAACAGAGTGTTTCCAAACTGCTCTATGAAGAGTAAGGTTAAACACCGTGAGGTGAATGCACACATCACAATGTGGTTTCTCAGAATCATTCTGTCTTCTTTTTATACGAAGATATTTCCTTTTCTACCATTGGCCTCATTTCGCTTGAAATCTCCACACGCAAATTCCAGAAAAAGAGTGTTTCAAATCGGCTCTGTCTAAAAGATGGTTCAACTCTGTGAGTTGAATAAACAGAACAGAAAGAAGTTACTGAGAATTCTTCTGTCTAGCATTATATGAAAAAATCCCGTTTCCAACGAAGGCCTCAAAGAGATCCAAATATCCACTTGCAGACGTTAGAAACAGAGTGTTTTCAAACTGCTCTATGAAAAGAAAGGTTAAAATCTGTGAGCTGAATGCACACATCACAAAGCAGTTTCACAGAATGATTCTGTCTTGTTTTTGTACGAAGATATTTCCTTTTCTACCATTGACCTCGAAGCGCTTGAAATCTCCACTTGCAAAATCCACAAAAAGAGAGTTTCAAATCTGCTCTGTCTAAAGAAAGTTCAACTCTGTGAGTTGAATACACACAACCCAAAAGTGTTACAGAGAATTCTTCTGTCTAGCATTCTATGAAGAAATCCCGTTTCCAACGAAGGCCTCAAAGAGGTCCAAATATCCACTTGCAGACTTTACAAACTGAGTGTTTCCAAACTGCTCTATGAAAAGAAAGGTTAAACTCTGTGAGTTGAACGCACACATAAGAAATTAGTTTCTGAGAATGATTCTGTCTAGTTTTTATTGGAAGATATCTCCTTTTCTATGAACGGCCTCAAATCGCTTGAAATCTCCACAAGCAAATTACACAAAAAGAGTCTTTCAAAACTGCTGTGTCTAAAGGAAGGTTCAACACTGTGAGTTGAATACACACAACACAAAGAAGTTACGGAGAATTCTTCTGTCTAGCATTATATGAAGTAATCCCGTTTCCAACGAAGGCCTCAAACAGGTCCAAATATCCACTTGCAGACCTTACAAACAGAGTGTTTCCAAACTGCTCTGTGAAAAGAAAGGTTAAACTCTGTGAGTTGAACGCACACATAAGAAATTAGTTTCTGAGAATGATTCTGTTTAGTTTTTATTGGAAGATATTTCCTTTTCTATGAACGGCCTCAAATCGCTTGAAATCTCCAAAAGCAAATTACACAAAAAGAGTGTCTCAAAACTGCTGTGTCTAAAGCAAGGTTCAACATTGTAAGTTGAATACGCACAACACAAAGAAGTTACTGAGAATTCTTATGTCTAGCATTCTATGAAGAAATCCCGTTTCCAACGAAGGCCTCAAAGAGGTCCAAATATCCACTTGCAGACTTTGCAAACAGAGTGTTTCCAAACTGCTCTATGAAGAGTAAGGTTAAACTCCGTGAGGTGAATGCACACATCACAATGTGGTTTCTCAGAATCATTCTGTCTTCTTTTTATACGAAGATATTTCCTTTTCTACCATTGGCCTCATTTCGCTTGAAATCTACACCCGCAAATTCCAGAAAAAGAGTGTTTCAAATCGGCTCTGTCTAAAAGATGGTTCAACTCTGTGAGTTGAATAAACAGAACAGAAAGAAGTTACTGAGAATTCTTCTGTCTAGCATTATATTAAAAAAATCCCGTTTCCAACGAAGGCCTCAAAGAGATCCAAATATCCACTTGCAGACGTTAGAAACAGAGTGTTTTCAAACTGCTCTATGAAAAGAAAGGTTAAAATCTGTGAGCTGAATGCACACATCACAAAGCAGTTTCACAGAATGATTCTGTCTTGTTTTTGTACGAAGATATTTCCCTTTCTACCATTGACCTCGAAGCGCTTGAAATCTCCACTTGCAAAATCCACAAAAAGAGAGTTTCAAATCTGCTCTGTCTAAAGAAAGTTCAACTCTGTGAGTTGAATACACGCAACCCAAAAGTGTTACTGAGAATTCTTCTGTCTAGCATTCTATGAAGAAATCCCGTTTCCAACGAAGGCCTCAAAGAGGTCCAAATATCCACTTGCAGACTTTACAAACTGAGTGTTTCCAAACTGCTCTATGAAAAGAAAGGTTAAACTCTGTGAGTTGAACGCACACATAAGAAATTAGTTTCTGAGAATGATTCTGTCTAGTTTTTATTGGAAGATATCTCCTTTTCTATGAACGGCCTCAAATCGCTTGAAATCTCCACAAGCAAATTACACAAAAAGAGTCTTTCAAAACTGCTGTGTCTAAAGGAAGGTTCAACACTGTGAGTTGAATACACACAATACAAAGAAGTTACTGAGAATTCTTCTGTCTAGCATTATATGAAGTAATCCCGTTTCCAACGAAGGCCTCAAACAGGTCCAAATATCCACTTGCAGACCTTACAAACAGAGTGTTTCCAAACTGCTCTGTGAAAAGAAAGGTTAAACTCTGTGAGTTGAACGCACACATAAGAAATTAGTTTCTGAGAATGATTCTGTCTAGTTTTTATTGGAAGATATTTCCTTTTCTATGAACGGACTAAAATCGCTTGAAATCTCCACAAGCAAATTACACAAAAAGAGTCTTTCAAAACTGCTCTGTCTAAAGGAAGGTTAAACACTGTGAGTTGAATACACACAACACAAAGAAGTTACAGAGAATTCTTCTGTCTAGCATTCTATGAAGAAATCCCGTTTCCAACGAAGGCCTCAAAGAGGTCCAAATATCCACTTGGAGACTTTACAAACAGAGTGTTTCCAAACTGCTCTGTGAAGAGAAAGGTTAAACTCCGTGAGCTGAATGCACACGTCACAAAGTAGTTTCTCAGAATCATTCTGTCTTCTTATTATACGAAGATATTTCCTTTTCTACCATTGGCCTCAATTCGCTGGAAATCTCCACACGCAAATTCCAGAAAAAGAGTGATTCAAATCGGTTCAGTCTAAAAGATGGTTCAACTCTGTGAGTTGAAGAAACAGAACACAAAGAAGTTACTTAGAATTCTTCTGTCTAGCATTATATGAAAAAATCCCGTTTCCAACGAATGCCTCAAAGAGGTCCAAATATCCACTTGCAGACGTTAGAAACAGAGTGTTTCCAAACTGCTCTATGAAAAGAAAGGTTAAACTCTGTGAGCAGAATGCACACATCACAAAGCAGTTTCTCAGAATGATTCTGTCTTGTTTTTGTACGAAGATATTTCCTTTTCTACCATTGACCTCGAAGCGCTTGAAATCTCCACTTGCAAAATCCACAGAAAGAGAGTTTCAAATCTGCTCTGTCTAAAGAAAGTTCAACTCTGTGAGTTGAATACACACAACCCAAAAGTGTTACTGAGAATTCTTCTGTCTAGCATTCTATGAAGAAATCCCGTTTCCAACGAAGGCCTCAAAGAGGTCCAAATATCCACTTGCAGACTTTACAAACTGAGTGTTTCCAAACTGCTCTATGAAAAGAAAGGTTAAACTCTGTGAGTTGAACGCACACATAAGAAATTAGTTTCTGAGAAGGATTCTGTCTAGTTTTTATTGGAAGATATTTCCTTTTCTATGAACGGCCTCAAATCGCTTGAAATCTCCACAAGCAAATTACACAAAAAGAGTCTTTCAAAACTGCTGTGTCTAAAGGAAGGTTCAACACTGTGAGTTGAATACACACAACACAAAGAAGTTACTGAGAATTCTTCTGTCTAGCATTATATGAAGAAATCCCGTTTCCAACGAAGGCCTCAAACAGGTCCAAATATCCACTTGCAGACCTTACAAACAGAGTTTTTCCAAACTGCTCTGTGAAAAGAAAGGTTAAACTCTGTGAGTTGAACGCACACATAAGAAATTAGTTTCTGAGAATGATTCTGTCTAGTTTTTATTGGAAGATATTTCCTTTTCTATGAACGGACTAAAATCGCTTGAAATCTCCACAAGCAAATTACACAAAAAGAGTCTTTCAAAACTGCTGTGTCTAAAGGAAGGTTCAACACTGTGAGTTGAATACACACAACACAAAGAAGTTACTGAGAATTCTTATGTCTAGCATTCTATGAAGAAATCCCGTTTCCAACGAAGGCCTCAAAGAGGTCCAAATATCCACTTGCAGACTTTACAAACAGAGTGTTTCCAAACTGCTCTATGAAGAGTAAGGTTAAACACCGTGAGGTGAATGCACACATCACAATGTGGTTTCTCAGAATCATTCTGTCTTCTTTTTATACGAAGATATTTCCTTTTCTACCATTGGCCTCATTTCGCTTGAAATCTCCACACGCAAATTCCAGAAAAAGAGTGTTTCAAATCGGCTCTGTCTAAAAGATGGTTCAACTCTGTGAGTTGAATAAACAGAACAGAAAGAAGTTACTGAGAATTCTTCTGTCTAGCATTATATGAAAAAATCCCGTTTCCAACGAAGGCCTCAAAGAGATCCAAATATCCACTTGCAGACGTTAGAAACAGAGTGTTTTCAAACTGCTCTATGAAAAGAAAGGTTAAAATCTGTGAGCTGAATGCACACATCACAAAGCAGTTTCACAGAATGATTCTGTCTTGTTTTTGTACGAAGATATTTCCTTTTCTACCATTGACCTCGAAGCGCTTGAAATCTCCACTTGCAAAATCCACAAAAAGAGAGTTTCAAATCTGCTCTGTCTAAAGAAAGTTCAACTCTGTGAGTTGAATACACACAACCCAAAAGTGTTACAGAGAATTCTTCTGTCTAGCATTCTATGAAGAAATCCCGTTTCCAACGAAGGCCTCAAAGAGGTCCAAATATCCACTTGCAGACTTTACAAACTGAGTGTTTCCAAACTGCTCTATGAAAAGAAAGGTTAAACTCTGTGAGTTGAACGCACACATAAGAAATTAGTTTCTGAGAATGATTCTGTCTAGTTTTTATTGGAAGATATCTCCTTTTCTATGAACGGCCTCAAATCGCTTGAAATCTCCACAAGCAAATTACACAAAAAGAGTCTTTCAAAACTGCTGTGTCTAAAGGAAGGTTCAACACTGTGAGTTGAATACACACAACACAAAGAAGTTACGGAGAATTCTTCTGTCTAGCATTATATGAAGTAATCCCGTTTCCAACGAAGGCCTCAAACAGGTCCAAATATCCACTTGCAGACCTTACAAACAGAGTGTTTCCAAACTGCTCTGTGAAAAGAAAGGTTAAACTCTGTGAGTTGAACGCACACATAAGAAATTAGTTTCTGAGAATGATTCTGTCTAGTTTTTATTGGAAGATATTTCCTTTTCTATGAACGGACTAAAATCGCTTGAAATCTCCACAAGCAAATTACACAAAAAGAGTCTTTCAAAACTGCTCTGTCTAAAGGAAGGTTAAACACTGTGAGTTGAATACACACAACACAAAGAAGTTACAGAGAATTCTTCTGTCTAGCATTCTATGAAGAAATCCCGTTTCCAACGAAGGCCTCAAAGAGGTCCAAATATCCACTTGGAGACTTTACAAACAGAGTGTTTCCAAACTGCTCTGTGAAGAGAAAGGTTAAACTCCGTGAGCTGAATGCACACGTCACAAAGTAGTTTCTCAGAATCATTCTGTCTTCTTATTATACGAAGATATTTCCTTTTCTACCATTGGCCTCAATTCGCTGGAAATCTCCACACGCAAATTCCAGAAAAAGAGTGATTCAAATCGGTTCAGTCTAAAAGATGGTTCAACTCTGTGAGTTGAAGAAACAGAACACAAAGAAGTTACTTAGAATTCTTCTGTCTAGCATTATATGAAAAAATCCCGTTTCCAACGAATGCCTCAAAGAGGTCCAAATATCCACTTGCAGACGTTAGAAACAGAGTGTTTCCAAACTGCTCTATGAAAAGAAAGGTTAAACTCTGTGAGCTGAATGCACACATCACAAAGCAGTTTCTCAGAATGATTCTGTCTTGTTTTTGTACGAAGATATTTCCTTTTCTACCATTGACCTCGAAGCGCTTGAAATCTCCACTTGCAAAATCCACAGAAAGAGAGTTTCAAATCTGCTCTGTCTAAAGAAAGTTCAACTCTGTGAGTTGAATACACACAACCCAAAAGTGTTACTGAGAATTCTTCTGTCTAGCATTCTATGAAGAAATCCCGTTTCCAACGAAGGCCTCAAAGAGGTCCAAATATCCACTTGCAGACTTTACAAACTGAGTGTTTCCAAACTGCTCTATGAAAAGAAAGGTTAAACTCTGTGAGTTGAACGCACACATAAGAAATTAGTTTCTGAGAAGGATTCTGTCTAGTTTTTATTGGAAGATATTTCCTTTTCTATGAACGGCCTCAAATCGCTTGAAATCTCCACAAGCAAATTACACAAAAAGAGTCTTTCAAAACTGCTGTGTCTAAAGGAAGGTTCAACACTGTGAGTTGAATACACACAACACAAAGAAGTTACTGAGAATTCTTATGTCTAGCATTCTATGAAGAAATCCCGTTTCCAACGAAGGCCTCAAAGAGGTCGAAATATCCACTTGCAGACTTTACAAACAGAGTGTTTCCAAACTGCTCTATGAAGAGTAAGGTTAAACACCGTGAGGTGAATGCACACATCACAATGTGGTTTCTCAGAATCATTCTGTCTTCTTTTTATACGAAGATATTTCCTTTTCTACCATTGGCCTCATTTCGCTTGAAATCTCCACACGCAAATTCCAGAAAAAGAGTGTTTCAAATCGGCTCTGTCTAAAAGATGGTTCAACTCTGTGAGTTGAATAAACAGAACAGAAAGAAGTTACTGAGAATTCTTCTGTCTAGCATTATATGAAAAAATCCCGTTTCCAACGAAGGCCTCAAAGAGATCCAAATATCCACTTGCAGACGTTAGAAACAGAGTGTTTTCAAACTGCTCTATGAAAAGAAAGGTTAAAATCTGTGAGCTGAATGCACACATCACAAAGCAGTTTCACAGAATGATTCTGTCTTGTTTTTGTACGAAGATATTTCCTTTTCTACCATTGACCTCGAAGCGCTTGAAATCTCCACTTGCAAAATCCACAAAAAGAGAGTTTCAAATCTGCTCTGTCTAAAGAAAGTTCAACTCTGTGAGTTGAATACACACAACCCAAAAGTGTTACAGAGAATTCTTCTGTCTAGCATTCTATGAAGAAATCCCGTTTCCAACGAAGGCCTCAAAGAGGTCCAAATATCCACTTGCAGACTTTACAAACTGAGTGTTTCCAAACTGCTCTATGAAAAGAAAGGTTAAACTCTGTGAGTTGAACGCACACATAAGAAATTAGTTTCTGAGAATGATTCTGTCTAGTTTTTATTGGAAGATATCTCCTTTTCTATGAACGGCCTCAAATCGCTTGAAATCTCCACAAGCAAATTACACAAAAAGAGTCTTTCAAAACTGCTGTGTCTAAAGGAAGGTTCAACACTGTGAGTTGAATACACACAACACAAAGAAGTTACGGAGAATTCTTCTGTCTAGCATTATATGAAGTAATCCCGTTTCCAACGAAGGCCTCAAACAGGTCCAAATATCCACTTGCAGACCTTACAAACAGAGTGTTTCCAAACTGCTCTGTGAAAAGAAAGGTTAAACTCTGTGAGTTGAACGCACACATAAGAAATTAGTTTCTGAGAATGATTCTGTTTAGTTTTTATTGGAAGATATTTCCTTTTCTATGAACGGCCTCAAATCGCTTGAAATCTCCAAAAGCAAATTACACAAAAAGAGTGTCTCAAAACTGCTGTGTCTAAAGCAAGGTTCAACATTGTAAGTTGAATACGCACAACACAAAGAAGTTACTGAGAATTCTTATGTCTAGCATTCTATGAAGAAATCCCGTTTCCAACGAAGGCCACAAAGAGGTCCAAATATCCACTTGCAGACTTTGCAAACAGAGTGTTTCCAAACTGCTCTATGAAGAGTAAGGTTAAATTCCGTGAGGTGAATGCACACATCACAATGTGTTTTCTCAGAATCATTCTGTCTTCTTTTTATACGAAGATATTTCCTTTTCTGCCATTGGCCTCATTTCGCTTGAAATCTACACCCGCAAATTCCAGAAAAAGAGTGTTTCAAATCGGCTCTGTCTAAAAGATGGTTCAACTCTGTGAGTTGAATAAACAGAACAGAAAGAAGTTACTGAGAATTCTTCTGTCTAGCATTATATGAAAAAATCCCGTTTCCAATGAAGGCCTCAAAGAGATCCAAATATCCACTTGCAGACGTTAGAAACAGAGTGTTTTCAAACTGCTCTATGAAAAGAAAGGTTAAACTCTGTGAGATGAATGCACACATCACAAAGCAGTTTCTCAGAATGATTCTGTCTTGTTTTTATACGAAGATATTTCCTTTTCTACCATTGACCTCGAAGCGCTTGATATCTCCACTTGCAAAATGCACAAAAAGAGAGCTTCAAATCTGCTCTGTCTAAAGAAAGTTCAACTCTGTGAGTTGAATACACACAACCCAAAAATGTTACTGAGAATTCTTCTGTCTAGCATTCTATGAATAAATCCCGTTTCCAACGAAGGCCTCAAACAGTTCCAAATATCCACTTGCAGACTTTACAAACAGAGTGTTTCCAAACTGCTCTATGAAAAGAAAGGTTAAACTCTGTGAGTTGAACGCACACATAAGAAATTAGTTTCTGAGAATGATTCTGTCTAGTTTTTATTGGAAGATATTTCCTTTTCTATGAACGGCCTCAAATCGCTTGAAATCTCCACAAGAAAATTACACAAAAAGAGTCTTTCAAAACTGCTGTGTCTAAAGGAAGGTTCAACACTGTGAGTTGAATACACACAACACAAAGAAGTTACTGAGAATTCTTCTGTCTAGCATTATATGAAGAAATCCCGTTTCCAACGAAGGCCTCAAACAGGTCCAAATATCCACTTGCAGACTTTACAAATAGTGTGTTTCCAAACAGCTCTATGAAAAGAAAGGTTAAACACTGTGAGTTGAATGCACACATAAGAAATTAGTTTCTGAGAATGATTCTGTCTAGTTTTTATTGGAAGATATTTCCTTTTCTATGAACGGCCTCAAATCGCTTGAAATCTCCACAAGCAAATTACACAAAAAGAGTCTTTCGAAACTGCTGTGTCTAAAGGAAGGTTCAACACTGTGAGATGAATGCACACAACACAAAGAAGTTACTGAGAATTCTTCTGTCTAGCATTATATGAAGAAACCCTGTTTCCAACGAAGGCCTCAAAGAGGTCCAAATATCCACTTGCAGACTTTACAAACAGAGTGTTTCCAAACTGCTCTATGAAGAGAAAGGTTAAACTCTGTGCGTTGAACGCACACATAAGAAATTAGTTTCTGAGAATGATTCTCTCTAGTTTTTATTGGAAGATATTTCCTTTTCTATGAACGGCCTCAAATCGCTTGAAATCTCCACAAGCAAATTACACAAAAAGAGTCTTTCAAAACTGCTGTGTCTAAAGGAAGGTTCAACACTGTGAGTTGAATACACACAACACAAAGAAGTTACTGAGAATTCTTCTGTCTAGCATTATATGAAGAAATCCCGTTTCCAACGAAGGCCTCAAACAGGTTCAAATATCCACTTGCAGACCTTACAAACAGAGTTTTTCCAAACTGCTCTGTGAAAAGAAAGGTTAAACTCTGTGAGTTGAACGCACACATAAGAAATTAGTTTCTGAGAATGATTCTGTCTAGTTTTTATTGGAAGATATTTCCTTTTCTATGAACGGACTAAAATCGCTTGAAATCTCCACAAGCAAATTACACAAAAAGAGTCTTTC
This sequence comes from Pan troglodytes, assembly GCF_028858775.2. Lineage (NCBI taxonomy): Eukaryota > Metazoa > Chordata > Mammalia > Primates > Hominidae > Pan > Pan troglodytes. The sequence continues at coordinate 80,774,091 of NC_072401.2, forward strand.
AAAACTGCTGTGTCTAAAGGAAGGTTAAACACTGTGAGTTGAATACACACAACACAAAGAAGTTACTGAGAATTCTTATGTCTAGCATTCTACGAAGAAATCCCGTTTCCAACGAAGGCCTCAAAGAGGTCCAAATATCCACTTGCAGACTTTACAAACAGAGTGTTTCCAAACTGCTCTATGAAGAGTAAGGTTAAACTCCGTGAGGTGAATGCACACATCACAATGTGGTTTCTCAGAATCATTCTGTCTTCTTTTTATACGAAGATATTTCCTTTTCTACCATTGGCCTCATTTCGCTTGAAATCTCCACACGCAAATTCCAGAAAAAGAGTGTTTCAAATCGGCTCTGTCTAAAAGATGGTTCAACTCTGTGAGTTGAATAAACAGAACAGAAAGAAGTTACTGAGAATTCTTCTGTCTAGCATTATATTAAAAAAATCCCGTTTCCAACGAAGGCCTCAAAGAGATACAAATATCCACTTGCAGACGTTAGAAACAGAGTGTTTTCAAACTGCTCTATGAAAAGAAAGGTTAAAATCTGTGAGCTGAATGCACACATCACAAAGCAGTTTCACAGAATGATTCTGTCTTGTTTGTGTACGAAGATATTTCCTTTTCTACCATTGACCTCGAAGCGCTTGAAATCTCCACTTGCAAAATCCACAAAAAGAGAGTTTCAAATCTGCTCTGTCTAAAGAAAGTTCAACTCTGTGAGTTGAATACACACAACCCAAAAGTGTTACTGAGAATTCTTCTGTCTAGCATTCTATGAAGAAATCCCGTTTCCAACGAAGGCCTCAAAGAGGTCCAAATATCCACTTGCAGACTTTACAAACTGAGTGTTTCCAAACTGCTCTATGAAAAGAAAGGTTAAACTCTGTGAGTTGAACGCACACATAAGAAATTAGTTTCTGAGAATGATTCTGTCTAGTTTTTATTGGAAGATATCTCCTTTTCTATGAACGGCCTCAAATCGCTTGAAATCTCCACAAGCAAATTACACAAAAAGAGTCTTTCAAAACTGCTGTGTCTAAAGGGAGGTTCAACACTGTGAGTTGAATACACACAACACAAAGAAGTTACTGAGAATTCTTCTGTCTAGCATTATATGAAGTAATCCCGTTTCCAACGAAGGCCTCAAACAGGTCCAAATATCCACTTGCAGACCTTACAAACAGAGTGTTTCCAAACTGCTCTGTGAAAAGAAAGGTTAAACTCTGTGAGTTGAACGCACACATAAGAAATTAGTTTCTGAGAATGATTCTGTTTAGTTTTTATTGGAAGATATTTCCTTTTCTATGAACGGCCTCAAATCGCTTGAAATCTCCACAAGCAAATTACACAAAAAGAGTGTCTCAAAACTGCTGTGTCTAAAGCAAGGGTCAACATTGTAAGTTGAATACGCACAACACAAAGAAGTTACTGAGAATTCTTATGTCTAGCATTCTATGAAGAAATCCCGTTTCCAATGAAGGCCTCAAAGAGGTCCATATATCCACTTGCAGACTTTGCAAACAGAGTGTTTCCAAACTGCTCTATGAAGAGTAAGGTTAAATTCCGGGAGGTGAATGCACACATCACAATGTGTTTTCTCAGAATCATTCTGTCTTCTTTTTATACGAAGATATTTCCTTTTCTACCTTTGGCCTCATTTCGCTTGAAATCTCCACACGCAAATTCCAGAAAAAGAGTGATTCAAATCGGTTCACTCTAAAAGATGGTTCAACTCTGTGAGTTGAATAAACAGAACACAAAGAAGTTACTTAGAATTCTTCTGTCTAGCATTATATGAAAAAATCCCGTTTCCAACGAATGCCTCAAAGAGGTCCAAATATCCACTTGCAGACGTTAGAAACAGAGTGTTTCCAAACTGCTCTATGAAAAGAAAGGTTAAACTCTGTGAGCTGAATGCACACATCACAAAGCAGTTTCTCAGAATGATTCTGTCTTGTTTTTGTACGAAGATATTTCCTTTTCTACCATTGACCTCGAAGCGCTTGAAATCTCCACTTGCAAAATCCACAGAAAGAGAGTTTCAAATCTGCTCTGTCTAAAGAAAGTTCAACTCTGTGAGTTGAATACACACAACCCAAAAGTGTTACTGAGAATTCTTCTGTCTAGCATTCTATGAAGAAATCCCGTTTCCAACGAAGGCCTCAAAGAGGTCCAAATATCCACTTGCAGACCTTACAAACTGAGTGTTTCCAAACTGCTCTATGAAGAGTAAGGTTAAACTCCGTGAGGTGAATGCACACATCACAATGTGGTTTCTCAGAATCATTCTGTCTTCTTTTTATACGAAGATATTTCCTTTTCTACCATTGGCCTCATATCGCTTGAAATCTCCACACGCAAATTCCAGAAAAAGAGTGTTTCAAATCGGCTCTGTCTAAAAGATGGTTCAACTCTGTGAGTTGAATAAACAGAACAGAAAGAAGTTACTGAGAATTCTTCTGTCTAGCATTATATGAAAAAATCCCGTTTCCTACGAATGCCTCAAAGAGGTCCAAATATCCACTTGCAGACGTTGGAAACAGAGTGTTTCCAAACTGCTCTATGAAAAGAAAGGTTAAACTCTGTGAGCTGAATGCACACATCACAAAGCAGTTTCTCAGAATGATTCTGTCTTGTTTTTGTACGAAGATATTTCCTTTTCTACCATTGACCTCGAAGCGCTTGAAATCTCCACTTGCAAAATCCACAGAAAGAGAGTTTCAAATCTGCTCTGTCTAAAGAAAGTTCAACTCTGTGAGTTGAATACACACAACCCAAAAGTGTTACTGAGAATTCTTCTGTCTAGCATTCTATGAAGAAATCCCGTTTCCAACGAAGGCCTCAAAGAGGTCCAAATATCCACTTGCAGACTTTACAAACTGAGTGTTTCCAAACTGCTCTATGAAAAGAAAGGTTAAACTCTGTGAGTTGAACGCACACATAAGAAATTAGTTTCTGAGAAGGATTCTGTCTAGTTTTTATTGGAAGATATTTCCTTTTCTATGAACGGCCTCAAATCGCTTGAAATCTCCACAAGAAAATTACACAAAAAGAGTCTTTCAAAACTGCTGTGTCTAAAGGAAGGTTCAACACTGTGAGTTGAATACACACAACACAAAGAAGTTACTGAGAATTCTTCTGTCTAGCATTATATGAAGAAATCCCGTTTCCAACGAAGGCCTCAAACAGGTCCAAATATCCACTTGCAGACCTTACAAACAGAGTTTTTCCAAACTGCTCTGTGAAAAGAAAGGTTAAACTCTGTGAGTTGAACGCACACATAAGAAATTAGTTTCTGAGAATGATTCTGTCTAGTTTTTATTGGAAGATATTTCCTTTTCTATGAACGGACTAAAATCGCTTGAAATCTCCACAAGCAAATTACACAAAAAGAGTCTTTCAAAACTGCTGTGTCTAAAGGAAGGTTAAACACTGTGAGTTGAATACACACAACACAAAGAAGTTACTGAGAATTCTTATGTCTAGCATTCTACGAAGAAATCCCGTTTCCAACGAAGGCCTCAAAGAGGTCCAAATATCCACTTGCAGACTTTACAAACAGAGTGTTTCCAAACTGCTCTATGAAGAGTAAGGTTAAACTCCGTGAGGTGAATGCACACATCACAATGTGGTTTCTCAGAATCATTCTGTCTTCTTTTTATACGAAGATATTTCCTTTTCTACCATTGGCCTCATTTCGCTTGAAATCTCCACACGCAAATTCCAGAAAAAGAGTGTTTCAAATCGGCTCTGTCTAAAAGATGGTTCAAATCTGTGAGTTGAATAAACAGAACAGAAAGAAGTTACTGAGAATTCTTCTGTCTAGCATTATATGAAAAAATCCCGTTTCCAACGAAGGCCTCAAAGAGATCCAAATATCCACTTGCAGACGTTAGAAACAGAGTGTTTTCAAACTGCTCTATGAAAAGAAAGGTTAAAATCTGTGAGCTGAATGCACACATCACAAAGCAGTTTCACAGAATGATTCTGTCTTGTTTTTGTACGAAGATATTTCCTTTTCTACCATTGACCTCGAAGCGCTTGAAATCTCCACTTGCAAAATCCACAAAAAGAGAGTTTCAAATCTGCTCTGTCTAAAGAAAGTTCAACTCTGTGAGTTGAATACACACAACCCAAAAGTGTTACAGAGAATTCTTCTGTCTAGCATTCTATGAAGAAATCCCGTTTCCAACGAAGGCCTCAAAGAGGTCCAAATATCCACTTGCAGACTTTACAAACTGAGTGTTTCCAAACTGCTCTATGAAAAGAAAGGTTAAACTCTGTGAGTTGAACGCACACATAAGAAATTAGTTTCTGAGAATGATTCTGTCTAGTTTTTATTGGAAGATATCTCCTTTTCTATGAACGGCCTCAAATCGCTTGAAATCTCCACAAGCAAATTACACAAAAAGAGTCTTTCAAAACTGCTGTGTCTAAAGGAAGGTTCAACACTGTGAGTTGAATACACACAATACAAAGAAGTTACTGAGAATTCTTCTGTCTAGCATTATATGAAGTAATCCCGTTTCCAACGAAGGCCTCAAACAGGTCCAAATATCCACTTGCAGACCTTACAAACAGAGTGTTTCCAAACTGCTCTGTGAAAAGAAAGGTTAAACTCTGTGAGTTGAACGCACACATAAGAAATTAGTTTCTGAGAATGATTCTGTCTAGTTTTTATTGGAAGATATTTCCTTTTCTATGAACGGACTAAAATCGCTTGAGATCTCCACAAGCAAATTACACAAAAAGAGTCTTTCAAAACTGCTCTGTCTAAAGGAAGGTTAAACACTGTGAGTTGAATACACACAACACAAAGAAGTTACAGAGAATTCTTCTGTCTAGCATTCTATGAAGAAATACCGTTTCCAACGAAGGCCTCAAAGAGGTCCAAATATCCACTTGGAGACTTTACAAACAGAGTGTTTCCAAACTGCTCTGTGAAGAGAAAGGTTAAACTCCGTGAGCTGAATGCACACGTCACAAAGTAGTTTCTCAGAATCATTCTGTCTTCTTATTATACGAAGATATTTCCTTTTCTACCATTGGCCTCAATTCGCTGGAAATCTCCACACGCAAATTCCAGAAAAAGAGTGATTCAAATCGGTTCAGTCTAAAAGATGGTTCAACTCTGTGAGTTGAAGAAACAGAACACAAAGAAGTTACTTAGAATTCTTCTGTCTAGCATTATATGAAAAAATCCCGTTTCCAACGAATGCCTCAAAGAGGTCCAAATATCCACTTGCAGACGTTAGAAACAGAGTGTTTCCAAACTGCTCTATGAAAAGAAAGGTTAAACTCTGTGAGCAGAATGCACACATCACAAAGCAGTTTCTCAGAATGATTCTGTCTTGTTTTTGTACGAAGATATTTCCTTTTCTACCATTGACCTCGAAGCGCTTGAAATCTCCACTTGCAAAATCCACAGAAAGAGAGTTTCAAATCTGCTCTGTCTAAAGAAAGTTCAACTCTGTGAGTTGAATACACACAACCCAAAAGTGTTACTGAGAATTCTTCTGTCTAGCATTCTATGAAGAAATCCCGTTTCCAACGAAGGCCTCAAAGAGGTCCAAATATCCACTTGCAGACTTTACAAACTGAGTGTTTCCAAACTGCTCTATGAAAAGAAAGGTTAAACTCTGTGAGTTGAACGCACACATAAGAAATTAGTTTCTGAGAAGGATTCTGTCTAGTTTTTATTGGAAGATATTTCCTTTTCTATGAACGGCCTCAAATCGCTTGAAATCTCCACAAGCAAATTACACAAAAAGAGTCTTTCAAAACTGCTGTGTCTAAAGGAAGGTTCAACACTGTGAGTTGAATACACACAACACAAAGAAGTTACTGAGAATTCTTCTGTCTAGCATTATATGAAGAAATCCCGTTTCCAACGAAGGCCTCAAACAGGTCCAAATATCCACTTGCAGACCTTACAAACAGAGTTTTTCCAAACTGCTCTGTGAAAAGAAAGGTTAAACTCTGTGAGTTGAACGCACACATAAGAAATTAGTTTCTGAGAATGATTCTGTCTAGTTTTTATTGGAAGATATTTCCTTTTCTATGAACGGACTAAAATCGCTTGAAATCTCCACAAGCAAATTACACAAAAAGAGTCTTTCAAAACTGCTGTGTCTAAAGGAAGGTTCAACACTGTGAGTTGAATACACACAACACAAAGAAGTTACTGAGAATTCTTATGTCTAGCATTCTATGAAGAAATCCCGTTTCCAACGAAGGCCTCAAAGAGGTCCAAATATCCACTTGCAGACTTTACAAACAGAGTGTTTCCAAACTGCTCTATGAAGAGTAAGGTTAAACACCGTGAGGTGAATGCACACATCACAATGTGGTTTCTCAGAATCATTCTGTCTTCTTTTTATACGAAGATATTTCCTTTTCTACCATTGGCCTCATTTCGCTTGAAATCTCCACACGCAAATTCCAGAAAAAGAGTGTTTCAAATCGGCTCTGTCTAAAAGATGGTTCAACTCTGTGAGTTGAATAAACAGAACAGAAAGAAGTTACTGAGAATTCTTCTGTCTAGCATTATATGAAAAAATCCCGTTTCCAACGAAGGCCTCAAAGAGATCCAAATATCCACTTGCAGACGTTAGAAACAGAGTGTTTTCAAACTGCTCTATGAAAAGAAAGGTTAAAATCTGTGAGCTGAATGCACACATCACAAAGCAGTTTCACAGAATGATTCTGTCTTGTTTTTGTACGAAGATATTTCCTTTTCTACCATTGACCTCGAAGCGCTTGAAATCTCCACTTGCAAAATCCACAAAAAGAGAGTTTCAAATCTGCTCTGTCTAAAGAAAGTTCAACTCTGTGAGTTGAATACACACAACCCAAAAGTGTTACAGAGAATTCTTCTGTCTAGCATTCTATGAAGAAATCCCGTTTCCAACGAAGGCCTCAAAGAGGTCCAAATATCCACTTGCAGACTTTACAAACTGAGTGTTTCCAAACTGCTCTATGAAAAGAAAGGTTAAACTCTGTGAGTTGAACGCACACATAAGAAATTAGTTTCTGAGAATGATTCTGTCTAGTTTTTATTGGAAGATATCTCCTTTTCTATGAACGGCCTCAAATCGCTTGAAATCTCCACAAGCAAATTACACAAAAAGAGTCTTTCAAAACTGCTGTGTCTAAAGGAAGGTTCAACACTGTGAGTTGAATACACACAACACAAAGAAGTTACGGAGAATTCTTCTGTCTAGCATTATATGAAGTAATCCCGTTTCCAACGAAGGCCTCAAACAGGTCCAAATATCCACTTGCAGACCTTACAAACAGAGTGTTTCCAAACTGCTCTGTGAAAAGAAAGGTTAAACTCTGTGAGTTGAACGCACACATAAGAAATTAGTTTCTGAGAATGATTCTGTCTAGTTTTTATTGGAAGATATTTCCTTTTCTATGAACGGACTAAAATCGCTTGAAATCTCCACAAGCAAATTACACAAAAAGAGTCTTTCAAAACTGCTCTGTCTAAAGGAAGGTTAAACACTGTGAGTTGAATACACACAACACAAAGAAGTTACAGAGAATTCTTCTGTCTAGCATTCTATGAAGAAATCCCGTTTCCAACGAAGGCCTCAAAGAGGTCCAAATATCCACTTGGAGACTTTACAAACAGAGTGTTTCCAAACTGCTCTGTGAAGAGAAAGGTTAAACTCCGTGAGCTGAATGCACACGTCACAAAGTAGTTTCTCAGAATCATTCTGTCTTCTTATTATACGAAGATATTTCCTTTTCTACCATTGGCCTCAATTCGCTGGAAATCTCCACACGCAAATTCCAGAAAAAGAGTGATTCAAATCGGTTCAGTCTAAAAGATGGTTCAACTCTGTGAGTTGAAGAAACAGAACACAAAGAAGTTACTTAGAATTCTTCTGTCTAGCATTATATGAAAAAATCCCGTTTCCAACGAATGCCTCAAAGAGGTCCAAATATCCACTTGCAGACGTTAGAAACAGAGTGTTTCCAAACTGCTCTATGAAAAGAAAGGTTAAACTCTGTGAGCTGAATGCACACATCACAAAGCAGTTTCTCAGAATGATTCTGTCTTGTTTTTGTACGAAGATATTTCCTTTTCTACCATTGACCTCGAAGCGCTTGAAATCTCCACTTGCAAAATCCACAGAAAGAGAGTTTCAAATCTGCTCTGTCTAAAGAAAGTTCAACTCTGTGAGTTGAATACACACAACCCAAAAGTGTTACTGAGAATTCTTCTGTCTAGCATTCTATGAAGAAATCCCGTTTCCAACGAAGGCCTCAAAGAGGTCCAAATATCCACTTGCAGACTTTACAAACTGAGTGTTTCCAAACTGCTCTATGAAAAGAAAGGTTAAACTCTGTGAGTTGAACGCACACATAAGAAATTAGTTTCTGAGAAGGATTCTGTCTAGTTTTTATTGGAAGATATTTCCTTTTCTATGAACGGCCTCAAATCGCTTGAAATCTCCACAAGCAAATTACACAAAAAGAGTCTTTCAAAACTGCTGTGTCTAAAGGAAGGTTCAACACTGTGAGTTGAATACACACAACACAAAGAAGTTACTGAGAATTCTTCTGTCTAGCATTATATGAAGAAATCCCGTTTCCAACGAAGGCCTCAAACAGGTCCAAATATCCACTTGCAGACCTTACAAACAGAGTTTTTCCAAACTGCTCTGTGAAAAGAAAGGTTAAACTCTGTGAGTTGAACGCACACATAAGAAATTAGTTTCTGAGAATGATTCTGTCTAGTTTTTATTGGAAGATATTTCCTTTTCTATGAACGGACTAAAATCGCTTGAAATCTCCACAAGCAAATTACACAAAAAGAGTCTTTCAAAACTGCTGTGTCTAAAGGAAGGTTCAACACTGTGAGTTGAATACACACAACACAAAGAAGTTACTGAGAATTCTTATGTCTAGCATTCTATGAAGAAATCCCGTTTCCAACGAAGGCCTCAAAGAGGTCGAAATATCCACTTGCAGACTTTACAAACAGAGTGTTTCCAAACTGCTCTATGAAGAGTAAGGTTAAACACCGTGAGGTGAATGCACACATCACAATGTGGTTTCTCAGAATCATTCTGTCTTCTTTTTATACGAAGATATTTCCTTTTCTACCATTGGCCTCATTTCGCTTGAAATCTCCACACGCAAATTCCAGAAAAAGAGTGTTTCAAATCGGCTCTGTCTAAAAGATGGTTCAACTCTGTGAGTTGAATAAACAGAACAGAAAGAAGTTACTGAGAATTCTTCTGTCTAGCATTATATGAAAAAATCCCGTTTCCAACGAAGGCCTCAAAGAGATCCAAATATCCACTTGCAGACGTTAGAAACAGAGTGTTTTCAAACTGCTCTATGAAAAGAAAGGTTAAAATCTGTGAGCTGAATGCACACATCACAAAGCAGTTTCACAGAATGATTCTGTCTTGTTTTTGTACGAAGATATTTCCTTTTCTACCATTGACCTCGAAGCGCTTGAAATCTCCACTTGCAAAATCCACAAAAAGAGAGTTTCAAATCTGCTCTGTCTAAAGAAAGTTCAACTCTGTGAGTTGAATACACACAACCCAAAAGTGTTACAGAGAATTCTTCTGTCTAGCATTCTATGAAGAAATCCCGTTTCCAACGAAGGCCTCAAAGAGGTCCAAATATCCACTTGCAGACTTTACAAACTGAGTGTTTCCAAACTGCTCTATGAAAAGAAAGGTTAAACTCTGTGAGTTGAACGCACACATAAGAAATTAGTTTCTGAGAATGATTCTGTCTAGTTTTTATTGGAAGATATCTCCTTTTCTATGAACGGCCTCAAATCGCTTGAAATCTCCACAAGCAAATTACACAAAAAGAGTCTTTCAAAACTGCTGTGTCTAAAGGAAGGTTCAACACTGTGAGTTGAATACACACAACACAAAGAAGTTACGGAGAATTCTTCTGTCTAGCATTATATGAAGTAATCCCGTTTCCAACGAAGGCCTCAAACAGGTCCAAATATCCACTTGCAGACCTTACAAACAGAGTGTTTCCAAACTGCTCTGTGAAAAGAAAGGTTAAACTCTGTGAGTTGAACGCACACATAAGAAATTAGTTTCTGAGAATGATTCTGTTTAGTTTTTATTGGAAGATATTTCCTTTTCTATGAACGGCCTCAAATCGCTTGAAATCTCCAAAAGCAAATTACACAAAAAGAGTGTCTCAAAACTGCTGTGTCTAAAGCAAGGTTCAACATTGTAAGTTGAATACGCACAACACAAAGAAGTTACTGAGAATTCTTATGTCTAGCATTCTATGAAGAAATCCCGTTTCCAACGAAGGCCACAAAGAGGTCCAAATATCCACTTGCAGACTTTGCAAACAGAGTGTTTCCAAACTGCTCTATGAAGAGTAAGGTTAAATTCCGTGAGGTGAATGCACACATCACAATGTGTTTTCTCAGAATCATTCTGTCTTCTTTTTATACGAAGATATTTCCTTTTCTGCCATTGGCCTCATTTCGCTTGAAATCTACACCCGCAAATTCCAGAAAAAGAGTGTTTCAAATCGGCTCTGTCTAAAAGATGGTTCAACTCTGTGAGTTGAATAAACAGAACAGAAAGAAGTTACTGAGAATTCTTCTGTCTAGCATTATATGAAAAAATCCCGTTTCCAATGAAGGCCTCAAAGAGATCCAAATATCCACTTGCAGACGTTAGAAACAGAGTGTTTTCAAACTGCTCTATGAAAAGAAAGGTTAAACTCTGTGAGATGAATGCACACATCACAAAGCAGTTTCTCAGAATGATTCTGTCTTGTTTTTATACGAAGATATTTCCTTTTCTACCATTGACCTCGAAGCGCTTGATATCTCCACTTGCAAAATGCACAAAAAGAGAGCTTCAAATCTGCTCTGTCTAAAGAAAGTTCAACTCTGTGAGTTGAATACACACAACCCAAAAATGTTACTGAGAATTCTTCTGTCTAGCATTCTATGAATAAATCCCGTTTCCAACGAAGGCCTCAAACAGTTCCAAATATCCACTTGCAGACTTTACAAACAGAGTGTTTCCAAACTGCTCTATGAAAAGAAAGGTTAAACTCTGTGAGTTGAACGCACACATAAGAAATTAGTTTCTGAGAATGATTCTGTCTAGTTTTTATTGGAAGATATTTCCTTTTCTATGAACGGCCTCAAATCGCTTGAAATCTCCACAAGAAAATTACACAAAAAGAGTCTTTCAAAACTGCTGTGTCTAAAGGAAGGTTCAACACTGTGAGTTGAATACACACAACACAAAGAAGTTACTGAGAATTCTTCTGTCTAGCATTATATGAAGAAATCCCGTTTCCAACGAAGGCCTCAAACAGGTCCAAATATCCACTTGCAGACTTTACAAATAGTGTGTTTCCAAACAGCTCTATGAAAAGAAAGGTTAAACACTGTGAGTTGAATGCACACATAAGAAATTAGTTTCTGAGAATGATTCTGTCTAGTTTTTATTGGAAGATATTTCCTTTTCTATGAACGGCCTCAAATCGCTTGAAATCTCCACAAGCAAATTACACAAAAAGAGTCTTTCGAAACTGCTGTGTCTAAAGGAAGGTTCAACACTGTGAGATGAATGCACACAACACAAAGAAGTTACTGAGAATTCTTCTGTCTAGCATTATATGAAGAAACCCTGTTTCCAACGAAGGCCTCAAAGAGGTCCAAATATCCACTTGCAGACTTTACAAACAGAGTGTTTCCAAACTGCTCTATGAAGAGAAAGGTTAAACTCTGTGCGTTGAACGCACACATAAGAAATTAGTTTCTGAGAATGATTCTCTCTAGTTTTTATTGGAAGATATTTCCTTTTCTATGAACGGCCTCAAATCGCTTGAAATCTCCACAAGCAAATTACACAAAAAGAGTCTTTCAAAACTGCTGTGTCTAAAGGAAGGTTCAACACTGTGAGTTGAATACACACAACACAAAGAAGTTACTGAGAATTCTTCTGTCTAGCATTATATGAAGAAATCCCGTTTCCAACGAAGGCCTCAAACAGGTTCAAATATCCACTTGCAGACCTTACAAACAGAGTTTTTCCAAACTGCTCTGTGAAAAGAAAGGTTAAACTCTGTGAGTTGAACGCACACATAAGAAATTAGTTTCTGAGAATGATTCTGTCTAGTTTTTATTGGAAGATATTTCCTTTTCTATGAACGGACTAAAATCGCTTGAAATCTCCACAAGCAAATTACACAAAAAGAGTCTTTCAAAACTGCTGTGTCTAAAGGAAGGTTAAACACTGTGAGTTGAATACACACAACACAAAGAAGTTACTGAGAATTCTTATGTCTAGCATTCTACGAAGAAATCCCGTTTCCAACGAAGGCCTCAAAGAGGTCCAAATATCCACTTGCAGACTTTACAAACAGAGTGTTTCCAAACTGCTCTATGAAGAGTAAGGTTAAACTCCGTGAGGTGAATGCACACATCACAATGTGGTTTCTCAGAATCATTCTGTCTTCTTTTTATACGAAGATATTTCCTTTTCTACCATTGGCCTCATTTCGCTTGAAATCTCCACACGCAAATTCCAGAAAAAGAGTGTTTCAAATCGGCTCTGTCTAAAAGATGGTTCAACTCTGTGAGTTGAATAAACAGAACAGAAAGAAGTTACTGAGAATTCTTCTGTCTAGCATTATATTAAAAAAATCCCGTTTCCAACGAAGGCCTCAAAGAGATACAAATATCCACTTGCAGACGTTAGAAACAGAGTGTTTTCAAACTGCTCTATGAAAAGAAAGGTTAAAATCTGTGAGCTGAATGCACACATCACAAAGCAGTTTCACAGAATGATTCTGTCTTGTTTGTGTACGAAGATATTTCCTTTTCTACCATTGACCTCGAAGCGCTTGAAATCTCCACTTGCAAAATCCACAAAAAGAGAGTTTCAAATCTGCTCTGTCTAAAGAAAGTTCAACTCTGTGAGTTGAATACACACAACCCAAAAGTGTTACTGAGAATTCTTCTGTCTAGCATTCTATGAAGAAATCCCGTTTCCAACGAAGGCCTCAAAGAGGTCCAAATATCCACTTGCAGACTTTACAAACTGAGTGTTTCCAAACTGCTCTATGAAAAGAAAGGTTAAACTCTGTGAGTTGAACGCACACATAAGAAATTAGTTTCTGAGAATGATTCTGTCTAGTTTTTATTGGAAGATATCTCCTTTTCTATGAACGGCCTCAAATCGCTTGAAATCTCCACAAGCAAATTACACAAAAAGAGTCTTTCAAAACTGCTGTGTCTAAAGGAAGGTTCAACACTGTGAGTTGAATACACACAATACAAAGAAGTTACTGAGAATTCTTCTGTCTAGCATTATATGAAGTAATCCCGTTTCCAACGAAGGCCTCAAACAGGTCCAAATATCCACTTGCAGACCTTACAAACAGAGTGTTTCCAAACTGCTCTGTGAAAAGAAAGGTTAAACTCTGTGAGTTGAACGCACACATAAGAAATTAGTTTCTGAGAATGATTCTGTCTAGTTTTTATTGGAAGATATTTCCTTTTCTATGAACGGACTAAAATCGCTTGAAATCTCCAAAAGCAAATTACACAAAAAGAGTCTTTCAAAACTGCTCTGTCTAAAGGAAGGTTAAACACTGTGAGTTGAATACACACAACACAAAGAAGTTACAGAGAATTCTTCTGTCTAGCATTCTATGAAGAAATCCCGTTTCCAACGAAGGCCTCAAAGAGGTCCAAATATCCACTTGGAGACTTTACAAACAGAGTGTTTCCAAACTGCTCTGTGAAGAGAAAGGTTAAACTCCGTGAGCTGAATGCACACGTCACAAAGTAGTTTCTCAGAATCATTCGGTCTTCTTATTATACGAAGATATTTCCTTTTCTACCATTGGCCTCAATTCGCTGGAAATCTCCACACGCAAATTCCAGAAAAAGAGTGATTCAAATCGGTTCAGTCTAAAAGATGGTTCAACTCTGTGAGTTGAAGAAACAGAACACAAAGAAGTTACTTAGAATTCTTCTGTCTAGCATTATATGAAAAAATCCCGTTTCCAACGAATGCCTCAAAGAGGTCCAAATATCCACTTGCAGACGTTAGAAACAGAGTGTTTCCAAACTGCTCTATGAAAAGAAAGGTTAAACTCTGTGAGCTGAATGCACACATCACAAAGCAGTTTCTCAGAATGATTCTGTCTTGTTTTTGTACGAAGATATTTCCTTTTCTACCATTGACCTCGAAGCGCTTGAAATCTCCACTTGCAAAATCCACAGAAAGAGAGTTTCAAATCTGCTCTGTCTAAAGAAAGTTCAACTCTGTGAGTTGAATACACACAACCCAAAAGTGTTACTGAGAATTCTTCTGTCTAGCATTCTATGAAGAAATCCCGTTTCCAACGAAGGCCTCAAAGAGGTCCAAATATCCACTTGCAGACTTTACAAACTGAGTGTTTCCAAACTGCTCTATGAAAAGAAAGGTTAAACTCTGTGAGTTGAACGCACACATAAGAAATTAGTTTCTGAGAAGGATTCTGTCTAGTTTTTATTGGAAGATATTTCCTTTTCTATGAACGGCCTCAAATCGCTTGAAATCTCCACAAGCAAATTACACAAAAAGAGTCTTTCAAAACTGCTGTGTCTAAAGGAAGGTTCAACACTGTGAGTTGAATACACACAACACAAAGAAGTTACTGAGAATTCTTCTGTCTAGCATTATATGAAGAAATCCCGTTTCCAACGAAGGCCTCAAACAGGTCCAAATATCCACTTGCAGACCTTACAAACAGAGTTTTTCCAAACTGCTCTGTGAAAAGAAAGGTTAAACTCTGTGAGTTGAACGCACACATAAGAAATTAGTTTCTGAGAATGATTCTGTCTAGTTTTTATTGGAAGATATTTCCTTTTCTATGAACGGACTAAAATCGCTTGAAATCTCCACAAGCAAATTACACAAAAAGAGTCTTTCAAAACTGCTGTGTCTAAAGGAAGGTTAAACACTGTGAGTTGAATACACACAACACAAAGAAGTTACTGAGAATTCTTATGTCTAGCATTCTATGAAGAAATCCCGTTTCCAACGAAGGCCTCAAAGAGGTCCAAATATCCACTTGCAGACTTTACAAACAGAGTGTTTCCAAACTGCTCTATGAAGAGTAAGGTTAAACACCGTGAGGTGAATGCACACATCACAATGTGGTTTCTCAGAATCATTCTGTCTTCTTTTTATACGAAGATATTTCCTTTTCTACCATTGGCCTCATTTCGCTTGAAATCTCCACACGCAAATTCCAGAAAAAGAGTGTTTCAAATCGGCTCTGTCTAAAAGATGGTTCAACTCTGTGAGTTGAATAAACAGAACAGAAAGAAGTTACTGAGAATTCTTCTGTCTAGCATTATATGAAAAAATCCCGTTTCCAACGAAGGCCTCAAAGAGATCCAAATATCCACTTGCAGACGTTAGAAACAGAGTGTTTTCAAACTGCTCTATGAAAAGAAAGGTTAAAATCTGTGAGCTGAATGCACACATCACAAAGCAGTTTCACAGAATGATTCTGTCTTGTTTTTGTACGAAGATATTTCCTTTTCTACCATTGACCTCGAAGCGCTTGAAATCTCCACTTGCAAAATCCACAAAAAGAGAGTTTCAAATCTGCTCTGTCTAAAGAAAGTTCAACTCTGTGAGTTGAATACACACAACCCAAAAGTGTTACAGAGAATTCTTCTGTCTAGCATTCTATGAAGAAATCCCGTTTCCAACGAAGGCCTCAAAGAGGTCCAAATATCCACTTGCAGACTTTACAAACTGAGTGTTTCCAAACTGCTCTATGAAAAGAAAGGTTAAACTCTGTGAGTTGAACGCACACATAAGAAATTAGTTTCTGAGAATGATTCTGTCTAGTTTTTATTGGAAGATATCTCCTTTTCTATGAACGGCCTCAAATCGCTTGAAATCTCCACAAGCAAATTACACAAAAAGAGTCTTTCAAAACTGCTGTGTCTAAAGGAAGGTTCAACACTGTGAGTTGAATACACACAACACAAAGAAGTTACGGAGAATTCTTCTGTCTAGCATTATATGAAGAAATCCCGTTTCCAACGAAGGCCTCAAACAGGTCCAAATATCCACTTGCAGACCTTACAAACAGAGTGTTTCCAAACTGCTCTGTGAAAAGAAAGGTTAAACTCTGTGAGTTGAACGCACACATAAGAAATTAGTTTCTGAGAATGATTCTGTTTAGTTTTTATTGGAAGATATTTCCTTTTCTATGAACGGCCTCAAATCGCTTGAAATCTCCAAAAGCAAATTACACAAAAAGAGTGTCTCAAAACTGCTGTGTCTAAAGCAAGGTTCAACATTGTAAGTTGAATACGCACAACACAAAGAAGTTACTGAGAATTCTTATGTCTAGCATTCTATGAAGAAATCCCGTTTCCAACGAAGGCCTCAAAGAGGTCCAAATATCCACTTGCAGACTTTGCAAACAGAGTGTTTCCAAACTGCTCTATGAAGAGTAAGGTTAAATTCCGTGAGGTGAATGCACACATCACAATGTGTTTTCTCAGAATCATTCTGTCTTCTTTTTATACGAAGATATTTCCTTTTCTGCCATTGGCCTCATTTCGCTTGAAATCTACACCCGCAAATTCCAGAAAAAGAGTGTTTCAAATCGGCTCTGTCTAAAAGATGGTTCAACTCTGTGAGTTGAATAAACAGAACAGAAAGAAGTTACTGAGAATTCTTCTGTCTAGCATTATATGAAAAAATCCCGTTTCCAATGAAGGCCTCAAAGAGATCCAAATATCCACTTGCAGACGTTAGAAACAGAGTGTTTTCAAACTGCTCTATGAAAAGAAAGGTTAAACTCTGTGAGATGAATGCACACATCACAAAGCAGTTTCTCAGAATGATTCTGTCTTGTTTTTATACGAAGATATTTCCTTTTCTACCATTGACCTCGAAGCGCTTGATATCTCCACTTGCAAAATGCACAAAAAGAGAGTTTCAAATCTGCTCTGTCTAAAGAAAGTTCAACTCTGTGAGTTGAATACACACAACCCAAAAATGTTACTGAGAATTCTTCTGTCTAGCATTCTATGAATAAATCCCGTTTCCAACGAAGGCCTCAAACAGTTCCAAATATCCACTTGCAGACTTTACAAACAGAGTGTTTCCAAACTGCTCTATGAAGAGAAAGGTTAAACTCTGTGCGTTGAACGCACACATAAGAAATTAGTTTCTGAGAATGATTCTCTCTAGTTTTTATTGGAAGATATTTCCTTTTCTATGAACGGACTAAAATCGCTTGAAATCTCCACAAGCAAATTACACAAAAAGAGTCTTTCAAAACTGCTGTGTCTAAAGGAAGGTTCAACACTGTGAGTTGAATACACACAACACAAAGAAGTTACTGAGAATTCTTCTGTCTAGCATTATATGAAGAAATCCCGTTTCCAACGAAGGCCTCAAACAGGTTCAAATATCCACTTGCAGACCTTACAAACAGAGTTTTTCCAAACTGCTCTGTGAAAAGAAAGGTTAAACTCTGTGAGTTGAACGCACACATAAGAAATTAGTTTCTGAGAATGATTCTGTCTAGTTTTTATTGGAAGATATTTCCTTTTCTATGAACGGACTAAAATCGCTTGAAATCTCCACAAGCAAATTACACAAAAAGAGTCTTTCAAAACTGCTGTGTCTAAAGGAAGGTTAAACACTGTGAGTTGAATACACACAACACAAAGAAGTTACTGAGAATTCTTATGTCTAGCATTCTACGAAGAAATCCCGTTTCCAACGAAGGCCTCAAAGAGGTCCAAATATCCACTTGCAGACTTTACAAACAGAGTGTTTCCAAACTGCTCTATGAAGAGTAAGGTTAAACTCCGTGAGGTGAATGCACACATCACAATGTGGTTTCTCAGAATCATTCTGTCTTCTTTTTATACGAAGATATTTCCTTTTCTACCATTGGCCTCATTTCGCTTGAAATCTCCACACGCAAATTCCAGAAAAAGAGTGTTTCAAATCGGCTCTGTCTAAAAGATGGTTCAACTCTGTGAGTTGAATAAACAGAACAGAAAGAAGTTACTGAGAATTCTTCTGTCTAGCATTATATTAAAAAAATCCCGTTTCCAACGAAGGCCTCAAAGAGATCCAAATATCCACTTGCAGACGTTAGAAACAGAGTGTTTTCAAACTGCTCTATGAAAAGAAAGGTTAAAATCTGTGAGCTGAATGCACACATCACAAAGCAGTTTCACAGAATGATTCTGTCTTGTTTGTGTACGAAGATATTTCCTTTTCTACCATTGACCTCGAAGCGCTTGAAATCTCCACTTGCAAAATCCACAAAAAGAGAGTTTCAAATCTGCTCTGTCTAAAGAAAGTTCAACTCTGTGAGTTGAATACACACAACCCAAAAGTGTTACTGAGAATTCTTCTGTCTAGCATTCTATGAAGAAATCCCGTTTCCAACGAAGGCCTCAAAGAGGTCCAAATATCCACTTGCAGACTTTACAAACTGAGTGTTTCCAAACTGCTCTATGAAAAGAAAGGTTAAACTCTGTGAGTTGAACGCACACATAAGAAATTAGTTTCTGAGAATGATTCTGTCTAGTTTTTATTGGAAGATATCTCCTTTTCTATGAACGGCCTCAAATCGCTTGAAATCTCCACAAGCAAATTACACAAAAAGAGTCTTTCAAAACTGCTGTGTCTAAAGGAAGGTTCAACACTGTGAGTTGAATACACACAATACAAAGAAGTTACTGAGAATTCTTCTGTCTAGCATTATATGAAGTAATCCCGTTTCCAACGAAGGCCTCAAACAGGTCCAAATATCCACTTGCAGACCTTACAAACAGAGTGTTTCCAAACTGCTCTGTGAAAAGAAAGGTTAAACTCTGTGAGTTGAACGCACACATAAGAAATTAGTTTCTGAGAATGATTCTGTCTAGTTTTTATTGGAAGATATTTCCTTTTCTATGAACGGACTAAAATCGCTTGAGATCTCCACAAGCAAATTACACAAAAAGAGTCTTTCAAAACTGCTCTGTCTAAAGGAAGGTTAAACACTGTGAGTTGAATACACACAACACAAAGAAGTTACAGAGAATTCTTCTGTCTAGCATTCTATGAAGAAATCCCGTTTCCAACGAAGGCCTCAAAGAGGTCCAAATATCCACTTGGAGACTTTACAAACAGAGTGTTTCCAAACTGCTCTGTGAAGAGAAAGGTTAAACTCCGTGAGCTGAATGCACACGTCACAAAGTAGTTTCTCAGAATCATTCTGTCTTCTTATTATACGAAGATATTTCCTTTTCTACCATTGGCCTCAATTCGCTGGAAATCTCCACACGCAAATTCCAGAAAAAGAGTGATTCAAATCGGTTCAGTCTAAAAGATGGTTCAACTCTGTGAGTTGAAGAAACAGAACACAAAGAAGTTACTTAGAATTCTTCTGTCTAGCATTATATGAAAAAATCCCGTTTCCAACGAATGCCTCAAAGAGGTCCAAATATCCACTTGCAGACGTTAGAAACAGAGTGTTTCCAAACTGCTCTATGAAAAGAAAGGTTAAACTCTGTGAGCTGAATGCACACATCACAAAGCAGTTTCTCAGAATGATTCTGTCTTGTTTTTGTACGAAGATATTTCCTTTTCTACCATTGACCTCGAAGCGCTTGAAATCTCCACTTGCAAAATCCACAGAAAGAGAGTTTCAAATCTGCTCTGTCTAAAGAAAGTTCAACTCTGTGAGTTGAATACACACAACCCAAAAGTGTTACTGAGAATTCTTCTGTCTAGCATTCTATGAAGAAATCCCGTTTCCAACGAAGGCCTCAAAGAGGTCCAAATATCCACTTGCAGACTTTACAAACTGAGTGTTTCCAAACTGCTCTATGAAAAGAAAGGTTAAACTCTGTGAGTTGAACGCACACATAAGAAATTAGTTTCTGAGAAGGATTCTGTCTAGTTTTTATTGGAAGATATTTCCTTTTCTATGAACGGCCTCAAATCGCTTGAAATCTCCACAAGCAAATTACACAAAAAGAGTCTTTCAAAACTGCTGTGTCTAAAGGAAGGTTCAACACTGTGAGTTGAATACACACAACACAAAGAAGTTACTGAGAATTCTTCTGTCTAGCATTATATGAAGAAATCCCGTTTCCAACGAAGGCCTCAAACAGGTCCAAATATCCACTTGCAGACCTTACAAACAGAGTTTTTCCAAACTGCTCTGTGAAAAGAAAGGTTAAACTCTGTGAGTTGAACGCACACATAAGAAATTAGTTTCTGAGAATGATTCTGTCTAGTTTTTATTGGAAGATATTTCCTTTTCTATGAACGGACTAAAATCGCTTGAAATCTCCACAAGCAAATTACACAAAAAGAGTCTTTCAAAACTGCTGTGTCTAAAGGAAGGTTAAACACTGTGAGTTGAATACACACAACACAAAGAAGTTACTGAGAATTCTTATGTCTAGCATTCTATGAAGAAATCCCGTTTCCAACGAAGGCCTCAAAGAGGTCCAAATATCCACTTGCAGACTTTACAAACAGAGTGTTTCCAAACTGCTCTATGAAGAGTAAGGTTAAACACCGTGAGGTGAATGCACACATCACAATGTGGTTTCTCAGAATCATTCTGTCTTCTTTTTATACGAAGATATTTCCTTTTCTACCATTGGCCTCATTTCGCTTGAAATCTCCACACGCAAATTCCAGAAAAAGAGTGTTTCAAATCGGCTCTGTCTAAAAGATGGTTCAACTCTGTGAGTTGAATAAACAGAACAGAAAGAAGTTACTGAGAATTCTTCTGTCTAGCATTATATGAAAAAATCCCGTTTCCAACGAAGGCCTCAAAGAGATCCAAATATCCACTTGCAGACGTTAGAAACAGAGTGTTTTCAAACTGCTCTATGAAAAGAAAGGTTAAAATCTGTGAGCTGAATGCACACATCACAAAGCAGTTTCACAGAATGATTCTGTCTTGTTTTTGTACGAAGATATTTCCTTTTCTACCATTGACCTCGAAGCGCTTGAAATCTCCACTTGCAAAATCCACAAAAAGAGAGTTTCAAATCTGCTCTGTCTAAAGAAAGTTCAACTCTGTGAGTTGAATACACACAACCCAAAAGTGTTACAGAGAATTCTTCTGTCTAGCATTCTATGAAGAAATCCCGTTTCCAACGAAGGCCTCAAAGAGGTCCAAATATCCACTTGCAGACTTTACAAACTGAGTGTTTCCAAACTGCTCTATGAAAAGAAAGGTTAAACTCTGTGAGTTGAACGCACACATAAGAAATTAGTTTCTGAGAATGATTCTGTCTAGTTTTTATTGGAAGATATCTCCTTTTCTATGAACGGCCTCAAATCGCTTGAAATCTCCACAAGCAAATTACACAAAAAGAGTCTTTCAAAACTGCTGTGTCTAAAGGAAGGTTCAACACTGTGAGTTGAATACACACAACACAAAGAAGTTACGGAGAATTCTTCTGTCTAGCATTATATGAAGTAATCCCGTTTCCAACGAAGGCCTCAAACAGGTCCAAATATCCACTTGCAGACCTTACAAACAGAGTGTTTCCAAACTGCTCTGTGAAAAGAAAGGTTAAACTCTGTGAGTTGAACGCACACATAAGAAATTAGTTTCTGAGAATGATTCTGTTTAGTTTTTATTGGAAGATATTTCCTTTTCTATGAACGGCCTCAAATCGCTTGAAATCTCCAAAAGCAAATTACACAAAAAGAGTGTCTCAAAACTGCTGTGTCTAAAGCAAGGTTCAACATTGTAAGTTGAATACGCACAACACAAAGAAGTTACTGAGAATTCTTATGTCTAGCATTCTATGAAGAAATCCCGTTTCCAACGAAGGCCTCAAAGAGGTCCAAATATCCACTTGCAGACTTTGCAAACAGAGTGTTTCCAAACTGCTCTATGAAGAGTAAGGTTAAATTCCGTGAGGTGAATGCACACATCACAATGTGTTTTCTCAGAATCATTCTGTCTTCTTTTTATACGAAGATATTTCCTTTTCTGCCATTGGCCTCATTTCGCTTGAAATCTACACCCGCAAATTCCAGAAAAAGAGTGTTTCAAATCGGCTCTGTCTAAAAGATGGTTCAACTCTGTGAGTTGAATAAACAGAACAGAAAGAAGTTACTGAGAATTCTTCTGTCTAGCATTATATGAAAAAATCCCGTTTCCAATGAAGGCCTCAAAGAGATCCAAATATCCACTTGCAGACGTTAGAAACAGAGTGTTTTCAAACTGCTCTATGAAAAGAAAGGTTAAACTCTGTGAGATGAATGCACACATCACAAAGCAGTTTCTCAGAATGATTCTGTCTTGTTTTTATACGAAGATATTTCCTTTTCTACCATTGACCTCGAAGCGCTTGATATCTCCACTTGCAAAATGCACAAAAAGAGAGTTTCAAATCTGCTCTGTCTAAAGAAAGTTCAACTCTGTGAGTTGAATACACACAACCCAAAAATGTTACTGAGAATTCTTCTGTCTAGCATTCTATGAATAAATCCCGTTTCCAACGAAGGCCTCAAACAGTTCCAAATATCCACTTGCAGACTTTACAAACAGAGTGTTTCCAAACTGCTCTATGAAAAGAAAGGTTAAACTCTGTGAGTTGAACGCACACATAAGAAATTAGTTTCTGAGAATGATTCTGTCTAGTTTTTATTGGAAGATATCTCCTTTTCTATGAACGGCCTCAAATCGCTTGAAATCTCCACAAGCAAATTACACAAAAAGAGTCTTTCAAAACTGCTGTGTCTAAAGGAAGGTTCAACACTGTGAGTTGAATACACACAACACAAAGAAGTTACGGAGAATTCTTCTGTCTAGCATTATATGAAGTAATCCCGTTTCCAACGAAGGCCTCAAACAGGTCCAAATATCCACTTGCAGACCTTACAAACAGAGTGTTTCCAAACTGCTCTGTGAAAAGAAAGGTTAAACTCTGTGAGTTGAACGCACACATAAGAAATTAGTTTCTGAGAATGATTCTGTTTAGTTTTTATTGGAAGATATTTCCTTTTCTATGAACGGCCTCAAATCGCTTGAAATCTCCAAAAGCAAATTACACAAAAAGAGTGTCTCAAAACTGCTGTGTCTAAAGCAAGGTTCAACATTGTAAGTTGAATACGCACAACACAAAGAAGTTACTGAGAATTCTTATGTCTAGCATTCTATGAAGAAATCCCGTTTCCAACGAAGGCCTCAAAGAGGTCCAAATATCCACTTGCAGACTTTGCAAACAGAGTGTTTCCAAACTGCTCTATGAAGAGTAAGGTTAAATTCCGTGAGGTGAATGCACACATCACAATGTGTTTTCTCAGAATCATTCTGTCTTCTTTTTATACGAAGATATTTCCTTTTCTGCCATTGGCCTCATTTCGCTTGAAATCTACACCCGCAAATTCCAGAAAAAGAGTGTTTCAAATCGGCTCTGTCTAAAAGATGGTTCAACTCTGTGAGTTGAATAAACAGAACAGAAAGAAGTTACTGAGAATTCTTCTGTCTAGCATTATATGAAAAAATCCCGTTTCCAATGAAGGCCTCAAAGAGATCCAAATATCCACTTGCAGACGTTAGAAACAGAGTGTTTTCAAACTGCTCTATGAAAAGAAAGGTTAAACTCTGTGAGATGAATGCACACATCACAAAGCAGTTTCTCAGAATGATTCTGTCTTGTTTTTATACGAAGATATTTCCTTTTCTACCATTGACCTCGAAGCGCTTGATATCTCCACTTGCAAAATGCACAAAAAGAGAGTTTCAAATCTGCTCTGTCTAAAGAAAGTTCAACTCTGTGAGTTGAATACACACAACCCAAAAATGTTACTGAGAATTCTTCTGTCTAGCATTCTATGAATAAATCCCGTTTCCAACGAAGGCCTCAAACAGTTCCAAATATCCACTTGCAGACTTTACAAACAGAGTGTTTCCAAACTGCTCTATGAAAAGAAAGGTTAAACTCTGTGAGTTGAACGCACACATAAGAAATTGGTTTCTGAGAATGATTCTGTCTAGTTTTTATTGGAAGATATTTCCTTTTCTATGAACGGCCTCAAATCGCTTGAAATCTCCACAAGAAAATTACACAAAAAGAGTCTTTCAAAACTGCTGTGTCTAAAGGAAGGTTCAACACTGTGAGTTGAATACACACAACACAAAGAAGTTACTGAGAATTCTTCTGTCTAGCATTATATGAAGAAATCCCGTTTCCAACGAAGGCCTCAAACAGGTCCAAATATCCACTTGCAGACTTTACAAATAGTGTGTTTCCAAACAGCTCTATGAAAAGAAAGGTTAAACACTGTGAGTTGAATGCACACATAAGAAATTAGTTTCTGAGAATGATTCTGTCTAGTTTTTATTGGAAGATATTTCCTTTTCTATGAACGGCCTCAAATCGCTTGAAATCTCCACAAGCAAATTACACAAAAAGAGTCTTTCGAAACTGCTGTGTCTAAAGGAAGGTTCAACACTGTGAGATGAATGCACACAACACAAAGAAGTTACTGAGAATTCTTCTGTCTAGCATTATATGAAGAAACCCTGTTTCCAACGAAGGCCTCAAAGAGGTCCAAATATCCACTTGCAGACTTTACAAACAGAGTGTTTCCAAACTGCTCTATGAAGAGAAAGGTTAAACTCTGTGCGTTGAACGCACACATAAGAAATTAGTTTCTGAGAATGATTCTCTCTAGTTTTTATTGGAAGATATTTCCTTTTCTATGAACGGCCTCAAATCGCTTGAAATCTCCACAAGCAAATTACACAAAAAGAGTCTTTCAAAACTGCTGTGTCTAAAGGAAGGTTCAACACTGTGAGTTGAATACACACAACACAAAGAAGTTACTGAGAATTCTTCTGTCTAGCATTATATGAAGAAATCCCGTTTCCAACGAAGGCCTCAAACAGGTTCAAATATCCACTTGCAGACCTTACAAACAGAGTTTTTCCAAACTGCTCTGTGAAAAGAAAGGTTAAACTCTGTGAGTTGAACGCACACATAAGAAATTAGTTTCTGAGAATGATTCTGTCTAGTTTTTATTGGAAGATATTTCCTTTTCTATGAACGGACTAAAATCGCTTGAAATCTCCACAAGCAAATTACACAAAAAGAGTCTTTCAAAACTGCTGTGTCTACAGGAAGGTTAAACACTGTGAGTTGAATACACACAACACAAAGAAGTTACTGAGAATTCTTATGTCTAGCATTCTACGAAGAAATCCCGTTTCCAACGAAGGCCTC
Source organism: Pan troglodytes (assembly GCF_028858775.2). Classification (NCBI taxonomy): domain Eukaryota; kingdom Metazoa; phylum Chordata; class Mammalia; order Primates; family Hominidae; genus Pan; species Pan troglodytes. The sequence continues at coordinate 80,799,358 of NC_072401.2, forward strand.
AAAGAGGTCCAAATATCCACTTGCAGACTTTACAAACAGAGTGTTTCCAAACTGCTCTATGAAGAGTAAGGTTAAACTCCGTGAGGTGAATGCACACATCACAATGTGGTTTCTCAGAATCATTCTGTCTTCTTTTTATACGAAGATATTTCCTTCTCTACCATTGGCCTCATTTCGCTTGAAATCTCCACACGCAAATTCCAGAAAAAGAGTGTTTCAAATCGGCTCTGTCTAAAAGATGGTTCAACTCTGTGAGTTGTATAAACAGAACAGAAAGAAGTTACTGAGAATTCTTCTGTCTAGCATTATATGAAAAAATCCCGTTTCCAACGAAGGCCTCAAAGAGATCCAAATATCCACTTGCAGACGTTAGAAACAGAGTGTTTCCAAACTGCTCTATGAAAAGAAAGGTTAAAATCTGTGAGCTGAATGCACACATCACAAAGCAGTTTCACAGAATGATTCTGTCTTGTTTGTGTACGAAGATATTTCCTTTTCTACCATTGACCTCGAAGCGCTTGAAATCTCCACTTGCAAAATCCACAAAAAGAGAGTTTCAAATCTGCTCTGTCTAAAGAAAGTTCAACTCTGTGAGTTGAATACACACAACCCAAAAGTGTTACAGAGAATTCTTCTGTCTAGCATTCTATGAAGAAATCCCGTTTCCAACGAAGGCCTCAAAGAGGTCCAAATATCCACTTGCAGACTTTACAAACTGAGTGTTTCCAAACTGCTCTATGAAAAGAAAGGTTAAACTCTGTGAGTTGAACGCACACATAAGAAATTAGTTTCTGAGAATGATTCTGTCTAGTTTTTATTGGAAGATATCTCCTTTTCTATGAACGGCCTCAAATCGCTTGAAATCTCCACAAGCAAATTACACAAAAAGAGTCTTTCAAAACTGCTGTGTCTAAAGGGAGGTTCAACACTGTGAGTTGAATACACACAACACAAAGAAGTTACTGAGAATTCTTCTGTCTAGCATTATATGAAGTAATCCCGTTTCCAACGAAGGCCTCAAACAGGTCCAAATATCCACTTGCAGACCTTACAAACAGAGTGTTTCCAAACTGCTCTGTGAAAAGAAAGGTTAAACTCTGTGAGTTGAACGCACACATAAGAAATTAGTTTCTGAGAATGATTCTGTTTAGTTTTTATTGGAAGATATTTCCTTTTCTATGAACGGCCTCAAATCGCTTGAAATCTCCACAAGCAAATTACACAAAAAGAGTGTCTCAAAACTGCTGTGTCTAAAGCAAGGGTCAACATTGTAAGTTGAATACGCACAACACAAAGAAGTTACTGAGAATTCTTATGTCTAGCATTCTATGAAGAAATCCCGTTTCCAATGAAGGCCTCAAAGAGGTCCATATATCCACTTGCAGACTTTGCAAACAGAGTGTTTCCAAACTGCTCTATGAAGAGTAAGGTTAAATTCCGGGAGGTGAATGCACACATCACAATGTGTTTTCTCAGAATCATTCTGTCTTCTTTTTATACGAAGATATTTCCTTTTCTACCTTTGGCCTCATTTCGCTTGAAATCTCCACACGCAAATTCCAGAAAAAGAGTGATTCAAATCGGTTCACTCTAAAAGATGGTTCAACTCTGTGAGTTGAATAAACAGAACACAAAGAAGTTACTTAGAATTCTTCTGTCTAGCATTATATGAAAAAATCCCGTTTCCAACGAATGCCTCAAAGAGGTCCAAATATCCACTTGCAGACGTTAGAAACAGAGTGTTTCCAAACTGCTCTATGAAAAGAAAGGTTAAACTCTGTGAGCTGAATGCACACATCACAAAGCAGTTTCTCAGAATGATTCTGTCTTGTTTTTGTACGAAGATATTTCCTTTTCTACCATTGACCTCGAAGCGCTTGAAATCTCCACTTGCAAAATCCACAGAAAGAGAGTTTCAAATCTGCTCTGTCTAAAGAAAGTTCAACTCTGTGAGTTGAATACACACAACCCAAAAGTGTTACTGAGAATTCTTCTGTCTAGCATTCTATGAAGAAATCCCGTTTCCAACGAAGGCCTCAAAGAGGTCCAAATATCCACTTGCAGACCTTACAAACTGAGTGTTTCCAAACTGCTCTATGAAGAGTAAGGTTAAACTCCGTGAGGTGAATGCACACATCACAATGTGGTTTCTCAGAATCATTCTGTCTTCTTTTTATACGAAGATATTTCCTTTTCTACCATTGGCCTCATATCGCTTGAAATCTCCACACGCAAATTCCAGAAAAAGAGTGTTTCAAATCGGCTCTGTCTAAAAGATGGTTCAACTCTGTGAGTTGAATAAACAGAACAGAAAGAAGTTACTGAGAATTCTTCTGTCTAGCATTATATGAAAAAATCCCGTTTCCTACGAATGCCTCAAAGAGGTCCAAATATCCACTTGCAGACGTTGGAAACAGAGTGTTTCCAAACTGCTCTATGAAAAGAAAGGTTAAACTCTGTGAGCTGAATGCACACATCACAAAGCAGTTTCTCAGAATGATTCTGTCTTGTTTTTGTACGAAGATATTTCCTTTTCTACCATTGACCTCGAAGCGCTTGAAATCTCCACTTGCAAAATCCACAGAAAGAGAGTTTCAAATCTGCTCTGTCTAAAGAAAGTTCAACTCTGTGAGTTGAATACACACAACCCAAAAGTGTTACTGAGAATTCTTCTGTCTAGCATTCTATGAAGAAATCCCGTTTCCAACGAAGGCCTCAAAGAGGTCCAAATATCCACTTGCAGACTTTACAAACTGAGTGTTTCCAAACTGCTCTATGAAAAGAAAGGTTAAACTCTGTGAGTTGAACGCACACATAAGAAATTAGTTTCTGAGAAGGATTCTGTCTAGTTTTTATTGGAAGATATTTCCTTTTCTATGAACGGCCTCAAATCGCTTGAAATCTCCACAAGAAAATTACACAAAAAGAGTCTTTCAAAACTGCTGTGTCTAAAGGAAGGTTCAACACTGTGAGTTGAATACACACAACACAAAGAAGTTACTGAGAATTCTTCTGTCTAGCATTATATGAAGAAATCCCGTTTCCAACGAAGGCCTCAAACAGGTCCAAATATCCACTTGCAGACCTTACAAACAGAGTTTTTCCAAACTGCTCTGTGAAAAGAAAGGTTAAACTCTGTGAGTTGAACGCACACATAAGAAATTAGTTTCTGAGAATGATTCTGTCTAGTTTTTATTGGAAGATATTTCCTTTTCTATGAACGGACTAAAATCGCTTGAAATCTCCACAAGCAAATTACACAAAAAGAGTCTTTCAAAACTGCTGTGTCTAAAGGAAGGTTAAACACTGTGAGTTGAATACACACAACACAAAGAAGTTACTGAGAATTCTTATGTCTAGCATTCTATGAAGAAATCCCGTTTCCAACGAAGGCCTCAAAGAGGTCCAAATATCCACTTGCAGACTTTACAAACAGAGTGTTTCCAAACTGCTCTATGAAGAGTAAGGTTAAACACCGTGAGGTGAATGCACACATCACAATGTGGTTTCTCAGAATCATTCTGTCTTCTTTTTATACGAAGATATTTCCTTTTCTACCATTGGCCTCATTTCGCTTGAAATCTCCACACGCAAATTCCAGAAAAAGAGTGTTTCAAATCGGCTCTGTCTAAAAGATGGTTCAAATCTGTGAGTTGAATAAACAGAACAGAAAGAAGTTACTGAGAATTCTTCTGTCTAGCATTATATGAAAAAATCCCGTTTCCAACGAAGGCCTCAAAGAGATCCAAATATCCACTTGCAGACGTTAGAAACAGAGTGTTTTCAAACTGCTCTATGAAAAGAAAGGTTAAAATCTGTGAGCTGAATGCACACATCACAAAGCAGTTTCACAGAATGATTCTGTCTTGTTTTTGTACGAAGATATTTCCTTTTCTACCATTGACCTCGAAGCGCTTGAAATCTCCACTTGCAAAATCCACAAAAAGAGAGTTTCAAATCTGCTCTGTCTAAAGAAAGTTCAACTCTGTGAGTTGAATACACACAACCCAAAAGTGTTACAGAGAATTCTTCTGTCTAGCATTCTATGAAGAAATCCCGTTTCCAACGAAGGCCTCAAAGAGGTCCAAATATCCACTTGCAGACTTTACAAACTGAGTGTTTCCAAACTGCTCTATGAAAAGAAAGGTTAAACTCTGTGAGTTGAACGCACACATAAGAAATTAGTTTCTGAGAATGATTCTGTCTAGTTTTTATTGGAAGATATCTCCTTTTCTATGAACGGCCTCAAATCGCTTGAAATCTCCACAAGCAAATTACACAAAAAGAGTCTTTCAAAACTGCTGTGTCTAAAGGAAGGTTCAACACTGTGAGTTGAATACACACAATACAAAGAAGTTACTGAGAATTCTTCTGTCTAGCATTATATGAAGTAATCCCGTTTCCAACGAAGCCTCAAACAGGTCCAAATATCCACTTGCAGACCTTACAAACAGAATGTTTCCAAACTGCTCTGTGAAAAGAAAGGTTAAACTCTGTGAGTTGAACGCACACATAAGAAATTAGTTTCTGAGAATGATTCTGTTTAGTTTTTATTGGAAGATATTTCCTTTTCTATGAACGGCCTCAAATCGCTTGAAATCAACACAAGCAAATTACACAAAAAGAGTCTTTTAAAACTGCTGTGTCTAAAGGAAGGTTCAACACTGTGAGTTGAATACACACAACACAAAGAAGTTACTGAGAATTCTTATGTCTAGCATTCTATGAAGAAATCCCGTTTCCAACGAAGGCCTCAAAGAGGTCCAAATATCCACTTGCAGACTTTACAAACAGAGTGTTTCCAAACTGCTCTATGAAAAGAAAGGTTAAACTCTGTGAGTTGAACGCACACATAGGAAATTGGTTTCTGAGAATGATTCTGTCTAGTTTTTATTGGAAGATATTTCCTTTTCTATGAACGGCCTCAAATCGCTTGAAATCTCCACAAGAAAATTACACAAAAAGAGTCTTTCAAAACTGCTGTGTCTAAAGGAAGGTTAAACACTGTGAGTTGAATACACACAACACAAAGAAGTTACTGAGAATTCTTCTGTCTAGCATTATATGAGGAAATCCCGTTTCCAACGAAGGCCTCAAACAGGTCCAAATATCCACTTGCAGACTTTACAAACAGTGTGTTTCCAAACAGCTCTATGAAAAGAAAGGTTAAACACTGTGAGTTGAATGCACACATAAGAAATTAGTTTCTGAGAATGATTCTGTCTAGTTTTTATTGGAAGATATTTCCTTTTCTATGAACGGCCTCAAATCGCTTGAAATCTCCACAAGCAAATTACACAAAAAGAGTCTTTCGAAACTGCTGTGTCTAAAGGAAGGTTCAACACTGTGAGATGAATGCACACAACACAAAGAAGTTACTGAGAATTCTTCTGTCTAGCATTATATGAAGAAACCCTGTTTCCAACGAAGGCCTCAAAGAGGTCCAAATATCCACTTGCAGACTTTACAAACAGAGTGTTTCCAAACTGCTCTATGAAGAGAAAGGTTAAACTCTGTGCGTTGAACGCACACATAAGAAATTAGTTTCTGAGAATGATTCTCTCTAGTTTTTATTGGAAGATATTTCCTTTTCTATGAACGGCCTCAAATCGCTTGAAATCTCCACAAGCAAATTACACAAAAAGAGTCTTTCAAAACTGCTGTGTCTAAAGGAAGGTTCAACACTGTGAGTTGAATACACACAACACAAAGAAGTTACTGAGAATTCTTCTGTCTAGCATTATATGAAGAAATCCCGTTTCCAACGAAGGCCTCAAACAGGTCCAAATATCCACTTGCAGACCTTACAGAGTTTTTCCAAACTGCTCTGTGAAAAGAAAGGTTAAACTCTGTGAGTTGAACGCACACATAAGAAATTAGTTTCTGAGAATGATTCTGTCTAGTTTTTATTGGAAGATATTTCCTTTTCTATGAACGGACTAAAATCGCTTGAAATCTCCACAAGCAAATTACACAAAAAGAGTCTTTCAAAACTGCTGTGTCTAAAGGAAGGTTAAACACTGTGAGTTGAATACACACAACACAAAGAAGTTACTGAGAATTCTTATGTCTAGCATTCTATGAAGAAATCCCGTTTCCAACGAAGGCCTCAAAGAGGTCGAAATATCCACTTGCAGACTTTACAGAGTGTTTGCAAACTGCTCTATGAAGAGTAAGGTTAAACTCCGTGAGGTGAATGCACACATCACAATGTGGTTTCTCAGAATCATTCTGTCTTCTTTTTATACGAAGATATTTCCTTTTCTACCATTGGCCTCATTTCGCTTGAAATCTCCACACGCAAATTCCAGAAAAAGAGTGTTTCAAATCGGCTCTGTCTAAAAGATGGTTCAACTCTGTGAGTTGAATAAACAGAACAGAAAGAAGTTACTGAGAATTCTTCTGTCTAGCATTATATGAAAAAATCCCGTTTCCAAGGAAGGCCTCAAAGAGATCCAAATATCCACTTGCAGACGTTAGAAACAGAGTGTTTTCAAACTGCTCTATGAAAAGAAAGGTTAAAATCTGTGAGCTGAATGCACACACCACAAAGCAGTTTCACAGAATGATTCTGTCTTGTTTTTGTACGAAGATATTTCCTTTTCTACCATTGACCTCGAAGCGCTTGAAATCTCCACTTGCAAAATCCACAAAAAGAGAGTTTCAAATCTGCTCTGTCTAAAGAAAGTTCAACTCTGTGAGTTGAATACACACAACCCAAAAGTGTTACTGAGAATTCTTCTGTCTAGCATTCTATGAAGAAATCCCGTTTCCAACGAAGGCCTCAAAGAGGTCCAAATATCCACTTGCAGACTTTACAAACTGAGTGTTTCCAAACTGCTCTATGAAAAGAAAGGTTAAACTCTGTGAGTTGAACGCACACATAAGAAATTAGTTTCTGAGAATGATTCTGTCTAGTTTTTATTGGAAGATATCTCCTTTTCTATGAACGGCCTCAAATCGCTTGAAATCTCCACAAGCAAATTACACAAAAAGAGTCTTTCAAAACTGCTGTGTCTAAAGGAAGGTTCAACACTGTGAGTTGAATACACACAACACAAAGAAGTTACTGAGAATTCTTCTGTCTAGCATTATATGAAGTAATCCCGTTTCCAACGAAGGCCTCAAACAGGTCCAAATATCCACTTGCAGACCTTACAAACAGAGTGTTTCCAAACTGCTCTGTGAAAAGAAAGGTTAAACTCTGTGAGTTGAACGCACACATAAGAAATTAGTTTCTGAGAATGATTCTGTTTAGTTTTTATTGGAAGATATTTCCTTTTCTATGAACGGCCTCAAATCGCTTGAAATCTCCACAAGCAAATTACACAAAAAGAGTGTCTCAAAACTGCTGTGTCTAAAGCAAGGTTCAACATTGTAAGTTGAATACGCACAACACAAAGAAGTTACTGAGAATTCTTATGTCTAGCATTCTATGAAGAAATCCCGTTTCCAACGAAGGCCTCAAAGAGGTCCAAATATCCACTTGCAGACTTTGCAAACAGAGTGTTTCCAAACTGCTCTATGAAGAGTAAGGTTAAATTCCGTGAGGTGAATGCACACATCACAATGTGTTTTCTCAGAATCATTCTGTCTTCTTTTTATACGAAGATATTTCCTTTTCTACCATTGGCCTCATTTCGCTTGAAATCTACACACGCAAATTCCAGAAAAAGAGTGTTTCAAATCGGCTCTGTCTAAAAGATGGTTCAAGTCTGTGAGTGGAATAAACAGAACAGAAAGAAGTTACTGAGAATTCTTCTGTCTAGCATTATATGAAAAAATCCCGTTTCCAATGAAGGCCTCAAAGAGATCCAAATATCCACTTGCAGACGTTAGAAACAGAGTGTTTTCAAACTGCTCTATGAAAAGAAAGGTTAAACTCTGTGAGATGAATGCACACATCACAAAGCAGTTTCTCAGAATGATTCTGTCTTGTTTTTATACGAAGATATTTCCTTTTCTACCATTGACCTCGAAGCGCTTGATATCTCCACTTGCAAAATGCACAAAAAGAGAGTTTCAAATCTGCTCTGTCTAAAGAAAGTTCAACTCTGTGAGTTGAATACACACAACCCAAAAATGTTACTGAGAATTCTTCTGTCTAGGATTCTATGAAGAAATCCCGTTTCCAACGAAGGCCTCAAACAGGTCCAAATATCCACTTGCAGACTTTACAAATAGTGTGTTTCCAAACAGCTCTATGAAAAGAAAGGTTAAACACTGTGAGTTGAATGCACACATAAGAAATTAGTTTCTGAGAATGATTCTGTCTAGTTTTTATTGGAAGATATTTCCTTTTCTATGAACGGCCTCAAATCGCTTGAAATCTCCACAAGCAAATTACACAAAAAGAGTCTTTCGAAACTGCTGTGTCTAAAGGAAGGTTCAACACCGTGAGATGAATGCACACAACACAAAGAAGTTACTGAGAATTCTTCTGTCTAGCATTATATGAAGAAACCCTGTTTCCAACGAAGGCCTCAAAGAGGTCCAAATATCCACTTGCAGACTTTACAAACAGAGTGTTTCCAAACTGCTCTATGAAGAGAAAGGTTAAACTCTGTGAGATGAACGCACACATAAGAAATTAGTTTCTGAGAATGATTCTCTCTAGTTTTTATTGGAAGATATTTCCTTTTCTATGAACGGCCTCAAATCGCTTGAAATCTCCATAAGCAAATTACACAAAAAGACTCTTTCAAAACTGCTGTGTCTAAAGGAAGGTTCAACACTGTGAGTTGAATACACACAACACAAAGAAGTTACTGAGAATTCTTATGTCTAGCATTATATGAAGAAATCCCGTTTCCAACGAAGGCCTCAAACAGGTCCAAATATCCACTTGCAGACCTTACAAACAGAGTTTTTCCAAACTGCTCTGTGAAAAGAAAGGTTAAACTCTGTGAGTCGAATGCACACATAAGAAATTAGTTTCTGAGAATGATTCTGTCTAGTTTTTATTGGAAGATATTTCCTTTTCTATGAACGGACTAAAATCGCTTGAAATCTCCACAAGCAAATTACACAAAAAGAGTCTTTCGAAACTGCTGTGTCTAAAGGAAGGTTAAACACTGTGAGTTGAATACACACAACACAAAGAAGTTACTGAGAATTCTTATGTCTAGCATTCTATGAAGAAATCCCGTTTCCAACGAAGGCCTCAAAGAGGTCGAAATATCCACTTGCAGACTTTACAAACAGAGTGTTTCCAAACTGCTCTATGAAGAGTAAGGTTAAACTCCGTGAGGTGAATGCACACATCACAATGTGGTTTCTCAGAATCATTCTGTCTTCTTTTTATACGAAGATATTTCCTTTTCTACCATTGGCCTCATTTCGCTTGAAATCTCCACACGCAAATTCCAGAAAAAGAGTGTTTCAAATCGGCTCTGTCTAAAAGATGGTTCAACTCTGTGAGTTGAATAAACAGAACAGAAAGAAGTTACTGAGAATTCTTCTGTCTAGCATTATATGAAAAAATCCCGTTTCCAAGGAAGGCCTCAAAGAGATCCAAATATCCACTTGCAGACGTTAGAAACAGAGTGTTTTCAAACTGCTCTATGAAAAGAAAGGTTAAAATCTGTGAGCTGAATGCACACACCACAAAGCAGTTTCACAGAATGATTCTGTCTTGTTTTTGTACGAAGATATTTCCTTTTCTACCATTGACCTCGAAGCGCTTGAAATCTCCACTTGCAAAATCCACAAAAAGAGAGTTTCAAATCTGCTCTGTCTAAAGAAAGTTCAACTCTGTGAGTTGAATACACACAACCCAAAAGTGTTACTGAGAATTCTTCTGTCTAGCATTCTATGAAGAAATCCCGTTTCCAACGAAGGCCTCAAAGAGGTCCAAATATCCACTTGCAGACTTTACAAACTGAGTGTTTCCAAACTGCTCTATGAAAAGAAAGGTTAAACTCTGTGAGTTGAACGCACACATAAGAAATTAGTTTCTGAGAATCATTCTGTCTAGTTTTTATTGGAAGATATCTCCTTTTCTATGAACGGCCTCAAATCGCTTGAAATCTCCACAAGCAAATTACACAAAAAGAGTCTTTCAAAACTGCTGTGTCTAAAGGAAGGTTCAACACTGTGAGTTGAATACACACAACACAAAGAAGTTACTGAGAATTCTTCTGTCTAGCATTATATGAAGTAATCCCGTTTCCAACGAAGGCCTCAAACAGGTCCAAATATCCACTTGCAGAACTTACAGAGTGTTTCCAACTGCTCTGTGAAAAGAAAGGTTAAACTCTGTGAGTTGAACGCACACATAAGAAATTAGTTTCTGAGAATGATTCTGTCTAGTTTTTATTGGAAGATATTTCCTTTTCTATGAACGGACTAAAATCGCTTGAAATCTCCACAAGCAAATTACACAAAAAGAGTCTTTCAAAACTGCTGTGTCTAAAGGAAGGTTAAACACTGTGAGTTGAATACACACAACACAAAGAAGTTACTGAGAATTCTTATGTCTAGCATTCTATGAAGAAATCCCGTTTCCAACGAAGGCCTCAAAGAGGTCGAAATATCCACTTGCAGACTTTACAAACAGAGTGTTTCCAAACTGCTCTATGAAGAGTAAGGTTAAACTCCGTGAGGTGAATGCACACATCACAATGTGGTTTCTCAGAATCATTCTGTCTTCTTTTTATACGAAGATATTTCCTTTTCTACCATTGGCCTCATTTCGCTTGAAATCTCCACACGCAAATTCCAGAAAAAGAGTGTTTCAAATCGGCTCTGTCTAAAAGATGGTTCAACTCTGTGAGTTGAATAAACAGAACAGAAAGAAGTTACTGAGAATTCTTCTGTCTAGCATTATATGAAAAAATCCCGTTTCCAAGGAAGGCCTCAAAGAGATCCAAATATCCACTTGCAGACGTTAGAAACAGAGTGTTTTCAAACTGCTCTATGAAAAGAAAGGTTAAAATCTGTGAGCTGAATGCACACACCACAAAGCAGTTTCACAGAATGATTCTGTCTTGTTTTTGTACGAAGATATTTCCTTTTCTACCATTGACCTCGAAGCGCTTGAAATCTCCACTTGCAAAATCCACAAAAAGAGAGTTTCAAATCTGCTCTGTCTAAAGAAAGTTCAACTCTGTGAGTTGAATACACACAACCCAAAAGTGTTACTGAGAATTCTTCTGTCTAGCATTCTATGAAGAAATCCCGTTTCCAACGAAGGCCTCAAAGAGGTCCAAATATCCACTTGCAGACTTTACAAACTGAGTGTTTCCAAACTGCTCTATGAAAAGAAAGGTTAAACTCTGTGAGTTGAACGCACACATAAGAAATTAGTTTCTGAGAATGATTCTGTCTAGTTTTTATTGGAAGATATCTCCTTTTCTATGAACGGCCTCAAATCGCTTGAAATCTCCACAAGCAAATTACACAAAAAGAGTCTTTCAAAACTGCTGTGTCTAAAGGAAGGTTCAACACTGTGAGTTGAATACACACAACACAAAGAAGTTACTGAGAATTCTTCTGTCTAGCATTATATGAAGTAATCCCGTTTCCAACGAAGGCCTCAAACAGGTCCAAATACCACTTGCAGACCTTACAAACAGAGTGTTTCCAAACTGCTCTGTGAAAAGAAAGGTTAAACTCTGTGAGTTGAACGCACACATAAGAAATTAGTTTCTGAGAATGATTCTGTTTAGTTTTTATTGGAAGATATTTCCTTTTCTATGAACGGCCTCAAATCGCTTGAAATCTCCACAAGCAAATTACACAAAAAGAGTGTCTCAAAACTGCTGTGTCTAAAGCAAGGTTCAACATTGTAAGTTGAATACGCACAACACAAAGAAGTTACTGAGAATTCTTATGTCTAGCATTCTATGAAGAAATCCCGTTTCCAACGAAGGCCTCAAAGAGGTCCAATTATCCACTTGCAGACTTTGCAAACAGAGTGTTTCCAAACTGCTCTATGAAGAGTAAGGTTAAATTCCGTGAGGTGAATGCACACATCACAATGTGGTTTCTCAGAATCATTCTGTCTTCTTTTTATACGAAGATATTTCCTTTTCTACCATTGGCCTCATTTCGCTTGAAATCTACACACGCAAATTCCAGAAAAAGAGTGTTTCAAATCGGCTCTGTCTAAAAGATGGTTCAACTCTGTGAGTTGAATAAACAGAACAGAAAGAAGTTACTGAGAATTCTTCTGTCTAGCATTATATGAAAAAATCCCGTTTCCAATGAAGGCCTCAAAGAGATCCAAATATCCACTTGCAGACGTTAGAAACAGAGTGTTTTCAAACTGCTCTATGAAAAGAAAGGTTAAACTCTGTGAGATGAATGCACACATCACAAAGCAGTTTCTCAGAATGATTCTGTCTTGTTTTTATACGAAGATATTTCCTTTTCTACCATTGACCTCGAAGCGCTTGATATCTCCACTTGCAAAATGCACAAAAAGAGAGTTTCAAATCTGCTCTGTCTAAAGAAAGTTCAACTCTGTGAGTTGAATACACACAACCCAAAAATGTTACTGAGAATTCTTCTGTCTAGCATTCTATGAATAAATCCCGTTTCCAACGAAGGCCTCAAACAGTTCCAAATATCCACTTGCAGACTTTACAAATAGAGTGTTTCCAAACTGCTCTATGAAAAGAAAGGTTAAACTCTGTGAGTTGAACGCACACATAAGAAATTGGTTTCTGAGAATGATTCTGTCTAGTTTTTATTGGAAGATATTTCCTTTTCTATGAACGGCCTCAAATCGCTTGAAATCTCCACAAGCAAATTACACAAAAAGAGTCTTTCGAAACTGCTGTGTCTAAAGGAAGGTTCAACACTGTGAGATGAATGCACACAACACAAAGAAGTTACTGAGAATTCTTCTGTCTAGCATTATATGAAGAAACCCTGTTTCCAACGAAGGCCTCAAAGAGGTCCAAATATCCACTTGCAGACTTTACAAACAGAGTGTTTCCAAACTGCTCTATGAAGAGAAAGGTTAAACTCTGTGAGATGAACGCACACATAAGAAATTAGTTTCTGAGAATGATTCTCTCTAGTTTTTATTGGAAGATATTTCCTTTTCTATGAACGGCCTCAAATCGCTTGAAATCTCCATAAGCAAATTACACAAAAAGACTCTTTCAAAACTGCTGTGTCTAAAGGAATGTTCAACACTGTGAGTTGAATACACACAACACAAAGAAGTTACTGAGAATTCTTATGTCTAGCATTATATGAAGAAATCCCGTTTCCAACGAAGGCCTCAAACAGGTCCAAATATCCACTTGCAGACCTTACAAACAGAGTGTTTCCAAACTGCTCTGTGAAAAGAAAGGTTAAACTCTGTGAGTCGAACGCACACATAAGAAATTAGTTTCTGAGAATGATTCTGTCTAGTTTTTATTGGAAGATATTTCCTTTTCTATGAACGGACTAAAATCGCTTGAAATCTCCACAAGCAAATTACACAAAAAGAGTCTTTCAAAACTGCTGTGTCTAAAGGAAGGTTAAACACTGTGAGTTGAATACACACAACACAAAGAAGTTACTGAGAATTCTTATGTCTAGCATTCTATGAAGAAATCCCGTTTCCAACGAAGGCCTCAAAGAGGTCGAAATATCCACTTGCAGACTTTACAAACAGAGTGTTTCCAAACTGCTCTATGAAGAGTAAGGTTAAACTCCGTGAGGTGAATGCACACATCACAATGTGGTTTCTCAGAATCATTCTGTCTTCTTTTTATACGAAGATATTTCCTTTTCTACCATTGGCCTCATTTCGCTTGAAATCTCCACACGCAAATTCCAGAAAAAGAGTGTTTCAAATCGGCTCTGTCTAAAAGATGGTTCAACTCTGTGAGTTGAATAAACAGAACAGAAAGAAGTTACTGAGAATTCTTCTGTCTAGCATTATATGAAAAAATCCCGTTTCCAAGGAAGGCCTCAAAGAGATCCAAATATCCACTTGCAGACGTTAGAAACAGAGTGTTTTCAAACTGCTCTATGAAAAGAAAGGTTAAAATCTGTGAGCTGAATGCACACACCACAAAGCAGTTTCACAGAATGATTCTGTCTTGTTTTTGTACGAAGATATTTCCTTTTCTACCATTGACCTCGAAGCGCTTGAAATCTCCACTTGCAAAATCCACAAAAAGAGAGTTTCAAATCTGCTCTGTCTAAAGAAAGTTCAACTCTGTGAGTTGAATACACACAACCCAAAAGTGTTACTGAGAATTCTTCTGTCTAGCATTCTATGAAGAAATCCCGTTTCCAACGAAGGCCTCAAAGAGGTCCAAATATCCACTTGCAGACTTTACAAACTGAGTGTTTCCAAACTGCTCTATGAAAAGAAAGGTTAAACTCTGTGAGTTGAACGCACACATAAGAAATTAGTTTCTGAGAATCATTCTGTCTAGTTTTTATTGGAAGATATCTCCTTTTCTATGAACGGCCTCAAATCGCTTGAAATCTCCACAAGCAAATTACACAAAAAGAGTCTTTCAAAACTGCTGTGTCTAAAGGAAGGTTCAACACTGTGAGTTGAATACACACAACACAAAGAAGTTACTGAGAATTCTTCTGTCTAGCATTATATGAAGTAATCCCGTTTCCAACGAAGGCCTCAAACAGGTCCAAATATCCACTTGCAGAACTTACAAACAGAGTGTTTCCAACTGCTCTGTGAAAAGAAAGGTTAAACTCTGTGAGTTGAACGCACACATAAGAAATTAGTTTCTGAGAATGATTCTGTCTAGTTTTTATTTGAAGATATTTCCTTTTCTATGAACGGACTAAAATCGCTTGAAATCTCCACAAGCAAATTACACAAAAAGAGTCTTTCAAAACTGCTGTGTCTAAAGGAAGGTTAAACACTGTGAGTTGAATACACACAACACAAAGAAGTAACTGAGAATTCTTATGTCTAGCATTCTATGAAGAAATCCCGTTTCCAACGAAGGCCTCAAAGAGGTCCAAATATCCACTTGCAGACTTTACAAACAGAGTGTTTCCAAACTGCTCTATGAAGAGTAAGGTTAAACTCCGTGAGGTGAATGCACACATCACAATGTGGTTTCTCAGAATCATTCTGTCTTCTTTTTATACGAAGATATTTCCTTTTCTACCATTGGCCTCATTTCGCTTGAAATCTCCACACGCAAATTCCAGAAAAAGAGTGTTTCAAATCGGCTCTGTCTAAAAGATGGTTCAACTCTGTGAGTTGAATAAACAGAACAGAAAGAAGTTACTGAGAATTCTTCTGTCTAGCATTATATGAAAAAATCCCGTTTCCAAGGAAGGCCTCAAAGAGATCCAAATATCCACTTGCAGACGTTAGAAACAGAGTGTTTTCAAACTGCTCTATGAAAAGAAAGGTTAAAATCTGTGAGTTGAATGCACACACCACAAAGCAGATTCACAGAATGATTCTGTCTTGTTTTTGTACGAAGATATTTCCTTTTCTACCATTGACCTCGAAGCGCTTGAAATCTCCACTTGCAAAATCCACAAAAAGAGAGTTTCAAATCTGCTCTGTCTAAAGAAAGTTCAACTCTGTGAGTTGAATACACACAACCCAAAAGTGTTACTGAGAATTCTTCTGTCTAGCATTCTATGAAGAAATCCCGTTTCCAACGAAGGCCTCAAAGAGGTCCAAATATCCACTTGCAGACTTTACAAACTGAGTGTTTCCAAACTGCTCTATGAAAAGAAAGGTTAAACTCTGTGAGTTGAACGCACACATAAGAAATTAGTTTCTGAGAATGATTCTGTCGAGTTTTTATTGGAAGATATCTCCTTTTCTATGAACGGCCTCAAATCGCTTGAAATCTCCACAAGCAAATTACACAAAAAGAGTCTTTCAAAACTGCTGTGTCTAAAGGAAGGTTCAACACTGTGAGTTGAATACACACAACACAAAGAAGTTACTGAGAATTCTTCTGTCTAGCATTATATGAAGTAATCCCGTTTCCAACGAAGGCCTCAAACAGGTCCAAATATCCACTTGCAGACCTTACAAACAGAGTGTTTCCAAACTGCTCTGTGAAAAGAAAGGTTAAACTCTGTGAGTTGAACGCACACATAAGAAATTAGTTTCTGAGAATGATTCTGTTTAGTTTTTATTGGAAGATATTTCCTTTTCTATGAACGGCCTCAAATCGCTTGAAATCTCCACAAGCAAATTACACAAAAAGAGTGTCTCAAAACTGCTGTGTCTAAAGCAAGGTTCAACATTGTAAGTTGAATACGCACAACACAAAGAAGTTACTGAGAATTCTTATGTCTAGCATTCTATGAAGAAATCCCGTTTCCAACGAAGGCCTCAAAGAGGTCCAAATATCCACTTGCAGACTTTGCAAACAGAGTGTTTCCAAACTGCTCTATGAAGAGTAAGGTTAAATTCCGTGAGGTGAATGCACACATCACAATGTGTTTTCTCAGAATCATTCTGTCTTCTTTTTATACGAAGATATTTCCTTTTCTACCATTGGCCTCATTTCGCTTGAAATCTCCACACGCAAATTCCAGAAAAAGAGTGTTTCAAATCGGCTCTGTCTAAAAGATGGTTCAACTCTGTGAGTTGAATAAACAGAACAGAAAGAAGTTACTGAGAATTCTTCTGTCTAGCATTATATGAAAAAATCCCGTTTCCAATGAAGGCCTCAAAGAGATCCAAATATCCACTTGCAGACGTTAGAAACAGAGTGTTTTCAAAGTGCTCTATGAAAAGAAAGGTTAAACTCTGTGAGATGAATGCACACATCACAAAGCAGTTTCTCAGAATGATTCTGTCTTGTTTTTATACGAAGATATTTCCTTTTCTACCATTGACCTCGAAGCGCTTGATATCTCCACTTGCAAAATGCACAAAAAGAGAGTTTCAAATCTGCTCTGTCTAAAGAAAGTTCAACTCTGTGAGTTGAATACACACAACCCAAAAATGTTACTGAGAATTCTTCTGTCTAGCATTCTATGAATAAATCCCGTTTCCAACGAAGGCCTCAAACAGTTCCAAATATCCACTTGCAGACTTTACAAATAGAGTGTTTCCAAACTGCTCTATGAAAAGAAAGGTTAAACTCTGTGAGTTGAACGCACACATAAGAAATTGGTTTCTGAGAATGATTCTGTCTAGTTTTTATTGGAAGATATTTCCTTTTCTATGAACGGCCTCAAATCGCTTGAAATCTCCACAAGAAAATTACACAAAAAGAGTCTTTCAAAACTGCTGTGTCTAAAGGAAGGTTCAACACTGTGAGTTGAATACACACAACACAAAGAAGTTACTGAGAATTCTTCTGTCTAGCATTATATGAAGAAATCCCGTTTCCAACGAAGGCCTCAAACAGGTCCAAATATCCACTTGCAGACTTTACAAATACTGTGTTTCCAAACAGCTCTATGAAAAGAAAGGTTGAACACTGTGAGTTGAATGCACACATAAGAAATTAGTTTCTGAGAATGATTCTGTCTAGTTTTTATTGGAAGATATTTCCTTTTCTATGAACGGCCTCAAATCGCTTGAAATCTCCACAAGCAAATTACACAAAAAGAGTCTTTCGAAACTGCTGTGTCTAAAGGAAGGTTCAACACTGTGAGATGAATGCACACAACACAAAGAAGTTACTGAGAATTCTTCTGTCTAGCATTATATGAAGAAACCCTGTTTCCAACGAAGGCCTCAAAGAGGTCCAAATATCCACTTGCAGACTTTACAAACAGAGTGTTTCCAAACTGTTCTAAGAAGAGAAAGGTTAAACTCTGTGAGATGAACGCACACATAAGAAATTAGTTTCTGAGAATGATTCTCTCTAGTTTTTATTGGAAGATATTTCCTTTTCTATGAACGGCCTCAAATCGCTTGAAATCTCCATAAGCAAATTACACAAAAAGACTCTTTCAAAACTGCTGTGTCTAAAGGAAGGTTCAACACTGTGAGTTGAATACACACAACACAAAGAAGTTACTGAGAATTCTTCTGTCTAGCATTATATGAAGAAATCCCGTTTCCAACGAAGGCCTCAAACAGGTCCAAATATCCACTTGCAGACCTTACAAACAGAGTTTTTCCAAACTGCTCTGTGAAAAGAAAGGTTAAACTCTGTGAGTTGAACGCACACATAAGAAATTAGTTTCTGAGAATGATTCTGTCTAGTTTTTATTGGAAGATATTTCCTTTTCTATGAACGGACTAAAATCGCTTGAAATCTCCACAAGCAAATTACACAAAAAGAGTCTTTCAAAACTGCTGTGTCTAAAGGAAGGTTAAACACTGTGAGTTGAATACACACAACACAAAGAAGTTACTGAGAATTCTTATGTCTAGCACTCTATGAAGAAATCCCGTTTCCAACGAAGGCCTCAAAGAGGTCGAAATATCCACTTGCAGACTTTACAAACAGAGTGTTTCCAAACTGCTCTATGAAGAGTAAGGTTAAACTCCGTGAGGTGAATGCACACATCACAATGTGGTTTCTCAGAATCATTCTGTCTTCTTTTTATACGAAGATATTTCCTTTTCTACCATTGGCCTCATTTCGCTTGAAATCTCCACACGCAAATTCCAGAAAAAGAGTGTTTCAAATCGGCTCTGTCTAAAAGATGGTTCAACTCTGTGAGTTGAATAAACAGAACAGAAAGAAGTTACTGAGAATTCTTCTGTCTAGCATTATATGAAAAAATCCCGTTTCCAACGAATGCCTCAAAGAGGTCCAAATATCCACTTGCAGACGTTAGAAACAGAGTGTTTTCAAACTGCTCTATGAAAAGAAAGGTTAAAATCTGTGAGCTGAATGCACACACCACAAAGCAGATTCACAGAATGATTCTGTCTTGTTTTTGTACGAAGATATTTCCTTTTCTACCATTGACCTCGAAGCGCTTGAAATCTCCACTTGCAAAATCCACAAAAAGAGAGTTTCAAATCTGCTCTGTCTAAAGAAAGTTCAACTCTGTGAGTTGAATACACACAACCCAAAAGTGTTACTGAGAATTCTTCTGTCTAGCATTCTATGAAGAAATCCCGTTTCCAACGAAGGCCTCAAAGAGGTCCAAATATCCACTTGCAGACTTTACAAACTGAGTGTTTCCAAACTGCTCTATGAAAAGAAAGGTTAAACTCTGTGAGTTGAACGCACACATAAGAAATTAGTTTCTGAGAATGATTCTGTCGAGTTTTTATTGGAAGATATCTCCTTTTCTATGAACGGCCTCAAATCGCTTGAAATCTCCACAAGCAAATTACACAAAAAGAGTCTTTCAAAACTGCTGTGTCTAAAGGAAGGTTCAACATTGTGAGTTGAATACACAAAACACAAAGAAGTTACTGAGAATTCTTCTGTCTAGCATTATATGAAGTAATCCCGTTTCCAACGAAGGCCTCAAACAGGTCCAAATATCCACTTGCAGACCTTACAAACAGAGTGTTTCCAAACTGCTCTGTGAAAAGAAAGGTTAAACTCTGTGAGTTGAACGCACACATAAGAAATTAGTTTCTGAGAATGATTCTGTTTAGTTTTTATTGGAAGATATTTCCTTTTCTATGAACGGCCTCAAATCGCTTGAAATCTCCACAAGCAAATTACACAAAAAGAGTGTCTCAAAACTGCTGTGTCTAAAGCAAGGTTCAACATTGTAAGTTGAATACGCACAACACAAAGAAGTTACTGAGAATTCTTATGTCTAGCATTCTATGAAGAAATCCCGTTTCCAACGAAGGCCTCAAAGAGGTCCAAATATCCACTTGCAGACTTTGCAAACAGAGTGTTTCCAAACTGCTCTATGAAGAGTAAGGTTAAATTCCGTGAGGTGAATGCACACATCACAATGTGTTTTCTCAGAATCATTCTGTCTTCTTTTTATACGAAGATATTTCCTTTTCTACCATTGGCCTCATTTCGCTTGAAATCTCCACACGCAAATTCCAGAAAAAGAGTGTTTCAAATCGGCTCTGTCTAAAAGATGGTTCAACTCTGTGAGTTGAATAAACAGAACAGAAAGAAGTTACTGAGAATTCTTCTGTCTAGCATTATATGAAAAAATCCCGTTTCCAATGAAGGCCTCAAAGAGATCCAAATATCCACTTGCAGACGTTAGAAACAGAGTGTTTTCAAAGTGCTCTATGAAAAGAAAGGTTAAACTCTGTGAGATGAATGCACACATCACAAAGCAGTTTCTCAGAATGATTCTGTCTTGTTTTTATACGAAGATATTTCCTTTTCTACCATTGACCTCGAAGCGCTTGATATCTCCACTTGCAAAATGCACAAAAAGAGAGTTTCAAATCTGCTCTGTCTAAAGAAAGTTCAACTCTGTGAGTTGAATACACACAACCCAAAAATGTTACTGAGAATTCTTCTGTCTAGCATTCTATGAATAAATCCCGTTTCCAACGAAGGCCTCAAACAGTTCCAAATATCCACTTGCAGACTTTACAAATAGAGTGTTTCCAAACTGCTCTATGAAAAGAAAGGTTAAACTCTGTGAGTTGAACGCACACATAAGAAATTGGTTTCTGAGAATGATTCTGTCTAGTTTTTATTGGAAGATATTTCCTTTTCTATGAACGGCCTCAAATCGCTTGAAATCTCCACAAGAAAATTACACAAAAAGAGTCTTTCAAAACTGCTGTGTCTAAAGGAAGGTTCAACACTGTGAGTTGAATACACACAACACAAAGAAGTTACTGAGAATTCTTCTGTCTAGCATTATATGAAGAAATCCCGTTTCCAACGAAGGCCTCAAACAGGTCCAAATATCCACTTGCAGACTTTACAAATACTGTGTTTCCAAACAGCTCTATGAAAAGAAAGGTTGAACACTGTGAGTTGAATGCACACATAAGAAATTAGTTTCTGAGAATGATTCTGTCTAGTTTTTATTGGAAGATATTTCCTTTTCTATGAACGGCCTCAAATCGCTTGAAATCTCCACAAGCAAATTACACAAAAAGAGTCTTTCGAAACTGCTGTGTCTAAAGGAAGGTTCAACACTGTGAGATGAATGCACACAACACAAAGAAGTTACTGAGAATTCTTCTGTCTAGCATTATATGAAGAAACCCTGTTTCCAACGAAGGCCTCAAAGAGGTCCAAATATCCACTTGCAGACTTTACAAACAGAGTGTTTCCAAACTGTTCTAAGAAGAGAAAGGTTAAACTCTGTGAGATGAACGCACACATAAGAAATTAGTTTCTGAGAATGATTCTCTCTAGTTTTTATTGGAAGATATTTCCTTTTCTATGAACGGCCTCAAATCGCTTGAAATCTCCATAAGCAAATTACACAAAAAGACTCTTTCAAAACTGCTGTGTCTAAAGGAAGGTTCAACACTGTGAGTTGAATACACACAACACAAAGAAGTTACTGAGAATTCTTCTGTCTAGCATTATATGAAGAAATCCCGTTTCCAACGAAGGCCTCAAACAGGTCCAAATATCCACTTGCAGACCTTACAAACAGAGTTTTTCCAAACTGCTCTGTGAAAAGAAAGGTTAAACTCTGTGAGTCGAACGCACACATAAGAAATTAGTTTCTGAGAATGATTCTGTCTAGTTTTTATTGGAAGATATTTCCTTTTCTATGAACGGACTAAAATCGCTTGAAATCTCCACAAGCAAATTACACAAAAAGAGTCTTTCAAAACTGCTGTGTCTAAAGGAAGGTTAAACACTGTGAGTTGAATACACACAACACAAAGAAGTTACTGAGAATTCTTATGTCTAGCACTCTATGAAGAAATCCCGTTTCCAACGAAGGCCTCAAAGAGGTCGAAATATCCACTTGCAGACTTTACAAACAGAGTGTTTCCAAACTGCTCTATGAAGAGTAAGGTTAAACTCCGTGAGGTGAATGCACACATCACAATGTGGTTTCTCAGAATCATTCTGTCTTCTTTTTATACGAAGATATTTCCTTTTCTACCATTGGCCTCATTTCGCTTGAAATCTCCACACGCAAATTCCAGAAAAAGAGTGTTTCAAATCGGCTCTGTCTAAAAGATGGTTCAACTCTGTGAGTTGAATAAACAGAACAGAAAGAAGTTACTGAGAATTCTTCTGTCTAGCATTATATGAAAAAATCCCGTTTCCAACGAATGCCTCAAAGAGGTCCAAATATCCACTTGCAGACGTTAGAAACAGAGTGTTTTCAAACTGCTCTATGAAAAGAAAGGTTAAAATCTGTGAGCTGAATGCACACACCACAAAGCAGATTCACAGAATGATTCTGTCTTGTTTTTGTACGAAGATATTTCCTTTTCTACCATTGACCTCGAAGCGCTTGAAATCTCCACTTGCAAAATCCACAAAAAGAGAGTTTCAAATCTGCTCTGTCTAAAGAAAGTTCAACTCTGTGAGTTGAATACACACAACCCAAAAGTGTTACTGAGAATTCTTCTGTCTAGCATTCTATGAAGAAATCCCGTTTCCAACGAAGGCCTCAAAGAGGTCCAAATATCCACTTGCAGACTTTACAAACTGAGTGTTTCCAAACTGCTCTATGAAAAGAAAGGTTAAACTCTGTGAGTTGAACGCACACATAAGAAATTAGTTTCTGAGAATGATTCTGTCGAGTTTTTATTGGAAGATATCTCCTTTTCTATGAACGGCCTCAAATCGCTTGAAATCTCCACAAGCAAATTACACAAAAAGAGTCTTTCAAAACTGCTGTGTCTAAAGGAAGGTTCAACACTGTGAGTTGAATACACAAAACACAAAGAAGTTACTGAGAATTCTTCTGTCTAGCATTATATGAAGTAATCCCGTTTCCAACGAAGGCCTCAAACAGGTCCAAATATCCACTTGCAGACCTTACAAACAGAGTGTTTCCAAACTGCTCTGTGAAAAGAAAGGTTAAACTCTGTGAGTTGAACGCACACATAAGAAATTAGTTTCTGAGAATGATTCTGTTTAGTTTTTATTGGAAGATATTTCCTTTTCTATGAACGGCCTCAAATCGCTTGAAATCTCCACAAGCAAATTACACAAAAAGAGTGTCTCAAAACTGCTGTGTCTAAAGCAAGGTTCAACATTGTAAGTTGAATACGCACAACACAAAGAAGTTACTGAGAATTCTTATGTCTAGCATTCTATGAAGAAATCCCGTTTCCAACGAAGGCCTCAAAGAGGTCCAAATATCCACTTGCAGACTTTGCAAACAGAGTGTTTCCAAACTGCTCTATGAAGAGTAAGGTTAAATTCCGTGAGGTGAATGCACACATCACAATGTGTTTTCTCAGAATCATTCTGTCTTCTTTTTATACGAAGATATTTCCTTTTCTACCATTGGCCTCATTTCGCTTGAAATCTACACACGCAAATTCCAGAAAAAGAGTGTTTCAAATCGGCTCTGTCTAAAAGATGGTTCAACTCTGTGAGTTGAATAAACAGAACAGAAAGAAGTTACTGAGAATTCTTCTGTCTAGCATTATATGAAAAAATCCCGTTTCCAATGAAGGCCTCAAAGAGATCCAAATATCCACTTGCAGACGTTAGAAACAGAGTGTTTTCAAACTGCTCTATGAAAAGAAAGGTTAAACTCTGTGAGATGAATGCACACATCACAAAGCAGTTTCTCAGAATGATTCTGTCTTGTTTTTATACGAAGATATTTCCTTTTCTACCATTGACCTCGAAGCGCTTGATATCTCCACTTGCAAAATGCACAAAAAGAGAGTTTCAAATCTGCTCTGTCTAAAGAAAGTTCAACTCTGTGAGTTGAATACACACAACCCAAAAATGTTACTGAGAATTCTTCTGTCTAGCATTCTATGAATAAATCCCGTTTCCAACGAAGGCCTCAAACAGTTCCAAATATCCACTTGCAGACTTTACAAACAGAGTGTTTCCAAACTGCTCTATGAAAAGAAAGGTTAAACTCTGTGAGTTGAACGCACACATAAGAAATTGGTTTCTGAGAATGATTCTGTCTAGTTTTTATTGGAAGATATTTCCTTTTCTATGAACGGCCTCAAATCGCTTGAAATCTCCACAAGCAAATTACACAAAAAGAGTCTTTCAAAACTGCTGTGTCTAAAGGAAGGTTCAACACTGTGAGTTGAATACACACAACACAAAGAAGTTACTGAGAATTCTTCTGTCTAGCATTATATGAAGAAATCCCGTTTCCAACGAAGGCCTCAAACAGGTCCAAATATCCACTTGCAGACTTTACAAATAGTGTGTTTCCAAACAGCTCTATGAAAAGAAAGGTTGAACACTGTGAGTTGAATGCACACATAAGAAATTAGTTTCTGAGAATGATTCTGTCTAGTTTTTATTGGAAGATATTTCCTTTTCTATGAACGGCCTCAAATCGCTTGAAATCTCCACAAGCAAATTACACAAAAAGTGTCTTTCGAAACTGCTGTGTCTAAAGGACGGTTCAACACTGTGAGTTGAATACACACAACACAAAGAAGTTACTGAGAATTCTTCTGTCTAGCATTATATGAAGAAATCCCGTTTCCAACGAAGGCCTCAAACAGGTCCAAATATCCACTTGCAGACCTTACAAACAGAGTTTTTCCAAACTGCTCTGTGAAAAGAAAGGTTAAACTCTGTGAGTCGAACGCACACATAAGAAATTAGTTTCTGAGAATGATTCTGTCTAGTTTTTATTGGAAGATATTTCCTTTTCTATGAACGGACTAAAATCGCTTGAAATCTCCACAAGCAAATTACACAAAAAGAGTCTTTCAAAACTGCTGTGTCTAAAGGAAGGTTAAACACTGTGAGTTGAATACACACAACACAAAGAAGTTACTGAGAATTCTTCTGTCTAGCACTCTATGAAGAAATCCCGTTTCCAACGAAGGCCTCAAAGAGGTCGAAATATCCACTTGCAGACATTACAAACAGAGTGTTTCCAAACTGCTCTATGAAGAGTAAGGTTAAACTCCGTGAGGTGAATGCACACATCACAATGTGGTTTCTCAGAATCATTCTGTCTTCTTTTTATACGAAGATATTTCCTTTTCTACCATTGGCCTCATTTCGCTTGAAATCTCCACACGCAAATTCCAGAAAAAGAGTGTTTCAAATCGGCTCTGTCTAAAAGATGGTTCAACTCTGTGAGTTGAATAAACAGAACAGAAAGAAGTTACTGAGAATTCTTCTGTCTAGCATTATATGAAAAAATCCCGTTTCCAAGGAAGGCCTCAAAGAGATCCAAATATCCACTTGCAGACGTTAGAAACAGAGTGTTTTCAAACTGCTCTATGAAAAGAAAGGTTAAAATCTGTGAGCTGAATGCACACACCACAAAGCAGTTTCACAGAATGATTCTGTCTTGTTTTTGTACGAAGATATTTCCTTTTCTACCATTGACCTCGAAGCACTTGAAATCTCCACTTGCAAAATCCACAAAAAGAGAGTTTCAAATCTGCTCTGTCTAAAGAAAGTTCAACTCTGTGAGTTGAATACACACAACCCAAAAGTGTTACTGAGAATTCTTCTGTCTAGCATTCTATGAAGAAATCCCGTTTCCAACGAAGGCCTCAAAGAGGTCCAAATATCCACTTGCAGACTTTACAAACTGAGTGTTTCCAAACTGCTCTATGAAAAGAAAGGTTAAACTCTGTGAGTTGAACGCACACATAAGAAATTAGTTTCTGAGAAGGATTCTGTCTAGTTTTTATTGGAAGATATTTCCTTTTCTATGAACGGCCTCAAATCGCTTGAAATCTCCACAAGCAAATTACACAAAAAGAGTCTTTCAAAACTGCTGTGTCTAAAGGAAGGTTCAACACTGTGAGTTGAATACACACAACACAAAGAAGTTACTGAGAATTCTTCTGTCTAGCATTATATGAAGAAATCCCGTTTCCAACGAAGGCCTCAAACAGGTCCAAATATCCACTTGCAGACCTTACAAACAGAGTTTTTCCAAACTGCTCTGTGAAAAGAAAGGTTAAACTCTGTGAGTTGAACGCACACATAAGAAATTAGTTTCTGAGAATGATTCTGTCTAGTTTTTATTGGAAGATATTTCCTTTTCTATGAACGGACTAAAATCGCTTGAAATCTCCACAAGCAAATTACACAAAAAGAGTCTTTCAAAACTGCTGTGTCTAAAGGAAGGTTAAACACTGTGAGTTGAATACACACAACACAAAGAAGTAACTGAGAATTCTTATGTCTAGCATTCTATGAAGAAATCCCGTTTCCAACGAAGGCCTCAAAGAGGTCCAAATATCCACTTGCAGACTTTACAAACAGAGTGTTTCCAAACTGCTCTATGAAGAGTAAGGTTAAACTCCGTGAGGTGAATGCACACATCACAATGTGGTTTCTCAGAATCATTCTGTCTTCTTTTTATACGAAGATATTTCCTTTTCTACCATTGGCCTCATTTCGCTTGAAATCTCCACACGCAAATTCCAGAAAAAGAGTGTTTCAAATCGGCTCTGTCTAAAAGATGGTTCAACTCTGTGAGTTGAATAAACAGAACAGAAAGAAGTTACTGAGAATTCTTCTGTCTAGCATTATATGAAAAAATCCCGTTTCCAAGGAAGGCCTCAAAGAGATCCAAATATCCACTTGCAGACGTTAGAAACAGAGTGTTTTCAAACTGCTCTATGAAAAGAAAGGTTAAAATCTGTGAGCTGAATGCACACACCACAAAGCAGATTCACAGAATGATTCTGTCTTGTTTTTGTACGAAGATATTTCCTTTTCTACCATTGACCTCGAAGCGCTTGAAATCTCCACTTGCAAAATCCACAAAAAGAGAGTTTCAAATCTGCTCTGTCTAAAGAAAGTTCAACTCTGTGAGTTGAATACACACAACCCAAAAGTGTTACTGAGAATTCTTCTGTCTAGCATTCTATGAAGAAATCCCGTTTCCAACGAAGGCCTCAAAGAGGTCCAAATATCCACTTGCAGACTTTACAAACTGAGTGTTTCCAAACTGCTCTATGAAAAGAAAGGTTAAACTCTGTGAGTTGAACGCACACATAAGAAATTAGTTTCTGAGAATGATTCTGTCTAGTTTTTATTGGAAGATATCTCCTTTTCTATGAACGGCCTCAAATCGCTTGAAATCTCCACAAGCAAATTACACAAAAAGAGTCTTTCAAAACTGCTGTGTCTAAAGGAAGGTTCAACACTGTGAGTTGAATACACACAACACAAAGAAGTTACTGAGAATTCTTCTGTCTAGCATTATATGAAGTAATCCCGTTTCCAACGAAGGCCTCAAACAGGTCCAAATATCCACTTGCAGACCTTACAAACAGAGTGTTTCCAAACTGCTCTGTGAAAAGAAAGGTTAAACTCTGTGAGTTGAACGCACACATAAGAAATTAGTTTCTGAGAATGATTCTGTTTAGTTTTTATTGGAAGATATTTACTTTTCTATGAACGGCCTCAAATCGCTTGAAATCTCCACAAGCAAATTACACAAAAAGAGTGTCTCAAAACTGCTGTGTCTAAAGCAAGGTTCAATATTGTAAGTTGAATACGCACAACACAAAGAAGTTACTGAGAATTCTTATGTCTAGCATTCTATGAAGAAATCCCGTTTCCAACGAAGGCCTCAAAGAGGTCCAAATATCCACTTGCAGACTTTGCAAACAGAGTGTTTCCAAACTGCTCTATGAAGAGTAAGGTTAAATTCCGTGAGGTGAATGCACACATCACAATGTGTTTTCTCAGAATCATTCTGTCTTCTTTTTATACGAAGATATTTCCTTTTCTACCATTGGCCTCATTTCGCTTGAAATCTACACACGCAAATTCCAGAAAAAGAGTGTTTCAAATCGGCTCTGTCTAAAAGATGGTTCAACTCTGTGAGTTGAATAAACAGAACAGAAAGAAGTTACTGAGAATTCTTCTGTCTAGCATTATATGAAAAAATCCCGTTTCCAATGAAGGCCTCAAAGAGATCCAAATATCCACTTGCAGACGTTAGAAACAGAGTGTTTTCAAAGTGCTCTATGAAAAGAAAGGTTAAACTCTGTGAGATGAATGCACACATCACAAAGCAGTTTCTCAGAATGATTCTGTCTTGTTTTTATACGAAGATATTTCCTTTTCTACCATTGACCTCGAAGCGCTTGATATCTCCACTTGCAAAATGCACAAAAAGAGAGTTTCAAATCTGCTCTGTCTAAAGAAAGTTCAACTCTGTGAGTTGAATACACACAACCCAAAAATGTTACTGAGAATTCTTCTGTCTAGCATTCTATGAATAAATCCCGTTTCCAACGAAGGCCTCAAACAGTTCCAAATATCCACTTGCAGACTTTACAAATAGAGTGTTTCCAAACTGCTCTATGAAAAGAAAGGTTAAACTCTGTGAGTTGAACGCACACATAAGAAATTGGTTTCTGAGAATGATTCTGTCTAGTTTTTATTGGAAGATATTTCCTTTTCTATGAACGGCCTCAAATCGCTTGAAATCTCCACAAGCAAATTACACAAAAAGAGTCTTTCAAAACTGCTGTGTCTAAAGGAAGGTTCAACACTGTGAGTTGAATACACACAACACAAAGAATTTACTGAGAATTCTTCTGTCTAGCATTATATGAAGAAATCCCGTTTCCAACGAAGGCCTCAAACAGGTCCAAATATCCACTTGCAGACTTTACAAATAGTGTGTTTCCAAACAGCTCTATGAAAAGAAAGGTTGAACACTGTGAGTTGAATGCACACATAAGAAATTAGTTTCTGAGAATGATTCTGTCTAGT
Organism: Pan troglodytes; assembly: GCF_028858775.2. Classification (NCBI taxonomy): domain Eukaryota; kingdom Metazoa; phylum Chordata; class Mammalia; order Primates; family Hominidae; genus Pan; species Pan troglodytes. The sequence continues at coordinate 80,828,016 of NC_072401.2, forward strand.
TTTTATTGGAAGATATTTCCTTTTCTATGAACGGCCTCAAATCGCTTGAAATCTCCACAAGCAAATTACACAAAAAGAGTCTTTCAAAACTGCTGTGTCTAAAGGAAGGTTCAACACTGTGAGATGAATGCACACAACACAAAGAAGTTACTGAGAATTCTTCTGTCTAGCATTATATGAAGAAATCCCGTTTCCAACGAAGGCCTCAAACAGGTCCAAATATCCACTTGCAGACCTTACAAACAGAGTTTTTCCAAACTGCTCTGTGAAAAGAAAGGTTAAACTCTGTGAGTCGAACGCACACATAAGAAATTAGTTTCTGAGAATGATTCTGTCTAGATTTTATTGGAAGATATTTCCTTTTCTATGAACGGACTAAAATCGCTTGAAATCTCCACAAGCAAATTACACAAAAAGAGTCTTTCAAAACTGCTGTGTCTAAAGGAAGGTTAAACACTGTGAGTTGAATACACACAACACAAAGAAGTTACTGAGAATTCTTATGTCTAGCACTCTATGAAGAAATCCCGTTTCCAACGAAGGCCTCAAAGAGGTCGAAATATCCACTTGCAGACTTTACAAACAGAGTGTTTCCAAACTGCTCTATGAAGAGTAAGGTTAAACTCCGTGAGGTGAATGCACACATCACAATGTGGTTTCTCAGAATCATTCTGTCTTCTTTTTATACGAAGATATTTCCTTTTCTACCATTGGCCTCATTTCGCTTGAAATCTCCACACGCAAATTCCAGAAAAAGAGTGTTTCAAATCGGCTCTGTCTAAAAGATGGTTCAACTCTGTGAGTTGAATAAACAGAACAGAAAGAAGTTACTGAGAATTCTTCTGTCTAGCATTATATGAAAAAATCCCGTTTCCAACGAATGCCTCAAAGAGGTCCAAATATCCACTTGCAGACGTTAGAAACAGAGTGTTTTCAAACGGCTCTATGAAAAGAAAGGTTAAAATCTGTGAGCTGAATGCACACACCACAAAGCAGATTCACAGAATGATTCTGTCTTGTTTTTGTACGAAGATATTTCCTTTTCTACCATTGACCTCGAAGCGCTTGAAATCTCCACTTGCAAAATCCACAAAAAGAGAGTTTCAAATCTGCTCTGTCTAAAGAAAGTTCAACTCTGTGAGTTGAATACACACAACCCAAAAGTGTTACTGAGAATTCTTCTGTCTAGCATTCTATGAAGAAATCCCGTTTCCAACGAAGGCCTCAAAGAGGTCCAAATATCCACTTGCAGACTTTACAAACTGAGTGTTTCCAAACTGCTCTATGAAAAGAAAGGTTAAACTCTGTGAGTTGAACGCACACATAAGAAATTAGTTTCTGAGAATGATTCTGTCGAGTTTTTATTGGAAGATATCTCCTTTTCTATGAACGGCCTCAAATCGCTTGAAATCTCCACAAGCAAATTACACAAAAAGAGTCTTTCAAAACTGCTGTGTCTAAAGGAAGGTTCAACACTGTGAGTTGAATACACAAAACACAAAGAAGTTACTGAGAATTCTTCTGTCTAGCATTATATGAAGTAATCCCGTTTCCAACGAAGGCCTCAAACAGGTCCAAATATCCACTTGCAGACCTTACAAACAGAGTGTTTCCAAACTGCTCTGTGAAAAGAAAGGTTAAACTCTGTGAGTTGAACGCACACATAAGAAATTAGTTTCTGAGAATGATTCTGTTTAGTTTTTATTGGAAGATATTTCCTTTTCTATGAACGGCCTCAAATCGCTTGAAATCTCCACAAGCAAATTACACAAAAAGAGTGTCTCAAAACTGCTGTGTCTAAAGCAAGGTTCAACATTGTAAGTTGAATACGCACAACACAAAGAAGTTACTGAGAATTCTTATGTCTAGCATTCTATGAAGAAATCCCGTTTCCAACGAAGGCCTCAAAGAGGTCCAAATATCCACTTGCAGACTTTGCAAACAGAGTGTTTCCAAACTGCTCTATGAAGAGTAAGGTTAAATTCCGTGAGGTGAATGCACACATCACAATGTGTTTTCTCAGAATCATTCTGTCTTCTTTTTATACGAAGATATTTCCTTTTCTACCATTGGCCTCATTTCGCTTGAAATCTACACACGCAAATTCCAGAAAAAGAGTGTTTCAAATCGGCTCTGTCTAAAAGATGGTTCAACTCTGTGAGTTGAATAAACAGAACAGAAAGAAGTTACTGAGAATTCTTCTGTCTAGCATTATATGAAAAAATCCCGTTTCCAATGAAGGCCTCAAAGAGATCCAAATATCCACTTGCAGACGTTAGAAACAGAGTGTTTTCAAACTGCTCTATGAAAAGAAAGGTTAAACTCTGTGAGATGAATGCACACATCACAAAGCAGTTTCTCAGAATGATTCTGTCTTGTTTTTATACGAAGATATTTCCTTTTCTACCATTGACCTCGAAGCGCTTGATATCTCCACTTGCAAAATGCACAAAAAGAGAGTTTCAAATCTGCTCTGTCTAAAGAAAGTTCAACTCTGTGAGTTGAATACACACAACCCAAAAATGTTACTGAGAATTCTTCTGTCTAGCATTCTATGAATAAATCCCGTTTCCAACGAAGGCCTCAAACAGTTCCAAATATCCACTTGCAGACTTTACAAATAGAGTGTTTCCAAACTGCTCTATGAAAAGAAAGGTTAAACTCTGTGAGTTGAACGCACACATAAGAAATTGGTTTCTGAGAATGATTCTGTCTAGTTTTTATTGGAAGATATTTCCTTTTCTATGAACGGCCTCAAATCGCTTGAAATCTCCACAAGCAAATTACACAAAAAGAGTCTTTCAAAACTGCTGTGTCTAAAGGAAGGTTCAACACTGTGAGTTGAATACACACAACACAAAGAAGTTACTGAGAATTCTTCTGTCTAGCATTATATGAAGAAATCCCGTTTCCAACGAAGGCCTCAAACAGGTCCAAATATCCACTTGCAGACTTTACAAATAGTGTGTTTCCAAACAGCTCTATGAAAAGAAAGGTTGAACACTGTGAGTTGAATGCACACATAAGAAATTAGTTTCTGAGAATGATTCTGTCTAGTTTTTATTGGAAGATATTTCCTTTTCTATGAACGGCCTCAAATCGCTTGAAATCTCCACAAGCAAATTACACAAAAAGTGTCTTTCGAAACTGCTGTGTCTAAAGGAAGGTTCAACACTGTGAGTTGAATGCACACAACACAAAGAAGTTACTGAGAATTCTTCTGTCTAGCATTATATGAAGAAATCCCGTTTCCAACGAAGGCCTCAAACAGGTCCAAATATCCACTTGCAGACCTTACAAACAGAGTTTTTCCAAACTGCTCTGTGAAAAGAAAGGTTAAACTCTGTGAGTCGAACGCACACATAAGAAATTAGTTTCTGAGAATGATTCTGTCTAGTTTTTATTGGAAGATATTTCCTTTTCTATGAACGGACTAAAATCGCTTGAAATCTCCACAAGCAAATTACACAAAAAGAGTCTTTCAAAACTGCTGTGTCTAAAGGAAGGTTAAACACTGTGAGTTGAATACACACAACACAAAGAAGTTACTGAGAATTCTTATGTCTAGCACTCTATGAAGAAATCCCGTTTCCAACGAAGGCCTCAAAGAGGTCGAAATATCCACTTGCAGACATTACAAACAGAGTGTTTCCAAACTGCTCTATGAAGAGTAAGGTTAAACTCCGTGAGGTGAATGCACACATCACAATGTGGTTTCTCAGAATCATTCTGTCTTCTTTTTATACGAAGATATTTCCTTTTCTACCATTGGCCTCATTTCGCTTGAAATCTCCACACGCAAATTCCAGAAAAAGAGTGTTTCAAATCGGCTCTGTCTAAAAGATGGTTCAACTCTGTGAGTTGAATAAACAGAACAGAAAGAAGTTACTGAGAATTCTTCTGTCTAGCATTATATGAAAAAATCCCGTTTCCAAGGAAGGCCTCAAAGAGATCCAAATATCCACTTGCAGACGTTAGAAACAGAGTGTTTTCAAACTGCTCTATGAAAAGAAAGGTTAAAATCTGTGAGCTGAATGCACACACCACAAAGCAGTTTCACAGAATGATTCTGTCTTGTTTTTGTACGAAGATATTTCCTTTTCTACCATTGACCTCGAAGCACTTGAAATCTCCACTTGCAAAATCCACAAAAAGAGAGTTTCAAATCTGCTCTGTCTAAAGAAAGTTCAACTCTGTGAGTTGAATACACACAACCCAAAAGTGTTACTGAGAATTCTTCTGTCTAGCATTCTATGAAGAAATCCCGTTTCCAACGAAGGCCTCAAAGAGGTCCAAATATCCACTTGCAGACTTTACAAACTGAGTGTTTCCAAACTGCTCTATGAAAAGAAAGGTTAAACTCTGTGAGTTGAACGCACACATAAGAAATTAGTTTCTGAGAAGGATTCTGTCTAGTTTTTATTGGAAGATATTTCCTTTTCTATGAACGGCCTCAAATCGCTTGAAATCTCCACAAGCAAATTACACAAAAAGAGTCTTTCAAAACTGCTGTGTCTAAAGGAAGGTTCAACACTGTGAGTTGAATACACACAACACAAAGAAGTTACTGAGAATTCTTCTGTCTAGCATTATATGAAGAAATCCCGTTTCCAACGAAGGCCTCAAACAGGTCCAAATATCCACTTGCAGACCTTACAAACAGAGTTTTTCCAAACTGCTCTGTGAAAAGAAAGGTTAAACTCTGTGAGTTGAACGCACACATAAGAAATTAGTTTCTGAGAATGATTCTGTCTAGTTTTTATTGGAAGATATTTCCTTTTCTATGAACGGACTAAAATCGCTTGAAATCTCCACAAGCAAATTACACAAAAAGAGTCTTTCAAAACTGCTGTGTCTAAAGGAAGGTTAAACACTGTGAGTTGAATACACACAACACAAAGAAGTAACTGAGAATTCTTATGTCTAGCATTCTATGAAGAAATCCCGTTTCCAACGAAGGCCTCAAAGAGGTCCAAATATCCACTTGCAGACTTTACAAACAGAGTGTTTCCAAACTGCTCTATGAAGAGTAAGGTTAAACTCCGTGAGGTGAATGCACACATCACAATGTGGTTTCTCAGAATCATTCTGTCTTCTTTTTATACGAAGATATTTCCTTTTCTACCATTGGCCTCATTTCGCTTGAAATCTCCACACGCAAATTCCAGAAAAAGAGTGTTTCAAATCGGCTCTGTCTAAAAGATGGTTCAACTCTGTGAGTTGAATAAACAGAACAGAAAGAAGTTACTGAGAATTCTTCTGTCTAGCATTATATGAAAAAATCCCGTTTCCAAGGAAGGCCTCAAAGAGATCCAAATATCCACTTGCAGACGTTAGAAACAGAGTGTTTTCAAACTGCTCTATGAAAAGAAAGGTTAAAATCTGTGAGCTGAATGCACACACCACAAAGCAGATTCACAGAATGATTCTGTCTTGTTTTTGTACGAAGATATTTCCTTTTCTACCATTGACCTCGAAGCGCTTGAAATCTCCACTTGCAAAATCCACAAAAAGAGAGTTTCAAATCTGCTCTGTCTAAAGAAAGTTCAACTCTGTGAGTTGAATACACACAACCCAAAAGTGTTACTGAGAATTCTTCTGTCTAGCATTCTATGAAGAAATCCCGTTTCCAACGAAGGCCTCAAAGAGGTCCAAATATCCACTTGCAGACTTTACAAACTGAGTGTTTCCAAACTGCTCTATGAAAAGAAAGGTTAAACTCTGTGAGTTGAACGCACACATAAGAAATTAGTTTCTGAGAATGATTCTGTCGAGTTTTTATTGGAAGATATCTCCTTTTCTATGAACGGCCTCAAATCGCTTGAAATCTCCACAAGCAAATTACACAAAAAGAGTCTTTCAAAACTGCTGTGTCTAAAGGAAGGTTCAACACTGTGAGTTGAATACACACAACACAAAGAAGTTACTGAGAATTCTTCTGTCTAGCATTATATGAAGTAATCCCGTTTCCAACGAAGGCCTCAAACAGGTCCAAATATCCACTTGCAGACCTTACAAACAGAGTGTTTCCAAACTGCTCTGTGAAAAGAAAGGTTAAACTCTGTGAGTTGAACGCACACATAAGAAATTAGTTTCTGAGAATGATTCTGTTTAGTTTTTATTGGAAGATATTTACTTTTCTATGAACGGCCTCAAATCGCTTGAAATCTCCACAAGCAAATTACACAAAAAGAGTGTCTCAAAACTGCTGTGTCTAAAGCAAGGTTCAACATTGTAAGTTGAATACGCACAACACAAAGAAGTTACTGAGAATTCTTATGTCTAGCATTCTATGAAGAAATCCCGTTTCCAACGAAGGCCTCAAAGAGGTCCAAATATCCACTTGCAGACTTTGCAAACAGAGTGTTTCCAAACTGCTCTATGAAGAGTAAGGTTAAATTCCGTGAGGTGAATGCACACATCACAATGTGTTTTCTCAGAATCATTCTGTCTTCTTTTTATACGAAGATATTTCCTTTTCTACCATTGGCCTCATTTCGCTTGAAATCTACACACGCAAATTCCAGAAAAAGAGTGTTTCAAATCGGCTCTGTCTAAAAGATGGTTCAACTCTGTGAGTTGAATAAACAGAACAGAAAGAAGTTACTGAGAATTCTTCTGTCTAGCATTATATGAAAAAATCCCGTTTCCAATGAAGGCCTCAAAGAGATCCAAATATCCACTTGCAGACGTTAGAAACAGAGTGTTTTCAAACTGCTCTATGAAAAGAAAGGTTAAACTCTGTGAGATGAATGCACACATCACAAAGCAGTTTCTCAGAATGATTCTGTCTTGTTTTTATACGAAGATATTTCCTTTTCTACCATTGACCTCGAAGCGCTTGATATCTCCACTTGCAAAATGCACAAAAAGAGAGTTTCAAATCTGCCCTGTCTAAAGAAAGTTCAACTCTGTGAGTTGAATACACACAACCCAAAAATGTTACTGAGAATTCTTCTGTCTAGCATTCTATGAATAAATCCCGTTTCCAACGAAGGCCTCAAACAGTTCCAAATATCCACTTGCAGACTTTACAAATAGAGTGTTTCCAAACTGCTCTATGAAAAGAAAGGTTAAACTCTGTGAGTTGAACGCACACATAAGAAATTGGTTTCTGAGAATGATTCTGTCTAGTTTTTATTGGAAGATATTTCCTTTTCTATGAACGGCCTCAAATCGCTTGAAATCTCCACAAGCAAATTACACAAAAAGAGTCTTTCAAAACTGCTGTGTCTAAAGGAAGGTTCAACACTGTGAGTTGAATACACACAACACAAAGAAGTTACTGAGAATTCTTCTGTCTAGCATTATATGAAGAAATCCCGTTTCCAACGAAGGCCTCAAACAGGTCCAAATATCCACTTGCAGACTTTACAAATAGTGTGTTTCCAAACAGCTCTATGAAAAGAAAGGTTGAACACTGTGAGTTGAATGCACACATAAGAAATTAGTTTCTGAGAATGATTCTGTCTAGTTTTTATTGGAAGATATTTCCTTTTCTATGAACGGCCTCAAATCGCTTGAAATCTCCACAAGCAAATTACACAAAAAGAGTCTTTCGAAACGGCTGTGTCTAAAGGAAGGTTCAACACTGTGAGATGAATGCACACAACACAAAGAAGTTACTGAGAATTCTTCTGTCTAGCATTATATGAAGAAATCCCGTTTCCAACGAAGGCCTCAAACAGGTCCAAATATCCACTTGCAGACCTTACAAACAGAGTTTTTCCAAACTGCTCTGTGAAAAGAAAGGTTAAACTCTGTGAGTCGAACGCACACATAAGAAATTAGTTTCTGAGAATGATTCTGTCTAGTTTTTATTGGAAGATATTTCCTTTTCTATGAACGGACTAAAATCGCTTGAAATCTCCACAAGCAAATTACACAAAAAGAGTCTTTCAAAACTGCTGTGTCTAAAGGAAGGTTAAACACTGTGAGTTGAATACACACAACACAAAGAAGTTACTGAGAATTCTTATGTCTAGCACTCTATGAAGAAATCCCGTTTCCAACGAAGGCCTCAAAGAGGTCGAAATATCCACTTGCAGACTTTACAAACAGAGTGTTTCCAAACTGCTCTATGAAGAGTAAGGTTAAACTCCGTGAGGTGAATGCACACATCACAATGTGGTTTCTCAGAATCATTCTGTCTTCTTTTTATACGAAGATATTTCCTTTTCTACCATTGGCCTCATTTCGCTTGAAATCTCCACACGCAAATTCCAGAAAAAGAGTGTTTCAAATCGGCTCTGTCTAAAAGATGGTTCAACTCTGTGAGTTGAATAAACAGAACAGAAAGAAGTTACTGAGAATTCTTCTGTCTAGCATTATATGAAAAAATCCCGTTTCCAACGAATGCCTCAAAGAGGTCCAAATATCCACTTGCAGACGTTAGAAACAGAGTGTTTTCAAACTGCTCTATGAAAAGAAAGGTTAAAATCTGTGAGCTGAATGCACACACCACAAAGCAGATTCACAGAATGATTCTGTCTTGTTTTTGTACGAAGATATTTCCTTTTCTACCATTGACCTCGAAGCGCTTGAAATCTCCACTTGCAAAATCCACAAAAAGAGAGTTTCAAATCTGCTCTGTCTAAAGAAAGTTCAACTCTGTGAGTTGAATACACACAACCCAAAAGTGTTACTGAGAATTCTTCTGTCTAGCATTCTATGAAGAAATCCCGTTTCCAACGAAGGCCTCAAAGAGGTCCAAATATCCACTTGCAGACTTTACAAACTGAGTGTTTCCAAACTGCTCTATGAAAAGAAAGGTTAAACTCTGTGAGTTGAACGCACACATAAGAAATTAGTTTCTGAGAATGATTCTGTCGAGTTTTTATTGGAAGATATCTCCTTTTCTATGAACGGCCTCAAATCGCTTGAAATCTCCACAAGCAAATTACACAAAAAGAGTCTTTCAAAACTGCTGTGTCTAAAGGAAGGTTCAACACTGTGAGTTGAATACACAAAACACAAAGAAGTTACTGAGAATTCTTCTGTCTAGCATTATATGAAGTAATCCCGTTTCCAACGAAGGCCTCAAACAGGTCCAAATATCCACTTGCAGACCTTACAAACAGAGTGTTTCCAAACTGCTCTGTGAAAAGAAAGGTTAAACTCTGTGAGTTGAACGCACACATAAGAAATTAGTTTCTGAGAATGATTCTGTTTAGTTTTTATTGGAAGATATTTCCTTTTCTATGAACGGCCTCAAATCGCTTGAAATCTCCACAAGCAAATTACACAAAAAGAGTGTCTCAAAACTGCTGTGTCTAAAGCAAGGTTCAACATTGTAAGTTGAATACGCACAACACAAAGAAGTTACTGAGAATTCTTATGTCTAGCATTCTATGAAGAAATCCCGTTTCCAACGAAGGCCTCAAAGAGGTCCAAATATCCACTTGCAGACTTTGCAAACAGAGTGTTTCCAAACTGCTCTATGAAGAGTAAGGTTAAATTCCGTGAGGTGAATGCACACATCACAATGTGTTTTCTCAGAATCATTCTGTCTTCTTTTTATACGAAGATATTTCCTTTTCTACCATTGGCCTCATTTCGCTTGAAATCTACACACGCAAATTCCAGAAAAAGAGTGTTTCAAATCGGCTCTGTCTAAAAGATGGTTCAACTCTGTGAGTTGAATAAACAGAACAGAAAGAAGTTACTGAGAATTCTTCTGTCTAGCATTATATGAAAAAATCCCGTTTCCAATGAAGGCCTCAAAGAGATCCAAATATCCACTTGCAGACGTTAGAAACAGAGTGTTTTCAAACTGCTCTATGAAAAGAAAGGTTAAACTCTGTGAGATGAATGCACACATCACAAAGCAGTTTCTCAGAATGATTCTGTCTTGTTTTTATACGAAGATATTTCCTTTTCTACCATTGACCTCGAAGCGCTTGATATCTCCACTTGCAAAATGCACAAAAAGAGAGTTTCAAATCTGCTCTGTCTAAAGAAAGTTCAACTCTGTGAGTTGAATACACACAACCCAAAAATGTTACTGAGAATTCTTCTGTCTAGCATTCTACGAATAAATCCCGTTTCCAACGAAGGCCTCAAACAGTTCCAAATATCCACTTGCAGACTTTACAAATAGAGTGTTTCCAAACTGCTCTATGAAAAGAAAGGTTAAACTCTGTGAGTTGAACGCACACATAAGAAATTGGTTTCTGAGAATGATTCTGTCTAGTTTTTATTGGAAGATATTTCCTTTTCTATGAACGGCCTCAAATCGCTTGAAATCTCCACAAGCAAATTACACAAAAAGAGTCTTTCAAAACTGCTGTGTCTAAAGGAAGGTTCAACACTGTGAGTTGAATACACACAACACAAAGAAGTTACTGAGAATTCTTCTGTCTAGCATTATATGAAGAAATCCCGTTTCCAACGAAGGCCTCAAACAGGTCCAAATATCCACTTGCAGACTTTACAAATAGTGTGTTTCCAAACAGCTCTATGAAAAGAAAGGTTGAACACTGTGAGTTGAATGCACACATAAGAAATTAGTTTCTGAGAATGATTCTGTCTAGTTTTTATTGGAAGATATTTCCTTTTCTATGAACGGCCTCAAATCGCTTGAAATCTCCACAAGCAAATTACACAAAAAGTGTCTTTCGAAACTGCTGTGTCTAAAGGAAGGTTCAACACTGTGAGTTGAATACACACAACACAAAGAAGTTACTGAGAATTCTTCTGTCTAGCATTATATGAAGAAATCCCGTTTCCAACGAAGGCCTCAAACAGGTCCAAATATCCACTTGCAGACCTTACAAACAGAGTTTTTCCAAACTGCTCTGTGAAAAGAAAGGTTAAACTCTGTGAGTCGAACGCACACATAAGAAATTAGTTTCTGAGAATGATTCTGTCTAGTTTTTATTGGAAGATATTTCCTTTTCTATGAACGGACTAAAATCGCTTGAAATCTCCACAAGCAAATTACACAAAAAGAGTCTTTCAAAACTGCTGTGTCTAAAGGAAGGTTAAACACTGTGAGTTGAATACACACAACACAAAGAAGTTACTGAGAATTCTTATGTCTAGCACTCTATGAAGAAATCCCGTTTCCAACGAAGGCCTCAAAGAGGTCGAAATATCCACTTGCAGACATTACAAACAGAGTGTTTCCAAACTGCTCTATGAAGAGTAAGGTTAAACTCCGTGAGGTGAATGCACACATCACAATGTGGTTTCTCAGAATCATTCTGTCTTCTTTTTATACGAAGATATTTCCTTTTCTAACATTGGCCTCATTTCGCTTGAAATCTCCACACGCAAATTCCAGAAAAAGAGTGTTTCAAATCGGCTCTGTCTAAAAGATGGTTCAACTCTGTGAGTTGAATAAACAGAACAGAAAGAAGTTACTGAGAATTCTTCTGTCTAGCATTATATGAAAAAATCCCGTTTCCAAGGAAGGCCTCAAAGAGATCCAAATATCCACTTGCAGACGTTAGAAACAGAGTGTTTTCAAACTGCTCTATGAAAAGAAAGGTTAAAATCTGTGAGCTGAATGCACACACCACAAAGCAGTTTCACAGAATGATTCTGTCTTGTTTTTGTACGAAGATATTTCCTTTTCTACCATTGACCTCGAAGCACTTGAAATCTCCACTTGCAAAATCCACAAAAAGAGAGTTTCAAATCTGCTCTGTCTAAAGAAAGTTCAACTCTGTGAGTTGAATACACACAACCCAAAAGTGTTACTGAGAATTCTTCTGTCTAGCATTCTATGAAGAAATCCCGTTTCCAACGAAGGCCTCAAAGAGGTCCAAATATCCACTTGCAGACTTTACAAACTGAGTGTTTCCAAACTGCTCTATGAAAAGAAAGGTTAAACTCTGTGAGTTGAACGCACACATAAGAAATTAGTTTCTGAGAATGATTCTGTCTAGTTTTTATTGGAAGATATCTCCTTTTCTATGAACGGCCTCAAATCGCTTGAAATCTCCACAAGCAAATTACACAAAAAGAGTCTTTCAAAACTGCTGTGTCTAAAGGAAGGTTCAACACTGTGAGTTGAATACACAAAACACAAAGAAGTTACTGAGAATTCTTCTGTCTAGCATTATATGAAGTAATGCCGTTTCCAACGAAGGCCTCAAACAGGTCCAAATATCCACTTGCAGACCTTACAAACAGAGTGTTTCCAACTGCTCTTTGAAAAGAAAGGTTAAACTCTGTGAGTTGAACGCACACATAAGAAATTAGTTTCTGAGAATGATTCTGTCTAGTTTTTATTGGAAGATATTTCCTTTTCTATGAACAGACTAAAATCGCTTGAAATCTCCACAAGCAAATTACACAAAAAGAGTCTTTCAAAACTGCTGTGTCTAAAGGAAGGTTAAACACTGTGAGTTGAATACACACAACACAAAGAAGTAACTGAGAATTCTTATGTCTAGCATTCTATGAAGAAATCCCGTTTCCAACGAAGGCCTCAAAGAGGTCCAAATATCCACTTGCAGACTTTACAAACAGAGTGTTTCCAAACTGCTCTATGAAGAGTAAGGTTAAACTCCGTGAGGTGAATGCACACATCACAATGTGGTTTCTCAGAATCATTCTGTCTTCTTTTTATACGAAGATATTTCCTTTTCTACCATTGGCCTCATTTCGCTTGAAATCTCCACACGCAAATTCCAGAAAAAGAGTGTTTCAAATCGGCTCTGTCTAAAAGATGGTTCAACTCTGTGAGTTGAATAAACAGAACACAAAGAAGTTACTTAGAATTCTTCTGTCTAGCATTATATGAAAAAATCCCGTTTCCTACGAATGCCTCAAAGAGGTCCAAATATCCACTTGCAGACGTTGGAAACAGAGTGTTTCCAAACTGCTCTATGAAAAGAAAGGTTAAACTCTGTGAGCTGAATGCACACATCACAAAGCAGTTTCTCAGAATGATTCTGTCTTGTTTTTGTACGAAGATATTTCCTTTTCTACCATTGACCTCGAAGCGCTTGAAATCTCCACTTGCAAAATCCACAGAAAGAGAGTTTCAAATCTGCTCTGTCTAAAGAAAGTTCAACTCTGTGAGTTGAATACACACAACCCAAAAGTGTTACTGAGAATTCTTCTGTCTAGCATTCTATGAAGAAATCCCGTTTCCAACGAAGGCCTCAAAGAGGTCCAAATATCCACTTGCAGACTTTACAAACTGAGTGTTTCCAAACTGCTCTATGAAAAGAAAGGTTAAACTCTGTGAGTTGAACGCACACATAAGAAATTAGTTTCTGAGAAGGATTCTGTCTAGTTTTTATTGGAAGATATTTCCTTTTCTATGAACGGCCTCAAATCGCTTGAAATCTCCACAAGCAAATTACACAAAAAGAGTCTTTCAAAACTGCTGTGTCTAAAGGAAGGTTCAACACTGTGAGTTGAATACACACAACACAAAGAAGTTACTGAGAATTCTTCTGTCTAGCATTATATGAAGAAATCCCGTTTCCAACGAAGGCCTCAAACAGGTCCAAATATCCACTTGCAGACCTTACAAACAGAGTTTTTCCAAACTGCTCTGTGAAAAGAAAGGTTAAACTCTGTGAGTTGAACGCAAACATAAGAAATTAGTTTCTGAGAATGATTCTGTCTAGTTTTTATTGGAAGATATTTCCTTTTCTATGAATGGACTAAAATCGCTTGAAATCTCCACAAGCAAATTACACAAAAAGAGTCTTTCAAAACTGCTGTGTCTAAAGGAAGGTTAAACACTGTGAGTTGAATACACACAACACAAAGAAGTTACTGAGAATTCTTATGTCTAGCATTCTATGAAGAAATCCCGTTTCCAACGAAGGCCTCAAAGAGGTCCAAATATCCACTTGCAGACTTTACAAACAGAGTGTTTCCAAACTGCTCTATGAAGAGTAAGGTTAAACTCCGTGAGGTGAATGCACACATCACAATGTGGTTTCTCAGAATCATTCTGTCTTCTTTTTATACGAAGATATTTCCTTTTCTACCATTGGCCTCATTTCGCTTGAAATCTCCACACGCAAATTCCAGAAAAAGAGTGTTTCAAATCGGCTCTGTCTAAAAGATGGTTCAACTCTGTGAGTTGAATAAACAGAACAGAAAGAAGTTACTGAGAATTCTTCTGTCTAGCATTATATGAAAAAATCCCGTTTCCAAGGAAGGCCTCAAAGAGATCCAAATATCCACTTGCAGACGTTAGAAACAGAGTGTTTTCAAACTGCTCTATGAAAAGAAAGGTTAAAATCTGTGAGCTGAATGCACACACCACAAAGCAGTTTCACAGAATGATTCTGTCTTGTTTTTGTACGAAGATATTTCCTTTTCTACCATTGACCTCGAAGCGCTTGAAATCTCCACTTGCAAAATCCACAAAAAGAGAGTTTCAAATCTGCTCTGTCTAAAGAAAGTTCAACTCTGTGAGTTGAATACACACAACCCAAAAGTGTTACTGAGAATTCTTCTGTCTAGCATTCTATGAAGAAATCCCGTTTCCAACGAAGGCCTCAAAGAGGTCCAAATATCCACTTGCAGACTTTACAAACTGAGTGTTTCCAAACTGCTCTATGAAAAGAAAGGTTAAACTCTGTGAGTTGAACGCACACATAAGAAATTAGTTTCTGAGAATCATTCTGTCTAGTTTTTATTGGAAGATATCTCCTTTTCTATGAACGGCCTCAAATCGCTTGAAATCTCCACAAGCAAATTACACAAAAAGAGTCTTTCAAAACTGCTGTGTCTAAAGGAAGGTTCAACACTGTGAGTTGAATACACAAAACACAAAGAAGTTACTGAGAATTCTTCTGTCTAGCATTATATGAAGTAATCCCGTTTCCAACGAAGGCCTCAAACAGGTCCAAATATCCACTTGCAGACCTTACAAACAGAGTGTTTCCAAACTGCTCTGTGAAAAGAAAGGTTAAACTCTGTGAGTTGAACGCACACATAAGAAATTAGTTTCTGAGAATGATTCTGTTTAGTTTTTATTGGAAGATATTTCCTTTTCTATGAACGGCCTCAAATCGCTTGAAATCTCCACAAGCAAATTACACAAAAAGAGTGTCTCAAAACTGCTGTGTCTAAAGCAAGGTTCAACATTGTAAGTTGAATACGCACAACACAAAGAAGTTACTGAGAATTCTTATGTCTAGCATTCTATGAAGAAATCCCGTTTCCAACGAAGGCCTCAAAGAGGTCCAAATATCCACTTGCAGACTTTGCAAACAGAGTGTTTCCAAACTGCTCTATGAAGAGTAAGGTTAAATTCCGTGAGGTGAATGCACACATCACAATGTGTTTTCTCAGAATCATTCTGTCTTCTTTTTATACGAAGATATTTCCTTTTCTACCATTGGCCTCATTTCGCTTGAAATCTACACACGCAAATTCCAGAAAAAGAGTGTTTCAAATCGGCTCTGTCTAAAAGATGGTTCAACTCTGTGAGTTGAATAAACAGAACAGAAAGAAGTTACTGAGAATTCTTCTGTCTAGCATTATATGAAAAAATCCCGTTTCCAATGAAGGCCTCAAAGAGATCCAAATATCCACTTGCAGACGTTAGAAACAGAGTGTTTTCAAACTGCTCTATGAAAAGAAAGGTTAAACTCTGTGAGATGAATGCACACATCACAAAGCAGTTTCTCAGAATGATTCTGTCTTGTTTTTATACGAAGATATTTCCTTTTCTACCATTGACCTCGAAGCGCTTGATATCTCCACTTGCAAAATGCACAAAAAGAGAGTTTCAAATCTGCTCTGTCTAAAGAAAGTTCAACTCTGTGAGTTGAATACACACAACCCAAAAATGTTACTGAGAATTCTTCTGTCTAGCATTCTATGAATAAATCCCGTTTCCAACGAAGGCCTCAAACAGTTCCAAATATCCACTTGCAGACTTTACAAATAGAGTGTTTCCAAACTGCTCT
Source organism: Pan troglodytes (assembly GCF_028858775.2). Lineage (NCBI taxonomy): Eukaryota > Metazoa > Chordata > Mammalia > Primates > Hominidae > Pan > Pan troglodytes. Next base: position 80,843,909 of record NC_072401.2, read on the forward strand.
ATGAAAAGAAAGGTTAAACTCTGTGAGTTGAACGCACACATAAGAAATTGGTTTCTGAGAATGATTCTGTCTAGTTTTTATTGGAAGATATTTCCTTTTCTATGAACGGCCTCAAATCGCTTGAAATCTCCACAAGCAAATTACACAAAAAGAGTCTTTCAAAACTGCTGTGTCTAAAGGAAGGTTCAACACTGTGAGTTGAATACACACAACACAAAGAAGTTACTGAGAATTCTTCTGTCTAGCATTATATGAAGAAATCCCGTTTCCAACGAAGGCCTCAAACAGGTCCAAATATCCACTTGCAGACTTTACAAATAGTGTGTTTCCAAACAGCTCTATGAAAAGAAAGGTTGAACACTGTGAGTTGAATGCACACATAAGAAATTAGTTTCTGAGAATGATTCTGTCTAGTTTTTATTGGAAGATATTTCCTTTTCTATGAACGGCCTCAAATCGCTTGAAATCTCCACAAGCAAATTACACAAAAAGTGTCTTTCGAAACTGCTGTGTCTAAAGGAAGGTTCAACACTGTGAGTTGAATACACACAACACAAAGAAGTTACTGAGAATTCTTCTGTCTAGCATTATATGAAGAAATCCCGTTTCCAACGAAGGCCTCAAACAGGTCCAAATATCCACTTGCAGACCTTACAAACAGAGTTTTTCCAAACTGCTCTGTGAAAAGAAAGGTTAAACTCTGTGAGTCGAACGCACACATAAGAAATTAGTTTCTGAGAATGATTCTGTCTAGTTTTTATTGGAAGATATTTCCTTTTCTATGAACGGACTAAAATCGCTTGAAATCTCCACAAGCAAATTACACAAAAAGAGTCTTTCAAAACTGCTGTGTCTAAAGGAAGGTTAAACACTGTGAGTTGAATACACACAACACAAAGAAGTTACTGAGAATTCTTATGTCTAGCACTCTATGAAGAAATCCCGTTTCCAACGAAGGCCTCAAAGAGGTCGAAATATCCACTTGCAGACATTACAAACAGAGTGTTTCCAAACTGCTCTATGAAGAGTAAGGTTAAACTCCGTGAGGTGAATGCACACATCACAATGTGGTTTCTCAGAATCATTCTGTCTTCTTTTTATACGAAGATATTTCCTTTTCTACCATTGGCCTCATTTCGCTTGAAATCTCCACACGCAAATTCCAGATAAAGAGTGTTTCAAATCGGCTCTGTCTAAAAGATGGTTCAACTCTGTGAGTTGAATAAACAGAACAGAAAGAAGTTACTGAGAATTCTTCTGTCTAGCATTATATGAAAAAATCCCGTTTCCAAGGAAGGCCTCAAAGAGATCCAAATATCCACTTGCAGACGTTAGAAACAGAGTGTTTTCAAACTGCTCTATGAAAAGAAAGGTTAAAATCTGTGAGCTGAATGCACACACCACAAAGCAGTTTCACAGAATGATTCTGTCTTGTTTTTGTACGAAGATATTTCCTTTTCTACCATTGACCTCGAAGCACTTGAAATCTCCACTTGCAAAATCCACAAAAAGAGAGTTTCAAATCTGCTCTGTCTAAAGAAAGTTCAACTCTGTGAGTTGAATACACACAACCCAAAAGTGTTACTGAGAATTCTTCTGTCTAGCATTCTATGAAGAAATCCCGTTTCCAACGAAGGCCTCAAAGAGGTCCAAATATCCACTTGCAGACTTTACAAACTGAGTGTTTCCAAACTGCTCTATGAAAAGAAAGGTTAAACTCTGTGAGTTGAACGCACACATAAGAAATTAGTTTCTGAGAATGATTCTGTCTAGTTTTTATTGGAAGATATCTCCTTTTCTGTGAACGGCCTCAAATCGCTTGAAATCTCCACAAGCAAATTACACAAAAAGAGTCTTTCAAAACTGCTGTGTCTAAAGGAAGGTTCAACACTGTGAGTTGAATACACAAAACACAAAGAAGTTACTGAGAATTCTTCTGTCTAGCATTATATGAAGTAATCCCGTTTCCAACGAAGGCCTCAAACAGGTCCAAATATCCACTTGCAGACCTTACAAACAGAGTGTTTCCAACTGCTCTGTGAAAAGAAAGGTTAAACTCTGTGAGTTGAACGCACACATAAGAAATTAGTTTCTGAGAATGATTCTGTCTAGTTTTTATTGGAAGATATTTCCTTTTCTATGAACAGACTAAAATCGCTTGAAATCTCCACAAGCAAATTACACAAAAAGAGTCTTTCAAAACTGCTGTGTCTAAAGGAAGGTTAAACACTGTGAGTTGAATACACACAACACAAAGAAGTAACTGAGAATTCTTATGTCTAGCATTCTATGAAGAAATCCCGTTTCCAACGAAGGCCTCAAAGAGGTCCAAATATCCACTTGCAGACTTTACAAACAGAGTGTTTCCAAACTGCTCTATGAAGAGTAAGGTTAAACTCCGTGAGGTGAATGCACACATCACAATGTGGTTTCTCAGAATCATTCTGTCTTCTTTTTATACGAAGATATTTCCTTTTCTACCATTGGCCTCATTTCGCTTGAAATCTCCACACGCAAATTCCAGAAAAAGAGTGTTTCAAATCGGCTCTGTCTAAAAGATGGTTCAACTCTGTGAGTTGAATAAACAGAACACAAAGAAGTTACTTAGAATTCTTCTGTCTAGCATTATATGAAAAAATCCCGTTTCCTACGAATGCCTCAAAGAGGTCCAAATATCCACTTGCAGACGTTGGAAACAGAGTGTTTCCAAACTGCTCTATGAAAAGAAAGGTTAAACTCTGTGAGCTGAATGCACACATCACAAAGCAGTTTCTCAGAATGATTCTGTCTTGTTTTTGTACGAAGATATTTCCTTTTCTACCATTGACCTCGAAGCGCTTGAAATCTCCACTTGCAAAATCCACAGAAAGAGAGTTTCAAATCTGCTCTGTCTAAAGAAAGTTCAACTCTGTGAGTTGAATACACACAACCCAAAAGTGTTACTGAGAATTCTTCTGTCTAGCATTCTATGAAGAAATCCCGTTTCCAACGAAGGCCTCAAAGAGGTCCAAATATCCACTTGCAGACTTTACAAACTGAGTGTTTCCAAACTGCTCTATGAAAAGAAAGGTTAAACTCTGTGAGTTGAACGCACACATAAGAAATTAGTTTCTGAGAAGGATTCTGTCTAGTTTTTATTGGAAGATATTTCCTTTTCTATGAACGGCCTCAAATCGCTTGAAATCTCCACAAGCAAATTACACAAAAAGAGTCTTTCAAAACTGCTGTGTCTAAAGGAAGGTTCAACACTGTGAGTTGAATACACACAACACAAAGAAGTTACTGAGAATTCTTCTGTCTAGCATTATATGAAGAAATCCCGTTTCCAACGAAGGCCTCAAACAGGTCCAAATATCCACTTGCAGACCTTACAAACAGAGTTTTTCCAAACTGCTCTGTGAAAAGAAAGGTTAAACTCTGTGAGTTGAACGCAAACATAAGAAATTAGTTTCTGAGAATGATTCTGTCTAGTTTTTATTGGAAGATATTTCCTTTTCTATGAATGGACTAAAATCGCTTGAAATCTCCACAAGCAAATTACACAAAAAGAGTCTTTCAAAACTGCTGTGTCTAAAGGAAGGTTAAACACTGTGAGTTGAATACACACAACACAAAGAAGTTACTGAGAATTCTTATGTCTAGCATTCTATGAAGAAATCCCGTTTCCAACGAAGGCCTCAAAGAGGTCCAAATATCCACTTGCAGACTTTACAAACAGAGTGTTTCCAAACTGCTCTATGAAGAGTAAGGTTAAACTCCGTGAGGTGAATGCACACATCACAATGTGGTTTCTCAGAATCATTCTGTCTTCTTTTTATACGAAGATATTTCCTTTTCTACCATTGGCCTCATTTCGCTTGAAATCTCCACACGCAAATTCCAGAAAAAGAGTGTTTCAAATCGGCTCTGTCTAAAAGATGGTTCAACTCTGTGAGTTGAATAAACAGAACAGAAAGAAGTTACTGAGAATTCTTCTGTCTAGCATTATATGAAAAAATCCCGTTTCCAAGGAAGGCCTCAAAGAGATCCAAATATCCACTTGCAGACGTTAGAAACAGAGTGTTTTCAAACTGCTCTATGAAAAGAAAGGTTAAAATCTGTGAGCTGAATGCACACACCACAAAGCAGTTTCACAGAATGATTCTGTCTTGTTTTTGTACGAAGATATTTCCTTTTCTACCATTGACCTCGAAGCGCTTGAAATCTCCACTTGCAAAATCCACAAAAAGAGAGTTTCAAATCTGCTCTGTCTAAAGAAAGTTCAACTCTGTGAGTTGAATACACACAACCCAAAAGTGTTACTGAGAATTCTTCTGTCTAGCATTCTATGAAGAAATCCCGTTTCCAACGAAGGCCTCAAAGAGGTCCAAATATCCACTTGCAGACTTTACAAACTGAGTGTTTCCAAACTGCTCTATGAAAAGAAAGGTTAAACTCTGTGAGTTGAACGCACACATAAGAAATTAGTTTCTGAGAATCATTCTGTCTAGTTTTTATTGGAAGATATCTCCTTTTCTATGAACGGCCTCAAATCGCTTGAAATCTCCACAAGCAAATTACACAAAAAGAGTCTTTCAAAACTGCTGTGTCTAAAGGAAGGTTCAACACTGTGAGTTGAATACACACAACACAAAGAAGTTACTGAGAATTCTTCTGTCTAGCATTATATGAAGTAATCCCGTTTCCAACGAAGGCCTCAAAGAGGTCCAAATATCCACTTGCAGACCTTACAAACAGAGTGTTTCCAAGTGCTCTGTGAAAAGAAAGGTTAAACTCTGTGAGTTGAACGCACACATAAGAAATTAGTTTCTGAGAATGATTCTGTCTAATTTTTATTTGAAGATATTTCCTTTTCTATGAACGGACTAAAATCGCTTGAAATCTCCACAAGCAAATTACACAAAAAGAGTCTTTCAAAACTGCTGTGTCTAAAGGAAGGTTAAACACTGTGAGTTGAATACACACAACACAAAGAAGTAACTGAGAATTCTTATGTCTAGCATTCTATGAAGAAATCCCGTTTCCAACGAAGGCCTCAAAGAGGTCCAAATATCCACTTGCAGACTTTACAAACAGAGTGTTTCCAAACTGCTCTATGAAGAGTAAGGTTAAACTCCGTGAGGTGAATGCACACATCACAATGTGGTTTCTCAGAATCATTCTGTCTTCTTTTTATACGAAGATATTTCCTTTTCTACCATTGGCCTCATTTCGCATGAAATCTCCACACGCAAATTCCAGAAAAAGAGTGTTTCAAATCGGCTCTGTCTAAAAGATGGTTCAACTCTGTGAGTTGAATAAACAGAACACAAAGAAGTTACTTAGAATTCTTCTGTCTAGCATTATATGAAAAAATCCCGTTTCCTACGAATGCCTCAAAGAGGTCCAAATATCCACTTGCAGACGTTGGAAACAGAGTGTTTCCAAACTGCTCTATGAAAAGAAAGGTTAAACTCTGTGAGCTGAATGCACACATCACAAAGCAGTTTCTCAGAATGATTCTGTCTTGTTTTTTACGAAGATATTTCCTTTTCTACCATTGACCTCGAAGCGCTTGAAATCTCCACTTGCAAAATCCACAGAAAGAGAGTTTCAAATCTGCTCTGTCTAAAGAAAGTTCAACTCTGTGAGTTGAATACACACAACCCAAAAGTGTTACTGAGAATTCTTCTGTCTAGCATTCTATGAAGAAATCCCGTTTCCAACGAAGGCCTCAAAGAGGTCCAAATATCCACTTGCAGACTTTACAAACTGAGTGTTTCCAAACTGCTCTATGAAAAGAAAGGTTAAACTCTGTGAGTTGAACGCACACATAAGAAATTAGTTTCTGAGAAGGATTCTGTCTAGTTTTTATTGGAAGATATTTCCTTTTCTATGAACGGCCTCAAATCGCTTGAAATCTCCACAAGCAAATTACACAAAAAGAGTCTTTCAAAACTGCTGTGTCTAAAGGAAGGTTCAACACTGTGAGTTGAATACACACAACACAAAGAAGTTACTGAGAATTCTTCTGTCTAGCATTATATGAAGAAATCCCGTTTCCAACGAAGGCCTCAAACAGGTCCAAATATCCACTTGCAGACCTTACAAACAGAGTTTTTCCAAACTGCTCTGTGAAAAGAAAGGTTAAACTCTGTGAGTTGAACGCACACATAAGAAATTAGTTTCTGAGAATGATTCTGTCTAGTTTTTATTGGAAGATATTTCCTTTTCTATGAACGGACTAAAATCGCTTGAAATCTCCACAAGCAAATTACACAAAAAGAGTCTTTCAAAACTGCTGTGTCTAAAGGAAGGTTAAACACTGTGAGTTGAATACACACAACACAAAGAAGTAACTGAGAATTCTTATGTCTAGCATTCTATGAAGAAATCCCGTTTCCAACGAAGGCCTCAAAGAGGTCCAAATATCCACTTGCAGACTTTACAAACAGAGTGTTTCCAAACTGCTCTATGAAGAGTAAGGTTAAACTCCGTGAGGTGAATGCACACATCACAATGTGGTTTCTCAGAATCATTCTGTCTTCTTTTTATACGAAGATATTTCCTTTTCTACCATTGGCCTCATTTCGCTTGAAATCTCCACACGCAAATTCCAGAAAAAGAGTGTTTCAAATCGGCTCTGTCTAAAAGATGGTTCAACTCTGTGAGTTGAATAAACAGAACACAAAGAAGTTACTTAGAATTCTTCTGTCTAGCATTATATGAAAAAATCCCGTTTCCTACGAATGCCTCAAAGAGGTCCAAATATCCACTTGCAGACGTTGGAAACAGAGTGTTTCCAAACTGCTCTATGAAAAGAAAGGTTAAACTCTGTGAGCTGAATGCACACATCACAAAGCAGTTTCTCAGAATGATTCTGTCTTGTTTTTGTACGAAGATATTTCCTTTTCTACCATTGACCTCGAAGCGCTTGAAATCTCCACTTGCAAAATCCACAGAAAGAGAGTTTCAAATCTGCTCTGTCTAAAGAAAGTTCAACTCTGTGAGTTGAATACACACAACCCAAAAGTGTTACTGAGAATTCTTCTGTCTAGCATTCTATGAAGAAATCCCGTTTCCAACGAAGGCCTCAAAGAGGTCCAAATATCCACTTGCAGACTTTACAAACTGAGTGTTTCCAAACTGCTCTATGAAAAGAAAGGTTAAACTCTGTGAGTTGAACGCACACATAAGAAATTAGTTTCTGAGAATCATTCTGTCTAGTTTTTATTGGAAGATATCTCCTTTTCTATGAACGGCCTCAAATCGCTTGAAATCTCCACAAGCAAATTACACAAAAAGAGTCTTTCAAAACTGCTGTGTCTAAAGGAAGGTTCAACACTGTGAGTTGAATACACAAAACACAAAGAAGTTACTGAGAATTCTTCTGTCTAGCATTATATGAAGTAATCCCGTTTCCAACGAAGGCCTCAAACAGGTCCAAATATCCACTTGCAGACCTTACAAACAGAGTGTTTCCAAACTGCTCTCTGAAAAGAAAGGTTAAACTCTGTGAGTTGAACGCACACATAAGAAATTAGTTTCTGAGAATGATTCTGTTTAGTTTTTATTGGAAGATATTTCCTTTTCTATGAACGGCCTCAAATCGCTTGAAATCTCCACAAGCAAATTACACAAAAAGAGTGTCTCAAAACTGCTGTGTCTAAAGCAAGGTTCAACATTGTAAGTTGAATACGCACAACACAAAGAAGTTACTGAGAATTCTTATGTCTAGCATTCTATGAAGAAATCCCGTTTCCAACGAAGGCCTCAAAGAGGTCCAAATATCCACTTGCAGACTTTGCAAACAGAGTGTTTCCAAACTGCTCTATGAAGAGTAAGGTTAAATTCCGTGAGGTGAATGCACACATCACAATGTGTTTTCTCAGAATCATTCTGTCTTCTTTTTATACGAAGATATTTCCTTTTCTACCATTGGCCTCATTTCGCTTGAAATCTACACACGCAAATTCCAGAAAAAGAGTGTTTCAAATCGGCTCTGTCTAAAAGATGGTTCAACTCTGTGAGTTGAATAAACAGAACAGAAAGAAGTTACTGAGAATTCTTCTGTCTAGCATTATATGAAAAAATCCCGTTTCCAATGAAGGCCTCAAAGAGATCCAAATATCCACTTGCAGACGTTAGAAACAGAGTGTTTTCAAACTGCTCTATGAAAAGAAAGGTTAAACTCTGTGAGATGAATGCACACATCACAAAGCAGTTTCTCAGAATGATTCTGTCTTGTTTTTATACGAAGATATTTCCTTTTCTACCATTGACCTCGAAGCGCTTGATATCTCCACTTGCAAAATGCACAAAAAGAGAGTTTCAAATCTGCTCTGTCTAAAGAAAGTTCAACTCTGTGAGTTGAATACACACAACCCAAAAATGTTACTGAGAATTCTTCTGTCTAGCATTCTATGAATAAATCCCGTTTCCAACGAAGGCCTCAAACAGGTCCAAATATCCACTTGCAGACTTTACAAATAGAGTGTTTCCAAACTGCTCTATGAAAAGAAAGGTTAAACTCTGTGAGTTGAACGCACACATAAGAAATTGGTTTCTGAGAATGATTCTGTCTAGTTTTTATTGGAAGATATTTCCTTTTCTATGAACGGCCTCAAATCGCTTGAAATCTCCACAAGCAAATTACACAAAAAGAGTCTTTCAAAACTGCTGTGTCTAAAGGAAGGTTCAACACTGTGAGTTGAATACACACAACACAAAGAAGTTACTGAGAATTCTTCTGTCTAGCATTATATGAAGAAATCCCGTTTCCAACGAAGGCCTCAAACAGGTCCAAATATCCACTTGCAGACTTTACAAATAGTGTGTTTCCAAACAGCTCTATGAAAAGAAAGGTTGAACACTGTGAGTTGAATGCACACATAAGAAATTAGTTTCTGAGAATGATTCTGTCTAGTTTTTATTGGAAGATATTTCCTTTTCTATGAACGGCCTCAAATCGCTTGAAATCTCCACAAGCAAATTACACAAAAAGTGTCTTTCGAAACTGCTGTGTCTAAAGGAAGGTTCAACACTGTGAGTTGAATACACACAACACAAAGAAGTTACTGAGAATTCTTCTGTCTAGCATTATATGAAGAAATCCCGTTTCCAACGAAGGCCTCAAACAGGTCCAAATATCCACTTGCAGACCTTACAAACAGAGTTTTTCCAAACTGCTCTGTGAAAAGAAAGGTTAAACTCTGTGAGTCGAACGCACACATAAGAAATTAGTTTCTGAGAATGATTCTGTCTAGTTTTTATTGGAAGATATTTCCTTTTCTATGAACGGACTAAAATCGCTTGAAATCTCCACAAGCAAATTACACAAAAAGAGTCTTTCAAAACTGCTGTGTCTAAAGGAAGGTTAAACACTGTGAGTTGAATACACACAACACAAAGAAGTTACTGAGAATTCTTATGTCTAGCACTCTATGAAGAAATCCCGTTTCCAACGAAGGCCTCAAAGAGGTCGAAATATCCACTTGCAGACATTACAAACAGAGTGTTTCCAAACTGCTCTATGAAGAGTAAGGTTAAACTCCGTGAGGTGAATGCACACATCACAATGTGGTTTCTCAGAATCATTCTGTCTTCTTTTTATACGAAGATATTTCCTTTTCTACCATTGGCCTCATTTCGCTTGAAATCTCCACACGCAAATTCCAGAAAAAGAGTGTTTCAAATCGGCTCTGTCTAAAAGATGGTTCAACTCTGTGAGTTGAATAAACAGAACAGAAAGAAGTTACTGAGAATTCTTCTGTCTAGCATTATATGAAAAAATCCCGTTTCCAAGGAAGGCCTCAAAGAGATCCAAATATCCACTTGCAGACGTTAGAAACAGAGTGTTTTCAAACTGCTCTATGAAAAGAAAGGTTAAAATCTGTGAGCTGAATGCACACACCACAAAGCAGTTTCACAGAATGATTCTGTCTTGTTTTTGTACGAAGATATTTCCTTTTCTACCATTGACCTCGAAGCACTTGAAATCTCCACTTGCAAAATCCACAAAAAGAGAGTTTCAAATCTCTCTGTCTAAAGAAAGTTCAACTCTGTGAGTTGAATACACACAACCCAAAAGTGTTACTGAGAATTCTTCTGTCTAGCATTCTATGAAGAAATCCCGTTTCCAACGAAGGCCTCAAAGAGGTCCAAATATCCACTTGCAGACTTTACAAACTGAGTGTTTCCAAACTGCTCTATGAAAAGAAAGGTTAAACTCTGTGAGTTGAACGCACACATAAGAAATTAGTTTCTGAGAATGATTCTGTCTAGTTTTTATTGGAAGATATCTCCTTTTCTATGAACGGCCTCAAATCGCTTGAAATCTCCACAAGCAAATTACACAAAAAGAGTCTTTCAAAACTGCTGTGTCTAAAGGAAGGTTCAACACTGTGAGTTGAATACACAAAACACAAAGAAGTTACTGAGAATTCTTCTGTCTAGCATTATATGAAGTAATCCCGTTTCCAACGAAGGCCTCAAACAGGTCCAAATATCCACTTGCAGACCTTACAAACAGAGTGTTTCCAACTGCTCTGTGAAAAGAAAGGTTAAACTCTGTGAGTTGAACGCACACATAAGAAATTAGTTTCTGAGAATGATTCTGTCTAGTTTTTATTGGAAGATATTTCCTTTTCTATGAACAGACTAAAATCGCTTGAAATCTCCACAAGCAAATTACACAAAAAGAGTCTTTCAAAACTGCTGTGTCTAAAGGAAGGTTAAACACTGTGAGTTGAATACACACAACACAAAGAAGTAACTGAGAATTCTTATGTCTAGCATTCTATGAAGAAATCCCGTTTCCAACGAAGGCCTCAAAGAGGTCCAAATATCCACTTGCAGACTTTACAAACAGAGTGTTTCCAAACTGCTCTATGAAGAGTAAGGTTAAACTCCGTGAGGTGAATGCACACATCACAATGTGGTTTCTCAGAATCATTCTGTCTTCTTTTTATACGAAGATATTTCCTTTTCTACCATTGGCCTCATTTCGCTTGAAATCTCCACACGCAAATTCCAGAAAAAGAGTGTTTCAAATCGGCTCTGTCTAAAAGATGGTTCAACTCTGTGAGTTGAATAAACAGAACACAAAGAAGTTACTTAGAATTCTTCTGTCTAGCATTATATGAAAAAATCCCGTTTCCTACGAATGCCTCAAAGAGGTCCAAATATCCACTTGCAGACGTTGGAAACAGAGTGTTTCCAAACTGCTCTATGAAAAGAAAGGTTAAACTCTGTGAGCTGAATGCACACATCACAAAGCAGTTTCTCAGAATGATTCTGTCTTGTTTTTGTACGAAGATATTTCCTTTTCTACCATTGACCTCGAAGCGCTTGAAATCTCCACTTGCAAAATCCACAGAAAGAGAGTTTCAAATCTGCTCTGTCTAAAGAAAGTTCAACTCTGTGAGTTGAATACACACAACCCAAAAGTGTTACTGAGAATTCTTCTGTCTAGCATTCTATGAAGAAATCCCGTTTCCAACGAAGGCCTCAAAGAGGTCCAAATATCCACTTGCAGACTTTACAAACTGAGTGTTTCCAAACTGCTCTATGAAAAGAAAGGTTAAACTCTGTGAGTTGAACGCACACATAAGAAATTAGTTTCTGAGAAGGATTCTGTCTAGTTTTTATTGGAAGATATTTCCTTTTCTATGAACGGCCTCAAATCGCTTGAAATCTCCACAAGCAAATTACACAAAAAGAGTCTTTCAAAACTGCTGTGTCTAAAGGAAGGTTCAACACTGTGAGTTGAATACACACAACACAAAGAAGTTACTGAGAATTCTTCTGTCTAGCATTATATGAAGAAATCCCGTTTCCAACGAAGGCCTCAAACAGGTCCAAATATCCACTTGCAGACCTTACAAACAGAGTTTTTCCAAACTGCTCTGTGAAAAGAAAGGTTAAACTCTGTGAGTTGAACGCAAACATAAGAAATTAGTTTCTGAGAATGATTCTGTCTAGTTTTTATTGGAAGATATTTCCTTTTCTATGAATGGACTAAAATCGCTTGAAATCTCCACAAGCAAATTACACAAAAAGAGTCTTTCAAAACTGCTGTGTCTAAAGGAAGGTTAAACACTGTGAGTTGAATACACACAACACAAAGAAGTTACTGAGAATTCTTATGTCTAGCATTCTATGAAGAAATCCCGTTTCCAACGAAGGCCTCAAAGAGGTCCAAATATCCACTTGCAGACTTTACAAACAGAGTGTTTCCAAACTGCTCTATGAAGAGTAAGGTTAAACTCCGTGAGGTGAATGCACACATCACAATGTGGTTTCTCAGAATCATTCTGTCTTCTTTTTATACGAAGATATTTCCTTTTCTACCATTGGCCTCATTTCGCTTGAAATCTCCACACGCAAATTCCAGAAAAAGAGTGTTTCAAATCGGCTCTGTCTAAAAGATGGTTCAACTCTGTGAGTTGAATAAACAGAACAGAAAGAAGTTACTGAGAATTCTTCTGTCTAGCATTATATGAAAAAATCCCGTTTCCAAGGAAGGCCTCAAAGAGATCCAAATATCCACTTGCAGACGTTAGAAACAGAGTGTTTTCAAACTGCTCTATGAAAAGAAAGGTTAAAATCTGTGAGCTGAATGCACACACCACAAAGCAGTTTCACAGAATGATTCTGTCTTGTTTTTGTACGAAGATATTTCCTTTTCTACCATTGACCTCGAAGCGCTTGAAATCTCCACTTGCAAAATCCACAAAAAGAGAGTTTCAAATCTGCTCTGTCTAAAGAAAGTTCAACTCTGTGAGTTGAATACACACAACCCAAAAGTGTTACTGAGAATTCTTCTGTCTAGCATTCTATGAAGAAATCCCGTTTCCAACGAAGGCCTCAAAGAGGTCCAAATATCCACTTGCAGACTTTACAAACTGAGTGTTTCCAAACTGCTCTATGAAAAGAAAGGTTAAACTCTGTGAGTTGAACGCACACATAAGAAATTAGTTTCTGAGAATCATTCTGTCTAGTTTTTATTGGAAGATATCTCCTTTTCTATGAACGGCCTCAAATCGCTTGAAATCTCCACAAGCAAATTACACAAAAAGAGTCTTTCAAAACTGCTGTGTCTAAAGGAAGGTTCAACACTGTGAGTTGAATACACAAAACACAAAGAAGTTACTGAGAATTCTTCTGTCTAGCATTATATGAAGTAATCCCGTTTCCAACGAAGGCCTCAAACAGGTCCAAATATCCACTTGCAGACCTTACAAACAGAGTGTTTCCAAGTGCTCTGTGAAAAGAAAGGTTAAACTCTGTGAGTTGAACGCACACATAAGAAATTAGTTTCTGAGAATGATTCTGTCTAATTTTTATTTGAAGATATTTCCTTTTCTATGAACGGACTAAAATCGCTTGAAATCTCCACAAGCAAATTACACAAAAAGAGTCTTTCAAAACTGCTGTGTCTAAAGGAAGGTTAAACACTGTGAGTTGAATACACACAACACAAAGAAGTAACTGAGAATTCTTATGTCTAGCATTCTATGAAGAAATCCCGTTTCCAACGAAGGCCTCAAAGAGGTCCAAATATCCACTTGCAGACTTTACAAACAGAGTGTTTCCAAACTGCTCTATGAAGAGTAAGGTTAAACTCCGTGAGGTGAATGCACACATCACAATGTGGTTTCTCAGAATCATTCTGTCTTCTTTTTATACGAAGATATTTCCTTTTCTACCATTGGCCTCATTTCGCATGAAATCTCCACACGCAAATTCCAGAAAAAGAGTGTTTCAAATCGGCTCTGTCTAAAAGATGGTTCAACTCTGTGAGTTGAATAAACAGAACACAAAGAAGTTACTTAGAATTCTTCTGTCTAGCATTATATGAAAAAATCCCGTTTCCTACGAATGCCTCAAAGAGGTCCAAATATCCACTTGCAGACGTTGGAAACAGAGTGTTTCCAAACTGCTCTATGAAAAGAAAGGTTAAACTCTGTGAGCTGAATGCACACATCACAAAGCAGTTTCTCAGAATGATTCTGTCTTGTTTTTTACGAAGATATTTCCTTTTCTACCATTGACCTCGAAGCGCTTGAAATCTCCACTTGCAAAATCCACAGAAAGAGAGTTTCAAATCTGCTCTGTCTAAAGAAAGTTCAACTCTGTGAGTTGAATACACACAACCCAAAAGTGTTACTGAGAATTCTTCTGTCTAGCATTCTATGAAGAAATCCCGTTTCCAACGAAGGCCTCAAAGAGGTCCAAATATCCACTTGCAGACTTTACAAACTGAGTGTTTCCAAACTGCTCTATGAAAAGAAAGGTTAAACTCTGTGAGTTGAACGCACACATAAGAAATTAGTTTCTGAGAAGGATTCTGTCTAGTTTTTATTGGAAGATATTTCCTTTTCTATGAACGGCCTCAAATCGCTTGAAATCTCCACAAGCAAATTACACAAAAAGAGTCTTTCAAAACTGCTGTGTCTAAAGGAAGGTTCAACACTGTGAGTTGAATACACAGAACACAAAGAAGTTACTGAGAATTCTTCTGTCTAGCATTATATGAAGAAATCCCGTTTCCAACGAAGGCCTCAAACAGGTCCAAATATCCACTTGCAGACCTTACAAACAGAGTTTTTCCAAACTGCTCTGTGAAAAGAAAGGTTAAACTCTGTGAGTTGAACGCACACATAAGAAATTAGTTTCTGAGAATGATTCTGTCTAGTTTTTATTGGAAGATATTTCCTTTTCTATGAACGGACTAAAATCGCTTGAAATCTCCACAAGCAAATTACACAAAAAGAGTCTTTCAAAACTGCTGTGTCTAAAGGAAGGTTAAACACTGTGAGTTGAATACACACAACACAAAGAAGTTACTGAGAATTCTTATGTCTAGCATTCTATGAAGAAATCCCGTTTCCAACGAAGGCCTCAAAGAGGTCCAAATATCCACTTGCAGACTTTACAAACAGAGTGTTTCCAAACTGCTCTATGAAGAGTAAGGTTAAACTCCGTGAGGTGAATGCACACATCACAATGTGGTTTCTCAGAATCATTCTGTCTTCTTTTTATACGAAGATATTTCCTTTTCTACCATTGGCCTCATTTCGCTTGAAATCTCCACACGCAAATTCCAGAAAAAGAGTGTTTCAAATCGGCTCTGTCTAAAAGATGGTTCAACTCTGTGAGTTGAATAAACAGAACACAAAGAAGTTACTTAGAATTCTTCTGTCTAGCATTATATGAAAAAATCCCGTTTCCTACGAATGCCTCAAAGAGGTCCAAATATCCACTTGCAGACGTTGGAAACAGAGTGTTTCCAAACTGCTCTATGAAAAGAAAGGTTAAACTCTGTGAGCTGAATGCACACATCACAAAGCAGTTTCTCAGAATGATTCTGTCTTGTTTTTGTACGAAGATATTTCCTTTTCTACCATTGACCTCGAAGCGCTTGAAATCTCCACTTGCAAAATCCACAGAAAGAGAGTTTCAAATCTGCTCTGCCTAAAGAAAGTTCAACTCTGTGAGTTGAATACACACAACCCAAAAGTGTTACTGAGAATTCTTCTGTCTAGCATTCTATGAAGAAATCCCGTTTCCAACGAAGGCCTCAAACAGGTCCAAATATCCACTTGCAGACCTTACAAACAGAGTTTTTCCAAACTGCTCTATGAAAAGAAAGGTTAAACTCTGTGAGTTGAACGCACACATAAGAAATTAGTTTCTGAGAAGGATTCTGTCTAGTTTTTATTGGAAGATATTTCCTTTTCTATGAATGGACTAAAATCGCTTGAAATCTCCACAAGCAAATTACACAAAAAGAGTCTTTCAAAACTGCTGTGTCTAAAGGAAGGTTAAACACTGTGAGTTGAATACACACAACACAAAGAAGTTACTGAGAATTCTTATGTCTAGCATTCTATGAAGAAATCCCGTTTCCAACGAAGGCCTCAAAGAGGTCCAAATATCCACTTGCAGACTTTACAAACAGAGTGTTTCCAAACTGCTCTATGAAGAGTAAGGTTAAACTCCGTGAGGTGAATGCACACATCACAATGTGGTTTCTCAGAATCATTCTGTCTTCTTTTTATACGAAGATATTTCCTTTTCTACCATTGGCCTCATTTCGCTTGAAATCTCCACACGCAAATTCCAGAAAAAGAGTGTTTCAAATCGGCTCTGTCTAAAAGATGGTTCAACTCTGTGAGTTGAATAAACAGAACAGAAAGAAGTTACTGAGAATTCTTCTGTCTAGCATTATATGAAAAAATCCCGTTTCCAAGGAAGGCCTCAAAGAGATCCAAATATCCACTTGCAGACGTTAGAAACAGAGTGTTTTCAAACTGCTCTATGAAAAGAAAGGTTAAAATCTGTGAGCTGAATGCACACACCACAAAGCAGTTTCACAGAATGATTCTGTCTTGTTTTTGTACGAAGATATTTCCTTTTCTACCATTGACCTCGAAGCGCTTGAAATCTCCACTTGCAAAATCCACAAAAAGAGAGTTTCAAATCTGCTCTGTCTAAAGAAAGTTCAACTCTGTGAGTTGAATACACACAACCCAAAAGTGTTACTGAGAATTCTTCTGTCTAGCATTCTATGAAGAAATCCCGTTTCCAACGAAGGCCTCAAAGAGGTCCAAATATCCACTTGCAGACTTTACAAACTGAGTGTTTCCAAACTGCTCTATGAAAAGAAAGGTTAAACTCTGTGAGTTGAACGCACACATAAGAAATTAGTTTCTGAGAATGATTCTGTCTAGTTTTTATTGGAAGATATCTCCTTTTCTATGAACGGCCTCAAATCGCTTGAAATCTCCACAAGCAAATTACACAAAAAGAGTCTTTCAAAACTGCTGTGTCTAAAGGAAGGTTCAACACTGTGAGTTGAATACACAAAACACAAAGAAGTTACTGAGAATTCTTCTGTCTAGCATTATATGAAGTAATCCCGTTTCCAACGAAGGCCTCAAACAGGTCCAAATATCCACTTGCAGACCTTACAAACAGAGTGTTTCCAACTGCTCTGTGAAAAGAAAGGTTAAACTCTGTGAGTTGAACGCACACATAAGAAATTAGTTTCTGAGAATGATTCTGTCTAGTTTTTATTTGAAGATATTTCCTTTTCTATGAACGGACTAAAATCGCTTGAAATCTCCACAAGCAAATTACACAAAAAGAGTCTTTCAAAACTGCTGTGTCTAAAGGAAGGTTCAACACTGTGAGTTGAATACACACAACACAAAGAAGTAACTGAGAATTCTTATGTCTAGCATTCTATGAAGAAATCCCGTTTCCAACGAAGGCCTCAAAGAGGTCCAAATATCCACTTGCAGACTTTACAAACAGAGTGTTTCCAAACTGCTCTATGAAGAGTAAGGTTAAACTCCGTGAGGTGAATGCACACATCACAATGTGGTTTCTCAGAATCATTCTGTCTTCTTTTTATACGAAGATATTTCCTTTTCTACCATTGGCCTCATTTCGCTTGAAATCTCCACACGCAAATTCCAGAAAAAGAGTGTTTCAAATCGGCTCTGTCTAAAAGATGGTTCAACTCTGTGAGTTGAATAAACAGAACACAAAGAAGTTACTTAGAATTCTTCTGTCTAGCATTATATGAAAAAATCCCGTTTCCTACGAATGCCTCAAAGAGGTCCAAATATCCACTTGCAGACGTTGGAAACAGAGTGTTTCCAAACTGCTCTATGAAAAGAAAGGTTAAACTCTGTGAGCTGAATGCACACATCACAAAGCAGTTTCTCAGAATGATTCTGTCTTGTTTTTGTACGAAGATATTTCCTTTTCTACCATTGACCTCGAAGCGCTTGAAATCTCCACTTGCAAAATCCACAGAAAGAGAGTTTCAAATCTGCTCTGTCTAAAGAAAGTTCAATTCTGTGAGTTGAATACACACAACCCAAAAGTGTTACTGAGAATTCTTCTGTCTAGCATTCTATGAAGAAATCCCGTTTCCAACGAAGGCCTCAAAGAGGTCCAAATATCCACTTGCAGACTTTACAAACTGAGTGTTTCCAAACTGCTCTATGAAAAGAAAGGTTAAACTCTGTGAGTTGAACGCACACATAAGAAATTAGTTTCTGAGAAGGATTCTGTCTAGTTTTTATTGGAAGATATTTCCTTTTCTATGAACGGCCTCAAATCGCTTGAAATCTCCACAAGCAAATTACACAAAAAGAGTCTTTCAAAACTGCTGTGTCTAAAGGAAGGTTCAACACTGTGAGTTGAATACACACAACACAAAGAAGTTACTGAGAATTCTTCTGTCTAGCATTATATGAAGAAATCCCGTTTCCAACGAAGGCCTCAAACAGGTCCAAATATCCACTTGCAGACCTTACAAACAGAGTTTTTCCAAACTGCTCTGTGAAAAGAAAGGTTAAACTCTGTGAGTTGAACGCACACATAAGAAATTAGTTTCTGAGAATGATTCTGTCTTGTTTTTATTGGAAGATATTTCCTTTTCTATGAACGGACTAAAATCGCTTGAAATCTCCACAAGCAAATTACACAAAAAGAGTGTCTCAAAACTGCTGTGTCTAAAGCAAGGTTCAACATTGTAAGTTGAATACGCACAACACAAAGAAGTTACTGAGAATTCTTATGTCTAGCATTCTATGAAGAAATCCCGTTTCCAACGAAGGCCTCAAAGAGGTCCAAATATCCACTTGCAGACTTTGCAAACAGAGTGTTTCCAAACTGCTCTATGAAGAGTAAGGTTAAATTCCGTGAGGTGAATGCACACATCACAATGTGTTTTCTCAGAATCATTCTGTCTTCTTTTTATACGAAGATATTTCCTTTTCTACCATTGGCCTCATTTCGCTTGAAATCTACACACGCAAATTCCAGAAAAAGAGTGTTTCAAATCGGCTCTGTCTAAAAGATGGTTCAACTCTGTGAGTTGAATAAACAGAACAGAAAGAAGTTACTGAGAATTCTTCTGTCTAGCATTATATGAAAAAATCCCGTTTCCAAGGAAGGCCTCAAAGAGATCCAAATATCCACTTGCAGACGTTAGAAACAGAGTGTTTTCAAACTGCTCTATGAAAAGAAAGGTTAAACTCTGTGAGATGAATGCACACATCACAAAGCAGTTTCTCAGAATGATTCTGTCTTGTTTTTATACGAAGATATTTCCTTTTCTACCATTGACCTCGAAGCGCTTGAAATCTCCACTTGCAAAATCCACAAAAAGAGAGTTTCAAATCTGCTCTGTCTAAAGAAAGTTCAACTCTGTGAGTTGAATACACACAACCCAAAAGTGTTACAGAGAATTCTTCTGTCTAGCATTCTATGAATAAATCCCGTTTCCAACGAAGGCCTCAAAGAGGTCCAAATATCCACTTGCAGACTTTACAAACTGAGTGTTTCCAAACTGCTCTATGAAAAGAAAGGTTAAACTCTGTGAGTTGAACGCACACATAAGAAATTAGTTTCTGAGAATGATTCTGTCTAGTTTTTATTGGAAGATATCTCCTTTTCTATGAACGGCCTCAAATCGCTTGAAATCTCCACAAGCAAATTACACAAAAAGAGTCTTTCAAAACTGCTGTGTCTAAAGGAAGGTTCAACACTGTGAGTTGAATACACACAACACAAAGAAGTTACTGAGAATTCTTCTGTCTAGCATTATATGAAGTAATCCCGTTTCCAACGAAGGCCTCAAACAGGTCCAAATATCCACTTGCAGACCTTACAAACAGAGTGTTTCCAAACTGCTCTGTGAAAAGAAAGGTTAAACTCTGTGAGTTGAACGCACACATAAGAAATTAGTTTCTGAGAATGATTCTGTTTAGTTTTTATTGGAAGATATTTCCTTTTCTATGAACGGCCTCAAATCGCTTGAAATCTCCACAAGCAAATTACACAAAAAGAGTGTCTCAAAACTGCTGTGTCTAAAGCAAGGTTCAACATTGTAAGTTGAATACGCACAACACAAAGAAGTTACTGAGAATTCTTATGTCTAGCATTCTATGAAGAAATCCCGTTTCCAACGAAGGCCTCAAAGAGGTCCAAATATCCACTTGCAGACTTTGCAAACAGAGTGTTTCCAAACTGCTCTATGAAGAGTAAGGTTAAATTCCGTGAGGTGAATGCACACATCACAATGTGTTTTCTCAGAATCATTCTGTCTTCTTTTTATACGAAGATATTTCCTTTTCTACCATTGGCCTCATTTCGCTTGAAATCTACACACGCAAATTCCAGAAAAAGAGTGTTTCAAATCGGCTCTGTCTAAAAGATGGTTCAACTCTGTGAGTTGAATAAACAGAACAGAAAGAAGTTACTGAGAATTCTTCTGTCTAGCATTATATGAAAAAATCCCGTTTCCAATGAAGGCCTCAAAGAGATCCAAATATCCACTTGCAGACGTTAGAAACAGAGTGTTTTCAAACTGCTCTATGAAAAGAAAGGTTAAACTCTGTGAGATGAATGCACACATCACAAAGCAGTTTCTCAGAATGATTCTGTCTTGTTTTTATACGAAGATATTTCCTTTTCTACCATTGACCTCGAAGCGCTTGATATCTCCACTTGCAAAATGCACAAAAAGAGAGTTTCAAATCTGCTCTGTCTAAAGAAAGTTCAACTCTGTGAGTTGAATACACACAACCCAAAAATGTTACTGAGAATTCTTCTGTCTAGCATTCTATGAATAAATCCCGTTTCCAACGAAGGCCTCAAACAGGTCCAAATATCCACTTGCAGACTTTACAAATAGTGTGTTTCCAAACAGCTCTATGAAAAGAAAGGTTAAACACTGTGAGTTGAATGCACACATAAGAAATTAGTTTCTGAGAATGATTCTGTCTAGTTTTTATTGGAAGATATTTCCTTTTCTATGAACGGCCTCAAATCGCTTGAAATCTCCACAAGCAAATTACACAAAAAGAGTCTTTCGAAACTGCTGTGTCTAAAGGAAGGTTCAACACTGTGAGATGAATGCACACAACACAAAGAAGTTACTGAGAATTCTTCTGTCTAGCATTATATGAAGAAACCCTGTTTCCAACGAAGGCCTCAAAGAGGTCCAAATATCCACTTGCAGACTTTACAAACAGAGTGTTTCCAAACTGCTCTATGAAGAGAAAGGTTAAACTCTGTGAGATGAACGCACACATAAGAAATTAGTTTCTGAGAATGATTCTCTCTAGTTTTTATTGGAAGATATTTCCTTTTCTATGAACGGCCTCAAATCGCTTGAAATCTCCATAAGCAAATTACACAAAAAGACTCTTTCAAAACTGCTGTGTCTAAAGGAAGGTTCAACACTGTGAGTTGAATACACACAACACAAAGAAGTTACTGAGAATTCTTATGTCTAGCATTATATGAAGAAATCCCGTTTCCAACGAAGGCCTCAAACAGGTCCAAATATCCACTTGCAGACCTTACAAACAGAGTTTTTCCAAACTGCTCTGTGAAAAGAAAGGTTAAACTCTGTGAGTCGAACGCACACATAAGAAATTAGTTTCTGAGAATGATTCTGTCTAGTTTTTATTGGAAGATATTTCCTTTTCTATGAACGGACTAAAATCGCTTGAAATCTCCACAAGCAAATTACACAAAAAGAGTCTTTCGAAACTGCTGTGTCTAAAGGAAGGTTAAACACTGTGAGTTGAATACACACAACACAAAGAAGTTACTGAGAATTCTTATGTCTAGCATTCTATGAAGAAATCCCGTTTCCAACGAAGGCCTCAAAGAGGTCGAAATATCCACTTGCAGACTTTACAAACAGAGTGTTTCCAAACTGCTCTATGAAGAGTAAGGTTAAACTCCGTGAGGTGAATGCACACATCACAATGTGGTTTCTCAGAATCATTCTGTCTTCTTTTTATACGAAGATATTTCCTTTTCTACCATTGGCCTCATTTCGCTTGAAATCTCCACACGCAAATTCCAGAAAAAGAGTGTTTCAAATCGGCTCTGTCTAAAAGATGGTTCAACTCTGTGAGTTGAATAAACAGAACAGAAAGAAGTTACTGAGAATTCTTCTGTCTAGCATTATATGAAAAAATCCCGTTTCCAAGGAAGGCCTCAAAGAGATCCAAATATCCACTTGCAGACGTTAGAAACAGAGTGTTTTCAAACTGCTCTATGAAAAGAAAGGTTAAAATCTGTGAGCTGAATGCACACATCACAAAGCAGTTTCACAGAATGATTCTGTCTTGTTTTTGTACGAAGATATTTCCTTTTCTACCATTGACCTCGAAGCGCTTGAAATCTCCACTTCCAAAATCCACAAAAAGAGAGTTTCAAATCTGCTCTGTCTAAAGAAAGTTCAACTCTGTGAGTTGAATACACACAACCCAAAAGTGTTACTGAGAATTCTTCTGTCTAGCATTCTATGAAGAAATCCCGTTTCCAACGAAGGCCTCAAAGAGGTCCAAATATCCACTTGCAGACTTTACAAACTGAGTGTTTCCAAACTGCTCTATGAAAAGAAAGGTTAAACTCTGTGAGTTGATCGCACACATAAGAAATTAGTTTCTGAGAATGATTCTGTCTAGTTTTTATTGGAAGATATCTCCTTTTCTATGAACGGCCTCAAATCGCTTGAAATCTCCACAAGCAAATTACACAAAAAGAGTCTTTCAAAACTGCTGTGTCTAAAGGAAGGTTCAACACTGTGAGTTGAATACACACAACACAAAGAAGTTACTGAGAATTCTTCTGTCTAGCATTATATGAAGTAATCCCGTTTCCAACGAAGGCCTCAAACAGGTCAAAATATCCACTTGCAGACCTTACAAACAGAGTGTTTCCAACTGCTCTGTGAAAAGAAAGGTTAAACTCTGTGAGTTGAACGCACACATAAGAAATTAGTTTCTGAGAATGATTCTGTCTAGTTTTTATTGGAAGATATTTCCTTTTCTATGAACGGACTAAAATCGCTTGAAATCTCCACAAGCAAATTACACAAAAAGAGTCTTTCAAAACTGCTGTGTCTAAAGGAAGGTTCAACACTGTGAGTTGAATACACACAACACAAAGAAGTAACTGAGAATTCTTATGTCTAGCATTCTATGAAGAAATCCCGTTTCCAACGAAGGCCTCAAAGAGGTCCAAATATCCACTTGCAGACTTTACAAACAGAGTGTTTCCAAACTGCTCTATGAAGAGTAAGGTTAAACTCCGTGAGGTGAATGCACACATCACAATGTGGTTTCTCAGAATCATTCTGTCTTCTTTTTATACGAAGATATTTCCTTTTCTACCATTGGCCTCATTTCGCTTGAAATCTCCACACGCAAATTCCAGAAAAAGAGTGTTTCAAATCGGCTCTGTCTAAAAGATGGTTCAACTCTGTGAGTTGAATAAACAGAACACAAAGAAGTTACTTAGAATTCTTCTGTCTAGCATTATATGAAAAAATCCCGTTTCCTACGAATGCCTCAAAGAGGTCCAAATATCCACTTGCAGACGTTGGAAACAGAGTGTTTCCAAACTGCTCTATGAAAAGAAAGGTTAAACTCTGTGAGCTGAATGCACACATCACAAAGCAGTTTCTCAGAATGATTCTGTCTTGTTTTTCTACGAAGATATTTCCTTTTCTACCATTGACCTCGAAGCGCTTGAAATCTCCACTTGCAAAATCCACAGAAAGAGAGTTTCAAATCTGCTCTGTCTAAAGAAAGTTCAACTCTGTGAGTTGAATACACACAACCCAAAAGTGTTACTGAGAATTCTTCTGTCTAGCATTCTATGAAGAAATCCCGTTTCCAACGAAGGCCTCAAAGAGGTCCAAATATCCACTTGCAGACTTTGCAAACAGAGAGTTTCCAAACTGCTCTATGAAGAGTAAGGTTAAATTCCGTGAGGTGAATGCACACATCACAATGTGTTTTCTCAGAATCATTCTGTCTTCTTTTTATACGAAGATATTTCCTTTTCTACCATTGGCCTCATTTCGCTTGAAATCTACACACGCAAATTCCAGAAAAAGAGTGTTTCAAATCGGCTCTGTCTAAAAGATGGTTCAACTCTGTGAGTTGAATAAACAGAACAGAAAGAAGTTACTGAGAATTCTTCTGTCTAGCATTATATGAAAAAATCCCGTTTCCAATGAAGGCCTCAAAGAGATCCAAATATCCACTTGCAGACGTTAGAAACAGAGTGTTTTCAAACTGCTCTATGAAAAGAAAGGTTAAACTCTGTGAGATGAATGCACACATCACAAAGCAGTTTCTCAGAATGATTCTGTCTTGTTTTTATACGAAGATATTTCCTTTTCTACCATTGACCTCGAAGCGCTTGATATCTCCACTTGCAAAATGCACAAAAAGAGAGTTTCAAATCTGCTCTGTCTAAAGAAAGTTCAACTCTGTGAGTTGAGTACACACAACCCAAAAATGTTACTGAGAATTCTTCTGTCTAGCATTCTATGAATAAATCCCGTTTCCAACGAAGGCCTCAAACAGTTCCAAATATCCACTTGCAGACTTTACAAACAGAGTGTTTCCAAACTGCTCTATGAAAAGAAAGGTTAAACTCTGTGAGTTGAACGCACACATAAGAAATTAGTTTCTGAGAATGATTCTGTCTAGTTTTTATTGGAAGATATCTCCTTTTCTATGAACGGCCTCAAATCGCTTGAAATCTCCACAAGCAAATTACACAAAAAGAGTCTTTCAAAACTGCTGTGTCTAAAGGAAGGTTCAACACTGTGAGTTGAATACACACAACACAAAGAAGTTACTGAGAATTCTTCTGTCTAGCATTATATGAAGTAATCCCGTTTCCAACGAAGGCCTCAAACAGGTCCAAATATCCACTTGCAGACCTTACAAACAGAGTGTTTCCAACTGCTCTGTGAAAAGAAAGGTTAAACTCTGTGAGTTGAACGCACACATAAGAAATTAGTTTCTGAGAATGATTCTGTTTAGTTTTTATTGGAAGATATTTCCTTTTCTATGAACGGACTAAAATCGCTTGAAATCTCCACAAGCAAATTACACAAAAAGAGTCTTTCAAAACTGCTGTGTCTAAAGGAAGGTTCAACACTGTGAGTTGAATACACACAACACAAAGAAGTTACTGAGAATTCTTCTGTCTAGCATTATATGAAGTAATCCCGTTTCCAACGAAGGCCTCAAACAGGTCCAAATATCCACTTGCAGACCTTACAAACAGAGTGTTTCCAAACTGCTCTGTGAAAAGAAAGGTTAAACTCTGTGAGTTGAACGCACACATAAGAAATTAGTTTCTGAGAATGATTCTGTTTAGTTTTTATTGGAAGATATTTCCTTTTCTATGAACGGCCTCAAATCGCTTGAAATCTCCACAAGCAAATTACACAAAAAGAGTGTCTCAAAACTGCTGTGTCTAAAGCAAGGTTCAACATTGTAAGTTGAATATGCACAACACAAAGAAGTTACTGAGAATTCTTATGTCTAGCATTCTATGAAGAAATCCCGTTTCCAACGAAGGCCTCAAAGAGGTCCAAATATCCACTTGCAGACTTTGCAAACAGAGTGTTTCCAAACTGCTCTATGAAGAGTAAGGTTAAATTCCGTGAGGTGAATGCACACATCACAATGTGTTTTCTCAGAATCATTCTGTCTTCTTTTTATACGAAGATATTTCCTTTTCTACCATTGGCCTCATTTCGCTTGAAATCTACACACGCAAATTCCAGAAAAAGAGTGTTTCAAATCGGCTCTGTCTAAAAGATGGTTCAACTCTGTGAGTTGAATAAACAGAACAGAAAGAAGTTACTGAGAATTCTTCTGTCTAGCATTATATGAAAAAATCCCGTTTCCAATGAAGGCCTCAAAGAGATCCAAATATCCACTTGCAGACGTTAGAAACAGAGTGTTTTCAAACTGCTCTATGAAAAGAAAGGTTAAACTCTGTGAGATGAATGCACACATCACAAAGCAGTTTCTCAGAATGATTCTGTCTTGTTTTTATACGAAGATATTTCCTTTTCTACCATTGACCTCGAAGCGCTTGATATCTCCACTTGCAAAATGCACAAAAAGAGAGTTTCAAATCTGCTCTGTCTAAAGAAAGTTCAACTCTGTGAGTTGAATACACACAACCCAAAAATGTTACTGAGAATTCTTCTGTCTAGCATTCTATGAATAAATCCCGTTTCCAACGAAGGCCTCAAAGAGGTCCAAATATCCACTTGCAGACTTTACAAACTGAGTGTTTCCAAACTGCTCTATGAAAAGAAAGGTTAAACTCTGTGAGTTGAACGCACACATAAGAAATTAGTTTCTGAGAATGATTCTGTCTAGTTTTTATTGGAAGATATCTCCTTTTCTATGAACGGCCTCAAATCGCTTGAAATCTCCACAAGCAAATTACACAAAAAGAGTCTTTCAAAACTGCTGTGTCTAAAGGAAGGTTCAACACTGTGAGTTGAATACACACAACACAAAGAAGTTACTGAGAATTCTTCTGTCTAGCATTATATGAAGTAATCCCGTTTCCAACGAAGGCCTCAAACAGGTCCAAATATCCACTTGCAGACCTTACAAACAGAGTGTTTCCAAACTGCTCTGTGAAAAGAAAGGTTAAACTCTGTGAGTTGAACGCACACATAAGAAATTAGTTTCTGAGAATGATTCTGTTTAGTTTTTATTGGAAGATATTTCCTTTTCTATGAACGGCCTCAAATCGCTTGAAATCTCCACAAGCAAATTACACAAAAAGAGTGTCTCAAAACTGCTGTGTCTAAAGCAAGGTTCAACATTGTAAGTTGAATACGCACAACACAAAGAAGTTACTGAGAATTCTTATGTCTAGCATTCTATGAAGAAATCCCGTTTCCAACGAAGGCCTCAAAGAGGTCCAAATATCCACTTGCAGACTTTGCAAACAGAGTGTTTCCAAACTGCTCTATGAAGAGTAAGGTTAAATTCCGTGAGGTGAATGCACACATCACAATGTGTTTTCTCAGAATCATTCTGTCTTCTTTTTATACGAAGATATTTCCTTTTCTACCATTGGCCTCATTTCGCTTGAAATCTACACACGCAAATTCCAGAAAAAGAGTGTTTCAAATCGGCTCTGTCTAAAAGATGGTTCAACTCTGTGAGTTGAATAAACAGAACAGAAAGAAGTTACTGAGAATTCTTCTGTCTAGCATTATATGAAAAAATCCCGTTTCCAATGAAGGCCTCAAAGAGATCCAAATATCCACTTGCAGACGTTAGAAACAGAGTGTTTTCAAACTGCTCTATGAAAAGAAAGGTTAAACTCTGTGAGATGAATGCACACATCACAAAGCAGTTTCTCAGAATGATTCTGTCTT
This sequence comes from Pan troglodytes, assembly GCF_028858775.2. Classification (NCBI taxonomy): domain Eukaryota; kingdom Metazoa; phylum Chordata; class Mammalia; order Primates; family Hominidae; genus Pan; species Pan troglodytes. The sequence goes on from NC_072401.2 coordinate 80,871,153, forward strand.
GTTTTTATACGAAGATATTTCCTTTTCTACCATTGACCTCGAAGCGCTTGATATCTCCACTTGCAAAATGCACAAAAAGAGAGTTTCAAATCTGCTCTGTCTAAAGAAAGTTCAACTCTGTGAGTTGAATACACACAACCCAAAAATGTTACTGAGAATTCTTCTGTCTAGCATTCTATGAATAAATCCCGTTTCCAACGAAGGCCTCAAACAGGTCCAAATATCCACTTGCAGACTTTACAAATAGTGTGTTTCCAAACAGCTCTATGAAAAGAAAGGTTAAACACTGTGAGGTGAATGCACACATAAGAAATTAGTTTCTGAGAATGATTCTGTCTAGTTTTTATTGGAAGATATTTCCTTTTCTATGAACGGCCTCAAATCGCTTGAAATCTCCACAAGCAAATTACACAAAAAGAGTCTTTCGAAACTGCTGTGTCTAAAGGAAGGTTCAACACTGTGAGATGAATGCACACAACACAAAGAAGTTACTGAGAATTCTTCTGTCTAGCATTATATGAAGAAACCCTGTTTCCAACGAAGGCCTCAAAGAGGTCCAAATATCCACTTGCAGACTTTACAAACAGAGTGTTTCCAAACTGCTCTATGAAGAGAAAGGTTAAACTCTGTGAGATGAACGCACACATAAGAAATTAGTTTCTGAGAATGATTCTCTCTAGTTTTTATTGGAAGATATTTCCTTTTCTATGAACGGCCTCAAATCGCTTGAAATCTCCATAAGCAAATTACACAAAAAGACTCTTTCAAAACTGCTGTGTCTAAAGGAAGGTTCAACACTGTGAGTTGAATACACACAACACAAAGAAGTTACTGAGAATTCTTATGTCTAGCATTATATGAAGAAATCCCGTTTCCAACGAAGGCCTCAAACAGGTCCAAATACCCACTTGCAGACCTTACAAACAGAGTTTTTCCAAACTGCTCTGTGAAAAGAAAGGTTAAACTCTGTGAGTCGAACGCACAGATAAGAAATTAGTTTCTGAGAATGATTCTGTCTAGTTTTTATTGGAAGATATTTCCTTTTCTATGAACGGACTAAAATCGCTTGAAATCTCCACAAGCAAATTACACAAAAAGAGTCTTTCGAAACTGCTGTGTCTAAAGGAAGGTTAAACACTGTGAGTTGAATACACACAACACAAAGAAGTTACTGAGAATTCTTATGTCTAGCATTCTATGAAGAAATCCCGTTTCCAACGAAGGCCTCAAAGAGGTCGAAATATCCACTTGCAGACTTTACAGAGTGTTTCCAAACTGCTCTATGAAGAGTAAGGTTAAACTCCGTGAGGTGAATGCACACATCACAATGTGGTTTCTCAGAATCATTCTGTCTTCTTTTTATACGAAGATATTTCCTTTTCTACCATTGGCCTCATTTCGCTTGAAATCTCCACACGCAAATTCCAGAAAAAGAGTGTTTCAAATCGGCTCTGTCTAAAAGATGGTTCAACTCTGTGAGTTGAATAAACAGAACAGAAAGAAGTTACTGAGAATTCTTCTGTCTAGCATTATATGAAAAAATCCCGTTTCCAAGGAAGGCCTCAAAGAGATCCAAATATCCACTTGCAGACGTTAGAAACAGAGTGTTTTCAAACTGCTCTATGAAAAGAAAGGTTAAAATCTGTGAGCTGAATGCACACACCACAAAGCAGTTTCACAGAATGATTCTGTCTTGTTTTTGTACGAAGATATTTCCTTTTCTACCATTGACCTCGAAGCGCTTGAAATCTCCACTTGCAAAATCCACAAAAAGAGAGTTTCAAATCTGCTCTGTCTAAAGAAAGTTCAACTCTGTGAGTTGAATACACACAACCCAAAAGTGTTACAGAGAATTCTTCTGTCTAGCATTCTATGAAGAAATCCCGTTTCCAACGAAGGCCTCAAAGAGGTCCAAATATCCACTTGCAGACTTTACAAACTGAGTGTTTCCAAACTGCTCTATGAAAAGAAAGGTTAAACTCTGTGAGTTGAACGCACACATAAGAAATTAGTTTCTGAGAATGATTCTGTCTAGTTTTTATTGGAAGATATCTCCTTTTCTATGAACGGCCTCAAATCGCTTGAAATCTCCACAAGCAAATTACACAAAAAGAGTCTTTCAAAACTGCTGTGTCTAAAGGAAGGTTCAACACTGTGAGTTGAATACACACAACACAAAGAAGTTACTGAGAATTCTTCTGTCTAGCATTATATGAAGTAATCCCGTTTCCAACGAAGGCCTCAAACAGGTCCAAATATCCACTTGCAGACCTTACAAACAGAGTGTTTCCAAACTGCTCTGTGAAAAGAAAGGTTAAACTCTGTGAGTTGAACGCACACATAAGAAATTAGTTTCTGAGAATGATTCTGTTTAGTTTTTATTGGAAGATATTTCCTTTTCTATGAACGGCCTCAAATCGCTTGAAATCTCCACAAGCAAATTACACAAAAAGAGTGTCTCAAAACTGCTGTGTCTAAAGCAAGGTTCAACATTGTAAGTTGAATACGCACAACACAAAGAAGTTACTGAGAATTCTTATGTCTAGCATTCTATGAAGAAATCCCGTTTCCAACGAAGGCCTCAAAGAGGTCCAAATATCCACTTGCAGACTTTGCAAACAGAGTGTTTCCAAACTGCTCTATGAAGAGTAAGGTTAAATTCCGTGAGGTGAATGCACACATCACAATGTGTTTTCTCAGAATCATTCTGTCTTCTTTTTATACGAAGATATTTCCTTTTCTACCATTGGCCTCATTTCGCTTGAAATCTACACACGCAAATTCCAGAAAAAGAGTGTTTCAAATCGGCTCTGTCTAAAAGATGGTTCAAGTCTGTGAGTGGAATAAACAGAACAGAAAGAAGTTACTGAGAATTCTTCTGTCTAGCATTATATGAAAAAATCCCGTTTCCAATGAAGGCCTCAAAGAGATCCAAATATCCACTTGCAGACGTTAGAAACAGAGTGTTTTCAAACTGCTCTATGAAAAGAAAGGTTAAACTCTGTGAGATGAATGCACACATCACAAAGCAGTTTCTCAGAATGATTCTGTCTTGTTTTTATACGAAGATATTTCCTTTTCTACCATTGACCTCGAAGCGCTTGATATCTCCACTTGCAAAATGCACAAAAAGAGAGTTTCAAATCTGCTCTGTCTAAAGAAAGTTCAACTCTGTGAGTTGAATACACACAACCCAAAAATGTTACTGAGAATTCTTCTGTCTAGGATTCTATGAAGAAATCCCGTTTCCAACGAAGGCCTCAAACAGGTCCAAATATCCACTTGCAGACTTTACAAATAGTGTGTTTCCAAACAGCTCTATGAAAAGAAAGGTTAAACACTGTGAGTTGAATGCACACATAAGAAATTAGTTTCTGAGAATGATTCTGTCTAGTTTTTATTGGAAGATATTTCCTTTTCTATGAACGGCCTCAAATCGCTTGAAATCTCCACAAGCAAATTACACAAAAAGAGTCTTTCGAAACTGCTGTGTCTAAAGGAAGGTTCAACACTGTGAGATGAATGCACACAACACAAAGAAGTTACTGAGAATTCTTCTGTCTAGCATTATATGAAGAAACCCTGTTTCCAACGAAGGCCTCAAAGAGGTCCAAATATCCACTTGCAGACTTTACAAACAGAGTGTTTCCAAACTGCTCTATGAAGAGAAAGGTTAAACTCTGTGAGATGAACGCACACATAAGAAATTAGTTTCTGAGAATGATTCTCTCTAGTTTTTATTGGAAGATATTTCCTTTTCTATGAACGGCCTCAAATCGCTTGAAATCTCCATAAGCAAATTACACAAAAAGACTCTTTCAAAACTGCTGTGTCTAAAGGAAGGTTCAACACTGTGAGTTGAATACACACAACACAAAGAAGTTACTGAGAATTCTTATGTCTAGCATTATATGAAGAAATCCCGTTTCCAACGAAGGCCTCAAACAGGTCCAAATATCCACTTGCAGACCTTACAAACAGAGTTTTTCCAAACTGCTCTGTGAAAAGAAAGGTTAAACTCTGTGAGTCGAATGCACACATAAGAAATTAGTTTCTGAGAATGATTCTGTCTAGTTTTTATTGGAAGATATTTCCTTTTCTATGAACGGACTAAAATCGCTTGAAATCTCCACAAGCAAATTACACAAAAAGAGTCTTTCGAAACTGCTGTGTCTAAAGGAAGGTTAAACACTGTGAGTTGAATACACACAACACAAAGAAGTTACTGAGAATTCTTATGTCTAGCATTCTATGAAGAAATCCCGTTTCCAACGAAGGCCTCAAAGAGGTCCAATTATCCACTTGCAGACTTTGCAAACAGAGTGTTTCCAAACTGCTCTATGAAGAGTAAGGTTAAATTCCGTGAGGTGAATGCACACATCACAATGTGGTTTCTCAGAATCATTCTGTCTTCTTTTTATACGAAGATATTTCCTTTTCTACCATTGGCCTCATTTCGCTTGAAATCTACACACGCAAATTCCAGAAAAAGAGTGTTTCAAATCGGCTCTGTCTAAAAGATGGTTCAACTCTGTGAGTTGAATAAACAGAACAGAAAGAAGTTACTGAGAATTCTTCTGTCTAGCATTATATGAAAAAATCCCGTTTCCAATGAAGGCCTCAAAGAGATCCAAATATCCACTTGCAGACGTTAGAAACAGAGTGTTTTCAAACTGCTCTATGAAAAGAAAGGTTAAACTCTGTGAGATGAATGCACACATCACAAAGCAGTTTCTCAGAATGATTCTGTCTTGTTTTTATACGAAGATATTTCCTTTTCTACCATTGACCTCGAAGCGCTTGATATCTCCACTTGCAAAATGCACAAAAAGAGAGTTTCAAATCTGCTCTATCTAAAGAAAGTTCAACTCTGTGAGTTGAATACACACAACCCAAAAATGTTACTGAGAATTCTTCTGTCTAGCATTCTATGAATAAATCCCGTTTCCAACGAAGGCCTCAAACAGTTCCAAATATCCACTTGCAGACTTTACAAATAGAGTGTTTCCAAACTGCTCTATGAAAAGAAAGGTTAAACTCTGTGAGTTGAACGCACACATAAGAAATTGGTTTCTGAGAATGATTCTGTCTAGTTTTTATTGGAAGATATTTCCTTTTCTATGAACGGCCTCAAATCGCTTGAAATCTCCACAAGCAAATTACACAAAAAGAGTCTTTCGAAACTGCTGTGTCTAAAGGAAGGTTCAACACTGTGAGATGAATGCACACAACACAAAGAAGTTACTGAGAATTCTTCTGTCTAGCATTATATGAAGAAACCCTGTTTCCAACGAAGGCCTCAAAGAGGTCCAAATATCCACTTGCAGACTTTACAAACAGAGTGTTTCCAAACTGCTCTATGAAGAGAAAGGTTAAACTCTGTGAGATGAACGCACACATAAGAAATTAGTTTCTGAGAATGATTCTCTCTAGTTTTTATTGGAAGATATTTCCTTTTCTATGAACGGCCTCAAATCGCTTGAAATCTCCATAAGCAAATTACACAAAAAGACTCTTTCAAAACTGCTGTGTCTAAAGGAATGTTCAACACTGTGAGTTGAATACACACAACACAAAGAAGTTACTGAGAATTCTTATGTCTAGCATTATATGAAGAAATCCCGTTTCCAACGAAGGCCTCAAACAGGTCCAAATATCCACTTGCAGACCTTACAAACAGAGTGTTTCCAAACTGCTCTGTGAAAAGAAAGGTTAAACTCTGTGAGTCGAACGCACACATAAGAAATTAGTTTCTGAGAATGATTCTGTCTAGTTTTTATTGGAAGATATTTCCTTTTCTATGAACGGACTAAAATCGCTTGAAATCTCCACAAGCAAATTACACAAAAAGAGTCTTTCAAAACTGCTGTGTCTAAAGGAAGGTTAAACACTGTGAGTTGAATACACACAACACAAAGAAGTTACTGAGAATTCTTATGTCTAGCATTCTATGAAGAAATCCCGTTTCCAACGAAGGCCTCAAAGAGGTCGAAATATCCACTTGCAGACTTTACAAACAGAGTGTTTCCAAACTGCTCTATGAAGAGTAAGGTTAAACTCCGTGAGGTGAATGCACACATCACAATGTGGTTTGTCAGAATCATTCTGTCTTCTTTTTATACGAAGATATTTCCTTTTCTACCATTGGCCTCATTTCGCTTGAAATCTCCACACGCAAATTCCAGAAAAAGAGTGTTTCAAATCGGCTCTGTCTAAAAGATGGTTCAACTCTGTGAGTTGAATAAACAGAACAGAAAGAAGTTACTGAGAATTCTTCTGTCTAGCATTATATGAAAAAATCCCGTTTCCAAGGAAGGCCTCAAAGAGATCCAAATATCCACTTGCAGACGTTAGAAACAGAGTGTTTTCAAACTGCTCTATGAAAAGAAAGGTTAAAATCTGTGAGCTGAATGCACACACCACAAAGCAGTTTCACAGAATGATTCTGTCTTGTTTTTGTACGAAGATATTTCCTTTTCTACCATTGACCTCGAAGCGCTTGAAATCTCCACTTGCAAAATCCACAAAAAGAGAGTTTCAAATCTGCTCTGTCTAAAGAAAGTTCAACTCTGTGAGTTGAATACACACAACCCAAAAGTGTTACTGAGAATTCTTCTGTCTAGCATTCTATGAAGAAATCCCGTTTCCAACGAAGGCCTCAAAGAGGTCCAAATATCCACTTGCAGACTTTACAAACTGAGTGTTTCCAAACTGCTCTATGAAAAGAAAGGTTAAACTCTGTGAGTTGAACGCACACATAAGAAATTAGTTTCTGAGAATCATTCTGTCTAGTTTTTATTGGAAGATATCTCCTTTTCTATGAACGGCCTCAAATCGCTTGAAATCTCCACAAGCAAATTACACAAAAAGAGTCTTTCAAAACTGCTGTGTCTAAAGGAAGGTTCAACACTGTGAGTTGAATACACACAACACAAAGAAGTTACTGAGAATTCTTCTGTCTAGCATTATATGAAGTAATCCCGTTTCCAACGAAGGCCTCAAACAGGTCCAAATATCCACTTGCAGAACTTACAAACAGAGTGTTTCCAACTGCTCTGTGAAAAGAAAGGTTAAACTCTGTGAGTTGAACGCACACATAAGAAATTAGTTTCTGAGAATGATTCTGTCTAGTTTTTATTTGAAGATATTTCCTTTTCTATGAACGGACTAAAATCGCTTGAAATCTCCACAAGCAAATTACACAAAAAGAGTCTTTCAAAACTGCTGTGTCTAAAGGAAGGTTAAACACTGTGAGTTGAATACACACAACACAAAGAAGTAACTGAGAATTCTTATGTCTAGCATTCTATGAAGAAATCCCGTTTCCAACGAAGGCCTCAAAGAGGTCCAAATATCCACTTGCAGACTTTACAAACAGAGTGTTTCCAAACTGCTCTATGAAGAGTAAGGTTAAACTCCGTGAGGTGAATGCACACATCACAATGTGGTTTCTCAGAATCATTCTGTCTTCTTTTTATACGAAGATATTTCCTTTTCTACCATTGGCCTCATTTCGCTTGAAATCTCCACACGCAAATTCCAGAAAAAGAGTGTTTCAAATCGGCTCTGTCTAAAAGATGGTTCAACTCTGTGAGTTGAATAAACAGAACAGAAAGAAGTTACTGAGAATTCTTCTGTCTAGCATTATATGAAAAAATCCCGTTTCCAAGGAAGGCCTCAAAGAGATCCAAATATCCACTTGCAGACGTTAGAAACAGAGTGTTTTCAAACTGCTCTATGAAAAGAAAGGTTAAAATCTGTGAGCTGAATGCACACACCACAAAGCAGATTCACAGAATGATTCTGTCTTGTTTTTGTACGAAGATATTTCCTTTTCTACCATTGACCTCGAAGCGCTTGAAATCTCCACTTGCAAAATCCACAAAAAGAGAGTTTCAAATCTGCTCTGTCTAAAGAAAGTTCAACTCTGTGAGTTGAATACACACAACCCAAAAGTGTTACTGAGAATTCTTCTGTCTAGCATTCTATGAAGAAATCCCGTTTCCAACGAAGGCCTCAAAGAGGTCCAAATATCCACTTGCAGACTTTACAAACTGAGTGTTTCCAAACTGCTCTATGAAAAGAAAGGTTAAACTCTGTGAGTTGAACGCACACATAAGAAATTAGTTTCTGAGAATGATTCTGTCGAGTTTTTATTGGAAGATATCTCCTTTTCTATGAACGGCCTCAAATCGCTTGAAATCTCCACAAGCAAATTACACAAAAAGAGTCTTTCAAAACTGCTGTGTCTAAAGGAAGGTTCAACACTGTGAGTTGAATACACACAACACAAAGAAGTTACTGAGAATTCTTCTGTCTAGCATTATATGAAGTAATCCCGTTTCCAACGAAGGCCTCAAACAGGTCCAAATATCCACTTGCAGACCTTACAAACAGAGTGTTTCCAAACTGCTCTGTGAAAAGAAAGGTTAAACTCTGTGAGTTGAACGCACACATAAGAAATTAGTTTCTGAGAATGATTCTGTTTAGTTTTTATTGGAAGATATTTCCTTTTCTATGAACGGCCTCAAATCGCTTGAAATCTCCACAAGCAAATTACACAAAAAGAGTGTCTCAAAACTGCTGTGTCTAAAGCAAGGTTCAACATTGTAAGTTGAATACGCACAACACAAAGAAGTTACTGAGAATTCTTATGTCTAGCATTCTATGAAGAAATCCCGTTTCCAACGAAGGCCTCAAAGAGGTCCAAATATCCACTTGCAGACTTTGCAAACAGAGTGTTTCCAAACTGCTCTATGAAGAGTAAGGTTAAATTCCGTGAGGTGAATGCACACATCACAATGTGTTTTCTCAGAATCATTCTGTCTTCTTTTTATACGAAGATATTTCCTTTTCTACCATTGGCCTCATTTCGCTTGAAATCTACACACGCAAATTCCAGAAAAAGAGTGTTTCAAATCGGCTCTGTCTAAAAGATGGTTCAAGTCTGTGAGTGGAATAAACAGAACAGAAAGAAGTTACTGAGAATTCTTCTGTCTAGCATTATATGAAAAAATCCCGTTTCCAATGAAGGCCTCAAAGAGATCCAAATATCCACTTGCAGACGTTAGAAACAGAGTGTTTTCAAACTGCTCTATGAAAAGAAAGGTTAAACTCTGTGAGATGAATGCACACATCACAAAGCAGTTTCTCAGAATGATTCTGTCTTGTTTTTATACGAAGATATTTCCTTTTCTACCATTGACCTCGAAGCGCTTGATATCTCCACTTGCAAAATGCACAAAAAGAGAGTTTCAAATCTGCTCTGTCTAAAGAAAGTTCAACTCTGTGAGTTGAATACACACAACCCAAAAATGTTACTGAGAATTCTTCTGTCTAGGATTCTATGAAGAAATCCCGTTTCCAACGAAGGCCTCAAACAGGTCCAAATATCCACTTGCAGACTTTACAAATAGTGTGTTTCCAAACAGCTCTATGAAAAGAAAGGTTAAACACTGTGAGTTGAATGCACACATAAGAAATTAGTTTCTGAGAATGATTCTGTCTAGTTTTTATTGGAAGATATTTCCTTTTCTATGAACGGCCTCAAATCGCTTGAAATCTCCACAAGCAAATTACACAAAAAGAGTCTTTCGAAACTGCTGTGTCTAAAGGAAGGTTCAACACTGTGAGATGAATGCACACAACACAAAGAAGTTACTGAGAATTCTTCTGTCTAGCATTATATGAAGAAACCCTGTTTCCAACGAAGGCCTCAAAGAGGTCCAAATATCCACTTGCAGACTTTACAAACAGAGTGTTTCCAAACTGCTCTATGAAGAGAAAGGTTAAACTCTGTGAGATGAACGCACACATAAGAAATTAGTTTCTGAGAATGATTCTCTCTAGTTTTTATTGGAAGATATTTCCTTTTCTATGAACGGCCTCAAATCGCTTGAAATCTCCATAAGCAAATTACACAAAAAGACTCTTTCAAAACTGCTGTGTCTAAAGGAATGTTCAACACTGTGAGTTGAATACACACAACACAAAGAAGTTACTGAGAATTCTTATGTCTAGCATTATATGAAGAAATCCCGTTTCCAACGAAGGCCTCAAACAGGTCCAAATATCCACTTGCAGACCTTACAAACAGAGTTTTTCCAAACTGCTCTGTGAAAAGAAAGGTTAAACTCTGTGAGTCGAATGCACACATAAGAAATTAGTTTCTGAGAATGATTCTGTCTAGTTTTTATTGGAAGATATTTCCTTTTCTATGAACGGACTAAAATCGCTTGAAATCTCCACAAGCAAATTACACAAAAAGAGTCTTTCGAAACTGCTGTGTCTAAAGGAAGGTTAAACACTGTGAGTTGAATACACACAACACAAAGAAGTTACTGAGAATTCTTATGTCTAGCATTCTATGAAGAAATCCCGTTTCCAACGAAGGCCTCAAAGAGGTCGAAATATCCACTTGCAGACTTTACAAACAGAGTGTTTCCAAACTGCTCTATGAAGAGTAAGGTTAAACTCCGTGAGGTGAATGCACACATCACAATGTGGTTTCTCAGAATCATTCTGTCTTCTTTTTATACGAAGATATTTCCTTTTCTACCATTGGCCTCATTTCGCTTGAAATCTCCACACGCAAATTCCAGAAAAAGAGTGTTTCAAATCGGCTCTGTCTAAAAGATGGTTCAACTCTGTGAGTTGAATAAACAGAACAGAAAGAAGTTACTGAGAATTCTTCTGTCTAGCATTATATGAAAAAATCCCGTTTCCAAGGAAGGCCTCAAAGAGATCCAAATATCCACTTGCAGACGTTAGAAACAGAGTGTTTTCAAACTGCTCTATGAAAAGAAAGGTTAAAATCTGTGAGCTGAATGCACACACCACAAAGCAGTTTCACAGAATGATTCTGTCTTGTTTTTGTACGAAGATATTTCCTTTTCTACCATTGACCTCGAAGCGCTTGAAATCTCCACTTGCAAAATCCACAAAAAGAGAGTTTCAAATCTGCTCTGTCTAAAGAAAGTTCAACTCTGTGAGTTGAATACACACAACCCAAAAGTGTTACTGAGAATTCTTCTGTCTAGCATTCTATGAAGAAATCCCGTTTCCAACGAAGGCCTCAAAGAGGTCCAAATATCCACTTGCAGACTTTACAAACTGAGTGTTTCCAAACTGCTCTATGAAAAGAAAGGTTAAACTCTGTGAGTTGAACGCACACATAAGAAATTAGTTTCTGAGAATCATTCTGTCTAGTTTTTATTGGAAGATATCTCCTTTTCTATGAACGGCCTCAAATCGCTTGAAATCTCCACAAGCAAATTACACAAAAAGAGTCTTTCAAAACTGCTGTGTCTAAAGGAAGGTTCAACACTGTGAGTTGAATACACACAACACAAAGAAGTTACTGAGAATTCTTCTGTCTAGCATTATATGAAGTAATCCCGTTTCCAACGAAGGCCTCAAACAGGTCCAAATATCCACTTGCAGAACTTACAGAGTGTTTCCAACTGCTCTGTGAAAAGAAAGGTTAAACTCTGTGAGTTGAACGCACACATAAGAAATTAGTTTCTGAGAATGATTCTGTCTAGTTTTTATTGGAAGATATTTCCTTTTCTATGAACGGACTAAAATCGCTTGAAATCTCCACAAGCAAATTACACAAAAAGAGTCTTTCAAAACTGCTGTGTCTAAAGGAAGGTTAAACACTGTGAGTTGAATACACACAACACAAAGAAGTTACTGAGAATTCTTATGTCTAGCATTCTATGAAGAAATCCCGTTTCCAACGAAGGCCTCAAAGAGGTCGAAATATCCACTTGCAGACTTTACAAACAGAGTGTTTCCAAACTGCTCTATGAAGAGTAAGGTTAAACTCCGTGAGGTGAATGCACACATCACAATGTGGTTTCTCAGAATCATTCTGTCTTCTTTTTATACGAAGATATTTCCTTTTCTACCATTGGCCTCATTTCGCTTGAAATCTCCACACGCAAATTCCAGAAAAAGAGTGTTTCAAATCGGCTCTGTCTAAAAGATGGTTCAACTCTGTGAGTTGAATAAACAGAACAGAAAGAAGTTACTGAGAATTCTTCTGTCTAGCATTATATGAAAAAATCCCGTTTCCAAGGAAGGCCTCAAAGAGATCCAAATATCCACTTGCAGACGTTAGAAACAGAGTGTTTTCAAACTGCTCTATGAAAAGAAAGGTTAAAATCTGTGAGCTGAATGCACACACCACAAAGCAGTTTCACAGAATGATTCTGTCTTGTTTTTGTACGAAGATATTTCCTTTTCTACCATTGACCTCGAAGCGCTTGAAATCTCCACTTGCAAAATCCACAAAAAGAGAGTTTCAAATCTGCTCTGTCTAAAGAAAGTTCAACTCTGTGAGTTGAATACACACAACCCAAAAGTGTTACTGAGAATTCTTCTGTCTAGCATTCTATGAAGAAATCCCGTTTCCAACGAAGGCCTCAAAGAGGTCCAAATATCCACTTGCAGACTTTACAAACTGAGTGTTTCCAAACTGCTCTATGAAAAGAAAGGTTAAACTCTGTGAGTTGAACGCACACATAAGAAATTAGTTTCTGAGAATGATTCTGTCTAGTTTTTATTGGAAGATATCTCCTTTTCTATGAACGGCCTCAAATCGCTTGAAATCTCCACAAGCAAATTACACAAAAAGAGTCTTTCAAAACTGCTGTGTCTAAAGGAAGGTTCAACACTGTGAGTTGAATACACACAACACAAAGAAGTTACTGAGAATTCTTCTGTCTAGCATTATATGAAGTAATCCCGTTTCCAACGAAGGCCTCAAACAGGTCCAAATACCACTTGCAGACCTTACAAACAGAGTGTTTCCAAACTGCTCTGTGAAAAGAAAGGTTAAACTCTGTGAGTTGAACGCACACATAAGAAATTAGTTTCTGAGAATGATTCTGTTTAGTTTTTATTGGAAGATATTTCCTTATCTATGAACGGCCTCAAATCGCTTGAAATCTCCACAAGCAAATTACACAAAAAGAGTGTCTCAAAACTGCTGTGTCTAAAGCAAGGTTCAACATTGTAAGTTGAATACGCACAACACAAAGAAGTTACTGAGAATTCTTATGTCTAGCATTCTATGAAGAAATCCCGTTTCCAACGAAGGCCTCAAAGAGGTCCAATTATCCACTTGCAGACTTTGCAAACAGAGTGTTTCCAAACTGCTCTATGAAGAGTAAGGTTAAATTCCGTGAGGTGAATGCACACATCACAATGTGGTTTCTCAGAATCATTCTGTCTTCTTTTTATACGAAGATATTTCCTTTTCTACCATTGGCCTCATTTCGCTTGAAATCTACACACGCAAATTCCAGAAAAAGAGTGTTTCAAATCGGCTCTGTCTAAAAGATGGTTCAACTCTGTGAGTTGAATAAACAGAACAGAAAGAAGTTACTGAGAATTCTTCTGTCTAGCATTATATGAAAAAATCCCGTTTCCAATGAAGGCCTCAAAGAGATCCAAATATCCACTTGCAGACGTTAGAAACAGAGTGTTTTCAAACTGCTCTATGAAAAGAAAGGTTAAACTCTGTGAGATGAATGCACACATCACAAAGCAGTTTCTCAGAATGATTCTGTCTTGTTTTTATACGAAGATATTTCCTTTTCTACCATTGACCTCGAAGCGCTTGATATCTCCACTTGCAAAATGCACAAAAAGAGAGTTTCAAATCTGCTCTGTCTAAAGAAAGTTCAACTCTGTGAGTTGAATACACACAACCCAAAAATGTTACTGAGAATTCTTCTGTCTAGCATTCTATGAATAAATCCCGTTTCCAACGAAGGCCTCAAACAGTTCCAAATATCCACTTGCAGACTTTACAAATAGAGTGTTTCCAAACTGCTCTATGAAAAGAAAGGTTAAACTCTGTGAGTTGAACGCACACATAAGAAATTGGTTTCTGAGAATGATTCTGTCTAGTTTTTATTGGAAGATATTTCCTTTTCTATGAACGGCCTCAAATCGCTTGAAATCTCCACAAGCAAATTACACAAAAAGAGTCTTTCGAAACTGCTGTGTCTAAAGGAAGGTTCAACACTGTGAGATGAATGCACACAACACAAAGAAGTTACTGAGAATTCTTCTGTCTAGCATTATATGAAGAAACCCTGTTTCCAACGAAGGCCTCAAAGAGGTCCAAATATCCACTTGCAGACTTTACAAACAGAGTGTTTCCAAACTGCTCTATGAAGAGAAAGGTTAAACTCTGTGAGATGAACGCACACATAAGAAATTAGTTTCTGAGAATGATTCTCTCTAGTTTTTATTGGAAGATATTTCCTTTTCTATGAACGGCCTCAAATCGCTTGAAATCTCCATAAGCAAATTACACAAAAAGACTCTTTCAAAACTGCTGTGTCTAAAGGAATGTTCAACACTGTGAGTTGAATACACACAACACAAAGAAGTTACTGAGAATTCTTATGTCTAGCATTATATGAAGAAATCCCGTTTCCAACGAAGGCCTCAAACAGGTCCAAATATCCACTTGCAGACCTTACAAACAGAGTGTTTCCAAACTGCTCTGTGAAAAGAAAGGTTAAACTCTGTGAGTCGAACGCACACATAAGAAATTAGTTTCTGAGAATGATTCTGTCTAGTTTTTATTGGAAGATATTTCCTTTTCTATGAACGGACTAAAATCGCTTGAAATCTCCACAAGCAAATTACACAAAAAGAGTCTTTCAAAACTGCTGTGTCTAAAGGAAGGTTAAACACTGTGAGTTGAATACACACAACACAAAGAAGTTACTGAGAATTCTTATGTCTAGCATTCTATGAAGAAATCCCGTTTCCAACGAAGGCCTCAAAGAGGTCGAAATATCCACTTGCAGACTTTACAAACAGAGTGTTTCCAAACTGCTCTATGAAGAGTAAGGTTAAACTCCGTGAGGTGAATGCACACATCACAATGTGGTTTGTCAGAATCATTCTGTCTTCTTTTTATACGAAGATATTTCCTTTTCTACCATTGGCCTCATTTCGCTTGAAATCTCCACACGCAAATTCCAGAAAAAGAGTGTTTCAAATCGGCTCTGTCTAAAAGATGGTTCAACTCTGTGAGTTGAATAAACAGAACAGAAAGAAGTTACTGAGAATTCTTCTGTCTAGCATTATATGAAAAAATCCCGTTTCCAAGGAAGGCCTCAAAGAGATCCAAATATCCACTTGCAGACGTTAGAAACAGAGTGTTTTCAAACTGCTCTATGAAAAGAAAGGTTAAAATCTGTGAGCTGAATGCACACACCACAAAGCAGTTTCACAGAATGATTCTGTCTTGTTTTTGTACGAAGATATTTCCTTTTCTACCATTGACCTCGAAGCGCTTGAAATCTCCACTTGCAAAATCCACAAAAAGAGAGTTTCAAATCTGCTCTGTCTAAAGAAAGTTCAACTCTGTGAGTTGAATACACACAACCCAAAAGTGTTACTGAGAATTCTTCTGTCTAGCATTCTATGAAGAAATCCCGTTTCCAACGAAGGCCTCAAAGAGGTCCAAATATCCACTTGCAGACTTTACAAACTGAGTGTTTCCAAACTGCTCTATGAAAAGAAAGGTTAAACTCTGTGAGTTGAACGCACACATAAGAAATTAGTTTCTGAGAATCATTCTGTCTAGTTTTTATTGGAAGATATCTCCTTTTCTATGAACGGCCTCAAATCGCTTGAAATCTCCACAAGCAAATTACACAAAAAGAGTCTTTCAAAACTGCTGTGTCTAAAGGAAGGTTCAACACTGTGAGTTGAATACACACAACACAAAGAAGTTACTGAGAATTCTTCTGTCTAGCATTATATGAAGTAATCCCGTTTCCAACGAAGGCCTCAAACAGGTCCAAATATCCACTTGCAGAACTTACAAACAGAGTGTTTCCAACTGCTCTGTGAAAAGAAAGGTTAAACTCTGTGAGTTGAACGCACACATAAGAAATTAGTTTCTGAGAATGATTCTGTCTAGTTTTTATTTGAAGATATTTCCTTTTCTATGAACGGACTAAAATCGCTTGAAATCTCCACAAGCAAATTACACAAAAAGAGTCTTTCAAAACTGCTGTGTCTAAAGGAAGGTTAAACACTGTGAGTTGAATACACACAACACAAAGAAGTAACTGAGAATTCTTATGTCTAGCATTCTATGAAGAAATCCCGTTTCCAACGAAGGCCTCAAAGAGGTCCAAATATCCACTTGCAGACTTTACAAACAGAGTGTTTCCAAACTGCTCTATGAAGAGTAAGGTTAAACTCCGTGAGGTGAATGCACACATCACAATGTGGTTTCTCAGAATCATTCTGTCTTCTTTTTATACGAAGATATTTCCTTTTCTACCATTGGCCTTATTTTGCTTGAAATCTCCACACGCAAATTCCAGAAAAAGAGTGTTTCAAATCGGCTCTGTCTAAAAGATGGTTCAACTCTGTGAGTTGAATAAACAGAACAGAAAGAAGTTACTGAGAATTCTTCTGTCTAGCATTATATGAAAAAATCCCGTTTCCAAGGAAGGCCTCAAAGAGATCCAAATATCCACTTGCAGACGTTAGAAACAGAGTGTTTTCAAACTGCTCTATGAAAAGAAAGGTTAAAATCTGTGAGCTGAATGCACACACCACAAAGCAGATTCACAGAATGATTCTGTCTTGTTTTTGTACGAAGATATTTCCTTTTCTACCATTGACCTCGAAGCGCTTGAAATCTCCACTTGCAAAATCCACAAAAAGAGAGTTTCAAATCTGCTCTGTCTAAAGAAAGTTCAACTCTGTGAGTTGAATACACACAACCCAAAAGTGTTACTGAGAATTCTTCTGTCTAGCATTCTATGAAGAAATCCCGTTTCCAACGAAGGCCTCAAAGAGGTCCAAATATCCACTTGCAGACTTTACAAACTGAGTGTTTCCAAACTGCTCTATGAAAAGAAAGGTTAAACTCTGTGAGTTGAACGCACACATAAGAAATTAGTTTCTGAGAATGATTCTGTCGAGTTTTTATTGGAAGATATCTCCTTTTCTATGAACGGCCTCAAATCGCTTGAAATCTCCACAAGCAAATTACACAAAAAGAGTCTTTCAAAACTGCTGTGTCTAAAGGAAGGTTCAACACTGTGAGTTGAATACACACAACACAAAGAAGTTACTGAGAATTCTTCTGTCTAGCATTATATGAAGTAATCCCGTTTCCAACGAAGGCCTCAAACAGGTCCAAATATCCACTTGCAGACCTTACAAACAGAGTGTTTCCAAACTGCTCTGTGAAAAGAAAGGTTAAACTCTGTGAGTTGAACGCACACATAAGAAATTAGTTTCTGAGAATGATTCTGTTTAGTTTTTATTGGAAGATATTTCCTTTTCTATGAACGGCCTCAAATCGCTTGAAATCTCCACAAGCAAATTACACAAAAAGAGTGTCTCAAAACTGCTGTGTCTAAAGCAAGGTTCAACATTGTAAGTTGAATACGCACAACACAAAGAAGTTACTGAGAATTCTTATGTCTAGCATTCTATGAAGAAATCCCGTTTCCAACGAAGGCCTCAAAGAGGTCCAAATATCCACTTGCAGACTTTGCAAACAGAGTGTTTCCAAACTGCTCTATGAAGAGTAAGGTTAAATTCCGTGAGGTGAATGCACACATCACAATGTGTTTTCTCAGAATCATTCTGTCTTCTTTTTATACGAAGATATTTCCTTTTCTACCATTGGCCTCATTTCGCTTGAAATCTCCACACGCAAATTCCAGAAAAAGAGTGTTTCAAATCGGCTCTGTCTAAAAGATGGTTCAACTCTGTGAGTTGAATAAACAGAACAGAAAGAAGTTACTGAGAATTCTTCTGTCTAGCATTATATGAAAAAATCCCGTTTCCAATGAAGGCCTCAAAGAGATCCAAATATCCACTTGCAGACGTTAGAAACAGAGTGTTTTCAAAGTGCTCTATGAAAAGAAAGGTTAAACTCTGTGAGATGAATGCACACATCACAAAGCAGTTTCTCAGAATGATTCTGTCTTGTTTTTATACGAAGATATTTCCTTTTCTACCATTGACCTCGAAGCGCTTGATATCTCCACTTGCAAAATGCACAAAAAGAGAGTTTCAAATCTGCTCTGTCTAAAGAAAGTTCAACTCTGTGAGTTGAATACACACAACCCAAAAATGTTACTGAGAATTCTTCTGTCTAGCATTCTATGAATAAATCCCGTTTCCAACGAAGGCCTCAAACAGTTCCAAATATCCACTTGCAGACTTTACAAATAGAGTGTTTCCAAACTGCTCTATGAAAAGAAAGGTTAAACTCTGTGAGTTGAACGCACACATAAGAAATTGGTTTCTGAGAATGATTCTGTCTAGTTTTTATTGGAAGATATTTCCTTTTCTATGAACGGCCTCAAATCGCTTGAAATCTCCACAAGAAAATTACACAAAAAGAGTCTTTCAAAACTGCTGTGTCTAAAGGAAGGTTCAACACTGTGAGTTGAATACACACAACACAAAGAAGTTACTGAGAATTCTTCTGTCTAGCATTATATGAAGAAATCCCGTTTCCAACGAAGGCCTCAAACAGGTCCAAATATCCACTTGCAGACTTTACAAATAGTGTGTTTCCAAACAGCTCTATGAAAAGAAAGGTTGAACACTGTGAGTTGAATGCACACATAAGAAATTAGTTTCTGAGAATGATTCTGTCTAGTTTTTATTGGAAGATATTTCCTTTTCTATGAACGGCCTCAAATCGCTTGAAATCTCCACAAGCAAATTACACAAAAAGAGTCTTTCGAAACTGCTGTGTCTAAAGGAAGGTTCAACACTGTGAGATGAATGCACACAACACAAAGAAGTTACTGAGAATTCTTCTGTCTAGCATTATATGAAGAAACCCTGTTTCCAACGAAGGCCTCAAAGAGGTCCAAATATCCACTTGCAGACTTTACAAACAGAGTGTTTCCAAACTGTTCTAAGAAGAGAAAGGTTAAACTCTGTGAGATGAACGCACACATAAGAAATTAGTTTCTGAGAATGATTCTCTCTAGTTTTTATTGGAAGATATTTCCTTTTCTATGAACGGCCTCAAATCGCTTGAAATCTCCATAAGCAAATTACACAAAAAGACTCTTTCAAAACTGCTGTGTCTAAAGGAAGGTTCAACACTGTGAGTTGAATACACACAACACAAAGAAGTTACTGAGAATTCTTCTGTCTAGCATTATATGAAGAAATCCCGTTTCCAACGAAGGCCTCAAACAGGTCCAAATATCCACTTGCAGACCTTACAAACAGAGTTTTTCCAAACTGCTCTGTGAAAAGAAAGGTTAAACTCTGTGAGTCGAACGCACACATAAGAAATTAGTTTCTGAGAATGATTCTGTCTAGTTTTTATTGGAAGATATTTCCTTTTCTATGAACGGACTAAAATCGCTTGAAATCTCCACAAGCAAATTACACAAAAAGAGTCTTTCAAAACTGCTGTGTCTAAAGGAAGGTTAAACACTGTGAGTTGAATACACACAACACAAAGAAGTTACTGAGAATTCTTATGTCTAGCACTCTATGAAGAAATCCCGTTTCCAACGAAGGCCTCAAAGAGGTCGAAATATCCACTTGCAGACTTTACAAACAGAGTGTTTCCAAACTGCTCTATGAAGAGTAAGGTTAAACTCCGTGAGGTGAATGCACACATCACAATGTGGTTTCTCAGAATCATTCTGTCTTCTTTTTATACGAAGATATTTCCTTTTCTACCATTGGCCTCATTTCGCTTGAAATCTCCACACGCAAATTCCAGAAAAAGAGTGTTTCAAATCGGCTCTGTCTAAAAGATGGTTCAACTCTGTGAGTTGAATAAACAGAACAGAAAGAAGTTACTGAGAATTCTTCTGTCTAGCATTATATGAAAAAATCCCGTTTCCAACGAATGCCTCAAAGAGGTCCAAATATCCACTTGCAGACGTTAGAAACAGAGTGTTTTCAAACTGCTCTATGAAAAGAAAGGTTAAAATCTGTGAGCTGAATGCACACACCACAAAGCAGATTCACAGAATGATTCTGTCTTGTTTTTGTACGAAGATATTTCCTTTTCTACCATTGACCTCGAAGCGCTTGAAATCTCCACTTGCAAAATCCACAAAAAGAGAGTTTCAAATCTGCTCTGTCTAAAGAAAGTTCAACTCTGTGAGTTGAATACACACAACCCAAAAGTGTTACTGAGAATTCTTCTGTCTAGCATTCTATGAAGAAATCCCGTTTCCAACGAAGGCCTCAAAGAGGTCCAAATATCCACTTGCAGACTTTACAAACTGAGTGTTTCCAAACTGCTCTATGAAAAGAAAGGTTAAACTCTGTGAGTTGAACGCACACATAAGAAATTAGTTTCTGAGAATGATTCTGTCGAGTTTTTATTGGAAGATATCTCCTTTTCTATGAACGGCCTCAAATCGCTTGAAATCTCCACAAGCAAATTACACAGAAAGAGTCTTTCAAAACTGCTGTGTCTAAAGGAAGGTTCAACACTGTGAGTTGAATACACAAAACACAAAGAAGTTACTGAGAATTCTTCTGTCTAGCATTATATGAAGTAATCCCGTTTCCAACGAAGGCCTCAAACAGGTCCAAATATCCACTTGCAGACCTTACAAACAGAGTGTTTCCAAACTGCTCTGTGAAAAGAAAGGTTAAACTCTGTGAGTTGAACGCACACATAAGAAATTAGTTTCTGAGAATGATTCTGTTTAGTTTTTATTGGAAGATATTTCCTTTTCTATGAACGGCCTCAAATCGCTTGAAATCTCCACAAGCAAATTACACAAAAAGAGTGTCTCAAAACTGCTGTGTCTAAAGCAAGGTTCAACATTGTAAGTTGAATACGCACAACACAAAGAAGTTACTGAGAATTCTTATGTCTAGCATTCTATGAAGAAATCCCGTTTCCAACGAAGGCCTCAAAGAGGTCCAAATATCCACTTGCAGACTTTGCAAACAGAGTGTTTCCAAACTGCTCTATGAAGAGTAAGGTTAAATTCCGTGAGGTGAATGCACACATCACAATGTGTTTTCTCAGAATCATTCTGTCTTCTTTTTATACGAAGATATTTCCTTTTCTACCATTGGCCTCATTTCGCTTGAAATCTACACACGCAAATTCCAGAAAAAGAGTGTTTCAAATCGGCTCTGTCTAAAAGATGGTTCAACTCTGTGAGTTGAATAAACAGAACAGAAAGAAGTTACTGAGAATTCTTCTGTCTAGCATTATATGAAAAAATCCCGTTTCCAATGAAGGCCTCAAAGAGATCCAAATATCCACTTGCAGACGTTAGAAACAGAGTGTTTTCAAACTGCTCTATGAAAAGAAAGGTTAAACTCTGTGAGATGAATGCACACATCACAAAGCAGTTTCTCAGAATGATTCTGTCTTGTTTTTATACGAAGATATTTCCTTTTCTACCATTGACCTCGAAGCGCTTGATATCTCCAGTTGCAAAATGCACAAAAAGAGAGTTTCAAATCTGCTCTGTCTAAAGAAAGTTCAACTCTGTGAGTTGAATACACACAACCCAAAAATGTTACTGAGAATTCTTCTGTCTAGCATTCTATGAATAAATCCCGTTTCCAACGAAGGCCTCAAACAGTTCCAAATATCCACTTGCAGACTTTACAAATAGAGTGTTTCCAAACTGCTCTATGAAAAGAAAGGTTAAACTCTGTGAGTTGAACGCACACATAAGAAATTGGTTTCTGAGAATGATTCTGTCTAGTTTTTATTGGAAGATATTTCCTTTTCTATGAACGGCCTCAAATCGCTTGAAATCTCCACAAGCAAATTACACAAAAAGAGTCTTTCAAAACTGCTGTGTCTAAAGGAAGGTTCAACACTGTGAGTTGAATACACACAACACAAAGAAGTTACTGAGAATTCTTCTGTCTAGCATTATATGAAGAAATCCCGTTTCCAACGAAGGCCTCAAACAGGTCCAAATATCCACTTGCAGACTTTACAAATAGTGTGTTTCCAAACAGCTCTATGAAAAGAAAGGTTGAACACTGTGAGTTGAATGCACACATAAGAAATTAGTTTCTGAGAATGATTCTGTCTAGTTTTTATTGGAAGATATTTCCTTTTCTATGAACGGCCTCAAATCGCTTGAAATCTCCACAAGCAAATTACACAAAAAGTGTCTTTCGAAACTGCTGTGTCTAAAGGAAGGTTCAACACTGTGAGTTGAATACACACAACACAAAGAAGTTACTGAGAATTCTTCTGTCTAGCATTATATGAAGAAATCCCGTTTCCAACGAAGGCCTCAAACAGGTCCAAATATCCACTTGCAGACCTTACAAACAGAGTTTTTCCAAACTGCTCTGTGAAAAGAAAGTTTAAACTCTGTGAGTCGAACGCACACATAAGAAATTAGTTTCTGAGAATGATTCTGTCTAGTTTTTATTGGAAGATATTTCCTTTTCTATGAACGGACTAAAATCGCTTGAAATCTCCACAAGCAAATTACACAAAAAGAGTCTTTCAAAACTGCTGTGTCTAAAGGAAGGTTAAACACTGTGAGTTGAATACACACAACACAAAGAAGTTACTGAGAATTCTTATGTCTAGCACTCTATGAAGAAATCCCGTTTCCAACGAAGGCCTCAAAGAGGTCGAAATATCCACTTGCAGACATTACAAACAGAGTGTTTCCAAACTGCTCTATGAAGAGTAAGGTTAAACTCCGTGAGGTGAATGCACACATCACAATGTGGTTTCTCAGAATCATTCTGTCTTCTTTTTATACGAAGATATTTCCTTTTCTACCATTGGCCTCATTTCGCTTGAAATCTCCACAGGCAAATTCCAGAAAAAGAGTGTTTCAAATCGGCTCTGTCTAAAAGATGGTTCAACTCTGTGAGTTGAATAAACAGAACAGAAAGAAGTTACTGAGAATTCTTCTGTCTAGCATTATATGAAAAAATCCCGTTTCCAAGGAAGGCCTCAAAGAGATCCAAATATCCACTTGCAGACGTTAGAAACAGAGTGTTTTCAAACTGCTCTATGAAAAGAAAGGTTAAAATCTGTGAGCTGAATGCACACACCACAAAGCAGTTTCACAGAATGATTCTGTCTTGTTTTTGTACGAAGATATTTCCTTTTCTACCATTGACCTCGAAGCACTTGAAATCTCCACTTGCAAAATCCACAAAAAGAGAGTTTCAAATCTGCTCTGTCTAAAGAAAGTTCAACTCTGTGAGTTGAATACACACAACCCAAAAGTGTTACTGAGAATTCTTCTGTCTAGCATTCTATGAAGAAATCCCGTTTCCAACGAAGGCCTCAAAGAGGTCCAAATATCCACTTGCAGACTTTACAAACTGAGTGTTTCCAAACTGCTCTATGAAAAGAAAGGTTAAACTCTGTGAGTTGAACGCACACATAAGAAATTAGTTTCTGAGAAGGATTCTGTCTAGTTTTTATTGGAAGATATTTCCTTTTCTATGAACGGCCTCAAATCGCTTGAAATCTCCACAAGCAAATTACACAAAAAGAGTCTTTCAAAACTGCTGTGTCTAAAGGAAGGTTCAACACTGTGAGTTGAATACACACAACACAAAGAAGTTACTGAGAATTCTTCTGTCTAGCATTATATGAAGAAATCCCGTTTCCAACGAAGGCCTCAAACAGGTCCAAATATCCACTTGCAGACCTTACAAACAGAGTTTTTCCAAACTGCTCTGTGAAAAGAAAGGTTAAACTCTGTGAGTTGAACGCACACATAAGAAATTAGTTTCTGAGAATGATTCTGTCTAGTTTTTATTGGAAGATATTTCCTTTTCTATGAACGGACTAAAATCGCTTGAAATCTCCACAAGCAAATTACACAAAAAGAGTCTTTCAAAACTGCTGTGTCTAAAGGAAGGTTAAACACTGTGAGTTGAATACACACAACACAAAGAAGTAACTGAGAATTCTTATGTCTAGCATTCTATGAAGAAATCCCGTTTCCAACGAAGGCCTCAAAGAGGTCCAAATATCCACTTGCAGACTTTACAAACAGAGTGTTTCCAAACTGCTCTATGAAGAGTAAGGTTAAACTCCGTGAGGTGAATGCACACATCACAATGTGGTTTCTCAGAATCATTCTGTCTTCTTTTTATACGAAGATATTTCCTTTTCTACCATTGGCCTCATTTCGCTTGAAATCTCCACACGCAAATTCCAGAAAAAGAGTGTTTCAAATCGGCTCTGTCTAAAAGATGGTTCAACTCTGTGAGTTGAATAAACAGAACAGAAAGAAGTTACTGAGAATTCTTCTGTCTAGCATTATATGAAAAAATCCCGTTTCCAAGGAAGGCCTCAAAGAGATCCAAATATCCACTTGCAGACGTTAGAAACAGAGTGTTTTCAAACTGCTCTATGAAAAGAAAGGTTAAAATCTGTGAGCTGAATGCACACACCACAAAGCAGATTCACAGAATGATTCTGTCTTGTTTTTGTACGAAGATATTTCCTTTTCTACCATTGACCTCGAAGCGCTTGAAATCTCCACTTGCAAAATCCACAAAAAGAGAGTTTCAAATCTGCTCTGTCTAAAGAAAGTTCAACTCTGTGAGTTGAATACACACAACCCAAAAGTGTTACTGAGAATTCTTCTGTCTAGCATTCTATGAAGAAATCCCGTTTCCAACGAAGGCCTCAAAGAGGTCCAAATATCCACTTGCAGACTTTACAAACTGAGTGTTTCCAAACTGCTCTATGAAAAGAAAGGTTAAACTCTGTGAGTTGAACGCACACATAAGAAATTAGTTTCTGAGAATGATTCTGTCTAGTTTTTATTGGAAGATATCTCCTTTTCTATGAACGGCCTCAAATCGCTTGAAATCTCCACAAGCAAATTACACAAAAAGAGTCTTTCAAAACTGCTGTGTCTAAAGGAAGGTTCAACACTGTGAGTTGAATACACACAACACAAAGAAGTTACTGAGAATTCTTCTGTCTAGCATTATATGAAGTAATCCCGTTTCCAACGAAGGCCTCAAACAGGTCCAAATATCCACTTGCAGACCTTACAAACAGAGTGTTTCCAAACTGCTCTGTGAAAAGAAAGGTTAAACTCTGTGAGTTGAACGCACACATAAGAAATTAGTTTCTGAGAATGATTCTGTTTAGTTTTTATTGGAAGATATTTACTTTTCTATGAACGGCCTCAAATCGCTTGAAATCTCCACAAGCAAATTACACAAAAAGAGTGTCTCAAAACTGCTGTGTCTAAAGCAAGGTTCAATATTGTAAGTTGAATACGCACAACACAAAGAAGTTACTGAGAATTCTTATGTCTAGCATTCTATGAAGAAATCCCGTTTCCAACGAAGGCCTCAAAGAGGTCCAAATATCCACTTGCAGACTTTGCAAACAGAGTGTTTCCAAACTGCTCTATGAAGAGTAAGGTTAAATTCCGTGAGGTGAATGCACACATCACAATGTGTTTTCTCAGAATCATTCTGTCTTCTTTTTATACGAAGATATTTCCTTTTCTACCATTGGCCTCATTTCGCTTGAAATCTACACACGCAAATTCCAGAAAAAGAGTGTTTCAAATCGGCTCTGTCTAAAAGATGGTTCAACTCTGTGAGTTGAATAAACAGAACAGAAAGAAGTTACTGAGAATTCTTCTGTCTAGCATTATATGAAAAAATCCCGTTTCCAATGAAGGCCTCAAAGAGATCCAAATATCCACTTGCAGACGTTAGAAACAGAGTGTTTTCAAACTGCTCTATGAAAAGAAAGGTTAAACTCTGTGAGATGAATGCACACATCACAAAGCAGTTTCTCAGAATGATTCTGTCTTGTTTTTATACGAAGATATTTCCTTTTCTACCATTGACCTCGAAGCGCTTGATATCTCCACTTGCAAAATGCACAAAAAGAGAGTTTCAAATCTGCTCTGTCTAAAGAAAGTTCAACTCTGTGAGTTGAATACACACAACCCAAAAATGTTACTGAGAATTCTTCTGTCTAGCATTCTATGAATAAATCCCGTTTCCAACGAAGGCCTCAAACAGTTCCAAATATCCACTTGCAGACTTTACAAATAGAGTGTTTCCAAACTGCTCTATGAAAAGAAAGGTTAAACTCTGTGAGTTGAACGCACACATAAGAAATTGGTTTCTGAGAATGATTCTGTCTAGTTTTTATTGGAAGATATTTCCTTTTCTATGAACGGCCTCAAATCGCTTGAAATCTCCACAAGCAAATTACACAAAAAGAGTCTTTCAAAACTGCTGTGTCTAAAGGAAGGTTCAACACTGTGAGTTGAATACACACAACACAAAGAATTTACTGAGAATTCTTCTGTCTAGCATTCTATGAAGAAATCCCGTTTCCAACGAAGGCCTCAAACAGGTCCAAATATCCACTTGCAGACTTTACAAATAGTGTGTTTCCAAACAGCTCTATGAAAAGAAAGGTTGAACACTGTGAGTTGAATGCACACATAAGAAATTAGTTTCTGAGAATGATTCTGTCTAGTTTTTATTGGAAGATATTTCCTTTTCTATGAACGGCCTCAAATCGCTTGAAATCTCCACAAGCAAATTACACAAAAAGAGTCTTTCAAAACTGCTGTGTCTAAAGGAAGGTTCAACACTGTGAGATGAATGCACACAACACAAAGAAGTTACTGAGAATTCTTCTGTCTAGCATTATATGAAGAAATCCCGTTTCCAACGAAGGCCTCAAACAGGTCCAAATATCCACTTGCAGACCTTACAAACAGAGTTTTTCCAAACTGCTCTGTGAAAAGAAAGGTTAAACTCTGTGAGTCGAACGCACACATAAGAAATTAGTTTCTGAGAATGATTCTGTCTAGATTTTATTGGAAGATATTTCCTTTTCTATGAACGGACTAAAATCGCTTGAAATCTCCACAAGCAAATTACACAAAAAGAGTCTTTCAAAACTGCTGTGTCTAAAGGAAGGTTAAACACTGTGAGTTGAATACACACAACACAAAGAAGTTACTGAGAATTCTTATGTCTAGCACTCTATGAAGAAATCCCGTTTCCAACGAAGGCCTCAAAGAGGTCGAAATATCCACTTGCAGACTTTACAAACAGAGTGTTTCCAAACTGCTCTATGAAGAGTAAGGTTAAACTCCGTGAGGTGAATGCACACATCACAATGTGGTTTCTCAGAATCATTCTGTCTTCTTTTTATACGAAGATATTTCCTTTTCTACCATTGGCCTCATTTCGCTTGAAATCTCCACACGCAAATTCCAGAAAAAGAGTGTTTCAAATCGGCTCTGTCTAAAAGATGGTTCAACTCTGTGAGTTGAATAAACAGAACAGAAAGAAGTTACTGAGAATTCTTCTGTCTAGCATTATATGAAAAAATCCCGTTTCCAACGAATGCCTCAAAGAGGTCCAAATATCCACTTGCAGACGTTAGAAACAGAGTGTTTTCAAACGGCTCTATGAAAAGAAAGGTTAAAATCTGTGAGCTGAATGCACACACCACAAAGCAGATTCACAGAATGATTCTGTCTTGTTTTTGTACGAAGATATTTCCTTTTCTACCATTGACCTCAAAGCGCTTGAAATCTCCACTTGCAAAATCCACAAAAAGAGAGTTTCAAATCTGCTCTGTCTAAAGAAAGTTCAACTCTGTGAGTTGAATACACACAACCCAAAAGTGTTACTGAGAATTCTTCTGTCTAGCATTCTATGAAGAAATCCCGTTTCCAACGAAGGCCTCAAAGAGGTCCAAATATCCACTTGCAGACTTTACAAACTGAGTGTTTCCAAACTGCTCTATGAAAAGAAAGGTTAAACTCTGTGAGTTGAACGCACACATAAGAAATTAGTTTCTGAGAATGATTCTGTCGAGTTTTTATTGGAAGATATCTCCTTTTCTATGAACGGCCTCAAATCGCTTGAAATCTCCACAAGCAAATTACACAAAAAGAGTCTTTCAAAACTGCTGTGTCTAAAGGAAGGTTCAACACTGTGAGTTGAATACACAAAACACAAAGAAGTTACTGAGAATTCTTCTGTCTAGCATTATATGAAGTAATCCCGTTTCCAACGAAGGCCTCAAACAGGTCCAAATATCCACTTGCAGACCTTACAAACAGAGTGTTTCCAAACTGCTCTGTGAAAAGAAAGGTTAAACTCTGTGAGTTGAACGCACACATAAGAAATTAGTTTCTGAGAATGATTCTGTTTAGTTTTTATTGGAAGATATTTCCTTTTCTATGAACGGCCTCAAATCGCTTGAAATCTCCACAAGCAAATTACACAAAAAGAGTGTCTCAAAACTGCTGTGTCTAAAGCAAGGTTCAACATTGTAAGTTGAATACGCACAACACAAAGAAGTTACTGAGAATTCTTATGTCTAGCATTCTATGAAGAAATCCCGTTTCCAACGAAGGCCTCAAAGAGGTCCAAATATCCACTTGCAGACTTTGCAAACAGAGTGTTTCCAAACTGCTCTATGAAGAGTAAGGTTAAATTCCGTGAGGTGAATGCACACATCACAATGTGTTTTCTCAGAATCATTCTGTCTTCTTTTTATACGAAGATATTTCCTTTTCTACCATTGGCCTCATTTCGCTTGAAATCTACACACGCAAATTCCAGAAAAAGAGTGTTTCAAATCGGCTCTGTCTAAAAGATGGTTCAACTCTGTGAGTTGAATAAACAGAACAGAAAGAAGTTACTGAGAATTCTTCTGTCTAGCATTATATGAAAAAATCCCGTTTCCAATGAAGGCCTCAAAGAGATCCAAATATCCACTTGCAGACGTTAGAAACAGAGTGTTTTCAAACTGCTCTATGAAAAGAAAGGTTAAACTCTGTGAGATGAATGCACACATCACAAAGCAGTTTCTCAGAATGATTCTGTCTTGTTTTTATACGAAGATATTTCCTTTTCTACCATTGACCTCGAAGCGCTTGATATCTCCACTTGCAAAATGCACAAAAAGAGAGTTTCAAATCTGCTCTGTCTAAAGAAAGTTCAACTCTGTGAGTTGAATACACACAACCCAAAAATGTTACTGAGAATTCTTCTGTCTAGCATTCTATGAATAAATCCCGTTTCCAACGAAGGCCTCAAACAGTTCCAAATATCCACTTGCAGACTTTACAAATAGAGTGTTTCCAAACTGCTCTATGAAAAGAAAGGTTAAACTCTGTGAGTTGAACGCACACATAAGAAATTGGTTTCTGAGAATGATTCTGTCTAGTTTTTATTGGAAGATATTTCCTTTTCTATGAACGGCCTCAAATCGCTTGAAATCTCCACAAGCAAATTACACAAAAAGAGTCTTTCAAAACTGCTGTGTCTAAAGGAAGGTTCAACACTGTGAGTTGAATACACACAACACAAAGAAGTTACTGAGAATTCTTCTGTCTAGCATTATATGAAGAAATCCCGTTTCCAACGAAGGCCTCAAACAGGTCCAAATATCCACTTGCAGACTTTACAAATAGTGTGTTTCCAAACAGCTCTATGAAAAGAAAGGTTGAACACTGTGAGTTGAATGCACACATAAGAAATTAGTTTCTGAGAATGATTCTGTCTAGTTTTTATTGGAAGATATTTCCTTTTCTATGAACGGCCTCAAATCGCTTGAAATCTCCACAAGCAAATTACACAAAAAGTGTCTTTCGAAACTGCTGTGTCTAAAGGAAGGTTCAACACTGTGAGTTGAATGCACACAACACAAAGAAGTTACTGAGAATTCTTCTGTCTAGCATTATATGAAGAAATCCCGTTTCCAACGAAGGCCTCAAACAGGTCCAAATATCCACTTGCAGACCTTACAAACAGAGTTTTTCCAAACTGCTCTGTGAAAAGAAAGGTTAAACTCTGTGAGTCGAACGCACACATAAGAAATTAGTTTCTGAGAATGATTCTGTCTAGTTTTTATTGGAAGATATTTCCTTTTCTATGAACGGACTAAAATCGCTTGAAATCTCCACAAGCAAATTACACAAAAAGAGTCTTTCAAAACTGCTGTGTCTAAAGGAAGGTTAAACACTGTGAGTTGAATACACACAACACAAAGAAGTTACTGAGAATTCTTATGTCTAGCACTCTATGAAGAAATCCCGTTTCCAACGAAGGCCTCAAAGAGGTCGAAATATCCACTTGCAGACATTACAAACAGAGTGTTTCCAAACTGCTCTATGAAGAGTAAGGTTAAACTCCGTGAGGTGAATGCACACATCACAATGTGGTTTCTCAGAATCATTCTGTCTTCTTTTTATACGAAGATATTTCCTTTTCTACCATTGGCCTCATTTCGCTTGAAATCTCCACACGCAAATTCCAGAAAAAGAGTGTTTCAAATCGGCTCTGTCTAAAAGATGGTTCAACTCTGTGAGTTGAATAAACAGAACAGAAAGAAGTTACTGAGAATTCTTCTGTCTAGCATTATATGAAAAAATCCCGTTTCCAAGGAAGGCCTCAAAGAGATCCAAATATCCACTTGCAGACGTTAGAAACAGAGTGTTTTCAAACTGCTCTATGAAAAGAAAGGTTAAAATCTGTGAGCTGAATGCACACACCACAAAGCAGTTTCACAGAATGATTCTGTCTTGTTTTTGTACGAAGATATTTCCTTTTCTACCATTGACCTCGAAGCACTTGAAATCTCCACTTGCAAAATCCACAAAAAGAGAGTTTCAAATCTGCTCTGTCTAAAGAAAGTTCAACTCTGAGTTGAATACACAGAACCCAAAAGTGTTACTGAGAATTCTTCTGTCTAGCATTCTATGAAGAAATCCCGTTTCCAACGAAGGCCTCAAAGAGGTCCAAATATCCACTTGCAGACTTTACAAATAGAGTGTTTCCAAACTGCTCTATGAAAAGAAAGGTTAAACTCTGTGAGTTGAACGCACACATAAGAAATTAGTTTCTGAGAAGGATTCTGTCTAGTTTTTATTGGAAGATATTTCCTTTTCTATGAACGGCCTCAAATCGCTTGAAATCTCCACAAGCAAATTACACAAAAAGAGTCTTTCAAAACTGCTGTGTCTAAAGGAAGGTTCAACACTGTGAGTTGAATACACACAACACAAAGAAGTTACTGAGAATTCTTCTGTCTAGCATTATATGAAGAAATCCCGTTTCCAACGAAGGCCTCAAACAGGTCCAAATATCCACTTGCAGACCTTACAAACAGAGTTTTTCCAAACTGCTCTGTGAAAAGAAAGGTTAAACTCTGTGAGTTGAACGCACACATAAGAAATTAGTTTCTGAGAATGATTCTGTCTAGTTTTTATTGGAAGATATTTCCTTTTCTATGAACGGACTAAAATCGCTTGAAATCTCCACAAGCAAATTACACAAAAAGAGTCTTTCAAAACTGCTGTGTCTAAAGGAAGGTTAAACACTGTGAGTTGAATACACACAACACAAAGAAGTAACTGAGAATTCTTATGTCTAGCATTCTATGAAGAAATCCCGTTTCCAACGAAGGCCTCAAAGAGGTCCAAATATCCACTTGCAGACTTTACAAACAGAGTGTTTCCAAACTGCTCTATGAAGAGTAAGGTTAAACTCCGTGAGGTGAATGCACACATCACAATGTGGTTTCTCAGAATCATTCTGTCTTCTTTTTATACGAAGATATTTCCTTTTCTACCATTGGCCTCATTTCGCTTGAAATCTCCACACGCAAATTCCAGAAAAAGAGTGTTTCAAATCGGCTCTGTCTAAAAGATGGTTCAACTCTGTGAGTTGAATAAACAGAACAGAAAGAAGTTACTGAGAATTCTTCTGTCTAGCATTATATGAAAAAATCCCGTTTCCAAGGAAGGCCTCAAAGAGATCCAAATATCCACTTGCAGACGTTAGAAACAGAGTGTTTTCAAACTGCTCTATGAAAAGAAAGGTTAAAATCTGTGAGCTGAATGCACACACCACAAAGCAGATTCACAGAATGATTCTGTCTTGTTTTTGTACGAAGATATTTCCTTTTCTACCATTGACCTCGAAGCGCTTGAAATCTCCACTTGCAAAATCCACAAAAAGAGAGTTTCAAATCTGCTCTGTCTAAAGAAAGTTCAACTCTGTGAGTTGAATACACACAACCCAAAAGTGTTACTGAGAATTCTTCTGTCTAGCATTCTATGAAGAAATCCCGTTTCCAACGAAGGCCTCAAAGAGGTCCAAATATCCACTTGCAGACTTTACAAACTGAGTGTTTCCAAACTGCTCTATGAAAAGAAAGGTTAAACTCTGTGAGTTGAACGCACACATAAGAAATTAGTTTCTGAGAATGATTCTGTCGAGTTTTTATTGGAAGATATCTCCTTTTCTATGAACGGCCTCAAATCGCTTGAAATCTCCACAAGCAAATTACACAAAAAGAGTCTTTCAAAACTGCTGTGTCTAAAGGAAGGTTCAACACTGTGAGTTGAATACACACAACACAAAGAAGTTACTGAGAATTCTTCTGTCTAGCATTATATGAAGTAATCCCGTTTCCAACGAAGGCCTCAAACAGGTCCAAATATCCACTTGCAGACCTTACAAACAGAGTGTTTCCAAACTGCTCTGTGAAAAGAAAGGTTAAACTCTGTGAGTTGAACGCACACATAAGAAATTAGTTTCTGAGAATGATTCTGTTTAGTTTTTATTGGAAGATATTTACTTTTCTATGAACGGCCTCAAATCGCTTGAAATCTCCACAAGCAAATTACACAAAAAGAGTGTCTCAAAACTGCTGTGTCTAAAGCAAGGTTCAACATTGTAAGTTGAATACGCACAACACAAAGAAGTTACTGAGAATTCTTATGTCTAGCATTCTATGAAGAAATCCCGTTTCCAACGAAGGCCTCAAAGAGGTCCAAATATCCACTTGCAGACTTTGCAAACAGAGTGTTTCCAAACTGCTCTATGAAGAGTAAGGTTAAATTCCGTGAGGTGAATGCACACATCACAATGTGTTTTCTCAGAATCATTCTGTCTTCTTTTTATACGAAGATATTTCCTTTTCTACCATTGGCCTCATTTCGCTTGAAATCTACACACGCAAATTCCAGAAAAAGAGTGTTTCAAATCGGCTCTGTCTAAAAGATGGTTCAACTCTGTGAGTTGAATAAACAGAACAGAAAGAAGTTACTGAGAATTCTTCTGTCTAGCATTATATGAAAAAATCCCGTTTCCAATGAAGGCCTCAAAGAGATCCAAATATCCACTTGCAGACGTTAGAAACAGAGTGTTTTCAAACTGCTCTATGAAAAGAAAGGTTAAACTCTGTGAGATGAATGCACACATCACAAAGCAGTTTCTCAGAATGATTCTGTCTTGTTTTTATACGAAGATATTTCCTTTTCTACCATTGACCTCGAAGCGCTTGATATCTCCACTTGCAAAATGCACAAAAAGAGAGTTTCAAATCTGCCCTGTCTAAAGAAAGTTCAACTCTGTGAGTTGAATACACACAACCCAAAAATGTTACTGAGAATTCTTCTGTCTAGCATTCTATGAATAAATCCCGTTTCCAACGAAGGCCTCAAACAGTTCCAAATATCCACTTGCAGACTTTACAAATAGAGTGTTTCCAAACTGCTCTATGAAAAGAAAGGTTAAACTCTGTGAGTTGAACGCACACATAAGAAATTGGTTTCTGAGAATGATTCTGTCTAGTTTTTATTGGAAGATATTTCCTTTTCTATGAACGGCCTCAAATCGCTTGAAATCTCCACAAGCAAATTACACAAAAAGAGTCTTTCAAAACTGCTGTGTCTAAAGGAAGGTTCAACACTGTGAGTTGAATACACACAACACAAAGAAGTTACTGAGAATTCTTCTGTCTAGCATTATATGAAGAAATCCCGTTTCCAACGAAGGCCTCAAACAGGTCCAAATATCCACTTGCAGACTTTACAAATAGTGTGTTTCCAAACAGCTCTATGAAAAGAAAGGTTGAACACTGTGAGTTGAATGCACACATAAGAAATTAGTTTCTGAGAATGATTCTGTCTAGTTTTTATTGGAAGATATTTCCTTTTCTATGAACGGCCTCAAATCGCTTGAAATCTCCACAAGCAAATTACACAAAAAGAGTCTTTCGAAACGGCTGTGTCTAAAGGAAGGTTCAACACTGTGAGATGAATGCACACAACACAAAGAAGTTACTGAGAATTCTTCTGTCTAGCATTATATGAAGAAATCCCGTTTCCAACGAAGGCCTCAAACAGGTCCAAATATCCACTTGCAGACCTTACAAACAGAGTTTTTCCAAACTGCTCTGTGAAAAGAAAGGTTAAACTCTGTGAGTCGAACGCACACATAAGAAATTAGTTTCTGAGAATGATTCTGTCTAGTTTTTATTGGAAGATATTTCCTTTTCTATGAACGGACTAAAATCGCTTGAAATCTCCACAAGCAAATTACACAAAAAGAGTCTTTCAAAACTGCTGTGTCTAAAGGAAGGTTAAACACTGTGAGTTGAATACACACAACACAAAGAAGTTACTGAGAATTCTTATGTCTAGCACTCTATGAAGAAATCCCGTTTCCAACGAAGGCCTCAAAGAGGTCGAAATATCCACTTGCAGACTTTACAAACAGAGTGTTTCCAAACTGCTCTATGAAGAGTAAGGTTAAACTCCGTGAGGTGAATGCACACATCACAATGTGGTTTCTCAGAATCATTCTGTCTTCTTTTTATACGAAGATATTTCCTTTTCTACCATTGGCCTCATTTCGCTTGAAATCTCCACACGCAAATTCCAGAAAAAGAGTGTTTCAAATCGGCTCTGTCTAAAAGATGGTTCAACTCTGTGAGTTGAATAAACAGAACAGAAAGAAGTTACTGAGAATTCTTCTGTCTAGCATTATATGAAAAAATCCCGTTTCCAAGGAAGGCCTCAAAGAGATCCAAATATCCACTTGCAGACGTTAGAAACAGAGTGTTTTCAAACTGCTCTATGAAAAGAAAGGTTAAAATCTGTGAGCTGAATGCACACACCACAAAGCAGTTTCACAGAATGATTCTGTCTTGTTTTTGTACGAAGATATTTCCTTTTCTACCATTGACCTCGAAGCACTTGAAATCTCCACTTGCAAAATCCACAAAAAGAGAGTTTCAAATCTGCTCTGTCTAAAGAAAGTTCAACTCTGTGAGTTGAATACACACAACCCAAAAGTGTTACTGAGAATTCTTCTGTCTAGCATTATATGAAGTAATGCCGTTTCCAACGAAGGCCTCAAACAGGTCCAAATATCCACTTGCAGACCTTACAAACAGAGTGTTTCCAACTGCTCTGTGAAAAGAAAGGTTAAACTCTGTGAGTTGAACGCACACATAAGAAATTAGTTTCTGAGAATGATTCTGTCTAGTTTTTATTGGAAGATATTTCCTTTTCTATGAACAGACTAAAATCGCTTGAAATCTCCACAAGCAAATTACACAAAAAGAGTCTTTCAAAACTGCTGTGTCTAAAGGAAGGTTAAACACTGTGAGTTGAATACACACAACACAAAGAAGTAACTGAGAATTCTTATGTCTAGCATTCTATGAAGAAATCCCGTTTCCAACGAAGGCCTCAAAGAGGTCCAAATATCCACTTGCAGACTTTACAAACAGAGTGTTTCCAAACTGCTCTATGAAGAGTAAGGTTAAACTCCGTGAGGTGAATGCACACATCACAATGTGGTTTCTCAGAATCATTCTGTCTTCTTTTTATACGAAGATATTTCCTTTTCTACCATTGGCCTCATTTCGCTTGAAATCTCCACACGCAAATTCCAGAAAAAGAGTGTTTCAAATCGGCTCTGTCTAAAAGATGGTTCAACTCTGTGAGTTGAATAAACAGAACACAAAGAAGTTACTTAGAATTCTTCTGTCTAGCATTATATGAAAAAATCCCGTTTCCTACGAATGCCTCAAAGAGGTCCAAATATCCACTTGCAGACGTTGGAAACAGAGTGTTTCCAAACTGCTCTATGAAAAGAAAGGTTAAACTCTGTGAGCTGAATGCACACATCACAAAGCAGTTTCTCAGAATGATTCTGTCTTGTTTTTGTACGAAGATATTTCCTTTTCTACCATTGACCTCGAAGCGCTTGAAATCTCCACTTGCAAAATCCACAGAAAGAGAGTTTCAAATCTGCTCTGTCTAAAGAAAGTTCAACTCTGTGAGTTGAATACACACAACCCAAAAGTGTTACTGAGAATTCTTCTGTCTAGCATTCTATGAAGAAATCCCGTTTCCAACGAAGGCCTCAAAGAGGTCCAAATATCCACTTGCAGACTTTACAAACTGAGTGTTTCCAAACTGCTCTATGAAAAGAAAGGTTAAACTCTGTGAGTTGAACGCACACATAAGAAATTAGTTTCTGAGAAGGATTCTGTCTAGTTTTTATTGGAAGATATTTCCTTTTCTATGAACGGCCTCAAATCGCTTGAAATCTCCACAAGCAAATTACACAAAAAGAGTCTTTCAAAACTGCTGTGTCTAAAGGAAGGTTCAACACTGTGAGTTGAATACACACAACACAAAGAAGTTACTGAGAATTCTTCTGTCTAGCATTATATGAAGAAATCCCGTTTCCAACGAAGGCCTCAAACAGGTCCAAATATCCACTTGCAGACCTTACAAACAGAGTTTTTCCAAACTGCTCTGTGAAAAGAAAGGTTAAACTCTGTGAGTTGAACGCACACATAAGAAATTAGTTTCTGAGAATGATTCTGTCTAGTTTTTATTGGAAGATATTTCCTTTTCTATGAACGGACTAAAATCGCTTGAAATCTCCACAAGCAAATTACACAAAAAGAGTCTTTCAAAACTGCTGTGTCTAAAGGAAGGTTAAACACTGTGAGTTGAATACACACAACACAAAGAAGTAACTGAGAATTCTTATGTCTAGCATTCTATGAAGAAATCCCGTTTCCAACGAAGGCCTCAAAGAGGTCCAAATATCCACTTGCAGACTTTACAAACAGAGTGTTTCCAAACTGCTCTATGAAGAGTAAGGTTAAACTCCGTGAGGTGAATGCACACATCACAATGTGGTTTCTCAGAATCATTCTGTCTTCTTTTTATACGAAGATATTTCCTTTTCTACCATTGGCCTCATTTCGCTTGAAATCTCCACACGCAAATTCCAGAAAAAGAGTGTTTCAAATCGGCTCTGTCTAAAAGATGGTTCAACTCTGTGAGTTGAATAAACAGAACAGAAAGAAGTTACTGAGAATTCTTCTGTCTAGCATTATATGAAAAAATCCCGTTTCCAAGGAAGGCCTCAAAGAGATCCAAATATCCACTTGCAGACGTTAGAAACAGAGTGTTTTCAAACTGCTCTATGAAAAGAAAGGTTAAAATCTGTGAGCTGAATGCACACACCACAAAGCAGATTCACAGAATGATTCTGTCTTGTTTTTGTACGAAGATATTTCCTTTTCTACCATTGACCTCGAAGCGCTTGAAATCTCCACTTGCAAAATCCACAAAAAGAGAGTTTCAAATCTGCTCTGTCTAAAGAAAGTTCAACTCTGTGAGTTGAATACACACAACCCAAAAGTGTTACTGAGAATTCTTCTGTCTAGCATTCTATGAAGAAATCCCGTTTCCAACGAAGGCCTCAAAGAGGTCCAAATATCCACTTGCAGACTTTACAAACTGAGTGTTTCCAAACTGCTCTATGAAAAGAAAGGTTAAACTCTGTGAGTTGAACGCACACATAAGAAATTAGTTTCTGAGAATGATTCTGTCGAGTTTTTATTGGAAGATATCTCCTTTTCTATGAACGGCCTCAAATCGCTTGAAATCTCCACAAGCAAATTACACAAAAAGAGTCTTTCAAAACTGCTGTGTCTAAAGGAAGGTTCAACACTGTGAGTTGAATACACACAACACAAAGAAGTTACTGAGAATTCTTCTGTCTAGCATTATATGAAGTAATCCCGTTTCCAACGAAGGCCTCAAACAGGTCCAAATATCCACTTGCAGACCTTACAAACAGAGTGTTTCCAAACTGCTCTGTGAAAAGAAAGGTTAAACTCTGTGAGTTGAACGCACACATAAGAAATTAGTTTCTGAGAATGATTCTGTTTAGTTTTTATTGGAAGATATTTACTTTTCTATGAACGGCCTCAAATCGCTTGAAATCTCCACAAGCAAATTACACAAAAAGAGTGTCTCAAAACTGCTGTGTCTAAAGCAAGGTTCAACATTGTAAGTTGAATACGCACAACACAAAGAAGTTACTGAGAATTCTTATGTCTAGCATTCTATGAAGAAATCCCGTTTCCAACGAAGGCCTCAAAGAGGTCCAAATATCCACTTGCAGACTTTGCAAACAGAGTGTTTCCAAACTGCTCTATGAAGAGTAAGGTTAAATTCCGTGAGGTGAATGCACACATCACAATGTGTTTTCTCAGAATCATTCTGTCTTCTTTTTATACGAAGATATTTCCTTTTCTACCATTGGCCTCATTTCGCTTGAAATCTACACACGCAAATTCCAGAAAAAGAGTGTTTCAAATCGGCTCTGTCTAAAAGATGGTTCAACTCTGTGAGTTGAATAAACAGAACAGAAAGAAGTTACTGAGAATTCTTCTGTCTAGCATTATATGAAAAAATCCCGTTTCCAATGAAGGCCTCAAAGAGATCCAAATATCCACTTGCAGACGTTAGAAACAGAGTGTTTTCAAACTGCTCTATGAAAAGAAAGGTTAAACTCTGTGAGATGAATGCACACATCACAAAGCAGTTTCTCAGAATGATTCTGTCTTGTTTTTATACGAAGATATTTCCTTTTCTACCATTGACCTCGAAGCGCTTGATATCTCCACTTGCAAAATGCACAAAAAGAGAGTTTCAAATCTGCCCTGTCTAAAGAAAGTTCAACTCTGTGAGTTGAATACACACAACCCAAAAATGTTACTGAGAATTCTTCTGTCTAGCATTCTATGAATAAATCCCGTTTCCAACGAAGGCCTCAAACAGTTCCAAATATCCACTTGCAGACTTTACAAATAGAGTGTTTCCAAACTGCTCTATGAAAAGAAAGGTTAAACTCTGTGAGTTGAACGCACACATAAGAAATTGGTTTCTGAGAATGATTCTGTCTAGTTTTTATTGGAAGATATTTCCTTTTCTATGAACGGCCTCAAATCGCTTGAAATCTCCACAAGCAAATTACACAAAAAGAGTCTTTCAAAACTGCTGTGTCTAAAGGAAGGTTCAACACTGTGAGTTGAATACACACAACACAAAGAAGTTACTGAGAATTCTTCTGTCTAGCATTATATGAAGAAATCCCGTTTCCAACGAAGGCCTCAAACAGGTCCAAATATCCACTTGCAGACTTTACAAATAGTGTGTTTCCAAACAGCTCTATGAAAAGAAAGGTTGAACACTGTGAGTTGAATGCACACATAAGAAATTAGTTTCTGAGAATGATTCTGTCTAGTTTTTATTGGAAGATATTTCCTTTTCTATGAACGGCCTCAAATCGCTTGAAATCTCCACAAGCAAATTACACAAAAAGAGTCTTTCGAAACGGCTGTGTCTAAAGGAAGGTTCAACACTGTGAGATGAATGCACACAACACAAAGAAGTTACTGAGAATTCTTCTGTCTAGCATTATATGAAGAAATCCCGTTTCCAACGAAGGCCTCAAACAGGTCCAAATATCCACTTGCAGACCTTACAAACAGAGTTTTTCCAAACTGCTCTGTGAAAAGAAAGGTTAAACTCTGTGAGTCGAACGCACACATAAGAAATTAGTTTCTGAGAATGATTCTGTCTAGTTTTTATTGGAAGATATTTCCTTTTCTATGAACGGACTAAAATCGCTTGAAATCTCCACAAGCAAATTACACAAAAAGAGTCTTTCAAAACTGCTGTGTCTAAAGGAAGGTTAAACACTGTGAGTTGAATACACACAACACAAAGAAGTTACTGAGAATTCTTATGTCTAGCACTCTATGAAGAAATCCCGTTTCCAACGAAGGCCTCAAAGAGGTCGAAATATCCACTTGCAGACTTTACAAACAGAGTGTTTCCAAACTGCTCTATGAAGAGTAAGGTTAAACTCCGTGAGGTGAATGCACACATCACAATGTGGTTTCTCAGAATCATTCTGTCTTCTTTTTATACGAAGATATTTCCTTTTCTACCATTGGCCTCATTTCGCTTGAAATCTCCACACGCAAATTCCAGAAAAAGAGTGTTTCAAATCGGCTCTGTCTAAAAGATGGTTCAACTCTGTGAGTTGAATAAACAGAACAGAAAGAAGTTACTGAGAATTCTTCTGTCTAGCATTATATGAAAAAATCCCGTTTCCAAGGAAGGCCTCAAAGAGATCCAAATATCCACTTGCAGACGTTAGAAACAGAGTGTTTTCAAACTGCTCTATGAAAAGAAAGGTTAAAATCTGTGAGCTGAATGCACACACCACAAAGCAGTTTCACAGAATGATTCTGTCTTGTTTTTGTACGAAGATATTTCCTTTTCTACCATTGACCTCGAAGCACTTGAAATCTCCACTTGCAAAATCCACAAAAAGAGAGTTTCAAATCTGCTCTGTCTAAAGAAAGTTCAACTCTGTGAGTTGAATACACACAACCCAAAAGTGTTACTGAGAATTCTTCTGTCTAGCATTCTATGAAGAAATCCCGTTTCCAACGAAGGCCTCAAAGAGGTCCAAATATCCACTTGCAGACTTTACAAACTGAGTGTTTCCAAACTGCTCTATGAAAAGAAAGGTTAAACTCTGTGAGTTGAACGCACACATAAGAAATTAGTTTCTGAGAATGATTCTGTCGAGTTTTTATTGGAAGATATCTCCTTTTCTATGAACGGCCTCAAATCGCTTGAAATCTCCACAAGCAAATTACACAAAAAGAGTCTTTCAAAACTGCTGTGTCTAAAGGAAGGTTCAACACTGTGAGTTGAATACACAAAACACAAAGAAGTTACTGAGAATTCTTCTGTCTAGCATTATATGAAGTAATGCCGTTTCCAACGAAGGCCTCAAACAGGTCCAAATATCCACTTGCAGACCTTACAAACAGAGTGTTTCCAACTGCTCTGTGAAAAGAAAGGTTAAACTCTGTGAGTTGAACGCACACATAAGAAATTAGTTTCTGAGAATGATTCTGTCTAGTTTTTATTGGAAGATATTTCCTTTTCTATGAACAGACTAAAATCGCTTGAAATCTCCACAAGCAAATTACACAAAAAGAGTCTTTCAAAACTGCTGTGTCTAAAGGAAGGTTAAACACTGTGAGTTGAATACACACAACACAAAGAAGTAACTGAGAATTCTTATGTCTAGCATTCTATGAAGAAATCCCGTTTCCAACGAAGGCCTCAAAGAGGTCCAAATATCCACTTGCAGACTTTACAAACAGAGTGTTTCCAAACTGCTCTATGAAGAGTAAGGTTAAACTCCGTGAGGTGAATGCACACATCACAATGTGGTTTCTCAGAATCATTCTGTCTTCTTTTTATACGAAGATATTTCCTTTTCTACCATTGGCCTCATTTCGCTTGAAATCTCCACACGCAAATTCCAGAAAAAGAGTGTTTCAAATCGGCTCTGTCTAAAAGATGGTTCAACTCTGTGAGTTGAATAAACAGAACACAAAGAAGTTACTTAGAATTCTTCTGTCTAGCATTATATGAAAAAATCCCGTTTCCTACGAATGCCTCAAAGAGGTCCAAATATCCACTTGCAGACGTTGGAAACAGAGTGTTTCCAAACTGCTCTATGAAAAGAAAGGTTAAACTCTGTGAGCTGAATGCACACATCACAAAGCAGTTTCTCAGAATGATTCTGTCTTGTTTTTGTACGAAGATATTTCCTTTTCTACCATTGACCTCGAAGCGCTTGAAATCTCCACTTGCAAAATCCACAGAAAGAGAGTTTCAAATCTGCTCTGTCTAAAGAAAGTTCAACTCTGTGAGTTGAATACACACAACCCAAAAGTGTTACTGAGAATTCTTCTGTCTAGCATTCTATGAAGAAATCCCGTTTCCAACGAAGGCCTCAAAGAGGTCCAAATATCCACTTGCAGACTTTACAAACTGAGTGTTTCCAAACTGCTCTATGAAAAGAAAGGTTAAACTCTGTGAGTTGAACGCACACATAAGAAATTAGTTTCTGAGAAGGATTCTGTCTAGTTTTTATTGGAAGATATTTCCTTTTCTATGAACGGCCTCAAATCGCTTGAAATCTCCACAAGCAAATTACACAAAAAGAGTCTTTCAAAACTGCTGTGTCTAAAGGAAGGTTCAACACTGTGAGTTGAATACACACAACACAAAGAATTTACTGAGAATTCTTCTGTCTAGCATTATATGAAGAAATCCCGTTTCCAACGAAGGCCTCAAACAGGTCCAAATATCCACTTGCAGACCTTACAAACAGAGTTTTTCCAAACTGCTCTGTGAAAAGAAAGGTTAAACTCTGTGAGTTGAACGCACACATAAGAAATTAGTTTCTGAGAATGATTCTGTCTAGTTTTTATTGGAAGATATTTCCTTTTCTATGAACGGACTAAAATCGCTTGAAATCTCCACAAGCAAATTACACAAAAAGAGTCTTTCAAAACTGCTGTGTCTAAAGGAAGGTTAAACACTGTGAGTTGAATACACACAACACAAAGAAGTAACTGAGAATTCTTATGTCTAGCATTCTATGAAGAAATCCCGTTTCCAACGAAGGCCTCAAAGAGGTCCAAATATCCACTTGCAGACTTTACAAACAGAGTGTTTCCAAACTGCTCTATGAAGAGTAAGGTTAAACTCCGTGAGGTGAATGCACACATCACAATGTGGTTTCTCAGAATCATTCTGTCTTCTTTTTATACGAAGATATTTCCTTTTCTACCATTGGCCTCATTTCGCTTGAAATCTCCACACGCAAATTCCAGAAAAAGAGTGTTTCAAATCGGCTCTGTCTAAAAGATGGTTCAACTCTGTGAGTTGAATAAACAGAACAGAAAGAAGTTACTGAGAATTCTTCTGTCTAGCATTATATGAAAAAATCCCGTTTCCAAGGAAGGCCTCAAAGAGATCCAAATATCCACTTGCAGACGTTAGAAACAGAGTGTTTTCAAACTGCTCTATGAAAAGAAAGGTTAAAATCTGTGAGCTGAATGCACACACCACAAAGCAGATT
Source organism: Pan troglodytes (assembly GCF_028858775.2). Lineage (NCBI taxonomy): Eukaryota > Metazoa > Chordata > Mammalia > Primates > Hominidae > Pan > Pan troglodytes. Next base: position 80,914,269 of record NC_072401.2, read on the forward strand.
CACAGAATGATTCTGTCTTGTTTTTGTACGAAGATATTTCCTTTTCTACCATTGACCTCGAAGCGCTTGAAATCTCCACTTGCAAAATCCACAAAAAGAGAGTTTCAAATCTGCTCTGTCTAAAGAAAGTTCAACTCTGTGAGTTGAATACACACAACCCAAAAGTGTTACTGAGAATTCTTCTGTCTAGCATTCTATGAAGAAATCCCGTTTCCAACGAAGGCCTCAAAGAGGTCCAAATATCCACTTGCAGACTTTACAAACTGAGTGTTTCCAAACTGCTCTATGAAAAGAAAGGTTAAACTCTGTGAGTTGAACGCACACATAAGAAATTAGTTTCTGAGAATGATTCTGTCGAGTTTTTATTGGAAGATATCTCCTTTTCTATGAACGGCCTCAAATCGCTTGAAATCTCCACAAGCAAATTACACAAAAAGAGTCTTTCAAAACTGCTGTGTCTAAAGGAAGGTTCAACACTGTGAGTTGAATACACACAACACAAAGAAGTTACTGAGAATTCTTCTGTCTAGCATTATATGAAGTAATCCCGTTTCCAACGAAGGCCTCAAACAGGTCCAAATATCCACTTGCAGACCTTACAAACAGAGTGTTTCCAAACTGCTCTGTGAAAAGAAAGGTTAAACTCTGTGAGTTGAACGCACACATAAGAAATTAGTTTCTGAGAATGATTCTGTTTAGTTTTTATTGGAAGATATTTACTTTTCTATGAACGGCCTCAAATCGCTTGAAATCTCCACAAGCAAATTACACAAAAAGAGTGTCTCAAAACTGCTGTGTCTAAAGCAAGGTTCAACATTGTAAGTTGAATACGCACAACACAAAGAAGTTACTGAGAATTCTTATGTCTAGCATTCTATGAAGAAATCCCGTTTCCAACGAAGGCCTCAAAGAGGTCCAAATATCCACTTGCAGACTTTGCAAACAGAGTGTTTCCAAACTGCTCTATGAAGAGTAAGGTTAAATTCCGTGAGGTGAATGCACACATCACAATGTGTTTTCTCAGAATCATTCTGTCTTCTTTTTATACGAAGATATTTCCTTTTCTACCATTGGCCTCATTTCGCTTGAAATCTACACACGCAAATTCCAGAAAAAGAGTGTTTCAAATCGGCTCTGTCTAAAAGATGGTTCAACTCTGTGAGTTGAATAAACAGAACAGAAAGAAGTTACTGAGAATTCTTCTGTCTAGCATTATATGAAAAAATCCCGTTTCCAATGAAGGCCTCAAAGAGATCCAAATATCCACTTGCAGACGTTAGAAACAGAGTGTTTTCAAACTGCTCTATGAAAAGAAAGGTTAAACTCTGTGAGATGAATGCACACATCACAAAGCAGTTTCTCAGAATGATTCTGTCTTGTTTTTATACGAAGATATTTCCTTTTCTACCATTGACCTCGAAGCGCTTGATATCTCCACTTGCAAAATGCACAAAAAGAGAGTTTCAAATCTGCCCTGTCTAAAGAAAGTTCAACTCTGTGAGTTGAATACACACAACCCAAAAATGTTACTGAGAATTCTTCTGTCTAGCATTCTATGAATAAATCCCGTTTCCAACGAAGGCCTCAAACAGTTCCAAATATCCACTTGCAGACTTTACAAATAGAGTGTTTCCAAACTGCTCTATGAAAAGAAAGGTTAAACTCTGTGAGTTGAACGCACACATAAGAAATTGGTTTCTGAGAATGATTCTGTCTAGTTTTTATTGGAAGATATTTCCTTTTCTATGAACGGCCTCAAATCGCTTGAAATCTCCACAAGCAAATTACACAAAAAGAGTCTTTCAAAACTGCTGTGTCTAAAGGAAGGTTCAACACTGTGAGTTGAATACACACAACACAAAGAAGTTACTGAGAATTCTTCTGTCTAGCATTATATGAAGAAATCCCGTTTCCAACGAAGGCCTCAAACAGGTCCAAATATCCACTTGCAGACTTTACAAATAGTGTGTTTCCAAACAGCTCTATGAAAAGAAAGGTTGAACACTGTGAGTTGAATGCACACATAAGAAATTAGTTTCTGAGAATGATTCTGTCTAGTTTTTATTGGAAGATATTTCCTTTTCTATGAACGGCCTCAAATCGCTTGAAATCTCCACAAGCAAATTACACAAAAAGAGTCTTTCGAAACGGCTGTGTCTAAAGGAAGGTTCAACACTGTGAGATGAATGCACACAACACAAAGAAGTTACTGAGAATTCTTCTGTCTAGCATTATATGAAGAAATCCCGTTTCCAACGAAGGCCTCAAACAGGTCCAAATATCCACTTGCAGACCTTACAAACAGAGTTTTTCCAAACTGCTCTGTGAAAAGAAAGGTTAAACTCTGTGAGTCGAACGCACACATAAGAAATTAGTTTCTGAGAATGATTCTGTCTAGTTTTTATTGGAAGATATTTCCTTTTCTATGAACGGACTAAAATCGCTTGAAATCTCCACAAGCAAATTACACAAAAAGAGTCTTTCAAAACTGCTGTGTCTAAAGGAAGGTTAAACACTGTGAGTTGAATACACACAACACAAAGAAGTTACTGAGAATTCTTATGTCTAGCACTCTATGAAGAAATCCCGTTTCCAACGAAGGCCTCAAAGAGGTCGAAATATCCACTTGCAGACTTTACAAACAGAGTGTTTCCAAACTGCTCTATGAAGAGTAAGGTTAAACTCCGTGAGGTGAATGCACACATCACAATGTGGTTTCTCAGAATCATTCTGTCTTCTTTTTATACGAAGATATTTCCTTTTCTACCATTGGCCTCATTTCGCTTGAAATCTCCACACGCAAATTCCAGAAAAAGAGTGTTTCAAATCGGCTCTGTCTAAAAGATGGTTCAACTCTGTGAGTTGAATAAACAGAACAGAAAGAAGTTACTGAGAATTCTTCTGTCTAGCATTATATGAAAAAATCCCGTTTCCAACGAATGCCTCAAAGAGGTCCAAATATCCACTTGCAGACGTTAGAAACAGAGTGTTTTCAAACTGCTCTATGAAAAGAAAGGTTAAAATCTGTGAGCTGAATGCACACACCACAAAGCAGATTCACAGAATGATTCTGTCTTGTTTTTGTACGAAGATATTTCCTTTTCTACCATTGACCTCGAAGCGCTTGAAATCTCCACTTGCAAAATCCACAAAAAGAGAGTTTCAAATCTGCTCTGTCTAAAGAAAGTTCAACTCTGTGAGTTGAATACACACAACCCAAAAGTGTTACTGAGAATTCTTCTGTCTAGCATTCTATGAAGAAATCCCGTTTCCAACGAAGGCCTCAAAGAGGTCCAAATATCCACTTGCAGACTTTACAAACTGAGTGTTTCCAAACTGCTCTATGAAAAGAAAGGTTAAACTCTGTGAGTTGAACGCACACATAAGAAATTAGTTTCTGAGAATGATTATGTCGAGTTTTTATTGGAAGATATCTCCTTTTCTATGAACGGCCTCAAATCGCTTGAAATCTCCACAAGCAAATTACACAAAAAGAGTCTTTCAAAACTGCTGTGTCTAAAGGAAGGTTCAACACTGTGAGTTGAATACACAAAACACAAAGAAGTTACTGAGAATTCTTCTGTCTAGCATTATATGAAGTAATCCCGTTTCCAACGAAGGCCTCAAACAGGTCCAAATATCCACTTGCAGACCTTACAAACAGAGTGTTTCCAAACTGCTCTGTGAAAAGAAAGGTTAAACTCTGTGAGTTGAACGCACACATAAGAAATTAGTTTCTGAGAATGATTCTGTTTAGTTTTTATTGGAAGATATTTCCTTTTCTATGAACGGCCTCAAATCGCTTGAAATCTCCACAAGCAAATTACACAAAAAGAGTGTCTCAAAACTGCTGTGTCTAAAGCAAGGTTCAACATTGTAAGTTGAATACGCACAACACAAAGAAGTTACTGAGAATTCTTATGTCTAGCATTCTATGAAGAAATCCCGTTTCCAACGAAGGCCTCAAAGAGGTCCAAATATCCACTTGCAGACTTTGCAAACAGAGTGTTTCCAAACTGCTCTATGAAGAGTAAGGTTAAATTCCGTGAGGTGAATGCACACATCACAATGTGTTTTCTCAGAATCATTCTGTCTTCTTTTTATACGAAGATATTTCCTTTTCTACCATTGGCCTCATTTCGCTTGAAATCTACACACGCAAATTCCAGAAAAAGAGTGTTTCAAATCGGCTCTGTCTAAAAGATGGTTCAACTCTGTGAGTTGAATAAACAGAACAGAAAGAAGTTACTGAGAATTCTTCTGTCTAGCATTATATGAAAAAATCCCGTTTCCAATGAAGGCCTCAAAGAGATCCAAATATCCACTTGCAGACGTTAGAAACAGAGTGTTTTCAAACTGCTCTATGAAAAGAAAGGTTAAACTCTGTGAGATGAATGCACACATCACAAAGCAGTTTCTCAGAATGATTCTGTCTTGTTTTTATACGAAGATATTTCCTTTTCTACCATTGACCTCGAAGCGCTTGATATCTCCACTTGCAAAATGCACAAAAAGAGAGTTTCAAATCTGCTCTGTCTAAAGAAAGTTCAACTCTGTGAGTTGAATACACACAACCCAAAAATGTTACTGAGAATTCTTCTGTCTAGCATTCTACGAATAAATCCCATTTCCAACGAAGGCCTCAAACAGTTCCAAATATCCACTTGCAGACTTTACAAATAGAGTGTTTCCAAACTGCTCTATGAAAAGAAAGGTTAAACTCTGTGAGTTGAACGCACACATAAGAAATTGGTTTCTGAGAATGATTCTGTCTAGTTTTTATTGGAAGATATTTCCTTTTCTATGAACGGCCTCAAATCGCTTGAAATCTCCACAAGCAAATTACACAAAAAGAGTCTTTCAAAACTGCTGTGTCTAAAGGAAGGTTCAACACTGTGAGTTGAATACACACAACACAAAGAAGTTACTGAGAATTCTTCTGTCTAGCATTATATGAAGAAATCCCGTTTCCAACGAAGGCCTCAAACAGGTCCAAATATCCACTTGCAGACTTTACAAATAGTGTGTTTCCAAACAGCTCTATGAAAAGAAAGGTTGAACACTGTGAGTTGAATGCACACATAAGAAATTAGTTTCTGAGAATGATTCTGTCTAGTTTTTATTGGAAGATATTTCCTTTTCTATGAACGGCCTCAAATCGCTTGAAATCTCCACAAGCAAATTACACAAAAAGTGTCTTTCGAAACTGCTGTGTCTAAAGGAAGGTTCAACACTGTGAGTTGAATACACACAACACAAAGAAGTTACTGAGAATTCTTCTGTCTAGCATTATATGAAGAAATCCCGTTTCCAACGAAGGCCTCAAACAGGTCCAAATATCCACTTGCAGACCTTACAAACAGAGTTTTTCCAAACTGCTCTGTGAAAAGAAAGGTTAAACTCTGTGAGTCGAACGCACACATAAGAAATTAGTTTCTGAGAATGATTCTGTCTAGTTTTTATTGGAAGATATTTCCTTTTCTATGAACGGACTAAAATCGCTTGAAATCTCCACAAGCAAATTACACAAAAAGAGTCTTTCAAAACTGCTGTGTCTAAAGGAAGGTTAAACACTGTGAGTTGAATACACACAACACAAAGAAGTTACTGAGAATTCTTATGTCTAGCACTCTATGAAGAAATCCCGTTTCCAACGAAGGCCTCAAAGAGGTCGAAATATCCACTTGCAGACATTACAAACAGAGTGTTTCCAAACTGCTCTATGAAGAGTAAGGTTAAACTCCGTGAGGTGAATGCACACATCACAATGTGGTTTCTCAGAATCATTCTGTCTTCTTTTTATACGAAGATATTTCCTTTTCTACCATTGGCCTCATTTCGCTTGAAATCTCCACACGCAAATTCCAGAAAAAGAGTGTTTCAAATCGGCTCTGTCTAAAAGATGGTTCAACTCTGTGAGTTGAATAAACAGAACAGAAAGAAGTTACTGAGAATTCTTCTGTCTAGCATTATATGAAAAAATCCCGTTTCCAAGGAAGGCCTCAAAGAGATCCAAATATCCACTTGCAGACGTTAGAAACAGAGTGTTTTCAAACTGCTCTATGAAAAGAAAGGTTAAAATCTGTGAGCTGAATGCACACACCACAAAGCAGTTTCACAGAATGATTCTGTCTTGTTTTTGTACGAAGATATTTCCTTTTCTACCATTGACCTCGAAGCACTTGAAATCTCCACTTGCAAAATCCACAAAAAGAGAGTTTCAAATCTGCTCTGTCTAAAGAAAGTTCAACTCTGTGAGTTGAATACACACAACCCAAAAGTGTTACTGAGAATTCTTCTGTCTAGCATTCTATGAAGAAATCCCGTTTCCAACGAAGGCCTCAAAGAGGTCCAAATATCCACTTGCAGACTTTACAAACTGAGTGTTTCCAAACTGCTCTATGAAAAGAAAGGTTAAACTCTGTGAGTTGAACGCACACATAAGAAATTAGTTTCTGAGAATGATTCTGTCGAGTTTTTATTGGAAGATATCTCCTTTTCTATGAACGGCCTCAAATCGCTTGAAATCTCCACAAGCAAATTACACAAAAAGAGTCTTTCAAAACTGCTGTGTCTAAAGGAAGGTTCAACACTGTGAGTTGAATACACACAACACAAAGAAGTTACTGAGAATTCTTCTGTCTAGCATTATATGAAGTAATCCCGTTTCCAACGAAGGCCTCAAACAGGTCCAAATATCCACTTGCAGACCTTACAAACAGAGTGTTTCCAAACTGCTCTGTGAAAAGAAAGGTTAAACTCTGTGAGTTGAACGCACACATAAGAAATTAGTTTCTGAGAATGATTCTGTTTAGTTTTTATTGGAAGATATTTACTTTTCTATGAACGGCCTCAAATCGCTTGAAATCTCCACAAGCTAATTACACAAAAAGAGTGTCTCAAAACTGCTGTGTCTAAAGCAAGGTTCAACATTGTAAGTTGAATACGCACAACACAAAGAAGTTACTGAGAATTCTTATGTCTAGCATTCTATGAAGAAATCCCGTTTCCAACGAAGGCCTCAAAGAGGTCCAAATATCCACTTGCAGACTTTGCAAACAGAGTGTTTCCAAACTGCTCTATGAAGAGTAAGGTTAAATTCCGTGAGGTGAATGCACACATCACAATGTGTTTTCTCAGAATCATTCTGTCTTCTTTTTATACGAAGATATTTCCTTTTCTACCATTGGCCTCATTTCGCTTGAAATCTACACACGCAAATTCCAGAAAAAGAGTGTTTCAAATCGGCTCTGTCTAAAAGATGGTTCAACTCTGTGAGTTGAATAAACAGAACAGAAAGAAGTTACTGAGAATTCTTCTGTCTAGCATTATATGAAAAAATCCCGTTTCCAATGAAGGCCTCAAAGAGATCCAAATATCCACTTGCAGACGTTAGAAACAGAGTGTTTTCAAACTGCTCTATGAAAAGAAAGGTTAAACTCTGTGAGATGAATGCACACATCACAAAGCAGTTTCTCAGAATGATTCTGTCTTGTTTTTATACGAAGATATTTCCTTTTCTACCATTGACCTCGAAGCGCTTGATATCTCCACTTGCAAAATGCACAAAAAGAGAGTTTCAAATCTGCCCTGTCTAAAGAAAGTTCAACTCTGTGAGTTGAATACACACAACCCAAAAATGTTACTGAGAATTCTTCTGTCTAGCATTCTATGAATAAATCCCGTTTCCAACGAAGGCCTCAAACAGTTCCAAATATCCACTTGCAGACTTTACAAATAGAGTGTTTCCAAACTGCTCTATGAAAAGAAAGGTTAAACTCTGTGAGTTGAACGCACACATAAGAAATTGGTTTCTGAGAATGATTCTGTCTAGTTTTTATTGGAAGATATCTCCTTTTCTATGAACGGCCTCAAATCGCTTGAAATCTCCACAAGCAAATTACACAAAAAGAGTCTTTCAAAACTGCTGTGTCTAAAGGAAGGTTCAACACTGTGAGTTGAATACACACAACACAAAGAAGTTACTGAGAATTCTTCTGTCTAGCATTATATGAAGAAATCCCGTTTCCAACGAAGGCCTCAAACAGGTCCAAATATCCACTTGCAGACTTTACAAATAGTGTGTTTCCAAACAGCTCTATGAAAAGAAAGGTTGAACACTGTGAGTTGAATGCACACATAAGAAATTAGTTTCTGAGAATGATTCTGTCTAGTTTTTATTGGAAGATATTTCCTTTTCTATGAACGGCCTCAAATCGCTTGAAATCTCCACAAGCAAATTACACAAAAAGAGTCTTTCGAAACGGCTGTGTCTAAAGGAAGGTTCAACACTGTGAGATGAATGCACACAACACAAAGAAGTTACTGAGAATTCTTCTGTCTAGCATTATATGAAGAAATCCCGTTTCCAACGAAGGCCTCAAACAGGTCCAAATATCCACTTGCAGACCTTACAAACAGAGTTTTTCCAAACTGCTCTGTGAAAAGAAAGGTTAAACTCTGTGAGTCGAACGCACACATAAGAAATTAGTTTCTGAGAATGATTCTGTCTAGTTTTTATTGGAAGATATTTCCTTTTCTATGAACGGACTAAAATCGCTTGAAATCTCCACAAGCAAATTACACAAAAAGAGTCTTTCAAAACTGCTGTGTCTAAAGGAAGGTTAAACACTGTGAGTTGAATACACACAACACAAAGAAGTTACTGAGAATTCTTATGTCTAGCACTCTATGAAGAAATCCCGTTTCCAACGAAGGCCTCAAAGAGGTCGAAATATCCACTTGCAGACTTTACAAACAGAGTGTTTCCAAACTGCTCTATGAAGAGTAAGGTTAAACTCCGTGAGGTGAATGCACACATCACAATGTGGTTTCTCAGAATCATTCTGTCTTCTTTTTATACGAAGATATTTCCTTTTCTACCATTGGCCTCATTTCGCTTGAAATCTCCACACGCAAATTCCAGAAAAAGAGTGTTTCAAATCGGCTCTGTCTAAAAGATGGTTCAACTCTGTGAGTTGAATAAACAGAACAGAAAGAAGTTACTGAGAATTCTTCTGTCTAGCATTATATGAAAAAATCCCGTTTCCAACGAATGCCTCAAAGAGGTCCAAATATCCACTTGCAGACGTTAGAAACAGAGTGTTTTCAAACTGCTCTATGAAAAGAAAGGTTAAAATCTGTGAGCTGAATGCACACACCACAAAGCAGATTCACAGAATGATTCTGTCTTGTTTTTGTACGAAGATATTTCCTTTTCTACCATTGACCTCGAAGCGCTTGAAATCTCCACTTGCAAAATCCACAAAAAGAGAGTTTCAAATCTGCTCTGTCTAAAGAAAGTTCAACTCTGTGAGTTGAATACACACAACCCAAAAGTGTTACTGAGAATTCTTCTGTCTAGCATTCTATGAAGAAATCCCGTTTCCAACGAAGGCCTCAAAGAGGTCCAAATATCCACTTGCAGACTTTACAAACTGAGTGTTTCCAAACTGCTCTATGAAAAGAAAGGTTAAACTCTGTGAGTTGAACGCACACATAAGAAATTAGTTTCTGAGAATGATTCTGTCTAGTTTTTATTGGAAGATATCTCCTTTTCTATGAACGGCCTCAAATCGCTTGAAATCTCCACAAGCAAATTACACAAAAAGAGTCTTTCAAAACTGCTGTGTCTAAAGGAAGGTTCAACACTGTGAGTTGAATACACAAAACACAAAGAAGTTACTGAGAATTCTTCTGTCTAGCATTATATGAAGTAATCCCGTTTCCAACGAAGGCCTCAAACAGGTCCAAATATCCACTTGCAGACCTTACAAACAGAGTGTTTCCAAACTGCTCTGTGAAAAGAAAGGTTAAACTCTGTGAGTTGAACGCACACATAAGAAATTAGTTTCTGAGAATGATTCTGTTTAGTTTTTATTGGAAGATATTTCCTTTTCTATGAACGGCCTCAAATCGCTTGAAATCTCCACAAGCAAATTACACAAAAAGAGTGTCTTAAAACTGCTGTGTCTAAAGCAAGGTTCAACATTGTAAGTTGAATACGCACAACACAAAGAAGTTACTGAGAATTCTTATGTCTAGCATTCTATGAAGAAATCCCGTTTCCAACGAAGGCCTCAAAGAGGTCCAAATATCCACTTGCAGACTTTGCAAACAGAGTGTTTCCAAACTGCTCTATGAAGAGTAAGGTTAAATTCCGTGAGGTGAATGCACACATCACAATGTGTTTTCTCAGAATCATTCTGTCTTCTTTTTATACGAAGATATTTCCTTTTCTACCATTGGCCTCATTTCGCTTGAAATCTACACACGCAAATTCCAGAAAAAGAGTGTTTCAAATCGGCTCTGTCTAAAAGATGGTTCAACTCTGTGAGTTGAATAAACAGAACAGAAAGAAGTTACTGAGAATTCTTCTGTCTAGCATTATATGAAAAAATCCCGTTTCCAATGAAGGCCTCAAAGAGATCCAAATATCCACTTGCAGACGTTAGAAACAGAGTGTTTTCAAACTGCTCTATGAAAAGAAAGGTTAAACTCTGTGAGATGAATGCACACATCACAAAGCAGTTTCTCAGAATGATTCTGTCTTGTTTTTATACGAAGATATTTCCTTTTCTACCATTGACCTCGAAGCGCTTGATATCTCCACTTGCAAAATGCACAAAAAGAGAGTTTCAAATCTGCTCTGTCTAAAGAAAGTTCAACTCTGTGAGTTGAATACACACAACCCAAAAATGTTACTGAGAATTCTTCTGTCTAGCATTCTATGAATAAATCCCGTTTCCAACGAAGGCCTCAAACAGTTCCAAATATCCACTTGCAGACTTTACAAATAGAGTGTTTCCAAACTGCTCTATGAAAAGAAAGGTTAAACTCTGTGAGTTGAACGCACACATAAGAAATTGGTTTCTGAGAATGATTCTGTCTAGTTTTTATTGGAAGATATTTCCTTTTCTATGAACGGCCTCAAATCGCTTGAAATCTCCACAAGCAAATTACACAAAAAGAGTCTTTCAAAACTGCTGTGTCTAAAGGAAGGTTCAACACTGTGAGTTGAATACACACAACACAAAGAAGTTACTGAGAATTCTTCTGTCTAGCATTATATGAAGAAATCCCGTTTCCAACGAAGGCCTCAAACAGGTCCAAATATCCACTTGCAGACTTTACAAATAGTGTGTTTCCAAACAGCTCTATGAAAAGAAAGGTTGAACACTGTGAGTTGAATGCACACATAAGAAATTAGTTTCTGAGAATGATTCTGTCTAGTTTTTATTGGAAGATATTTCCTTTTCTATGAACGGCCTCAAATCGCTTGAAATCTCCACAAGCAAATTACACAAAAAGTGTCTTTCGAAACTGCTGTGTCTAAAGGAAGGTTCAACACTGTGAGTTGAATACACACAACACAAAGAAGTTACTGAGAATTCTTCTGTCTAGCATTATATGAAGAAATCCCGTTTCCAACGAAGGCCTCAAACAGGTCCAAATATCCACTTGCAGACCTTACAAACAGAGTTTTTCCAAACTGCTCTGTGAAAAGAAAGGTTAAACTCTGTGAGTCGAACGCACACATAAGAAATTAGTTTCTGAGAATGATTCTGTCTAGTTTTTATTGGAAGATATTTCCTTTTCTATGAACGGACTAAAATCGCTTGAAATCTCCACAAGCAAATTACACAAAAAGAGTCTTTCAAAACTGCTGTGTCTAAAGGAAGGTTAAACACTGTGAGTTGAATACACACAACACAAAGAAGTTACTGAGAATTCTTATGTCTAGCACTCTATGAAGAAATCCCGTTTCCAACGAAGGCCTCAAAGAGGTCGAAATATCCACTTGCAGACATTACAAACAGAGTGTTTCCAAACTGCTCTATGAAGAGTAAGGTTAAACTCCGTGAGGTGAATGCACACATCACAATGTGGTTTCTCAGAATCATTCTGTCTTCTTTTTATACGAAGATATTTCCTTTTCTACCATTGGCCTCATTTCGCTTGAAATCTCCACACGCAAATTCCAGAAAAAGAGTGTTTCAAATCGGCTCTGTCTAAAAGATGGTTCAACTCTGTGAGTTGAATAAACAGAACAGAAAGAAGTTACTGAGAATTCTTCTGTCTAGCATTATATGAAAAAATCCCGTTTCCAAGGAAGGCCTCAAAGAGATCCAAATATCCACTTGCAGACGTTAGAAACAGAGTGTTTTCAAACTGCTCTATGAAAAGAAAGGTTAAAATCTGTGAGCTGAATGCACACACCACAAAGCAGTTTCACAGAATGATTCTGTCTTGTTTTTGTACGAAGATATTTCCTTTTCTACCATTGACCTCGAAGCACTTGAAATCTCCACTTGCAAAATCCACAAAAAGAGAGTTTCAAATCTGCTCTGTCTAAAGAAAGTTCAACTCTGTGAGTTGAATACACACAACCCAAAAGTGTTACTGAGAATTCTTCTGTCTAGCATTCTATGAAGAAATCCCGTTTCCAACGAAGGCCTCAAAGAGGTCCAAATATCCACTTGCAGACTTTACAAACTGAGTGTTTCCAAACTGCTCTATGAAAAGAAAGGTTAAACTCTGTGAGTTGAACGCACACATAAGAAATTAGTTTCTGAGAATGATTCTGTCTAGTTTTTATTGGAAGATATCTCCTTTTCTATGAACGGCCTCAAATCGCTTGAAATCTCCACAAGCAAATTACACAAAAAGAGTCTTTCAAAACTGCTGTGTCTAAAGGAAGGTTCAACACTGTGAGTTGAATACACAAAACACAAAGAAGTTACTGAGAATTCTTCTGTCTAGCATTATATGAAGTAATCCCGTTTCCAACGAAGGCCTCAAACAGGTCCAAATATCCACTTGCAGACCTTACAAACAGAGTGTTTCCAACTGCTCTGTGAAAAGAAAGGTTAAACTCTGTGAGTTGAACGCACACATAAGAAATTAGTTTCTGAGAATGATTCTGTCTAGTTTTTATTGGAAGATATTTCCTTTTCTATGAACAGACTAAAATCGCTTGAAATCTCCACAAGCAAATTACACAAAAAGAGTCTTTCAAAACTGCTGTGTCTAAAGGAAGGTTAAACACTGTGAGTTGAATACACACAACACAAAGAAGTAACTGAGAATTCTTATGTCTAGCATTCTATGAAGAAATCCCGTTTCCAACGAAGGCCTCAAAGAGGTCCAAATATCCACTTGCAGACTTTACAAACAGAGTGTTTCCAAACTGCTCTATGAAGAGTAAGGTTAAACTCCGTGAGGTGAATGCACACATCACAATGTGGTTTCTCAGAATCATTCTGTCTTCTTTTTATACGAAGATATTTCCTTTTCTACCATTGGCCTCATTTCGCTTGAAATCTCCACACGCAAATTCCAGAAAAAGAGTGTTTCAAATCGGCTCTGTCTAAAAGATGGTTCAACTCTGTGAGTTGAATAAACAGAACACAAAGAAGTTACTTAGAATTCTTCTGTCTAGCATTATATGAAAAAATCCCGTTTCCTACGAATGCCACAAAGAGGTCCAAATATCCACTTGCAGACGTTGGAAACAGAGTGTTTCCAAACTGCTCTATGAAAAGAAAGGTTAAACTCTGTGAGCTGAATGCACACATCACAAAGCAGTTTCTCAGAATGATTCTGTCTTGTTTTTGTACGAAGATATTTCCTTTTCTACCATTGACCTCGAAGCGCTTGAAATCTCCACTTGCAAAATCCACAGAAAGAGAGTTTCAAATCTGCTCTGTCTAAAGAAAGTTCAACTCTGTGAGTTGAATACACACAACCCAAAAGTGTTACTGAGAATTCTTCTGTCTAGCATTCTATGAAGAAATCCCGTTTCCAACGAAGGCCTCAAAGAGGTCCAAATATCCACTTGCAGACTTTACAAACTGAGTGTTTCCAAACTGCTCTATGAAAAGAAAGGTTAAACTCTGTGAGTTGAACGCACACATAAGAAATTAGTTTCTGAGAAGGATTCTGTCTAGTTTTTATTGGAAGATATTTCCTTTTCTATGAACGGCCTCAAATCGCTTGAAATCTCCACAAGCAAATTACACAAAAAGAGTCTTTCAAAACTGCTGTGTCTAAAGGAAGGTTCAACACTGTGAGTTGAATACACACAACACAAAGAAGTTACTGAGAATTCTTCTGTCTAGCATTATATGAAGAAATCCCGTTTCCAACGAAGGCCTCAAACAGGTCCAAATATCCACTTGCAGACCTTACAAACAGAGTTTTTCCAAACTGCTCTGTGAAAAGAAAGGTTAAACTCTGTGAGTTGAACGCAAACATAAGAAATTAGTTTCTGAGAATGATTCTGTCTAGTTTTTATTGGAAGATATTTCCTTTTCTATGAATGGACTAAAATCGCTTGAAATCTCCACAAGCAAATTACACAAAAAGAGTCTTTCAAAACTGCTGTGTCTAAAGGAAGGTTAAACACTGTGAGTTGAATACACACAACACAAAGAAGTTACTGAGAATTCTTATGTCTAGCATTCTATGAAGAAATCCCGTTTCCAACGAAGGCCTCAAAGAGGTCCAAATATCCACTTGCAGACTTTACAAACAGAGTGTTTCCAAACTGCTCTATGAAGAGTAAGGTTAAACTCCGTGAGGTGAATGCACACATCACAATGTGGTTTCTCAGAATCATTCTGTCTTCTTTTTATACGAAGATATTTCCTTTTCTACCATTGGCCTCATTTCGCTTGAAATCTCCACACGCAAATTCCAGAAAAAGAGTGTTTCAAATCGGCTCTGTCTAAAAGATGGTTCAACTCTGTGAGTTGAATAAACAGAACAGAAAGAAGTTACTGAGAATTCTTCTGTCTAGCATTATATGAAAAAATCCCGTTTCCAAGGAAGGCCTCAAAGAGATCCAAATATCCACTTGCAGACGTTAGAAACAGAGTGTTTTCAAACTGCTCTATGAAAAGAAAGGTTAAAATCTGTGAGCTGAATGCACACACCACAAAGCAGTTTCACAGAATGATTCTGTCTTGTTTTTGTACGAAGATATTTCCTTTTCTACCATTGACCTCGAAGCGCTTGAAATCTCCACTTGCAAAATCCACAAAAAGAGAGTTTCAAATCTGCTCTGTCTAAAGAAAGTTCAACTCTGTGAGTTGAATACACACAACCCAAAAGTGTTACTGAGAATTCTTCTGTCTAGCATTCTATGAAGAAATCCCGTTTCCAACGAAGGCCTCAAAGAGGTCCAAATATCCACTTGCAGACTTTACAAACTGAGTGTTTCCAAACTGCTCTATGAAAAGAAAGGTTAAACTCTGTGAGTTGAACGCACACATAAGAAATTAGTTTCTGAGAATGATTCTGTCTAGTTTTTATTGGAAGATATCTCCTTTTCTATGAACGGCCTCAAATCGCTTGAAATCTCCACAAGCAAATTACACAAAAAGAGTCTTTCAAAACTGCTGTGTCTAAAGGAAGGTTCAACACTGTGAGTTGAATACACAAAACACAAAGAAGTTACTGAGAATTCTTCTGTCTAGCATTATATGAAGTAATCCCGTTTCCAACGAAGGCCTCAAACAGGTCCAAATATCCACTTGCAGACCTTACAAACAGAGTGTTTCCAAACTGCTCTGTGAAAAGAAAGGTTAAACTCTGTGAGTTGAACGCACACATAAGAAATTAGTTTCTGAGAATGATTCTGTTTAGTTTTTATTGGAAGATATTTCCTTTTCTGTGAACGGCCTCAAATCGCTTGAAATCTCCACAAGCAAATTACACAAAAAGAGTGTCTCAAAACTGCTGTGTCTAAAGCAAGGTTCAACATTGTAAGTTGAATACGCACAACACAAAGAAGTTACTGAGAATTCTTATGTCTAGCATTCTATGAAGAAATCCCGTTTCCAACGAAGGCCTCAAAGAGGTCCAAATATCCACTTGCAGACTTTGCAAACAGAGTGTTTCCAAACTGCTCTATGAAGAGTAAGGTTAAATTCCGTGAGGTGAATGCACACATCACAATGTGTTTTCTCAGAATCATTCTGTCTTCTTTTTATACGAAGATATTTCCTTTTCTACCATTGGCCTCATTTCGCTTGAAATCTACACACGCAAATTCCAGAAAAAGAGTGTTTCAAATCGGCTCTGTCTAAAAGATGGTTCAACTCTGTGAGTTGAATAAACAGAACAGAAAGAAGTTACTGAGAATTCTTCTGTCTAGCATTATATGAAAAAATCCCGTTTCCAATGAAGGCCTCAAAGAGATCCAAATATCCACTTGCAGACGTTAGAAACAGAGTGTTTTCAAACTGCTCTATGAAAAGAAAGGTTAAACTCTGTGAGATGAATGCACACATCACAAAGCAGTTTCTCAGAATGATTCTGTCTTGTTTTTATACGAAGATATTTCCTTTTCTACCATTGACCTCGAAGCGCTTGATATCTCCACTTGCAAAATGCACAAAAAGAGAGTTTCAAATCTGCTCTGTCTAAAGAAAGTTCAACTCTGTGAGTTGAATACACACAACCCAAAAATGTTACTGAGAATTCTTCTGTCTAGCATTCTATGAATAAATCCCGTTTCCAACGAAGGCCTCAAACAGTTCCAAATATCCACTTGCAGACTTTACAAATAGAGTGTTTCCAAACTGCTCTATGAAAAGAAAGGTTAAACTCTGTGAGTTGAACGCACACATAAGAAATTGGTTTCTGAGAATGATTCTGTCTAGTTTTTATTGGAAGATATTTCCTTTTCTATGAACGGCCTCAAATCGCTTGAAATCTCCACAAGCAAATTACACAAAAAGAGTCTTTCAAAACTGCTGTGTCTAAAGGAAGGTTCAACACTGTGAGTTGAATACACACAACACAAAGAAGTTACTGAGAATTCTTCTGTCTAGCATTATATGAAGAAATCCCGTTTCCAACGAAGGCCTCAAACAGGTCCAAATATCCACTTGCAGACTTTACAAATAGTGTGTTTCCAAACAGCTCTATGAAAAGAAAGGTTGAACACTGTGAGTTGAATGCACACATAAGAAATTAGTTTCTGAGAATGATTCTGTCTAGTTTTTATTGGAAGATATTTCCTTTTCTATGAACGGCCTCAAATCGCTTGAAATCTCCACAAGCAAATTACACAAAAAGTGTCTTTCGAAACTGCTGTGTCTAAAGGAAGGTTAAACACTGTGAGTTGAATACACACAACACAAAGAAGTTACTGAGAATTCTTCTGTCTAGCATTATATGAAGAAATCCCGTTTCCAACGAAGGCCTCAAACAGGTCCAAATATCCACTTGCAGACCTTACAAACAGAGTTTTTCCAAACTGCTCTGTGAAAAGAAAGGTTAAACTCTGTGAGTCGAACGCACACATAAGAAATTAGTTTCTGAGAATGATTCTGTCTAGTTTTTATTGGAAGATATTTCCTTTTCTATGAACGGACTAAAATCGCTTGAAATCTCCACAAGCAAATTACACAAAAAGAGTCTTTCAAAACTGCTGTGTCTAAAGGAAGGTTAAACACTGTGAGTTGAATACACACAACACAAAGAAGTTACTGAGAATTCTTATGTCTAGCACTCTATGAAGAAATCCCGTTTCCAACGAAGGCCTCAAAGAGGTCGAAATATCCACTTGCAGACATTACAAACAGAGTGTTTCCAAACTGCTCTATGAAGAGTAAGGTTAAACTCCGTGAGGTGAATGCACACATCACAATGTGGTTTCTCAGAATCATTCTGTCTTCTTTTTATACGAAGATATTTCCTTTTCTACCATTGGCCTCATTTCGCTTGAAATCTCCACACGCAAATTCCAGAAAAAGAGTGTTTCAAATCGGCTCTGTCTAAAAGATGGTTCAACTCTGTGAGTTGAATAAACAGAACAGAAAGAAGTTACTGAGAATTCTTCTGTCTAGCATTATATGAAAAAATCCCGTTTCCAAGGAAGGCCTCAAAGAGATCCAAATATCCACTTGCAGACGTTAGAAACAGAGTGTTTTCAAACTGCTCTATGAAAAGAAAGGTTAAAATCTGTGAGCTGAATGCACACACCACAAAGCAGTTTCACAGAATGATTCTGTCTTGTTTTTGTACGAAGATATTTCCTTTTCTACCATTGACCTCGAAGCACTTGAAATCTCCACTTGCAAAATCCACAAAAAGAGAGTTTCAAATCTGCTCTGTCTAAAGAAAGTTCAACTCTGTGAGTTGAATACACACAACCCAAAAGTGTTACTGAGAATTCTTCTGTCTAGCATTCTATGAAGAAATCCCGTTTCCAACGAAGGCCTCAAAGAGGTCCAAATATCCACTTGCAGACTTTACAAACTGAGTGTTTCCAAACTGCTCTATGAAAAGAAAGGTTAAACTCTGTGAGTTGAACGCACACATAAGAAATTAGTTTCTGAGAATGATTCTGTCGAGTTTTTATTGGAAGATATCTCCTTTTCTATGAACGGCCTCAAATCGCTTGAAATCTCCACAAGCAAATTACACAAAAAGAGTCTTTCAAAACTGCTGTGTCTAAAGGAAGGTTCAACACTGTGAGTTGAATACACAAAACACAAAGAAGTTACTGAGAATTCTTCTGTCTAGCATTATATGAAGTAATCCCGTTTCCAACGAAGGCCTCAAACAGGTCCAAATATCCACTTGCAGACCTTACAAACAGAGTGTTTCCAAACTGCTCTGTGAAAAGAAAGGTTAAACTCTGTGAGTTGAACGCACACATAAGAAATTAGTTTCTGAGAATGATTCTGTTTAGTTTTTATTGGAAGATATTTCCTTTTCTATGAACGGCCTCAAATCGCTTGAAATCTCCACAAGCAAATTACACAAAAAGAGTGTCTCAAAACTGCTGTGTCTAAAGCAAGGTTCAACATTGTAAGTTGAATACGCACAACACAAAGAAGTTACTGAGAATTCTTATGTCTAGCATTCTATGAAGAAATCCCGTTTCCAACGAAGGCCTCAAAGAGGTCCAAATATCCACTTGCAGACTTTGCAAACAGAGTGTTTCCAAACTGCTCTATGAAGAGTAAGGTTAAATTCCGTGAGGTGAATGCACACATCACAATGTGTTTTCTCAGAATCATTCTGTCTTCTTTTTATACGAAGATATTTCCTTTTCTACCATTGGCCTCATTTCGCTTGAAATCTACACACGCAAATTCCAGAAAAAGAGTGTTTCAAATCGGCTCTGTCTAAAAGATGGTTCAACTCTGTGAGTTGAATAAACAGAACAGAAAGAAGTTACTGAGAATTCTTCTGTCTAGCATTATATGAAAAAATCCCGTTTCCAATGAAGGCCTCAAAGAGATCCAAATATCCACTTGCAGACGTTAGAAACAGAGTGTTTTCAAACTGCTCTATGAAAAGAAAGGTTAAACTCTGTGAGATGAATGCACACATCACAAAGCAGTTTCTCAGAATGATTCTGTCTTGTTTTTATACGAAGATATTTCCTTTTCTACCATTGACCTCGAAGCGCTTGATATCTCCACTTGCAAAATGCACAAAAAGAGAGTTTCAAATCTGCTCTGTCTAAAGAAAGTTCAACTCTGTGAGTTGAATACACACAACCCAAAAATGTTACTGAGAATTCTTCTGTCTAGCATTCTACGAATAAATCCCATTTCCAACGAAGGCCTCAAACAGTTCCAAATATCCACTTGCAGACTTTACAAATAGAGTGTTTCCAAACTGCTCTATGAAAAGAAAGGTTAAACTCTGTGAGTTGAACGCACACATAAGAAATTGGTTTCTGAGAATGATTCTGTCTAGTTTTTATTGGAAGATATTTCCTTTTCTATGAACGGCCTCAAATCGCTTGAAATCTCCACAAGCAAATTACACAAAAAGAGTCTTTCAAAACTGCTGTGTCTAAAGGAAGGTTCAACACTGTGAGTTGAATACACACAACACAAAGAAGTTACTGAGAATTCTTCTGTCTAGCATTATATGAAGAAATCCCGTTTCCAACGAAGGCCTCAAACAGGTCCAAATATCCACTTGCAGACTTTACAAATAGTGTGTTTCCAAACAGCTCTATGAAAAGAAAGGTTGAACACTGTGAGTTGAATGCACACATAAGAAATTAGTTTCTGAGAATGATTCTGTCTAGTTTTTATTGGAAGATATTTCCTTTTCTATGAACGGCCTCAAATCGCTTGAAATCTCCACAAGCAAATTACACAAAAAGTGTCTTTCGAAACTGCTGTGTCTAAAGGAAGGTTCAACACTGTGAGTTGAATACACACAACACAAAGAAGTTACTGAGAATTCTTCTGTCTAGCATTATATGAAGAAATCCCGTTTCCAACGAAGGCCTCAAACAGGTCCAAATATCCACTTGCAGACCTTACAAACAGAGTTTTTCCAAACTGCTCTGTGAAAAGAAAGGTTAAACTCTGTGAGTCGAACGCACACATAAGAAATTAGTTTCTGAGAATGATTCTGTCTAGTTTTTATTGGAAGATATTTCCTTTTCTATGAACGGACTAAAATCGCTTGAAATCTCCACAAGCAAATTACACAAAAAGAGTCTTTCAAAACTGCTGTGTCTAAAGGAAGGTTAAACACTGTGAGTTGAATACACACAACACAAAGAAGTTACTGAGAATTCTTATGTCTAGCACTCTATGAAGAAATCCCGTTTCCAACGAAGGCCTCAAAGAGGTCGAAATATCCACTTGCAGACATTACAAACAGAGTGTTTCCAAACTGCTCTATGAAGAGTAAGGTTAAACTCCGTGAGGTGAATGCACACATCACAATGTGGTTTCTCAGAATCATTCTGTCTTCTTTTTATACGAAGATATTTCCTTTTCTACCATTGGCCTCATTTCGCTTGAAATCTCCACACGCAAATTCCAGAAAAAGAGTGTTTCAAATCGGCTCTGTCTAAAAGATGGTTCAACTCTGTGAGTTGAATAAACAGAACAGAAAGAAGTTACTGAGAATTCTTCTGTCTAGCATTATATGAAAAAATCCCGTTTCCAAGGAAGGCCTCAAAGAGATCCAAATATCCACTTGCAGACGTTAGAAACAGAGTGTTTTCAAACTGCTCTATGAAAAGAAAGGTTAAAATCTGTGAGCTGAATGCACACACCACAAAGCAGTTTCACAGAATGATTCTGTCTTGTTTTTGTACGAAGATATTTCCTTTTCTACCATTGACCTCGAAGCACTTGAAATCTCCACTTGCAAAATCCACAAAAAGAGAGTTTCAAATCTGCTCTGTCTAAAGAAAGTTCAACTCTGTGAGTTGAATACACACAACCCAAAAGTGTTACTGAGAATTCTTCTGTCTAGCATTCTATGAAGAAATCCCGTTTCCAACGAAGGCCTCAAAGAGGTCCAAATATCCACTTGCAGACTTTACAAACTGAGTGTTTCCAAACTGCTCTATGAAAAGAAAGGTTAAACTCTGTGAGTTGAACGCACACATAAGAAATTAGTTTCTGAGAATGATTCTGTCTAGTTTTTATTGGAAGATATCTCCTTTTCTATGAACGGCCTCAAATCGCTTGAAATCTCCACAAGCAAATTACACAAAAAGAGTCTTTCAAAACTGCTGTGTCTAAAGGAAGGTTCAACACTGTGAGTTGAATACACAAAACACAAAGAAGTTACTGAGAATTCTTCTGTCTAGCATTATATGAAGTAATGCCGTTTCCAACGAAGGCCTCAAACAGGTCCAAATATCCACTTGCAGACCTTACAAACAGAGTGTTTCCAACTGCTCTGTGAAAAGAAAGGTTAAACTCTGTGAGTTGAACGCACACATAAGAAATTAGTTTCTGAGAATGATTCTGTCTAGTTTTTATTGGAAGATATTTCCTTTTCTATGAACAGACTAAAATCGCTTGAAATCTCCACAAGCAAATTACACAAAAAGAGTCTTTCAAAACTGCTGTGTCTAAAGGAAGGTTAAACACTGTGAGTTGAATACACACAACACAAAGAAGTAACTGAGAATTCTTATGTCTAGCATTCTATGAAGAAATCCCGTTTCCAACGAAGGCCTCAAAGAGGTCCAAATATCCACTTGCAGACTTTACAAACAGAGTGTTTCCAAACTGCTCTATGAAGAGTAAGGTTAAACTCCGTGAGGTGAATGCACACATCACAATGTGGTTTCTCAGAATCATTCTGTCTTCTTTTTATACGAAGATATTTCCTTTTCTACCATTGGCCTCATTTCGCTTGAAATCTCCACACGCAAATTCCAGAAAAAGAGTGTTTCAAATCGGCTCTGTCTAAAAGATGGTTCAACTCTGTGAGTTGAATAAACAGAACACAAAGAAGTTACTTAGAATTCTTCTGTCTAGCATTATATGAAAAAATCCCGTTTCCTACGAATGCCTCAAAGAGGTCCAAATATCCACTTGCAGACGTTGGAAACAGAGTGTTTCCAAACTGCTCTATGAAAAGAAAGGTTAAACTCTGTGAGCTGAATGCACACATCACAAAGCAGTTTCTCAGAATGATTCTGTCTTGTTTTTGTACGAAGATATTTCCTTTTCTACCATTGACCTCGAAGCGCTTGAAATCTCCACTTGCAAAATCCACAGAAAGAGAGTTTCAAATCTGCTCTGTCTAAAGAAAGTTCAACTCTGTGAGTTGAATACACACAACCCAAAAGTGTTACTGAGAATTCTTCTGTCTAGCATTCTATGAAGAAATCCCGTTTCCAACGAAGGCCTCAAAGAGGTCCAAATATCCACTTGCAGACTTTACAAACTGAGTGTTTCCAAACTGCTCTATGAAAAGAAAGGTTAAACTCTGTGAGTTGAACGCACACATAAGAAATTAGTTTCTGAGAAGGATTCTGTCTAGTTTTTATTGGAAGATATTTCCTTTTCTATGAACGGCCTCAAATCGCTTGAAATCTCCACAAGCAAATTACACAAAAAGAGTCTTTCAAAACTGCTGTGTCTAAAGGAAGGTTCAACACTGTGAGTTGAATACACACAACACAAAGAAGTTACTGAGAATTCTTCTGTCTAGCATTATATGAAGAAATCCCGTTTCCAACGAAGGCCTCAAACAGGTCCAAATATCCACTTGCAGACCTTACAAACAGAGTTTTTCCAAACTGCTCTGTGAAAAGAAAGGTTAAACTCTGTGAGTTGAACGCAAACATAAGAAATTAGTTTCTGAGAATGATTCTGTCTAGTTTTTATTGGAAGATATTTCCTTTTCTATGAATGGACTAAAATCGCTTGAAATCTCCACAAGCAAATTACACAAAAAGAGTCTTTCAAAACTGCTGTGTCTAAAGGAAGGTTAAACACTGTGAGTTGAATACACACAACACAAAGAAGTTACTGAGAATTCTTATGTCTAGCATTCTATGAAGAAATCCCGTTTCCAACGAAGGCCTCAAAGAGGTCCAAATATCCACTTGCAGACTTTACAAACAGAGTGTTTCCAAACTGCTCTATGAAGAGTAAGGTTAAACTCCGTGAGGTGAATGCACACATCACAATGTGGTTTCTCAGAATCATTCTGTCTTCTTTGTATACGAAGATATTTCCTTTTCTACCATTGGCCTCATTTCGCTTGAAATCTCCACACGCAAATTCCAGAAAAAGAGTGTTTCAAATCGGCTCTGTCTAAAAGATGGTTCAACTCTGTGAGTTGAATAAACAGAACAGAAAGAAGTTACTGAGAATTCTTCTGTCTAGCATTATATGAAAAAATCCCGTTTCCAAGGAAGGCCTCAAAGAGATCCAAATATCCACTTGCAGACGTTAGAAACAGAGTGTTTTCAAACTGCTCTATGAAAAGAAAGGTTAAAATCTGTGAGCTGAATGCACACACCCAAAGCAGTTTCACAGAATGATTCTGTCTTGTTTTTGTACGAAGATATTTCCTTTTCTACCATTGACCTCGAAGCGCTTGAAATCTCCACTTGCAAAATCCACAGAAAGAGAGTTTCAAATCTGCTCTGTCTAAAGAAAGTTCAACTCTGTGAGTTGAATACACACAACCCAAAAGTGTTACTGAGAATTCTTCTGTCTAGCATTCTATGAAGAAATCCCGTTTCCAACGAAGGCCTCAAAGAGGTCCAAATATCCACTTGCAGACTTTACAAACTGAGTGTTTCCAAACTGCTCTATGAAAAGAAAGGTTAAACTCTGTGAGTTGAACGCACACATAAGAAATTAGTTTCTGAGAATCATTCTGTCTAGTTTTTATTGGAAGATATCTCCTTTTCTATGAACGGCCTCAAATCGCTTGAAATCTCCACAAGCAAATTACACAAAAAGAGTCTTTCAAAACTGCTGTGTCTAAAGGAAGGTTCAACACTGTGAGTTGAATACACAAAACACAAAGAAGTTACTGAGAATTCTTCTGTCTAGCATTATATGAAGTAATCCCGTTTCCAACGAAGGCCTCAAACAGGTCCAAATATCCACTTGCAGACCTTACAAACAGAGTGTTTCCAAACTGCTCTGTGAAAAGAAAGGTTAAACTCTGTGAGTTGAACGCACACATAAGAAATTAGTTTCTGAGAATGATTCTGTTTAGTTTTTATTGGAAGATATTTCCTTTTCTATGAACGGCCTCAAATCGCTTGAAATCTCCACAAGCAAATTACACAAAAAGAGTGTCTCAAAACTGCTGTGTCTAAAGCAAGGTTCAACATTGTAAGTTGAATACGCACAACACAAAGAAGTTACTGAGAATTCTTATGTCTAGCATTCTATGAAGAAATCCCGTTTCCAACGAAGGCCTCAAAGAGGTCCAAATATCCACTTGCAGACTTTGCAAACAGAGTGTTTCCAAACTGCTCTATGAAGAGTAAGGTTAAATTCCGTGAGGTGAATGCACACATCACAATGTGTTTTCTCAGAATCATTCTGTCTTCTTTTTATACGAAGATATTTCCTTTTCTACCATTGGCCTCATTTCGCTTGAAATCTACACACGCAAATTCCAGAAAAAGAGTGTTTCAAATCGGCTCTGTCTAAAAGATGGTTCAACTCTGTGAGTTGAATAAACAGAACAGAAAGAAGTTACTGAGAATTCTTCTGTCTAGCATTATATGAAAAAATCCCGTTTCCAATGAAGGCCTCAAAGAGATCCAAATATCCACTTGCAGACGTTAGAAACAGAGTGTTTTCAAACTGCTCTATGAAAAGAAAGGTTAAACTCTGTGAGATGAATGCACACATCACAAAGCAGTTTCTCAGAATGATTCTGTCTTGTTTTTATACGAAGATATTTCCTTTTCTACCATTGACCTCGAAGCGCTTGATATCTCCACTTGCAAAATGCACAAAAAGAGAGTTTCAAATCTGCTCTGTCTAAAGAAAGTTCAACTCTGTGAGTTGAATACACACAACCCAAAAATGTTACTGAGAATTCTTCTGTCTAGCATTCTATGAATAAATCCCGTTTCCAACGAAGGCCTCAAACACTTCCAAATATCCACTTGCAGACTTTACAAATAGAGTGTTTCCAAACTGCTCTATGAAAAGAAAGGTTAAACTCTGTGAGTTGAACGCACACATAAGAAATTGGTTTCTGAGAATGATTCTGTCTAGTTTTTATTGGAAGATATTTCCTTTTCTATGAACGGCCTCAAATCGCTTGAAATCTCCACAAGCAAATTACACAAAAAGAGTCTTTCAAAACTGCTGTGTCTAAAGGAAGGTTCAACACTGTGAGTTGAATACACACAACACAAAGAAGTTACTGAGAATTCTTCTGTCTAGCATTATATGAAGAAATCCCGTTTCCAACGAAGGCCTCAAACAGGTCCAAATATCCACTTGCAGACTTTACAAATAGTGTGTTTCCAAACAGCTCTATGAAAAGAAAGGTTGAACACTGTGAGTTGAATGCACACATAAGAAATTAGTTTCTGAGAATGATTCTGTCTAGTTTTTATTGGAAGATATTTCCTTTTCTATGAACGGCCTCAAATCGCTTGAAATCTCCACAAGCAAATTACACAAAAAGTGTCTTTCGAAACTGCTGTGTCTAAAGGAAGGTTCAACACTGTGAGTTGAATACACACAACACAAAGAAGTTACTGAGAATTCTTCTGTCTAGCATTATATGAAGAAATCCCGTTTCCAACGAAGGCCTCAAACAGGTCCAAATATCCACTTGCAGACCTTACAAACAGAGTTTTTCCAAACTGCTCTGTGAAAAGAAAGGTTAAACTCTGTGAGTCGAACGCACACATAAGAAATTAGTTTCTGAGAATGATTCTGTCTAGTTTTTATTGGAAGATATTTCCTTTTCTATGAACGGACTAAAATCGCTTGAAATCTCCACAAGCAAATTACACAAAAAGAGTCTTTCAAAACTGCTGTGTCTAAAGGAAGGTTAAACACTGTGAGTTGAATACACACAACACAAAGAAGTTACTGAGAATTCTTATGTCTAGCACTCTATGAAGAAATCCCGTTTCCAACGAAGGCCTCAAAGAGGTCGAAATATCCACTTGCAGACTTTACAAACAGAGTGTTTCCAAACTGCTCTATGAAGAGTAAGGTTAAACTCCGTGAGGTGAATGCACACATCACAATGTGGTTTCTCAGAATCATTCTGTCTTCTTTTTATACGAAGATATTTCCTTTTCTACCATTGGCCTCATTTCGCTTGAAATCTCCACACGCAAATTCCAGAAAAAGAGTGTTTCAAATCGGCTCTGTCTAAAAGATGGTTCAACTCTGTGAGTTGAATAAACAGAACAGAAAGAAGTTACTGAGAATTCTTCTGTCTAGCATTATATGAAAAAATCCCGTTTCCAACGAATGCCTCAAAGAGGTCCAAATATCCACTTGCAGACGTTAGAAACAGAGTGTTTTCAAACTGCTCTATGAAAAGAAAGGTTAAAATCTGTGAGCTGAATGCACACACCACAAAGCAGATTCACAGAATGATTCTGTCTTGTTTTTGTACGAAGATATTTCCTTTTCTACCATTGACCTCAAAGCGCTTGAAATCTCCACTTGCAAAATCCACAAAAAGAGAGTTTCAAATCTGCTCTGTCTAAAGAAAGTTCAACTCTGTGAGTTGAATACACACAACCCAAAAGTGTTACTGAGAATTCTTCTGTCTAGCATTCTATGAAGAAATCCCGTTTCCAACGAAGGCCTCAAAGAGGTCCAAATATCCACTTGCAGACTTTACAAACTGAGTGTTTCCAAACTGCTCTATGAAAAGAAAGGTTAAACTCTGTGAGTTGAACGCACACATAAGAAATTAGTTTCTGAGAATGATTCTGTCGAGTTTTTATTGGAAGATATCTCCTTTTCTATGAACGGCCTCAAATCGCTTGAAATCTCCACAAGCAAATTACACAAAAAGAGTCTTTCAAAACTGCTGTGTCTAAAGGAAGGTTCAACACTGTGAGTTGAATACACACAACACAAAGAAGTTACTGAGAATTCTTCTGTCTAGCATTATATGAAGTAATCCCGTTTCCAACGAAGGCCTCAAACAGGTCCAAATATCCACTTGCAGACCTTACAAACAGAGTGTTTCCAAACTGCTCTGTGAAAAGAAAGGTTAAACTCTGTGAGTTGAACGCACACATAAGAAATTAGTTTCTGAGAATGATTCTGTTTAGTTTTTATTGGAAGATATTTACTTTTCTATGAACGGCCTCAAATCGCTTGAAATCTCCACAAGCTAATTACACAAAAAGAGTGTCTCAAAACTGCTGTGTCTAAAGCAAGGTTCAACATTGTAAGTTGAATACGCACAACACAAAGAAGTTACTGAGAATTCTTATGTCTAGCATTCTATGAAGAAATCCCGTTTCCAACGAAGGCCTCAAAGAGGTCCAAATATCCACTTGCAGACTTTGCAAACAGAGTGTTTCCAAACTGCTCTATGAAGAGTAAGGTTAAATTCCGTGAGGTGAATGCACACATCACAATGTGTTTTCTCAGAATCATTCTGTCTTCTTTTTATACGAAGATATTTCCTTTTCTACCATTGGCCTCATTTCGCTTGAAATCTACACACGCAAATTCCAGAAAAAGAGTGTTTCAAATCGGCTCTGTCTAAAAGATGGTTCAACTCTGTGAGTTGAATAAACAGAACAGAAAGAAGTTACTGAGAATTCTTCTGTCTAGCATTATATGAAAAAATCCCGTTTCCAATGAAGGCCTCAAAGAGATCCAAATATCCACTTGCAGACGTTAGAAACAGAGTGTTTTCAAACTGCTCTATGAAAAGAAAGGTTAAACTCTGTGAGATGAATGCACACATCACAAAGCAGTTTCTCAGAATGATTCTGTCTTGTTTTTATACGAAGATATTTCCTTTTCTACCATTGACCTCGAAGCGCTTGATATCTCCACTTGCAAAATGCACAAAAAGAGAGTTTCAAATCTGCCCTGTCTAAAGAAAGTTCAACTCTGTGAGTTGAATACACACAACCCAAAAATGTTACTGAGAATTCTTCTGTCTAGCATTCTATGAATAAATCCCGTTTCCAACGAAGGCCTCAAACAGTTCCAAATATCCACTTGCAGACTTTACAAATAGAGTGTTTCCAAACTGCTCTATGAAAAGAAAGGTTAAACTCTGTGAGTTGAACGCACACATAAGAAATTGGTTTCTGAGAATGATTCTGTCTAGTTTTTATTGGAAGATATCTCCTTTTCTATGAACGGCCTCAAATCGCTTGAAATCTCCACAAGCAAATTACACAAAAAGAGTCTTTCAAAACTGCTGTGTCTAAAGGAAGGTTCAACACTGTGAGTTGAATACACACAACACAAAGAAGTTACTGAGAATTCTTCTGTCTAGCATTATATGAAGAAATCCCGTTTCCAACGAAGGCCTCAAACAGGTCCAAATATCCACTTGCAGACTTTACAAATAGTGTGTTTCCAAACAGCTCTATGAAAAGAAAGGTTGAACACTGTGAGTTGAATGCACACATAAGAAATTAGTTTCTGAGAATGATTCTGTCTAGTTTTTATTGGAAGATATTTCCTTTTCTATGAACGGCCTCAAATCGCTTGAAATCTCCACAAGCAAATTACACAAAAAGAGTCTTTCGAAACGGCTGTGTCTAAAGGAAGGTTCAACACTGTGAGATGAATGCACACAACACAAAGAAGTTACTGAGAATTCTTCTGTCTAGCATTATATGAAGAAATCCCGTTTCCAACGAAGGCCTCAAACAGGTCCAAATATCCACTTGCAGACCTTACAAACAGAGTTTTTCCAAACTGCTCTGTGAAAAGAAAGGTTAAACTCTGTGAGTCGAACGCACACATAAGAAATTAGTTTCTGAGAATGATTCTGTCTAGTTTTTATTGGAAGATATTTCCTTTTCTATGAATGGACTAAAATCGCTTGAAATCTCCACAAGCAAATTACACAAAAAGAGTCTTTCAAAACTGCTGTGTCTAAAGGAAGGTTAAACACTGTGAGTTGAATACACACAACACAAAGAAGTTACTGAGAATTCTTATGTCTAGCACTCTATGAAGAAATCCCGTTTCCAACGAAGGCCTCAAAGAGGTCGAAATATCCACTTGCAGACTTTACAAACAGAGTGTTTCCAAACTGCTCTATGAAGAGTAAGGTTAAACTCCGTGAGGTGAATGCACACATCACAATGTGGTTTCTCAGAATCATTCTGTCTTCTTTTTATACGAAGATATTTCCTTTTCTACCATTGGCCTCATTTCGCTTGAAATCTCCACACGCAAATTCCAGAAAAAGAGTGTTTCAAATCGGCTCTGTCTAAAAGATGGTTCAACTCTGTGAGTTGAATAAACAGAACAGAAAGAAGTTACTGAGAATTCTTCTGTCTAGCATTATATGAAAAAATCCCGTTTCCAACGAATGCCTCAAAGAGGTCCAAATATCCACTTGCAGACGTTAGAAACAGAGTGTTTTCAAACTGCTCTATGAAAAGAAAGGTTAAAATCTGTGAGCTGAATGCACACACCACAAAGCAGATTCACAGAATGATTCTGTCTTGTTTTTGTACGAAGATATTTCCTTTTCTACCATTGACCTCGAAGCGCTTGAAATCTCCACTTGCAAAATCCACAAAAAGAGAGTTTCAAATCTGCTCTGTCTAAAGAAAGTTCAACTCTGTGAGTTGAATACACACAACCCAAAAGTGTTACTGAGAATTCTTCTGTCTAGCATTCTATGAAGAAATCCCGTTTCCAACGAAGGCCTCAAAGAGGTCCAAATATCCACTTGCAGACTTTACAAACTGAGTGTTTCCAAACTGCTCTATGAAAAGAAAGGTTAAACTCTGTGAGTTGAACGCACACATAAGAAATTAGTTTCTGAGAATCATTCTGTCGAGTTTTTATTGGAAGATATCTCCTTTTCTATGAACGGCCTCAAATCGCTTGAAATCTCCACAAGCAAATTACACAAAAAGAGTCTTTCAAAACTGCTGTGTCTAAAGGAAGGTTCAACACTGTGAGTTGAATACACAAAACACAAAGAAGTTACTGAGAATTCTTCTGTCTAGCATTATATGAAGTAATCCCGTTTCCAACGAAGGCCTCAAACAGGTCCAAATATCCACTTGCAGACCTTACAAACAGAGTGTTTCCAAACTGCTCTGTGAAAAGAAAGGTTAAACTCTGTGAGTTGAACGCACACATAAGAAATTAGTTTCTGAGAATGATTCTGTTTAGTTTTTATTGGAAGATATTTCCTTTTCTATGAACGGCCTCAAATCGCTTGAAATCTCCACAAGCAAATTACACAAAAAGAGTGTCTTAAAACTGCTGTGTCTAAAGCAAGGTTCAACATTGTAAGTTGAATACGCACAACACAAAGAAGTTACTGAGAATTCTTATGTCTAGCATTCTATGAAGAAATCCCGTTTCCAACGAAGGCCTCAAAGAGGTCCAAATATCCACTTGCAGACTTTGCAAACAGAGTGTTTCCAAACTGCTCTATGAAGAGTAAGGTTAAATTCCGTGAGGTGAATGCACACATCACAATGTGTTTTCTCAGAATCATTCTGTCTTCTTTTTATACGAAGATATTTCCTTTTCTACCATTGGCCTCATTTCGCTTGAAATCTACACACGCAAATTCCAGAAAAAGAGTGTTTCAAATCGGCTCTGTCTAAAAGATGGTTCAACTCTGTGAGTTGAATAAACAGAACAGAAAGAAGTTACTGAGAATTCTTCTGTCTAGCATTATATGAAAAAATCCCGTTTCCAATGAAGGCCTCAAAGAGATCCAAATATCCACTTGCAGACGTTAGAAACAGAGTGTTTTCAAACTGCTCTATGAAAAGAAAGGTTAAACTCTGTGAGATGAATGCACACATCACAAAGCAGTTTCTCAGAATGATTCTGTCTTGTTTTTATACGAAGATATTTCCTTTTCTACCATTGACCTCGAAGCGCTTGATATCTCCACTTGCAAAATGCACAAAAAGAGAGTTTCAAATCTGCTCTGTCTAAAGAAAGTTCAACTCTGTGAGTTGAATACACACAACCCAAAAATGTTACTGAGAATTCTTCTGTCTAGCATTCTATGAATAAATCCCGTTTCCAACGAAGGCCTCAAACAGTTCCAAATATCCACTTGCAGACTTTACAAATAGAGTGTTTCCAAACTGCTCTATGAAAAGAAAGGTTAAACTCTGTGAGTTGAACGCACACATAAGAAATTGGTTTCTGAGAATGATTCTGTCTAGTTTTTATTGGAAGATATTTCCTTTTCTATGAACGGCCTCAAATCGCTTGAAATCTCCACAAGCAAATTACACAAAAAGAGTCTTTCAAAACTGCTGTGTCTAAAGGAAGGTTCAACACTGTGAGTTGAATACACACAACACAAAGAAGTTACTGAGAATTCTTCTGTCTAGCATTATATGAAGAAATCCCGTTTCCAACGAAGGCCTCAAACAGGTCCAAATATCCACTTGCAGACTTTACAAATAGTGTGTTTCCAAACAGCTCTATGAAAAGAAAGGTTGAACACTGTGAGTTGAATGCACACATAAGAAATTAGTTTCTGAGAATGATTCTGTCTAGTTTTTATTGGAAGATATTTCCTTTTCTATGAACGGCCTCAAATCGCTTGAAATCTCCACAAGCAAATTACACAAAAAGTGTCTTTCGAAACTGCTGTGTCTAAAGGAAGGTTCAACACTGTGAGTTGAATACACACAACACAAAGAAGTTACTGAGAATTCTTCTGTCTAGCATTATATGAAGAAATCCCGTTTCCAACGAAGGCCTCAAACAGGTCCAAATATCCACTTGCAGACCTTACAAACAGAGTTTTTCCAAACTGCTCTGTGAAAAGAAAGGTTAAACTCTGTGAGTCGAACGCACACATAAGAAATTAGTTTCTGAGAATGATTCTGTCTAGTTTTTATTGGAAGATATTTCCTTTTCTATGAACGGACTAAAATCGCTTGAAATCTCCACAAGCAAATTACACAAAAAGAGTCTTTCAAAACTGCTGTGTCTAAAGGAAGGTTAAACACTGTGAGTTGAATACACACAACACAAAGAAGTTACTGAGAATTCTTATGTCTAGCACTCTATGAAGAAATCCCGTTTCCAACGAAGGCCTCAAAGAGGTCGAAATATCCACTTGCAGACATTACAAACAGAGTGTTTCCAAACTGCTCTATGAAGAGTAAGGTTAAACTCCGTGAGGTGAATGCACACATCACAATGTGGTTTCTCAGAATCATTCTGTCTTCTTTTTATACGAAGATATTTCCTTTTCTACCATTGGCCTCATTTCGCTTGAAATCTCCACACGCAAATTCCAGAAAAAGAGTGTTTCAAATCGGCTCTGTCTAAAAGATGGTTCAACTCTGTGAGTTGAATAAACAGAACAGAAAGAAGTTACTGAGAATTCTTCTGTCTAGCATTATATGAAAAATCCCGTTTCCAAGGAAGGCCTCAAAGAGATCCAAATATCCACTTGCAGACGTTAGAAACAGTGTGTTTTCAAACTGCTCTATGAAAAGAAAGGTTAAAATCTGTGAGCTGAATGCACACACCACAAAGCAGTTTCACAGAATGATTCTGTCTTGTTTTTGTACGAAGATATTTCCTTTTCTACCATTGACCTCGAAGCACTTGAAATCTCCACTTGCAAAATCCACAAAAAGAGAGTTTCAAATCTGCTCTGTCTAAAGAAAGTTCAACTCTGTGAGTTGAATACACACAACCCAAAAGTGTTACTGAGAATTCTTCTGTCTAGCATTCTATGAAGAAATCCCGTTTCCAACGAAGGCCTCAAAGAGGTCCAAATATCCACTTGCAGACTTTACAAACTGAGTGTTTCCAAACTGCTCTATGAAAAGAAAGGTTAAACTCTGTGAGTTGAACGCACACATAAGAAATTAGTTTCTGAGAATGATTCTGTCTAGTTTTTATTGGAAGATATCTCCTTTTCTATGAACGGCCTCAAATCGCTTGAAATCTCCACAAGCAAATTACACAAAAAGAGTCTTTCAAAACTGCTGTGTCTAAAGGAAGGTTCAACACTGTGAGTTGAATACACAAAACACAAAGAAGTTACTGAGAATTCTTCTGTCTAGCATTATATGAAGTAATCCCGTTTCCAACGAAGGCCTCAAACAGGTCCAAATATCCACTTGCAGACCTTACAAACAGAGTGTTTCCAACTGCTCTGTGAAAAGAAAGGTTAAACTCTGTGAGTTGAACGCACACATAAGAAATTAGTTTCTGAGAATGATTCTGTCTAGTTTTTATTGGAAGATATTTCCTTTTCTATGAACAGACTAAAATCGCTTGAAATCTCCACAAGCAAATTACACAAAAAGAGTCTTTCAAAACTGCTGTGTCTAAAGGAAGGTTAAACACTGTGAGTTGAATACACACAACACAAAGAAGTAACTGAGAATTCTTATGTCTAGCATTCTATGAAGAAATCCCGTTTCCAACGAAGGCCTCAAAGAGGTCCAAATATCCACTTGCAGACTTTACAAACAGAGTGTTTCCAAACTGCTCTATGAAGAGTAAGGTTAAACTCCGTGAGGTGAATGCACACATCACAATGTGGTTTCTCAGAATCATTCTGTCTTCTTTTTATACGAAGATATTTCCTTTTCTACCATTGGCCTCATTTCGCTTGAAATCTCCACACGCAAATTCCAGAAAAAGAGTGTTTCAAATCGGCTCTGTCTAAAAGATGGTTCAACTCTGTGAGTTGAATAAACAGAACACAAAGAAGTTACTTAGAATTCTTCTGTCTAGCATTATATGAAAAAATCCCGTTTCCTACGAATGCCTCAAAGAGGTCCAAATATCCACTTGCAGACGTTGGAAACAGAGTGTTTCCAAACTGCTCTATGAAAAGAAAGGTTAAACTCTGTGAGCTGAATGCACACATCACAAAGCAGTTTCTCAGAATGATTCTGTCTTGTTTTTGTACGAAGATATTTCCTTTTCTACCATTGACCTCGAAGCGCTTGAAATCTCCACTTGCAAAATCCACAGAAAGAGAGTTTCAAATCTGCTCTGTCTAAAGAAAGTTCAACTCTGTGAGTTGAATACACACAACCCAAAAGTGTTACTGAGAATTCTTCTGTCTAGCATTCTATGAAGAAATCCCGTTTCCAACGAAGGCCTCAAAGAGGTCCAAATATCCACTTGCAGACTTTACAAACTGAGTGTTTCCAAACTGCTCTATGAAAAGAAAGGTTAAACTCTGTGAGTTGAACGCACACATAAGAAATTAGTTTCTGAGAAGGATTCTGTCTAGTTTTTATTGGAAGATATTTCCTTTTCTATGAACGGCCTCAAATCGCTTGAAATCTCCACAAGCAAATTACACAAAAAGAGTCTTTCAAAACTGCTGTGTCTAAAGGAAGGTTCAACACTGTGAGTTGAATACACACAACACAAAGAAGTTACTGAGAATTCTTCTGTCTAGCATTATATGAAGAAATCCCGTTTCCAACGAAGGCCTCAAACAGGTCCAAATATCCACTTGCAGACCTTACAAACAGAGTTTTTCCAAACTGCTCTGTGAAAAGAAAGGTTAAACTCTGTGAGTTGAACGCAAACATAAGAAATTAGTTTCTGAGAATGATTCTGTCTAGTTTTTATTGGAAGATATTTCCTTTTCTATGAATGGACTAAAATCGCTTGAAATCTCCACAAGCAAATTACACAAAAAGAGTCTTTCAAAACTGCTGTGTCTAAAGGAAGGTTAAACACTGTGAGTTGAATACACACAACACAAAGAAGTTACTGAGAATTCTTATGTCTAGCATTCTATGAAGAAATCCCGTTTCCAACGAAGGCCTCAAAGAGGTCCAAATATCCACTTGCAGACTTTACAAACAGAGTGTTTCCAAACTGCTCTATGAAGAGTAAGGTTAAACTCCGTGAGGTGAATGCACACATCACAATGTGGTTTCTCAGAATCATTCTGTCTTCTTTTTATACGAAGATATTTCCTTTTCTACCATTGGCCTCATTTCGCTTGAAATCTCCACACGCAAATTCCAGAAAAAGAGTGTTTCAAATCGGCTCTGTCTAAAAGATGGTTCAACTCTGTGAGTTGAATAAACAGAACAGAAAGAAGTTACTGAGAATTCTTCTGTCTAGCATTATATGAAAAAATCCCGTTTCCAAGGAAGGCCTCAAAGAGATCCAAATATCCACTTGCAGACGTTAGAAACAGAGTGTTTTCAAACTGCTCTATGAAAAGAAAGGTTAAAATCTGTGAGCTGAATGCACACACCACAAAGCAGTTTCACAGAATGATTCTGTCTTGTTTTTGTACGAAGATATTTCCTTTTCTACCATTGACCTCGAAGCGCTTGAAATCTCCACTTGCAAAATCCACAAAAAGAGAGTTTCAAATCTGCTCTGTCTAAAGAAAGTTCAACTCTGTGAGTTGAATACACACAACCCAAAAGTGTTACTGAGAATTCTTCTGTCTAGCATTCTATGAAGAAATCCCGTTTCCAACGAAGGCCTCAAAGAGGTCCAAATATCCACTTGCAGACTTTACAAACTGAGTGTTTCCAAACTGCTCTATGAAAAGAAAGGTTAAACTCTGTGAGTTGAACGCACACATAAGAAATTAGTTTCTGAGAATGATTCTGTCTAGTTTTTATTGGAAGATATCTCCTTTTCTATGAACGGCCTCAAATCGCTTGAAATCTCCACAAGCAAATTACACAAAAAGAGTCTTTCAAAACTGCTGTGTCTAAAGGAAGGTTCAACACTGTGAGTTGAATACACAAAACACAAAGAAGTTACTGAGAATTCTTCTGTCTAGCATTATATGAAGTAATCCCGTTTCCAACGAAGGCCTCAAACAGGTCCAAATATCCACTTGCAGACCTTACAAACAGAGTGTTTCCAAACTGCTCTGTGAAAAGAAAGGTTAAACTCTGTGAGTTGAACGCACACATAAGAAATTAGTTTCTGAGAATGATTCTGTTTAGTTTTTATTGGAAGATATTTCCTTTTCTGTGAACGGCCTCAAATCGCTTGAAATCTCCACAAGCAAATTACACAAAAAGAGTGTCTCAAAACTGCTGTGTCTAAAGCAAGGTTCAACATTGTAAGTTGAATACGCACAACACAAAGAAGTTACTGAGAATTCTTATGTCTAGCATTCTATGAAGAAATCCCGTTTCCAACGAAGGCCTCAAAGAGGTCCAAATATCCACTTGCAGACTTTGCAAACAGAGTGTTTCCAAACTGCTCTATGAAGAGTAAGGTTAAATTCCGTGAGGTGAATGCACACATCACAATGTGTTTTCTCAGAATCATTCTGTCTTCTTTTTATACGAAGATATTTCCTTTTCTACCATTGGCCTCATTTCGCTTGAAATCTACACACGCAAATTCCAGAAAAAGAGTGTTTCAAATCGGCTCTGTCTAAAAGATGGTTCAACTCTGTGAGTTGAATAAACAGAACAGAAAGAAGTTACTGAGAATTCTTCTGTCTAGCATTATATGAAAAAATCCCGTTTCCAATGAAGGCCTCAAAGAGATCCAAATATCCACTTGCAGACGTTAGAAACAGAGTGTTTTCAAACTGCTCTATGAAAAGAAAGGTTAAACTCTGTGAGATGAATGCACACATCACAAAGCAGTTTCTCAGAATGATTCTGTCTTGTTTTTATACGAAGATATTTCCTTTTCTACCATTGACCTCGAAGCGCTTGATATCTCCACTTGCAAAATGCACAAAAAGAGAGTTTCAAATCTGCTCTGTCTAAAGAAAGTTCAACTCTGTGAGTTGAATACACACAACCCAAAAATGTTACTGAGAATTCTTCTGTCTAGCATTCTATGAATAAATCCCGTTTCCAACGAAGGCCTCAAACAGTTCCAAATATCCACTTGCAGACTTTACAAATAGAGTGTTTCCAAACTGCTCTATGAAAAGAAAGGTTAAACTCTGTGAGTTGAACGCACACATAAGAAATTGGTTTCTGAGAATGATTCTGTCTAGTTTTTATTGGAAGATATTTCCTTTTCTATGAACGGCCTCAAATCGCTTGAAATCTCCACAAGCAAATTACACAAAAAGAGTCTTTCAAAACTGCTGTGTCTAAAGGAAGGTTCAACACTGTGAGTTGAATACACACAACACAAAGAAGTTACTGAGAATTCTTCTGTCTAGCATTATATGAAGAAATCCCGTTTCCAACGAAGGCCTCAAACAGGTCCAAATATCCACTTGCAGACTTTACAAATAGTGTGTTTCCAAACAGCTCTATGAAAAGAAAGGTTGAACACTGTGAGTTGAATGCACACATAAGAAATTAGTTTCTGAGAATGATTCTGTCTAGTTTTTATTGGAAGATATTTCCTTTTCTATGAACGGCCTCAAATCGCTTGAAATCTCCACAAGCAAATTACACAAAAAGTGTCTTTCGAAACTGCTGTGTCTAAAGGAAGGTTAAACACTGTGAGTTGAATACACACAACACAAAGAAGTTACTGAGAATTCTTCTGTCTAGCATTATATGAAGAAATCCCGTTTCCAACGAAGGCCTCAAACAGGTCCAAATATCCACTTGCAGACCTTACAAACAGAGTTTTTCCAAACTGCTCTGTGAAAAGAAAGGTTAAACTCTGTGAGTCGAACGCACACATAAGAAATTAGTTTCTGAGAATGATTCTGTCTAGTTTTTATTGGAAGATATTTCCTTTTCTATGAACGGACTAAAATCGCTTGAAATCTCCACAAGCAAATTACACAAAAAGAGTCTTTCAAAACTGCTGTGTCTAAAGGAAGGTTAAACACTGTGAGTTGAATACACACAACACAAAGAAGTTACTGAGAATTCTTATGTCTAGCACTCTATGAAGAAATCCCGTTTCCAACGAAGGCCTCAAAGAGGTCGAAATATCCACTTGCAGACATTACAAACAGAGTGTTTCCAAACTGCTCTATGAAGAGTAAGGTTAAACTCCGTGAGGTGAATGCACACATCACAATGTGGTTTCTCAGAATCATTCTGTCTTCTTTTTATACGAAGATATTTCCTTTTCTACCATTGGCCTCATTTCGCTTGAAATCTCCACACGCAAATTCCAGAAAAAGAGTGTTTCAAATCGGCTCTGTCTAAAAGATGGTTCAACTCTGTGAGTTGAATAAACAGAACAGAAAGAAGTTACTGAGAATTCTTCTGTCTAGCATTATATGAAAAAATCCCGTTTCCAAGGAAGGCCTCAAAGAGATCCAAATATCCACTTGCAGACGTTAGAAACAGAGTGTTTTCAAACTGCTCTATGAAAAGAAAGGTTAAAATCTGTGAGCTGAATGCACACACCACAAAGCAGTTTCACAGAATGATTCTGTCTTGTTTTTGTACGAAGATATTTCCTTTTCTACCATTGACCTCGAAGCACTTGAAATCTCCACTTGCAAAATCCACAAAAAGAGAGTTTCAAATCTGCTCTGTCTAAAGAAAGTTCAACTCTGTGAGTTGAATACACACAACCCAAAAGTGTTACTGAGAATTCTTCTGTCTAGCATTCTATGAAGAAATCCCGTTTCCAACGAAGGCCTCAAAGAGGTCCAAATATCCACTTGCAGACTTTACAAACTGAGTGTTTCCAAACTGCTCTATGAAAAGAAAGGTTAAACTCTGTGAGTTGAACGCACACATAAGAAATTAGTTTCTGAGAATGATTCTGTCTAGTTTTTATTGGAAGATATCTCCTTTTCTATGAACGGCCTCAAATCGCTTGAAATCTCCACAAGCAAATTACACAAAAAGAGTCTTTCAAAACTGCTGTGTCTAAAGGAAGGTTCAACACTGTGAGTTGAATACACAAAACACAAAGAAGTTACTGAGAATTCTTCTGTCTAGCATTATATGAAGTAATCCCGTTTCCAACGAAGGCCTCAAACAGGTCCAAATATCCACTTGCAGACCTTACAAACAGAGTGTTTCCAACTGCTCTGTGAAAAGAAAGGTTAAACTCTGTGAGTTGAACGCACACATAAGAAATTAGTTTCTGAGAATGATTCTGTCTAGTTTTTATTGGAAGATATTTCCTTTTCTATGAACAGACTAAAATCGCTTGAAATCTCCACAAGCAAATTACACAAAAAGAGTCTTTCAAAACTGCTGTGTCTAAAGGAAGGTTAAACACTGTGAGTTGAATACACACAACACAAAGAAGTAACTGAGAATTCTTCTGTCTAGCATTCTATGAAGAAATCCCGTTTCCAACGAAGGCCTCAAAGAGGTCCAAATATCCACTTGCAGACTTTACAAACTGAGTGTTTCCAAACTGCTCTATGAAAAGAAAGGTTAAACTCTGTGAGTTGAACGCACACATAAGAAATTAGTTTCTGAGAATGATTCTGTCGAGTTTTTATTGGAAGATATCTCCTTTTCTATGAACGGCCTCAAATCGCTTGAAATCTCCACAAGCAAATTACACAAAAAGAGTCTTTCAAAACTGCTGTGTCTAAAGGAAGGTTCAACACTGTGAGTTGAATACACAAAACACAAAGAAGTTACTGAGAATTCTTCTGTCTAGCATTATATGAAGTAATCCCGTTTCCAACGAAGGCCTCAAACAGGTCCAAATATCCACTTGCAGACCTTACAAACAGAGTGTTTCCAAACTGCTCTGTGAAAAGAAAGGTTAAACTCTGTGAGTTGAACGCACACATAAGAAATTAGTTTCTGAGAATGATTCTGTTTAGTTTTTATTGGAAGATATTTCCTTTTCTATGAACGGCCTCAAATCGCTTGAAATCTCCACAAGCAAATTACACAAAAAGAGTGTCTTAAAACTGCTGTGTCTAAAGCAAGGTTCAACATTGTAAGTTGAATACGCACAACACAAAGAAGTTACTGAGAATTCTTATGTCTAGCATTCTATGAAGAAATCCCGTTTCCAACGAAGGCCTCAAAGAGGTCCAAATATCCACTTGCAGACTTTGCAAACAGAGTGTTTCCAAACTGCTCTATGAAGAGTAAGGTTAAATTCCGTGAGGTGAATGCACACATCACAATGTGTTTTCTCAGAATCATTCTGTCTTCTTTTTATACGAAGATATTTCCTTTTCTACCATTGGCCTCATTTCGCTTGAAATCTACACACGCAAATTCCAGAAAAAGAGTGTTTCAAATCGGCTCTGTCTAAAAGATGGTTCAACTCTGTGAGTTGAATAAACAGAACAGAAAGAAGTTACTGAGAATTCTTCTGTCTAGCATTATATGAAAAAATCCCGTTTCCAATGAAGGCCTCAAAGAGATCCAAATATCCACTTGCAGACGTTAGAAACAGAGTGTTTTCAAACTGCTCTATGAAAAGAAAGGTTAAACTCTGTGAGATGAATGCACACATCACAAAGCAGTTTCTCAGAATGATTCTGTCTTGTTTTTATACGAAGATATTTCCTTTTCTACCATTGACCTCGAAGCGCTTGATATCTCCACTTGCAAAATGCACAAAAAGAGAGTTTCAAATCTGCTCTGTCTAAAGAAAGTTCAACTCTGTGAGTTGAATACACACAACCCAAAAATGTTACTGAGAATTCTTCTGTCTAGCATTCTATGAATAAATCCCGTTTCCAACGAAGGCCTCAAACAGTTCCAAATATCCACTTGCAGACTTTACAAATAGAGTGTTTCCAAACTGCTCTATGAAAAGAAAGGTTAAACTCTGTGAGTTGAACGCACACATAAGAAATTGGTTTCTGAGAATGATTCTGTCTAGTTTTTATTGGAAGATATTTCCTTTTCTATGAACGGCCTCAAATCGCTTGAAATCTCCACAAGCAAATTACACAAAAAGAGTCTTTCAAAACTGCTGTGTCTAAAGGAAGGTTCAACACTGTGAGTTGAATACACACAACACAAAGAAGTTACTGAGAATTCTTCTGTCTAGCATTATATGAAGAAATCCCGTTTCCAACGAAGGCCTCAAACAGGTCCAAATATCCACTTGCAGACTTTACAAATAGTGTGTTTCCAAACAGCTCTATGAAAAGAAAGGTTGAACACTGTGAGTTGAATGCACACATAAGAAATTAGTTTCTGAGAATGATTCTGTCTAGTTTTTATTGGAAGATATTTCCTTTTCTATGAACGGCCTCAAATCGCTTGAAATCTCCACAAGCAAATTACACAAAAAGTGTCTTTCGAAACTGCTGTGTCTAAAGGAAGGTTCAACACTGTGAGTTGAATACACACAACACAAAGAAGTTACTGAGAATTCTTCTGTCTAGCATTATATGAAGAAATCCCGTTTCCAACGAAGGCCTCAAACAGGTCCAAATATCCACTTGCAGACCTTACAAACAGAGTTTTTCCAAACTGCTCTGTGAAAAGAAAGGTTAAACTCTGTGAGTCGAACGCACACATAAGAAATTAGTTTCTGAGAATGATTCTGTCTAGTTTTTATTGGAAGATATTTCCTTTTCTATGAACGGACTAAAATCGCTTGAAATCTCCACAAGCAAATTACACAAAAAGAGTCTTTCAAAACTGCTGTGTCTAAAGGAAGGTTAAACACTGTGAGTTGAATACACACAACACAAAGAAGTTACTGAGAATTCTTATGTCTAGCACTCTATGAAGAAATCCCGTTTCCAACGAAGGCCTCAAAGAGGTCGAAATATCCACTTGCAGACATTACAAACAGAGTGTTTCCAAACTGCTCTATGAAGAGTAAGGTTAAACTCCGTGAGGTGAATGCACACATCACAATGTGGTTTCTCAGAATCATTCTGTCTTCTTTTTATACGAAGATATTTCCTTTTCTACCATTGGCCTCATTTCGCTTGAAATCTCCACACGCAAATTCCAGAAAAAGAGTGTTTCAAATCGGCTCTGTCTAAAAGATGGTTCAACTCTGTGAGTTGAATAAACAGAACAGAAAGAAGTTACTGAGAATTCTTCTGTCTAGCATTATATGAAAAATCCCGTTTCCAAGGAAGGCCTCAAAGAGATCCAAATATCCACTTGCAGACGTTAGAAACAGTGTGTTTTCAAACTGCTCTATGAAAAGAAAGGTTAAAATCTGTGAGCTGAATGCACACACCACAAAGCAGTTTCACAGAATGATTCTGTCTTGTTTTTGTACGAAGATATTTCCTTTTCTACCATTGACCTCGAAGCACTTGAAATCTCCACTTGCAAAATCCACAAAAAGAGAGTTTCAAATCTGCTCTGTCTAAAGAAAGTTCAACTCTGTGAGTTGAATACACACAACCCAAAAGTGTTACTGAGAATTCTTCTGTCTAGCATTCTATGAAGAAATCCCGTTTCCAACGAAGGCCTCAAAGAGGTCCAAATATCCACTTGCAGACTTTACAAACTGAGTGTTTCCAAACTGCTCTATGAAAAGAAAGGTTAAACTCTGTGAGTTGAACGCACACATAAGAAATTAGTTTCTGAGAATGATTCTGTCTAGTTTTTATTGGAAGATATCTCCTTTTCTATGAACGGCCTCAAATCGCTTGAAATCTCCACAAGCAAATTACACAAAAAGAGTCTTTCAAAACTGCTGTGTCTAAAGGAAGGTTCAACACTGTGAGTTGAATACACAAAACACAAAGAAGTTACTGAGAATTCTTCTGTCTAGCATTATATGAAGTAATCCCGTTTCCAACGAAGGCCTCAAACAGGTCCAAATATCCACTTGCAGACCTTACAAACAGAGTGTTTCCAACTGCTCTGTGAAAAGAAAGGTTAAACTCTGTGAGTTGAACGCACACATAAGAAATTAGTTTCTGAGAATGATTCTGTCTAGTTTTTATTGGAAGATATTTCCTTTTCTATGAACAGACTAAAATCGCTTGAAATCTCCACAAGCAAATTACACAAAAAGAGTCTTTCAAAACTGCTGTGTCTAAAGGAAGGTTAAACACTGTGAGTTGAATACACACAACACAAAGAAGTAACTGAGAATTCTTATGTCTAGCATTCTATGAAGAAATCCCGTTTCCAACGAAGGCCTCAAAGAGGTCCAAATATCCACTTGCAGACTTTACAAACAGAGTGTTTCCAAACTGCTCTATGAAGAGTAAGGTTAAACTCCGTGAGGTGAATGCACACATCACAATGTGGTTTCTCAGAATCATTCTGTCTTCTTTTTATACGAAGATATTTCCTTTTCTACCATTGGCCTCATTTCGCTTGAAATCTCCACACGCAAATTCCAGAAAAAGAGTGTTTCAAATCGGCTCTGTCTAAAAGATGGTTCAACTCTGTGAGTTGAATAAACAGAACACAAAGAAGTTACTTAGAATTCTTCTGTCTAGCATTATATGAAAAAATCCCGTTTCCTACGAATGCCTCAAAGAGGTCCAAATATCCACTTGCAGACGTTGGAAACAGAGTGTTTCCAAACTGCTCTATGAAAAGAAAGGTTAAACTCTGTGAGCTGAATGCACACATCACAAAGCAGTTTCTCAGAATGATTCTGTCTTGTTTTTGTACGAAGATATTTCCTTTTCTACCATTGACCTCGAAGCGCTTGAAATCTCCACTTGCAAAATCCACAGAAAGAGAGTTTCAAATCTGCTCTGTCTAAAGAAAGTTCAACTCTGTGAGTTGAATACACACAACCCAAAAGTGTTACTGAGAATTCTTCTGTCTAGCATTCTATGAAGAAATCCCGTTTCCAACGAAGGCCTCAAAGAGGTCCAAATATCCACTTGCAGACTTTACAAACTGAGTGTTTCCAAACTGCTCTATGAAAAGAAAGGTTAAACTCTGTGAGTTGAACGCACACATAAGAAATTAGTTTCTGAGAAGGATTCTGTCTAGTTTTTATTGGAAGATATTTCCTTTTCTATGAACGGCCTCAAATCGCTTGAAATCTCCACAAGCAAATTACACAAAAAGAGTCTTTCAAAACTGCTGTGTCTAAAGGAAGGTTCAACACTGTGAGTTGAATACACACAACACAAAGAAGTTACTGAGAATTCTTCTGTCTAGCATTATATGAAGAAATCCCGTTTCCAACGAAGGCCTCAAACAGGTCCAAATATCCACTTGCAGACCTTACAAACAGAGTTTTTCCAAACTGCTCTGTGAAAAGAAAGGTTAAACTCTGTGAGTTGAACGCAAACATAAGAAATTAGTTTCTGAGAATGATTCTGTCTAGTTTTTATTGGAAGATATTTCCTTTTCTATGAATGGACTAAAATCGCTTGAAATCTCCACAAGCAAATTACACAAAAAGAGTCTTTCAAAACTGCTGTGTCTAAAGGAAGGTTAAACACTGTGAGTTGAATACACACAACACAAAGAAGTTACTGAGAATTCTTATGTCTAGCATTCTATGAAGAAATCCCGTTTCCAACGAAGGCCTCAAAGAGGTCCAAATATCCACTTGCAGACTTTAC
The DNA here is from genome assembly GCF_028858775.2 of Pan troglodytes. Taxonomy (NCBI): domain Eukaryota; kingdom Metazoa; phylum Chordata; class Mammalia; order Primates; family Hominidae; genus Pan; species Pan troglodytes. The sequence continues at coordinate 80,959,032 of NC_072401.2, forward strand.
AAACAGAGTGTTTCCAAACTGCTCTATGAAGAGTAAGGTTAAACTCCGTGAGGTGAATGCACACATCACAATGTGGTTTCTCAGAATCATTCTGTCTTCTTTTTATACGAAGATATTTCCTTTTCTACCATTGGCCTCATTTCGCTTGAAATCTCCACACGCAAATTCCAGAAAAAGAGTGTTTCAAATCGGCTCTGTCTAAAAGATGGTTCAACTCTGTGAGTTGAATAAACAGAACAGAAAGAAGTTACTGAGAATTCTTCTGTCTAGCATTATATGAAAAAATCCCGTTTCCAAGGAAGGCCTCAAAGAGATCCAAATATCCACTTGCAGACGTTAGAAACAGAGTGTTTTCAAACTGCTCTATGAAAAGAAAGGTTAAAATCTGTGAGCTGAATGCACACACCACAAAGCAGTTTCACAGAATGATTCTGTCTTGTTTTTGTACGAAGATATTTCCTTTTCTACCATTGACCTCGAAGCGCTTGAAATCTCCACTTGCAAAATCCACAAAAAGAGAGTTTCAAATCTGCTCTGTCTAAAGAAAGTTCAACTCTGTGAGTTGAATACACACAACCCAAAAGTGTTACTGAGAATTCTTCTGTCTAGCATTCTATGAAGAAATCCCGTTTCCAACGAAGGCCTCAAAGAGGTCCAAATATCCACTTGCAGACTTTACAAACTGAGTGTTTCCAAACTGCTCTATGAAAAGAAAGGTTAAACTCTGTGAGTTGAACGCACACATAAGAAATTAGTTTCTGAGAATGATTCTGTCTAGTTTTTATTGGAAGATATCTCCTTTTCTATGAACGGCCTCAAATCGCTTGAAATCTCCACAAGCAAATTACACAAAAAGAGTCTTTCAAAACTGCTGTGTCTAAAGGAAGGTTCAACACTGTGAGTTGAATACACAAAACACAAAGAAGTTACTGAGAATTCTTCTGTCTAGCATTATATGAAGTAATCCCGTTTCCAACGAAGGCCTCAAACAGGTCCAAATATCCACTTGCAGACCTTACAAACAGAGTGTTTCCAAACTGCTCTGTGAAAAGAAAGGTTAAACTCTGTGAGTTGAACGCACACATAAGAAATTAGTTTCTGAGAATGATTCTGTTTAGTTTTTATTGGAAGATATTTCCTTTTCTGTGAACGGCCTCAAATCGCTTGAAATCTCCACAAGCAAATTACACAAAAAGAGTGTCTCAAAACTGCTGTGTCTAAAGCAAGGTTCAACATTGTAAGTTGAATACGCACAACACAAAGAAGTTACTGAGAATTCTTATGTCTAGCATTCTATGAAGAAATCCCGTTTCCAACGAAGGCCTCAAAGAGGTCCAAATATCCACTTGCAGACTTTGCAAACAGAGTGTTTCCAAACTGCTCTATGAAGAGTAAGGTTAAATTCCGTGAGGTGAATGCACACATCACAATGTGTTTTCTCAGAATCATTCTGTCTTCTTTTTATACGAAGATATTTCCTTTTCTACCATTGGCCTCATTTCGCTTGAAATCTACACACGCAAATTCCAGAAAAAGAGTGTTTCAAATCGGCTCTGTCTAAAAGATGGTTCAACTCTGTGAGTTGAATAAACAGAACAGAAAGAAGTTACTGAGAATTCTTCTGTCTAGCATTATATGAAAAAATCCCGTTTCCAATGAAGGCCTCAAAGAGATCCAAATATCCACTTGCAGACGTTAGAAACAGAGTGTTTTCAAACTGCTCTATGAAAAGAAAGGTTAAACTCTGTGAGATGAATGCACACATCACAAAGCAGTTTCTCAGAATGATTCTGTCTTGTTTTTATACGAAGATATTTCCTTTTCTACCATTGACCTCGAAGCGCTTGATATCTCCACTTGCAAAATGCACAAAAAGAGAGTTTCAAATCTGCTCTGTCTAAAGAAAGTTCAACTCTGTGAGTTGAATACACACAACCCAAAAATGTTACTGAGAATTCTTCTGTCTAGCATTCTATGAATAAATCCCGTTTCCAACGAAGGCCTCAAACAGTTCCAAATATCCACTTGCAGACTTTACAAATAGAGTGTTTCCAAACTGCTCTATGAAAAGAAAGGTTAAACTCTGTGAGTTGAACGCACACATAAGAAATTGGTTTCTGAGAATGATTCTGTCTAGTTTTTATTGGAAGATATTTCCTTTTCTATGAACGGCCTCAAATCGCTTGAAATCTCCACAAGCAAATTACACAAAAAGAGTCTTTCAAAACTGCTGTGTCTAAAGGAAGGTTCAACACTGTGAGTTGAATACACACAACACAAAGAAGTTACTGAGAATTCTTCTGTCTAGCATTATATGAAGAAATCCCGTTTCCAACGAAGGCCTCAAACAGGTCCAAATATCCACTTGCAGACTTTACAAATAGTGTGTTTCCAAACAGCTCTATGAAAAGAAAGGTTGAACACTGTGAGTTGAATGCACACATAAGAAATTAGTTTCTGAGAATGATTCTGTCTAGTTTTTATTGGAAGATATTTCCTTTTCTATGAACGGCCTCAAATCGCTTGAAATCTCCACAAGCAAATTACACAAAAAGTGTCTTTCGAAACTGCTGTGTCTAAAGGAAGGTTCAACACTGTGAGTTGAATACACACAACACAAAGAAGTTACTGAGAATTCTTCTGTCTAGCATTATATGAAGAAATCCCGTTTCCAACGAAGGCCTCAAACAGGTCCAAATATCCACTTGCAGACCTTACAAACAGAGTTTTTCCAAACTGCTCTGTGAAAAGAAAGGTTAAACTCTGTGAGTCGAACGCACACATAAGAAATTAGTTTCTGAGAATGATTCTGTCTAGTTTTTATTGGAAGATATTTCCTTTTCTATGAACGGACTAAAATCGCTTGAAATCTCCACAAGCAAATTACACAAAAAGAGTCTTTCAAAACTGCTGTGTCTAAAGGAAGGTTAAACACTGTGAGTTGAATACACACAACACAAAGAAGTTACTGAGAATTCTTATGTCTAGCACTCTATGAAGAAATCCCGTTTCCAACGAAGGCCTCAAAGAGGTCGAAATATCCACTTGCAGACATTACAAACAGAGTGTTTCCAAACTGCTCTATGAAGAGTAAGGTTAAACTCCGTGAGGTGAATGCACACATCACAATGTGGTTTCTCAGAATCATTCTGTCTTCTTTTTATACGAAGATATTTCCTTTTCTACCATTGGCCTCATTTCGCTTGAAATCTCCACACGCAAATTCCAGAAAAAGAGTGTTTCAAATCGGCTCTGTCTAAAAGATGGTTCAACTCTGTGAGTTGAATAAACAGAACAGAAAGAAGTTACTGAGAATTCTTCTGTCTAGCATTATATGAAAAATCCCGTTTCCAAGGAAGGCCTCAAAGAGATCCAAATATCCACTTGCAGACGTTAGAAACAGTGTGTTTTCAAACTGCTCTATGAAAAGAAAGGTTAAAATCTGTGAGCTGAATGCACACACCACAAAGCAGTTTCACAGAATGATTCTGTCTTGTTTTTGTACGAAGATATTTCCTTTTCTACCATTGACCTCGAAGCACTTGAAATCTCCACTTGCAAAATCCACAAAAAGAGAGTTTCAAATCTGCTCTGTCTAAAGAAAGTTCAACTCTGTGAGTTGAATACACACAACCCAAAAGTGTTACTGAGAATTCTTCTGTCTAGCATTCTATGAAGAAATCCCGTTTCCAACGAAGGCCTCAAAGAGGTCCAAATATCCACTTGCAGACTTTACAAACTGAGTGTTTCCAAACTGCTCTATGAAAAGAAAGGTTAAACTCTGTGAGTTGAACGCACACATAAGAAATTAGTTTCTGAGAATGATTCTGTCTAGTTTTTATTGGAAGATATCTCCTTTTCTATGAACGGCCTCAAATCGCTTGAAATCTCCACAAGCAAATTACACAAAAAGAGTCTTTCAAAACTGCTGTGTCTAAAGGAAGGTTCAACACTGTGAGTTGAATACACAAAACACAAAGAAGTTACTGAGAATTCTTCTGTCTAGCATTATATGAAGTAATCCCGTTTCCAACGAAGGCCTCAAACAGGTCCAAATATCCACTTGCAGACCTTACAAACAGAGTGTTTCCAACTGCTCTGTGAAAAGAAAGGTTAAACTCTGTGAGTTGAACGCACACATAAGAAATTAGTTTCTGAGAATGATTCTGTCTAGTTTTTATTGGAAGATATTTCCTTTTCTATGAACAGACTAAAATCGCTTGAAATCTCCACAAGCAAATTACACAAAAAGAGTCTTTCAAAACTGCTGTGTCTAAAGGAAGGTTAAACACTGTGAGTTGAATACACACAACACAAAGAAGTAACTGAGAATTCTTATGTCTAGCATTCTATGAAGAAATCCCGTTTCCAACGAAGGCCTCAAAGAGGTCCAAATATCCACTTGCAGACTTTACAAACAGAGTGTTTCCAAACTGCTCTATGAAGAGTAAGGTTAAACTCCGTGAGGTGAATGCACACATCACAATGTGGTTTCTCAGAATCATTCTGTCTTCTTTTTATACGAAGATATTTCCTTTTCTACCATTGGCCTCATTTCGCTTGAAATCTCCACACGCAAATTCCAGAAAAAGAGTGTTTCAAATCGGCTCTGTCTAAAAGATGGTTCAACTCTGTGAGTTGAATAAACAGAACACAAAGAAGTTACTTAGAATTCTTCTGTCTAGCATTATATGAAAAAATCCCGTTTCCTACGAATGCCTCAAAGAGGTCCAAATATCCACTTGCAGACGTTGGAAACAGAGTGTTTCCAAACTGCTCTATGAAAAGAAAGGTTAAACTCTGTGAGCTGAATGCACACATCACAAAGCAGTTTCTCAGAATGATTCTGTCTTGTTTTTGTACGAAGATATTTCCTTTTCTACCATTGACCTCGAAGCGCTTGAAATCTCCACTTGCAAAATCCACAGAAAGAGAGTTTCAAATCTGCTCTGTCTAAAGAAAGTTCAACTCTGTGAGTTGAATACACACAACCCAAAAGTGTTACTGAGAATTCTTCTGTCTAGCATTCTATGAAGAAATCCCGTTTCCAACGAAGGCCTCAAAGAGGTCCAAATATCCACTTGCAGACTTTACAAACTGAGTGTTTCCAAACTGCTCTATGAAAAGAAAGGTTAAACTCTGTGAGTTGAACGCACACATAAGAAATTAGTTTCTGAGAAGGATTCTGTCTAGTTTTTATTGGAAGATATTTCCTTTTCTATGAACGGCCTCAAATCGCTTGAAATCTCCACAAGCAAATTACACAAAAAGAGTCTTTCAAAACTGCTGTGTCTAAAGGAAGGTTCAACACTGTGAGTTGAATACACACAACACAAAGAAGTTACTGAGAATTCTTCTGTCTAGCATTATATGAAGAAATCCCGTTTCCAACGAAGGCCTCAAACAGGTCCAAATATCCACTTGCAGACCTTACAAACAGAGTTTTTCCAAACTGCTCTGTGAAAAGAAAGGTTAAACTCTGTGAGTTGAACGCAAACATAAGAAATTAGTTTCTGAGAATGATTCTGTCTAGTTTTTATTGGAAGATATTTCCTTTTCTATGAATGGACTAAAATCGCTTGAAATCTCCACAAGCAAATTACACAAAAAGAGTCTTTCAAAACTGCTGTGTCTAAAGGAAGGTTAAACACTGTGAGTTGAATACACACAACACAAAGAAGTTACTGAGAATTCTTATGTCTAGCATTCTATGAAGAAATCCCGTTTCCAACGAAGGCCTCAAAGAGGTCCAAATATCCACTTGCAGACTTTACAAACAGAGTGTTTCCAAACTGCTCTATGAAGAGTAAGGTTAAACTCCGTGAGGTGAATGCACACATCACAATGTGGTTTCTCAGAATCATTCTGTCTTCTTTTTATACGAAGATATTTCCTTTTCTACCATTGGCCTCATTTCGCTTGAAATCTCCACACGCAAATTCCAGAAAAAGAGTGTTTCAAATCGGCTCTGTCTAAAAGATGGTTCAACTCTGTGAGTTGAATAAACAGAACAGAAAGAAGTTACTGAGAATTCTTCTGTCTAGCATTATATGAAAAAATCCCGTTTCCAAGGAAGGCCTCAAAGAGATCCAAATATCCACTTGCAGACGTTAGAAACAGAGTGTTTTCAAACTGCTCTATGAAAAGAAAGGTTAAAATCTGTGAGCTGAATGCACACACCACAAAGCAGTTTCACAGAATGATTCTGTCTTGTTTTTGTACGAAGATATTTCCTTTTCTACCATTGACCTCGAAGCGCTTGAAATCTCCACTTGCAAAATCCACAAAAAGAGAGTTTCAAATCTGCTCTGTCTAAAGAAAGTTCAACTCTGTGAGTTGAATACACACAACCCAAAAGTGTTACTGAGAATTCTTCTGTCTAGCATTCTATGAAGAAATCCCGTTTCCAACGAAGGCCTCAAAGAGGTCCAAATATCCACTTGCAGACTTTACAAACTGAGTGTTTCCAAACTGCTCTATGAAAAGAAAGGTTAAACTCTGTGAGTTGAACGCACACATAAGAAATTAGTTTCTGAGAATCATTCTGTCTAGTTTTTATTGGAAGATATCTCCTTTTCTATGAACGGCCTCAAATCGCTTGAAATCTCCACAAGCAAATTACACAAAAAGAGTCTTTCAAAACTGCTGTGTCTAAAGGAAGGTTCAACACTGTGAGTTGAATACACAAAACACAAAGAAGTTACTGAGAATTCTTCTGTCTAGCATTATATGAAGTAATCCCGTTTCCAACGAAGGCCTCAAACAGGTCCAAATATCCACTTGCAGACCTTACAAACAGAGTGTTTCCAAGTGCTCTGTGAAAAGAAAGGTTAAACTCTGTGAGTTGAACGCACACATAAGAAATTAGTTTCTGAGAATGATTCTGTCTAATTTTTATTTGAAGATATTTCCTTTTCTATGAACGGACTAAAATCGCTTGAAATCTCCACAAGCAAATTACACAAAAAGAGTCTTTCAAAACTGCTGTGTCTAAAGGAAGGTTAAACACTGTGAGTTGAATACACACAACACAAAGAAGTAACTGAGAATTCTTATGTCTAGCATTCTATGAAGAAATCCCGTTTCCAACGAAGGCCTCAAAGAGGTCCAAATATCCACTTGCAGACTTTACAAACAGAGTGTTTCCAAACTGCTCTATGAAGAGTAAGGTTAAACTCCGTGAGGTGAATGCACACATCACAATGTGGTTTCTCAGAATCATTCTGTCTTCTTTTTATACGAAGATATTTCCTTTTCTACCATTGGCCTCATTTCGCATGAAATCTCCACACGCAAATTCCAGAAAAAGAGTGTTTCAAATCGGCTCTGTCTAAAAGATGGTTCAACTCTGTGAGTTGAATAAACAGAACACAAAGAAGTTACTTAGAATTCTTCTGTCTAGCATTATATGAAAAAATCCCGTTTCCTACGAATGCCTCAAAGAGGTCCAAATATCCACTTGCAGACGTTGGAAACAGAGTGTTTCCAAACTGCTCTATGAAAAGAAAGGTTAAACTCTGTGAGCTGAATGCACACATCACAAAGCAGTTTCTCAGAATGATTCTGTCTTGTTTTTTACGAAGATATTTCCTTTTCTACCATTGACCTCGAAGCGCTTGAAATCTCCACTTGCAAAATCCACAGAAAGAGAGTTTCAAATCTGCTCTGTCTAAAGAAAGTTCAACTCTGTGAGTTGAATACACACAACCCAAAAGTGTTACTGAGAATTCTTCTGTCTAGCATTCTATGAAGAAATCCCGTTTCCAACGAAGGCCTCAAAGAGGTCCAAATATCCACTTGCAGACTTTACAAACTGAGTGTTTCCAAACTGCTCTATGAAAAGAAAGGTTAAACTCTGTGAGTTGAACGCACACATAAGAAATTAGTTTCTTAGAAGGATTCTGTCTAGTTTTTATTGGAAGATATTTCCTTTTCTATGAACGGCCTCAAATCGCTTGAAATCTCCACAAGCAAATTACACAAAAAGAGTCTTTCAAAACTGCTGTGTCTAAAGGAAGGTTCAACACTGTGAGTTGAATACACACAACACAAAGAAGTTACTGAGAATTCTTCTGTCTAGCATTATATGAAGAAATCCCGTTTCCAACGAAGGCCTCAAACAGGTCCAAATATCCACTTGCAGACCTTACAAACAGAGTTTTTCCAAACTGCTCTGTGAAAAGAAAGGTTAAACTCTGTGAGTTGAACGCACACATAAGAAATTAGTTTCTGAGAATGATTCTGTCTAGTTTTTATTGGAAGATATTTCCTTTTCTATGAACGGACTAAAATCGCTTGAAATCTCCACAAGCAAATTACACAAAAAGAGTCTTTCAAAACTGCTGTGTCTAAAGGAAGGTTAAACACTGTGAGTTGAATACACACAACACAAAGAAGTAACTGAGAATTCTTATGTCTAGCATTCTATGAAGAAATCCCGTTTCCAACGAAGGCCTCAAAGAGGTCCAAATATCCACTTGCAGACTTTACAAACAGAGTGTTTCCAAACTGCTCTATGAAGAGTAAGGTTAAACTCCGTGAGGTGAATGCACACATCACAATGTGGTTTCTCAGAATCATTCTGTCTTCTTTTTATACGAAGATATTTCCTTTTCTACCATTGGCCTCATTTCGCTTGAAATCTCCACACGCAAATTCCAGAAAAAGAGTGTTTCAAATCGGCTCTGTCTAAAAGATGGTTCAACTCTGTGAGTTGAATAAACAGAACACAAAGAAGTTACTTAGAATTCTTCTGTCTAGCATTATATGAAAAAATCCCGTTTCCTACGAATGCCTCAAAGAGGTCCAAATATCCACTTGCAGACGTTGGAAACAGAGTGTTTCCAAACTGCTCTATGAAAAGAAAGGTTAAACTCTGTGAGCTGAATGCACACATCACAAAGCAGTTTCTCAGAATGATTCTGTCTTGTTTTTGTACGAAGATATTTCCTTTTCTACCATTGACCTCGAAGCGCTTGAAATCTCCACTTGCAAAATCCACAGAAAGAGAGTTTCAAATCTGCTCTGTCTAAAGAAAGTTCAACTCTGTGAGTTGAATACACACAACCCAAAAGTGTTACTGAGAATTCTTCTGTCTAGCATTCTATGAAGAAATCCCGTTTCCAACGAAGGCCTCAAAGAGGTCCAAATATCCACTTGCAGACTTTACAAACTGAGTGTTTCCAAACTGCTCTATGAAAAGAAAGGTTAAACTCTGTGAGTTGAACGCACACATAAGAAATTAGTTTCTGAGAAGGATTCTGTCTAGTTTTTATTGGAAGATATTTCCTTTTCTATGAACGGCCTCAAATCGCTTGAAATCTCCACAAGCAAATTACACAAAAAGAGTCTTTCAAAACTGCTGTGTCTAAAGGAAGGTTCAACACTGTGAGTTGAATACACAAAACACAAAGAAGTTACTGAGAATTCTTCTGTCTAGCATTATATGAAGTAATCCCGTTTCCAACGAAGGCCTCAAACAGGTCCAAATATCCACTTGCAGACCTTACAAACAGAGTGTTTCCAAACTGCTCTCTGAAAAGAAAGGTTAAACTCTGTGAGTTGAACGCACACATAAGAAATTAGTTTCTGAGAATGATTCTGTTTAGTTTTTATTGGAAGATATTTCCTTTTCTATGAACGGCCTCAAATCGCTTGAAATCTCCACAAGCAAATTACACAAAAAGAGTGTCTCAAAACTGCTGTGTCTAAAGCAAGGTTCAACATTGTAAGTTGAATACGCACAACACAAAGAAGTTACTGAGAATTCTTATGTCTAGCATTCTATGAAGAAATCCCGTTTCCAACGAAGGCCTCAAAGAGGTCCAAATATCCACTTGCAGACTTTGCAAACAGAGTGTTTCCAAACTGCTCTATGAAGAGTAAGGTTAAATTCCGTGAGGTGAATGCACACATCACAATGTGTTTTCTCAGAATCATTCTGTCTTCTTTTTATACGAAGATATTTCCTTTTCTACCATTGGCCTCATTTCGCTTGAAATCTACACACGCAAATTCCAGAAAAAGAGTGTTTCAAATCGGCTCTGTCTAAAAGATGGTTCAACTCTGTGAGTTGAATAAACAGAACAGAAAGAAGTTACTGAGAATTCTTCTGTCTAGCATTATATGAAAAAATCCCGTTTCCAATGAAGGCCTCAAAGAGATCCAAATATCCACTTGCAGACGTTAGAAACAGAGTGTTTTCAAACTGCTCTATGAAAAGAAAGGTTAAACTCTGTGAGATGAATGCACACATCACAAAGCAGTTTCTCAGAATGATTCTGTCTTGTTTTTATACGAAGATATTTCCTTTTCTACCATTGACCTCGAAGCGCTTGATATCTCCACTTGCAAAATGCACAAAAAGAGAGTTTCAAATCTGCTCTGTCTAAAGAAAGTTCAACTCTGTGAGTTGAATACACACAACCCAAAAATGTTACTGAGAATTCTTCTGTCTAGCATTCTATGAATAAATCCCGTTTCCAACGAAGGCCTCAAACAGTTCCAAATATCCACTTGCAGACTTTACAAATAGAGTGTTTCCAAACTGCTCTATGAAAAGAAAGGTTAAACTCTGTGAGTTGAACGCACACATAAGAAATTGGTTTCTGAGAATGATTCTGTCTAGTTTTTATTGGAAGATATTTCCTTTTCTATGAACGGCCTCAAATCGCTTGAAATCTCCACAAGCAAATTACACAAAAAGAGTCTTTCAAAACTGCTGTGTCTAAAGGAAGGTTCAACACTGTGAGTTGAATACACACAACACAAAGAAGTTACTGAGAATTCTTCTGTCTAGCATTATATGAAGAAATCCCGTTTCCAACGAAGGCCTCAAACAGGTCCAAATATCCACTTGCAGACCTTACAAACAGAGTTTTTCCAAACTGCTCTGTGAAAAGAAAGGTTAAACTCTGTGAGTCGAACGCACACATAAGAAATTAGTTTCTGAGAATGATTCTGTCTAGTTTTTATTGGAAGATATTTCCTTTTCTATGAACGGACTAAAATCGCTTGAAATCTCCACAAGCAAATTACACAAAAAGAGTCTTTCAAAACTGCTGTGTCTAAAGGAAGGTTAAACACTGTGAGTTGAATACACACAACACAAAGAAGTTACTGAGAATTCTTATGTCTAGCACTCTATGAAGAAATCCCGTTTCCAACGAAGGCCTCAAAGAGGTCGAAATATCCACTTGCAGACATTACAAACAGAGTGTTTCCAAACTGCTCTATGAAGAGTAAGGTTAAACTCCGTGAGGTGAATGCACACATCACAATGTGGTTTCTCAGAATCATTCTGTCTTCTTTTTATACGAAGATATTTCCTTTTCTACCATTGGCCTCATTTCGCTTGAAATCTCCACACGCAAATTCCAGAAAAAGAGTGTTTCAAATCGGCTCTGTCTAAAAGATGGTTCAACTCTGTGAGTTGAATAAACAGAACAGAAAGAAGTTACTGAGAATTCTTCTGTCTAGCATTATATGAAAAAATCCCGTTTCCAAGGAAGGCCTCAAAGAGATCCAAATATCCACTTGCAGACGTTAGAAACAGAGTGTTTTCAAACTGCTCTATGAAAAGAAAGGTTAAAATCTGTGAGCTGAATGCACACACCACAAAGCAGTTTCACAGAATGATTCTGTCTTGTTTTTGTACGAAGATATTTCCTTTTCTACCATTGACCTCGAAGCACTTGAAATCTCCACTTGCAAAATCCACAAAAAGAGAGTTTCAAATCTGCTCTGTCTAAAGAAAGTTCAACTCTGTGAGTTGAATACACACAACCCAAAAGTGTTACTGAGAATTCTTCTGTCTAGCATTCTATGAAGAAATCCCGTTTCCAACGAAGGCCTCAAAGAGGTCCAAATATCCACTTGCAGACTTTACAAACTGAGTGTTTCCAAACTGCTCTATGAAAAGAAAGGTTAAACTCTGTGAGTTGAACGCACACATAAGAAATTAGTTTCTGAGAATGATTCTGTCTAGTTTTTATTGGAAGATATCTCCTTTTCTATGAACGGCCTCAAATCGCTTGAAATCTCCACAAGCAAATTACACAAAAAGAGTCTTTCAAAACTGCTGTGTCTAAAGGAAGGTTCAACACTGTGAGTTGAATACACAAAACACAAAGAAGTTACTGAGAATTCTTCTGTCTAGCATTATATGAAGTAATCCCGTTTCCAACGAAGGCCTCAAACAGGTCCAAATATCCACTTGCAGACCTTACAAACAGAGTGTTTCCAACTGCTCTGTGAAAAGAAAGGTTAAACTCTGTGAGTTGAACGCACACATAAGAAATTAGTTTCTGAGAATGATTCTGTCTAGTTTTTATTGGAAGATATTTCCTTTTCTATGAACAGACTAAAATCGCTTGAAATCTCCACAAGCAAATTACACAAAAAGAGTCTTTCAAAACTGCTGTGTCTAAAGGAAGGTTAAACACTGTGAGTTGAATACACACAACACAAAGAAGTAACTGAGAATTCTTATGTCTAGCATTCTATGAAGAAATCCCGTTTCCAACGAAGGCCTCAAAGAGGTCCAAATATCCACTTGCAGACTTTACAAACAGAGTGTTTCCAAACTGCTCTATGAAGAGTAAGGTTAAACTCCGTGAGGTGAATGCACACATCACAATGTGGTTTCTCAGAATCATTCTGTCTTCTTTTTATACGAAGATATTTCCTTTTCTACCATTGGCCTCATTTCGCTTGAAATCTCCACACGCAAATTCCAGAAAAAGAGTGTTTCAAATCGGCTCTGTCTAAAAGATGGTTCAACTCTGTGAGTTGAATAAACAGAACACAAAGAAGTTACTTAGAATTCTTCTGTCTAGCATTATATGAAAAAATCCCGTTTCCTACGAATGCCTCAAAGAGGTCCAAATATCCACTTGCAGACGTTGGAAACAGAGTGTTTCCAAACTGCTCTATGAAAAGAAAGGTTAAACTCTGTGAGCTGAATGCACACATCACAAAGCAGTTTCTCAGAATGATTCTGTCTTGTTTTTGTACGAAGATATTTCCTTTTCTACCATTGACCTCGAAGCGCTTGAAATCTCCACTTGCAAAATCCACAGAAAGAGAGTTTCAAATCTGCTCTGTCTAAAGAAAGTTCAACTCTGTGAGTTGAATACACACAACCCAAAAGTGTTACTGAGAATTCTTCTGTCTAGCATTCTATGAAGAAATCCCGTTTCCAACGAAGGCCTCAAAGAGGTCCAAATATCCACTTGCAGACTTTACAAACTGAGTGTTTCCAAACTGCTCTATGAAAAGAAAGGTTAAACTCTGTGAGTTGAACGCACACATAAGAAATTAGTTTCTGAGAAGGATTCTGTCTAGTTTTTATTGGAAGATATTTCCTTTTCTATGAACGGCCTCAAATCGCTTGAAATCTCCACAAGCAAATTACACAAAAAGAGTCTTTCAAAACTGCTGTGTCTAAAGGAAGGTTCAACACTGTGAGTTGAATACACACAACACAAAGAAGTTACTGAGAATTCTTCTGTCTAGCATTATATGAAGAAATCCCGTTTCCAACGAAGGCCTCAAACAGGTCCAAATATCCACTTGCAGACCTTACAAACAGAGTTTTTCCAAACTGCTCTGTGAAAAGAAAGGTTAAACTCTGTGAGTTGAACGCAAACATAAGAAATTAGTTTCTGAGAATGATTCTGTCTAGTTTTTATTGGAAGATATTTCCTTTTCTATGAATGGACTAAAATCGCTTGAAATCTCCACAAGCAAATTACACAAAAAGAGTCTTTCAAAACTGCTGTGTCTAAAGGAAGGTTAAACACTGTGAGTTGAATACACACAACACAAAGAAGTTACTGAGAATTCTTATGTCTAGCATTCTATGAAGAAATCCCGTTTCCAACGAAGGCCTCAAAGAGGTCCAAATATCCACTTGCAGACTTTACAAACAGAGTGTTTCCAAACTGCTCTATGAAGAGTAAGGTTAAACTCCGTGAGGTGAATGCACACATCACAATGTGGTTTCTCAGAATCATTCTGTCTTCTTTTTATACGAAGATATTTCCTTTTCTACCATTGGCCTCATTTCGCTTGAAATCTCCACACGCAAATTCCAGAAAAAGAGTGTTTCAAATCGGCTCTGTCTAAAAGATGGTTCAACTCTGTGAGTTGAATAAACAGAACAGAAAGAAGTTACTGAGAATTCTTCTGTCTAGCATTATATGAAAAAATCCCGTTTCCAAGGAAGGCCTCAAAGAGATCCAAATATCCACTTGCAGACGTTAGAAACAGAGTGTTTTCAAACTGCTCTATGAAAAGAAAGGTTAAAATCTGTGAGCTGAATGCACACACCACAAAGCAGTTTCACAGAATGATTCTGTCTTGTTTTTGTACGAAGATATTTCCTTTTCTACCATTGACCTCGAAGCGCTTGAAATCTCCACTTGCAAAATCCACAAAAAGAGAGTTTCAAATCTGCTCTGTCTAAAGAAAGTTCAACTCTGTGAGTTGAATACACACAACCCAAAAGTGTTACTGAGAATTCTTCTGTCTAGCATTCTATGAAGAAATCCCGTTTCCAACGAAGGCCTCAAAGAGGTCCAAATATCCACTTGCAGACTTTACAAACTGAGTGTTTCCAAACTGCTCTATGAAAAGAAAGGTTAAACTCTGTGAGTTGAACGCACACATAAGAAATTAGTTTCTGAGAATGATTCTGTCTAGTTTTTATTGGAAGATATCTCCTTTTCTATGAACGGCCTCAAATCGCTTGAAATCTCCACAAGCAAATTACACAAAAAGAGTCTTTCAAAACTGCTGTGTCTAAAGGAAGGTTCAACACTGTGAGTTGAATACACAAAACACAAAGAAGTTACTGAGAATTCTTCTGTCTAGCATTATATGAAGTAATCCCGTTTCCAACGAAGGCCTCAAACAGGTCCAAATATCCACTTGCAGACCTTACAAACAGAGTGTTTCCAAACTGCTCTGTGAAAAGAAAGGTTAAACTCTGTGAGTTGAACGCACACATAAGAAATTAGTTTCTGAGAATGATTCTGTTTAGTTTTTATTGGAAGATATTTCCTTTTCTGTGAACGGCCTCAAATCGCTTGAAATCTCCACAAGCAAATTACACAAAAAGAGTGTCTCAAAACTGCTGTGTCTAAAGCAAGGTTCAACATTGTAAGTTGAATACGCACAACACAAAGAAGTTACTGAGAATTCTTATGTCTAGCATTCTATGAAGAAATCCCGTTTCCAACGAAGGCCTCAAAGAGGTCCAAATATCCACTTGCAGACTTTGCAAACAGAGTGTTTCCAAACTGCTCTATGAAGAGTAAGGTTAAATTCCGTGAGGTGAATGCACACATCACAATGTGTTTTCTCAGAATCATTCTGTCTTCTTTTTATACGAAGATATTTCCTTTTCTACCATTGGCCTCATTTCGCTTGAAATCTACACACGCAAATTCCAGAAAAAGAGTGTTTCAAATCGGCTCTGTCTAAAAGATGGTTCAACTCTGTGAGTTGAATAAACAGAACAGAAAGAAGTTACTGAGAATTCTTCTGTCTAGCATTATATGAAAAAATCCCGTTTCCAATGAAGGCCTCAAAGAGATCCAAATATCCACTTGCAGACGTTAGAAACAGAGTGTTTTCAAACTGCTCTATGAAAAGAAAGGTTAAACTCTGTGAGATGAATGCACACATCACAAAGCAGTTTCTCAGAATGATTCTGTCTTGTTTTTATACGAAGATATTTCCTTTTCTACCATTGACCTCGAAGCGCTTGATATCTCCACTTGCAAAATGCACAAAAAGAGAGTTTCAAATCTGCCCTGTCTAAAGAAAGTTCAACTCTGTGAGTTGAATACACACAACCCAAAAATGTTACTGAGAATTCTTCTGTCTAGCATTCTATGAATAAATCCCGTTTCCAACGAAGGCCTCAAACAGTTCCAAATATCCACTTGCAGACTTTACAAATAGAGTGTTTCCAAACTGCTCTATGAAAAGAAAGGTTAAACTCTGTGAGTTGAACGCACACATAAGAAATTGGTTTCTGAGAATGATTCTGTCTAGTTTTTATTGGAAGATATTTCCTTTTCTATGAACGGCCTCAAATCGCTTGAAATCTCCACAAGCAAATTACACAAAAAGAGTCTTTCAAAACTGCTGTGTCTAAAGGAAGGTTCAACACTGTGAGTTGAATACACACAACACAAAGAAGTTACTGAGAATTCTTCTGTCTAGCATTATATGAAGAAATCCCGTTTCCAACGAAGGCCTCAAACAGGTCCAAATATCCACTTGCAGACTTTACAAATAGTGTGTTTCCAAAC
Organism: Pan troglodytes; assembly: GCF_028858775.2. NCBI lineage: Eukaryota > Metazoa > Chordata > Mammalia > Primates > Hominidae > Pan > Pan troglodytes. Next base: position 80,975,354 of record NC_072401.2, read on the forward strand.
AGCTCTATGAAAAGAAAGGTTGAACACTGTGAGTTGAATGCACACATAAGAAATTAGTTTCTGAGAATGATTCTGTCTAGTTTTTATTGGAAGATATTTCCTTTTCTATGAACGGCCTCAAATCGCTTGAAATCTCCACAAGCAAATTACACAAAAAGTGTCTTTCGAAACTGCTGTGTCTAAAGGAAGGTTAAACACTGTGAGTTGAATACACACAACACAAAGAAGTTACTGAGAATTCTTCTGTCTAGCATTATATGAAGAAATCCCGTTTCCAACGAAGGCCTCAAACAGGTCCAAATATCCACTTGCAGACCTTACAAACAGAGTTTTTCCAAACTGCTCTGTGAAAAGAAAGGTTAAACTCTGTGAGTCGAACGCACACATAAGAAATTAGTTTCTGAGAATGATTCTGTCTAGTTTTTATTGGAAGATATTTCCTTTTCTATGAACGGACTAAAATCGCTTGAAATCTCCACAAGCAAATTACACAAAAAGAGTCTTTCAAAACTGCTGTGTCTAAAGGAAGGTTAAACACTGTGAGTTGAATACACACAACACAAAGAAGTTACTGAGAATTCTTATGTCTAGCACTCTATGAAGAAATCCCGTTTCCAACGAAGGCCTCAAAGAGGTCGAAATATCCACTTGCAGACATTACAAACAGAGTGTTTCCAAACTGCTCTATGAAGAGTAAGGTTAAACTCCGTGAGGTGAATGCACACATCACAATGTGGTTTCTCAGAATCATTCTGTCTTCTTTTTATACGAAGATATTTCCTTTTCTACCATTGGCCTCATTTCGCTTGAAATCTCCACACGCAAATTCCAGAAAAAGAGTGTTTCAAATCGGCTCTGTCTAAAAGATGGTTCAACTCTGTGAGTTGAATAAACAGAACAGAAAGAAGTTACTGAGAATTCTTCTGTCTAGCATTATATGAAAAAATCCCGTTTCCAAGGAAGGCCTCAAAGAGATCCAAATATCCACTTGCAGACGTTAGAAACAGAGTGTTTTCAAACTGCTCTATGAAAAGAAAGGTTAAAATCTGTGAGCTGAATGCACACACCACAAAGCAGTTTCACAGAATGATTCTGTCTTGTTTTTGTACGAAGATATTTCCTTTTCTACCATTGACCTCGAAGCACTTGAAATCTCCACTTGCAAAATCCACAAAAAGAGAGTTTCAAATCTGCTCTGTCTAAAGAAAGTTCAACTCTGTGAGTTGAATACACACAACCCAAAAGTGTTACTGAGAATTCTTCTGTCTAGCATTCTATGAAGAAATCCCGTTTCCAACGAAGGCCTCAAAGAGGTCCAAATATCCACTTGCAGACTTTACAAACTGAGTGTTTCCAAACTGCTCTATGAAAAGAAAGGTTAAACTCTGTGAGTTGAACGCACACATAAGAAATTAGTTTCTGAGAATGATTCTGTCTAGTTTTTATTGGAAGATATCTCCTTTTCTATGAACGGCCTCAAATCGCTTGAAATCTCCACAAGCAAATTACACAAAAAGAGTCTTTCAAAACTGCTGTGTCTAAAGGAAGGTTCAACACTGTGAGTTGAATACACAAAACACAAAGAAGTTACTGAGAATTCTTCTGTCTAGCATTATATGAAGTAATCCCGTTTCCAACGAAGGCCTCAAACAGGTCCAAATATCCACTTGCAGACCTTACAAACAGAGTGTTTCCAACTGCTCTGTGAAAAGAAAGGTTAAACTCTGTGAGTTGAACGCACACATAAGAAATTAGTTTCTGAGAATGATTCTGTCTAGTTTTTATTGGAAGATGTTTCCTTTTCTATGAACAGACTAAAATCGCTTGAAATCTCCACAAGCAAATTACACAAAAAGAGTCTTTCAAAACTGCTGTGTCTAAAGGAAGGTTAAACACTGTGAGTTGAATACACACAACACAAAGAAGTAACTGAGAATTCTTATGTCTAGCATTCTATGAAGAAATCCCGTTTCCAACGAAGGCCTCAAAGAGGTCCAAATATCCACTTGCAGACTTTACAAACAGAGTGTTTCCAAACTGCTCTATGAAGAGTAAGGTTAAACTCCGTGAGGTGAATGCACACATCACAATGTGGTTTCTCAGAATCATTCTGTCTTCTTTTTATACGAAGATATTTCCTTTTCTACCATTGGCCTCATTTCGCTTGAAATCTCCACACGCAAATTCCAGAAAAAGAGTGTTTCAAATCGGCTCTGTCTAAAAGATGGTTCAACTCTGTGAGTTGAATAAACAGAACACAAAGAAGTTACTTAGAATTCTTCTGTCTAGCATTATATGAAAAAATCCCGTTTCCTACGAATGCCTCAAAGAGGTCCAAATATCCACTTGCAGACGTTGGAAACAGAGTGTTTCCAAACTGCTCTATGAAAAGAAAGGTTAAACTCTGTGAGCTGAATGCACACATCACAAAGCAGTTTCTCAGAATGATTCTGTCTTGTTTTTGTACGAAGATATTTCCTTTTCTACCATTGACCTCGAAGCGCTTGAAATCTCCACTTGCAAAATCCACAGAAAGAGAGTTTCAAATCTGCTCTGTCTAAAGAAAGTTCAACTCTGTGAGTTGAATACACACAACCCAAAAGTGTTACTGAGAATTCTTCTGTCTAGCATTCTATGAAGAAATCCCGTTTCCAACGAAGGCCTCAAAGAGGTCCAAATATCCACTTGCAGACTTTACAAACTGAGTGTTTCCAAACTGCTCTATGAAAAGAAAGGTTAAACTCTGTGAGTTGAACGCACACATAAGAAATTAGTTTCTGAGAAGGATTCTGTCTAGTTTTTATTGGAAGATATTTCCTTTTCTATGAACGGCCTCAAATCGCTTGAAATCTCCACAAGCAAATTACACAAAAAGAGTCTTTCAAAACTGCTGTGTCTAAAGGAAGGTTCAACACTGTGAGTTGAATACACACAACACAAAGAAGTTACTGAGAATTCTTCTGTCTAGCATTATATGAAGAAATCCCGTTTCCAACGAAGGCCTCAAACAGGTCCAAATATCCACTTGCAGACCTTACAAACAGAGTTTTTCCAAACTGCTCTGTGAAAAGAAAGGTTAAACTCTGTGAGTTGAACGCAAACATAAGAAATTAGTTTCTGAGAATGATTCTGTCTAGTTTTTATTGGAAGATATTTCCTTTTCTATGAATGGACTAAAATCGCTTGAAATCTCCACAAGCAAATTACACAAAAAGAGTCTTTCAAAACTGCTGTGTCTAAAGGAAGGTTAAACACTGTGAGTTGAATACACACAACACAAAGAAGTTACTGAGAATTCTTATGTCTAGCATTCTATGAAGAAATCCCGTTTCCAACGAAGGCCTCAAAGAGGTCCAAATATCCACTTGCAGACTTTACAAACAGAGTGTTTCCAAACTGCTCTATGAAGAGTAAGGTTAAACTCCGTGAGGTGAATGCACACATCACAATGTGGTTTCTCAGAATCATTCTGTCTTCTTTTTATACGAAGATATTTCCTTTTCTACCATTGGCCTCATTTCGCTTGAAATCTCCACACGCAAATTCCAGAAAAAGAGTGTTTCAAATCGGCTCTGTCTAAAAGATGGTTCAACTCTGTGAGTTGAATAAACAGAACAGAAAGAAGTTACTGAGAATTCTTCTGTCTAGCATTATATGAAAAAATCCCGTTTCCAAGGAAGGCCTCAAAGAGATCCAAATATCCACTTGCAGACGTTAGAAACAGAGTGTTTTCAAACTGCTCTATGAAAAGAAAGGTTAAAATCTGTGAGCTGAATGCACACACCACAAAGCAGTTTCACAGAATGATTCTGTCTTGTTTTTGTACGAAGATATTTCCTTTTCTACCATTGACCTCGAAGCGCTTGAAATCTCCACTTGCAAAATCCACAAAAAGAGAGTTTCAAATCTGCTCTGTCTAAAGAAAGTTCAACTCTGTGAGTTGAATACACACAACCCAAAAGTGTTACTGAGAATTCTTCTGTCTAGCATTCTATGAAGAAATCCCGTTTCCAACGAAGGCCTCAAAGAGGTCCAAATATCCACTTGCAGACTTTACAAACTGAGTGTTTCCAAACTGCTCTATGAAAAGAAAGGTTAAACTCTGTGAGTTGAACGCACACATAAGAAATTAGTTTCTGAGAATCATTCTGTCTAGTTTTTATTGGAAGATATCTCCTTTTCTATGAACGGCCTCAAATCGCTTGAAATCTCCACAAGCAAATTACACAAAAAGAGTCTTTCAAAACTGCTGTGTCTAAAGGAAGGTTCAACACTGTGAGTTGAATACACAAAACACAAAGAAGTTACTGAGAATTCTTCTGTCTAGCATTATATGAAGTAATCCCGTTTCCAACGAAGGCCTCAAACAGGTCCAAATATCCACTTGCAGACCTTACAAACAGAGTGTTTCCAAGTGCTCTGTGAAAAGAAAGGTTAAACTCTGTGAGTTGAACGCACACATAAGAAATTAGTTTCTGAGAATGATTCTGTCTAATTTTTATTTGAAGATATTTCCTTTTCTATGAACGGACTAAAATCGCTTGAAATCTCCACAAGCAAATTACACAAAAAGAGTCTTTCAAAACTGCTGTGTCTAAAGGAAGGTTAAACACTGTGAGTTGAATACACACAACACAAAGAAGTTACTGAGAATTCTTATGTCTAGCATTCTATGAAGAAATCCCGTTTCCAACGAAGGCCTCAAAGAGGTCCAAATATCCACTTGCAGACTTTACAAACAGAGTGTTTCCAAACTGCTCTATGAAGAGTAAGGTTAAACTCCGTGAGGTGAATGCACACATCACAATGTGGTTTCTCAGAATCATTCTGTCTTCTTTTTATACGAAGATATTTCCTTTTCTACCATTGGCCTCATTTCGCATGAAATCTCCACACGCAAATTCCAGAAAAAGAGTGTTTCAAATCGGCTCTGTCTAAAAGATGGTTCAACTCTGTGAGTTGAATAAACAGAACACAAAGAAGTTACTTAGAATTCTTCTGTCTAGCATTATATGAAAAAATCCCGTTTCCTACAAATGCTTCAAAGAGGTCCAAATATCCACTTGCAGACGTTGGAAACAGAGTGTTTCCAAACTGCTCTATGAAAAGAAAGGTTAAACTCTGTGAGCTGAATGCACACATCACAAAGCAGTTTCTCAGAATGATTCTGTCTTGTTTTTTACGAAGATATTTCCTTTTCTACCATTGACCTCGAAGCGCTTGAAATCTCCACTTGCAAAATCCACAGAAAGAGAGTTTCAAATCTGCTCTGTCTAAAGAAAGTTCAACTCTGTGAGTTGAATACACACAACCCAAAAGTGTTACTGAGAATTCTTCTGTCTAGCATTCTATGAAGAAATCCCGTTTCCAACGAAGGCCTCAAAGAGGTCCAAATATCCACTTGCAGACTTTACAAACTGAGTGTTTCCAAACTGCTCTATGAAAAGAAAGGTTAAACTCTGTGAGTTGAACGCACACATAAGAAATTAGTTTCTGAGAAGGATTCTGTCTAGTTTTTATTGGAAGATATTTCCTTTTCTATGAACGGCCTCAAATCGCTTGAAATCTCCACAAGCAAATTACACAAAAAGAGTCTTTCAAAACTGCTGTGTCTAAAGGAAGGTTCAACACTGTGAGTTGAATACACACAACACAAAGAAGTTACTGAGAATTCTTCTGTCTAGCATTATATGAAGAAATCCCGTTTCCAACGAAGGCCTCAAACAGGTCCAAATATCCACTTGCAGACCTTACAAACAGAGTTTTTCCAAACTGCTCTGTGAAAAGAAAGGTTAAACTCTGTGAGTTGAACGCACACATAAGAAATTAGTTTCTGAGAATGATTCTGTCTAGTTTTTATTGGAAGATATTTCCTTTTCTATGAACGGACTAAAATCGCTTGAAATCTCCACAAGCAAATTACACAAAAAGAGTCTTTCAAAACTGCTGTGTCTAAAGGAAGGTTAAACACTGTGAGTTGAATACACACAACACAAAGAAGTAACTGAGAATTCTTATGTCTAGCATTCTATGAAGAAATCCCGTTTCCAACGAAGGCCTCAAAGAGGTCCAAATATCCACTTGCAGACTTTACAAACAGAGTGTTTCCAAACTGCTCTATGAAGAGTAAGGTTAAACTCCGTGAGGTGAATGCACACATCACAATGTGGTTTCTCAGAATCATTCTGTCTTCTTTTTATACGAAGATATTTCCTTTTCTACCATTGGCCTCATTTCGCTTGAAATCTCCACACGCAAATTCCAGAAAAAGAGTGTTTCAAATCGGCTCTGTCTAAAAGATGGTTCAACTCTGTGAGTTGAATAAACAGAACAGAAAGAAGTTACTGAGAATTCTTCTGTCTAGCATTATATGAAAAAATCCCGTTTCCAAGGAAGGCCTCAAAGAGATCCAAATATCCACTTGCAGACGTTAGAAACAGAGTGTTTTCAAACTGCTCTATGAAAAGAAAGGTTAAAATCTGTGAGCTGAATGCACACACCACAAAGCAGTTTCACAGAATGATTCTGTCTTGTTTTTGTACGAAGATATTTCCTTTTCTACCATTGACCTCGAAGCGCTTGAAATCTCCACTTGCAAAATCCACAAAAAGAGAGTTTCAAATCTGCTCTGTCTAAAGAAAGTTCAACTCTGTGAGTTGAATACACACAACCCAAAAGTGTTACTGAGAATTCTTCTGTCTAGCATTCTATGAAGAAATCCCGTTTCCAACGAAGGCCTCAAAGAGGTCCAAATATCCACTTGCAGACTTTACAAACTGAGTGTTTCCAAACTGCTCTATGAAAAGAAAGGTTAAACTCTGTGAGTTGAACGCACACATAAGAAATTAGTTTCTGAGAATCATTCTGTCTAGTTTTTATTGGAAGATATCTCCTTTTCTATGAACGGCCTCAAATCGCTTGAAATCTCCACAAGCAAATTACACAAAAAGAGTCTTTCAAAACTGCTGTGTCTAAAGGAAGGTTCAACACTGTGAGTTGAATACACAAAACACAAAGAAGTTACTGAGAATTCTTCTGTCTAGCATTATATGAAGTAATCCCGTTTCCAACGAAGGCCTCAAACAGGTCCAAATATCCACTTGCAGACCTTACAAACAGAGTGTTTCCAAGTGCTCTGTGAAAAGAAAGGTTAAACTCTGTGAGTTGAACGCACACATAAGAAATTAGTTTCTGAGAATGATTCTGTCTAATTTTTATTTGAAGATATTTCCTTTTCTATGAACGGACTAAAATCGCTTGAAATCTCCACAAGCAAATTACACAAAAAGAGTCTTTCAAAACTGCTGTGTCTAAAGGAAGGTTAAACACTGTGAGTTGAATACACACAACACAAAGAAGTTACTGAGAATTCTTATGTCTAGCATTCTATGAAGAAATCCCGTTTCCAACGAAGGCCTCAAAGAGGTCCAAATATCCACTTGCAGACTTTACAAACAGAGTGTTTCCAAACTGCTCTATGAAGAGTAAGGTTAAACTCCGTGAGGTGAATGCACACATCACAATGTGGTTTCTCAGAATCATTCTGTCTTCTTTTTATACGAAGATATTTCCTTTTCTACCATTGGCCTCATTTCGCATGAAATCTCCACACGCAAATTCCAGAAAAAGAGTGTTTCAAATCGGCTCTGTCTAAAAGATGGTTCAACTCTGTGAGTTGAATAAACAGAACACAAAGAAGTTACTTAAAATTCTTCTGTCTAGCATTATATGAAAAAATCCCGTTTCCTACAAATGCTTCAAAGAGGTCCAAATATCCACTTGCAGACGTTGGAAACAGAGTGTTTCCAAACTGCTCTATGAAAAGAAAGGTTAAACTCTGTGAGCTGAATGCACACATCACAAAGCAGTTTCTCAGAATGATTCTGTCTTGTTTTTTACGAAGATATTTCCTTTTCTACCATTGACCTCGAAGCGCTTGAAATCTCCACTTGCAAAATCCACAGAAAGAGAGTTTCAAATCTGCTCTGTCTAAAGAAAGTTCAACTCTGTGAGTTGAATACACACAACCCAAAAGTGTTACTGAGAATTCTTCTGTCTAGCATTCTATGAAGAAATCCCGTTTCCAACGAAGGCCTCAAAGAGGTCCAAATATCCACTTGCAGACTTTACAAACTGAGTGTTTCCAAACTGCTCTATGAAAAGAAAGGTTAAACTCTGTGAGTTGAACGCACACATAAGAAATTAGTTTCTGAGAAGGATTCTGTCTAGTTTTTATTGGAAGATATTTCCTTTTCTATGAACGGCCTCAAATCGCTTGAAATCTCCACAAGCAAATTACACAAAAAGAGTCTTTCAAAACTGCTGTGTCTAAAGGAAGGTTCAACACTGTGAGTTGAATACACACAACACAAAGAAGTTACTGAGAATTCTTCTGTCTAGCATTATATGAAGAAATCCCGTTTCCAACGAAGGCCTCAAACAGGTCCAAATATCCACTTGCAGACCTTACAAACAGAGTTTTTCCAAACTGCTCTGTGAAAAGAAAGGTTAAACTCTGTGAGTTGAACGCACACATAAGAAATTAGTTTCTGAGAATGATTCTGTCTAGTTTTTATTGGAAGATATTTCCTTTTCTATGAACGGACTAAAATCGCTTGAAATCTCCACAAGCAAATTACACAAAAAGAGTCTTTCAAAACTGCTGTGTCTAAAGGAAGGTTAAACACTGTGAGTTGAATACACACAACACAAAGAAGTAACTGAGAATTCTTATGTCTAGCATTCTATGAAGAAATCCCGTTTCCAACGAAGGCCTCAAAGAGGTCCAAATATCCACTTGCAGACTTTACAAACAGAGTGTTTCCAAACTGCTCTATGAAGAGTAAGGTTAAACTCCGTGAGGTGAATGCACACATCACAATGTGGTTTCTCAGAATCATTCTGTCTTCTTTTTATACGAAGATATTTCCTTTTCTACCATTGGCCTCATTTCGCTTGAAATCTCCACACGCAAATTCCAGAAAAAGAGTGTTTCAAATCGGCTCTGTCTAAAAGATGGTTCAACTCTGTGAGTTGAATAAACAGAACACAAAGAAGTTACTTAGAATTCTTCTGTCTAGCATTATATGAAAAAATCCCGTTTCCTACGAATGCCTCAAAGAGGTCCAAATATCCACTTGCAGACGTTGGAAACAGAGTGTTTCCAAACTGCTCTATGAAAAGAAAGGTTAAACTCTGTGAGCTGAATGCACACATCACAAAGCAGTTTCTCAGAATGATTCTGTCTTGTTTTTGTACGAAGATATTTCCTTTTCTACCATTGACCTCGAAGCGCTTGAAATCTCCACTTGCAAAATCCACAGAAAGAGAGTTTCAAATCTGCTCTGTCTAAAGAAAGTTCAACTCTGTGAGTTGAATACACACAACCCAAAAGTGTTACTGAGAATTCTTCTGTCTAGCATTCTATGAAGAAATCCCGTTTCCAACGAAGGCCTCAAAGAGGTCCAAATATCCACTTGCAGACTTTACAAACTGAGTGTTTCCAAACTGCTCTATGAAAAGAAAGGTTAAACTCTGTGAGTTGAACGCACACATAAGAAATTAGTTTCTGAGAATCATTCTGTCTAGTTTTTATTGGAAGATATCTCCTTTTCTATGAACGGCCTCAAATCGCTTGAAATCTCCACAAGCAAATTACACAAAAAGAGTCTTTCAAAACTGCTGTGTCTAAAGGAAGGTTCAACACTGTGAGTTGAATACACAAAACACAAAGAAGTTACTGAGAATTCTTCTGTCTAGCATTATATGAAGTAATCCCGTTTCCAACGAAGGCCTCAAACAGGTCCAAATATCCACTTGCAGACCTTACAAACAGAGAGTTTCCAAACTGCTCTCTGAAAAGAAAGGTTAAACTCTGTGAGTTGAACGCACACATAAGAAATTAGTTTCTGAGAATGATTCTGTTTAGTTTTTATTGGAAGATATTTCCTTTTCTATGAACGGCCTCAAATCGCTTGAAATCTCCACAAGCAAATTACACAAAAAGAGTGTCTCAAAACTGCTGTGTCTAAAGCAAGGTTCAACATTGTAAGTTGAATACGCACAACACAAAGAAGTTACTGAGAATTCTTATGTCTAGCATTCTATGAAGAAATCCCGTTTCCAACGAAGGCCTCAAAGAGGTCCAAATATCCACTTGCAGACTTTGCAAACAGAGTGTTTCCAAACTGCTCTATGAAGAGTAAGGTTAAATTCCGTGAGGTGAATGCACACATCACAATGTGTTTTCTCAGAATCATTCTGTCTTCTTTTTATACGAAGATATTTCCTTTTCTACCATTGGCCTCATTTCGCTTGAAATCTACACACGCAAATTCCAGAAAAAGAGTGTTTCAAATCGGCTCTGTCTAAAAGATGGTTCAACTCTGTGAGTTGAATAAACAGAACAGAAAGAAGTTACTGAGAATTCTTCTGTCTAGCATTATATGAAAAAATCCCGTTTCCAATGAAGGCCTCAAAGAGATCCAAATATCCACTTGCAGACGTTAGAAACAGAGTGTTTTCAAACTGCTCTATGAAAAGAAAGGTTAAACTCTGTGAGATGAATGCACACATCACAAAGCAGTTTCTCAGAATGATTCTGTCTTGTTTTTATACGAAGATATTTCCTTTTCTACCATTGACCTCGAAGCGCTTGATATCTCCACTTGCAAAATGCACAAAAAGAGAGTTTCAAATCTGCTCTGTCTAAAGAAAGTTCAACTCTGTGAGTTGAATACACACAACCCAAAAATGTTACTGAGAATTCTTCTGTCTAGCATTCTATGAATAAATCCCGTTTCCAACGAAGGCCTCAAACAGTTCCAAATATCCACTTGCAGACTTTACAAATAGAGTGTTTCCAAACTGCTCTATGAAAAGAAAGGTTAAACTCTGTGAGTTGAACGCACACATAAGAAATTGGTTTCTGAGAATGATTCTGTCTAGTTTTTATTGGAAGATATTTCCTTTTCTATGAACGGCCTCAAATCGCTTGAAATCTCCACAAGCAAATTACACAAAAAGAGTCTTTCAAAACTGCTGTGTCTAAAGGAAGGTTCAACACTGTGAGTTGAATACACACAACACAAAGAAGTTACTGAGAATTCTTCTGTCTAGCATTATATGAAGAAATCCCGTTTCCAACGAAGGCCTCAAACAGGTCCAAATATCCACTTGCAGACTTTACAAATAGTGTGTTTCCAAACAGCTCTATGAAAAGAAAGGTTGAACACTGTGAGTTGAATGCACACATAAGAAATTAGTTTCTGAGAATGATTCTGTCTAGTTTTTATTGGAAGATATTTCCTTTTCTATGAACGGCCTCAAATCGCTTGAAATCTCCACAAGCAAATTACACAAAAAGTGTCTTTCGAAACTGCTGTGTCTAAAGGAAGGTTCAACACTGTGAGTTGAATAACACACAACACAAAGAAGTTACTGAGAATTCTTCTGTCTAGCATTATATGAAGAAATCCCGTTTCCAACGAAGGCCTCAAACAGGTCCAAATATCCACTTGCAGACCTTACAAACAGAGTTTTTCCAAACTGCTCTGTGAAAAGAAAGGTTAAACTCTGTGAGTCGAACGCACACATAAGAAATTAGTTTCTGAGAATGATTCTGTCTAGTTTTTATTGGAAGATATTTCCTTTTCTATGAACAGACTAAAATCGCTTGAAATCTCCACAAGCAAATTACACAAAAAGAGTCTTTCAAAACTGCTGTGTCTAAAGGAAGGTTAAACACTGTGAGTTGAATACACACAACACAAAGAAGTAACTGAGAATTCTTATGTCTAGCATTCTATGAAGAAATCCCGTTTCCAACGAAGGCCTCAAAGAGGTCCAAATATCCACTTGCAGACTTTACAAACAGAGTGTTTCCAAACTGCTCTATGAAGAGTAAGGTTAAACTCCGTGAGGTGAATGCACACATCACAATGTGGTTTCTCAGAATCATTCTGTCTTCTTTTTATACGAAGATATTTCCTTTTCTACCATTGGCCTCATTTCGCTTGAAATCTCCACACGCAAATTCCAGAAAAAGAGTGTTTCAAATCGGCTCTGTCTAAAAGATGGTTCAACTCTGTGAGTTGAATAAACAGAACACAAAGAAGTTACTTAGAATTCTTCTGTCTAGCATTATATGAAAAAATCCCGTTTCCTACGAATGCCTCAAAGAGGTCCAAATATCCACTTGCAGACGTTGGAAACAGAGTGTTTCCAAACTGCTCTATGAAAAGAAAGGTTAAACTCTGTGAGCTGAATGCACACATCACAAAGCAGTTTCTCAGAATGATTCTGTCTTGTTTTTGTAAGAAGATATTTCCTTTTCTACCATTGACCTCGAAGCGCTTGAAATCTCCACTTGCAAAATCCACAGAAAGAGAGTTTCAAATCTGCTCTGTCTAAAGAAAGTTCAACTCTGTGAGTTGAATACACACAACCCAAAAGTGTTACTGAGAATTCTTCTGTCTAGCATTCTATGAAGAAATCCCGTTTCCAACGAAGGCCTCAAAGAGGTCCAAATATCCACTTGCAGACTTTACAAACTGAGTGTTTCCAAACTGCTCTATGAAAAGAAAGGTTAAACTCTGTGAGTTGAACGCACACATAAGAAATTAGTTTCTGAGAAGGATTCTGTCTAGTTTTTATTGGAAGATATTTCCTTTTCTATGAACGGCCTCAAATCGCTTGAAATCTCCACAAGCAAATTACACAAAAAGAGTCTTTCAAAACTGCTGTGTCTAAAGGAAGGTTCAACACTGTGAGTTGAATACACACAACACAAAGAAGTTACTGAGAATTCTTCTGTCTAGCATTATATGAAGAAATCCCGTTTCCAACGAAGGCCTCAAACAGGTCCAAATATCCACTTGCAGACCTTACAAACAGAGTTTTTCCAAACTGCTCTGTGAAAAGAAAGGTTAAACTCTGTGAGTTGAACGCAAACATAAGAAATTAGTTTCTGAGAATGATTCTGTCTAGTTTTTATTGGAAGATATTTCCTTTTCTATGAATGGACTAAAATCGCTTGAAATCTCCACAAGCAAATTACACAAAAAGAGTCTTTCAAAACTGCTGTGTCTAAAGGAAGGTTAAACACTGTGAGTTGAATACACACAACACAAAGAAGTTACTGAGAATTCTTATGTCTAGCATTCTATGAAGAAATCCCGTTTCCAACGAAGGCCTCAAAGAGGTCCAAATATCCACTTGCAGACTTTACAAACAGAGTGTTTCCAAACTGCTCTATGAAGAGTAAGGTTAAACTCCGTGAGGTGAATGCACACATCACAATGTGGTTTCTCAGAATCATTCTGTCTTCTTTTTATACGAAGATATTTCCTTTTCTACCATTGGCCTCATTTCGCTTGAAATCTCCACACGCAAATTCCAGAAAAAGAGTGTTTCAAATCGGCTCTGTCTAAAAGATGGTTCAACTCTGTGAGTTGAATAAACAGAACAGAAAGAAGTTACTGAGAATTCTTCTGTCTAGCATTATATGAAAAAATCCCGTTTCCAAGGAAGGCCTCAAAGAGATCCAAATATCCACTTGCAGACGTTAGAAACAGAGTGTTTTCAAACTGCTCTATGAAAAGAAAGGTTAAAATCTGTGAGCTGAATGCACACACCACAAAGCAGTTTCACAGAATGATTCTGTCTTGTTTTTGTACGAAGATATTTCCTTTTCTACCATTGACCTCGAAGCGCTTGAAATCTCCACTTGCAAAATCCACAGAAAGAGAGTTTCAAATCTGCTCTGTCTAAAGAAAGTTCAACTCTGTGAGTTGAATACACACAACCCAAAAGTGTTACTGAGAATTCTTCTGTCTAGCATTCTATGAAGAAATCCCGTTTCCAACGAAGGCCTCAAAGAGGTCCAAATATCCACTTGCAGACTTTACAAACTGAGTGTTTCCAAACTGCTCTATGAAAAGAAAGGTTAAACTCTGTGAGTTGAACGCACACATAAGAAATTAGTTTCTGAGAAGGATTCTGTCTAGTTTTTATTGGAAGATATTTCCTTTTCTATGAACGGCCTCAAATCGCTTGAAATCTCCACAAGCAAATTACACAAAAAGAGTCTTTCAAAACTGCTGTGTCTAAAGGAAGGTTCAACACTGTGAGTTGAATACACAGAACACAAAGAAGTTACTGAGAATTCTTCTGTCTAGCATTATATGAAGAAATCCCGTTTCCAACGAAGGCCTCAAACAGGTCCAAATATCCACTTGCAGACCTTACAAACAGAGTTTTTCCAAACTGCTCTGTGAAAAGAAAGGTTAAACTCTGTGAGTTGAACGCACACATAAGAAATTAGTTTCTGAGAATGATTCTGTCTAGTTTTTATTGGAAGATATTTCCTTTTCTATGAACGGACTAAAATCGCTTGAAATCTCCACAAGCAAATTACACAAAAAGAGTCTTTCAAAACTGCTGTGTCTAAAGGAAGGTTAAACACTGTGAGTTGAATACACACAACACAAAGAAGTTACTGAGAATTCTTATGTCTAGCATTCTATGAAGAAATCCCGTTTCCAACGAAGGCCTCAAAGAGGTCCAAATATCCACTTGCAGACTTTACAAACAGAGTGTTTCCAAACTGCTCTATGAAGAGTAAGGTTAAACTCCGTGAGGTGAATGCACACATCACAATGTGGTTTCTCAGAATCATTCTGTCTTCTTTTTATACGAAGATATTTCCTTTTCTACCATTGGCCTCATTTCGCTTGAAATCTCCACACGCAAATTCCAGAAAAAGAGTGTTTCAAATCGGCTCTGTCTAAAAGATGGTTCAACTCTGTGAGTTGAATAAACAGAACACAAAGAAGTTACTTAGAATTCTTCTGTCTAGCATTATATGAAAAAATCCCGTTTCCTACGAATGCCTCAAAGAGGTCCAAATATCCACTTGCAGACGTTGGAAACAGAGTGTTTCCAAACTGCTCTATGAAAAGAAAGGTTAAACTCTGTGAGCTGAATGCACACATCACAAAGCAGTTTCTCAGAATGATTCTGTCTTGTTTTTGTACGAAGATATTTCCTTTTCTACCATTGACCTCGAAGCGCTTGAAATCTCCACTTGCAAAATCCACAGAAAGAGAGTTTCAAATCTGCTCTGCCTAAAGAAAGTTCAACTCTGTGAGTTGAATACACACAACCCAAAAGTGTTACTGAGAATTCTTCTGTCTAGCATTCTATGAAGAAATCCCGTTTCCAACGAAGGCCTCAAACAGGTCCAAATATCCACTTGCAGACCTTACAAACAGAGTTTTTCCAAACTGCTCTATGAAAAGAAAGGTTAAACTCTGTGAGTTGAACGCACACATAAGAAATTAGTTTCTGAGAAGGATTCTGTCTAGTTTTTATTGGAAGATATTTCCTTTTCTATGAATGGACTAAAATCGCTTGAAATCTCCACAAGCAAATTACACAAAAAGAGTCTTTCAAAACTGCTGTGTCTAAAGGAAGGTTAAACACTGTGAGTTGAATACACACAACACAAAGAAGTTACTGAGAATTCTTATGTCTAGCATTCTATGAAGAAATCCCGTTTCCAACGAAGGCCTCAAAGAGGTCCAAATATCCACTTGCAGACTTTACAAACAGAGTGTTTCCAAACTGCTCTATGAAGAGTAAGGTTAAACTCCGTGAGGTGAATGCACACATCACAATGTGGTTTCTCAGAATCATTCTGTCTTCTTTTTATACGAAGATATTTCCTTTTCTACCATTGGCCTCATTTCGCTTGAAATCTCCACACGCAAATTCCAGAAAAAGAGTGTTTCAAATCGGCTCTGTCTAAAAGATGGTTCAACTCTGTGAGTTGAATAAACAGAACAGAAAGAAGTTACTGAGAATTCTTCTGTCTAGCATTATATGAAAAAATCCCGTTTCCAAGGAAGGCCTCAAAGAGATCCAAATATCCACTTGCAGACGTTAGAAACAGAGTGTTTTCAAACTGCTCTATGAAAAGAAAGGTTAAAATCTGTGAGCTGAATGCACACACCACAAAGCAGTTTCACAGAATGATTCTGTCTTGTTTTTGTACGAAGATATTTCCTTTTCTACCATTGACCTCGAAGCGCTTGAAATCTCCACTTGCAAAATCCACAAAAAGAGAGTTTCAAATCTGCTCTGTCTAAAGAAAGTTCAACTCTGTGAGTTGAATACACACAACCCAAAAGTGTTACTGAGAATTCTTCTGTCTAGCATTCTATGAAGAAATCCCGTTTCCAACGAAGGCCTCAAAGAGGTCCAAATATCCACTTGCAGACTTTACAAACTGAGTGTTTCCAAACTGCTCTATGAAAAGAAAGGTTAAACTCTGTGAGTTGAACGCACACATAAGAAATTAGTTTCTGAGAATGATTCTGTCTAGTTTTTATTGGAAGATATCTCCTTTTCTATGAACGGCCTCAAATCGCTTGAAATCTCCACAAGCAAATTACACAAAAAGAGTCTTTCAAAACTGCTGTGTCTAAAGGAAGGTTCAACACTGTGAGTTGAATACACAAAACACAAAGAAGTTACTGAGAATTCTTCTGTCTAGCATTATATGAAGTAATCCCGTTTCCAACGAAGGCCTCAAACAGGTCCAAATATCCACTTGCAGACCTTACAAACAGAGTGTTTCCAACTGCTCTGTGAAAAGAAAGGTTAAACTCTGTGAGTTGAACGCACACATAAGAAATTAGTTTCTGAGAATGATTCTGTCTAGTTTTTATTTGAAGATATTTCCTTTTCTATGAACGGACTAAAATCGCTTGAAATCTCCACAAGCAAATTACACAAAAAGAGTCTTTCAAAACTGCTGTGTCTAAAGGAAGGTTAAACACTGTGAGTTGAATACACACAACACAAAGAAGTAACTGAGAATTCTTATGTCTAGCATTCTATGAAGAAATCCCGTTTCCAACGAAGGCCTCAAAGAGGTCCAAATATCCACTTGCAGACTTTACAAACAGAGTGTTTCCAAACTGCTCTATGAAGAGTAAGGTTAAACTCCGTGAGGTGAATGCACACATCACAATGTGGTTTCTCAGAATCATTCTGTCTTCTTTTTATACGAAGATATTTCCTTTTCTACCATTGGCCTCATTTCGCTTGAAATCTCCACACGCAAATTCCAGAAAAAGAGTGTTTCAAATCGGCTCTGTCTAAAAGATGGTTCAACTCTGTGAGTTGAATAAACAGAACACAAAGAAGTTACTTAGAATTCTTCTGTCTAGCATTATATGAAAAAATCCCGTTTCCTACGAATGCCTCAAAGAGGTCCAAATATCCACTTGCAGACGTTGGAAACAGAGTGTTTCCAAACTGCTCTATGAAAAGAAAGGTTAAACTCTGTGAGCTGAATGCACACATCACAAAGCAGTTTCTCAGAATGATTCTGTCTTGTTTTTGTACGAAGATATTTCCTTTTCTACCATTGACCTCGAAGCGCTTGAAATCTCCACTTGCAAAATCCACAGAAAGAGAGTTTCAAATCTGCTCTGTCTAAAGAAAGTTCAACTCTGTGAGTTGAATACACACAACCCAAAAGTGTTACTGAGAATTCTTCTGTCTAGCATTCTATGAAGAAATCCCGTTTCCAACGAAGGCCTCAAAGAGGTCCAAATATCCACTTGCAGACTTTACAAACTGAGTGTTTCCAAACTGCTCTATGAAAAGAAAGGTTAAACTCTGTGAGTTGAACGCACACATAAGAAATTAGTTTCTGAGAAGGATTCTGTCTAGTTTTTATTGGAAGATATTTCCTTTTCTATGAACGGCCTCAAATCGCTTGAAATCTCCACAAGCAAATTACACAAAAAGAGTCTTTCAAAACTGCTGTGTCTAAAGGAAGGTTCAACACTGTGAGTTGAATACACACAACACAAAGAAGTTACTGAGAATTCTTCTGTCTAGCATTATATGAAGAAATCCCGTTTCCAACGAAGGCCTCAAACAGGTCCAAATATCCACTTGCAGACCTTACAAACAGAGTTTTTCCAAACTGCTCTGTGAAAAGAAAGGTTAAACTCTGTGAGTTGAACGCACACATAAGAAATTAGTTTCTGAGAATGATTCTGTCTAGTTTTTATTGGAAGATATTTCCTTTTCTATGAACGGACTAAAATCGCTTGAAATCTCCGCAAGCAAATTACACAAAAAGAGTCTTTCAAAACTGCTGTGTCTAAAGGAAGGTTCAACACTGTGAGTTGAATACACACAACACAAAGAAGTTACTGAGAATTCTTATGTCTAGCATTCTATGAAGAAATCCCGTTTCCAACGAAGGCCTCAAAGAGGTCCAAATATCCACTTGCAGACTTTACAAACAGAGTGTTTCCAAACTGCTCTATGAAGAGTAAGGTTAAACTCCGTGAGGTGAATGCACACATCACAATGTGGTTTCTCAGAATCATTCTGTCTTCTTTTTATACGAAGATATTTCCTTTTCTACCATTGGCCTCATTTCGCTTGAAATCTCCACACGCAAATTCCAGAAAAAGAGTGTTTCAAATCGGCTCTGTCTAAAAGATGGTTCAACTCTGTGAGTTGAATAAACAGAACAGAAAGAAGTTACTGAGAATTCTTCTGTCTAGCATTATATGAAAAAATCCCGTTTCCAACGAAGGCCTCAAAGAGATCCAAATATCCACTTGCAGACGTTAGAAACAGTGTTTTCAAACTGCTCTATGAAAAGAAAGGTTAAAATCTGTGAGCTGAATGCACACATCACAAAGCAGTTTCACAGAATGATTCTGTCTTGTTTTTGTACGAAGATATTTTCTTTTCTACCATTGACCTCGAAGCGCTTGAAATATCCACTTGCAAAATCCACAAAAAGAGAGTTTCAAATCTGCTCTGTCTAAAGAAAGTTCAACTCTGTGGGTTGAATACACACAACCCAAAAGTGTTACTGAGAATTCTTCTGTCTAGCATTCTATGAAGAAATCCCGTTTCCAACGAAGGCCTCAAAGAGGTCCAAATATCCACTTGCAGACTTTACAAACTGAGTGTTTCCAAACTGCTCTATGAAAAGAAAGGTTAAACTCTGTGTGCTGAACGCACACATAAGAAATTAGTTTCTGAGAAGGATTCTGTCTAGTTTTTATTGGAAGATATCGCCTTTTCTATGAACGGCCTCAAATCGCTTGAAATCTCCACAAGCAAATTACACAAAAAGAGTCTTTCAAAACTGCTGTGTTTAAAGGAAGGTTCAACACTGTGAGTTGAATACACACAACACAAAGAAGTTACTGAGAATTCTTCTGTCTAGCATTATATGAAGTAATCCCGTTTCCAACGAAGGCCTCAAACAGGTCCAAATATCCACTTGCAGACATTACAAACAGAGTGTTTCCATACTGCTCTGTGAAAAGAAAGGTTAAACTCTGTGAGTTGAACGCACACATAAGAAATTAGTTTCTGAGAATGATTCTGTCTAGTTTTTATTGGAAGATATTTCCTTTTCTATGAACGGACTAAAATCGCTTGAAATCTCCGCAAGCAAATTACACAAAAAGAGTCTTTCAAAACTGCTGTGTCTAAAGGAAGGTTCAACACTGTGAGTTGAATACACACAACACAAAGAAGTTACTGAGAATTCTTATGTCTAGCATTCTATGAAGAAATCCCGTTTCCAACGAAGGCCTCAAAGAGGTCCAAATATCCACTTGCAGACTTTACAAACAGAGTGTTTCCAAACTGCTCTATGAAGTGTAAGGTTAAACTCCGTGAGGTGAATGCACACATCACAATGTGGTTTCTCAGAATCATTCTGTCTTCTTTTTATACGAAGATATTTGCTTTTCTACCATTGGCCTCATTTCGCTTGAAATCTCCACACGCAAATTCCAGAAAAAGAGTGTTTCAAATCGGCTCTGTCTAAAAGATGGTTCAACTCTGTGAGTTGAATAAACAGAACAGAAAGAAGTTACTGAGAATTCTTCTGTCTAGCATTCTATGAAAAAATCCCGTTTCCAACGAAGGCCTCAAATAGATCCAAATATCCACTTGCAGACGTTAGAAACAGAGTGTTTTAAAACTGCTCTATGAAAAGAAAGGTTAAAATCTGTGAGCTGAATGCACACATCACAAAGCAGTTTCACAGAATGATTCTGTCTTGTTTTTGTACGAAGATATTTCCTTTTCTACCATTGACCTCGAAGCGCTTGAAATCTCCACTTGCAAAATCCACAAAAAGAGAGTTTCAAATCTGCTCTGTCTAAAGAAAGTTCAACTCTGTGAGTTGAATACACACAACCCAAAAGTGTTACTGAGAATTCTTCTGTCTAGCATTCTATGAAGAAGTCCCGTTTCCAACGAAGGCCTCAAAGAGGTCCAAATATCCACTTGCAGACTTTACAAACTGAGTGTTTCCAAACTGCTCTATGAAAAGAAAGGTTAAACTCTGTGAGTTGAACGCACACATAAGAAATTAGTTTCTGAGAATGATTCTGTCTAGTTTTTATTGGAAGATATCTCCTTTTCTATGAACGGCCTCAAATCGCTTGAAATCTCCACAAGCAAATTACACAAAAAGAATCTTTCAAAACTGCTGTGTCTAAAGGAAGGTTCAACACTGTGAGTTGAATACACACAATACAAAGAAGTTACTGAGAATTCTTCTGTCTAGCATTATATGAAGTAATCCCGTTTCCAACGAAGGCCTCAAACAGGTCCAAATATCCACTTGCAGACCTTACAAACAGAGTGTTTCCAAACTGCTCTGTGAAAAGAAAGGTTAAACTCTGTGAGTTGAACGCACACATAAGAAATTAGTTTCTGAGAATGATTCTGTTTAGTTTTTATTGGAAGATATTTCCTTTTCTATGAACGGCCTCAAATCGCTTGAAATCTCCACAAGCAAATTACACAAAAAGAGTGTTTCAAAACTGCTGTGTCTAAAGGAAAGTTCAACACTGTGAGTTGAATACACACAACACAAAGAAGTTACTGAGAATTCTTCTGTCTAGCATTATATGAAGAAATCCCGTTTCCAACGAAGGCCTCAAACAGGTCCAAATATCCACTTGCAGACCTTACAAACAGAGTTTTTCCAAACTGCTCTGTGAAAAGAAAGGTTAAACTCTGTGAGTTGAACGCACACATAAGAAATTAGTTTCTGAGAATGATTCTGTCTAGTTTTTATTGGAAGATATTTCCTTTTCTATGAACGGCCTCAAATCGCTTGAAATCTCCACAAGCAAATTACACAAAAAGAGTCTTTCAAAACTGCTGTGTCTAAAGGAAGGTTAAACACTGTGAGTTGAATACACACAACACAAAGAAGTTACAGAGAATTCTTCTGTCTAGCATTCTATGAAGAAATCCCGTTTCCAACGAAGGCCTCAAAGAGGTCCAAATATCCACTTGGAGACTTTACAAACAGAGTGTTTCCAAACTGCTCTGTGAAGAGAAAGGTTAAACTCCATGAGCTGAATGGACACATCACAAAGTAGTTTCTCAGAATCATTCTGTCTTCTTATTATACGAAGATATTTCCTTTTCTACCATTGGCCTCAATTCGCTGGAAATCTCCACACGCAAATTCCAGAAAAAGAGTGATTCAAATCGGTTCACTCTAAAAGATGGTTCAACTCTGTGAGTTGAATAAACAGAACACAAAGAAGTTACTTAGAATTCTTCTGTCTAGCATTATATGAAAAAATCCCGTTTCCAACGAATGCCTCAAAGAGGTCCAAATATCCACTTGCAGACGTTAGAAACAGAGTGTTTCCAAACTGCTCTATGAAAAGAAAGGTTAAACTCTGTGAGCTGAATGCACACATCACAAAGCAGTTTCTCAGAATGATTCTGTCTTGTTTTTGTACGAAGATATTTCCTTTTCTACCATTGACCTCGAAGCGCTTGAAATCTCCACTTGCAAAATCCACAGAAAGAGAGTTTCAAATCTGCTCTGTCTAAAGAAAGTTCAACTCTGTGAGTTGAATACACACAACCCAAAAGTGTTACTGAGAATTCTTCTGTCTAGCATTCTATGAAGAAATCCCGTTTCCAACGAAGGCCTCAAAGAGGTCCAAATATCCACTTGCAGACTTTACAAACTGAGTGTTTCCAAACTGCTCTATGAAAAGAAAGGTTAAACTCTGTGAGTTGAACGCACACATAAGAAATTAGTTTCTGAGAAGGATTCTGTCTAGTTTTGATTGGAAGATATCTCCTTTTCTATGAACGGCCTCAAATCGCTTGAAATCTCCACAAGCAAATTACACAAAAAGAGTCTTTCAAAACTGCTGTGTCTAAAGGAAGGTTCAACACTGTGAGATGAATGCACACAACACAAAGAAGTTACTGAGAATTCTTCTGTCTAGCATTTTATGAAGAAACCCTGTTTCCAAAGAAGGCCTCAAAGAGGTCCAAATATCCACTTGCAGACTTTACAAACAGAGTGTTTCCAAACTGCTCTATGAAGAGAAAGGTTAAACTCTGTGAGATGAACGCACACATAAGAAATTAGTTTCTGAGAATGATTCTCTCTAGTTTTTATTGGAAGATATTTCCTTTTCTATGAACGGCCTCAAATCGCTTGAAATCTCCAGAAGCAAATTACACAAAAAGACTCTTTCAAAACTGCTGTGTCTAAAGGAAGGTTCAACACTGTGAGTTGAATACACACAACACAAAGAAGTTACTGAGAATTCTTCTGTCTAGCATTATATGAAGAAATCCCGTTTCCAACGAAGGCCTCAAACAGGTCCAAATATCCACTTGCAGACCTTACAAACAGAGTTTTTCCAAACTGCTCTGTGAAAAGAAAGGTTAAACTCTGTGAGTCGAACGCACACATAAGAAATTAGTTTCTGAGAATGATTCTGTCTAGCTTTTATTGGAAGATATTTCCTTTTCTATGAACGGCCTCAAATCGCTTGAAATCTCCACAAGCAAATTACACAAAAAGAGTCTTTCAAAACTGCTGTGTCTAAAGGAAGGTTAAACACTGTGAGTTGAATACACACAACACAAAGAAGTTACTGAGAATTCTTATGTCTAGCATTCTATGAAGAAATCCCGTTTCCAACGAAGGCCTCAAAGAGGTCGAAATATCCACTTGCAGACTTTACAAACAGAGTGTTTCCAAACTGCTCTATGAAGAGTAAGGTTAAACTCCGTGAGGTGAATGCACACATCACAATGTGGTTTCTCAGAATCATTCTGTCTTCTTTTTATACGAAGATATTTCCTTTTCTACCATTGGCCTCATTTCGCTTGAAATCTCCACACGCAAATTCCAGAAAAAGAGTGTTTCAAATCGGCTCTGTCTAAAAGATGGTTCAACTCTGTGAGTTGAATAAACAGAACAGAAAGAAGTTACTGAGAATTCTTCTGTCTAGCATTATATGAAAATATCCCGTTTCCAACGAAGGCCTCAAAGAGATCCAAATATCCACTTGCAGACGTTAGAAACAGAGTGTTTTCAAACTGCTCTATGAAAAGAAAGGTTAAAATCTGTGAGCTGAATGCACACACCACAAAGCAGTTTCACAGAATGATTCTGTCTTGTTTTTGTACGAAGATATTTCCTTTTCTACCATTGACCTCGAAGCGCTTGAAATCTCCACTTGCAAAATCCACAAAAAGAGAGTTTCAAATCTGCTCTGTCTAAAGAAAGTTCAACTCTGTGAGTTGAATACACACAACCCAAAAGTGTTACTGAGAATTCTTCTGTCTAGCATTCTATGAAGAAATCCCGTTTCCAACGAAGGCCTCAAAGAGGTCCAAATATCCACTTGCAGACTTTACAAACTGAGTGTTTCCAAACTGCTCTATGAAAAGAAAGGTTAAACTCTGTGAGTTGAACGCACACATAAGAAATTAGTTTCTGAGAATGATTCTGTCTAGTTTTTATTGGAAGATATCTCCTTTTCTATGAACGGCCTCAAATCGCTTGAAATCTCCACAAGCAAATTACACAAAAAGAGTCTTTCAAAACTGCTGTGTCTAAAGGAAGGTTCAACACTGTGAGTTGAATACACACAACACAAAGAAGTTACTGAGAATTCTTCTGTCTAGCATTTTATGAAGAAATCCCGTTTCCAACGAAGGCCTCAAACCGGTCCAAATATCCACTTGCAGACCTTACAAACAGAGTTTTTCCAAACTGCTCTGTGAAAAGAAAGGTTAAACTCTGTGAGTTGAACGCACACATAAGAAATTAGTTTCTGAGAATGATTCTGTCTAGTTTTTATTGGAAGATATTTCCTTTTCTATGAACGGACTAAAATCGCTTGAAATCTCCACAAGCAAATTACACAAAAAGAGTCTTTCAAAACTGCTGTGTCTAAAGGAAGGTTCAACACTGTGAGTTGAATACACACAACACAAAGAAGTTACTGAGAATTCTTATGTCTAGCATTCTATGAAGAAATCCCGTTTCCAACGAAGGCCTCAAAGAGGTCCAAATATCCACTTGCAGACTTTACAAACAGAGTGTTTCCAAACTGCTCTATGAAGTGTAAGGTTAAACTCCGTGAGGTGAATGCACACATCACAATGTGGTTTCTCAGAATCATTCTGTCTTCTTTTTATACGAAGATATTTGCTTTTCTACCATTGGCCTCATTTCGCTTGAAATCTCCACACGCAAATTCCAGAAAAAGAGTGTTTCAAATCGGCTCTGTCTAAAAGATGGTTCAACTCTGTGAGTTGAATAAACAGAACAGAAAGAAGTTACTGAGAATTCTTCTGTCTAGCATTCTATGAAAAAATCCCGTTTCCAACGAAGGCCTCAAAGAGGTCCAAATATCCACTTGCAGACTTTACAAACTGAGTGTTTCCAAACTGCTCTATGAAAAGAAAGGTTAAACTCTGTGAGTTGAACGCACACATAAGAAATTAGTTTCTGAGAATGATTCTGTCTAGTTTTTATTGGAAGATATCTCCTTTTCTATGAACGGCCTCAAATCGCTTGAAATCTCCACAAGCAAATTACACAAAAAGAGTCTTTCAAAACTGCTGTGTCTAAAGGAAGGTTCAACACTGTGAGTTGAATACACACAATACAAAGAAGTTACTGAGAATTCTTCTGTCTAGCATTATATGAAGTAATCCCGTTTCCAACGAAGGCCTCAAACAGGTCCAAATATCCACTTGCAGACCTTACAAACAGAGTGTTTCCAAACTGCTCTGTGAAAAGAAAGGTTAAACTCTGTGAGTTGAACCCACACATAAGAAATTAGTTTCTGAGAATGATTCTGTTTAGTTTTTATTGGAAGATATTTCCTTTTCTATGAACGGCCTCAAATCGCTTGAAATCTCCACAAGCAAATTACACAAAAAGAGTGTTTCAAAACTGCTGTGTCTAAAGGAAAGTTCAACACTGTGAGTTGAATACACACAACACAAAGAAGTTACTGAGAATTCTTCTGTCTAGCATTATATGAAGAAATCCCGTTTCCAACGAAGGCCTCAAACAGGTCCAAATATCCACTTGCAGACCTTACAAACAGAGTTTTTCCAAACTGCTCTGTGAAAAGAAAGGTTAAACTCTGTGAGTTGAACGCACACATAAGAAATTAGTTTCTGAGAATGATTCTGTCTAGTTTTTATTGGAAGATATTTCCTTTTCTATGAACGGCCTCAAATCGCTTGAAATCTCCACAAGCAAATTACACAAAAAGAGTCTTTCAAAACTGCTGTGTCTAAAGGAAGGTTAAACACTGTGAGTTGAATACACACAACACAAAGAAGTTACAGAGAATTCTTCTGTCTAGCATTCTATGAAGAAATCCCGTTTCCAACGAAGGCCTCAAAGAGGTCCAAATATCCACTTGGAGACTTTACAAACAGAGTGTTTCCAAACTGCTCTGTGAAGAGAAAGGTTAAACTCCATGAGCTGAATGGACACATCACAAAGTAGTTTCTCAGAATCATTCTGTCTTCTTATTATACGAAGATATTTCCTTTTCTACCATTGGCCTCAATTCGCTGGAAATCTCCACACGCAAATTCCAGAAAAAGAGTGATTCAAATCGGTTCACTCTAAAAGATGGTTCAACTCTGTGAGTTGAATAAACAGAACACAAAGAAGTTACTTAGAATTCTTCTGTCTAGCATTATATGAAAAAATCCCGTTTCCAACGAATGCCTCAAAGAGGTCCAAATATCCACTTGCAGACGTTAGAAACAGAGTGTTTCCAAACTGCTCTATGAAAAGAAAGGTTAAACTCTGTGAGCTGAATGCACACATCACAAAGCAGTTTCTCAGAATGATTCTGTCTTGTTTTTGTACGAAGATATTTCCTTTTCTACCATTGACCTCGAAGCGCTTGAAATCTCCACTTGCAAAATCCACAGAAAGAGAGTTTCAAATCTGCTCTGTCTAAAGAAAGTTCAACTCTGTGAGTTGAATACACACAACCCAAAAGTGTTACTGAGAATTCTTCTGTCTAGCATTCTATGAAGAAATCCCGTTTCCAACGAAGGCCTCAAAGAGGTCCAAATATCCACTTGCAGACTTTACAAACTGAGTGTTTCCAAACTGCTCTATGAAAAGAAAGGTTAAACTCTGTGAGTTGAACGCACACATAAGAAATTAGTTTCTGAGAAGGATTCTGTCTAGTTTTTATTGGAAGATATCTCCTTTTCTATGAACGGCCTCAAATCGCTTGAAATCTCCACAAGCAAATTACACAAAAAGAGTCTTTCAAAACTGCTGTGTCTAAAGGAAGGTTCAACACTGTGAGATGAATGCACACAACACAAAGAAGTTACTGAGAATTCTTCTGTCTAGCATTTTATGAAGAAACCCTGTTTCCAATGAAGGCCTCAAAGAGGTCCAAATATCCACTTGCAGACTTTACAAACAGAGTGTTTCCAAACTGCTCTATGAAGAGAAAGGTTAAACTCTGTGAGATGAACGCACACATAAGAAATTAGTTTCTGAGAATGATTCTCTCTAGTTTTTATTGGAAGATATTTCCTTTTCTATGAACGGCCTCAAATCGCTTGAAATCTCCATAAGCAAATTACACAAAAAGACTCTTTCAAAACTGCTGTGTCTAAAGGAAGGTTCAACACTGTGAGTTGAATACACACAACACAAAGAAGTTACTGAGAATTCTTCTGTCTAGCATTATATGAAGAAATCCCGTTTCCAACGAAGGCCTCAAACAGGTCCAAATGTCCACTTGCAGACCTTACAAACAGAGTTTTTCCAAACTGCTCTGTGAAAAGAAAGGTTAAACTCTGTGAGTCGAACGCACACATAAGAAATTAGTTTCTGAGAATGATTCTGTCTAGCTTTTATTGGAAGATATTTCCTTTTCTATGAACGGCCTCAAATCGCTTGAAATCTCCACAAGCAAATTACACAAAAAGAGTCTTTCAAAACTGCTGTGTCTAAAGGAAGGTTAAACACTGTGAGTTGAATACACACAACACAAAGAAGTTACTGAGAATTCTTATGTCTAGCATTCTATGAAGAAATCCCGTTTCCAACGAAGGCCTCAAAGAGGTCGAAATATCCACTTGCAGACTTTACAAACAGAGTGTTTCCAAACTGCTCTATGAAGAGTAAGGTTAAACTCCGTGAGGTGAATGCACACATCACAATGTGGTTTCTCAGAATCATTCTGTCTTCTTTTTATACGAAGATATTTCCTTTTCTACCATTGGCCTCATTTCGCTTGAAATCTCCACACGCAAATTCCAGAAAAAGAGTGTTTCAAATCGGCTCTGTCTAAAAGATGGTTCAACTCTGTGAGTTTAATAAACAGAACAGAAAGAAGTTACTGAGAATTCTTCTGTCTAGCATTATATGAAAATATCCCGTTTCCAACGAAGGCCTCAAAGAGATCCAAATATCCACTTGCAGACGTTAGAAACAGAGTGTTTTCAAACTGCTCTATGAAAAGAAAGGTTAAAATCTGTGAGCTGAATGCACACACCACAAAGCAGTTTCACAGAATGATTCTGTCTTGTTTTTGTACGAAGATATTTCCTTTTCTACCATTGACCTCGAAGCGCTTGAAATCTCCACTTGCAAAATCCACAAAAAGAGAGTTTCAAATCTGCTCTGTCTAAAGAAAGTTCAACTCTGTGAGTTGAATACACACAACCCAAAAGTGTTACTGAGAATTCTTCTGTCTAGCATTCTATGAAGAAATCCCGTTTCCAACGAAGGCCTCAAAGAGGTCCAAATATCCACTTGCAGACTTTACAAACTGAGTGTTTCCAAACTGCTCTATGAAAAGAAAGGTTAAACTCTGTGAGTTGAACGCACACATAAGAAATTAGTTTCTGAGAATGATTCTGTCTAGTTTTTATTGGAAGATATCTCCTTTTCTATGAACGGCCTCAAATCGCTTGAAATCTCCACAAGCAAATTACACAAAAAGAGTCTTTCAAAACTGCTGTGTCTAAAGGAAGGTTCAACACTGTGAGATGAATGCACACAACACAAAGAAGTTACTGAGAATTCTTCTGTCTAGCATTTTATGAAGAAACCCTGTTTCCAACGAAGGCCTCAAAGAGGTCCAAATATCCACTTGCAGACTTTACAAACAGAGTGTTTCCAAACTGCTCTATGAAGAGAAAGGTTAAACTCTGTGAGATGAACGCACACATAAGAAATTAGTTTCTGAGAATGATTCTGTCTAGTTTTTATTTGAAGATATTTCCTTTTCTATGAACGGACTAAAATCGCTTGAAATCTCCACAAGCAAATTACACAAAAAGAGTCTTTCAAAACTGCTGTGTCTAAAGGAAGGTTCAACACTGTGAGTTGAATACACACAACACAAAGAAGTTACTGAGAATTCTTATGTCTAGCATTCTATGAAGTAATCCCGTTTCCAACGAAGGCCTCAAACAGGTCCAAATATCCACTTGCAGACCTTACAAACAGAGTGTTTCCAAACTGCTCTGTGAAAAGAAAGGTTAAACTCTGTGAGTTGAACGCACACATAGGAAATTAGTTTCTGAGAATGATTCTGTTTAGTTTTTATTGGAAGATATTTCCTTTTCTATGAACGGCCTCAAATCGCTTGAAATCTCCACAAGCAAATTACACAAAAAGAGTGTTTCAAAACTGCTGTGTCTAAAGGAAGGTTAAACACTGTGAGTTGAATACACACAACACAAAGAAGTTAGTGAGAATTCTTATGTCTAGCATTCTATGAAGAAATCCCGTTTCCAACCAAGGCCTCAAAGAGGTCCAAATATCTACTTGCAGACTTTACAAACAGAGTGTTTCCAAACTGCTCTATGAAGAGTAAGGATAAACTCCGTGAGGTGAATGCACACATCACAATGTGGTTTCTCAGAATCATTCTGTCTTCTTTTTATACGAAGATATTTCCTTTTCTACCATTGGCCTCATTTCGCTTGAAATCTCCACACGCAAATTCCAGAAAAAGAGTGTTTCAAATCGGCTCTGTCTAAAAGATGGTTCAACTCTGTGAGTTTAATAAACAGAACAGAAAGAAGTTACTGAGAAGTCTTCTGTCTAGCATTATATGAAAAAATCCCGTTTCCAACGAAGGCCTCAAAGAGATCCAAATATCCTCTTGCAGACGTTAGAAACAGAGTGTTTTCAAACTGCTCTATGAAAAGAAAGGTTAAAATCTGTGAGCTGAATGCACACATCACAAAGCAGTTTCACAGAATGATTCTGTCTTGTTTTTGTACGAAGATATTTCCTTTTCTACCATTGACCTCGAAGCGCTTGAAATCTCCACTTGCAAAATCCACAAAAAGAGAGTTTCAAATCTGCTCTGTCTAAAGAAAGTTCAACTCTGTTAGTTGAATACACACAACACAAAAGTGTTACTGAGAATTCTTCTGTCTAGCATTCTATGAAGAAATCCCGTTTCCAACGAAGGCCTCAAAGAGGTCCAAATATCCACTTGCAGACTTTACAAACTGAGTGTTTCCAAACTTCTCTGTGAAAAGAAAGGTTAAACTCTGTGAGTTGAACGCACACATAAGAAATTAGTTTCTGAGAATGATTCTGTCTAGTTTTTATTGGAAGATATCTCCTTTTCTATGAACGGCCTCAAATCGCTTGAAATCTCCACAAGCAAATTACACAAAAAGAGTCTTTCAAAACTGCTGTGTCTAAAGGAAGGTTCAACACTGTGAGTTGAATACACACAACACAAAGAAGTTACTGAGAATTCTTCTGTCTAGCATTTTATGAAGAAATCCCGTTTCCAACGAAGGCCTCAAACCGGTCCAAATATCCACTTGCAGACCTTACAAACAGAGTTTTTCCAAACTGCTCTGTGAAAAGAAAGGTTAAACTCTGTGAGTTGAACGCACACATAAGAAATTAGTTTCTGAGAATGATTCTGTCTAGTTTTTATTGGAAGATATTTCCTTTTCTATGAACGGACTAAAATCGCTTGAAATCTCCACAAGCAAATTACACAAAGAGAGTCTTTCAAAACTGCTGTGTCTAAAGGAAGGTTAAACACTGTGAGTTGAATACACACAACACAAAGAAGTTACTGAGAATTCTTATGTCTAGCATTCTATGAAGAAATCCCGTTTCCAACGAAGGCCTCAAAGAGGTCCAAATATCTACTTGCAGACTTTACAAACAGAGTGTTTCCAAACTGCTCTATGAAGAGTAAGGTTAAACTCCGTGAGGTGAATTCACACATCACAATGTGGTTTCTCAGAATCATTCTGTCTTCTTTTTATACGAAGATATTTCCTTTTCTACCATTGGCCTCATTTCGCTTGAAATCTCCACACGCAAATTCCAGAAAAAGAGTGTTTCAAATCGGCTCTGTCTAAAAGATGGTTCAACTCTGTGAGTTGAATAAACAGAACAGAAAGAAGTTACTGAGAATTCTTCTGTCTAGCATTATATGAAAAAATCCCGTTTCCAACGAAGGCCTCAAAGAGATCCAAATATCCACTTGCAGACGTTAGAAACAGAGTGTTTTCAAACTGCTCTATGAAAAGAAAGGTTAAAATCTGTGAGCTGAATGCACACATCACAAAGCAGTTTCACAGAATGATTCTGTCTTGTTTTTGTACGAAGATATTTCCTTTTCTACCATTGACCTCGAAGCGCTTGAAATCTCCACTTGCAAAATCCACAAAAAGAGAGTTTCAAATCTGCTCTGTCTATAGAAAGTTCAACTCTGTGAGTTGAATACACACAACCCAAAAGTGTTACTGAGAATTCTTCTGTCTAGCATTCTATGAAGAAATCCCGTTTCCAACGAAGGCCTCAAACATTTCCAAATATCCACTTGCAGACTTTACAAACAGAGTGTTTCCAAACTGCTCTATGAAAAGAAAGGTTAAACTCTGTGAGTTGAACGCACACATAAGAAATTGGTTTCTGAGAATGATTCTGTCTAGTTTTTATTGGAAGATATTTCCTTTTCTATGAACGGCCTCAAATCGCTTGAAATCTCCACAAGCAAATTACACAAAAAG
Organism: Pan troglodytes; assembly: GCF_028858775.2. Classification (NCBI taxonomy): domain Eukaryota; kingdom Metazoa; phylum Chordata; class Mammalia; order Primates; family Hominidae; genus Pan; species Pan troglodytes. The sequence goes on from NC_072401.2 coordinate 81,006,764, forward strand.
AGTCTTTCAAAACTGCTGTGTCTAAAGGAAGGTTCAACACTGTGAGTTGAATACACACAACACAAAGAAGTTACTGAGAATTCTTCTGTCTAGCATTATATGAAGAAATCCCGTTTCCAACGAAGGCCTCAAACAGGTCCAAATATCCACTTGCAGACTTTACAAACAGTGTGTTTCCAAACAGCTCTATGAAAAGAAAGGTTAAACACTGTGAGTTAAGTGCACACATAAGAAATTAGTTTCTGAGAATGATTCTGTCTAGTTTTTATTGGAAGATATTTCCTTTTCTATGAACGGCCTCAAATCGCTTGAAATCTCCACAAGCAAATTACACAAAAAGAGTGTTTCAAAACTGCTGTGTCTAAAGCAAGGTTCAACCTTGTAAGTTGAATACGCACAACACAAAGAAGTTACTGAGAATTCTTCTGTCTAGCATTCTATGAAGAAATACCGTTTCCAACGAAGGCCTCAAAGAGGTCCAAATATCCACTTGCAGACTTTACAAACTGAGTGTTTCCAAACTGCTCTATGAAAAGAAAGGTTAAACTCTGTGAGTTGAACGCACACATAAGAAATTAGTTTCTGAGAATGATTCCGTCTAGTATTTATTGGAAGATATTTCCTTTTCTATGAACGGCCTCAAATCGCTTGAATTCTCCGCAAGCAAATTACACAAAAAGAGTCTTTCAAAACTGCTGTGTCTAAAGGAAGGTTCAACACTGTGAGTTGAATACACACAACACAAAGAAGTTACTGAGAATTCTTCTGTCTAGCATTATATGAAGAAATCCTGTTTCCAACGAAGGCCTCAAACAGGTCCAAATATACACTTGCAGACTTTACAAACAGAGTGTTTCCAAACTGCTCTATGAAAAGAAAGGTTAAACTCTGTGAGTTGAACGCACACATAAGAAATTAGTTTCTGAGAATGATTCTGTCTAGTTTTTATTGGAAGATATTTCCTTTTCTATGAACGGCCTCAAATCGCTTGAAATCTCCACAAGCAAATTACACAAAAAGAGTCTTTCAAAACTGCTGTGTCTAAAGGAAGGTTAAACACTGTGAGTTGAATACACACAACACAAAGAAGTTACTGAGAATTCTTCTGTCTAGCATTATATGAAGAAATCCCGTTTCCAACGAAGGCCTCAAAGAGGTCCAAATATCCACTTGCAGACTTTACAAACAGAGTGTTTCCAAACTGCTCTATGAAGAGAAAGGTTAAACTCTGTGAGGCGAATGCACACATCACAATGTGGTTTCTCAGAATCATTCTGTCTTCTTTTTATACTTAGATATTTCCTTTTCTATCATGGGCCTCATTTCGCTTGAAATCTCCCCACGCAAATTCCAGAAAAAGAGTGTTTCAAATCGGCTCTGTCTAAAAGATGGTTCAACTCTGTGAGTTGAATAAACAGAACACAAAGAAGTTACTTAGAATTCTTCTGTCTAGCATTATATGAAAAAATCCCGTTTCCAACGAATGCCTCAAAGAGGTCGAAATATCCACTTGCAGACGTTAGAAACAGAGTGTTTTCAAACTGCTCTATGAAAAGAAAGGTTAAACTCTGTGAGATGAATGCACACATCACAAAGCAGTTTCTCAGAACGATTCTGTCTTGTTTTTATACGAAGATATTTCCTTTTCTACCATTGACCTCGAAGCGCTTGATATCTCCACTTGCAAAATGCACAAAAAGAGAGTTTCAAATCTGCTCTGTCTAAAGAAAGTTCAACTCTGTGAGTTGAATACACAGAACCCAAAAATGTTACTGAGAATTCTTCTGTCTAGCATTCTATGAAGAAATCCCGTTTCCAACGAAGGCCTCAAACAGTTCCAAATATCCACTTGCAGACTTTACAAACAGAGTGTTTCCAAACTGCTCTATGAAAAGAAAGGTTAAACTCTGTGAGTTGAACGCACACATAAGAAATTGGTTTCTGAGAATGATTCTGTCTAGTTTTTATTGGAAGATATCTCCTTTTCTATGAACGGACTGAAATCGCTTGAAATCTCCACAAGCAAATTACACAAAAAGAGTCTTTCAAAACTGCTGTGTCTAAAGGAAGGTTCAACACTGTGAGTTGAATACACACAACACAAAGAAGTTACTGAGAATTCTTCTGTCTAGCATTATATGAAGTAATCCCGTTTCCATCGAAGGCCTCAAACGGGTCCAAATATCCACTTGCAGACATTACAAACAGAGTGTTTCCAAACCGCTCTGTGAAAAGAAAGGTGAAATTCTGTGAGTTGAACGCACACATAAGAAATTAGTTTTTGAGAATGATTCTGTCTAGTTTTTATTGGAAGATATTTCCTTTTCTATGAACGGACTCAAATCGCTTGAAATCTCCACAAGCAAATTACACAAAAAGAGTGTTTCAAAACTGCTGTGTCTAAAGCAAGGTTCAACATTGTAAGTTGAATACGCACAACACAAAGAAGTTACTGAGAATTCTTCTGTCTACCATTCTATGAAGAAATACCGTTTCCAACGAAGGCCTCAAAGAGGTCCAAATATACACTTGCAGACTTTACAAACAGGGTGTTTCCAAACTGCTCTATGAAAAGAAAGGTTAAACTCTGTGAGTTGAACGCACACATAAGAAATTAGTTTCTGAGAATGATTCGGTCTAGTATTTATTGGAAGATATTTCCTTTTCTATGAACGGCCTCAAATCGCTTGAAATCTCCACAAGCAAATTACACAAAAAGAGTCTTTCAAAACTGCTGTGTCTAAAGGAAGGTTCAACACTGTGAGTTGAATACACACAACACAAAGAAGTTACTGAGAATTCTTCTGTCTAGCATTATATGAAGAAATCCTGTTTCCAACGAAGGCCTCAAACAGGTCCAAATATACACTTGCAGACTTTACAAACAGAGTGTTTCCAAACTGCTCTATGAAAAGAAAGGTTAAACTCTGTGAGTTGAACGCACACATAAGAAATTAGTTTCTGAGAATGATTCTGTCTAGTTTTTATTGGAAGATATTTCCTTTTCTATGAACGGCCTCAAATCGCTTGAAATCTCCACAAGCAAATTACACAAAAAGAGTCTTTCAAAACTGCTGTGTCTAAAGGAAGGTTAAAGACTGTGAGTTGAATACACACAACACAAAGAAGTTACTGAGAATTCTTCTGTCTAGCATTATATGAAGAAATCCCGTTTCCAACGAAGGCCTCAAAGAGGTCCAAATATCCACTTGCAGACTTTACAAACAGAGTGTTTCCAAACTGCTCTATGAAGAGAAAGGTTAAACTCTGTGAGGTGAATTCACACATCACAATGTGGTTTCTCAGAATCTTTCTGTCTTCTTTTTATACGAAGATATTTCCTTTTCTACCATTGGCCTCATTTCGCTTGAAATCTCCCCACGCAAATTCCAGAAAAAGAGTGTTTCAAATCGGCTCTGTCTAAAAGATGGTTCAACTCTGTGAGTTGAATAAACAGAACACAAAGAAGTTACTTAGAATTCTTCTGTCTAGCATTATATGAAAAAATCCCGTTTCCAACGAATGCCTCAAAGAGGTCGAAATATCCACTTGCAGACGTTAGAAACAGAGTGTTTTCAAACTGCTCTATGAAAAGAAAGGTTAAACTCTGTGAGATGAATGCACACATCACAAAGCAGTTTCTCAGAACGATTCTGTCTTGTTTTTATACGAAGATATTTCCTTTTCTACCATTGACCTCGAAGCGCTTGATATCTCCACTTGCAAAATGCACAAAAAGAGAGTTTCAAATCTGCTCTGTCTAAAGAAAGTTCAACTCTGTGAGTTGAATACACACAACCCGAAAATGTTACTGAGAATTCTTCTGTCTAGCATTCTATGAAGAAATCCCGTTTCCAACGAAGGCCTCAAACAGTTCCAAATATCCACTTGCAGACTTTACAAACAGAGTGTTTCCAAACTGCTCTATGAAAAGAAAGGTTAAACTCTGTGAGTTGAACGCACACATAAGGAATTGGTTTCTGAGAATGATTCTGTCTAGTTTTTATTGGAAGATATCTCCTTTTCTATGAACGGACTGAAATCGCTTGAAATCTCCACAAGCAAATTACACAAAAAGAGTCTTTCAAAACTGCTGTGTCTAAAGGAAAGTTCAGCACTGTGAGTTGAATACACACAACACAAAGAAGTTACTGAGAATTCTTCTGTCTAGCATTATATGAAGTAATCCCGTTTCCATCGAAGGCCTCAAACAGGTCCAAATATCCACTTGCAGACATTACAAACAGAGTGTTTCCAAACTGCTCTGTGAAAAGAAAGGTTAAATTCTGTGAGTTGAACGCACACATAAGAAATTAGTTTCTGAGAATGATTCTGTCTAGTTTTTATTGGAAGATATTTCCTTTTCTATGAACGGACTCAAATCGCTTGAAATCTCCACAAGCAAATTACACAAAAAGAGTTTTTCAAAACTGCTGTGTCTAAAGCAAGGTTCAACATTGTAAGTTGAATACGCACAACACAAAGAAGTTACTGAGAATTCTTCTGTCTAGCATTCTATGAAGAAATACCGTTTCCAACGAAGGCCTCAAAGAGGTCCAAATATCCACTTGCAGACTTTGCAAACAGAGTGTTTCCAAACTGCTCTACGAAGAGTAAGGTTAAATTCCGTGAGGTGAATGCAGACATCACAATGTGTTTTCTCAGAATCATTCTGTCTTCTTTTTATACGAAGATATTTCCTTTTCTACCATTGGCCTCATTTCGCTTGAAATCTCCACACGCAAATTCCAGAAAAAGAGTGTTTCAAATCGGCTCTGTCTAAAAGATGGTTCAACTCTGTGAGTTGAATAAACAGAACAGAAAGAAGTTACTGAGAATTCTTCTGTCTAGCATTATATGAAAAAATCCCGTTTCCAATGAAGGCCTCAAGGAGATCCAAATATCCACTTGAAGACGTTAGAAACAGAGTGTTTTCAAACTGCTCTATGAAAAGAATGGTTGAACTCTGTGAGATCAATGCACACATCACAAAGCAGTTTCTCAGAATGATTCTGTCTTGTTTTTATACGAAGATATTTCCTTTTCTACCATTGACCTCGAAGCGCTTGATATCTCCACTTGCAAAATCCACAAAAAGAGAGTTTCAAATCTGCTCTGTCTAAAGAAAGTTCAACTCTGTGAGTTGAATACACACAACCCAAAAGTGTTACTGAGAATTCTTCTGTCTAGCATTCTATGAAGAAATCCCGTTTCCAAAGAAGGCCTCAACCAGTTCCAAATATCCACTTGCAGACTTTACAAACAGAGTGTTTCCAAACTGCTCTATGAAAAGAAAGGTTAAACTCTGAGTTGAACGCACACATAAGAAATTAGTTTCTGAGAATGATTCTGTCTAGTTTTTATTGGAAGATATTTCCTTTTCTATGAACGGACTAATATCGCTTGAAATCTCCACAAGCAAATTACACAAAAAGAGTCTTTCAAAACTGCTGTGTCTAAAGGAAGGTTAAACACTGTGAGTTGAATACACACAACACAAAGAAGTTACTGAGAATTCTTCTGTCTAGCATTCTATGAAGAAATCCCGTTTCCAACGAAGGCCTCAAAGAGGTCCAAATATCCACTTGCAGACTTTACAAACAGAGTGTTTCCGAACTGCTTTGTGAAGAGAAAGGTTAAACTCCATGAGCTGAATGCACACATCACAAAGTAGTTTCTCAGAATCATTCTGTCTTCTTATTATACGAAGATATTTCCTTTTCTACCATTGGCCTCAATTCACTTGAAATCTCCACATGCAAATTCCAGAAAAAGAGTGATTCAAATCGGTTCAGTCTAAAAGATGGTTCAACTCTGTGAGTTGAATAAACAGAACACAAAGAAGTTACTTAGAATTCTTCTGTCTAGCATTATATGAAAAAATCCCGTTTCCAACGAATGCCTCAAAGAGGTCCAAATATCCACTTGCAGACGTTAGAAACAGAGTGTTTCCAAACTGCTCTACGAAAAGAAAGGTTAAACTCTGTGAGCTGAATGCACACATCACAAAGCAGTTTCTCAGAATGATTCTGTCTTGTTTTTGTACGAAGATATTTCCTTTTCTACCATTGACCTCGAAGCGCTTGAAATCTCCACTGGCAAAATCCACAGAAAGAGAGTTTCAAATCTGCTCTGTCTAAAGAAAGTTCAACTCTGTGAGTTGAATACACACAACCCAAAAGTGTTACTGAGAATTCTTCTGTCTAGCATTCTATGAAGAAATCCCGTTTCCAACGAAGGCCTCAAAGAGGTCCAAATATCCACTTGCAGACTTTACAAACTGAGTGTTTCCAAACTGCTCTATGAAAAGAAAGGTTAAACTCTGTGAGTTGAACGCACACATAAGAAATTAGTTTCTGAGAAGGATTCTGTCTAGTTTTTATTGGAAGATATTTCCTTTTCTATGAACGGCCTCAAATCGCTTGAAATCTCCACAAGCAAATTACACAAAAAGAGTCTTTCAAAACTGCTGTGTCTAAAGGAAGGTTCAACACTGTGAGTTGAATACACACAACACAAAAAAGTTACTGAGAATTCTTCTGTCTAGCATTATATGAAGAAATCCCGTTTCCAACGAAGGCCTCAAACAGGTCCAAATATCCACTTGCAGACCTTACAAACAGAGTTTTTCCAAACTGCTCTGTGAAAAGAAAGGTTAAACTCTGTGAGTTGAACGCACACATAAGAAATTAGTTTCTGAGAATGATTCTGTCTAGTTTTTATTGGAAGATATTTCCTTTTCTATGAACGGCCTCAAATCGCTTGAAATCTCCACAAGCAAATTACACAAAAAGAGTCTTTCAAAACTGCTGTGTCTAAAGCAAGGTTCAACATTGTAAGTTGAATACGCACAACACAAAGAAGTTACTGAGAATTCTTCTGTCTAGCATTATATGAAGAAATCCTGTTTCCAACGAAGGCCTCAAAGAGGTCCAAATATCCACTTGCAGACTTTGCAAACAGAGTGTTTCCAAACTGCTCTATGAAGAGTAAGGTTAAATTCCGTTAGGTGAATGCACACATCACAATGCGTATTCTCACAATCATTCTGTCTTCTTTTTATACGAAGATATTTCCTTTTCTACCATTGGCCTCATTTCGCTTGAAATCTCCACACGCAAATTCCCGAAAAAGAGTGTTTCAAATCGGCTCTGTCTAAAAGATGGTTCAACTCTGTGAGTTGAATAAACAGAACAGAAAGAAGTTACTGAGAATTCTTCTGTCTAGCATTATATGAAAAAATCCCGTTCCAATGAAGGCCTCAAAGAGATCCAAATATCCACTTGCAGACGTTAGAAACAGAGTGTTTTCAAACTGCTCTATGAAAAGAAAGGTTAAACTCTGTGAGATGAATGCACACATCACAAAGCAGTTTCTCAGAACGATTCTGTCTTGTTTTTGTACGAAGATATTTCCTTTTCTACCATTGACCTCGAAGTGCTTGATATCTCCACTTGCAAAATGCACAAAAAGAGAGTTTCAAATCTGCTCTGTCTAAAGAAAGTTCAACTCTGTGAGTTGAATACACACAACCCAAAAATGTTACTGAGAATTCTTCTGTCTAACATTCTATGAAGAAATCCCGTTTCCAACGAAGGCCTCAAACAGGTCCAAATATCCACTTGCAGACATTACAAACAGAGTGTTTCCAAACTGCTCTGTGAAAAGAAAGGTTAAACTCTGTGAGTTGAACGCACACATAAGAAATTAGTTTCTGAGAATGATTCTGTCTAGTTTTTATTGGAAGATATTTCCTTTTCTATGAACGGACTCAAATCGCTTGAAATCTCCACAAGAAAATTACACAAAAAGAGTCTTTCAAAACTGCTGTGTCTAAAGGAAGGTTCAACACTGTGAGTTGAATACACACAACACAAAGAAGTTACTGAGAATTCTTCTGTCTAGCATTATATGAAGTAATCCCGTTTCCATCGAAGGCCTCAAACAGGTCCAAATATCCACTTGCAGACATTACAAACAGAGTGTTTCCAAACTGCTCTGTGAAAAGAAAGGTTAAACTCTGTGAGTTGAACGCACACATAAGAAATTAGTTTCTGAGAATGATTCTGTCTAGTTTTTATTGGAAGATATTTCCTTTTCTATGAACGGCCTCAAATCGCTTGAAATCTCCACAAGCAAATTACACAAAAAGAGTGTGTCAAAACTGCTGTGTCTAAAGCAAGGTTCAACATTGTAAGTTGAATACGCACAACACAAAGAAGTTACTGAGAATTCTTCTGTCTAGCATTCTATGAAGAAATACCGTTTCCAACGAAGGCCTCAAAGAGGTCCAAATATCCACTTGCAGACTTTACAAACAGAGTGTTTCCGAACTGCTTTGTGAAGAGAAAGGTTAAACTCCATGAGCTGAATGCACACATCACAAAGTAGTTTCTCAGAATCATTCTGTCTTCTTATTATACGAAGATATTTCCTTTTCTACCATTGGCCTCAATTCGCTTGAAATCTCCACATGCAAATTCCAGAAAAAGAGTGATTCAAATCGGTTCAGTCTAAAAGATGGTTCAACTCTGTGAGTTGAATAAACAGAACACAAAGAAGTTACTTAGAATTCTTCTGTCTAGCATTATATGAAAAAATCCCGTTTCCAACGAATGCCTCAAAGAGGTCCAAATATCCACTTGCAGACGTTAGAAACAGAGTGTTTCCAAACTGCTCTATGAAAAGAAAGGTTAAACTCTGTGAGCTGAATGCACACATCACAAAGCAGTTTCTCAGAATGATTCTGTCTTGTTTTTGTACGAAGATATTTCCTTTTCTACCATTGACCTCGAAGCGCTTGAAATCTCCACTTTCAAAATCCACAGAAAGAGAGTTTCAAATCTGCTCTGTCTAAAGAAAGTTCAACTCTGTGAGTTGAATACACACAACCCAAAAGTGTTACTGAGAATTCTTCTGTCTAGCATTCTATGAAGAAATCCCGTTTCCAACGAAGGCCTCAAAGAGGTCCAAATATCCACTTGCAGACTTTACAAACTTAGTTTTTCCAAACTGCTCTGTGAAAAGAAAGGTTAAACTCTGTGAGTTGAACGCACACATAAGAAATTAGTTTCTGAGAATGATTCTGTCTAGTTTTTATTGGAAGATATTTCCTTTTCTATGAACGGCCTCAAATCGCTTGAAATCTCCACAAGCAAATTACACAAAAAGAGTCTTTCAAAACTGCTGTGTCTAAAGCAAGGTTCAACATTGTAAGTTGAATACGCACAACACAAAGAAGTTACTGAGAATTCTTATGTCTAGCATTCTATGAAGAAATCCCGTTTCCAACGAAGGCCTCAAAGAGGTCCAAATATCCACTTGCAGACTTTGCAAACAGAGTGTTTCCAAACTGCTCTATGAAGAGTAAGGTTAAATTCCGTTAGGTGAATGCACACATCACAATGCGTTTTCTCAGAATCATTCTGTCTTCTTTTTATACGAAGATATTTCCTTTTCTACCATTGGCCTCATTTCGCTTGAAATCTCCACACGCAAATTCCAGAAAAAGAGTGTTTCAAATCGGCTCTGTCTAAAAGATGGTTCAACTCTGTGAGTTGAATAAACAGAACAGAAAGAAGGTACTGAGAATTCTTCTATCTAGCATTATATGAAAAAATCCCGTTCCAATGAAGGCCTCAAAGAGATCCAAATATCCACTTGCAGACGTTAGAAACAGAGTGTTTTCAAACTGCTCTATGAAAAGAAAGGTTAAACTCTGTGAGATGAATGCACACATAACAAAGCAGTTTCTCAGAACGATTCTGTCTTGTTTTTATACGAAGATATTTCCTTTTCTACCATTGACCTCGAAGTGCTTGATATCTCCACTTGCAAAATGCACAAAAAGAGAGTTTCAAATCTGCTCTGTCTAAAGAAAGTTCAACTCTGTGAGTTGAATACACACAACCCAAAAATGTTACTGAGAATTCTTCTGTCTAGCATTCTATGAAGAAATCCCGTTTCCAACGAAGGCCTCAAACAGGTCCAAAAATCCACTTGCAGACTTTACAAACAGAGTGTTTCCAAACTGCTCTATGAAAAGAAAGGTTAAACTCTGTGAGTTGAACGCACACATAAGAAATTGGTTTCTGAGAATGATTCTGTCTAGTTTTTATTGGAAGATATTTCCTTTTCTATGAACGGACTCAAATCGCTTGAAATCTCCACAAGAAAATTACACAAAAAGAGTCTTTCAAAACTGCTGTGTCTAAAGGAAGGTTCAACACTGTGAGTTGAATACACACAACACAAAGAAGTTACTGAGAATTCTTCTGTCTAGCATTATATGAAGTAATCCCGTTTCCATCGAAGGCCTCAAACAGGTCCAAATATCCACTTGCAGACATTACAAACAGAGTGTTTCCAAACTGCTCTGTGAAAAGAAAGGTTAAATTCTGTGAGTTGAACGCACACATAAGAAATTAGTTTCTGAGAATGATTCTGTCTAGTTTTTATTGGAAGATATTTCCTTTTCTATGAACGGCCTCAAATCGCTTGAAATCTCCACAAGCAAATTACACAAAAAGAGTGTTTCAAAACTGCTGTGTCTAAAGTAAGGCTCAACATTGTAAGTTGAATACGCACAACACAAAGAAGTTACTGAGAATTCTTCTGTCTAGAATTCTATGAAGAAATCCCGTTTCCAACGAAGGCCTCAAAGAGGTCCAAATATCCACTTGCAGACTTTGCAAACAGAGTGTTTCCAAACTGCTCTACGAAGAGTAAGGTTAAATTCCGTGAGGTGAATGCACACATCACAATGTGTTTTCTCAGAATCATTCTGTCTTCTTTTTATACGAAGATATTTCCTTTTCTACCATTGGCCTCATTTCGCTTGAAATCTCCACACGCAAATTCCAGAAAAAGAGTGTTTCAAATCGGCTCTGTCTAAAAGATGCTTCAACTCTGTGAGTTGAATAAACAGAACAGAAAGAAGTTACTGAGAAGTCTTCTGTCTAGCATTATATGAAAAAATCCCGTTTCCAATGAAGGCCTCAAAGAGATCCAAATATCCACTTGAAGACGTTAGAAACAGAGTGTTTTCAAACTGCTCTATGAAAAGAATGGTTGAACTCTGTGAGATGAATGCACACATCACAAAGCAGTTTCTCAGAATGATTCTGTCTTGTTTTTATACGAAGATATTTCCTTTTCTATCATTGACCTCGAAGCGCTTGATATCTCCACTTGCAAAATCCACAAAAAGAGAGTTTCAAATCTGCTCTGTCTAAAGAAATTTCAACTCTGTGAGTTGAATACACACAACCCAAAAATGTTACTGAGAATTCTTCTGTCTAGCATTCTATGAAGAAATCCCGTTTCCAACGAAGGCCTCAAGCAGTTCCAAATATCCACTTGCAGACTTTACAAACAGAGTGTTTCCAAACTGCTCTATGAAAAGAAAGTTTAAACTCTGTGAGTTGAACGCACACATAAGAAATTAGTTTCTGAGAATGATTCTGTCTAGTTTTTATTGGAAGATATTTCCTTTTCTATGAACGGACTAAAATCGCTTGAAATCTCCACAAGCAAATTACACAAAAAGAGTCTTTCAAAACTGCTGTGTCTAAAGGAAGGTTAAACACTGTGAGTTGAATACACACAACACAAAGAAGTTACTGAGAATTCTTCTGTCTAGCATTCTATGAAGAAATCCCGTTTCCAACGAAGGCCTCAAAGAGGTCCAAATATCCACTTGCAGACTTTACAAACAGAGTGTTTCCGAACTGCTTTGTGAAGAGAAAGGTTAAACTCCATGAGCTGAATGCACACATCACAAAGTAGTTTCTGAGAATCATTCTGTCTTCTTATTATACGAAGATATTTCCTTTTCTACCATTGGCCTCGAAGCGCTTGAAATCTCCACATGCAAATTCCAGAAAAAGAGTGATTCAAATCGGTTCAGTCTAAAAGATGGTTCAACTCTGTGAGTTGAATAAACAGAACACAAAGAAGTTACTTAGAATTTTTCTGTCTAGCATTATATGAAAAAATCCCGTTTCCAACGAATGCCTCAAAGAGGTCCAAATATCCACTTGCAGACGTTAGAAACAGAGTGTTTCCAAACTGCTCTATGAAAAGAAAGGTTAAACTCTGTGAGCTGAATGCACACATCACAAAGCAGTTTCTCAGAATGATTCTGTCTTGTTTTTGTACGAAGATATTTCCTTTTCTACCATTGACCTCGAAGCGCTTGAAATCTCCACTGGCAAATCCACAGAAAGAGAGTTTCAAATCTGCTCTGTCTAAAGAAAGTTCAACTCTGTGAGTTGAATACACACAACCCAAAAGTGTTACTGAGAATTCTTCTGTCTAGCATTCTATGAAGAAATCCCGTTTCCAACGAAGGCCTCAAAGAGGTCCAAATATCCACTTGCAGACTTTACAAACTGAGTGTTTCCAAACTGCTCTATGAAAAGAAAGGTTAAACTCTGTGAGTTGAACGCACACATAAGAAATTAGTTTCTGAGAAGGATTCTGTCTAGTTTTTATTGGAAGATATTTCCTTTTCTATGAACGGCCTCAAATCGCTTGAAATCTCCACAAGCAAATTACACAAAAAGAGTCTTTCAAAACTGCTGTTTCTAAAGGAAGGCTCAACACTGTGAGTTGAATAAACACAACACAAAAAAGTTACTGAGAATTCTTCTGTCTAGCATTATATGAAGAAATCCCGTTTCCAACGAAGGCCTCAAACAGGTCCAAATATCCACTTGCAGACCTTACAAACAGAGTTTTTCCAAACTGCTCTGTGAAAAGAAAGGTTAAACTCTGTGAGTTGAACGCACACATAAGAAATTAGTTTCTGAGAATGATTCTGTCTAGTTTTTATTGGAAGATATTTCCTTTTCTATGAACGGCCTCAAATCGCTTGAAATCTCCACAAGCAAATTACACAAAAAGAGTCTTTCAAAACTGCTGTGTCTAAAGCAAGGTTCAACATTGTAAGTTGAATACGCACAACACAAAGAAGTTACTGAGAATTCTTATGTCTAGCGTTCTATGAAGAAATCCCGTTTCCAACGAAGGCCTCAAAGAGGTCCAAATATCCACTTGCAGACTTTGCAAACAGAGTGTTTCCAAACTGCTCTATGAAGAGTAAGGTTAAATTCCGTTAGGTGAATGCACACATCACAATGCGTTTTCTCAGAATCATTCTGTCTTCTTTTTATACGAAGATATTTCCTTTTCTACCATTGGCCTCATTTCGCTTGAAATCTCCACACGCAAATTCCAGAAAAAGAGTGTTTCAAATCGGCTCTGTCTAAAAGATGGTTCAACTCTGTGAGTTGAATAAACAGAACAGAAAGAAGTTACTGAGAATTCTTCTGTCTAGCATTATATGAAAAAATCCCGTTCCAATGAAGGCCTCAAAGAGATCCAAATATCCACTTGCAGACGTTAGAAACAGAGTGTTTTCAAACTGCTCTATGAAAAGAAAGGTTAAACTCTGTGAGATGAATGCACACATCACAAAGCAGTTTCTCAGAACGATTCTGTCTTGTTTTTATACGAAGATATTTCCTTTTCTACCATTGACCTCGAAGTGCTTGATATCTCCACTTGCAAAATGCACAAAAAGAGAGTTTCAAATCTGCTCTGTCTAAAGAAAGTTCAACTCTGTGAGTTGAATACACACAACCCAAAAATGTTACTGAGAATTCTTCTGTCTAGCATTCTATGAAGAAATCCCGTTTCCAACGAAGGCCTCAAACAGGTCCAAATATCCACTTGCAGACATTACAAACAGAGTGTTTCCAAACTGCTCTGTGAAAAGAAAGGTTAAACTCTGTGAGTTGAACGCACACATAAGAAATTAGTTTCTGAGAATGATTCTGTCTAGTTTTTATTGGAAGATATTTCCTTTTCTTTGAACGGCCTCAAATCGCTTGAAATCTCCACAAGCAAATTACACAAAAAGAGTGTTTCAAAACTGCTGTGTCTAAAGCAAGGTTCAACATTGTAAGTTGAATACGCACAACACAAAGAAGTTACTGCGAATTCTTCTGTCTAGCATTCTATGAAGAAATACCGTTTCCAACGAAGGCCTCAAAGAGGTCCAAATATCCACTTGCAGACTTTGCAAACAGAGTGTTTCCAAACTGCTCTACGAAGAGTAAGGTTAAATTCCGTGAGGTGAATGCACACATCACAATGTGTTTTCTCAGAATCATTCTGTCTTCTTTTTATACGAAGATATTTCCTTTTCTACCATTGGCCTCATTTCGCTTGAAATCTCCACACGCAAATTCCAGAAAAAGAGTGTTTCAAATCGGCTCTGTCTAAAAGATGCTTCAAATCCGTGAGTTGAATAAACAGAACAGAAAGAAGTTACTGAGAATTCTTCTGTCTAGCATTATATGAAAAAATCCCGTTTCCAATGAAGGCCTCAAAGAGATCCAAATATCCACTTGAAGACGTTAGAAACAGAGTGTTTTCAAACTGCTCTATGAAAAGAATGGTTGAACTCTGTGAGATGAATGCACACATCACAAAGCAGTTTCTCAGAATGATTCTGTCTTGTTTTTATACGAAGATATTTCCTTTTCTACCATTGACCTCGAAGAGCTTGATATCTCCACTTGCAAAATCCACAAAAAGAGAGTTTCAAATCTGCTCTGTCTAAAGAAAGTTCAACTCTGTGAGTTGAATACACACAATCCAAAAATGTTACTGAGAATTCTTCTGTCTAGCATTCTATGAAGAAATCCCGTTTCCAACGAAGGCCTCAACCTGTTCCAAATATCCACTGCAGACTTTAGAAACAGAGTGTTTCCAAACTGCTCTATGAAAAGAAAGGTTAAACTCTGTGAGTTGAACGCACACATAAGAAATTAGTTTCTGAGAATGATTCTGTCTAGTTTTTATTGGAAGATATTTCCTTTTCTATGAACGGCCTCAAATCGCTTGAAATCTCCACAAGCAAATTACACAAAAAGAGTCTTTCAAAACTGCTGTGTCTAAAGGAAGGTTAAACACTGTGAGTTGAATACACACAACACAAAGAAGTTACTGAGAATTCTTATGTCTAGCACTCTATGAAGAAATCCCGTTTCCAACGAAGGCCTCAAAGAGGTCGAAATATCCACTTGCAGACTTTACAAACAGAGTGTTTCCAAACTGCTCTATGAAGAGTAAGGTTAAACTCCGTGAGGTGAATGCACACATCACAATGTGGTTTCTCAGAATCATTCTGTCTTCTTTTTATACGAAGATATTTCCTTTTCTACCATTGGCCTCATTTCGCTTGAAATCTCCACACGCAAATTCCAGAAAAAGAGTGTTTCAAATCGGCTCTGTCTAAAAGATGGTTCAACTCTGTGAGTTGAATAAACAGAACAGAAAGAAGTTACTGAGAATTCTTCTGTCTAGCATTATATGAAAAAATCCCGTTTCCAACGAATGCCTCAAAGAGGTCCAAATATCCACTTGCAGACGTTAGAAACAGAGTGTTTTCAAACTGCTCTATGAAAAGAAAGGTTAAAATCTGTGAGCTGAATGCACACACCACAAAGCAGATTCACAGAATGATTCTGTCTTGTTTTTGTACGAAGATATTTCCTTTTCTACCATTGACCTCGAAGCGCTTGAAATCTCCACTTGCAAAATCCACAAAAAGAGAGTTTCAAATCTGCTCTGTCTAAAGAAAGTTCAACTCTGTGAGTTGAATACACACAACCCAAAAGTGTTACTGAGAATTCTTCTGTCTAGCATTCTATGAAGAAATCCCGTTTCCAACGAAGGCCTCAAAGAGGTCCAAATATCCACTTGCAGACTTTACAAACTGAGTGTTTCCAAACTGCTCTATGAAAAGAAAGGTTAAACTCTGTGAGTTGAACGCACACATAAGAAATTAGTTTCTGAGAAGGATTCTGTCGAGTTTTTATTGGAAGATATCTCCTTTTCTATGAACGGCCTCAAATCGCTTGAAATCTCCACAAGCAAATTACACAAAAAGAGTCTTTCAAAACTGCTGTGTCTAAAGGAAGGTTCAACACTGTGAGTTGAATACACAAAACACAAAGAAGTTACTGAGAATTCTTCTGTCTAGCATTATATGAAGTAATCCCGTTTCCAACGAAGGCCTCAAACAGGTCCAAATATCCACTTGCAGACCTTACAAACAGAGTGTTTCCAAACTGCTCTGTGAAAAGAAAGGTTAAACTCTGTGAGTTGAACGCACACATAAGAAATTAGTTTCTGAGAATGATTCTGTTTAGTTTTTATTGGAAGATATTTCCTTTTCTGTGAACGGCCTCAAATCGCTTGAAATCTCCACAAGCAAATTACACAAAAAGAGTGTCTCAAAACTGCTGTGTCTAAAGCAAGGTTCAACATTGTAAGTTGAATACGCACAACACAAAGAAGTTACTGAGAATTCTTATGTCTAGCATTCTATGAAGAAATCCCGTTTCCAACGAAGGCCTCAAAGAGGTCCAAATATCCACTTGCAGACTTTGCAAACAGAGTGTTTCCAAACTGCTCTATGAAGAGTAAGGTTAAATTCCGTGAGGTGAATGCACACATCACAATGTGTTTTCTCAGAATCATTCTGTCTTCTTTTTATACGAAGATATTTCCTTTTCTACCATTGGCCTCATTTCGCTTGAAATCTACACACGCAAATTCCAGAAAAAGAGTGTTTCAAATCGGCTCTGTCTAAAAGATGGTTCAACTCTGTGAGTTGAATAAACAGAACAGAAAGAAGTTACTGAGAATTCTTCTGTCTAGCATTATATGAAAAAATCCCGTTTCCAATGAAGGCCTCAAAGAGATCCAAATATCCACTTGCAGACGTTAGAAACAGAGTGTTTTCAAACTGCTCTATGAAAAGAAAGGTTAAACTCTGTGAGATGAATGCACACATCACAAAGCAGTTTCTCAGAATGATTCTGTCTTGTTTTTATACGAAGATATTTCCTTTTCTACCATTGACCTCGAAGCGCTTGATATCTCCACTTGCAAAATGCACAAAAAGAGAGTTTCAAATCTGCTCTGTCTAAAGAAAGTTCAACTCTGTGAGTTGAATACACACAACCCAAAAATGTTACTGAGAATTCTTCTGTCTAGCATTCTATGAATAAATCCCGTTTCCAACGAAGGCCTCAAACAGTTCCAAATATCCACTTGCAGACTTTACAAATAGAGTGTTTCCAAACTGCTCTATGAAAAGAAAGGTTAAACTCTGTGAGTTGAACGCACACATAAGAAATTGGTTTCTGAGAATGATTCTGTCTAGTTTTTATTGGAAGATATTTCCTTTTCTATGAACGGCCTCAAATCGCTTGAAATCTCCACAAGCAAATTACACAAAAAGAGTCTTTCAAAACTGCTGTGTCTAAAGGAAGGTTCAACACTGTGAGTTGAATACACACAACACAAAGAAGTTACTGAGAATTCTTCTGTCTAGCATTACATGAAGAAATCCCGTTTCCAACGAAGGCCTCAAACAGGTCCAAATATCCACTTGCAGACTTTACAAATAGTGTGTTTCCAAACAGCTCTATGAAAAGAAAGGTTGAACACTGTGAGTTGAATGCACACATAAGAAATTAGTTTCTGAGAATGATTCTGTCTAGTTTTTATTGGAAGATATTTCCTTTTCTATGAACGGCCTCAAATCGCTTGAAATCTCCACAAGCAAATTACACAAAAAGTGTCTTTCGAAACTGCTGTGTCTAAAGGAAGGTTCAACACTGTGAGTTGAATACACACAACACAAAGAAGTTACTGAGAATTCTTCTGTCTAGCATTATATGAAGAAATCCCGTTTCCAACGAAGGCCTCAAACAGGTCCAAATATCCACTTGCAGACCTTACAAACAGAGTTTTTCCAAACTGCTCTGTGAAAAGAAAGGTTAAACTCTGTGAGTCGAACGCACACATAAGAAATTAGTTTCTGAGAATGATTCTGTCTAGTTTTTATTGGAAGATATTTCCTTTTCTATGAACGGACTAAAATCGCTTGAAATCTCCACAAGCAAATTACACAAAAAGAGTCTTTCAAAACTGCTGTGTCTAAAGGAAGGTTAAACACTGTGAGTTGAATACACACAACACAAAGAAGTTACTGAGAATTCTTATGTCTAGCACTCTATGAAGAAATCCCGTTTCCAACGAAGGCCTCAAAGAGGTCGAAATATCCACTTGCAGACATTACAAACAGAGTGTTTCCAAACTGCTCTATGAAGAGTAAGGTTAAACTCCGTGAGGTGAATGCACACATCACAATGTGGTTTCTCAGAATCATTCTGTCTTCTTTTTATACGAAGATATTTCCTTTTCTACCATTGGCCTCATTTCGCTTGAAATCTCCACACGCAAATTCCAGAAAAAGAGTGTTTCAAATCGGCTCCGTCTAAAAGATGGTTCAACTCTGTGAGTTGA
Organism: Pan troglodytes; assembly: GCF_028858775.2. Classification (NCBI taxonomy): domain Eukaryota; kingdom Metazoa; phylum Chordata; class Mammalia; order Primates; family Hominidae; genus Pan; species Pan troglodytes. The sequence continues at coordinate 81,025,154 of NC_072401.2, forward strand.
ATAAACAGAACAGAAAGAAGTTACTGAGAATTCTTCTGTCTAGCATTATATGAAAAAATCCCGTTTCCAAGGAAGGCCTCAAAGAGATCCAAATATCCACTTGCAGACGTTAGAAACAGAGTGTTTTCAAACTGCTCTATGAAAAGAAAGGTTAAAATCTGTGAGCTGAATGCACACACCACAAAGCAGTTTCACAGAATGATTCTGTCTTGTTTTTGTACGAAGATATTTCCTTTTCTACCATTGACCTCGAAGCACTTGAAATCTCCACTTGCAAAATCCACAAAAAGAGAGTTTCAAATCTGCTCTGTCTAAAGAAAGTTCAACTCTGTGAGTTGAATACACACAACCCAAAAGTGTTACTGAGAATTCTTCTGTCTAGCATTCTATGAAGAAATCCCGTTTCCAACGAAGGCCTCAAAGAGGTCCAAATATCCACTTGCAGACTTTACAAACTGAGTGTTTCCAAACTGCTCTATGAAAAGAAAGGTTAAACTCTGTGAGTTGAACGCACACATAAGAAATTAGTTTCTGAGAATGATTCTGTCTAGTTTTTATTGGAAGATATCTCCTTTTCTATGAACGGCCTCAAATCGCTTGAAATCTCCACAAGCAAATTACACAAAAAGAGTCTTTCAAAACTGCTGTGTCTAAAGGAAGGTTCAACACTGTGAGTTGAATACACAAAACACAAAGAAGTTACTGAGAATTCTTCTGTCTAGCATTATATGAAGTAATCCCGTTTCCAACGAAGGCCTCAAACAGGTCCAAATATCCACTTGCAGACCTTACAAACAGAGTGTTTCCAACTGCTCTGTGAAAAGAAAGGTTAAACTCTGTGAGTTGAACGCACACATAAGAAATTAGTTTCTGAGAATGATTCTGTCTAGTTTTTATTTGAAGATATTTCCTTTTCTATGAACGGACTAAAATCGCTTGAAATCTCCACAAGCAAATTACACAAAAAGAGTCTTTCAAAACTGCTGTGTCTAAAGGAAGGTTAAACACTGTGAGTTGAATACACACAACACAAAGAAGTAACTGAGAATTCTTATGTCTAGCATTCTATGAAGAAATCCCGTTTCCAACGAAGGCCTCAAAGAGGTCCAAATATCCACTTGCAGACTTTACAAACAGAGTGTTTCCAAACTGCTCTATGAAGAGAAAGGTTAAACTCCGTGAGGAGAATGCACACATCACAATGTGGTTTCTCAGAATCATTCTGTCTTCTTTTTATACGAAGATATTTCCTTTTCTACCATTGGCCTCATTTCGCTTGAAATCTCCACACGCAAATTCCAGAAAAAGAGTGTTTCAAATCGGCTCTGTCTAAAAGATGGTTCAACTCTGTGAGTTGAATAAACAGAACACAAAGAAGTTACTTAGAATTCTTCTGTCTAGCATTATATGAAAAAATCCCGTTTCCTACGAATGCCTCAAAGAGGTCCAAATATCCACTTGCAGACGTTGGAAACAGAGTGTTTCCAAACTGCTCTATGAAAAGAAAGGTTAAACTCTGTGAGCTGAATGCACACATCACAAAGCAGTTTCTCAGAATGATTCTGTCTTGTTTTTGTACGAAGATATTTCCTTTTCTACCATTGACCTCGAAGCGCTTGAAATCTCCACTTGCAAAATCCACAGAAAGAGAGTTTCAAATCTGCTCTGTCTAAAGAAAGTTCAACTCTGTGAGTTGAATACACACAACCCAAAAGTGTTACTGAGAATTCTTCTGTCTAGCATTCTATGAAGAAATCCCGTTTCCAACGAAGGCCTCAAAGAGGTCCAAATATCCACTTGCAGACTTTACAAACTGAGTGTTTCCAAACTGCTCTATGAAAAGAAAGGTTAAACTCTGTGAGTTGAACGCACACATAAGAAATTAGTTTCTGAGAAGGATTCTGTCTAGTTTTTATTGGAAGATATTTCCTTTTCTATGAACGGCCTCAAATCGCTTGAAATCTCCACAAGCAAATTACACAAAAAGAGTCTTTCAAAACTGCTGTGTCTAAAGGAAGGTTCAACACTGTGAGTTGAATACACACAACACAAAGAAGTTACTGAGAATTCTTCTGTCTAGCATTATATGAAGAAATCCCGTTTCCAACGAAGGCCTCAAACAGGTCCAAATATCCACTTGCAGACCTTACAAACAGAGTTTTTCCAAACTGCTCTGTGAAAAGAAAGGTTAAACTCTGTGAGTTGAACGCACACATAAGAAATTAGTTTCTGAGAATGATTCTGTCTAGTTTTTATTGGAAGATATTTCCTTTTCTATGAATGGACTAAAATCGCTTGAAATCTCCACAAGCAAATTACACAAAAAGAGTCTTTCAAAACTGCTGTGTCTAAAGGAAGGTTAAACACTGTGAGTTGAATACACACAACACAAAGAAGTTACTGAGAATTCTTATGTCTAGCATTCTATGAAGAAATCCCGTTTCCAACGAAGGCCTCAAAGAGGTCCAAATATCCACTTGCAGACTTTACAAACAGAGTGTTTCCAAACTGCTCTATGAAGAGTAAGGTTAAACTCCGTGAGGTGAATGCACACATCACAATGTGGTTTCTCAGAATCATTCTGTCTTCTTTTTATACGAAGATATTTCCTTTTCTACCATTGGCCTCATTTCGCTTGAAATCTCCACACGCAAATTCCAGAAAAAGAGTGTTTCAAATCGGCTCTGTCTAAAAGATGGTTCAACTCTGTGAGTTGAATAAACAGAACAGAAAGAAGTTACTGAGAATTCTTCTGTCTAGCATTATATGAAAAAATCCCGTTTCCAAGGAAGGCCTCAAAGAGATCCAAATATCCACTTGCAGACGTTAGAAACAGAGTGTTTTCAAACTGCTCTATGAAAAGAAAGGTTAAAATCTGTGAGCTGAATGCACACACCACAAAGCAGTTTCACAGAATGATTCTGTCTTGTTTTTGTACGAAGATATTTCCTTTTCTACCACTGACCTCGAAGCGCTTGAAATCTCCACTTGCAAAATCCACAAAAAGAGAGTTTCAAATCTGCTCTGTCTAAAGAAAGTTCAACTCTGTGAGTTGAATACACACAACCCAAAAGTGTTACTGAGAATTCTTCTGTCTAGCATTCTATGAAGAAATCCCGTTTCCAACGAAGGCCTCAAAGAGGTCCAAATATCCACTTGCAGACTTTACAAACTGAGTGTTTCCAAACTGCTCTATGAAAAGAAAGGTTAAACTCTGTGAGTTGAACGCACACATAAGAAATTAGTTTCTGAGAATGATTCTGTCTAGTTTTTATTGGAAGATATCTCCTTTTCTATGAACGGCCTCAAATCGCTTGAAATCTCCACAAGCAAATTACACAAAAAGAGTCTTTCAAAACTGCTGTGTCTAAAGGAAGGTTCAACACTGTGAGTTGAATACACAAAACACAAAGAAGTTACTGAGAATTCTTCTGTCTAGCATTATATGAAGTAATCCCGTTTCCAACGAAGGCCTCAAACAGGTCCAAATATCCACTTGCAGACCTTACAAACAGAGTGTTTCCAAGTGCTCTGTGAAAAGAAAGGTTAAACTCTGTGAGTTGAACGCACACATAAGAAATTAGTTTCTGAGAATGATTCTGTCTAATTTTTATTTGAAGATATTTCCTTTTCTATGAACGGACTAAAATCGCTTGAAATCTCCACAAGCAAATTACACAAAAAGAGTCTTTCAAAACTGCTGTGTCTAAAGGAAGGTTAAACACTGTGAGTTGAATACACACAACACAAAGAAGTAACTGAGAATTCTTATGTCTAGCATTCTATGAAGAAATCCCGTTTCCAACGAAGGCCTCAAAGAGGTCCAAATATCCACTTGCAGACTTTACAAACAGAGTGTTTCCAAACTGCTCTATGAAGAGTAAGGTTAAACTCCGTGAGGTGAATGCACACATCACAATGTGGTTTCTCAGAATCATTCTGTCTTCTTTTTATACGAAGATATTTCCTTTTCTACCATTGGCCTCATTTCGCATGAAATCTCCACACGCAAATTCCAGAAAAAGAGTGTTTCAAATCGGCTCTGTCTAAAAGATGGTTCAACTCTGTGAGTTGAATAAACAGAACACAAAGAAGTTACTTAGAATTCTTCTGTCTAGCATTATATGAAAAAATCCCGTTTCCTACGAATGCCTCAAAGAGGTCCAAATATCCACTTGCAGACGTTGGAAACAGAGTGTTTCCAAACTGCTCTATGAAAAGAAAGGTTAAACTCTGTGAGCTGAATGCACACATCACAAAGCAGTTTCTCAGAATGATTCTGTCTTGTTTTTGTACGAAGATATTTCCTTTTCTACCATTGACCTCGAAGCGCTTGAAATCTCCACTGGCAAAATCCACAGAAAGAGAGTTTCAAATCTGCTCTGTCTAAAGAAAGTTCAACTCTGTGAGTTGAATACACACAACCCAAAAGTGTTACTGAGAATTCTTCTGTCTAGCATTCTATGAAGAAATCCCGTTTCCAACGAAGGCCTCAAAGAGGTCCAAATATCCACTTGCAGACTTTACAAACTGAGTGTTTCCAAACTGCTCTATGAAAAGAAAGGTTAAACTCTGTGAGTTGAACGCACACATAAGAAATTAGTTTCTGAGAAGGATTCTGTCTAGTTTTTATTGGAAGATATTTCCTTTTCTATGAACGGCCTCAAATCGCTTGAAATCTCCACAAGCAAATTACACAAAAAGAGTCTTTCAAAACTGCTGTGTCTAAAGGAAGGTTCAACACTGTGAGTTGAATACACACAACACAAAGAAGTTACTGAGAATTCTTCTGTCTAGCATTATATGAAGAAATCCCGTTTCCAACGAAGGCCTCAAACAGGTCCAAATATCCACTTGCAGACCTTACAAACAGAGTTTTTCCAAACTGCTCTGTGAAAAGAAAGGTTAAACTCTGTGAGTTGAACGCACACATAAGAAATTAGTTTCTGAGAATGATTCTGTCTAGTTTTTATTGGAAGATATTTCCTTTTCTATGAACGGACTAAAATCGCTTGAAATCTCCACAAGCAAATTACACAAAAAGAGTCTTTCAAAACTGCTGTGTCTAAAGGAAGGTTAAACACTGTGAGTTGAATACACACAACACAAAGAAGTAACTGAGAATTCTTATGTCTAGCATTCTATGAAGAAATCCCGTTTCCAACGAAGGCCTCAAAGAGGTCCAAATATCCACTTGCAGACTTTACAAACAGAGTGTTTCCAAACTGCTCTATGAAGAGTAAGGTTAAACTCCGTGAGGTGAATGCACACATCACAATGTGGTTTCTCAGAATCATTCTGTCTTCTTTTTATACGAAGATATTTCCTTTTCTACCATTGGCCTCATTTCGCTTGAAATCTCCACACGCAAATTCCAGAAAAAGAGTGTTTCAAATCGGCTCTGTCTAAAAGATGGTTCAACTCTGTGAGTTGAATAAACAGAACAGAAAGAAGTTACTGAGAATTCTTCTGTCTAGCATTATATGAAAAAATCCCGTTTCCAACGAAGGCCTCAAAGAGATCCAAATATCCACTTGCAGACGTTAGAAACAGTGTTTTCAAACTGCTCTATGAAAAGAAAGGTTAAAATCTGTGAGCTGAATGCACACATCACAAAGCAGTTTCACAGAATGATTCTGTCTTGTTTTTGTACGAAGATATTTCCTTTTCTACCATTGACCTCGAAGCGCTTGAAATCTCCACTTGCAAAATCCACAAAAAGAGAGTTTCAAATCTGCTCTGTCTAAAGAAAGTTCAACTCTGTGGGTTGAATACACACAACCCAAAAGTGTTACTGAGAATTCTTCTGTCTAGCATTCTATGAAGAAATCCCGTTTCCAACGAAGGCCTCAAAGAGGTCCAAATATCCACTTGCAGACTTTACAAACTGAGTGTTTCCAAACTGCTCTATGAAAAGAAAGGTTAAACTCTGTGTGCTGAACGCACACATAAGAAATTAGTTTCTGAGAAGGATTCTGTCTAGTTTTTATTGGAAGATATCGCCTTTTCTATGAACGGCCTCAAATCGCTTGAAATCTCCACAAGCAAATTACACAAAAAGAGTCTTTCAAAACTGCTGTGTCTAAAGGAAGGTTCAACACTGTGAGTTGAATACACACAACACAAAGAAGTTACTGAGAATTCTTCTGTCTAGCATTATATGAAGTAATCCCGTTTCCAACGAAGGCCTCAAACAGGTCCAAATATCCACTTGCAGACCTTACAAACAGAGTGTTTCCAAACTGCTCTGTGAAGTGTAAGGTTAAACTCCGTGAGGTGAATGCACACATCACAATGTGGTTTCTCAGAATCATTCTGTCTTCTTTTTATACGAAGATATTTGCTTTTCTACCATTGGCCTCATTTCGCTTGAAATCTCCACACGCAAATTCCAGAAAAAGAGTGTTTCAAATCGGCTCTGTCTAAAAGATGGTTCAACTCTGTGAGTTGAATAAACAGAACAGAAAGAAGTTACTGAGAATTCTTCTGTCTAGCATTCTATGAAAAAATCCCGTTTCCAACGAAGGCCTCAAATAGATCCAAATATCCACTTGCAGACGTTAGAAACAGAGTGTTTTCAAACTGCTCTATGAAAAGAAAGGTTAAAATCTGTGAGCTGAATGCACACATCACAAAGCAGTTTCACAGAATGATTCTGTCTTGTTTTTGTACGAAGATATTTCCTTTTCTACCATTGACCTCGAAGCGCTTGAAATCTCCACTTGCAAAATCCACAAAAAGAGAGTTTCAAATCTGCTCTGTCTAAAGAAAGTTCAACTCTGTGAGTTGAATACACACAACCCAAAAGTGTTACTGAGAATTCTTCTGTCTAGCATTCTATGAAGAAGTCCCGTTTCCAACGAAGGCCTCAAAGAGGTCCAAATATCCACTTGCAGACTTTACAAACTGAGTGTTTCCAAACTGCTCTATGAAAAGAAAAGTTAAACTCTGTGAGTTGAACGCACACATAAGAAATTAGTTTCTGAGAATGATTCTGTCTAGTTTTTATTGGAAGATATCTCCTTTTCTATGAACGGCCTCAAATCGCTTGAAATCTCCACAAGCAAATTACACAAAAAGAATCTTTCAAAACTGCTGTGTCTAAAGGAAGGTTCAACACTGTGAGTTGAATACACACAATACAAAGAAGTTACTGAGAATTCTTCTGTCTAGCATTATATGAAGTAATCCCGTTTCCAACGAAGGCCTCAAACAGGTCCAAATATCCACTTGCAGACCTTACAAACAGAGTGTTTCCAAACTGCTCTGTGAAAAGAAAGGTTAAACTCTGTGAGTTGAATGCACACATAAGAAATTAGTTTCTGAGAATGATTCTGTTTAGTTTTTATTGGAAGATATTTCCTTTTCTATGAACGGCCTCAAATCGCTTGAAATCTCCACAAGCAAATTACACAAAAAGAGTGTTTCAAAACTGCTGTGTCTAAAGGAAAGTTCAACACTGTGAGTTGAATACACACAACACAAAGAAGTTACTGAGAATTCTTCTGTCTAGCATTATATGAAGAAATCCCGTTTCCAACGAAGGCCTCAAACAGGTCCAAATATCCACTTGCAGACCTTACAAACAGAGTTTTTCCAAACTGCTCTGTGAAAAGAAAGGTTAAACTCTGTGAGTTGAACGCACACATAAGAAATTAGTTTCTGAGAATGATTCTGTCTAGTTTTTATTGGAAGATATTTCCTTTTCTATGAACGGCCTCAAATCGCTTGAAATCTCCACAAGCAAATTACACAAAAAGAGTCTTTCAAAACTGCTGTGTCTAAAGGAAGGTTAAACACTGTGAGTTGAATACACACAACACAAAGAAGTTACAGAGAATTCTTCTGTCTAGCATTCTATGAAGAAATCCCGTTTCCAACGAAGGCCTCAAAGAGGTCCAAATATCCACTTGGAGACTTTACAAACAGAGTGTTTCCAAACTGCTCTGTGAAGAGAAAGGTTAAACTCCATGAGCTGAATGGACACATCACAAAGTAGTTTCTCAGAATCATTCTGTCTTCTTATTATACGAAGATATTTCCTTTTCTACCATTGGCCTCAATTCGCTGGAAATCTCCACACGCAAATTCCAGAAAAAGAGTGATTCAAATCGGTTCACTCTAAAAGATGGTTCAACTCTGTGAGTTGAATAAACAGAACACAAAGAAGTTACTTAGAATTCTTCTGTCTAGCATTATATGAAAAAATCCCGTTTCCAACGAATGCCTCAAAGAGGTCCAAATATCCACTTGCAGACGTTAGAAACAGAGTGTTTCCAAACTGCTCTATGAAAAGAAAGGTTAAACTCTGTGAGCTGAATGCACACATCACAAAGCAGTTTCTCAGAATGATTCTGTCTTGTTTTTGTACGAAGATATTTCCTTTTCTACCATTGACCTCGAAGCGCTTGAAATCTCCACTTGCAAAATCCACAGAAAGAGAGTTTCAAATCTGCTCTGTCTAAAGAAAGTTCAACTCTGTGAGTTGAATACACACAACCCAAAAGTGTTACTGAGAATTCTTCTGTCTAGCATTCTATGAAGAAATCCCGTTTCCAACGAAGGCCTCAAAGAGGTCCAAATATCCACTTGCAGACTTTACAAACTGAGTGTTTCCAAACTGCTCTATGAAAAGAAAGGTTAAACTCTGTGAGTTGAACGCACACATAAGAAATTAGTTTCTGAGAAGGATTCTGTCTAGTTTTGATTGGAAGATATCTCCTTTTCTATGAACGGCCTCAAATCGCTTGAAATCTCCACAAGCAAATTACACAAAAAGAGTCTTTCAAAACTGCTGTGTCTAAAGGAAGGTTCAACACTGTGAGATGAATGCACACAACACAAAGAAGTTACTGAGAATTCTTCTGTCTAGCATTTTATGAAGAAACCCTGTTTCCAAAGAATGCCTCAAAGAGGTCCAAATATCCACTTGCAGACTTTACAAACAGAGTGTTTCCAAACTGCTCTATGAAGAGAAAGGTTAAACTCTGTGAGATGAACGCACACATAAGAAATTAGTTTCTGAGAATGATTCTCTCTAGTTTTTATTGGAAGATATTTCCTTTTCTATGAACGGCCTCAAATCGCTTGAAATCTCCATAAGCAAATTACACAAAAAGACTCTTTCAAAACTGCTGTGTCTAAAGGAAGGTTCAACACTGTGAGTTGAATACACACAACACAAAGAAGTTACTGAGAATTCTTCTGTCTAGCATTATATGAAGAAATCCCGTTTCCAACGAAGGCCTCAAACAGGTCCAAATATCCACTTGCAGACCTTACAAACAGAGTTTTTCCAAACTGCTCTGTGAAAAGAAAGGTTAAACTCTGTGAGTCGAACGCACACATAAGAAATTAGTTTCTGAGAATGATTCTGTCTAGCTTTTATTGGAAGATATTTCCTTTTCTATGAACGGCCTCAAATCGCTTGAAATCTCCACAAGCAAATTACACAAAAAGAGTCTTTCAAAACTGCTGTGTCTAAAGGAAGGTTAAACACTGTGAGTTGAATACACACAACACAAAGAAGTTACTGAGAATTCTTATGTCTAGCATTCTATGAAGAAATCCCGTTTCCAACGAAGGCCTCAAAGAGGTCGAAATATCCACTTGCAGACTTTACAAACAGAGTGTTTCCAAACTGCTCTATGAAGAGTAAGGTTAAACTCCGTGAGGTGAATGCACACATCACAATGTGGTTTCTCAGAATCATTCTGTCTTCTTTTTATACGAAGATATTTCCTTTTCTACCATTGGCCTCATTTCGCTTGAAATCTCCACACGCAAATTCCAGAAAAAGAGTGTTTCAAATCGGCTCTGTCTAAAAGATGGTTCAACTCTGTGAGTTGAATAAACAGAACAGAAAGAAGTTACTGAGAATTCTTCTGTCTAGCATTATATGAAAATATCCCGTTTCGAACGAAGGCCTCAAAGAGATCCAAATATCCACTTGCAGACGTTAGAAACAGAGTGTTTTCAAACTGCTCTATGAAAAGAAAGGTTAAAATCTGTGAGCTGAATGCACACACCACAAAGCAGTTTCACAGAATGATTCTGTCTTGTTTTTGTACGAAGATATTTCCTTTTCTACCATTGACCTCGAAGCGCTTGAAATCTCCACTTGCAAAATCCACAAAAAGAGAGTTTCAAATCTGCTCTGTCTAAAGAAAGTTCAACTCTGTGAGTTGAATACACACAACCCAAAAGTGTTACTGAGAATTCTTCTGTCTAGCATTCTATGAAGAAATCCCGTTTCCAACGAAGGCCTCAAAGAGGTCCAAATATCCACTTGCAGACTTTACAAACTGAGTGTTTCCAAACTGCTCTATGAAAAGAAAGGTTAAACTCTGTGAGTTGAACGCACACATAAGAAATTAGTTTCTGAGAATGATTCTGTCTAGTTTTTATTGGAAGATATCTCCTTTTCTATGAACGGCCTCAAATCGCTTGAAATCTCCACAAGCAAATTACACAAAAAGAGTCTTTCAAAACTGCTGTGTCTAAAGGAAGGTTCAACACTGTGAGATGAATGCACACAACACAAAGAAGTTACTGAGAATTCTTCTGTCTAGCATTTTATGAAGAAACCCTGTTTCCAACGAAGGCCTCAAAGAGGTCCAAATATCCACTTGCAGACTTTACAAACAGAGTGTTTCCAAACTGCTCTATGAAGAGAAAGGTTAAACTCTGTGAGATGAACGCACACATAAGAAATTAGTTTCTGAGAATGATTCTGTCTAGTTTTTATTTGAAGATATTTCCTTTTCTATGAACGGACTAAAATCGCTTGAAATCTCCACAAGCAAATTACACAAAAAGAGTCTTTCAAAACTGCTGTGTCTAAAGGAAGGTTCAACACTGTGAGTTGAATACACACAACACAAAGAAGTTACTGAGAATTCTTATGTCTAGCATTCTATGAAGTAATCCCGTTTCCAACGAAGGCCTCAAACAGGTCCAAATATCCACTTGCAGACCTTACAAACAGAGTGTTTCCAAACTGCTCTGTGAAAAGAAAGGTTAAACTCTGTGAGTTGAACGCACACATAAGAAATTAGTTTCTGAGAATGATTCTGTTTAGTTTTTATTGGAAGATATTTCCTTTTCTATGAACGGCCTCAAATCGCTTGAAATCTCCACAAGCAAATTACACAAAAAGAGTGTTTCAAAACTGCTGTGTCTAAAGGAAGGTTAAACACTGTGAGTTGAATACACACAACACAAAGAAGTTACTGAGAATTCTTATGTCTAGCATTCTATGAAGAAATCCCGTTTCCAACCAAGGCCTCAAAGAGGTCCAAATATCTACTTGCAGACTTTACAAACAGAGTGTTTCCAAACTGCTCTATGAAGAGTAAGGATAAACTCCGTGAGGTGAATGCACACATCACAATGTGGTTTCTCAGAATCATTCTGTCTTCTTTTTATACGAAGATATTTCCTTTTCTACCATTGGCCTCATTTCGCTTGAAATCTCCACACGCAAATTCCAGAAAAAGAGTGTTTCAAATCGGCTCTGTCTAAAAGATGGTTCAACTCTGTGAGTTTAATAAACAGAACAGAAAGAAGTTACTGAGAAGTCTTCTGTCTAGCATTATATGAAAAAATCCCGTTTCCAACGAAGGCCTCAAAGAGATCCAAATATCCTCTTGCAGACGTTAGAAACAGAGTGTTTTCAAACTGCTCTATGAAAAGAAAGGTTAAAATCTGTGAGCTGAATGCACACATCACAAAGCAGTTTCACAGAATGATTCTGTCTTGTTTTTGTACGAAGATATTTCCTTTTCTACCATTGACCTCGAAGCGCTTGAAATCTCCACTTGCAAAATCCACAAAAAGAGAGTTTCAAATCTGCTCTGTCTAAAGAAAGTTCAACTCTGTTAGTTGAATACACACAACACAAAAGTGTTACTGAGAATTCTTCTGTCTAGCATTCTATGAAGAAATCCCGTTTCCAACGAAGGCCTCAAAGAGGTCCAAATATCCACTTGCAGACTTTACAAACTGAGTGTTTCCAAACTGCTCTGTGAAAAGAAAGGTTAAACTCTGTGAGTTGAACGCACACATAAGAAATTAGTTTCTGAGAATGATTCTGTCTAGTTTTTATTGGAAGATATCTCCTTTTCTATGAACGGCCTCAAATCGCTTGAAATCTCCACAAGCAAATTACACAAAAAGAGTTTTTCAAAACTGCTGTGTCTAAAGGAAGGTTCAACACTGTGAGTTGAATACACACAACACAAAGAAGTTACTGAGAATTCTTCTGTCTAGCATTTTATGAAGAAATCCCGTTTCCAACGAAGGCCTCAAACCGGTCCAAATATCCACTTGCAGACCTTACAAACAGAGTTTTTCCAAACTGCTCTGTGAAAAGAAAGGTTAAACTCTGTGAGTTGAACGCACACATAAGAAATTAGTTTCTGAGAATGATTCTGTCTAGTTTTTATTGGAAGATATTTCCTTTTCTATGAACGGACTAAAATCGCTTGAAATCTCCACAAGCAAATTACACAAAAAGAGTCTTTCAAAACTGCTGTGTCTAAAGGAAGGTTAAACACTGTGAGTTGAATACACACAACACAAAGAAGTTACTGAGAATTCTTATGTCTAGCATTCTATGAAGAAATCCCGTTTCCAACGAAGGCCTCAAAGAGGTCCAAATATCCACTTGCAGACTTTACAAACAGAGTGTTTCCAAACTGCTCTATGAAGTGTAAGGTTAAACTCCGTGAGGTGAATGCACACATCACAATGTGGTTTCTCAGAATCATTCTGTCTTCTTATTATACGAAGATATTTCCTTTTCTACCATTGGCCTCAATTCGCTTGAAATCTCCACACGCAAATTCCAGAAAAAGAGTGATTCAAATCGGTTCACTCTAAAAGATGGTTCAACTCTGTGAGTTGAATAAACAGAACACAAAGAAGTTACTTAGAATTCTTCTGTCTAGCATTATATGAAAAAATCCCGTTTCCAACGAATGCCTCAAAGAGGTCCAAATATCCACTTGCAGACGTTAGAAACAGAGTGTTTCCAAACTGCTCTATGAAAAGAAAGGTTAAACTCTGTGAGCTGAATGCACACATCACAAAGCAGTTTCTCAGAATGATTCTGTCTTGTTTTTGTACGAAGATATTTCCTTTTCTACCATTGACCTCGAAGCGCTTGAAATCTCCACTTGCAAAATCCACAGAAAGAGAGTTTCAAATCTGCTCTGTCTAAAGAAAGTTCAACTCTGTGAGTTGAATACACACAACCCAAAAGTGTTACTGAGAATTCTTCTGTCTAGCATTCTATGAAGAAATCCCGTTTCCAACGAAGGCCTCAAAGAGGTCCAAATATCCACTTGCAGACTTTACAAACTGAGTGTTTCCAAACTGCTCTATGAAAAGAAAGGTTAAACTCTGTGAGTTGAACGCACACATAAGAAATTAGTTTCTGAGAAGGATTCTGTCTAGTTTTTATTGGAAGATATCTCCTTTTCTATGAACGGCCTCAAATCGCTTGAAATCTCCACAAGCAAATTACACAAAAAGAGTCTTTCAAAACTGCTGTGTCTAAAGGAAGGTTCAACACTGTGAGATGAATGCACACAACACAAAGAAGTTACTGAGAATTCTTCTGTCTAGCATTTTATGAAGAAACCCTGTTTCCAAAGAAGGCCTCAAAGAGGTCCAAATATCCACTTGCAGACTTTACAAACAGAGTGTTTCCAAACTGCTCTTTGAAGAGAAAGGTTAAACTCTGTGAGATGAACGCACACATAAGAAATTAGTTTCTGAGAATGATTCTCTCTAGTTTTTATTGGAAGATATTTCCTTTTCTATGAACGGCCTCAAATCGCTTGAAATCTCCATAAGCAAATTACACAAAAAGACTCTTTCAAAACTGCTGTGTCTAAAGGAAGGTTAAACACTGTGAGTTGAATACACACAACACAAAGAAGTTACTGAGAATTCTTCTGTCTAGCATTATATGAAGAAATCCCGTTTCCAACGAAGGCCTCAAACAGGTCCAAATATCCACTTGCAGACCTTACAAACAGAGTTTTTCCAAACTGCTCTGTGAAAAGAAAGGTTAAACTCTGTGAGTCGAACGCACACATAAGAAATTAGTTTCTGAGAATGATTCTGTCTAGCTTTTATTGGAAGATATTTCCTTTTCTATGAACGGCCTCAAATCGCTTGAAATCTCCACAAGCAAATTACACAAAAAGAGTCTTTCAAAACTGCTGTGTCTAAAGGAAGGTTAAACACTGTGAGTTGAATACACACAACACAAAGAAGTTACTGAGAATTCTTATGTCTAGCATTCTATGAAGAAATCCCGTTTCCAACGAAGGCCTCAAAGAGGTCGAAATATCCACTTGCAGACTTTAGAAACAGAGTGTTTCCAAACTGCTCTATGAAGAGTAAGGTTAAACTCCGTGAGGTGAATGCACACATCACAATGTGGTTTCTCAGAATCATTCTGTCTTCTTTTTATACGAAGATATTTCCTTTTCTACCATTGGCCTCATTTCGCTTGAAATCTCCACACGGAAATTCCAGAAAAAGAGTGTTTCAAATCGGCTCTGTCTAAAAGATGGTTCAACTCTGTGAGTTGAATAAACAGAACAGAAAGAAGTTACTGAGAATTCTTCTGTCTAGCATTATATGAAAATATCCCGTTTCCAACGAAGGCCTCAAAGAGATCCAAATATCCACTTGCAGACGTTAGAAACAGAGTGTTTTCAAACTGCTCTATGAAAAGAAAGGTTAAAATCTGTGAGCTGAATGCACACACCACAAAGCAGTTTCACAGAATGATTCTGTCTTGTTTTTGTACGAAGATATTTCCTTTTCTACCATTGACCTCGAAGCGCTTGAAATCTCCACTTGCAAAATCCACAAAAAGAGAGTTTCAAATCTGCTCTGTCTAAAGAAAGTTCAACTCTGTGAGTTGAATACACACAACCCAAAAGTGTTACTGAGAATTCTTCTGTCTAGCATTCTATGAAGAAATCCCGTTTCCAACGAAGGCCTCAAAGAGGTCCAAATATCCACTTGCAGACTTTACAAACTGAGTGTTTCCAAACTGCTCTATGAAAAGAAAGGTTAAACTCTGTGAGTTGAACGCACACATAAGAAATTAGTTTCTGAGAATGATTCTGTCTAGTTTTTATTGGAAGATATCTCCTTTTCTATGAACGGCCTCAAATCGCTTGAAATCTCCACAAGCAAATTACACAAAAAGAGTCTTTCAAAACTGCTGTGTCTAAAGGAAGGTTCAACACTGTGAGATGAATGCACACAACACAAAGAAGTTACTGAGAATTCTTATGTCTAGCATTCTATGAAGAAACCCTGTTTCCAACGAAGGCCTCAAAGAGGTCCAAATATCCACTTGCAGACTTTACAAACAGAGTGTTTCCAAACTGCTCTATGAAGAGAAAGGTTAAACTCTGTGAGATGAACGCACACATAAGAAATTAGTTTCTGAGAATGATTCTGTCTAGTTTTTATTTGAAGATATTTCCTTTTCTATGAACGGACTAAAATCGCTTGAAATCTCCACAAGCAAATTACACAAAAAGAGTCTTTCAAAACTGCTGTGTCTAAAGGAAGGTTCAACACTGTGAGTTGAATACACACAACACAAAGAAGTTACTGAGAATTCTTATGTCTAGCATTCTATGAAGTAATCCCGTTTCCAACGAAGGCCTCAAACAGGTCCAAATATCCACTTGCAGACCTTACAAACAGAGTGTTTCCAAACTGCTCTGTGAAAAGAAAGGTTAAACTCTGTGAGTTGAACGCACACATAAGAAATTAGTTTCTGAGAATGATTCTGTTTAGTTTTTATTGGAAGATATTTCCTTTTCTATGAACGGCCTCAAATCGCTTGAAATCTCCACAAGCAAATTACACAAAAAGAGTGTTTCAAAACTGCTGTGTCTAAAGGAAGGTTAAACACTGTGAGTTGAATACACACAACACAAAGAAGTTACTGAGAATTCTTATGTCTAGCATTCTATGAAGAAATCCCGTTTCCAACCAAGGCCTCAAAGAGGTCCAAATATCTACTTGCAGACTTTACAAACAGAGTGTTTCCAAACTGCTCTATGAAGAGTAAGGATAAACTCCGTGAGGTGAATGCACACATCACAATGTGGTTTCTCAGAATCATTCTGTCTTCTTTTTATACGAAGATATTTCCTTTTCTACCATTGGCCTCATTTCGCTTGAAATCTCCACACGCAAATTCCAGAAAAAGAGTGTTTCAAATCGGCTCTGTCTAAAAGATGGTTCAACTCTGTGAGTTTAATAAACAGAACAGAAAGAAGTTACTGAGAAGTCTTCTGTCTAGCATTATATGAAAAAATCCCGTTTCCAACGAAGGCCTCAAAGAGATCCAAATATCCTCTTGCAGACGTTAGAAACAGAGTGTTTTCAAACTGCTCTATGAAAAGAAAGGTTAAAATCTGTGAGCTGAATGCACACATCACAAAGCAGTTTCACAGAATGATTCTGTCTTGTTTTTGTACGAAGATATTTCCTTTTCTACCATTGACCTCGAAGCGCTTGAAATCTCCACTTGCAAAATCCACAAAAAGAGAGTTTCAAATCTGCTCTGTCTAAAGAAAGTTCAACTCTGTTAGTTGAATACACACAACACAAAAGTGTTACTGAGAATTCTTCTGTCTAGCATTCTATGAAGAAATCCCGTTTCCAACGAAGGCCTCAAAGAGGTCCAAATATCCACTTGCAGACTTTACAAACTGAGTGTTTCCAAACTGCTCTGTGAAAAGAAAGGTTAAACTCTGTGAGTTGAACGCACACATAAGAAATTAGTTTCTGAGAATGATTCTGTCTAGTTTTTATTGGAAGATATCTCCTTTTCTATGAACGGCCTCAAATCGCTTGAAATCTCCACAAGCAAATTACACAAAAAGAGTCTTTCAAAACTGCTGTGTCTAAAGGAAGGTTCAACACTGTGAGTTGAATACACACAACACAAAGAAGTTACTGAGAATTCTTCTGTCTAGCATTTTATGAAGAAATCCCGTTTCCAACGAAGGCCTCAAACCGGTCCAAATATCCACTTGCAGACCTTACAAACAGAGTTTTTCCAAACTGCTCTGTGAAAAGAAAGGTTAAACTCTGTGAGTTGAACGCACACATAAGAAATTAGTTTCTGAGAATGATTCTGTCTAGTTTTTATTGGAAGATATTTCCTTTTCTATGAACGGACTAAAATCGCTTGAAATCTCCACAAGCAAATTACACAAAAAGAGTCTTTCAAAACTGCTGTGTCTAAAGGAAGGTTCAACACTGTGAGTTGAATACACACAACACAAAGAAGTTACTGAGAATTCTTATGTCTAGCATTCTATGAAGAAATCCCGTTTCCAACGAAGGCCTCAAAGAGGTCCAAATATCCACTTGCAGACTTTACAAACAGAGTGTTTCCAAACTGCTCTATGAAGTGTAAGGTTAAACTCCGTGAGGTGAATGCACACATCACAATGTGGTTTCTCAGAATCATTCTGTCTTCTTTTTATACGAAGATATTTCCTTTTCTACCATTGGCCTCATTTCGCTTGAAATCTCCACACGCAAATTCCAGAAAAAGAGTGTTTCAAATCGGCTCTGTCTAAAAGATGGTTCAACTCTGTGAGTTGAATAAACAGAACAGAAAGAAGTTACTGAGAATTCTTCTGTCTAGCATTATATGAAAAAATCACGTTTCCAACGAAGGCCTCAAAGAGATCCAAATATCCACTTGCAGACGTTAGAAACAGAGTGTTTTCAAACTGCTCTATGAAAAGAAAGGTTAAAATCTGTGAGCTGAATGCACACATCACAAAGCAGTTTCACAGAATGATTCTGTCTTGTTTTTGTACGAAGATATTTCCTTTTCTACCATTGACCTCGAAGCGCTTGAAATCTCCACTTGCAAAATCCACAAAAAGAGAGTTTCAAAACTGCTCTGTCTATAGAAAGTTCAACTCTGTGAGTTGAATACACACAACCCAAAAGTGTTACTGAGAATTCTTCTGTCTAGCATTCTATGAAGAAATCCCGTTTCCAACGAAGCCCTCAAACATTTCCAAATATCCACTTGCAGACTTTACAAACAGAGTGTTTCCAAACTGCTCTATGAAAAGAAAGGTTAAACTCTGTGAGTTGAACGCACACATAAGAAATTGGTTTCTGAGAATGATTCTGTCTAGTTTTTATTGGAAGATATTTCCTTTTCTATGAACGGCCTCAAATCGCTTGAAATCTCCACAAGCAAATTACACAAAAAGAGTCTTTCAAAACTGCTGTGTCTAAAGGAAGGTTCAACACTGTGAGTTGAATACACATAACACAAAGAAGTTACTGAGAATTCTTCTGTCTAGCATTATATGAAGAAATCCCGTTTCCAACGAAGGCCTCAAACAGGTCCAAATATCCACTTGCAGACTTTACAAACAGTGTGTTTCCAAACAGCTCTATGAAAAGAAAGGTTAAACACTGTGAGTTAAGTGCACACATAAGAAATTAGTTTCTGAGAATGATTCTGTCTAGTTTTTATTGGAAGATATTTCCTTTTCTATGAACGGCCTCAAATCGCTTGAAATCTCCACAAGCAAATTACACAAAAAGAGTGTTTCAAAACTGCTGTGTCTAAAGCAAGGTTCAACCTTGTAAGTTGAATACGCACAACACAAAGAAGTTACTGAGAATTCTTCTGTCTAGCATTCTATGAAGAAATACCGTTTCCAACGAAGGCCTCAAAGAGGTCCAAATATCCACTTGCAGACTTTACAAACTGAGTGTTTCCAAACTGCTCTATGAAAAGAAAGGTTAAACTCTGTGAGTTGAACGCACACATAAGAAATTAGTTTCTGAGAATGATTCCGTCTAGTATTTATTGGAAGATATTTCCTTTTCTATGAACGGCCTCAAATCGCTTGAATTCTCCGCAAGCAAATTACACAAAAAGAGTCTTTCAAAACTGCTGTGTCTAAAGGAAGGTTCAACACTGTGAGTTGAATACACACAACACAAAGAAGTTACTGAGAATTCTTCTGTCTAGCATTATATGAAGAAATCCTGTTTCCAACGAAGGCCTCAAACAGGTCCAAATATACACTTGCAGACTTTACAAACAGAGTGTTTCCAAACTGCTCTATGAAAAGAAAGGTTAAACTCTGTGAGTTGAACGCACACATAAGAAATTAGTTTCTGAGAATGATTCTGTCTAGTTTTTATTGGAAGATATTTCCTTTCCTATGAACGGCCTCAAATCGCTTGAAATCTCCACAAGCAAATTACACAAAAAGAGTCTTTCAAAACTGCTGTGTCTAAAGGAAGGTTAAACACTGTGAGTTGAATACACACAACACAAAGAAGTTACTGAGAATTCTTCTGTCTAGCATTATATGAAGAAATCCCGTTTCCAACGAAGGCCTCAAAGAGGTCCAAATATCCACTTGCAGACTTTACAAACAGAGTGTTTCCAAACTGCTCTATGAAGAGAAAGGTTAAACTCTGTGAGGCGAATGCACACATCACAATGTGGTTTCTCAGAATCATTCTGTCTTCTTTTTATACTTAGATATTTCCTTTTCTACCATGGGCCTCATTTCGCTTGAAATCTCCCCACGCAAATTCCAGAAAAAGAGTGTTTCAAATCGGCTCTGTCTAAAAGATGGTTCAACTCTGTGAGTTGAATAAACAGAACACAAAGAAGTTACTTAGAATTCTTCTGTCTAGCATTATATGAAAAAATCCCGTTTCCAACGAATGCCTCAAAGAGGTCGAAATATCCACTTGCAGACGTTAGAAACAGAGTGTTTTCAAACTGCTCTATGAAAAGAAAGGTTAAACTCTGTGAGATGAATGCACACATCACAAAGCAGTTTCTCAGAACGATTCTGTCTTGTTTTTATACGAAGATATTTCCTTTTCTACCATTGACCTCGAAGCGCTTGATATCTCCACTTGCAAAATGCACAAAAAGAGAGTTTCAAATCTGCTCTGTCTAAAGAAAGTTCAACTCTGTGAGTTGAATACAGAGAACCCAAAAATGATACTGAGAATTCTTCTGTCTAGCATTCTATGAAGAAATCCCGTTTCCAACGAAGGCCTCAAACAGTTCCAAATATCCACTTGCAGACTTTACAAACAGAGTGTTTCCAAACTGCTCTATGAAAAGAAAGGTTAAACTCTGTGAGTTGAACGCACACATAAGAAATTGGTTTCTGAGAATGATTCTGTCTAGTTTTTATTGGAAGATATCTCCTTTTCTATGAACGGACTGAAATCGCTTGAAATCTCCACAAGCAAATTACACAAAAAGAGTCTTTCAAAACTGCTGTGTCTAAAGGAAGGTTCAACACTGTGAGTTGAATACACACAACACAAAGAAGTTACTGAGAATTCTTCTGTCTAGCATTATATGAAGTAATCCCGTTTCCATCGAAGGCCTCAAACGGGTCCAAATATCCACTTGCAGACATTACAAACAGAGTGTTTCCAAACCGCTCTGTGAAAAGAAAGGTGAAATTCTGTGAGTTGAACGCACACATAAGAAATTAGTTTTTGAGAATGATTCTGTCTAGTTTTTATTGGAAGATATTTCCTTTTCTATGAACGGACTCAAATCGCTTGAAATCTCCACAAGCAAATTACACAAAAAGAGTGTTTCAAAACTGCTGTGTCTAAAGCAAGGTTCAACATTGTAAGTTGAATACGCACAACACAAAGAAGTTACTGAGAATTCTTCTGTCTACCATTCTATGAAGAAATACCGTTTCCAACGAAGGCCTCAAAGAGGTCCAAATATACACTTGCAGACTTTACAAACAGGGTGTTTCCAAACTGCTCTATGAAAAGAAAGGTTAAACTCTGTGAGTTGAACGCACACATAAGAAATTAGTTTCTGAGAATGATTCGGTCTAGTATTTATTGGAAGATATTTCCTTTTCTATGAACGGCCTCAAATCGCTTGAAATCTCCACAAGCAAATTACACAAAAAGAGTCTTTCAAAACTGCTGTGTCTAAAGGAAGGTTCAACACTGTGAGTTGAATACACACAACACAAAGAAGTTACTGAGAATTCTTCTGTCTAGCATTATATGAAGAAATCCTGTTTCCAACGAAGGCCTCAAACAGGTCCAAATATACACTTGCAGACTTTACAAACAGAGTGTTTCCAAACTGCTCTATGAAAAGAAAGGTTAAACTCTGTGAGTTGAACGCACACATAAGAAATTAGTTTCTGAGAATGATTCTGTCTAGTTTTTATTGGAAGATATTTCCTTTTCTATGAACGGCCTCAAATCGCTTGAAATCTCCACAAGCAAATTACACAAAAAGAGTCTTTCAAAACTGCTGTGTCTAAAGGAAGGTTAAAGACTGTGAGTTGAATACACACAACACAAAGAAGTTACTGAGAATTCTTCTGTCTAGCATTATATGAAGAAATCCCGTTTCCAACGAAGGCCTCAAAGAGGTCCAAATATCCACTTGCAGACTTTACAAACAGAGTGTTTCCAAACTGCTCTATGAAGAGAAAGGTCAAACTCTGTGAGGTGAATTCACACATCACAATGTGGTTTCTCAGAATCTTTCTGTCTTCTTTTTATACGAAGATATTTCCTTTTCTACCATTGGCCTCATTTCGCTTGAAATCTCCCCACGCAAATTCCAGAAAAAGAGTGTTTCAAATCGGCTCTGTCTAAAAGATGGTTCAACTCTGTGAGTTGAATAAACAGAACACAAAGAAGTTACTTAGAATTCTTCTGTATAGCATTATATGAAAAAATCCCGTTTCCAACGAATGCCTCAAAGAGGTCGAAATATCCACTTGCAGACGTTAGAAACAGAGTGTTTTCAAACTGCTCTATGAAAAGAAAGGTTAAACTCTGTGAGATGAATGCACACATCACAAAGCAGTTTCTCAGAACGATTCTGTCTTGTTTTTATACGAAGATATTTCCTTTTCTACCATTGACCTCGAAGCGCTTGATATCTCCACTTGCAAAATGCACAAAAAGAGAGTTTCAAATCTGCTCTGTCTAAAGAAAGTTCAACTCTGTGAGTTGAATACACACAACCCAAAAGTGTTACTGAGAATTCTTCTGTCTAGCATTCTATGAAGAAATCCCGTTTCCAACGAAGGCCTCAAACAGTTCCAAATATCCACTTGCAGACATTACAAACAGAGTGTTTCCAAACTGCTCTATGAAAAGAAAGGTTAAACTCTGTGAGTTGAACGCACACATAAGGAATTGGTTTCTGAGAATGATTCTGTCTAGTTTTTATTGGAAGATATCTCCTTTTCTATGAACGGACTGAAATCGCTTGAAATCTCCACAAGCAAATTACACAAAAAGAGTCTTTCAAAACTGCTGTGTCTAAAGGAAAGTTCAGCACTGTGAGTTGAATACACACAACACAAAGAAGTTACTGAGAATTCTTCTGTCTAGCATTATATGAAGTAATCCCGTTTCCATCGAAGGCCTCAAACAGGTCCAAATATCCACTTGCAGACATTACAAACAGAGTGTTTCCAAAATGCTCTGTGAAAAGAAAGGTTAAATTCTGTGAGTTGAACGCACACATAAGAAATTAGTTTCTGAGAATGATTCTGTCTAGTTTTTATTGGAAGATATTTCCTTTTCTATGAACGGACTCAAATCGCTTGAAATCTCCACAAGCAAATTACACAAAAAGAGTTTTTCAAAACTGCTGTGTCTAAAGCAAGGTTCAACATTGTAAGTTGAATACGCACAACACAAAGAAGTTACTGAGAATTCTTCTGTCTAGCATTCTATGAAGAAATACCGTTTCCAACGAAGGCCTCAAAGAGGTCCAAATATCCACTTGCAGACTTTGCAAACAGAGTGTTTCCAAACTGCTCTACGAAGAGTAAGGTTAAATTCCTTGAGGTGAATGCAGACATCACAATGTGTTTTCTCAGAATCATTCTGTCTTCTTTTTATACGAAGATATTTCCTTTTCTACCATTGGCCTCATTTCGCTTGAAATCTCCACACGCAAATTCCAGAAAAAGAGTGTTTCAAATCGGCTCTGTCTAAAAGATGGTTCAACTCTGTGAGTTGAATAAACAGAACAGAAAGAAGTTACTGAGAATTCTTCTGTCTAGCATTATATGAAAAAATCCCGTTTCCAATGAAGGCCTCAAGGAGATCCAAATATCCACTTGAAGACGTTAGAAACAGAGTGTTTTCAAACTGCTCTATGAAAAGAATGGTTGAACTCTGTGAGATCAATGCACACATCACAAAGCAGTTTCTCAGAATGATTCTGTCTTGTTTTTATACGAAGATATTTCCTTTTCTACCATTGACCTCGAAGCGCTTGATATCTCCACTTGCAAAATCCACAAAAAGAGAGTTTCAAATCTGCTCTATCTAAAGAAAGTTCAACTCTGTGAGTTGAATACACACAACCCAAAAGTGTTACTGAGAATTCTTCTGTCTAGCATTCTATGAAGAAAACCCGTTTCCAAAGAAGGCCTCAACCAGTTCCAAATATCCACTTGCAGACTTTACAAACAGAGTGTTTCCAAACTGCTCTATGAAAAGAAAGGTTAAACTCTGTGAGTTGAACGCACACATAAGAAATTAGTTTCTGAGAATGATTCTGTCTAGTTTTTATTGGAAGATATTTCCTTTTCTATGAACGGACTAATATCGCTTGAAATCTCCACAAGCAAATTACACAAAAAGAGTCTTTCAAAACTGCTGTGTCTAAAGGAAGGTTAAACACTGTGAGTTGAATACACACAACACAAAGAAGTTACTGAGAATTCTTCTGTCTAGCATTCTATGAAGAAATCTCGTTTCCAACGAAGGCCTCAAAGAGGTCCAAATATCCACTTGCAGACTTTACAAACAGAGTGTTTCCGAACTGCTTTGTGAAGAGAAAGGTTAAACTCCATGAGCTGAATGCACACATCACAAAGTAGTTTCTCAGAATCATTCTGTCTTCTTATTATACGAAGATATTTCCTTTTCTACCATTGGCCTCAATTCGCTTGAAATCTCCACATGCAAATTCCAGAAAAAGAGTGATTCAAATCGGTTCAGTCTAAAAGATGGTTCAACTCTGTGAGTTGAATAAACAGAACACAAAGAAGTTACTTAGAATTCTTCTGTCTAGCATTATATGAAAAAATCCCGTTTCCAACGCATGCCTCAAAGAGGTCCAAATATCCACTTGCAGACGTTGGAAACAGAGTGTTTCCAAACTGCTCTATGAAAAGAAAGGTTAAACTCTGTGAGCTGAATGCACACATCACAAAGCAGTTTCTCAGAATGATTCTGTCTTGTTTTTGTACGAAGATATTTCCTTTTCTACCATTGACCTCGAAGCGCTTGAAATCTCCACTGGCAAAATCCACAGAAAGAGAGTTTCAAATCTGCTCTGTCTAAAGAAAGTTCAACTCTGTGAGTTGAATACACACAACCCAAAAGTGTTACTGAGAATTCTTCTGTCTAGCATTCTATGAAGAAATCCCGTTTCCAACGAAGGCCTCAAAGAGGTCCAAATATCCACTTGCAGACTTTACAAACTGAGTGTTTCCAAACTGCTCTATGAAAAGAAAGGTTAAACTCTGTGAGTTGAACGCACACATAAGAAATTAGTTTCTGAGAAGGATTCTGTCTAGTTTTTATTGGAAGATATTTCCTTTTCTATGAACGGCCTCAAATCGCTTGAAATCTCCACAAGCAAATTACACAAAAAGAGTCTTTCAAAACTGCTGTGTCTAAAGGAAGGTTCAACACTGTGAGTTGAATACACACAACATAAAAAAGTTACTGAGAATTCTTCTGTCTAGCATTATATGAAGAAATCCCGTTTCCAACGAAGGCCTCAAACAGGTCCAAATATCCACTTGCAGACCTTACAAACAGAGTTTTTCCAAACTGCTCTGTGAAAAGAAAGGTTAAACTCTGTGAGTTGAACGCACACATAAGAAATTAGTTTCTGAGAATGATTCTGTCTAGTTTTTATTGGAAGATATTTCCTTTTCTATGAACGGCCTCAAATCGCTTGAAATCTCCACAAGCAAATTACACAAAAAGAGTCTTTCAAAACTGCTGTGTCTAAAGCAAGGTTCAACATTGTAAGTTGAATACGCACAACACAAAGAAGTTACTGAGAATTCTTATGTCTAGCATTCTATGAAGAAATCCCGTTTCCAACGAAGGCCTCAAAGAGGTCCAAATATCCACTTGCAGACTTTGCAAACAGAGTGTTTCCAAACTGCTCTATGAAGAGTAAGGTTAAATTCCGTTAGGTGAATGCACACATCACAATGCGTTTTCTCAGAATCATTCTGTCTTCTTTTTATACGAAGATATTTCCTTTTCTACCATTGGCCTCATTTCGCTTGAAATCTCCACACGCAAATTCCAGAAAAAGAGTGTTTCAAATCGGCTCTGTCTAAAAGATGGTTCAACTCTGTGAGTTGAATGAACAGAACAGAAAGAAGGTACTGAGAATTCTTCTGTCTAGCATTATATGAAAAAATCCCGTTCCAATGAAGGCCTCAAAGAGATCCAAATATCCACTTGCAGACGTTAGAAACAGAGTGTTTTCAAACTGCTCTATGAAAAGAAAGGTTAAACTCTGTGAGATGAATGCACACATCACAAAGCAGTTTCTCAGAACGATTCTGTCTTGTTTTTATACGAAGATACTTCCTTTTCTACCATTGACCTCGAAGTGCTTGATATCTCCACTTGCAAAATGCACAAAAAGAGAGTTTCAAATCTGCTCTGTCTAAAGAAAGTTCAACTCTGTGAGTTGAATACACACAACCCAAAAATGTTACTGAGAATTCTTCTGTCTAGCATTCTATGAAGAAATCCCGTTTCCAACGAAGGCCTCAAACAGGTCCAAAAATCCACTTGCAGACTTTACAAACAGAGTGTTTCCAAACTGCTCTATGAAAAGAAAGGTTAAACTCTGTGAGTTGAACGCACACATAAGAAATTGGTTTCTGAGAATGATTCTGTCTAGTTTTTATTGGAAGATATTTCCTTTTCTATGAACGGACTCAAATCGCTTGAAATCTCCACAAGAAAATTACACAAAAAGAGTCTTTCAAAACTGCTGTGTCTAAAGGAAGGTTCAACACTGTGAGTTGAATACACACAACACAAAGAAGTTACTGAGAATTCTTCTGTCTAGCATTCTATGAAGTAATCCCGTTTCCATCGAAGGCCTCAAACAGGTCCAAATATCCACTTGCAGACATTACAAACAGAGTGTTTCCAAACTGCTCTGTGAAAAGAAAGGTTAAATTCTGTGAGTTGAACGCACACATAAGAAATTAGTTTCTGAGAATGATTCTGTCTAGTTTTTATTGGAAGATATTTCCTTTTCTATGAACGGCCTCAAATCGCTTGAAATCTCCACAAGCAAATTACACAAAAAGAGTGTTTCAAAACTGCTGTGTCTAAAGCAAGGTTCAACATTGTAAGTTGAATACGCACAACACAAAGAAGTTACTGAGAATTCTTCTGTCTAGCATTCTATGAAGAAATACCGTTTCCAACGAAGGCCTCAAAGAGGTCCAAATATCCACTTGCAGACTTTGCAAACAGAGTGTTTCCAAACTGCTCTACGAAGAGTAAGGTTAAATTCCGTGAGGTGAATGCACACATCACAAAGTAGTTTCTCAGAATCATTCTGTCTTCTTATTATACGAAGATATTTCCTTTTCTACCATTGGCCTCAATTCGCTTGAAATCTCCACATGCAAATTCCAGAAAAAGAGCGATTCAAATCGGTTCAGTCTAAAAGATGGTTCAACTCTGTGAGTTGAATAAACAGAACACAAAGAAGTTACTTAGAATTCTTCTGTCTAGCATTATATGAAAAAATCCCGTTTCCAACGAATGCCTCAAAGAGGTCCAAATATCCACTTGCAGACGTTAGAAACAGAGTGTTTCCAAACTGCTCTACGAAAAGAAAGGTTAAACTCTGTGAGCTGAATGCACACATCACAAAGCAGTTTCTCAGAATGATTCTGTCTTGTTTTTGTACGAAGATATTTCCTTTTCTACCATTGACCTCGAAGCGCTTGAAATCTCCACTGGCAAAATCCACAGAAAGAGAGTTTCAAATCTGCTCTGTCTAAAGAAAGTTCAACTCTGTGAGTTGAATACACACAACCCAAAAGTGTTACTGAGAATTCTTCTGTCTAGCATTCTATGAAGAAATCCCGTTTCCAACGAAGGCCTCAAAGAGGTCCAAATATCCACTTGCAGACTTTACAAACTGAGTGTTTCCAAACTGCTCTATGAAAAGAAAGGTTAAACTCTGTGAGTTGAACGCACACATAAGAAATTAGTTTCTGAGAAGGATTCTGTCTAGTTTTTATTGGAAGATATTTCCTTTTCTATGAACGGCCTCAAATCGCTTGAAATCTCCACAAGCAAATTACACAAAAAGAGTCTTTCAAAACTGCTGTGTCTAAAGGAAGGTTCAACACTGTGAGTTGAATACACACAACACAAAAAAGTTACTGAGAATTCTTCTGTCTAGCATTATATGAAGAAATCCCGTTTCCAACGAAGGCCTCAAACAGGTCCAAATATCCACTTGCAGACCTTACAAACAGAGTTTTTCCAAACTGCTCTGTGAAAAGAAAGGTTAAACTCTGTGAGTTGAACGCACACATAAGAAATTAGTTTCTGAGAATGATTCTGTCTAGTTTTTATTGGAAGATATTTCCTTTTCTATGAACGGCCTCAAATCGCTTGAAATCTCCACAAGCAAATTACACAAAAAGAGTCTTTCAAAACTGCTGTGTCTAAAGCAAGGTTCAACATTGTAAGTTGAATACGCACAACACAAAGAAGTTACTGAGAATTCTTCTGTCTAGCATTATATGAAGAAATCCTGTTTCCAACGAAGGCCTCAAAGAGGTCCAAATATCCACTTGCAGACTTTGCAAACAGAGTGTTTCCAAACTGCTCTATGAAGAGTAAGGTTAAATTCCGTGATGTGAATGCACACATCACAATGCGTATTCTCACAATCATTCTGTCTTCTTTTTATACGAAGATATTTCCTTTTCTACCATTGGCCTCATTTCGCTTGAAATCTCCACACGCAAATTCCCGAAAAAGAGTGTTTCAAATCGGCTCTGTCTAAAACATGGTTCAACTCTGTGAGTTGAATAAACAGAACAGAAAGAAGTTACTGAGAATTCTTCTGTCTAGCATTATATGAAAAAATCCCGTTCCAATGAAGGCCTCAAAGAGATCCAAATATCCACTTGCAGACGTTAGAAACAGAGTGTTTTCAAACTGCTCTATGAAAAGAAAGGTTAAACTCTGTGAGATGAATGCACACATCACAAAGCAGTTTCTCAGAACGATTCTGTCTTGTTTTTGTACGAAGATATTTCCTTTTCTACCATTGACCTCGAAGTGCTTGATATCTCCACTTGCAAAATGCACAAAAAGAGAGTTTCAAATCTGCTCTGTCTAAAGAAAGTTCAACTCTGTGAGTTGAATACACACAACCCAAAAATGTTACTGAGAATTCTTCTGTCTAACATTCTATGAAGAAATCCCGTTTCCAACGAAGGCCTCAAACAGGTCCAAATATCCACTTGCAGACATTACAAACAGAGTGTTTCCAAACTGCTCTGTGAAAAGAAAGGTTAAACTCTGTGAGCTGAACGCACACATAAGAAATTAGTTTCTGAGAATGATTCTGTCTAGTTTTTATTGGAAGATATTTCCTTTTCTATGAACGGCCTCAAATCGCTTGAAATCTCCACAAGCAAATTACACAAAAAGAGTGTTTCAAAACTGCTGTGTCTAAAGCAAGGTTCAACATTGTAAGTTGAATACGCACAACACAAAGAAGTTACTGCGAATTCTTATGTCTAGCATTCTATGAAGAAATCCCGTTTCCAACGAAGGCCTCAAAGAGGTCCAAATATCCACTTGCAGACTTTGCAAACAGAGTGTTTCCAAACTGCTCTATGAAGAGTAAGGTTAAATTCCGTTAGGTGAATGCACACATCACAATGCGTTTTCTCAGAATCATTCTGTCTTCTTTTTATACGAAGATATTTCCTTTTCTACCATTGGCCTCATTTCGCTTGAAATCTCCACACGCAAATTCCAGAAAAAGAGTGTTTCAAATCGGCTCTGTCTAAAAGATGGTTCAACTCTGTGAGTTGAATGAACAGAACAGAAAGAAGGTACTGAGAATTCTACTATCTAGCATTATATGAAAAATCCCGTTCCAATGAAGGCCTCAAAGAGATCCAAATATCCACTTGCAGACGTTAGAAACAGAGTGTTTTCAAACTGCTCTATGAAAAGAAAGGTTAAACTCTGTGAGATGAATGCACACATCACAAAGCAGTTTCTCAGAACGATTCTGTCTTGTTTTTATACGAAGATATTTCCTTTTCTACCATTGACCTCGAAGTGCTTGATATCTCCACTTGCAAAATGCACAAAAAGAGAGTTTCAAATCTGCTCTGTCTAAAGAAAGTTCAACTCTGTGAGTTGAATACACACAACCCAAAAATGTTACTGAGAATTCTTCTGTCTAGCATTCTATGAAGAAATCCCGTTTCCAACGAAGGCCTCAAACAGGTCCAAAAATCCACTTGCAGACTTTACAAACAGAGTGTTTCCAAACTGCTCTATGAAAAGAAAGGTTAAACTCTGTGAGTTGAACGCACACATAAGAAATTGGTTTCTGAGAATGATTCTGTCTAGTTTTTATTGGAAGATATTTCCTTTTCTATGAACGGACTCAAATCGCTTGAAATCTCCACAAGAAAATTACACAAAAAGAGTCTTTCAAAACTGCTGTGTCTAAAGGAAGGTTCAACACTGTGAGTTGAATACACACAACACAAAGAAGTTACTGAGAATTCTTCTGTCTAGCATTATATGAAGTAATCCCGTTTCCATCGAAGGCCTCAAACAGGTCCAAATATCCACTTGCAGACATTACAAACAGAGTGTTTCCAAACTGCTCTGTGAAAAGAAAGGTTAAACTCTGTGAGTTGAACGCACACATAAGAAATTAGTTTCTGAGAATGATTCTGTCTAGTTTTTATTGGAAGATATTTCCTTTTCTATGAACGGCCTCAAATCGCTTGAAATCTCCACAAGCAAATTACACAAAAAGAGTGTGTCAAAACTGCTGTGTCTAAAGCAAGGTTCAACATTGTAAGTTGAATACGCACAACACAAAGAAGTTACTGAGAATTCTTCTGTCTAGCATTCTATGAAGAAATACCGTTTCCAACGAAGGCCTCAAAGAGGTCCAAATATCCACTTGCAGACTTTACAAACAGAGTGTTTCCGAACTGCTTTGTGAAGAGAAAGGTTAAACTCCATGAGCTGAATGCACACATCACAAAGTAGTTTCTCAGAATCATTCTGTCTTCTTATTATACGAAGATATTTCCTTTTCTACCATTGGCCTCAATTCGCTTGAAATCTCCACATGCAAATTCCAGAAAAAGAGTGATTCAAATCGGTTCAGTCTAAAAGATGGTTCAACTCTGTGAGTTGAATAAACAGAACACAAAGAAGTTACTTAGAATTCTTCTGTCTAGCATTATATGAAAAAATCCCGTTTCCAACGAATGCCTCAAAGAGGTCCAAATATCCACTTGCAGACGTTAGAAACAGAGTGTTTCCAAACTGCTCTACGAAAAGAAAGGTTAAACTCTGTGAGCTGAATGCACACATCACAAAGCAGTTTCTCAGAATGATTCTGTCTTGTTTTTGTACGAAGATATTTCCTTTTCTACCATTGACCTCGAAGCGCTTGAAATCTCCACTGGCAAAATCCACAGAAAGAGAGTTTCAAATCTGCTCTGTCTAAAGAAAGTTCAACTCTGTGAGTTGAATACACACAACCCAAAAGTGTTACTGAGAATTCTTCTGTCTAGCATTCTATGAAGAAATCCCGTTTCCAACGAAGGCCTCAAAGAGGTCCAAAAATCCACTTGCAGACTTTACAAACTGAGTGTTTCCAAACTGCTCTATGAAAAGAAAGGTTAAACTCTGTGAGTTGAACGCACACATAAGAAATTAGTTTCTGAGAAGGATTCTGTCTAGTTTTTATTGGAAGATATTTCCTTTTCTATGAACGGACTCAAATCGCTTGAAATCTCCACAAGAAAATTACACAAAAAGAGTCTTTCAAAACTGCTGTGTCTAAAGGAAGGTTCAACACTGTGAGTTGAATACACACAACACAAAGAAGTTACTGAGAATTCTTCTGTCTAGCATTATATGAAGTAATCCCGTTTCCATCGAAGGCCTCAAACAGGTCCAAATATCCACTTGCAGACATTACAAACAGAGTGTTTCCAAACTGCTCTGTGAAAAGAAAGGTTAAACTCTGTGAGTTGAACGCACACATAAGAAATTAGTTTCTGAGAATGATTCTGTCTAGTTTTTATTGGAAGATATTTCCTTTTCTATGAACGGCCTCAAATCGCTTGAAATCTCCACAAGCAAATTACACAAAAAGAGTGTGTCAAAACTGCTGTGTCTAAAGCAAGGTTCAACATTGTAAGTTGAATACGCACAACACAAAGAAGTTACTGAGAATTCTTCTGTCTAGCATTCTATGAAGAAATACCGTTTCCAACGAAGGCCTCAAAGAGGTCCAAATATCCACTTGCAGACTTTACAAACAGAGTGTTTCCGAACTGCTTTGTGAAGAGAAAGGTTAAACTCCATGAGCTGAATGCACACATCACAAAGTAGTTTCTCAGAATCATTCTGTCTTCTTATTATACGAAGATATTTCCTTTTCTACCATTGGCCTCAATTCGCTTGAAATCTCCACATGCAAATTCCAGAAAAAGAGTGATTCAAATCGGTTCAGTCTAAAAGATGGTTCAACTCTGTGAGTTGAATAAACAGAACACAAAGAAGTTACTTAGAATTCTTCTGTCTAGCATTATATGAAAAAATCCCGTTTCCAACGAATGCCTCAAAGAGGTCCAAATATCCACTTGCAGACGTTAGAAACAGAGTGTTTCCAAACTGCTCTACGAAAAGAAAGGTTAAACTCTGTGAGCTGAATGCACACATCACAAAGCAGTTTCTCAGAATGATTCTGTCTTGTTTTTGTACGAAGATATTTCCTTTTCTACCATTGACCTCGAAGCGCTTGAAATCTCCACTGGCAAAATCCACAGAAAGAGAGTTTCAAATCTGCTCTGTCTAAAGAAAGTTCAACTCTGTGAGTTGAATACACACAACCCAAAAGTGTTACTGAGAATTCTTCTGTCTAGCATTCTATGAAGAAATCCCGTTTCCAACGAAGGCCTCAAAGAGGTCCAAATATCCACTTGCAGA
Source organism: Pan troglodytes (assembly GCF_028858775.2). NCBI lineage: Eukaryota > Metazoa > Chordata > Mammalia > Primates > Hominidae > Pan > Pan troglodytes. Next base: position 81,057,530 of record NC_072401.2, read on the forward strand.
CTTTACAAACTGAGTGTTTCCAAACTGCTCTATGAAAAGAAAGGTTAAACTCTGTGAGTTGAACGCACACATAAGAAATTAGTTTCTGAGAAGGATTCTGTCTAGTTTTTATTGGAAGATATTTCCTTTTCTATGAACGGCCTCAAATCGCTTGAAATCTCCACAAGCAAATTACACAAAAAGAGTCTTTCAAAACTGCTGTGTCTAAAGGAAGGTTCAACACTGTGAGTTGAATACACACAACACAAAAAAGTTACTGAGAATTCTTCTGTCTAGCATTATATGAAGAAATCCCGTTTCCAACGAAGGCCTCAAACAGGTCCAAATATCCACTTGCAGACCTTACAAACAGAGTTTTTCCAAACTGCTCTGTGAAAAGAAAGGTTAAACTCTGTGAGTTGAACGCACACATAAGAAATTAGTTTCTGAGAATGATTCTGTCTAGTTTTTATTGGAAGATATTTCCTTTTCTATGAACGGCCTCAAATCGCTTGAAATCTCCACAAGCAAATTACACAAAAAGAGTCTTTCAAAACTGCTGTGTCTAAAGCGAGGTTCAACATTGTAAGTTGAATACGCACAACACAAAGAAGTTACTGAGAATTCTTCTGTCTAGCATTATATGAAGAAATCCTGTTTCCAACGAAGGCCTCAAAGAGGTCCAAATATCCACTTGCAGACTTTGCAAACAGAGTGTTTCCAAACTGCTCTATGAAGAGTAAGGTTAAATTCCGTGATGTGAATGCACACATCACAATGCGTATTCTCACAATCATTCTGTCTTCTTTTTATACGAAGATATTTCCTTTTCTACCATTGGCCTCATTTCGCTTGAAATCTCCACACGCAAATTCCCGAAAAAGAGTGTTTCAAATCGGCTCTGTCTAAAAGATGGTTCAACTCTGTGAGTTGAATAAACAGAACAGAAAGAAGTTACTGAGAATTCTTCTGTCTAGCATTATATGAAAAAATCCCGTTCCAATGAAGGCCTCAAAGAGATCCAAATATCCACTTGCAGACGTTAGAAACAGAGTGTTTTCAAACTGCTCTATGAAAAGAAAGGTTAAACTCTGTGAGATGAATGCACACATCACAAAGCAGTTTCTCAGAACGATTCTGTCTTGTTTTTGTACGAAGATATTTCCTTTTCTACCATTGACCTCGAAGTGCTTGATATCTCCACTTGCAAAATGCACAAAAAGAGAGTTTCAAATCTGCTCTGTCTAAAGAAAGTTCAACTCTGTGAGTTGAATACACACAACCCAAAAATATTACTGAGAATTCTTCTGTCTAACATTCTATGAAGAAATCCCGTTTCCAACGAAGGCCTCAAACAGGTCCAAATATCCACTTGCAGACATTACAAACAGAGTGTTTCCAAACTGCTCTGTGAAAAGAAAGGTTAAACTCTGTGAGTTGAACGCACACATAAGAAATTAGTTTCTGAGAATGATTCTGTCTAGTTTTTATTGGAAGATATTTCCTTTTCTATGAACGGCCTCAAATCGCTTGAAATCTCCACAAGCAAATTACACAAAAAGAGTGTTTCAAAACTGCTGTGTCTAAAGCAAGGTTCAACATTGTAAGTTGAATACGCACAACACAAAGAAGTTACTGCGAATTCTTATGTCTAGCATTCTATGAAGAAATCCCGTTTCCAACGAAGGCCTCAAAGAGGTCCAAATATCCACTTGCAGACTTTGCAAACAGAGTGTTTCCAAACTGCTCTATGAAGAGTAAGGTTAAATTCCGTTAGGTGAATGCACACATCACAATGCGTTTTCTCAGAATCATTCTGTCTTCTTTTTATACGAAGATATTTCCTTTTCTACCATTGGCCTCATTTCGCTTGAAATCTCCACACGCAAATTCCAGAAAAAGAGTGTTTCAAATCGGCTCTGTCTAAAAGATGGTTCAACTCTGTGAGTTGAATGAACAGAACAGAAAGAAGGTACTGAGAATTCTACTATCTAGCATTATATGAAAAAATCCCGTTCCAATGAAGGCCTCAAAGAGATCCAAATATCCACTTGCAGACGTTAGAAACAGAGTGTTTTCAAACTGCTCTATGAAAAGAAAGGTTAAACTCTGTGAGATGAATGCACACATCACAAAGCAGTTTCTCAGAACGATTCTGTCTTGTTTTTATACGAAGATATTTCCTTTTCTACCATTGACCTCGAAGTGCTTGATATCTCCACTTGCAAAATGCACAAAAAGAGAGTTTCAAATCTGCTCTGTCTAAAGAAAGTTCAACTCTGTGAGTTGAATACACACAACCCAAAAATGTTACTGAGAATTCTTCTGTCTAGCATTCTATGAAGAAATCCCGTTTCCAACGAAGGCCTCAAACAGGTCCAAAAATCCACTTGCAGACTTTACAAACAGAGTGTTTCCAAACTGCTCTATGAAAAGAAAGGTTAAACTCTGTGAGTTGAACGCACACATAAGAAATTGGTTTCTGAGAATGATTCTGTCTAGTTTTTATTGGAAGATATTTCCTTTTCTATGAACGGACTCAAATCGCTTGAAATCTCCACAAGAAAATTACACAAAAAGAGTCTTTCAAAACTGCTGTGTCTAAAGGAAGGTTCAACACTGTGAGTTGAATACACACAACACAAAGAAGTTACTGAGAATTCTTCTGTCTAGCATTATATGAAGTAATCCCGTTTCCATCGAAGGCCTCAAACAGGTCCAAATATCCACTTGCAGACATTACAAACAGAGTGTTTCCAAACTGCTCTGTGAAAAGAAAGGTTAAACTCTGTGAGTTGAACGCACACATAAGAAATTAGTTTCTGAGAATGATTCTGTCTAGTTTTTATTGGAAGATATTTCCTTTTCTATGAACGGCCTCAAATCGCTTGAAATCTCCACAAGCAAATTACACAAAAAGAGTGTGTCAAAACTGCTGTGTCTAAAGCAAGGTTCAACATTGTAAGTTGAATACGCACAACACAAAGAAGTTACTGAGAATTCTTCTGTCTAGCATTCTATGAAGAAATACCGTTTCCAACGAAGGCCTCAAAGAGGTCCAAATATCCACTTGCAGACTTTACAAACAGAGTGTTTCCGAACTGCTTTGTGAAGAGAAAGGTTAAACTCCATGAGCTGAATGCACACATCACAAAGTAGTTTCTCAGAATCATTCTGTCTTCTTATTATACGAAGATATTTCCTTTTCTACCATTGGCCTCAATTCGCTTGAAATCTCCACATGCAAATTCCAGAAAAAGAGTGATTCAAATCGGTTCAGTCTAAAAGATGGTTCAACTCTGTGAGTTGAATAAACAGAACACAAAGAAGTTACTTAGAATTCTTCTGTCTAGCATTATATGAAAAAATCCCGTTTCCAACGAATGCCTCAAAGAGGTCCAAATATCCACTTGCAGACGTTAGAAACAGAGTGTTTCCAAACTGCTCTATGAAAAGAAAGGTTAAACTCTGTGAGCTGAATGCACACATCACAAAGCAGTTTCTCAGAATGATTCTGTCTTGTTTTTGTACGAAGATATTTCCTTTTCTACCATTGACCTCGAAGCGCTTGAAATCTCCACTTGCAAAATCCACAGAAAGAGAGTTTCAAATCTGCTCTGTCTAAAGAAAGTTCAACTCTGTGAGTTGAATACACACAACCCAAAAGTGTTACTGAGAATTCTTCTGTCTAGCATTCTATGAAGAAATCCCGTTTCCAACGAAGGCCTCAAAGAGGTCCAAATATCCACTTGCAGACTTTACAAACTTAGTTTTTCCAAACTGCTCTGTGAAAAGAAAGGTTAAACTCTGTGAGTTGAACGCACACATAAGAAATTAGGTTCTGAGAATGATTCTGTCTAGTTTTTATTGGAAGATATTTCCTTTTCTATGAACGGCCTCAAATCGCTTGAAATCTCCACAAGCAAATTACACAAAAAGAGTCTTTCAAAACTGCTGTGTCTAAAGCAAGGTTCAACATTGTAAGTTGAATACGCACAACACAAAGAAGTTACTGAGAATTCTTATGTCTAGCATTCTATGAAGAAATCCCGTTTCCAACGAAGGCCTCAAAGAGGTCCAAATATCCACTTGCAGACTTTGCAAACAGAGTGTTTCCAAACTGCTCTATGAAGAGTAAGGTTAAATTCCGTTAGGTGAATGCACACATCACAATGCGTTTTCTCAGAATCATTCTGTCTTCTTTTTATACGAAGATATTTCCTTTTCTACCATTGGCCTCATTTCGCTTGAAATCTCCACACGCAAATTCCAGAAAAAGAGTGTTTCAAATCGGCTCTGTCTAAAAGATGGTTCAACTCTGTGAGTTGAATGAACAGAACAGAAAGAAGGTACTGAGAATTCTTCTATCTAGCATTATATGAAAAAATCCCGTTCCAATGAAGGCCTCAACGAGATCCAAATATCCACTTGCAGACGTTAGAAACAGAGTGTTTTCAAACTGCTCTATGAAAAGAAAGGTTAAACTCTGTGAGATGAATGCACACATCACAAAGCAGTTTCTCAGAACGATTCTGTCTTGTTTTTATACGAAGATATTTCCTTTTCTACCATTGACCTCGAAGCGCTTGATATCTCCACTTGCAAAATGCACAAAAAGAGAGTTTCAAATCTGCTCTGTCTAAAGAAAGTTCAACTCTGTGAGTTGAATACACACAACCCAAAAATGTTACTGAGAATTCTTCTGTCTAGCATTCTATGAAGAAATCCCGTTTCCAACGAAGGCCTCAAACAGGTCCAAAAATCCACTTGCAGACTTTACAAACAGAGTGTTTCCAAACTGCTCTATGAAAAGAAAGGTTAAACTCTGTGAGTTGAACGCACACATAAGAAATTGGTTTCTGAGAATGATTCTGTCTAGTTTTTATTGGAAGATATTTCCTTTTCTATGAACGGACTCAAATCGCTTGAAATCTCCACAAGAAAATTACACAAAAAGAGTCTTTCAAAACTGCTGTGTCTAAAGGAAGGTTCAACACTGTGAGTTGAATACACACAACACAAAGAAGTTACTGAGAATTCTTCTGTCTAGCATTATATGAAGTAATCCCGTTTCCATCGAAGGCCTCAAACAGGTCCAAATATCCACTTGCAGACATTACAAACAGAGTGTTTCCAAACTGCTCTGTGAAAAGAAAGGTTAAATTCTGTGAGTTGAACGCACACATAAGAAATTAGTTTCTGAGAATGATTCTGTCTAGTTTTTATTGGAAGATATTTCCTTTTCTATGAACGGCCTCAAATCGCTTGAAATCTCCACAAGCAAATTACACAAAAAGAGTGTTTCAAAACTGCTGTGTCTAAAGTAAGGTTCAACATTGTAAGTTGAATACGCACAACACAAAGAAGTTACTGAGAATTCTTCTGTCTAGAATTCTATGAAGAAATCCCGTTTCCAACGAAGGCCTCAAAGAGGTCCAAATATCCACTTGCAGACTTTGCAAACAGAGTGTTTCCAAACTGCTCTACGAAGAGTAAGGTTAAATTCCGTGAGGTGAATGCACACATCACAATGTGTTTTCTCAGAATCATTCTGTCTTCTTTTTATACGAAGATATTTCCTTTTCTACCATTGGCCTCATTTCGCTTGAAATCTCCACACGCAAATTCCAGAAAAAGAGTGTTTCAAATCGGCTCTGTCTAAAAGATGCTTCAACTCTGTGAGTTGAATAAACAGAACAGAAAGAAGTTACTGAGAAGTCTTCTGTCTAGCATTATATGAAAAAATCCCGTTTCCAATGAAGGCCTCAAAGAGATCCAAATATCCACTTGAAGACGTTAGAAACAGAGTGTTTTCAAACTGCTCTATGAAAAGAATGGTTGAACTCTGTGAGATGAATGCACACATCACAAAGCAGTTTCTCAGAATGATTCTGTCTTGTTTTTATACGAAGATATTTCCTTTTCTATCATTGACCTCGAAGCGCTTGATATCTCCACTTGCAAAATCCACAAAAAGAGAGTTTCAAATCTGCTCTGTCTAAAGAAATTTCAACTCTGTGAGTTGAATACACACAACCCAAAAATGTTACTGAGAATTCTTCTGTCTAGCATTCTATGAAGAAATCCCGTTTCCAACGAAGGCCTCAAGCAGTTCCAAATATCCACTTGCAGACTTTACAAACAGAGTGTTTCCAAACTGCTCTATGAAAAGAAAGTTTAAACTCTGTGAGTTGAACGCACACATAAGAAATTAGTTTCTGAGAATGATTCTGTCTAGTTTTTATTGGAAGATATTTCCTTTTCTATGAACGGACTAAAATCGCTTGAAATCTCCACAAGCAAATTACACAAAAAGAGTCTTTCAAAACTGCTGTGTCTAAAGGAAGGTTAAACACTGTGAGTTGAATACACACAACACAAAGAAGTTACTGAGAATTCTTCTGTCTAGCATTCTATGAAGAAATCCCGTTTCCAACGAAGGCCTCAAAGAGGTCCAAATATCCACTTGCAGACTTTACAAACAGAGTGTTTCCGAACTGCTTTGTGAAGAGAAAGGTTAAACTCCATGAGCTGAATGCACACATCACAAAGTAGTTTCTCAGAATCATTCTGTCTTCTTATTATACGAAGATATTTCCTTTTCTACCATTGGCCTCGAAGCGCTTGAAATCTCCACATGCAAATTCCAGAAAAAGAGTGATTCAAATCGGTTCAGTCTAAAAGATGGTTCAACTCTGTGAGTTGAATAAACAGAACACAAAGAAGTTACTTAGAATTTTTCTGTCTAGCATTATATGAAAAAATCCCGTTTCCAACGAATGCCTCAAAGAGGTCCAAATATCCACTTGCAGACGTTAGAAACAGAGTGTTTCCAAACTGCTCTATGAAAAGAAAGGTTAAACTCTGTGAGCTGAATGCACACATCACAAAGCAGTTTCTCAGAATGATTCTGTCTTGTTTTTGTACGAAGATATTTCCTTTTCTACCATTGACCTCGAAGCGCTTGAAATCTCCACTGGCAAATCCACAGAAAGAGAGTTTCAAATCTGCTCTGTCTAAAGAAAGTTCAACTCTGTGAGTTGAATACACACAACCCAAAAGTGTTACTGAGAATTCCTCTGTCTACCATTCTATGAAGAAATCCCGTTTCCAACGAAGGCCTCAAAGAGGTCCAAATATCCACTTGCAGACTTTACAAACTGAGTGTTTCCAAACTGCTCTATGAAAAGAAAGGTTAAACTCTGTGAGTTGAACGCACACATAAGAAATTAGTTTCTGAGAAGGATTCTGTCTAGTTTTTATTGGAAGATATTTCCTTTTCTATGAACGGCCTCAAATCGCTTGAAATCTCCACAAGCAAATTACACAAAAAGAGTCTTTCAAAACTGCTGTTTCTAAAGGAAGGCTCAACACTGTGAGTTGAATACACACAACACAAAAAAGTTACTGAGAATTCTTCTGTCTAGCATTATATGAAGAAATCCCGTTTCCAACGAAGGCCTCAAACAGGTCCAAATATCCACTTGCAGACCTTACAAACAGAGTTTTTCCAAACTGCTCTGTGAAAAGAAAGGTTAAACTCTGTGAGTTGAACGCACACATAAGAAATTAGTTTCTGAGAATGATTCTGTCTAGTTTTTATTGGAAGATATTTCCTTTTCTATGAACGGCCTCAAATCGCTTGAAATCACCACAAGCAAATTACACAAAAAGAGTGTTTCAAAACTGCTGTGTCTAAAGCAAGGTTCAACATTGTAAGTTGAATACGCACAACACAAAGAAGTTACTGAGAATTCTTATGCCTATCATTCTATGAAGAAATACCGTTTCCAACGAATGCCTCAAAGAGGTCCAAATATCCACTTGCAGACTTTGCAAACAGAGTGTTTCCAAACTGCTCTATGAAGAGTAAGGTTAAATTCCGTGAGGTGAATGCACACTTCACAATGTGTTTTCTCAGAGTCATTCTGTCTTCTTTTTATACGAAGATATTTCCTTTTCTACCATTGGCCTCATTTCGCTTGAAATCTCCACACGCAAATTCCAGAAAAAGAGTGTTTCAAATCGGCTCTGTCTAAAAGATGCTTCAACTCTGTGAGTTGAATAAACAGAACAGAAAGAAGATACTGAGAATTCTTCTGTCTAGCATTATATGAAAAAATCCCGTTCCAATGAAGGCCTCAAAGAGATCCAAATATCCACTTGCAGACGTTAGAAACAGAGTGTTTTCAAACTGCTCTATGAAAAGAAAGGTTAAACTCTGTGAGCTGAATGCACACATCCCAAAGCAGTTTCTCAGAACGATTCTGTCTTGTTTTTATACGAAGATATTTCCTTTTCTACCATTGACTTCGAAGCGCTTGATATCTCCACTTGCAAAATGCACAAAAAGAGAGTTTCAAATCTGCTCTGTCTAAAGAAAGTTCAACTCTGTGAGTTGAATACACACAACCCAAAAATGTTACTGAGAAGTCTTCTGTCTAGCATTCTATGAAGAAACCCAGTTTCCAACGAAGGCCTCAAACAGTTCCAAATATCCACTTGCAGACTTTACAAACAGAGTGTTTCCAAACTGCTCTATGAAAAGAAAGGTTAAACTCTGTGAGTTGAACGCACACATAAGAAATTGGTTTCTGAGAATGATTCTGTCTAGTTTTTATTGGAAGATATTTCCTTTTCTATGAATGGCCTCAAATCGCTTGAAATCTCCACAAGAAAATTACACAAAAAGAGTCTTTCAAAACTGCTGTGTCTAAAGGAAGGTTCAACACTGTGAGTTGAATACACACAACACTAAGAAGTTACTGAGAATTCTTCTGTCTAGCATTATATGAAGAAATCCCGTTTCCAACGAAGGCCTCAAACAGGTCCAAATATACACTTGCAGACTTTACAAACAGGGTATTTCCAAACTGCTCTATGAAACGAAAGGTTAAACTCTGTGAGTTGAACGCACACATAAGAAATTAGTTTCTGAGAATGATTCCGTCTAGTATTTATTGGAAGATATTTCCTTTTCTATGAACGGCCTCAAATCGCTTGAAATCTCCACAAGCAAATTACACAAAAAGAGTCTTTCAAAACTGCTTTGTCTAAAGGAAGGTTCAACACTGTGAGTTGAATACACACAACACAAAGAAGTTACTGAGAATTCTTCTGTCTAGCATTATATGAAGAAATCCTGTTTCCAACGAAGGCCTCAAACAGGTCCAAATATACACTTGCAGACTATACAAACTGAGTGTTTCCAAACTGCTCTATGAAAAGAAAAGTTAAACTCTGTGAGTTGAACGCACACATAAGAAATTAGTTTCTGAGAATGATTCTGTCTAGTTTTTATTGGAAGATATTTCCTTTTCTATGAACGGCCTCAAATCGCTTGAAATCTCCACAAGCAAATTACACAAAAAGAGTCTTTCAAAACTGCTGTGTCTAAAGGAAGGTTAAACACTGTGAGTTGAATACACACAACACAAAGAAGTTACTGAGAATTCTTCTGTCTAGCATTCTATGAAGAAATCCCGTTTCCAACGAAGGCCTCAAAGAGGTCCAAATATCCACTTGCAGACTTTACAAACAGAGTGTTTCCAAACTGCTCTATGAAGAGAAAGGTTAAACTCCGTGAGGTGAATGCACACATCACAATGTGGTTTCTCAGAATCATTCTGTCTTCTTTTTATACGAAGATATTTCCTTTTCTACCATTGGCCTCATTTCGCTTGAAATCTCCACACGCAAATTCCAGGAAAAGAGTGTTTCAAATCGGCTCTGTCTAAAAGATGGTTCAAGTCTGTGAGTTGAATAAACAGAACAGAAAGAAGTTACTGAGAATTCTTCTGTCTAGCATTATATGAAGAAATCCCTTTTCCAACGAAGGCCTCAAAGAGGTCCAAATATCCGCTTGGAGACTTTACAAACAGAGTGTTTCCAAACTGCTCTGTGAAGAGAAAGGTTAAACTCCGTGAGCTGAATGCACACATCACAAAGTAGTTTCTCAGAATCATTCTGTCTTCTTATTATACGAAGATATTTCCTTTTCTACCATTGGCCTCAATTCGCTTGAAATCTCCACACGCAAATTCCAGAAAAAGAGTGATTCAAATCGGTTCAGTCTAAAAGATGGTTCAACTCTGTGAGTTGAATACACACAACACAAAGAAGTTACTTAGAATTCTTCTGTCTAGCATTATATGAAAAAATCCCGTTTCCAACGAATGCCTCAAAGAGGTCCAAATATCCACTTGCAGACGTTAGAAATAGAGTGTTTCCAAAGTGCTCTATGAAAAGAAAGGTTAAACTCTGTGAGCTGAATGCACACATCACAAAGGAGTTTCTCAGAATGATTCTGTCTTGTTTTTGTGCGAAGATATTTCCTTTTCTACCATTGACCTCGAAGCGCTTGAAATCTCCACTTGCAAAATCCACAGAAAGAGAGTTTCAAATCTGCTCTGTCTAAAGAAAGTTCAACTCTGTGAGTTGAATACACACAACCCAAAAGTGTTACTGAGAATTCTTCTGCCTAGCATTCTATGAAGAAATCCCGTTTCCAACGAAGGCATCAAAGAGGTCCAAATATCCACTTGCAGACTTTACAAACAGAGTGTTTCCAAACTGCTCTATGAAAAGAAAGGTTAAACTCTGTGAGTTGAACGCACACATAAGAAATTAGTTTCTGAGAAGGATTCTGTCTAGTTTTTATTAGAAGATATTTCCTTTTCTATGAACGGCCTCAAATCGCTTGAAATCTCCACAAGCAAATTACACAAAAAGAGTCTTTCAAAACTGCTGTGTCTAAAGGAAGGTTCAACACTGTGAGTTGAATACACACAACACAAAGAAGTTACTGAGAATTCTTCTGTCTAGCATTATATGAAGAAATCCCGTTTCCAACGAAGGCCTCAAGCAGGTCCAAATATCCACTTGCAGACCTTACAAACAGAGTTTTTCCAAACTGCTCTGTGAAAAGAAAGGTTAAACTCTGTGAGTTGAACGCACACATAAGAAATTAGTTTCTGAGAATGATTCTGTCTAGTTTTTATTGGAAGATATATCCTTTTCTATGAACGGACTAAAATCGCTTGAAATCTCCACAAGCAAATTACACAAAAAGAGTCTTTCAAAACTGCTGTGTCTAAAGGAAGGTTCAACACTGTGAGTTGAATACACACAACACAAAGAAGTTACTGAGAATTCTTCTGTCTAGCATTCTATGAAGAAATCCCGTTTCCAACGAAGGCCTCAAAGAGGTCCAAATATCCACTTGGAGACTTTACAAACAGAGTGTTTCCAAACTGCTCTATGAAGAGAAAGGTTAAACTCCGTGAGCTGAATGCACACATCACAAAGTAGTTTCTCAGAATCATTCTGTCTTCTTATTATACGAAGATATTTCCTTTTCTACCATTGGCCTCATTTCGCTTGAAATCTCCACACGCAAATTCCAGAAAAAGAGTGTTTCAAATCTGCTCTGTCAAAAAGATGGTTCAACTCTGTGAGTTGAATAAACAGAAAAGAAAGAAGTTACTTAGAATTCTTTTGTCTAGCATTATATGAAAAAATCCCGTTTCCAACGAAGGCCTCAAAGAGGTCCAAATATCCACTTGCAGACGTTAGAAACAGAGTGTTTCCAAACTGCTCTATCAAAAGAAAGGTTAAACTCTGTGAGCTGAATGCACACATCACAAAGCAGTTTCTCAGAATGATTCTGTCTTGTTTTTCTACGAAGATATTTCCTTTTCTACCATTGACCTCGAAGGGCTTGAAATCTCCACTTGCAAAATCCACAGAAAGAGAGTTTCAAATCTGCTCTGTCTAAAGAAAGTTCAACTCTGTGAGTTGAATACACACAACCCAAAAGTGTTACTGAGAATTCTTCTGTCTAGCATTCTATGAAGAAATCCCGTTTCCAAAGAAGGCCTCAAAGAAGTCCAAATATCCACTTGCAGACTTTTCAAACTGAGTGTTTCCAAACTGCTCTATGAAAAGAAAGGTTAAAGTCTGTGAGTTGAACGCACACATAAGAAATTAGTTTCTGAGAATGATTCTGTCTAGTTTTTATTGGAAGATATTTCCTTTTCTATGAAAGGCCTCAAATCGCTTGAAATCTCCACAAGCAAATTACACAAAAAGAGTCTTTCAAAACTGCTGTGTCTAAAGGAAGGTTCAACACTTTGAGTTGAATACACACAACACAAAGAAGTTACTGATAATTCTTATGTCTAGCATTCTATGAAGAAATCCCGTTTCCAACGAAGGCCTCAAAGAGGTCCAAGTATCCACTTGCAGACTTTACAAACAGAGTGATTCCAAACTGCTCTATGAAGAGAAAGGTTAAACTCCGTGAGGTGAATGCACACATCACAATGTGGTTTCTCAGAATCATTCTGTCTTCTTTTTATACGAAGATATTTCCTTTTCTACCATTGGCCTAATTTCGCTTGAAATCTCCACACGCAAATTCCAGAAAAAGAGTGTTTCAAATCGGCTCTGTCTAAAAGATGGTTCAACTCTGTGAGTTTAATCAACAGAACAGAAAGAAGTTACTGAGAATTCTTCTGTCTAGCATTATATGAAAAAATCCCGTTTCCAACGAAGGCATCAAAGAAATCCAAATATCCACTTGCAGACGTTAGAAACAGAGTTTTTCCAAACTGCTCTATGAAAAGAAAGGTTAAACTCTGTGAGCTGAATGCACACATCACAAAGCAGTTTCTCAGAATGATTCTGTCTTGTTTTTGTACGAAGATATTTCCTTTTCTACCATTGACCTCGAAGCGCTTGAAATCTCCACTTGCAAAATCCACAGAAAGAGAGTTTCAAATCTGCTCTGTCTAAAGAAAGTTCAACTCTGTGAGTTGAATACACACAACCCAAAAGTGTTACTGAGAATTCTTCTGTCTAGCATTCTATGAAGAAATCCCGTTTCCAACGAAGGCCTCAAAGAGGTCCAAATATCCACATGCAGACTTTACAAACTGAGTGTTTCCAAACTGCTCTATGAAAAGAAAGGTGAAACTCTGTGAGCTGAATGCACACATCACAAAGCAGTTTCTCAGAATGATTCTGTCTTGTTTTTCTACGAAGATATTTCCTTTTCTACCATTGACCTCGAAGGGCTTGAAATCTCCACTTGCAAAATCCACAGAAAGAGAGTTTCAAATCTGCTCTGTCTAAAGAAAGTTCAACTCTGTGAGTTGAATACACACAACCCAAAAGTGTTACTGAGAATTCTTCTGTCTAGCATTCTATGAAGAAATCCCGTTTCCAAAGAAGGCCTCAAAGAGGTCCAAATATCCACTTGCAGACTTTTCAAACTGAGTGTTTCCAAACTGCTCTATGAAAAGAAATGTTAAACTCTGTGAGTTGAACGCACACATAAGAAATTAGTTTCTGAGAATGATTCTGTCTAGTTTTTATTGGAAGATATTTCCTTTTCTATGAAAGGCCTCAAATCGCTTGAAATCTCCACAAGCAAATTACACAAAAAGAGTCTTTCAAAACTGCTGTGTCTAAAGGAAGGTTCAACACTGTGAGTTGAATACACACAACACAAAGAAGTTACTGAGAATTCTTCTGTCTAGCATTATATGAAGAAATCCCGTTTCCAAGGAAGGCCTCAAACACGTCCAAATACCACTTGCAGACCTTACAAACAGAGTGTTTCCAAACTGCTCTGTGAAAAGAAAGGTTAAAATCTGTGAGTTGAACGCACACATAAGAAATTAGTTTCTGAGAATGATTCTGTCCAGTTTTTATTGGAAGATATTTCCTTTTCTATGAACGGACTCAAATCGCTTGAAATCTCCACAAGCAAATTACACAAAAAGAGTCTCTCAAAACTGCTGTGTCTAAGGGAAGGTTCAACACTGTGAGTTGAATACACACAACACAAAGAAGTTACTGATAATTCTTATGTCTAGCATTCTATGAAGAAATCCCGTTTCCAACGAAGGCCTCAAAGAGGTCCAAATATCCACTTGCAGCCTTTACAAACAGAGTGTTTGCAAGCTGCTCTATGAAGAGTGAGGTTAAACTCCGTGAGGTGAATGCACACATCACAAAGTAGTTTCTCAGAATCATTCTGTCTTCTTATTATACGAAGATATTTCCTTTTCTACCATTGGCCTCAATTCGCTTGAAATCTCCACACGCAAATTCCAGAAAAAGAGTGATTCAAATCGGTTCAGTCTAAAAGATGGTTCAACTCTGTGAGTTGAATACACACAACACAAAGAAGTTACTTAGAATTCTTCTGTCTAGCATTATAAGAAAAAATCCCGTTTCCAACGAATGCCTCAAAAAGGTCCAAATATCCACTTGCAGACTTTACAAACTGAGTGTTTCCAAACTGCTCTATGAAAAGAAAGGTTAAACTCTGTGAGCTGAATGCACACATCACAAAGCAGTTTCTCAGAATGATTCTTTCTTGTTTTTGTACGAAGATATTTCCTTTTCTACCATTGACCTCGAAGCGCTTGAAATCTCCACTTGCAAAATCCACAAAAAGAGAGTTTCAAATCTGCTCTGTCTAAAGAAAGTTCAACTCTGTGAGTTGAATACACACAACCCAAAGATGTTACTGAGAATTCTTCTGTCTAGCATTCTATGAAGAAATCCCGTTTCCAACGAAGGCCTCAAACAGTTCCAATTATCCACATGCAGACCTTACAAACTGAGTGTTTCCAAACTGCTCTATGAAAAGAAAGGTTAAACTCTGTGAGTTGAACGCACACATAAGAAATTAGTTTCTGAGAATGATTCTGTCTAGTTTTTATTGGAAGATATTTCCTTTTCTATGAACGGCCTCAAATCGCTTGAAATCTCCACAAGCAAATTACATAAAAAGAGTCTTTCAAAACTGCTGTGTCTAAAGGAAGGTTCAACACTGTGAGTTGAATACACACAACACAAAGAAGTTACTGAGAATTCTTCTGTCTAGCATTCTATGAAGAAATCCCGTTTCCAACGAAGGCCTCAAAGAGGTTCAAATATCCACTTGCAGACTTTACAAACAGAGTGTTTCCAAACTGCTCTATGAAGAGAAAGGTTAAACTCCGTGAGGTGAATGCACACATCACAATGTGGTTTCTCAGAATCATTCTGTCTTCTTTTTATACGAAGATATTTCCTTTTCTACCATTGGCCTCATTTCGCTTGAAATCTCCACACGCAAATTCCAGAAAAAGAGTGTTTCAAATCGGCTCTGTCTAAAAGATGGTTCAACTCTGTGAGTTGAATCAACAGAACAGAAAGACGTTACTGAGAATTCTTCTGTCTAGCATTATATGAAGAAATCCCGTTTCCAACGAAGGCCTCAAAGAGGTCCAAATATCCACTTGGAGACTTTACAAACAGAGTGTTTCCAAACTGCTCTGTGAAGAGAAAGGTTAAACTCCGTGAGCTGAATGCACACATCACAATGTGGTTTCTCAGAATCATTCTGTCTTCTTATTATACGAAGATATTTCCTTTTCTACCATTGGCCTCAATTCGCTTGAAATCTCCACACGCAAATTCCAGAAAAAGAGTGATTCAAATCGGTTCAGTCTAAAAGATGGTTCAACTCTGTGAGTTGAATACACACAACACAAAGAAGTTACTTAGAATTCTTCTGTCTAGCATTATATGAAAAAATCCCGTTTCCAACGAATGCCTCAAAGAGGTCCAAATATCCACTTGGAGACGTTAGAAATAGAGTGTTTCCAAACTGCTCTATGAAAAGAATGGTTAAACTCTGTGAGCTGAATGCACACATCACAAAGCAGTTTCTCAGAATTATTCTGTCTTGTTTTTGTACGAAGATATTTCCTTTTCTACCATTGACCTCGAAGCGCTTGAAATCTCCTCTTGCAAAATCCACAGAAAGAGAGTTTCAAATCTGCTCTGTCTAAAGAAAGTTCAACTCTGTGAGTTGAATACACACAACCAAAAAGTGTTACTGAGAATTCTTCTGTCTAGCATTCTATGAAGAAATCCCGTTTCCAACGAAGGCCTCAAAGAGGTCCAAATATCCACTTGCAGACTTTACAAACTGAGTGTTTCCAAACTGCTCTATGAAAAGAAAGGTTAAACTCTGTGAGCTGAACGCACACATAAGAAATTAGTTTCTGAGTAGGATTCTGTCTAGTTTTTATTGGAAGATATTTCCTTTTCTATGAACGGCCTCAAATCGCTTGAAATCTCCACAAGCAAATTACGCAAAAAGAGTCTTTCAAAACTGCTGTGTCTAAAGGAAGGTTCAACACTGTGAGTTGAATACACACAACACAAAGAATTTGCTGAGAATTCTTCTGTCTAGCATTATATGAAGAAATCCCGTTTCCAACGAAGGCCTCAAACAGGTCCAAATATCCACTTGCAGACCTTACAAACAGAGTTTTTCCAAACTGCTCTGTGAAAAGAAAGGTTAAACTCTGTGAGTTGAACGCACACATCAGAAATTAGTTTCTGAGAATGATTCTGTCTAGTTTTTATTGGAAGATATTTCCTTTTCTATGAACGGCCTCAAATCGCTTGAAATCACCACAAGCAAATTACACAAAAAGAGTGTTTCAAAACTGCTGTGTCTAAAGCAAGGTTCAACATTGTAAGTTGAATACGCACAACACAAAGAAGTTACTGAGAATTCTTATGCCTATCATTCTATGAAGAAATACCGTTTCCAACGAATGCCTCAAAGAGGTCCAAATATCCACTTGCAGACTTTGCAAACAGAGTGTTTCCAAACTGCTCTATGAAGAGTAAGGTTAAATTCCGTGAGGTGAATGCACACTTCACAATGTGTTTTCTCAGAGTCATTCTGTCTTCTTTTTATACGAAGATATTTCCTTTTCTACCATTGGCCTCATTTCGCTTGAAATCTCCACACGCAAATTCCAGAAAAAGAGTGTTTCAAATCGGCTCTGTCTAAAAGATGCTTCAACTCTGTGAGTTGAATAAACAGAACAGAAAGAAGATACTGAGAATTCTTCTGTCTAGCATTATATGAAAAAATCCCGTTCCAATGAAGGCCTCAAAGAGATCCAAATATCCACTTGCAGACGTTAGAAACAGAGTGTTTTCAAACTGCTCTATGAAAAGAAAGGTTAAACTCTGTGAGCTGAATGCACACATCCCAAAGCAGTTTCTCAGAACGATTCTGTCTTGTTTTTATACGAAGATATTTCCTTTTCTACCATTGACTTCGAAGCGCTTGACATCTCCACTTGCAAAATGCACAAAAAGAGAGTTTCAAATCTGCTCTGTCTAAAGAAAGTTCAACTCTGTGAGTTGAATACACACAACCCAAAAATGTTACTGAGAAGTCTTCTGTCTAGCATTCTATGAAGAAACCCAGTTTCCAACGAAGGCCTCAAACAGTTCCAAATATCCACTTGCAGACTTTACAAACAGAGTGTTTCCAAACTGCTCTATGAAAAGAAAGGTTAAACTCTGTGAGTTGAACGCACACATAAGAAATTGGTTTCTGAGAATGATTCTGTCTAGTTTTTATTGGAAGATATTTCCTTTTCTATGAATGGCCTCAAATCGCTTGAAATCTCCACAAGAAAATTACACAAAAAGAGTCTTTCAAAACTGCTGTGTCTAAAGGAAGGTTCAACACTGTGAGTTGAATACACACAACACTAAGAAGTTACTGAGAATTCTTCTGTCTAGCATTATATGAAGAAATCCCGTTTCCAACGAAGGCCTCAAACAGGTCCAAATATACACTTGCAGACTTTACAAACAGGGTATTTCCAAACTGCTCTATGAAACGAAAGGTTAAACTCTGTGAGTTGAACGCACACATAAGAAATTAGTTTCTGAGAATGATTCCGTCTAGTATTTATTGGAAGATATTTCCTTTTCTATGAACGGCCTCAAATCGCTTGAAATCTCCACAAGCAAATTACACAAAAAGAGTCTTTCAAAACTGCTGTGTCTAAAGGAAGGTTCAACACTGTGAGTTGAATACACACAACACAAAGAAGTTACTGAGAATTCTTCTGTCTAGCATTATATGAAGAAATCCTGTTTCCAACGAAGGCCTCAAACAGGTCCAAATATACACTTGCAGACTATACAAACTGAGTGTTTCCAAACTGCTCTATGAAAAGAAAAGTTAAACTCTGTGAGTTGAACGCACACATAAGAAATTAGTTTCTGAGAATGATTCTGTCTAGTTTTTATTGGAAGATATTTCCTTTTCTATGAACGGCCTCAAATCGCTTGAAATCTCCACAAGCAAATTACACAAAAAGAGTCTTTCAAAACTGCTGTGTCTAAAGGAAGGTTAAACACTGTGAGTTGAATACACACAACACAAAGAAGTTACTGAGAATTCTTCTGTCTAGCATTCTATGAAGAAATCCCGTTTCCAACGAAGGCCTCAAAGAGGTCCAAATATCCACTTGCAGACTTTACAAACAGAGTGTTTCCAAACTGCTCTATGAAGAGAAAGGTTAAACTCCGTGAGGTGAATGCACACATCACAATGTGGTTTCTCAGAATCATTCTGTCTTCTTTTTATACGAAGATATTTCCTTTTCTACCATTGGCCTCATTTCGCTTGAAATCTCCACACGCAAATTCCAGGAAAAGAGTGTTTCAAATCGGCTCTGTCTAAAAGATGGTTCAAGTCTGTGAGTTGAATAAACAGAACAGAAAGAAGTTACTGAGAATTCTTCTGTCTAGCATTATATGAAGAAATCCCTTTTCCAACGAAGGCCTCAAAGAGGTCCAAATATCCGCTTGGAGACTTTACAAACAGAGTGTTTCCAAACTGCTCTGTGAAGAGAAAGGTTAAACTCCGTGAGCTGAATGCACACATCACAAAGTAGTTTCTCAGAATCATTCTGTCTTCTTATTATACGAAGATATTTCCTTTTCTACCATTGGCCTCAATTCGCTTGAAATCTCCACACGCAAATTCCAGAAAAAGAGTGATTCAAATCGGTTCAGTCTAAAAGATGGTTCAACTCTGTGAGTTGAATACACACAACACAAAGAAGTTACTTAGAATTCTTCTGTCTAGCATTATATGAAAAAATCCCGTTTCCAACGAATGCCTCAAAGAGGTCCAAATATCCACTTGGAGACGTTAGAAATAGAGTGTTTCCAAACTGCTCTATGAAAAGAATGGTTAAACTCTGTGAGCTGAATGCACACATCACAAAGCAGTTTCTCAGAATTATTCTGTCTTGTTTTTGTACGAAGATATTTCCTTTTCTACCATTGACCTCGAAGCGCTTGAAATCTCCTCTTGCAAAATCCACAGAAAGAGAGTTTCAAATCTGCTCTGTCTAAAGAAAGTTCAACTCTGTGAGTTGAATACACACAACCAAAAAGTGTTACTGAGAATTCTTCTGTCTAGCATTCTATGAAGAAATCCCGTTTCCAACGAAGGCCTCAAAGAGGTCCAAATATCCACTTGCAGACTTTACAAACTGAGTGTTTCCAAACTGCTCTATGAAAAGAAAGGTTAAACTCTGTGAGCTGAACGCACACATAAGAAATTAGTTTCTGAGTAGGATTCTGTCTAGTTTTTATTGGAAGATATTTCCTTTTCTATGAACGGCCTCAAATCGCTTGAAATCTCCACAAGCAAATTACGCAAAAAGAGTCTTTCAAAACTGCTGTGTCTAAAGGAAGGTTCAACACTGTGAGTTGAATACACACAACACAAAGAATTTGCTGAGAATTCTTCTGTCTAGCATTATATGAAGAAATCCCGTTTCCAACGAAGGCCTCAAACAGGTCCAAATATCCACTTGCAGACCTTACAAACAGAGTTTTTCCAAACTGCTCTGTGAAAAGAAAGGTTAAACTCTGTGAGTTGAACGCACACATCAGAAATTAGTTTCTGAGAATGATTCTGTCTAGTTTTTATTGGAAGATATTTCCTTTTCTATGAACGGCCTCAAATCGCTTGAAATCACCACAAGCAAATTACACAAAAAGAGTGTTTCAAAACTGCTGTGTCTAAAGCAAGGTTCAACATTGTAAGTTGAATACGCACAACACAAAGAAGTTACTGAGAATTCTTATGCCTATCATTCTATGAAGAAATACCGTTTCCAACGAATGCCTCAAAGAGGTCCAAATATCCACTTGCAGACTTTGCAAACAGAGTGTTTCCAAACTGCTCTATGAAGAGTAAGGTTAAATTCCGTGAGGTGAATGCACACTTCACAATGTGTTTTCTCAGAGTCATTCTGTCTTCTTTTTATACGAAGATATTTCCTTTTCTACCATTGGCCTCATTTCGCTTGAAATCTCCACACGCAAATTCCAGAAAAAGAGTGTTTCAAATCGGCTCTGTCTAAAAGATGCTTCAACTCTGTGAGTTGAATAAACAGAACAGAAAGAAGATACTGAGAATTCTTCTGTCTAGCATTATATGAAAAAATCCCGTTCCAATGAAGGCCTCAAAGAGATCCAAATATCCACTTGCAGACGTTAGAAACAGAGTGTTTTCAAACTGCTCTATGAAAAGAAAGGTTAAACTCTGTGAGCTGAATGCACACATCCCAAAGCAGTTTCTCAGAACGATTCTGTCTTGTTTTTATACGAAGATATTTCCTTTTCTACCATTGACTTCGAAGCGCTTGACATCTCCACTTGCAAAATGCACAAAAAGAGAGTTTCAAATCTGCTCTGTCTAAAGAAAGTTCAACTCTGTGAGTTGAATACACACAACCCAAAAATGTTACTGAGAAGTCTTCTGTCTAGCATTCTATGAAGAAACCCAGTTTCCAACGAAGGCCTCAAACAGTTCCAAATATCCACTTGCAGACTTTACAAACAGAGTGTTTCCAAACTGCTCTATGAAAAGAAAGGTTAAACTCTGTGAGTTGAACGCACACATAAGAAATTGGTTTCTGAGAATGATTCTGTCTAGTTTTTATTGGAAGATATTTCCTTTTCTATGAATGGCCTCAAATCGCTTGAAATCTCCACAAGAAAATTACACAAAAAGAGTCTTTCAAAACTGCTGTGTCTAAAGGAAGGTTCAACACTGTGAGTTGAATACACACAACACTAAGAAGTTACTGAGAATTCTTCTGTCTAGCATTATATGAAGAAATCCCGTTTCCAACGAAGGCCTCAAACAGGTCCAAATATACACTTGCAGACTTTACAAACAGGGTATTTCCAAACTGCTCTATGAAACGAAAGGTTAAACTCTGTGAGTTGAACGCACACATAAGAAATTAGTTTCTGAGAATGATTCCGTCTAGTATTTATTGGAAGATATTTCCTTTTCTATGAACGGCCTCAAATCGCTTGAAATCTCCACAAGCAAATTACACAAAAAGAGTCTTTCAAAACTGCTGTGTCTAAAGGAAGGTTCAACACTGTGAGTTGAATACACACAACACAAAGAAGTTACTGAGAATTCTTCTGTCTAGCATTATATGAAGAAATCCTGTTTCCAACGAAGGCCTCAAACAGGTCCAAATATACACTTGCAGACTATACAAACTGAGTGTTTCCAAACTGCTCTATGAAAAGAAAAGTTAAACTCTGTGAGTTGAACGCACACATAAGAAATTAGTTTCTGAGAATGATTCTGTCTAGTTTTTATTGGAAGATATTTCCTTTTCTATGAACGGCCTCAAATCGCTTGAAATCTCCACAAGCAAATTACACAAAAAGAGTCTTTCAAAACTGCTGTGTCTAAAGGAAGGTTAAACACTGTGAGTTGAATACACACAACACAAAGAAGTTACTGAGAATTCTTCTGTCTAGCATTCTATGAAGAAATCCCGTTTCCAACGAAGGCCTCAAAGAGGTCCAAATATCCACTTGCAGACTTTACAAACAGAGTGTTTCCAAACTGCTCTATGAAGAGAAAGGTTAAACTCCGTGAGGTGAATGCACACATCACAATGTGGTTTCTCAGAATCATTCTGTCTTCTTTTTATACGAAGATATTTCCTTTTCTACCATTGGCCTCATTTCGCTTGAAATCTCCACACGCAAATTCCAGGAAAAGAGTGTTTCAAATCGGCTCTGTCTAAAAGATGGTTCAAGTCTGTGAGTTGAATAAACAGAACAGAAAGAAGTTACTGAGAATTCTTCTGTCTAGCATTATATGAAGAAATCCCTTTTCCAACGAAGGCCTCAAAGAGGTCCAAATATCCGCTTGGAGACTTTACAAACAGAGTGTTTCCAAACTGCTCTGTGAAGAGAAAGGTTAAACTCCGTGAGCTGAATGCACACATCACAAAGTAGTTTCTCAGAATCATTCTGTCTTCTTATTATACGAAGATATTTCCTTTTCTACCATTGGCCTCAATTCGCTTGAAATCTCCACACGCAAATTCCAGAAAAAGAGTGATTCAAATCGGTTCAGTCTAAAAGATGGTTCAACTCTGTGAGTTGAATACACACAACACAAAGAAGTTACTTAGAATTCTTCTGTCTAGCATTATATGAAAAAATCCCGTTTCCAACGAATGCCTCAAAGAGGTCCAAATATCCACTTGCAGACGTTAGAAATAGAGTGTTTCCAAAGTGCTCTATGAAAAGAAAGGTTAAACTCTGTGAGCTGAATGCACACATCACAAAGGAGTTTCTCAGAATGATTCTGTCTTGTTTTTGTGCGAAGATATTTCCTTTTCTACCATTGACCTCGAAGCGCTTGAAATCTCCACTTGCAAAATCCACAGAAAGAGAGTTTCAAATCTGCTCTGTCTAAAGAAAGTTCAACTCTGTGAGTTGAATACACACAACCCAAAAGTGTTACTGAGAATTCTTCTGTCTAGCATTCTATGAAGAAATCCCGTTTCCAACGAAGGCATCAAAGATTTCCAAATATCCACTTGCAGACTTTACAAACAGAGTGTTTCCAAACTGCTCTATGAAAAGAAAGGTTAAACTCTGTGAGTTGAACGCACACATAAGAAATTAGTTTCTGAGAAGGATTCTGTCTAGTTTTTATTGGAAGATATTTCCTTTTCTATGAACGGCCTCAAATCGCTTGAAATCTCCACAAGCAAATTACACAAAAAGAGTCTTTCAAAACTGCTGTGTCTAAAGGAAGGTTCAACACTGTGAGTTGAATACACACAACACAAAGAAGTTACTGAGAATTCTTCTGTCTAGCATTATATGAAGAAATCCCGTTTCCAACGAAGGCCTCAAACAGGTCCAAATATCCACTTGCAGACCTTACAAACAGAGTTTTTCCAAAGTGCTCTGTGAAAAGAAAGGTTAAACTCTGTGAGTTGAACGCACACATAAGAAATTAGTTTCTGAGAATGATTCTGTCTAGTTTTTATTGGAAGATATATCCTTTTCTATGAACGGACTAAAATCGCTTGAAATCACCACAAGCAAATTACACAAAAAGAGTCTTTCAAAACTGCTGTGTCTAAAGGAAGGTTCAACACTGTGAGTTGAATACACACAACACAAAGAAGTTACTGAGAATTCTTCTGTCTAGCATTCTATGAAGAAATCCCGTTTCCAACGAAGGCCTCAAAGAGGTCCAAATATCCACTTGGAGACTTTACAAACAGAGTGTTTCCAAACTGCTCTATGAAGAGAAAGGTTAAACTCCGTGAGCTGAATGCACACATCACAAAGTAGTTTCTCAGAATCATTCTGTCTTCTTATTATACGAAGATATTTCCTTTTCTACCATTGGCCTCATTTCGCTTGAAATCTCCACACGCAAATTCCAGAAAAAGAGTGTTTCAAATCGGCTCTGTCAAAAAGATGGTTCAACTCTGTGAGTTGAATAAACAGAAAAGAAAGAAGTTACTTAGAATTCTTTTGTCTAGCATTATATGAAAAAATCCCGTTTCCAACGAAGGCCTCAAAGAGGTCCAAATATCCACTTGCAGACGTTAGAAACAGAGTGTTTCCAAACTGCTCTATGAAAAGAAAGGTTAAACTCTGTGAGCTGAATGCACACATCACAAAGCAGTTTCTCAGAATGATTCTGTCTTGTTTTTCTACGAAGATATTTCCTTTTCTACCATTGACCTCGAAGGGCTTGAAATCTCCACTTGCAAAATCCACAGAAAGAGAGTTTCAAATCTGCTCTGTCTAAAGAAAGTTCAACTCTGTGAGTTGAATACACACAACCCAAAAGTGTTACTGAGAATTCTTCTGTCTAGCATTCTATGAAGAAATCCCGTTTCCAAAGAAGGCCTCAAAGAAGTCCAAATATCCACTTGCAGACTTTTCAAACTGAGTGTTTCCAAACTGCTCTATGAAAAGAAAGGTTAAAGTCTGTGAGTTGAACGCACACATAAGAAATTAGTTTCTGAGAATGATTCTGTCTAGTTTTTATTGGAAGATATTTCCTTTTCTATGAAAGGCCTCAAATCGCTTGAAATCTCCACAAGCAAATTACACAAAAAGAGTCTTTCAAAACTGCTGTGTCTAAAGGAAGGTTCAACACTGTGAGTTGAATACACACAACACAAAGAAGTTACTGATAATTCTTATGTCTAGCATTCTATGAAGAAATCCCGTTTCCAACGAAGGCCTCAAAGAGGTCCAAGTATCCACTTGCAGACTTTACAAACAGAGTGATTCCAAACTGCTCTATGAAGAGAAAGGTTAAACTCGGTGAGGTGAATGCACACATCACAATGTGGTTTCTCAGAATCATTCTGTCTTCTTTTTATACGAAGATATTTCCTTTTCTACCATTGGCCTAATTTCGCTTGAAATCTCCACACGCAAATTCCAGAAAAAGAGTGTTTCAAATCGGCTCTGTCTAAAAGATGGTTCAACTCTGTGAGTTTAATCAACAGAACTGAAAGAAGTTACTGAGAATTCTTCTGTCTAGCATTATATGAAAAAATCCCGTTTCCAACGAAGGCATCAAAGAAATCCAAATATCCACTTGCAGACGTTAGAAACAGAGTTTTTCCAAACTGCTCTATGAAAAGAAAGGTTAAACTCTGTGAGCTGAATGCACACATCACAAAGCAGTTTCTCAGAATGATTCTGTCTTGTTTTTGTAGGAAGATATTTCCTTTTCTACCATTGACCTCGAAGCGCTTGAAATCTCCACTTGCAAAATCCACAGAAAGAGAGTTTCAAATCTGCTCTGTCTAAAGAAAGTTCAACTCTGTGAGTTGAATACACACAACACAAAAGTGTTACTGAGAATTCTTCTGTCTAGCATTCTATGAAGAAATCCCGTTTCCAACGAAGGCCTCAAAGAGGTCCAAATATCCACATGCAGACTTTACAAACTGAGTGTTTCCAAACTGCTCTATGAAAAGAAAGGTGAAACTCTGTGAGCTGAATGCACACATCACAAAGCAGTTTCTCAGAATCATTCTGTCTTGTTTTTCTACGAAGATATTTCCTTTTCTACCATTGACCTCGAAGGGCTTGAAATCTCCACTTGCAAAATCCACAGAAAGAGAGTTTCAAATCTGCTCTGTCTAAAGAAAGTTCAACTCTGTGAGTTGAATACACACAACCCAAAAGTGTTACTGAGAATTCTTCTGTCTAGCATTCTATGAAGAAATCCCGTTTCCAAAGAAGGCCTCAAAGAGGTCCAAATATCCACTTGCAGACTTTTCAAACTGAGTGTTTCCAAACTGCTCTATGAAAAGAAAGGTTAAACTCTGTGAGTTGAACGCACACATAAGAAATTAGTTTCTGAGAATGATTCTGTCTAGTTTTTATTGGAAGATATTTCCTTTTCTATGAAAGGCCTCAAATCGCTTGAAATCTCCACAAGCAAATTACACAAAAAGAGTCTTTCAAAACTGCTGTGTCTAAAGGAAGGTTCAACACTGTGAGTTGAATACACACAACACAAAGAAGTTACTGAGAATTCTTCTGTCTAGCATTATATGAAGAAATCCCGTTTCCAAGGAAGGCCTCAAACATGTCCAAATACCACTTGCAGACCTTACAAACAGAGTGTTTCCAAACTGCTCTGTGAAAAGAAAGGTTAAAATCTGTGAGTTGAACGCACACATAAGAAATTAGTTTCTGAGAATGATTCTGTCCAGTTTTTATTGGAAGATATTTCCTTTTCTATGAACGGACTCAAATCGCTTGAAATCTCCACAAGCAAATTACACAAAAAGAGTCTCTCAAAACTGCTGTGTCTAAGGGAAGGTTCAACACTGTGAGTTGAATACACACAACACAAAGAAGTTACTGATAATTCTTATGTCTAGCATTCTATGAAGAAATCCCGTTTCCAACGAAGGCCTCAAAGAGGTCCAAATATCCACTTGCAGCCTTTACAAACAGAGTGTTTGCAAACTGCTCTATGAAGAGTAAGGTTAAACTCCGTGAGGTGAATGCACACATCACAAAGTAGTTTCTCAGAATCATTCTGTCTTCTTATTATACGAAGATATTTCCTTTTCTACCATTGGCCTCAATTCGCTTGAAATCTCCACACGCAAATTCCAGAAAAAGAGTGATTCAAATCGGTTCAGTCTAAAAGATGGTTCAACTCTGTGAGTTGAATACACACAACACAAAGAAGTTACTTAGAATTCTTCTGTCTAGCATTATAAGAAAAAATCCCGTTTCCAACGAATGCCTCAAAAAGGTCCAAATATCCACTTGCAGACTTTACAAACTGAGTGTTTCCAAACTGCTCTATGAAAAGAAAGGTTAAACTCTGTGAGCTGAATGCACACATCACAAAGCAGTTTCTCAGAATGATTCTGTCTTGTTTTTGTACGAAGATATTTCCTTTTCTACCATTGACCTCGAAGCGCTTGAAATCTCCACTTGCAAAATCCACAAAAAGAGAGTTTCAAATCTGCTCTGTCTAAAGAAAGTTCAACTCTGTGAGTTGAATACACACAACCCAAAGATGTTACTGAGAATTCTTCTGTCTAGCATTCTATGAAGAAATCCCGTTTCCAACGAAGGCCTCAAACAGTTCCAATTATCCACATGCAGACCTTACAAACTGAGTGTTTCCAAACTGCTCTATGAAAAGAAAGGTTAAACTCTGTGAGTTGAACGCACACATAAGAAATTAGTTTCTGAGAATGATTCTGTCTAGTTTTTATTGGAAGATATTTCCTTTTCTATGAACGGCCTCAAATCGCTTGAAATCTCCACAAGCAAATTACATAAAAAGAGTCTTTCAAAACTGCTGTGTCTAAAGGAAGGTTCAACACTGTGAGTTGAATACACACAACACAAAGAAGTTACTGAGAATTCTTCTGTCTAGCATTCTATGAAGAAATCCCGTTTCCAACGAAGGCCTCAAAGAGGTTCAAATATCCACTTGCAGACTTTACAAACAGAGTGTTTCCAAACTGCTCTATGAAGAGAAAGGTTAAACTCCGTGAGGTGAATGCACACATCACAATGTGGTTTCTCAGAATCATTCTGTCTTCTTTTTATACGAAGATATTTCCTTTTCTACCATTGGCCTCATTTCGCTTGAAATCTCCACACGCAAATTCCAGAAAAAGAGTGTTTCAAATCGGCTCTGTCTAAAAGATGGTTCAACTCTGTGAGTTGAATCAACAGAACAGAAAGACGTTACTGAGAATTCTTCTGCCTAGCATTATATGAAGAAATCCCGTTTCCAACGAAGGCCTCAAAGAGGTCCAAATATCCACTTGGAGACTTTACAAACAGAGTGTTTCCAAACTGCTCTGTGAAGAGAAAGGTTAAACTCCGTGAGCTGAATGCACACATCACAATGTGGTTTCTCAGAATCATTCTGTCTTCTTATTATACGAAGATATTTCCTTTTCTACCATTGGCCTCAATTCGCTTGAAATCTCCACACGCAAATTCCAGAAAAAGAGTGATTCAAATCGGTTCAGTCTAAAAGATGGTTCAACTCTGTGAGTTGAATACACACAACACAAAGAAGTTACTTAGAATTCTTCTGTCTAGCATTATATGAAAAAATCCCGTTTCCAACAAATGCCTCAAAGAGGTCCAAATATCCACTTGGAGACGTTAGAAATAGAGTGTTTCCAAACTGCTCTATGAAAAGAATGGTTAAACTCTGTGAGCTGAATGCACACATCACAAAGCAGTTTCTCAGAATGATTCTGTCTTGTTTTTGTACGAAGATATTTCCTTTTCTACCATTGACCTCGAAGCGCTTGAAATCTCCTCTTGCAAAATCCACAGAAAGAGAGTTTCAAATCTGCTCTGTCTAAAGAAAGTTCAACTCTGTGAGTTGAATACACACAACCAAAAAGTGTTACTGAGAATTCTTCTGTCTAGCATTCTATGAAGAAATCCCGTTTCCAACGAAGGCCTCAAAGAGGTCCAAATATCCACTTGCAGACTTTACAAACAGAGTGTTTCCAAACTGCTCTATGAAAAGAAAGGTTAAACTCTGTGAGCTGAACGCACACATAAGAAATTAGTTTCTGAGAAGGATTCTGTCTAGTTTTTATTGGAAGATATTTCCTTTTCTATGAACGGCCTCAAATCGCTTGAAATCTCCACAAGCAAATTACACAAAAAGAGTCTTTCAAAACTGCTGTGTCTAAAGGAAGGTTCAACACTGTGAGTTGAATACACACAACACAAAGAAGTTACTGAGAATTCTTCTGTCTAGCATTATATGAAGAAATCCCGTTTCCAACGAAGGCCTCAAACAGGTCCAAATATCCACTTGCAGACCTTACAAACAGAGTTTTTCCAAACTGCTCTGTGAAAAGAAAGGTTAAACTCTGTGAGTTGAACGCACACATAAGAAATTAGTTTCTGAGAATGATTCTGTCTAGTTTTTATTGGAAGATATTTCCTTTTCTATGAACGGACTAAAATCGCTTGAAATCTCGACAAGCAAATTACACAAAAAGAGTCTTTCAAAACTGCTGTGTCTAAAGGAAGGTTCAACACTGTGAGTTGAATACACACAACACAAAGAAGTTACTGAGAATTCTTCTGTCTAGCATTCTATGAAGAAATCCCGTTTCCAACGAAGGCCTCAAAGAGGTCCAAATATCCACTTGGAGACTTTACAAACAGAGTGTTTCCAAACTGCTCTATGAAGAGAAAGGTTAAACTCCGTGAGCTGAATGCACACATCACAAAGTAGTTTCTCAGAATCATTCTGTCTTCTTATTATACGAAGATATTTCCTTTTCTACCATTGGCCTCATTTCGCTTGACATCTCCACACGCAAATTCCAGAAAAAGAGTGTTTCAAATCGGCTCTGTCTAAAACATGGTTCAAATCTGTGAGTTTAATAAACAGAACAGAAAGAAGTTACTGAGAAGTCTTCTGTCTAGCATTATATGAAAAAATCCCGTTTCCAACGAAGGCATCAAAGAAATCCAAATATCCACTTGCAGACGTTTGAAACAGAGTGTTTTCAAACTGCTCTATGAAAAGAAAGGTTAAACTCTGTGAGCTGAATGCACACATCACAAAGCAGTTTCTCAGAATGATTCTGTCTTGTTTTTGTACGAAGATATTTCCTTTTCTACCATTGACCTCGAAGCGCTTGAAATCTCCACTTGCTAAATGCACAAAAAGAGAGTTTCAAATCTGCTCTGTCTAAAGAAAGTTCAACTCTGTGAGTTGAATACACACAACCCAAAAATGTTACTGAGAATTCTTCTGTCTAGCATTCTATGAAGAAATTATGTTTCCAACGAAGGCCTCAAACAGTTCCAAATATCCACTTGCAGACTTTACAAACAGAGTGTTTCCAAACTACTCTATGAAAAGAAAGGTTAAAGTCTGTGAGTTGAACGCACACATAAGAAATTAGTTTCTGAGAATGATTCTGTCTAGTTTTTATTGGAAGATATTTCCTTTTCTATGAACGGCCTCAAATCGCTTGAAATCTCCACAAGCAAATTACACAAAAAGAGTCTTTCAAAACTGCTGTGTCTAAAGGATGGTTCAACACTGTGAGTTGAATACACACAACACAAAGAAGTTACTGAGAATTCTTCTGTCTAGCATTATATGAAGAAATCCCGTTTCCAACGAAGGCCTCAAACAGGTCCAAATATCCACTTGCAGACCTTACAAACAGAGTGTTTCCAAACTGCTCTGTGAAAAGAAAGGTTAAACTCTGTGAGTTGAACGCACACATAAGAAATTAGTTTCTGAGAATGATTCTGTCCAGTTTTTATTGGAAGATATTTCCTTTTCTATGAACGGACTCAAATCGCTAGAAATCTCCACAAGCAAATTACACAAAAAGAGTCTTTCAAAACTGCTGTGTCTAAAGGAAGGTTCAACACTGTGAGTTGAATACACACAACACAAAGAAGTTACTGATAATTCTTCTGTCTAGCATTCTATGAAGAAATCCCGTTTCCAACGAAGGCCTCAAACAGGTCCAAATATCCACTTGCAGACTTTACAAACAGAGTGTTTGCAAACTGCTCTATGAAGAGTAAGGTTAAACTCCGTGAGGTGAATGCACACATCACAATGTGGTTTCTCAGAATCATTCTGTCTTCTTTTTATACGAAGATATTTCCTTTTCTACCATTGGCCTCATTTCGCTTGAAATCTCCACACGCAAATTCCAGAAAAAGAGTGTTTCAAATCGGCTCTGTCTAAAAGATGGTTCAACTCTGTGAGTTTATTAAACAGAACAGAAAGAAGTTACTGAGAATTCTTCTGTCTAGCATTATATGAAAAAATCCCGTTTCCACCGAAGGCCTCAAAGAGATCCAAATATCCACTTGCAGACGTTAGAAACAGAGTTTTTCCAAACTGCTCTATGAAAAGAAAGGTTAACCTCTGTGAGCTGAATGCACACATCACAAAGCAGTTTCTCAGAATGATTCTGTCTTGTTTTTGTACGAAGATATTTCCTTTTCTACCATTGAACTCGAAGCGCTTGAAATCTCCACTTGCAAAATCCACAAAAAGAGAGTTTCAAATCTGCTCTGTCTAAAGAAAGTTCAACTCTGTGAGTTGAATACACACAACACAAAGATGTTACTGAGAATTCTTCTGTCTAGCATTCTATGAAGAAATCCCGTTTCCAACGAAGGCCTCAAAGAGGTCCAAATATCCACTTGCAGACTTTACAAACAGAGTGTTTCCAAACTGCTCTATGAAGAGAAAGGTTAAACTCCGTGAGGTGAATGCACACATCACAATGTGGTTTCTCAGAATCATTCTGTCTTCTTTTTATACGAAGATATTTCCTTTTCTACCATTGGCCTCATTTCGCTTGAAATCTCCACACTCAAATTCCAGAAAAAGAGTGTTTCAAATCGGCTCTCTCAAAAAGATGGTTCAACTCTGTGAGTTGAATAAACAGAACAGAAAGAAGTTACTGAGAATTCTTCTGTCTAGCATTCTATGAAAAAATCCCGTTTCCAACGAAGGCCTCAAAGAGGTCCAAATATCCACTTGCAGACGTTAGAAACAGAGTGTTTCCAAACTGCTCTATGAAAAGAAATGTTAAACTCTGTGAGCTGAATGCACACATCACAAAGCAGTTTCTCAGAATGATTCTGTCTTGTTTTTCTACGAAGATATTTCCTTTTCTACCATTGACCTCGAAGGGCTTGAAATCTCCACTTGCAAAATCGACAGAAAGAGAGTTTCAAATCTGCTCTGTCTAAAGAAAGTTCAACTCTGTGAGTTGAATACACACAACCCAAAGAAGTTACTGAGAATTCTTCTGTCTAGCATTCTATGAAGAAATCCCGTTTCCAACGAAGGCCTCAAACAGTTCCAATTATCCACATGCAGACTTTACAAACTGAGTGTTTCCAAACTGCTCTATGAAAAGAAAGGTTAAACTCTGTGAGTTGAACGCACACATAAGAAATTAGTTTCTGAGAATGATTCTGTCTAGTTTTTATTGGAAGATATTTCCTTTTCTATGAACGGCCTCAAATCACTTGAAATCTCCACAAGCAAATTACATAAAAAGAGTCTTTCAAAACTGCTGTGTCTAAAGGAAGGTTCAACCCTGTGAGTTGAATACACACAACACAAAGAAGTTATTGAGATTTCTTCTGTCTAGCATTATATGAAGAAATCCCTTTTCCAACGAAGGCCTCAAAGAGGTCCAAATATCCAATTGCAGACTTTACAAACAGAGTGTTTCCAAACTGCTCTATGAAGAGAAAGGTTAAACTCGGTGAGGTGAATGCACACATCACAATGTGGTTTCTCAGAATCATTCTGTCTTCTTTTTATACGAAGATATTTCCTTTTCTACCATTGGCCTCATTTCGCTTGACATCTCCACACGCAAATTCCAGAAAAAGAGTGTTTCAAATCGGCTCTGTCTAAAAGATGGTTCAACTCTGTGAGTTTAATAAACAGAACAGAAAGAAGTTACTGAGAAGTCTTCTGTCTAGCATTATATGAAAAAATCCCGTTTCCAACGAAGGCATCAAAGAAATCCAAATATCCACTTGCAGACGTTTGAAACAGAGTGTTTTCAAACTGCTCTATGAAAAGAAAGGTTAAACTCTGTGAGCTGAATGCACACATCACAAAGCAGTTTCTCAGAATGATTCTGTCTTGTTTTTGTACGAAGATATTTCCTTTTCTACCATTGACCTCGAAGCGCTTGAAATCTCCACTTGCTAAATGCACAAAAAGAGAGTTTCAAATCTGCTCTGTCTAAAGAAAGTTCAACTCTGTGAGTTGAATACACACAACCCAAAAGTGTTACTGAGAATTCTTCTGTCTAGCATTCTATGAAGAAATCCCGTTTCCAAAGAAGGCCTCAAAGAGGTCCAAATATCCACTTGCAGACTTTTCAAACTGAGTGTTTCCAAACTGCTCTATGAAAAGAAAGGTTAAACTCTGTGAGTTGAACGCACACATAAGAAATTAGTTTCTGAGAATGATTCTGTCTAGTTTTTATTGGAAGATATTTCCTTTTCTATGAAAGGCCTCAAATCGCTTGAAATCTCCACAAGCAAATTACACAAAAAGAGTCTTTCAAAACTGCTGTGTCTAAAGGAAGGTTCAACACTGTGAGTTGAATACACACAACACAAAGAAGTTACTGAGAATTCTTCTGTCTAGCATTATATGAAGAAATCCCGTTTCCAAGGAAGGCCTCAAACACGTCCAAATACCACTTGCAGACCTTACAAACAGAGTGTTTCCAAACTGCTCTGTGAAAAGAAAGGTTAAAATCTGTGAGTTGAACGCACACATAAGAAATTAGTTTCTGAGAATAATTCTGTCCAGTTTTTATTGGAAGATATTTCCTTTTCTATGAACGGCCTCAAATCGCTTGAAATCTCCACAAGCAAATTACACAAAAAGAGTCTTTCAAAACTGCTGTGTCTAAGGGAAGGTTCAACACTGTGAGTTGAATACACACAACACAAAGAAGTTACTGATAATTCTTATGTCTAGCATTCTATGAAGAAATCCCGTTTCCAACGAAGGCCTCAAAGAGGTCCAAATATCCACTTGCAGCCTTTACAAACAGAGTGTTTGCAAACTGCTCTATGAAGAGTAAGGTTAAACTCCGTGAGGTGAATGCACACATCACAAAGTAGTTTCTCAGAATCATTCTGTCTTCTTATTATACGAAGATATTTCCTTTTCTACCATTGGCCTCAATTCGCTTGAAATCTCCACACGCAAATTCCAGAAAAAGAGTGATTCAAATCGGTTCAGTCTAAAAGATGGTTCAACTCTGTGAGTTGAATACACACAACACAAAGAAGTTACTTAGAATTCTTCTGTCTAGCATTATAAGAAAAAATCCCGTTTCCAACGAATGCCTCAAAAAGGTCCAAATATCCACTTGCAGACTTTACAAACTGAGTGTTTCCAAACTGCTCTATGAAAAGAAAGGTTAAACTCTGTGAGCTGAATGCACACATCACAAAGCAGTTTCTCAGAATGATTCTGTCTTGTTTTTGTACGAAGATATTTCCTTTTCTACCATTGACCCCGAAGCGCTTGAAATCTCCACTTGCAAAATCCACAAAAAGAGAGTTTCAAATCTGCTCTGTCTAAAGAAAGTTCAACTCTGTGAGTTGAATACACACAACCCAAAGATGTTACTGAGAATTCTTCTGTCTAGCATTCTATGAAGAAATCCCGTTTCCAACGAAGGCCTCAAACAGTTCCAATTATCCACATGCAGACCTTACAAACTGAGTGTTTCCAAACTGCTCTATGAAAAGAAAGGTTAAACTCTGTGAGTTGAACGCACACATAAGAAATTAGTTTCTGAGAATGATTCTGTCTAGTTTTTATTGGAAGATATTTCCTTTTCTATGAACGGCCTCAAATCGCTTGAAATCTCCACAAGCAAATTACATAAAAAGAGTCTTTCAAAACTGCTGTGTCTAAAGGAAGGTTCAACACTGTGAGTTGAATACACACAACACAAAGAAGTTACTGAGAATTCTTCTGTCTAGCATTCTATGAAGAAATCCCGTTTCCAACGAAGGCCTCAAAGAGGTTCAAATATCCACTTGCAGACTTTACAAACAGAGTGTTTCCAAACTGCTCTATGAAGAGAAAGGTTAAACTCCGTGAGGTGAATGCACACATCACAATGTGGTTTCTCAGAATCATTCTGTCTTCTTTTTATACGAAGATATTTCCTTTTCTACCATTGGCCTCATTTCGCTTGAAATCTCCACACGCAAATTCCAGAAAAAGAGTGTTTCAAATCGGCTCTGTCTAAAAGATGGTTCAACTCTGTGAGTTGAATCAACAGAACAGAAAGACGTTACTGAGAATTCTTCTGTCTAGCATTATATGAAGAAATCCCGTTTCCAACGAAGGCCTCAAAGAGGTCTAAATATCCACTTGGAGACTTTACAAACAGAGTGTTTCCAAACTGCTCTGTGAAGAGAAAGGTTAAACTCCGTGAGCTGAATGCACACATCACAATGTGGTTTCTCAGAATCATTCTGTCTTCTTATTATACGAAGATATTTCCTTTTCTACCATTGGCCTCAATTCGCTTGAAATCTCCACACGCAAATTCCAGAAAAAGAGTGATTCAAATCGGTTCAGTCTAAAAGATGGTTCAACTCTGTGAGTTGAATACACACAACACAAAGAAGTTACTTAGAATTCTTCTGTCTAGCATTATATGAAAAAATCCCGTTTCCAACGAAGGCCTCAAAGAGGTCCAAATATCCACTTGGAGACGTTAGAAATAGAGTGTTTCCAAACTGCTCTATGAAAAGAATGGTTAAACTCTGTGAGCTGAATGCACACATCACAAAGCAGTTTCTCAGAATGATTCTGTCTTGTTTTTGTACGAAGATATTTCCTTTTCTACCATTGACCTCGAAGCGCTTGAAATCTCCTCTTGCAAAATCCACAGAAAGAGAGTTTCAAATCTGCTCTGTCTAAAGAAAGTTCAACTCTGTGAGTTGAATACACACAACCAAAAAGTGTTACTGAGAATTCTTCTGTCTAGCATTCTATGAAGAAATCCCGTTTCCAACGAAGGCCTCAAAGAGGTCCAAATATCCACTTGCAGACTTTACAAACTGAGTGTTTCCAAACTGCTCTATGAAAAGAAAGGTTAAACTCTGTGAGCTGAACGCACACATAAGAAATTAGTTTCTGAGAAGGATTCTGTCTAGTTTTTATTGGAAGATATTTCCTTTTCTATGAACGGCCTCAAATCGCTTGAAATCTCCACAAGCAAATTACACAAAAAGAGTCTTTCAAAACTGCTGTGTCTAAAGGAAGGTTCAACACTGTGAGTTGAATACACACAACACAAAGAAGTTACTGAGAATTCTTCTGTCTAGCATTATATGAAGAAATCCCGTTTCCAACGAAGGCCTCAAACAGGTCCAAATATCCACTTGCAGACCTTACAAACAGAGTTTTTCCAAACTGCTCTGTGAAAAGAAAGGTTAAACTCTGTGAGTTGAACGCACACATAAGAAATTAGTTTCTGAGAATGATTCTGTCTAGTTTTTATTGGAAGATATTTCCTTTTCTATGAACGGACTAAAATCGCTTGAAATCTCCACAAGCAAATTACACAAAAAGAGTCTTTCAAAACTGCTGTGTCTAAAGGAAGGTTCAACACTGTGAGTTGAATACACACAACACAAAGAAGTTACTGATAATTCTTATGTCTAGCATTCTATGAAGAAATCCCGTTTCCAACGAAGGCCTCAAAGAGGTCCAAATATCCACTTGGAGACTTTACAAACAGAGTGTTTCCAAACTGCTCTATGAAGAGAAAGGTTAAACTCCGTGAGCTGAATGCACACATCACAAAGTAGTTTCTCAGAATCATTCTGTCTTCTTATTATACGAAGATATTTCCGTTTCTACCATTGGCCTCATTTCGCTTGACATCTCCACACGCAAATTCCAGAAAAAGAGTGTTTCAAATCGGCTCTGTCTAAAACATGGTTCAAATCTGTGAGTTTAATAAACAGAACAGAAAGAAGTTACTGAGAAGTCTTCTGTCTAGCATTATATGAAAAAATCCCGTTTCCAACGAAGGCATCAAAGAAATCCAAATATCCACTTGCAGACGTTTGAAACAGAGTGTTTTCAAACTGCTCTATGAAAAGAAAGGTTAAACTCTGTGAGCTGAATGCACACATCACAAAGCAGTTTCTCAGAATGATTCTGTCTTGTTTTTGTACGAAGATATTTCCTTTTCTACCATTGACCTCGAAGCGCTTGAAATCTCCACTTGCTAAATGCACAAAAAGAGAGTTTCAAATCTGCTCTGTCTAAAGAAAGTTCAACTCTGTGAGTTGAATACACACAACCCAAAAATGTTACTGAGAATTCTTCTGTCTAGCATTCTATGAAGAAATTATGTTTCCAACGAAGGCCTCAAACAGTTCCAAATATCCACTTGCAGACTTTACAAACAGAGTGTTTCCAAACTACTCTATGAAAAGAAAGGTTAAACTCTGTGAGTTGAACGCACACATAAGAAATTAGTTTCTGAGAATGATTCTGTCTAGTTTTTATTGGAAGATATTTCCTTTTCTATGAACGGCCTCAAATCGCTTGAAATCTCCACAAGCAAATTACACAAAAAGAGTCTTTCAAAACTGCTGTGTCTAAAGGATGGTTCAACACTGTGAGTTGAATACACACAACACAAAGAAGTTACTGAGAATTCTTCTGTCTAGCATTATATGAAGAAATCCCGTTTCCAACGAAGGCCTCAAACAGGTCCAAATATCCACTTGCAGACCTTACAAACAGAGTGTTTCCAAACTGCTCTGTGAAAAGAAAGGTTAAACTCTCTGAGTTGAACGCACACATAAGAAATTAGTTTCTGAGAATGATTCTGTCCAGTTTTTATTGGAAGATATTTCCTTTTCTATGAACGGACTCAAATCGCTAGAAATCTCCACAAGCAAATTACACAAAAAGAGTCTTTCAAAACTGCTGTGTCTAAAGGAAGGTTCAACACTGTGAGTTGAATACACACAACACAAAGAAGTTACTGATAATTCTTCTGTCTAGCATTCTATGAAGAAATCCCGTTTCCAACGAAGGCCTCAAAGAGGTCCAAATATCCACTTGCAGACTTTACAAACAGAGTGTTTGCAAACTGCTCTATGAAGAGTAAGGTTAAACTCCGTGAGGTGAATGCACACATCACAATGTGGTTTCTCAGAATCATTCTGTCTTCTTTTTATACGAAGATATTTCCTTTTCTACCATTGGCCTCATTTCGCTTGAAATCTCCACACGCAAATTCCAGAAAAAGAGTGTTTCAAATCGGCTCTGTCTAAAAGATGGTTCAACTCTGTGAGTTTATTAAACAGAACAGAAAGAAGTTACTGAGAATTCTTCTGTCTAGCATTATATGAAAAAATCCCGTTTCCACCGAAGGCCTCAAAGAGATCCAAATATCCACTTGCAGACGTTAGAAACAGAGTTTTTCCAAACTGCTCTATGAAAAGAAAGGTTAACCTCTGTGAGCTGAATGCACACATCACAAAGCAGTTTCTCAGAATGATTCTGTCTTGTTTTTGTACGAAGATATTTCCTTTTCTACCATTGACCTCGAAGCGCTTGAAATCTCCTCTTGCAAAATCCACAGAAAGAGAGTTTCAAATCTGCTCTGTCTAAAGAAAGTTCAACTCTGTGAGTTGAATACACACAACCAAAAAGTGTTACTGAGAATTCTTCTGTCTAGCATTCTATGAAGAAATCCCGTTTCCAACGAAGGCCTCAAAGAGGTCCAAATATCCACTTGCAGACTTTACAAACTGAGTGTTTCCAAACTGCTCTATGAAAAGAAAGGTTAAACTCTGTGAGCTGAACGCACACATAAGAAATTAGTTTCTGAGAAGGATTCTGTCTAGTTTTTATTGGAAGATATTTCCTTTTCTATGAACGGCCTCAAATCGCTTGAAATCTCCACAAGCAAATTACACAAAAAGAGTCTTTCAAAACTGCTGTGTCTAAAGGAAGGTTCAACACTGTGAGTTGAATACACACAACACAAAGAAGTTACTGAGAATTCTTCTGTCTAGCATTATATGAAGAAATCCCGTTTCCAACGAAGGCCTCAAACAGGTCCAAATATCCACTTGCAGACCTTACAAACAGAGTTTTTCCAAACTGCTCTGTGAAAAGAAAGGTTAAACTCTGTGAGTTGAACGCACACATAAGAAATTAGTTTCTGAGAATGATTCTGTCTAGTTTTTATTGGAAGATATTTCCTTTTCTATGAACGGACTAAAATCGCTTGAAATCTCCACAAGCAAATTACACAAAAAGAGTCTTTCAAAACTGCTGTGTCTAAAGGAAGGTTCAACACTGTGAGTTGAATACACACAACACAAAGAAGTTACTGAGAATTCTTCTGTCTAGCATTCTATGAAGAAATCCCGTTTCCAACGAAGGCCTCAAAGAGGTCCAAATATCCACTTGGAGACTTTACAAACAGAGTGTTTCCAAACTGCTCTATGAAGAGAAAGGTTAAACTCCGTGAGCTGAATGCACACATCACAAAGTAGTTTCTCAGAATCATTCTGTCTTCTTATTATACGAAGATATTTCCTTTTCTACCATTGGCCTCATTTCGCTTGACATCTCCACACGCAAATTCCAGAAAAAGAGTGTTTCAAATCGGCTCTGTCTAAAACATGGTTCAAATCTGTGAGTTTAATAAACAGAACAGAAAGAAGTTACTGAGAAGTCTTCTGTCTAGCATTATATGAAAAAATCCCGTTTCCAACGAAGGCATCAAAGAAATCCAAATATCCACTTGCAGACGTTTGAAACAGAGTGTTTTCAAACTGCTCTATGAAAAGAAAGGTTAAACTCTGTGAGCTGAATGCACACATCACAAAGCAGTTTCTCAGAATGATTCTGTCTTGTTTTTGTACGAAGATATTTCCTTTTCTACCATTGACCTCGAAGCGCTTGAAATCTCCACTTGCTAAATGCACAAAAAGAGAGTTTCAAATCTGCTCTGTCTAAAGAAAGTTCAACTCTGTGAGTTGAATACACACAACCCAAAAATGTTACTGAGAATTCTTCTGTCTAGCATTCTATGAAGAAATTATGTTTCCAACGAAGGCCTCAAACAGTTCCAAATATCCACTTGCAGACTTTACAAACAGAGTGTTTCCAAACTACTCTATGAAAAGAAAGGTTAAAGTCTGTGAGTTGAACGCACACATAAGAAATTAGTTTCTGAGAATGATTCTGTCTAGTTTTTATTGGAAGATATTTCCTTTTCTATGAACGGCCTCAAATCGCTTGAAATCTCCACAAGCAAATTACACAAAAAGAGTCTTTCAAAACTGCTGTGTCTAAAGGATGGTTCAACACTGTGAGTTGAATACACACAACACAAAGAAGTTACTGAGAATTCTTCTGTCTAGCATTATATGAAGAAATCCCGTTTCCAACGAAGGCCTCAAACAGGTCCAAATATCCACTTGCAGACCTTACAAACAGAGTGTTTCCAAACTGCTCTGTGAAAAGAAAGGTTAAACTCTGTGAGTTGAACGCACACATAAGAAATTAGTTTCTGAGAATGATTCTGTCCAGTTTTTATTGGAAGATATTTCCTTTTCTATGAACGGACTCAAATCGCTAGAAATCTCCACAAGCAAATTACACAAAAAGAGTCTTTCAAAACTGCTGTGTCTAAAGGAAGGTTCAACACTGTGAGTTGAATACACACAACACAAAGAAGTTACTGATAATTCTTCTGTCTAGCATTCTATGAAGAAATCCCGTTTCCAACGAAGGCCTCAAAGAGGTCCAAATATCCACTTGCAGACTTTACAAACAGAGTGTTTGCAAACTGCTCTATGAAGAGTAAGGTTAAACTCCGTGAGGTGAATGCACACATCACAATGTGGTTTCTCAGAATCATTCTGTCTTCTTTTTATACGAAGATATTTCCTTTTCTACCATTGGCCTCATTTCGCTTGAAATCTCCACACGCAAATTCCAGAAAAAGAGTGTTTCAAATCGGCTCTGTCTAAAAGATGGTTCAACTCTGTGAGTTTATTAAACAGAACAGAAAGAAGTTACTGAGAATTCTTCTGTCTAGCATTATATGAAAAAATCCCGTTTCCACCGAAGGCCTCAAAGAGATCCAAATATCCACTTGCAGACGTTAGAAACAGAGTTTTTCCAAACTGCTCTATGAAAAGAAAGGTTAACCTCTGTGAGCTGAATGCACACATCACAAAGCAGTTTCTCAGAATGATTCTGTCTTGTTTTTGTACGAAGATATTTCCTTTTCTACCATTGAACTCGAAGCGCTTGAAATCTCCACTTGCAAAATCCACAAAAAGAGAGTTTGAAATCTGCTCTGTCTAAAGAAAGTTCAACTCTGTGAGTTGAATACACACAACACAAAGATGTTACTGAGAATTCTTCTGTCTAGCATTCTATGAAGAAATCCCGTTTCCAACGAAGGCCTCAAAGAGGTCCAAATATCCACTTGCAGACTTTACAAACAGAGTGTTTCCAAACTGCTCTATGAAGAGAAAGGTTAAACTCCGTGAGGTGAATGCACACATCACAATGTGGTTTCTCAGAATCATTCTGTCTTCTTTTTATACGAAGATATTTCCTTTTCTACCATTGGCCTCATTTCGCTTGAAATCTCCACACTCAAATTCCAGAAAAAGAGTGTTTCAAATCGGCTCTCTCAAAAAGATGGTTCAACTCTGTGAGTTGAATAAACAGAACAGAAAGAAGTTACTGAGAATTCTTCTGTCTAGCATTCTATGAAAAAATCCCGTTTCCAACGAAGGCCTCAAAGAGGTCCAAATATCCACTTGCAGACGTTAGAAACAGAGTGTTTCCAAACTGCTCTATGAAAAGAAATGTTAAACTCTGTGAGCTGAATGCACACATCACAAAGCAGTTTCTCAGAATGATTCTGTCTTGTTTTTCTACGAAGATATTTCCTTTTCTACCATTGACCTCGAAGGGCTTGAAATCTCCACTTGCAAAATCGACAGAAAGAGAGTTTCAAATCTGCTCTGTCTAAAGAAAGTTCAACTCTGTGAGTTGAATACACACAACCCAAAGAAGTTACTGAGAATTCTTCTGTCTAGCATTCTATGAAGAAATCCCGTTTCCAACGAAGGCCTCAAACAGTTCCAATTATCCACATGCAGACTTTACAAACTGAGTGTTTCCAAACTGCTCTATGAAAAGAAAGGTTAAACTCTGTGAGTTGAACGCACACATAAGAAATTAGTTTCTGAGAATGATTCTGTCTAGTTTTTATTGGAAGATATTTCCTTTTCTATGAACGGCCTCAAATCGCTTGAAATCTCCACAAGCAAATTACATAAAAAGAGTCTTTCAAAACTGCTGTGTCTAAAGGAAGGTTCAACCCTGTGAGTTGAATACACACAACACAAAGAAGTTACTGAGATTTCTTCTGTCTAGCATTATATGAAGAAATCCCTTTTCCAACGAAGGCCTCAAAGAGGTCCAAATATCCAATTGCAGACTTTACAAACAGAGTGTTTCCAAACTGCTCTATGAAGAGAAAGGTTAAACTCGGTGAGGTGAATGCACACATCACAATGTGGTTTCTCAGAATCATTCTGTCTTCTTTTTATACGAAGATATTTCCTTTTCTACCATTGGCCTCATTTCGCTTGACATCTCCACACGCAAATTCCAGAAAAAGAGTGTTTCAAATCGGCTCTGTCTAAAAGATGGTTCAACTCTGTGAGTTTAATAAACAGAACAGAAAGAAGTTACTGAGAAGTCTTCTGTCTAGCATTATATGAAAAAATCCCGTTTCCAACGAAGGCATCAAAGAAATCCAAATATCCACTTGCAGACGTTTGAAACAGAGTTTTTCCAAACTGCTCTATGAAAAGAAAGGTTAAACTCTGTGAGCTGAATGCACACATCACAAAGCAGTTTCTCAGAATGATTCTGTCTTGTTTTTGTACGAAGATATTTCCTTTTCTACCATTGACCTCGAAGCGCTTGAAATCTCCACTTGCAAAATCCACAGAAAGAGAGTTTCAAATCTGCTCTGTCTAAAGAAAGTTCAACTCTGTGAGTTGAATACACACAACCCAAAAGTGTTACTGAGAATTCTTCTGTCTAGCATTCTATGAAGAAATCCCGTTTCCAACGAAGGCCTCAAAGAGGTCCAAATATCCACATGCAGACTTTACAAACTGAGTGTTTCCAAACTGCTCTATGAAAAGAAAGGTGAAACTCTGTGAGCTGAATGCACACATCACAAAGCAGTTTCTCAGAATGATTCTGTCTTGTTTTTCTACGAAGATATTTCCTTTTCTACCATTGACCTCGAAGGGCTTGAAATCTCCACTTGCAAAATCCACAGAAAGAGAGTTTCAAATCTGCTCTGTCTAAAGAAAGTTCAACTCTGTGAGTTGAATACACACAACCCAAAAGTGTTACTGAGAATTCTTCTGTCTAGCATTCTATGAAGAAATCCCGTTTCCAAAGAAGGCCTCAAAGAGGTCCAAATATCCACTTGCAGACTTTTCAAACTGAGTGTTTCCAAACTGCTCTATGAAAAGAAAGGTTAAACTCTGTGAGTTGAACGCACACATAAGAAATTAGTTTCTGAGAATGATTCTGTCTAGTTTTTATTGGAAGATATTTCCTTTTCTATGAAAGGCCTCAAATCGCTTGAAATCTCCACAAGCAAATTACACAAAAAGAGTCTTTCAAAACTGCTGTGTCTAAAGGAAGGTTCAACACTGTGAGTTGAATACACACAACACAAAGAAGTTACTGAGAATTCTTCTGTCTAGCATTATATGAAGAAATCCCGTTTCCAAGGAAGGCCTCAAACACGTCCAAATACCACTTGCAGACCTTACAAACAGAGTGTTTCCAAACTGCTCTGTGAAAAGAAAGGTTAAAATCTGTGAGTTGAACGCACACATAAGAAATTAGTTTCTGAGAATGATTCTGTCCAGTTTTTATTGGAAGATATTTCCTTTTCTATGAACGGACACAAATCGCTTGAAATCTCCACAAGCAAATTACACAAAAAGAGTCTCTCAAAACTGCTGTGTCTAAGGGAAGGTTCAACACTGTGAGTTGAATACACACAACACAAAGAAGTTACTGATAATTCTTATGTCTAGCATTCTATGAAGAAATCCCGTTTCCAACGAAGGCCTCAAAGAGGTCCAAATATCCACTTGCAGCCTTTACAAACAGAGTGTTTGCAAACTGCTCTATGAAGAGTAAGGTTAAACTCCGTGAGGTGAATGCACACATCACAAAGTAGTTTCTCAGAATCATTCTGTCTTCTTATTATACGAAGATATTTCCTTTTCTACCATTGGCCTCAATTCGCTTGAAATCTCCACACGCAAATTCCAGAAAAAGAGTGATTCAAATCGGTTCAGTCTAAAAGATGGTTCAACTCTGTGAGTTGAATACAC
This sequence comes from Pan troglodytes, assembly GCF_028858775.2. NCBI lineage: Eukaryota > Metazoa > Chordata > Mammalia > Primates > Hominidae > Pan > Pan troglodytes. The sequence continues at coordinate 81,101,243 of NC_072401.2, forward strand.
ACAACACAAAGAAGTTACTTAGAATTCTTCTGTCTAGCATTATAAGAAAAAATCCCGTTTCCAACGAATGCCTCAAAAAGGTCCAAATATCCACTTGCAGACTTTACAAACTGAGTGTTTCCAAACTGCTCTATGAAAAGAAAGGTTAAACTCTGTGAGCTGAATGCACACATCACAAAGCAGTTTCTCAGAATGATTCTGTCTTGTTTTTGTACGAAGATATTTCCTTTTCTACCATTGACCTCGAAGCGCTTGAAATCTCCACTTGCAAAATCCACAAAAAGAGAGTTTCAAATCTGCTCTGTCTAAAGAAAGTTCAACTCTGTGAGTTGAATACACACAACCCAAAGATGTTACTGAGAATTCTTCTGTCTAGCATTCTATGAAGAAATCCCGTTTCCAACGAAGGCCTCAAACAGTTCCAATTATCCACATGCAGACCTTACAAACTGAGTGTTTCCAAACTGCTCTATGAAAAGAAAGGTTAAACTCTGTGAGTTGAACGCACACATAAGAAATTAGTTTCTGAGAATGATTCTGTCTAGTTTTTATTGGAAGATATTTCCTTTTCTATGAACGGCCTCAAATCGCTTGAAATCTCCACAAGCAAATTACATAAAAAGAGTCTTTCAAAACTGCTGTGTCTAAAGGAAGGTTCAACACTGTGAGTTGAATACACACAACACAAAGAAGTTACTGAGAATTCTTCTGTCTAGCATTCTATGAAGAAATCCCGTTTCCAACGAAGGCCTCAAAGAGGTTCAAATATCCACTTGCAGACTTTACAAACAGAGTGTTTCCAAACTGCTCTATGAAGAGAAAGGTTAAACTCCGTGAGGTGAATGCACACATCACAATGTGGTTTCTCAGAATCATTCTGTCTTCTTTTTATACGAAGATATTTCCTTTTCTACCATTGGCCTCATTTCGCTTGAAATCTCCACACGCAAATTCCAGAAAAAGAGTGTTTCAAATCGGCTCTGTCTAAAAGATGGTTCAACTCTGTGAGTTGAATCAACAGAACAGAAAGACGTTACTGAGAATTCTTCTGTCTAGCATTATATGAAGAAATCCCGTTTCCAACGAAGGCCTCAAAGAGGTCCAAATATCCACTTGGAGACTTTACAAACAGAGTGTTTCCAAACTGCTCTGTGAAGAGAAAGGTTAAACTCCGTGAGCTGAATGCACACATCACAATGTGGTTTCTCAGAATCATTCTGTCTTCTTATTATACGAAGATATTTCCTTTTCTACCATTGGCCTCAATTCGCTTGAAATCTCCACACGCAAATTCCAGAAAAAGAGTGATTCAAATCGGTTCAGTCTAAAAGATGGTTCAACTCTGTGAGTTGAATACACACAACACAAAGAAGTTACTTAGAATTCTTCTGTCTAGCATTATATGAAAAAATCCCGTTTCCAACTAATGCCTCAAAGAGGTCCAAATATCCACTTGGAGACGTTAGAAATAGAGTGTTTCCAAACTGCTCTATGAAAAGAATGGTTAAACTCTGTGAGCTGAATGCACACATCACAAAGCAGTTTCTCAGAATGATTCTGTCTTGTTTTTGTACGAAGATATTTCCTTTTCTACCATTGACCTCGAAGCGCTTGAAATCTCCTCTTGCAAAATCCACAGAAAGAGAGTTTCAAATCTGCTCTGTCTAAAGAAAGTTCAACTCTGTGAGTTGAATACACACAACCAAAAAGTGTTACTGAGAATTCTTCTGTCTAGCATTCTATGAAGAAATCCCGTTTCCAACGAAGGCCTCAAAGAGGTCCAAATATCCACTTGCAGACTTTACAAACTGAGTGTTTCCAAACTGCTCTATGAAAAGAAAGGTTAAACTCTGTGAGCTGAACGCACACATAAGAAATTAGTTTCTGAGAAGGATTCTGTCTAGTTTTTATTGGAAGATATTTCCTTTTCTATGAACGGCCTCAAATCGCTTGAAATCTCCACAAGCAAATTACACAAAAAGAGTCTTTCAAAACTGCTGTGTCTAAAGGAAGGTTCAACACTGTGAGTTGAATACACACAACACAAAGAAGTTACTGAGAATTCTTCTGTCTAGCATTATATGAAGAAATCCCGTTTCCAACGAAGGCCTCAAACAGGTCCAAATATCCACTTGCAGACCTTACAAACAGAGTTTTTCCAAACTGCTCTGTGAAAAGAAAGGTTAAACTCTGTGAGTTGAACGCACACATAAGAAATTGGTTTCTGAGAATGATTCTGTCTAGTTTTTATTGGAAGATATTTCCTTTTCTATGAACGGACTAAAATCGCTTGAAATCTCCACAAGCAAATTACACAAAAAGAGTCTTTCAAAACTGCTGTGTCTAAAGGAAGGTTCAACACTGTGAGTTGAATACACACAACACAAAGAAGTTACTGATAATTCTTATGTCTAGCATTCTATGAAGAAATCCCGTTTCCAACGAAGGCCTCAAAGAGGTCCAAATATCCACTTGGAGACTTTACAAACAGAGTGTTTCCAAACTGCTCTATGAAGAGAAAGGTTAAACTCCGTGAGCTGAATGCACACATCACAAAGTAGTTTCTCAGAATCATTCTGTCTTCTTATTATACGAAGATATTTCCTTTTCTACCATTGGCCTCATTTCGCTTGACATCTCCACACGCAAATTCCAGAAAAAGAGTGTTTCAAATCGGCTCTGTCTAAAACATGGTTCAAATCTGTGAGTTTAATAAACAGAACAGAAAGAAGTTACTGAGAAGTCTTCTGTCTAGCATTATATGAAAAAATCCCGTTTCCAACGAAGGCATCAAAGAAATCTAAATATCCACTTGCAGACGTTTGAAACAGAGTGTTTTCAAACTGCTCTATGAAAAGAAAGGTTAAACTCTGTGAGCTGAATGCACACATCACAAAGCAGTTTCTCAGAATGATTCTGTCTTGTTTTTGTACGAAGATATTTCCTTTTCTACCATTGACCTCGAAGCGCTTGAAATCTCCACTTGCTAAATGCACAAAAAGAGAGTTTCAAATCTGCTCTGTCTAAAGAAAGTTCAACTCTGTGAGTTGAATACACACAACCCAAAAATGTTACTGAGAATTCTTCTGTCTAGCATTCTATGAAGAAATTATGTTTCCAACGAAGGCCTCAAACAGTTCCAAATATCCACTTGCAGACTTTACAAACAGAGTGTTTCCAATCTACTCTATGAAAAGAAAGGTTAAAGTCTGTGAGTTGAACGCACACATAAGAAATTAGTTTCTGAGAATGATTCTGTCTAGTTTTTATTGGAAGATATTTCCTTTTCTATGAAAGGCCTCAAATCGCTTGAAATCTCCACAAGCAAATTACACAAAAAGAGTCTTTCAAAACTGCTGTGTCTAAAGGATGGTTCAACACTGTGAGTTGAATACACACAACACAAAGAAGTTACTGAGAATTCTTCTGTCTAGCATTATATGAAGAAATCCCGTTTCCAACGAAGGCCTCAAACAGGTCCAAATATCCACTTGCAGACCTTACAAACAGAGTGTTTCCAAACTGCTCTGTGAAAAGAAAGGTTAAACTCTGTGAGTTGAACGCACACATAAGAAATTAGTTTCTGAGAATGATTCTGTCCAGTTTTTATTGGAAGATATTTCCTTTTCTATGAACGGACTCAAATCGCTAGAAATCTCCACAAGCAAATTACACAAAAAGAGTCTTTCAAAACTGCTGTGTCTAAAGGAAGGTTCAACACTGTGAGTTGAATACACACAACACAAAGAAGTTACTGATAATTCTTCTGTCTAGCATTCTATGAAGAAATCCCGTTTCCAACGAAGGCCTCAAAGAGGTCCAAATATCCACTTGCAGACTTTACAAACAGAGTGTTTGCAAACTGCTCTATGAAGAGTAAGGTTAAACTCCGTGAGGTGAATGCACACATCACAATGTGGTTTCTCAGAATCATTCTGTCTTCTTTTTATACGAAGATATTTCCTTTTCTACCATTGGCCTCATTTCGCTTGAAATCTCCACACGCAAATTCCAGAAAAAGAGTGTTTCAAATCGGCTCTGTCTAAAAGATGGTTCAACTCTGTGAGTTTATTAAACAGAACAGAAAGAAGTTACTGAGAATTCTTCTGTCTAGCATTATATGAAAAAATCCCGTTTCCACCGAAGGCCTCAAAGAGATCCAAATATCCACTTGCAGACGTTAGAAACAGAGTTTTTCCAAACTGCTCTATGAAAAGAAAGGTTAACCTCTGTGAGCTGAATGCACACATCACAAAGCAGTTTCTCAGAATGATTCTGTCTTGTTTTTGTACGAAGATATTTCCTTTTCTACCATTGAACTCGAAGCGCTTGAAATCTCCACTTGCAAAATCCACAAAAAGAGAGTTTCAAATCTGCTCTGTCTAAAGAAAGTTCAACTCTGTGAGTTGAATACACACAACACAAAGATGTTACTGAGAATTCTTCTGTCTAGCATTCTATGAAGAAATCCCGTTTCCAACGAAGGCCTCAAAGAGGTCCAAATATCCACTTGCAGACTTTACAAACAGAGTGTTTCCAAACTGCTCTATGAAGAGAAAGGTTAAACTCCGTGAGGTGAATGCACACATCACAATGTGGTTTCTCAGAATCATTCTGTCTTCTTTTTATACGAAGATATTTCCTTTTCTACCATTGACCTCGAGGGGCTTGAAATCTCCACTTGCAAAATCGACAGAAAGAGAGTTTCAAATCTGCTCTGTCTAAAGAAAGTTCAACTCTGTGAGTTGAATACACACAACCCAAAGAAGTTACTGAGAATTCTTCTGTCTAGCATTCTATGAAGAAATCCCGTTTCCAACGAAGGCCTCAAACAGTTCCAATTATCCACATGCAGACTTTACAAACTGAGTGTTTCCAAACTGCTCTATGAAAAGAAAGGTTAAACTCTGTGAGTTGAACGCACACATAAGAAATTAGTTTCTGAGAATGATTCTGTCTAGTTTTTATTGGAAGATATTTCCTTTTCTATGAACGGCCTCAAATCGCTTGAAATCTCCACAAGCAAATTACATAAAAAGAGTCTTTCAAAACTGCTGTGTCTAAAGGAAGGTTCAACCCTGTGAGTTGAATACACACAACACAAAGAAGTTACTGAGATTTCTTCTGTCTAGCATTATATGAAGAAATCCCTTTTCCAACGAAGGCCTCAAAGAGGTCCAAATATCCAATTGCAGACTTTACAAACAGAGTGTTTCCAAACTGCTCTATGAAGAGAAAGGTTAAACTCGGTGAGGTGAATGCACACATCACAATGTGGTTTCTCAGAATCATTCTGTCTTCTTTTTATACGAAGATATTTCCTTTTCTACCATTGGCCTCATTTCGCTTGACATCTCCACACGCAAATTCCAGAAAAAGAGTGTTTCAAATCGGCTCTGTCTAAAAGATGGTTCAACTCTGTGAGTTTAATAAACAGAACAGAAAGAAGTTACTGAGAAGTCTTCTGTCTAGCATTATATGAAAAAATCCCGTTTCCAACGAAGGCATCAAAGAAATCCAAATATCCACTTGCAGACGTTTGAAACAGAGTGTTTTCAAACTGCTCTATGAAAAGAAAGGTTAAACTCTGTGAGCTGAATGCACACATCACAAAGCAGTTTCTCAGAATGATTCTGTCTTGTTTTTGTACGAAGATATTTCCTTTTCTACCATTGACCTCGAAGCGCTTGAAATCTCCACTTGCTAAATGCACAAAAAGAGAGTTTCAAATTTGCTCTGTCTAAAAAAAGTTCAACTCTGTGAGTTGAATACACACAACCCAAAAATGTTACTGAGAATTCTTCTGTCTAGCATTCTATAAAGAAATTCTGTTTCCAATGAAGGCCTCAAACAGTTCCAAATATCCACTTGCAGACTTTACAAACAGAGTGTTTCCAAACTGCTCTATTAAAAGAAAGGTTAAACTCTGTGAGTTGAACGCACACATAAGAAATTAGTTTCTGAGAATGATTCTGTCTAGTTTTTATTGGAAGATATTTCCTTTTCTATGAAAGGCCTCAAATCGCTTGAAATCTCCACAAGCAAATTACACAAAAAGAGTCTTTCAAAACTGCTGTGTCTAAAGGAAGGTTCAACACTGTGAGTTGAATACACACAACACAAAGAAGTTACTGAGAATTCTTCTGTCTAGCATTATATGAAGAAATCCCGTTTCCAACGAAGGCCTCAAACACGTCCAAACATCCACTTGCAGACCTTACAAACAGAGTGTTTCCAAACTGCTCTGTGAAAAAAAAGGTTAAATTCTGTGAGTTGAACGCACACATAAGAAATTAGTTTCTGAGAATGATTCTGTCTAGTTTTTATTGGAAGATATTTCCTTTTCTATGAACGGACTCAAATCGCTTGAAATCTCCACAAGCAAATTACACAAAAAGAGTCTTTCAAAACTGCTGTGTCTAAGGAAGGTTCAACACTGTGAGTTGAATACACACAACACAAAGAAGTTACTGATAATTCTTCTGTCTAGCATTATATGAAGAAATCCCGTTTCCAACGAAGGCCTCAAAGTGGTCCAAATATCCACTTGCAAACTTTACAAACAGAGTGTTTGCAAACTGCTCTATGAAGAGTAAGGTTAAACTCCGTGAGGTGAATGCACACATCACAATGTGGTTTCTCAGAATCATTCTGTCTTCTTTTTATACGAAGATATTTCCTTTTCTACCATTGGCCTCATTACGCTTGAAATCTCCACACGCAAATTCCAGAAAAGGAGTGTTTCAAATCGGCTCTGTCTAAAAGATGCTTCAACTCTGTGAGTTGAATAAACAGAACAGAAAGAAGTTACTGAGAATTCTTCTGTCTAGCATTATATGAAAAAATCCCGTTTCCAACGAAGGCCTCAAAGAGGTCCAAATATCCACTTGCAGACGTTAGAAACAGTCTTTCAAAACTGCTCTATGAAAAGAAAGGTTAAACTCTGTGAGTTGAACGCACACATAAGAAATTAGTTTCTGAGAATGATTCTGTCTAGTTTTTATTGGAAGATATTTCCTTTTCTATGAACGGCCTCAAATCGCTTGAAATCTCCACAAGCAAATTACACAAAAAGAGTCTTTCAAAACTGCTGTGTCTAAAGGAAGGTTCAACACTGTGAGTTGAATACACACAACACAAAGAAGTTACTGAGAATTCTTCTGTCTAGCATTATATGAAAAAATCCCGTTTCCAACGAATGCCTCAAAGAGGTCCAAATATCCACTTGGAGACGTTAGAAATAGAGTGTTTCCAAACTGCTCTATGAAAAGAAAGGTTAAACTCTGTGAGCTGAATGCACACATCACAAAGCAGTTTCTCAGAATGATTCTGTCTTGTTTTTGTACGAAGATATTTCCTTTTCTACCATTGACCTCGAAGCGCTTGAAATCTCCACTTGCAAAATCCACAGAAAGAGAGTTTCAAATCTGCTCTGTCTAAAGAAAGTTCAACTCTGTGAGTTGAATACACACAACCCAAAAGTGTTACTGAGAATTCTTCTGTCTAGCATTCTATGAAGAAATCCCGTTTCCAACGAAGGCCTCAAAGAGGTCCAAATATCCACTTGCAGACTTTACAAACTGAGTGTTTCCAAACTGCTCTATGAAAAGAAAGGTTAAACTCTGTGAGTTGAACGCACACATAAGAAATTAGTTTCTGAGAAGGATTCTGTCTAGTTTTTATTGGAAGATATTTCCTTTTCTATGAACGGCCTCAAATCGCTTGAAATCTCCACAAGCAAATTACGCAAAAAGAGTCTTTCAAAACTGCTGTGTCTAAAGGAAGGTTCAACACTGTGAGTTGAATACACACAACACAAAGAAGTTAGTGAGAATTCTTCTGTCTAGCATTCTATGAAGAAATCCCGTTTCCAACGAAGGCCTCAAAGAGGTCCAAATATCCACTTGGAGACTTTACAAACAGAGTGTTTCCAAACTGCTCTGTGAAGAGAAAGGTTAAACTCCGTGAGCTGAATGCACACATCACAAAGTAGTTTCTCAGAATCATTCTGTCTTCTTATTATACGAAGATATTTCCTTTTCTACCATTGGCCTCATTTCGCTTGAAATCTCCACACGCAAATTCCAGAAAAAGAGAGTTTCAAATGTGCTCTGTCTAAAGAAAGTTCAACTCTGTGAATTGAATACACACAACCCAAAGATGTTACTGAGAATTCTTCTGTCTAGCATTCTATGAAGAAATCCCGTTTCCAACGAAGTCCTCAAACAGTTCCAATTATCCACATGCAGACTTTACAAACTGAGTGTTTCCAAACTGCTCTATGAAAAGAAAGGTTAAACTCTGTGAGTTGAACGCACACATAAGAAATTAGTTTCTGAGAATGATTCTGTCTAGTTTTTATTGGAAGATATTTCCTTTTCTATGAACGGCCTCAAATCGCTTGAAATCTCCACAAGCAAATTACATAAAAAGAGTCTTTCAATACTGCTGTGTCTAAAGGAAGGTTCAACCCTGTGAGTTGAATACACACAACACAAAGAAGTTACTGAGATTTCTTCTGTCTAGCATTATATGAAGAAATCCCTTTTCCAACGAAGGCCTCAAAGAGGTCCAAATATCCAATTGCAGACTTTACAAACAGAGTGTTTCCAAACTGCTCTATGAAGAGAAAGGTTAAACTCCGTGAGGTGAATGCACACATCACAATGTGGTTTCTCAGAATCATTCTGTCTTCTTTTTATACGAAGATATTTCCTTTTCTACCATTGGCCTCATTTCGCTTGAAATCTCCACACGCAAATTCCAGAAAAAGAGTGTTTCAAATCGGCTCTGTCTAAAAGATGGTTCAACTCTGTGAGTTTAATCAACAGAACAGAAAGAAGTTACTGAGAAGTCTTCTGTCTAGCATTATATGAAAAAATCCCGTTTCCAACGAAGGCATCAAAGAAATCCAAATATCCACTTGCAGACGTTTGAAACAGAGTGTTTTCAAACTGCTCTATGAAAAGAAAGGTTAAACTCTGTGAGCTGAATGCACACATCACAAAGCAGTTTCTCAGAATGATTCTGTCTTGTTTTTGTACGAAGATATTTCCTTTTCTACCATTGACCTCGAAGCGCTTGAAATCTCCACTTGCTAAATGCACAAAAAGAGAGTTTCAAATGTGCTCTGTCTAAAGAAAGTTCAACTCTGTGAGTTGAATACACACAACCCAAAGATGTTACTGAGAATTCTTCTGTCTAGCATTCTATGAAGAAATCCCGTTTCCAACGAAGGCCTCAAACAGTTCCAATTATCCACATGCAGACTTTACAAACTGAGTGTTTCCAAACTGCTCTATGAAAAGAAAGGTTAAACTCTGTGAGTTGAACGCACACATAAGAAATTAGTTTCTGAGAATGATTCTGTCTAGTTTTTATTGGAAGATATTTCCTTTTCTATGAACGGCCTCAAATCGCTTGAAATCTCCACAAGCAAATTACATAAAAAGAGTCTTTCAAAACTGCTGTGTCTAAAGGAAGGTTCAACCCTGTGAGTTGAATACACACAACACAAAGAAGTTACTGAGATTTCTTCTGTCTAGCATTATATGAAGAAATCCCTTTTCCAACGAAGGCCTCAAAGAGGTCCAAATATCCAATTGCAGACTTTACAAACAGAGTGTTTCCAAACTGCTCTATGAAGAGAAAGGTTAAACTCCGTGAGGTGAATGCACACATCACAATGTGGTTTCTCAGAATCATTCTGTCTTCTTTTTATACGAAGATATTTCCTTTTCTACCATTGGCCTCATTTCGCTTGAAATCTCCACACGCAAATTCCAGAAAAAGAGTGTTTCAAATCGGCTCTGTCTAAAAGATGGTTCAACTCTGTGAGTTTAATCAACAGAACAGAAAGAAGTTACTGAGAAGTCTTCTGTCTAGCATTATATGAAAAAATCCCGTTTCCAACGAAGGCATCAAAGAAATCCAAATATCCACTTGCAGACGTTTGAAACAGAGTGTTTTCAAACTGCTCTATGAAAAGAAAGGTTAAACTCTGTGAGCTGAATGCACACATCACAAAGCAGTTTCTCAGAATGATTCTGTCTTGTTTTTGTACGAAGATATTTCCTTTTCTACCATTGACCTCGAAGCGCTTGAAATCTCCACTTGCTAAATGCACAAAAAGAGAGTTTCAAATCTGCTCTGTCTAAAGAAAGTTCAACTCTGTGAGTTGAATACACACAACCCAAAAATGTTACTGAGAATTCTTCTGTCTAGCATTCTATGAAGAAATTCTGTTTCCAACGAAGGCCTCAAACAGTTCCAAATATCCACTTGCAGACTTTACAAACAGAGTGTTTCCAAACTGCTCTATTAAAAGAAAGGTTAAACTCTGTGAGTTGAACGCACACATAAGAAATTGGTTTCTGAGAATGATTCTGTCTAGTTTTTATTGGAAGATATTTCCTTTTCTATGAACGGCCTCAAATCTCTTGAAATCTCCACAAGCAAATTACATAAAAAGAGTCTTTCAAAACTGCTGTGTCTAAAGGAACGTTCAACACTGTGAGTTGAATACACACAACACAAAGAAGTTACTGAGAATTCTTCTGTCTAGCATTGTATGAAGAAATCCCGTTTCCAACGAAGGCCTCAAAGAGGTCCAAATATCCACTTGCAGACTTTACAAACAGAGTGTTTCCAAACTGCTCTATGAAGAGAAAGGTTAAACTCCGTGAGGTGAATGCACACATCACAATGTGGTTTCTCAGAATCATTCTGTCTTCTTTTTATACGAAGATATTTCCTTTTCTACCATTGGCCTCATTTCGCTTGAAATCTCCACACGCAAATTCCAGAAAAAGAGTGTTTCAAATCGGCTCTGTCAAAAAGATGGTTCAACTCTGTGAGTTGAATAAACAGAACAGAAAGAAGTTACTGAGAATTCTTCTGTCTAGCATTCTATGAAAAAATCCCGTTTCCAACGAAGGCCTGAAAGAGGTCCAAATATCCACTTGCAGACGTTAGAAACAGAGTGTTTCCAAACTGCTCTATGAAAAGAAAGGTTAAACTCTCTGAGCTGAATGCACACATCTCAAAGCAGTTTCTCAGAATGATTCTGTCTTGTTTTTGTACGAAGATATTTCCTTTTCTACCATTGACCTCGAAGGGCTTGAAATCTCCACTTGCAAAATCGACAGAAAGAGAGTTTCAAATCTGCTCTGTCTAAAGAAAGTTCAAATCTGTGAGTTGAATACACACAACCCAAAGATGTTACTGAGAATTCTTCTGTCTAGCATTCTATGAAGAAATCCCGTTTCCAACGAAGGCCTCAAACAGTTCCAATTATCCACATGCAGACTTTACAAACTGAGTGTTTCCAAACTGCTCTATGAAAAGAAAGGTTAAACTCTGTGAGTTGATCGCACACATAAGAAATTAGTTTCTGAGAATGATTCTGTCTAGTTTTTATTGGAAGACATTTCCTTTTCTATGAACGGCCTCAAATCGCTTGAAATCTCCACAAGCAAATTACATAAAAAGAGTCTTTCAAAACTGCTGTGTCTAAAGGAAGGTTCAACACTGTGAGTTGAATACACACAACACAAAGAAGTTACTGAGATTTCTTCTGTCTAGCATTATATGAAGAAATCCCTTTTCCAACGAAGGCCTCAAAGAGGTCCAAATATCCAATTGCAGACTTTACAAACAGAGTGTTTCCAAACTGCTCTATGAAGAGAAAGGTTAAACTCCGTGAGGTGAATGCCCACATCACAATGTGGTTTCTCAGAATCATTCTGTCTTCTTTTTATACGAAGATATTTCCTTTTCTACCATTGGCCTCATTTCGCTTGAAATCTCCACACGCAAATTCCAGAAAAAGAGTGTTTGAAATCGGCTCTGTCTAAAAGATGGTTCAACTCTGTGAGTTGAATGAACAGAACCGAAAGAAGTTACTGAGAAGTCTTCTGTCTAGCATTATATGAAAAATCCCGTTTCCAACGAAGGCATCAAAGAAATCCAAATATCCACTTGCAGACGTTTGAAACAGAGTGTTTTCAAACAGCTCTATGAAAAGAAAGGTTAAACTCTGTGAGCTGAATGCACACATCACAAAGCAGTTTCTCAGAATGATTCTGTCTTGTTTTTGTACGAAGATATTTCCTTTTCTACCATTGACCTCGAAGCGCTTGAAATCTCCACTTGCTAAATGCACAAAAAGAGAGTTTCAAATCTGCTCTGTCTAAAGAAAGTTCAACTCTGTGAGTTGAATACACACAACCCAAAAATGTTACTGAGAATTCTTCTGTCTAGCATTCTATGAAGAAATTCTGTTTCCAACGAAGGCCTCAAACAGTTCCAAATATCCACTTGCAGACTTTACAAACAGAGTGTTTCCAAACTGCTCTATTAAAAGAAAGGTTAAACTCTGTGAGTTGAACGCACACATAAGAAATTGGTTTCTGAAAATGATTCTGTCTAGTTTTTATTGGAAGATATTTCCTTTTCTATGAACGGCCTCAAATCGCTTGAAATCTCCACAAGCAAATTACATAAAAAGAGTCTTTCAAAACTGCTGTGTCTAAAGGAAGGTTCAACACTGTGAGTTGAATACACACAACACAAAGAAGTTACTGAGAATTCTTCTGTCTAGCATTGTATGAAGAAATCCCGTTTCCAACGAAGGCCTCAAAGAGGTCCAAATATCCACTTGCAGACTTTACAAACAGAGTGTTTCCAAACTGCTCTATGAAGAGAAAGGTTAAACTCCGTGAGGTGAATGCACACATCACAATGTGGTTTCTCAGAATCATTCTGTCTTCTTTTTATACGAAGATATTTCCTTTTCTACCATTGGCCTCATTTCGCTTGAAATCTCCACACGCAAATTCCAGAAAAAGAGTGTTTCAAATCGGCTCTGTCAAAAAGATGGTTCAACTCTGTGAGTTGAATAAACAGAACAGAAAGAAGTTACTGAGAATTCTTCTGTCTAGCATTCTATGAAAAAATCCCGTTTCCAACGAAGGCCTGAAAGAGGTCCACATATCCACTTGCAGACGTTAGAAACAGAGTGTTTCCAAACTGCTCTATGAAAAGAAAGGTTAAACTCTGTGAGCTGAATGCACACATCTCAAAGCAGTTTCTCAGAATGATTCTGTCTTGTTTTTCTACGAAGATATTTCCTTTTGTACCATTGACCTCGAAGGGCTTGAAATCTCCACTTGCAAAATCGACAGAAAGAGAGTTTCAAATCTGCTCTGTCTAAAGAAAGTTCAACTCTGTGAGTTGAATACACACAACCCAAAGATGTTACTGAGAATTCTTCTGTCTAGCATTCTATGAAGAAATCCCGTTTCCAACGAAGGCCTCAAACACGTCCAAATATCCACTTGCAGACCTTACAAACAGAGTGTTTCCAAACTGCTCTGTGAAAAGAAAGGTTAAACTCTGTGAGTTGAACGCACACATAAGAAATTAGTTTCTGAGAATGATTCTGTCCAGTTTTTATTGGAAGATATTTCCTTTTCTATGAACGGACTCAAATCGCTTGAAATCTCCACAAGCAAATTACATAAAAAGAGTCTTTCAAAACTGCTGTGTCTAAAGGAAGGTTCAACACTGTGAGTTGAATACAAACAACACAAAGAAGTTACTGAGAATTCTTCTGTCTAGCATTGTATGAAGAAATCCCGTTTCCAACGAAGGCCTCAAAGAGGTCCAAATATCCACTTGCAGACTTTACCAACAGAGTGTTTCCAAACTGCTCTATGAAGAGAAAGGTTAATCTCCGTGAGGTGAATGCACACATCACAATGTGGTTTCTCAGAATCATTCTGTCTTCTTTTTATACGAAGATATTTCCTTTTCTACCATTGGCCTCATTTCGCTTGAAATCTCCACACGCAAATTCCAGAAAAAGAGTGTTTCAAATCGGCTCTGTCTAAAAGATGGTTCAACTCTGTGAGTTGAATAAACAGAACAGAAAGAAGTTACTGAGAATTATTCTGTCTAGCATTCTATGAAAAAATCCCGTTTCCAACGAAGGCCTCAAAGAGGTCCAAATATCCACTTGCAGACGTTAGAAACAGAGTGTTTCCAAACTGCTCTATGAAAAGAAAGGTTAAACTCTGTGAGCTGAATGCATACATCACAAAGCAGTTTCTCAGAATGAATCTGTCTTGTTTTTCTACGAAGATATTTCCTTTTCTACCATTGACCTCGAAGGGCTTGAAATCTCCACTTGCAAAATCCACAGAAAGAGAGTTTCAAATCTGCTCTTTCTAAAGAAAGTTCAACTCTGTGAGTTGAATACACACAACCCAAAAGTGTTACTGAGAATTCTTCTGTCTAGCATTCTACGAAGAAATTCTGTTTCCAACGAAGGCCTCAAACAGTTCCAAATATCCACTTGCAGACTTTACAAACAGAGTGTTTCCAAACTGCTCTATTAAAAGAAAGGTTAAACTCTGTGAGTTGAACGCACAGATAAGAAATTAGTTTCTGAGAATGATTCTGTCTAGTTTTTATTGGAAGATATTTCCTTTTCTATGAACGGCCTCAAATCGCTTGAAATCTCCACAAGCAAATTACACAAAAAGAGTCTTTCAAAAGTGCTGTGTCTAAAGGAAGGTTCAACACTGTGAGTTGAATACACACAACACAAAGAAGTTACTGAGAATTCTTCTGTCTAGCATTATATGAAGAAATCCCGTTTCCAACGAAGGCCTCAAAGAGGTCCAAATATCCACTTGCAGACTTTACAAACAGAGTGTTTGCAAACTGCTCTATGAAGAGTAAGGTTAAACTCCGTGAGGTGAATGCACACATCACAATGTGGTTTCTCAGAATCATTCTGTCTTCTTTTTATACGAAGATATTTCCTTTTCTACCATTGGCCTCATTTCGCTTGAAATCTCCACACGCAAATTCCAGAAAAAGAGTGTTTCAAATCGGCTCTATCTAAAAGATGGTTCAACTCTGTGAGTTGAATAAACAGAACAGAAAGAAGTTACTGAGAATTCTTCTGTCTAGCGTTATATGAAAAAATCCCGTTTCCAACGAAGGCATCAAAGAGATCCAAATATCCACTTGCAGACGTTTGAAACAGAGTGTTTTCAAACTGCTCTATGAAAAGAAAGGTTAAACTCTGTGAGCTGAATGCACACATCACAAAGCAGTTTCTCAGAATGATCTGTCTTGTTTTTGTACGAAGATATTTCCTTTTCTACCATTGACTTCGAAGCGCTTCAAATCTCCACTTGCTAAATGCACAAAAAGTGAGTTTCAAATCTGCTCTGTCTAAAGAAAGTTCAACTCTGTGAGTTGAATACACACAACCCAAAAATGTTACTGAGAATTCTTCTGTCTAGCATTCTATGAAGAAATTCTGTTTCCAACGAAGGCCTCAAACAGTTCCAAATATCCACTTGCACACTTTACAAACAGAGTGTTGCCAAACTGCTCTATTAAAAGAAAGTTTAAACTCTGTGAGTTGAACGCACACATAAGAAATTAGTTTCTGAGAATGATTCTGTCTAGTTTTTATTGGAAGATATTTCCTTTTCTATGAAAGGCCTCAAATCGCTTGAAATCTCCAGAAGCAAATTACACAAAAAGAGTCTTTCAAAACTGCTGTGTCTAAAGGAAGGTTCAACACTGTGAGTTGAATACACACAACACAAAGAAGTTACTGAGAATTCTTCTGTCTAGCATTATATGAAGAAATCCCGTTTCCAACGAAGGCCTCAAACACGTCCAAATATCCACTTGCAGACCTTACAAACAGAGTGTTTCCAAACTGCTCTATGAAGAGAAAGGTTAAACTCCGTGAGGTGAATGCACACATCACAATGTGGTTTCTCAGAATCATTCTGTCTTCTTTTTATACGAAGATATTTCCTTTTCTACCATTGGCCTCATTTCGCTTGAAATCTCCACACGCAAATTCCAGAAAAAGAGTGTTTCAAATCGGCTCTGTCTAAAAGATGGTTCAACTCTGTGAGTTGAATAAACAGAACAGAAAGAAGTTACTGAGAATTATTCTGTCTAGCATTCTATGAAAAAATCCCGTTTCCAACGAAGGCCTCAAAGAGGTCCAAATATCCACTTGCAGACGTTAGAAACAGAGTGTTTCCAAACTGCTCTATGAAAAGAAAGGTTAAACTCTGTGAGCTGAATGCACACATCACAAAGCAGTTTCTCAGAATGATTCTGTCTTGTTTTTCTACGAAGATATTTCCTTTTCTACCATTGACCTCGAGGGGCTTGAAATCTCCACTTGCAAAATCCACAGAAAGAGAGTTTCAAATCTGCTCTTTCTAAAGAAAGTTCAACTCTGTGAGTTGAATACACAAAACCCAAAAGTGTTACTGAGAATTCTTCTGTCTAGCATTCTACGAAGAAATTCTGTTTCCAACGAAGGCCTCAAACAGTTCCAAATATCCACTTGCAGACTTTACAAACAGAGTGTTTCCAAACTGCTCTATTAAAAGAAAGGTTAAACTCTGTGAGTTGAACGCACAGATAAGAAATTAGTTTCTGAGAATGATTCTGTCTAGTTTTTATTGGAAGATATTTCCTTTTCTATGAACGGCCTCAAATCGCTTGAAATCTCCACAAGCAAATTACACAAAAAGAGTCTTTCAAAAGTGCTGTGTCTAAAGGAAGGTTCAACACTGTGAGTTGAATACACACAACACAAAGAAGTTACTGAGAATTCTTCTGTCTAGCATTATATGAAGAAATCCCGTTTCCAACGAAGGCCTCAAAGAGGTCCAAATATCCACTTGCAGACTTTACAAACAGAGTGTTTGCAAACTGCTCTATGAAGAGTAAGGTTAAACTCCGTGAGGTGAATGCACACATCACAATGTGGTTTCTCAGAATCATTCTGTCTTCTTTTTATACGAAGATATTTCCTTTTCTACCATTGGCCTCATTTCGCTTGAAATCTCCACACGCAAATTCCAGAAAAAGAGTGTTTCAAATCGGCTCTATCTAAAAGATGGTTCAACTCTGTGAGTTGAATAAACAGAACAGAAAGAAGTTACTGAGAATTCTTCTGTCTAGCGTTATATGAAAAAATCCCGTTTCCAACGAAGGCATCAAAGAAATCCAAATATCCACTTGCAGACGTTTGAAACAGAGTGTTTTCAAACTGCTCTATGAAAAGAAAGGTTAAACTCTGTGAGCTGAATGCACACATCACAAAGCAGTTTCTCAGAATGATCTGTCTTGTTTTTGTACGAAGATATTTCCTTTTCTACCATTGACTTCGAAGCGCTTGAAATCTCCACTTGCTAAATGCACAAAAAGTGAGTTTCAAATCTGCTCTGTCTAAAGAAAGTTCAACTCTGTGAGTTGAATACACACAACCCAAAAATGTTACTGAGAATTCTTCTGTCTAGCATTCTATGAAGAAATTCTGTTTCCAACGAAGGCCTCAAACAGTTCCAAATATCCACTTGCACACTTTACAAACAGAGTGTTGCCAAACTGCTCTATTAAAAGAAAGTTTAAACTCTGTGAGTTGAACGCACACATAAGAAATTAGTTTCTGAGAATGATTCTGTCTAGTTTTTATTGGAAGATATTTCCTTTTCTATGAAAGGCCTCAAATCGCTTGAAATCTCCAGAAGCAAATTACACAAAAAGAGTCTTTCAAAACTGCTGTGTCTAAAGGAAGGTTCAACACTGTGAGTTGAATACACACAACACAAAGAAGTTACTGAGAATTCTTCTGTCTAGCATTATATGAAGAAATCCCGTTTCCAACGAAGGCCTCAAACACGTCCAAATATCCACTTGCAGACCTTACAAACAGAGTGTTTCCAAACTGCTCTATGAAGAGAAAGGTTAAACTCCGTGAGGTGAATGCACACATCACAATGTGGTTTCTCAGAATCATTCTGTCTTCTTTTTATACGAAGATATTTCCTTTTCTACCATTGGCCTCATTTCGCTTGAAATCTCCACACGCAAATTCCAGAAAAAGAGTGTTTCAAATCGGCTCTGTCTAAAAGATGGTTCAACTCTGTGAGTTGAATAAACAGAACAGAAAGAAGTTACTGAGAATTATTCTGTCTAGCATTCTATGAAAAAATCCCGTTTCCAACGAAGGCCTCAAAGAGGTCCAAATATCCACTTGCAGACGTTAGAAACAGAGTGTTTCCAAACTGCTCTATGAAAAGAAAGGTTAAACTCTGTGAGCTGAATGCACACATCACAAGGCAGTTTCTCAGAATGATTCTGTCTTGTTTTTCTACGAAGATATTTCCTTTTCTACCATTGACCTCGAGGGGCTTGAAATCTCCACTTGCAAAATCCACAGAAAGAGAGTTTCAAATCTGCTCTTTCTAAAGAAAGTTCAACTCTGTGAGTTGAATACACAAAACCCAAAAGTGTTACTGAGAATTCTTCTGTCTAGCATTCTACGAAGAAATTCTGTTTCCAACGAAGGCCTCAAACAGTTCCAAATATCCACTTGCAGACTTTACAAACAGAGTGTTTCCAAACTGCTCTATTAAAAGAAAGGTTAAACTCTGTGA
The DNA here is from genome assembly GCF_028858775.2 of Pan troglodytes. Lineage (NCBI taxonomy): Eukaryota > Metazoa > Chordata > Mammalia > Primates > Hominidae > Pan > Pan troglodytes. The sequence goes on from NC_072401.2 coordinate 81,119,737, forward strand.
GTTGAACGCTCACATAAGAAATTAGTTTCTGAGAATGATTCTGTCTAGTTTTTATTGGAAGATATTTCCTTTTCTATGAACGGCCTCAAATCGCTTGAAATCTCCACAAGCAAATTACACAAAAAGAGTCTTTCAAAACTGCTGTGTCTAAAGGAAGGTTCAACACTGTGAGTTGAATACACACAACACAAAGAAGTTACTGAGAATTCTTCTGTCTAGCATTCTATGAAGAAATCCCGTTTCCAACGAAGGCCTCAAAGAGGTCCAAATATCCACTTGCAGACTTTACAAACAGAGTGTTTCCAAACTGCTCTATGAAGAGAAAGGTTAAACTCTGTGAGCTGAATGCACACAGCACAAAGTAGTTTCTCAGAATCATTCTGTCTTCTTATTATACGAAGATATTTCCTTTTCTACCATAGGCCTCATTTCGCTTGAAATCTCCACACGCAAATTCCAGAAAAAGAGTGTTTCAAATCGGCTCTGTCAAAAAGATGGTTCAACTCTGTGAGTTGAATAAACAGAACACAAAGAAGTTACTGAGAAGTCTTCTGTCTAGCATTATATGAAAAAATCCCGTTTCCAACGAAGGCCTCAAAGAGGTCCAAATATCCACTTGCAGACGTTAGAAACAGAGTGTTTCCAAACTGCTCTATGAAAAGAAAGGTTAAACTCTGTGAGCTGAATGCACACATCACAAAGCAGTTTCTCAGAATGATTCTGTCTTGTTTTTCTACGAAGATATTTCCTTTTCTACCATTGACCTCGAAGGGCTTGAAATCTCCACTTGCAAAATCCACAGAAAGAGAGTTTCAAATCTGCTCTGTCTAAAGAAAGTTCAACTCTGTGAGTTGAATACACACAACCCAAAAGTGTTACTGAGAATTCTTCTGTCTAGCATTCTATGAAGAAATCCCGTTTCCAAAAAAGGCCTCAAAGAAGTCCAAATATCCACTTGCAGACTTTTCAAACTGTTTCCAAACTGCTCTATGAAAAGAAAGGTTAAAGTCTGTGAGTTGAATGCACACATAAGAAATTAGTTTCTGAGAATGATTCTGTCTAGTTTTTATTGGAAGATATTTCCTTTTCTATGAACGGCCTCAAATCGCTTGAAATCTCCACAAGCAAATTACATAAAAAGAGTCTTTCAAAACTGTTGTGTCTATAGGAAGGTTCAACACTCTGAGTTGAATACACACAACACAAAGAAGTTACTGAGAATTCTTCTGTCTAGCATTGTATGAAGAAATCCCGTTTCCAACGAAGGCCTCAAAGAGGTCCAAATATCCACTTGCAGACTTTACAAACAGAGTGTTTCCAAACTGCTCTATGAAGAGAAAGGTTAAACTCCGTGAGGTGAATGCACACATCACAATGTGGTTTCTCAGAATCATTCTGTCTTCTTTTTATACGAAGATATTTCCTTTTCTACCATTGGCCTCATTTCGCTTGAAATCTCCACACGCAAATTCCAGAAAAAGAGTGTTTCAAATCGGCTCTGTCTAAAAGATGGTTCAACTCTGTGAGTTGAATACACACAACAGAAAGAAGTTACTTAGAATTCTTCTGTCTAGCATTATATGAAGAAATCCCGTTTCCAACGAATGCCTCAAAGAGGTCCAAATATCCACTTGGAGACGTTAGAAATAGAGTGTTTCCAAACTGCTCTATGAAAAGAAAGGTTAAACTCTGTGAGCTGAATGCACACATCACAAAGCAGTTTCTCAGAATGATTCTGTCTTGTTTTTGTACGAAGATATTTCCTTTTCTACCATTGACCTCGAAGCGCTTGAAATCTCCACTTGCAAAATCCACAGAAAGAGAGTTTCAAATCTGCTCTGTCTAAAGAAAGTTCAACTCTGTGAGTTGAATACACACAACCCAAAAGTGTTACTGAGAATTCTTCTGTCTAGCATTCTATGAAGAAATCCCGTTTCCAACGAAGGCCTCAAACAGTTCCAAATATCCACTTGCAGACTTTACAAACAGAGTGTTTCCAAACTGCTCTATTAAAAGAAAGGTTAAACTCTGTGAGTTGAACGCACACATAAGAAATTGGTTTCTGAGAATGATTCTGTCTCGTTTTTATTGGAAGATATTCCCTTTTGTATGAACGGCCTCAAATCGCTTGAAATCTCCACAAGCAAATTACACAAAAAGAGTCTTTCAAAACTGCTGTGTCTAAAGGAACGTTCAACACTGTGAGTTTAATAAACAGAACAGAAAGAAGTTACTGAGAATTCTTCTGTCTAGCATTATATGAAAAAATCCCGTTTCCACCGAAGGCCTCAAAGAGATCCAAATATCCACTTGCAGACGTTAGAAACAGAGTTTTTCCAAACTGCTCTATGAAAAGAAAGGTTAACCTCTGTGAGCTGAATGCACACATTACAAAGCAGTTTCTCAGAATGATTCTGTCTTGTTTTTGTACGAAGATATTTCCTTTTCTACCATTGAACTCGAAGCGCTTGAAATCTCCACTTGCAAAATCCACAAAAAGAGAGTTTCAAATCTTCTCTGTCTAAAGAAAGTTCAACTCTGTGAGTTGAATACACACAACCCAAAGATGTTACTGAGAATTCTTCTGTCTAGCATTCTATGAAGAAATCCCGTTTCCAACGAAGGCCTCAAACAGTTCCAATTATCCACATGCAGACTTTACAAACTGAGTGATTCCAAACTGCTCTATGAAAAGAAAGGTTAAACTCTGTGAGTTGAACGCACACATAAGAAATTAGTTTCTGAGAATGATTCTGTCCAGTTTTTATTGGAAGATATTTCCTTTTCTATGAACGGCCTCAAATCGCTTGAAATCTCCACAAGCAAATTACATAAAAAGAGTCTTTCAAAACTGCTGTGTCTAAAGGAAGGTTCAACACTGTGAGTTGAATACACACAACACAAAGAAGTTACTGAGAATTCTTTTGTCTAGCATTATATGAAGAAATCCCGTTTCCAATGAAGGCCTCAAAGAGGTCCAAATATCCCCTTGCAGACTTTACAAACAGAGTGTTTCCAAACTGCTCTATGAAGAGAAAGGTTAAACTCCGTGAGTTGAATGCACACATCACAATGTGGTTTCTCAGAATCATTCTGTCTTCTTTTTATACGAAGATATTTCCTTTTCTACCATTGGCCTCATTTCGCTTGAAATCTCCACACGCAAATTCCAGAAAAAGAGTGTTTCAAATCGGCTCTGTCTAAAAGATGGTTCAACTCTGTGAGTTTAATCAACAGAACAGAAAGAAGTTACTGAGAATTCTTCTGTCTAGCATTATGTGAAAAAATCCCGTTTCCAACGAAGGCATCAAAGAAATCCAAATATCCACTTGCAGACGTTTGAAACAGAGTGTTTTCAAACTGCTCTATGAAAAGAAAGGTTAAACTCTGTGAGCTGAATGCACACATCACAAAGCAGTTTCTCAGAATGATTCTGTCTTGTTTTTGTACGAAGATATTTCCTTTTCTACCATTGACCTCGAAGCGCTTGAAATCTCCACTTGCTAAATGCACAAAAAGAGAGTTTCAAATGTGCTCTGTCTAAAGAAAGTTCAACTCTGTGAGTTGAATACACACAACCCAAAGATGTTACTGAGAATTCTTCTGTCTAGCATTCTATGAAGAAATCCCGTTTCCAACGAAGGCCTCAAACAGTTCCAATTATCCACATGCAGACTTTACAAACTGAGTGTTTCCAAACTGCTCTATGAAAAGAAAGGTTAAACTCTGTGAGTTGAACGCACACATAAGAAATTAGTTTCTGAGAATGATTCTGTCTAGTTTTTATTGGAAGATATTTCCTTTTCTATGAACGGCCTCAAATCGCTTGAAATCTCCACAAGCAAATTACATAAAAAGAGTCTTTCAAAACTGCTGTGTCTAAAGGAAGGTTCAACCCTGTGAGTTGAATACACACAACACAAAGAAGTTACTGAGAATTCTTCTGTCTAGCATTATATGAAGAAATCCCTTTTCCAACGAAGGCCTCAAAGAGGTCCAAATATCCAATTGCAGACTTTACAAACAGAGTGTTTCCAAACTGCTCTATGAAGAGAAAGGTTAAACTCCGTGAGGTGAATGCACACATCACAATGTGGTTTCTCAGAATCATTCTGTCTTCTTTTTATACGAAGATATTTCCTTTTCTACCATTGGCCTCATTTCGCTTGAAATCTCCACACGCAAATTCCAGAAAAAGAGTGTTTCAAATCGGCTCTGTCTAAAAGATGGTTCAACTCTGTGAGTTTAATCAACAGAACAGAAAGAAGTTACTGAGAAGTCTTCTGTCTAGCATTATATGAAAAAATCCCGTTTCCAACGAAGGCATCAAAGAAATCCAAATATCCACTTGCAGACGTTTGAAACAGAGTGTTTTCAAACTGCTCTATGAAAAGAAAGGTTAAACTCTGTGAGCTGAATGCACACATCACAAAGCAGTTTCTCAGAATGATTCTGTCTTGTTTTTGTACGAAGATATTTCCTTTTCTACCATTGACCTCGAAGCGCTTGAAATCTCCACTTGCTAAATGCACAAAAAGAGAGTTTCAAATCTGCTCTGTCTAAAGAAAGTTCAACTCTGTGAGTTGAATACACACAACCCAAAAATGTTACTGAGAATTCTTCTGTCTAGCATTCTATGAAGAAATTCTGTTTCCAACGAAGGCCTCAAACAGTTCCAAATATCCACTTGCAGACTTTACAAACAGAGTGTTTCCAAACTGCTCTATTAAAAGAAAGGTTAAACTCTGTGAGTTGAACGCACACATAAGAAATTGGTTTCTGAGAATGATTCTGTCTAGTTTTTATTGGAAGTTATCTCCTTTTCTATGAACGGCCTCAAATCGCTTGAAATCTCCACAAGCAAATTACATAAAAAGAGTCTTTCAAAACTGCTGTGTCTAAAGGAAGGTTCAACACTGTGAGTTGAATACACACAACACAAAGAAGTTACTGAGAATTCTTCTGTCTAGCATTGTATGAAGAAATCCCGTTTCCAACGAAGGCCTCAAAGAGGTCCAAATATCCACTTGCAGACTTTACAAACAGAGTGTTTCCAAACTGCTCTATGAAGAGAAAGGTTAAACTCCGTGAGGTGAATGCACACATCACAATGTGGTTTCTCAGAATCATTCTGTCTTCTTTTTATACGAAGATATTTCCTTTTCTACCATTGGCCTCATTTCGCTTGAAATCTCCACACGCAAATTCCAGAAAAAGAGTGTTTCAAATCGGCTCTGTCAAAAAGATGGTTCAACTCTGTGAGTTGAATAAACAGAACAGAAAGAAGTTACTGAGAATTCTTCTGTCTAGCATTCTATGAAAAAATCCCGTTTCCAACGAAGGCCTGAAAGAGGTCCAAATATCCACTTGCAGACGTTAGAAACAGAGTGTTTCCAAACTGCTCTATGAAAAGAAAGGTTAAACTCTGTGAGCTGAATGCACACATCTCAAAGCAGTTTCTCAGAATGATTCTGTCTTGTTTTTATATGAAGATATTTCCTTTTCTACCATTGACCTCGAAGGGCTTGAAATCTCCACTTGCAAAATCGACAGAAAGAGAGTTTCAAATCTGCTCTGTCTAAAGAAAGTTCAAATCTGTGAGTTGAATACACACAACCCAAAGATGTTACTGAGAATTCTTCTGTCTAGCATTCTATGAAGAAATCCCGTTTCCAACGAAGGCCTCAAACAGTTCCAATTATCCACATGCAGACTTTACAAACTGAGTGTTTCCAAACTGCTCTATGAAAAGAAAGGTTAAACTCTGTGAGTTGAACGCACACATAAGAAATTAGTTTCTGAGAATGATTCTGTCTAGTTTTTATTGGAAGATATTTCCTTTTCTATGAACGGCCTCAAATCGCTTGAAATCTCCACAAGCAAATTACATAAAAAGAGTCTTTCAAAACTGCTGTGTCTAAAGGAAGGTTCAACCCTGTGAGTTGAATACACACAACACAAAGAAGTTACTGAGATTTCTTCTGTCTAGCATTATATGAAGAAATCCCTTTTCCAACGAAGGCCTCAAAGAGGTCCAAATATCCCCTTGCAGACTTTACAAACAGAGTGTTTCCAAACTGCTCTATGAAGAGAAAGGTTAAACTCCGTGAGTTGAATGCACACATCACAATGTGGTTTCTCAGAATCATTCTGTCTTCTTTTTATACGAAGATATTTCCTTTTCTACCATTGGCCTCATTTCGCTTGAAATCTCCACACGCAAATTCCAGAAAAAGAGTGTTTCAAATCGGCTCTGTCTAAAAGATGGTTCAACTCTGTGAGTTTAATCAACAGAACAGAAAGAAGTTACTGAGAATTCTTCTGTCTAGCATTATGTGAAAAAATCCCGTTTCCAACGAAGGCATCAAAGAAATCCAAATATCCACTTGCAGACGTTTGAAACAGAGTGTTTTCAAACTGCTCTATGAAAAGAAAGGTTAAACTCTGTGAGCTGAATGCACACATCACAAAGCAGTTTCTCAGAATGATTCTGTCTTGTTTTTGTACGAAGATATTTCCTTTTCTACCATTGACCTCGAAGCGCTTGAAATCTCCACTTGCTAAATGCACAAAAAGAGAGTTTCAAATGTGCTCTGTCTAAAGAAAGTTCAACTCTGTGAGTTGAATACACACAACCCAAAGATGTTACTGAGAATTCTTCTGTCTAGCATTCTATGAAGAAATCCCGTTTCCAACGAAGGCCTCAAACAGTTCCAATTATCCACATGCAGACTTTACAAACTGAGTGTTTCCAAACTGCTCTATGAAAAGAAAGGTTAAACTCTGTGAGTTGAACGCACACATAAGAAATTAGTTTCTGAGAAGGATTCTGTCTAGTTTTTATTGGAAGATATTTCCTTTTCTATGAACGGCCTCAAATCGCTTGAAATCTCCACAAGCAAATTACATAAAAAGAGTCTTTCAAAACTGCTGTGTCTAAAGGAAGGTTCAACCCTGTGAGTTGAATACACACAACACAAAGAAGTTACTGAGATTTCTTCTGTCTAGCATTATATGAAGAAATCCCTTTTCCAACGAAGGCCTCAAAGAGGTCCAAATATCCAATTGCAGACTTTACAAACAGAGTGTTTCCAAACTGCTCTATGAAGAGAAAGGTTAAACTCCGTGAGGTGAATGCACACATCACAATGTGGTTTCACAGAATCATTCTGTCTTCTTTTTATACGAAGATATTTCCTTTTCTACCATTGGCCTCATTTCGCTTGACATCTCCACACGCAAATTCCAGAAAAAGAGTGTTTGAAATCGGCTCTGTCTAAAAGATGGTTCAACTCTGTGAGTTTAATGAACAGAACCGAAAGAAGTTACTGAGAAGTCTTCTGTCTAGCATTATATGAAAAATCCCGTTTCCAACGAAGGCATCAAAGAAATCCAAATATCCACTTGCAGACGTTTGAAACAGGGTGTTTTCAAACAGCTCTATGAAAAGAAAGGTTAAACCCTGTGAGCTGAATGCACACATCACAAAGCAGTTTCTCAGAATGATTCTGTCTTGTTTTTGTACGAAGATATTTCCTTTTCTACCATTGACCTCGAAGCGCTTGAAATCTCCACTTGCTAAATGCACAAAAAGAGAGTTTCAAATCTGCTCTGTCTAAAGAAAGTTCAACTCTGTGAGTTGAATACACACAACCCAAAAATGTTACTGAGAATTCTTCTGTCTAGCATTGTATGAAGAAATTCTGTTTCCAACGAAGGCCTCAAACAGTTCCAAATATCCACTTGCAGACTTTACAAACAGAGTGTTGCCAAACTGCTCTATTAAAAGAAAGGTTAAACTCTGTGAGTTGAACGCACACATAAGAAATTAGTTTCTGAGAATGATTCTGTCTAGTTTTTATTGGAAGATATTTCCTTTTCTATGAAAGGCCTCAAATCGCTTGAAATCTCCACAAGCAAATTACACAAAAAGAGTCTTTCAAAACTGCTGTGTCTAAAGGAAGGTTCAACACTGTGAGTTGAATACACACAACACAAAGAAGTTACTGAGAATTCTTCTGTCTAGCATTATATGAAGAAATCCCGTTTCCAACGAAGGCCTCAAACACGTCCAAATATCCACTTGCAGACCTTACAAACAGAGTGTTTCCAAACTGCTCTGTGAAAAGAAAGGTAAAACTCTGTGAGTTGAACGCACACATAAGAAATTAGTTTCTGAGAATGATTCTGTCCAGTTTTTATTGGAAGATATTTCCTTTTCTATGAACGGACTCAAATCGCTTGAAATCTCCACAAGCAAATTACATAAAAAGAGTCTTTCAAAACTGCTGTGTCTAAAGGAAGGTTCAACACTGTGAGTTGAATACACACAACACAAAGAAGTTACTGAGAATTCTTCTGTCTAGCATTGTATGAAGAAATCCCGTTTCCAACGAAGGCCTCAAAGAGGTCCAAATATCCACTTGCAGACTTTACCAACAGAGTGTTTCCAAACTGCTCTATGAAGAGAAAGGTTAAACTCCGTGAGGTGAATGCACACATCACAATGTGGTTTCTCAGAATCATTCTGTCTTCTTTTTATACGAAGATATTTCCTTTTCTACCATTGGCCTCATTTCGCTTGAAATCTCCACACGCAAATTCCAGAAAAAGAGTGTTTCAAATCGGCTCTGTCTAAAAGATGGTTCAACTCTGTGAGTTGAATAAACAGAACAGAAAGAAGTTACTGAGAATTATTCTGTCTAGCATTCTATGAAAAAATCCCGTTTCCAACGAAGGCCTCAAAGAGGTCCAAATATCCACTTGCAGACGTTAGAAACAGAGTGTTTCCAAACTGCTCTATGAAAAGAAAGGTTAAACTCTGTGAGCTGAATGCACACATCACAAAGCAGTTTCTCAGAATGAATCTGTCTTGTTTTTCTACGAAGATATTTCCTTTTCTACCATTGACCTCGAAGGGCTTGAAATCTGCACTTGCAAAATCCACAGAAAGAGAGTTTCAAATCTGCTCTTTCTAAAGAAAGTTCAACTCTGTGAGTTGAATACACACAACCCAAAAGTGTTACTGAGAATTCTTCTGTCTAGCATTCTACGAAGAAATTCTGTTTCCAACGAAGGCCTCAAACAGTTCCAAATATCCACTTGCAGACTTTACAAACAGAGTGTTTCCAAACTGCTCTATTAAAAGAAAGGTTAAACTCTGTGAGTTGAACGCACACATAAGAAATTAGTTTCTGAGAATGATTCTGTCTAGTTTTTATTGGAAGATATTTCCTTTTCTATGAACGGCCTCAAATCGCTTGAAATCTCCACAAGCAAATTACACAAAAAGAGTCTTTCAAAACGGCTGTGTCTAAAGGAAGGTTCAACACTGTGAGTTGAATACACACAACACAAAGAAGTTACTGAGAATTCTTCTGTCTAGCATTATATGAAGAAATCCCGTTTCCAACGAAGGCCTCAAAGAGGTCCAAATATCCACTTGCAGACTTTACAAACAGAGTGTTTGCAAACTGCTCTATGAAGAGTAAGGTTAAACTCCGTGAGGTGAATGCACACATCACAATGTGGTTTCTCAGAATCATTCTGTCTTCTTTTTATACGAAGATATTTCCTTTTCTACCATTGGCCTCATTTCGCTTGAAATCTCCACACGCAAATTCCAGAAAAAGAGTGTTTCAAATCGGCTCTATCTAAAAGATGGTTCAACTCTGTGAGTTGAATAAACAGAACAGAAAGAAGTTACTGAGAATTCTTCTGTCTAGCGTTATATGAAAAAATCCCGTTTCCAACGAAGGCATCAAAGAGATCCAAATATCCACTTGCAGACGTTTGAAACAGAGTGTTTTCAAACTGCTCTATGAAAAGAAAGGTTAAACTCTGTGAGCTGAATGCACACATCACAAAGCAGTTTCTCAGAATGATCTGTCTTGTTTTTGTACGAAGATATTTCCTTTTCTACCATTGACTTCGAAGCGCTTGAAATCTCCACTTGCTAAATGCACAAAAAGTGAGTTTCAAATCTGCTCTGTCTAAAGAAAGTTCAACTCTGTGAGTTGAATACACACAACCCAAAAATGTTACTGAGAATTCTTCTGTCTAGCATTCTATGAAGAAATTCTGTTTCCAACGAAGGCCTCAAACAGTTCCAAATATCCACTTGCACACTTTACAAACAGAGTGTTGCCAAACTGCTCTATTAAAAGAAAGTTTAAACTCTGTGAGTTGAACGCACACATAAGAAATTAGTTTCTGAGAATGATTCTGTCTAGTTTTTATTGGAAGATATTTTCTTTTCTATGAAAGGCCTCAAATCGCTTGAAATCTCCAGAAGCAAATTACACAAAAAGAGTCTTTCAAAACTGCTGTGTCTAAAGGAAGGTTCAACACTGTGAGTTGAATACACACAACACAAAGAAGTTACTGAGAATTCTTCTGTCTAGCATTATATGAAGAAATCCCGTTTCCAACGAAGGCCTCAAACACGTCCAAATATTCACTTGCAGACCTTACAAACAGAGTGTTACCAAACTGCTCTTTGAAAAGAAAGGTTAAACTCTGTGAGTTGAACGCACACATAAGAAATTAGTTTCTGAGAATGATTCTGTCCAGTTTTTATTGGAAGATATTTCCTTTTCTATGAACGGCCTCAAATCGCTTGAAATCTCCACAAGCAAATTACATAAAAAGAGTCTTTCAAAACTGCTGTGTCTAAAGGAAGGTTCAACACTGTGAGTTGAATACACACAACACAAAGAAGTTACTGAGAATTCTTCTGTCTAGCATTCTATGAAGAAATCCCGTTTCCAACGAAGGCCTCAAAGAGGTCCAAATATCCACTTGCAGACTTTACCAACAGAGTGTTTCCAAACTGCTCTATGAAGAGAAAGGTTAAACTCCGTGAGGTGAATGCACACATCACAATGTGGTTTCTCAGAATCATTCTGTCTTCTTTTTATACGAAGATATTTCCTTTTCTACCATTGGCCTCATTTCGCTTGAAATCTCCACACGCAAATTCCAGAAAAAGAGTGTTTCAAACCGGCTCTGTCAAAAAGATGGTTCAACTCTGTGAGTTGAATAAACAGAACAGAAAGAAGTTACTGAGAATTCTTCTGTCTAGCATTATATGAAAAAATCCCGTTTCCAAAGAAGGCCTCAAAGAGGTCCAAATATCCACTTGCAGACGTTAGAAACAGAGTGTTTCCAAACTGCTCTATGAAAAGAAAGGTTAAACTCTGTGAGCTGAATGCACACATCACAAAGCAGTTTCTCAGAATGATTCTGTCTTGTTTTTCTACGAAGATATTTCCTTTTCTACCATTGACCTCGAGGGGCTTGAAATCTCCACTTGCAAAATCCACAGAAAGAGAGTTTCAAATCTGCTCTGTCTAAAGAAAGTTCAACTCTGTGAGTTGAATACACACAACCCAAAAGTGTTACTGAGAATTCTTCTGTCTAGCATTCTATGAAGAAATCCCGTTTCCAAAAAAGGCCTCAAAGAGGTCCAAATATCCACTTGCAGACTTTTCAAACTGTTTCCAAACTGCTCTATGAAAAGAAAGGTTAAAGTCTGTGAGTTGAATGCACACATAAGAAATTAGTTTCTGAGAATGATTCTGTCTAGTTTTTATTGGAAGATATTTCCTTTTCTATGAACGGCCTCAAATCGCTTGAAATCTCCACAAGCAAATTGCATAAAAAGAGTCTTTCAAAACTGTTGTGTCTATAGGAAGGTTCAACACTCTGAGTTGAATACACACAACACAAAGAAGTTACTGAGAATTCTTCTGTCTAGCATTGTATGAAGAAATCCCGTTTCCAACGAAGGCCTCAAAGAGGTCCAAATATCCACTTGCAGACTTTACAAACAGAGTGTTTCCAAACTGCTCTATGAAGAGAAAGGTTAAACTCCGTGAGGTGAATGCACACATCACAATGTGGTTTCTCAGAATCATTCTGTCTTCTTTTTATACGAAGATATTTCCTTTTCTACCATTGGCCTCATTTCGCTTGAAATCTCCACACGCAAATTCCAGAAAAAGAGTGTTTCAAATCGGCTCTGTCTAAAAGATGGTTCAACTCTGTGAGTTGAATCAACAGAACAGAAAGAAGTTACTGAGAATTCTTCTGTCTAGCATTATATGAAGAAATCCCGTTTCCAACGAAGGCCTCAAAGAGGTCCAAATATCCACTTGGAGACGTTAGAAACAGAGTGTTTCCAAACTGCTCTATGAAAAGAAAAGTTAAACTCTGTGAGCTGAATGCACACATCACAAAGCAGTTTCTCAGAATGAATCTGTCTTGTTTTTCTACGAAGATATTTCCTTTTCTACCATTGACCTCGAAGGGCTTGAAATCTCCACTTGCAAAATCCACAGAAAGAGAGTTTCAAATCTGCTCTTTCTAAAGAAAGTTCAACTCTGTGAGTTGAATACACACAACCCAAAAGTGTTACTGAGAATTCTTCTGTCTAGCATTCTACGAAGAAATTCTGTTTCCAACGAAGGCCTCAAACAGTTCCAAATATCCACTTGCAGACTTTACAAACAGAGTGTTTCCAAACTGCTCTATTAAAAGAAAGGTTAAACTCTGTGAGTTGAACGCACACATAAGAAATTAGTTTCTGAGAATGATTCTGTCTAGTTTTTATTGGAAGATATTTCCTTTTCTATGAACGGCCTCAAATCGCTTGAAATCTCCACAAGCAAATTACACAAAAAGAGTCTTTCAAAACTGCTGTGTCTAAAGGAAGGTTCAACACTGTGAGTTGAATACACACAACACAAAGAAGTTACTGAGAATTCTTCTGTCTAGCATTATATGAAGAAATCCCGTTTCCAACGAAGGCCTCAAAGAGGTCCAAATATCCACTTGCAGACTTTACAAACAGAGTGTTTGCAAACTGCTCTATGAAGAGTAAGGTTAAACTCCGTGAGGTGAATGCACACATCACAATGTGGTTTCTCAGAATCATTCTGTCTTCTTTTTATACGAAGATATTTCCTTTTCTACCATTGGCCTCATTTCGCTTGAAATCTCCACACGCAAATTCCAGAAAAAGAGTGTTTCAAATCGGCTCTATCTAAAAGATGGTTCAACTCTGTGAGTTGAATAAACAGAACAGAAAGAAGTTACTGAGAATTCTTCTGTCTAGCGTTATATGAAAAAATCCCGTTTCCAACGAAGGCATCAAAGAGATCCAAATATCCACTTGCAGACGTTTGAAACAGAGTGTTTCCAAACTGCTCTATGAAAAGAAAGGTAAAACTCTGTGAGCTGAATGCACACATCACAAAGCAGTTTCTCAGAATGATCTGTCTTGTTTTTGTACGAAGATATTTCCTTTTCTACCATTGACTTCGAAGCGCTTGAAATCTCCACTTGCTAAATGCACAAAAAGAGAGTTTCAAATCTGCTCTGTCTAAAGAAAGTTCAACTCTGTGAGTTGAATACACACAACCCAAAAATGTTACTGAGAATTCTTCTGTCTAGCATTCTATGAAGAAATTCTGTTTCCAACGAAGGCCTCAAACAGTTCCAAATATCCACTTGCACACTTTACAAACAGAGTGTTGCCAAACTGCTCTATTAAAAGAAAGTTTAAACTCTGTGAGTTGAACGCACACATACGAAATTAGTTTCTGAGAATGATTCTGTCTAGTTTTTATTGGAAGATATTTCCTTTTCTATGAAAGGCCTCAAATCGCTTGAAATCTCCACAAGCAAATTACACAAAAAGAGTCTTTCAAAACTGCTGTGTCTAAAGGAAGGTTCAACACTGTGAGTTGAATACACACAACACAAAGAAGTTACTGAGAAATCTTCTGTCTAGCATTATATGAAGAAATCCCGTTTCCAACGAAGGCCTCAAACACGTCCAAATATCCACTTGCAGACCTTACAAACAGAGTGTTTCCAAACTGCTCTGTGAAAAGAAAGGTTAAACTCTGTGAGTTGAACGCACACATAAGAAATTAGTTTCTGAGAATGATTCTGTCCAGTTTTTATTGGAAGATATTTCCTTTTCTATGAACGGACTCAAATCGCTTGAAATCTCCACAAGCAAATTACATAAAAAGAGTCTTTCAAAACTGCTGTGTCTAAAGGAAGGTTCAACACTGTGAGTTGAATACACACAACACAAAGAAGTTACTGAGAATTCTTCTGTCTAGCATTGTATGAAGAAATCCCGTTTCCAACGAAGGCCTCAAAGAGGTCCAAATATCCACTTGCAGACTTTACCAACAGAGTGTTTCCAAACTGCTCTATGAAGAGAAAGGTTAAACTCCGTGAGGTGAATGCACACATCACAATGTGGTTTCTCAGAATCATTCTGTCTTCTTTTTATACGAAGATATTTCCTTTTCTACCATTGGCCTCATTTCGCTTGAAATCTCCACACGCAAATTCCAGAAAAAGAGTGTTTCAAATCGGCTCTGTCTAAAAGATGGTTCAACTCTGTGAGTTGAATAAACAGAACAGAAAGAAGTTACTGAGAATTATTCTGTCTAGCATTCTATGAAAAAATCCCGTTTCCAACGAAGGCCTCAAAGAGGTCCAAATATCCACTTGCAGACGTTAGAAACAGAGTGTTTCCAAACTGCTCTATGAAAAGAAAGGTTAAACTCTGTGAGCTGAATGCACACATCACAAAGCAGTTTCTCAGAATGATTCTGTCTTGTTTTTCTACGAAGATATTTCCTTTTCTACCATTGACCTCGAGGGGCTTGAAATCTCCACTTGCAAAATCCACAGAAAGAGAGTTTCAAATCTGCTCTTTCTAAAGAAAGTTCAACTCTGTGAGTTGAATACACAAAACCCAAAAGTGTTACTGAGAATTCTTCTGTCTAGCATTCTACGAAGAAATTCTGTTTCCAACGAAGGCCTCAAACAGTTCCAAATATCCACTTGCAGACTTTACAAACAGAGTGTTTCCAAACTGCTCTATTAAAAGAAAGGTTAAACTCTGTGAGTTGAACGCTCACATAAGAAATTAGTTTCTGAGAATGATTCTGTCTAGTTTTTATTGGAAGACATTTCCTTTTCTATGAACGGCCTCAAATCGCTTGAAATCTCCACAAGCAAATTACACAAAAAGAGTCTTTCAAAACTGCTGTGTCTAAAGGAAGGTTCAACACTGTGAGTTGAATACACACAACACAAAGAAGTTACTGAGAATTCTTCTGTCTAGCATTCTATGAAGAAATCCCGTTTCCAACGAAGGCCTCAAAGAGGTCCAAATATCCACTTGGAGACTTTACAAACAGAGTGTTTCCAAACTGCTCTATGAAGAGAAAGGTTAAACTCTGTGAGCTGAATGCACACAGCACAAAGTAGTTTCTCAGAATCATTCTGTCTTCTTATTATACGAAGATATTTCCTTTTCTACCATTGGCCTCATTTCGCTTGAAATCTCCACACGCAAATTCCAGAAAAAGAGTGTTTCAAATCGGCTCTGTCAAAAAGATGGTTCAACTCTGTGAGTTGAATAAACAGAACACAAAGAAGTTACTTAGAATTCTTCTGTCTAGCATTATATGAAAAAATCCCGTTTCCAACGAAGGCCTCAAAGAGGTCCAAATATCCACTTGCAGACGTTAGAAACAGAGTGTTTCCAAACTGCTCTATGAAAAGAAAGGTTAAACTCTGTGAGCTGAATGCACACATCACAAAGCAGTTTCTCAGAATGATTCTGTCTTGTTTTTCTACGAAGATATTTCCTTTTCTACCATTGACCTCGAAGGGCTTGAAATCTCCACTTGCAAAATCCACAGAAAGAGAGTTTCAAATCTGCTCTGTCTAAAGAAAGTTCAACTCCGTGAGTTGAATACACACAACCCAAAAGTGTTACTGAGAATTCTTCTGTCTAGCATTCTCTGAAGAAATCCCGTTTCCAAAAAAGGCCTCAAAGAGGTCCAAATATCCACTTGCAGACTTTTCAAACTGTTTCCAAACTGCTCTATGAAAAGAAAGGTTAAAGTCTGTGAGTTGAAAGCACACATAAGAAATTAGTTTCTGAGAATGATTCTGTCTAGTTTTTATTGGAAGATATTTCCTTTTCTATGAACGGCCTCAAATCGCTTGAAATCAACACAAGCAAATTACATAAAAAGAGTCTTTCAAAACTGTTGTGTCTATAGGAAGGTTCAACACTCTGAGTTGAATACACACAACACAAAGAAGTTACTGAGAATTCTTCTGTCTAGCATTCTATGAAGAAATCCCGTTTCCAACGAAGGCCTCAAAGAGGTCCAAATATCCACTTGCAGACTTTACAAACAGAGTGTTTCCAAACTGCTCTATGAAGAGAAAGGTTAACCTCTGTGAGCTGAATGCACACATTACAAAGCAGTTTCTCAGAATGATTCTGTCTTGTTTTTGTACGAAGATATTTCCTTTTCTACCATTGAACTCGAAGCGCTTGAAATCTCCACTTGCAAAATCCACAAAAAGAGAGTTTCAAATCTGCTCTGTCTAAAGAAAGTTCAACTCTGTGAGTTGAATACACACAACCCAAAGATGTTACTGAGAATTCTTCTGTCTAGCATTCTATGAAGAAATCCCGTTTCCAACGAAGGCCTCAAACAGTTCCAATTATCCACATGCAGACTTTACAAACTGAGTGTTTCCAAACTGCTCTATGAAAAGAAAGGTTAAACTCTGTGAGTTGAACGCACACATAAGAAATTAGTTTCTGAGAATGATTCTGTCTAGTTTTTATTGGAAGATATTTCCTTTTCTATGAACGGCCTCAAATCGCTTGAAATCTCCACAAGCAAATTACATAAAAAGAGTCTTTCAAAACTGCTGTGTCTAAAGGAAGGTTCAACCCTGTGAGTTGAATACACACAACACAAAGAAGTTACTGAGAATTCTTCTGTCTAGCATTATATGAAGAAATCCCTTTTCCAACGAAGGCCTCAAAGAGGTCCAAATATCCAATTGCAGACTTTACAAACAGAGTGTTTCCAAACTGCTCTATGAAGAGAAAGGTTAAACTCCGTGAGGTGAATGCACACATCACAATGTGGTTTCTCAGAATCATTCTGTCTTCTTTTTATACGAAGATATTTCCTTTTCTACCATTGGCCTCATTTCGCTTGAAATCTCCACACGCAAATTCCAGAAAAAGAGTGTTTCAAATCGGCTCTGTCTAAAAGATGGTTCAACTCTGTGAGTTTAATCAACAGAACAGAAAGAAGTTACTGAGAAGTCTTCTGTCTAGCATTATATGAAAAAATCCCGTTTCCAACGAAGGCATCAAAGAAATCCAAATATCCACTTGCAGACGTTTGAAACAGAGTGTTTTCAAACTGCTCTATGAAAAGAAAGGTTAAACTCTGTGAGCTGAATGCACACATCACAAAGCAGTTTCTCAGAATGGTTCTGTCTTGTTTTTGTACGAAGATATTTCCTTTTCTACCATTGACCTCGAAGCGCTTGAAATCTCCACTTGCTAAATGCACAAAAAGAGAGTTTCAAATCTGCTCTGTCTAAAGAAAGTTCAACTCTGTGAGTTGAATACACACAACCCAAAAATGTTACTGAGAATTCTTCTGTCTAGCATTCTATGAAGAAATTCTGTTTCCAACGAAGGCCTCAAACAGTTCCAAATATCCACTTGCACACTTTACAAACAGAGTGTTTCCAAACTGCTCTATTAAAAGAAAGGTTAAACTCTGTGAGTTGAACGCACACATAAGAAATTAGTTTCTGAGAATGATTCTGTCTAGTTTTTATTGGAAGATATTTCCTTTTCTATGAACGGCCTCAAATCGCTTGAAATCTCCACAAGCAAATTACATAAAAAGAGTCTTTCAAAACTGTTGTGTCTATAGGAAGGTTCAACACTGTGAGTTGAATACACACAACACAAAGAAGTTACTGAGAATTCTTCTGTCTAGCATTGTATGAAGAAATCCCGTTTCCAACGAAGGCCTCAAAGAGGTCCAAATATCCACTTGCAGACTTTACAAACAGAGTGTTTTCAAACTGCTCTATGAAAAGAAAGGTTAAACTCTGTGAGCTGAATGCACACATCACAAAGCAGTTTCTCAGAATGATCTGTCTTGTTTTTGTACGAAGATATTTCCTTTTCTACAATTGACTTCGAAGCGCTTGAAATCTCCACTTGCTAAATGCACAAAAAGTGAGTTTCAAATCTGCTCTGTCTAAAGAAAGTTCAACTCTGTGAGTTGAATACACACAACCCAAAAATGTTACTGAGAATTCTTCTGTCTAGCATTCTATGAAGAAATTCTGTTTCCAACGAAGGCCTCAAACAGTTCCAAATATCCACTTGCACACTTTACAAACAGAGTGTTGCCAAACTGCTCTATTAAAAGAAAGTTTAAACTCTGTGAGTTGAACGCACACATAAGAAATTAGTTTCTGAGAATGATTCTGTCTAGTTTTTATTGGAAGATATTTTCTTTTCTATGAAAGGCCTCAAATCGCTTGAAATCTCCAGAAGCAAATTACACAAAAAGAGTCTTTCAAAACTGCTGTGTCTAAAGGAAGGTTCAACACTGTGAGTTGAATACACACAACACAAAGAAGTTACTGAGAATTCTTCTGTCTAGCATTATATGAAGAAATCCCGTTTCCAACGAAGGCCTCAAACACGTCCAAATATCCACTTGCAGACCTTACAAACAGAGTGTTACCAAACTGCTCTGTGAAAAGAAAGTTTAAACTCTGTGAGTTGAACGCACACATAAGAAATTAGTTTCTGAGAATGATTCTGTCCAGTTTTTATTGGAAGATATTTCCTTTTCTATGAACGGACTCAAATCGCTTGAAATCTCCACAAGCAAATTACATAAAAAGAGTCTTTCAAAACTGCTGTGTCTAAAGGAAGGTTCAACACTGTGAGTTGAATACACACAACACAAAGAAGTTACTGAGAATTCTTCTGTCTAGCATTGTATGAAGAAATCCCGTTTCCAACGAAGGCCTCAAAGAGGTCCAAATATCCACTTGCAGACTTTACCAACAGAGTGTTTCCAAACTGCTCTATGAAGAGAAAGGTTAAACTCCGTGAGGTGAATGCACACATCACAATGTGGTTTCTCAGAATCATTCTGTCTTCTTTTTATACGAAGATATTTCCTTTTCTACCATTGGCCTCATTTCGCTTGAAATCTCCACACGCAAATTCCAGAAAAAGAGTGTTTCAAATCGGCTCTGTCTAAAAGATGGTTCAACTCTGTGAGTTGAATAAACAGAACACAAAGAAGTTACTGAGAATTATTCTGTCTAGCATTCTATGAAAAAATCCCGTTTCCAACGAAGGCCTCAAAGAGGTCCAAATATCCACTTGCAGACGTTAGAAACAGAGTGTTTCCAAACTGCTCTATGAAAAGAAAGGTTAAACTCTGTGAGCTGAATGCACACATCACAAAGCAGTTTCTCAGAATGATTCTGTCTTGTTTTTCTACGAAGATATTTCCTTTTCTACCATTGACCTCGAGGGGCTTGAAATCTCCACTTGCAAAATCCACAGAAAGAGAGTTTCAAATCTGCTCTTTCTAAAGAAAGTTCAACTCTGTGAGTTGAATACACAAAACCCAAAAGTGTTACTGAGAATTCTTCTGTCTAGCATTCTACGAAGAAATTCTGTTTCCAACGAAGGCCTCAAACAGTTCCAAATATCCACTTGCAGACTTTACAAACAGAGTGTTTCCAAACTGCTCTATTAAAAGAAAGGTTAAACTCTGTGAGTTGAACGCTCACATAAGAAATTAGTTTCTGAGAATGATTCTGTCTAGTTTTTATTGGAAGATATTTCCTTTTCTATGAACGGCCTCAAATCGCTTGAAATCTCCACAAGCAAATTACACAAAAAGAGTCTTTCAAAACTGCTGTGTCTAAAGGAAGGTTCAACACTGTGAGTTGAATACACACAACACAAAGAAGTTACTGAGAATTCTTCTGTCTAGCATTCTATGAAGAAATCCCGTTTCCAACGAAGGCCTCAAAGAGGTCCAAATATCCACTTGGAGACTTTACAAACAGAGTGTTTCCAAACTGCTCTATGAAGAGAAAGGTTAAACTCTGTGAGCTGAATGCACACAGCACAAAGTAGTTTCTCAGAATCATTCTGTCTTCTTATTATACGAAGATATTTCCTTTTCTACCATTGGCCTCATTTCGCTTGAAATCTCCACACGCAAATTCCAGAAAAAGAGTGTTTCAAACCGGCTCTGTCAAAAAGATGGTTCAACTCTGTGAGTTGAATAAACAGAACACAAAGAAGTTACTTAGAATTCTTCTGTCTAGCATTATATGAAAAAATCCCGTTTCCAACGAAGGCCTCAAAGAGGTCCAAATATCCACTTGCAGACGTTAGAAACAGAGTGTTTCCAAACTGCTCTATGAAAAGAAAGGTTAAACTCTGTGAGCTGAATGCACACATCACAAAGCAGTTTCTCAGAATGATTCTGTCTTGTTTTTCTACGAAGATATATCCTTTTCTACCATTGACCTCGAAGGGCTTGAAATCTCCACTTGCAAAATCCACAGAAAGAGAGTTTCAAATCTGCTCTGTCTAAAGAAAGTTCAACTCTGTGAGTTGAATACACACAACCCAAAAGTGTTACTGAGAATTCTTCTGTCTAGCATTCTATGAAGAAATCCCGTTTCCAAAAAAGGCCTCAAAGAGGTCCAAATATCCACTTGCAGACTTTTCAAACTGTTTCCAAACTGCTCTATGAAAAGAAAGGTTAAAGTCTGTGAGTTGAATGCACACATAAGAAATTAGTTTCTGAGAATGATTCTGTCTAGTTTTTATTGGAAGATATTTCCTTTTCTATGAACGGCCTCAAATCGCTTGAAATCTCCACAAGCAAATTACATAAAAAGAGTCTTTCAAAACTGTTGTGTCTATAGGAAGGTTCAACACTCTGAGTTGAATACACACAACACAAAGAAGTTACTGAGAATTCTTCTGTCTAGCATTGTATGAAGAAATCCCGTTTCCAACGAAGGCCTCAAAGAGGTCCAAATATCCACTTGCAGACTTTACAAACAGAGTGTTTCCAAACTGCTCTATGAAGAGAAAGGTTAAACTCCGTGAGGTGAATGCACACATCACAATGTGGTTTCTCAGAATCATTCTGTCTTCTTTTTATACGAAGATATTTCCTTTTCTACCATTGGCCTCATTTCGCTTGAAATCTCCACACGCAAATTCCAGAAAAAGAGTGTTTCAAATCGGCTCTGTCTAAAAGATGGTTCAACTCTGTGAGTTGAATCAACAGAACAGAAAGAAGTTACTGAGAATTCTTCTGTCTAGCATTATATGAAGAAATCCCGTTTCCAACGAAGGCCTCAAAGAGGTCCAAATATCCACTTGGAGACGTTAGAAACAGAGTGTTTCCAAACTGCTCTATGAAAAGAAAAGTTAAACTCTGTGAGCTGAATGCACACATCACAAAGCAGTTTCTCAGAATGAATCTGTCTTGTTTTTCTACGAAGATATTTCCTTTTCTACCATTGACCTCGAAGGGCTTGAAATCTCCACTTGCAAAATCCACAGAAAGAGAGTTTCAAATCTGCTCTTTCTAAAGAAAGTTCAACTCTGTGAGTTGAATACACACAACCCAAAAGTGTTACTGAGAATTCTTCTGTCTAGCATTCTACGAAGAAATTCTGTTTCCAACGAAGGCCTCAAACAGTTCCAAATATCCACTTGCAGACTTTACAAACAGAGTGTTTCCAAACTGCTCTATTAAAAGAAAGGTTAAACTCTGTGAGTTGAACGCACACATAAGAAATTAGTTTCTGAGAATGATTCTGTCTAGTTTTTATTGGAAGATATTTCCTTTTCTATGAACGGCCTCAAATCGCTTGAAATCTCCACAAGCAAATTACACAAAAAGAGTCTTTCAAAACTGCTGTGTCTAAAGGAAGGTTCAACACTGTGAGTTGAATACAGACAACACAAAGAAGTTACTGAGAATTCTTCTGTCTAGCATTATATGAAGAAATCCCGTTTCCAACGAAGGCCTCAAAGAGGTCCAAATATCCACTTGCAGACTTTACAAACAGAGTGTTTGCAAACTGCTCTATGAAGAGTAAGGTTAAACTCCGTGAGGTGAATGCACACATCACAATGTGGTTTCTCAGAATCATTCTGTCTTCTTTTTATACGAAGATATTTCCTTTTCTACCATTGGCCTCATTTCGCTTGAAATCTCCACACGCAAATTCCAGAAAAAGAGTGTTTCAAATCGGCTCTATCTAAAAGATGGTTCAACTCTGTGAGTTGAATAAACAGAACAGAAAGAAGTTACTGAGAATTCTTCTGTCTAGCGTTATATGAAAAAATCCCGTTTCCAACGAAGGCATCAAAGAGATCCAAATATCCACTTGCAGACGTTTGAAACAGAGTGTTTCCAAACTGCTCTATGAAAAGAAAGGTAAAACTCTGTGAGCTGAATGCACACATCACAAAGCAGTTTCTCAGAATGATCTGTCTTGTTTTTGTACGAAGATATTTCCTTTTCTACCATTGACTTCGAAGCGCTTGAAATCTCCACTTGCTAAATGCACAAAAAGAGAGTTTCAAATCTGCTCTGTCTAAAGAAAGTTCAACTCTGTGAGTTGAATACACACAACCCAAAAATGTTACTGAGAATTCTTCTGTCTAGCATTCTATGAAGAAATTCTGTTTCCAACGAAGGCCTCAAACAGTTCCAAATATCCACTTGCACACTTTACAAACAGAGTGTTGCCAAACTGCTCTATTAAAAGAAAGTTTAAACTCTGTGAGTTGAACGCACACATACGAAATTAGTTTCTGAGAATGATTCTGTCTAGTTTTTATTGGAAGATATTTCCTTTTCTATGAAAGGCCTCAAATCGCTTGAAATCTCCACAAGCAAATTACACAAAAAGAGTCTTTCAAAACTGCTGTGTCTAAAGGAAGGTTCAACACTGTGAGTTGAATACACACAACACAAAGAAGTTACTGAGAATTCTTCTGTCTAGCATTATATGAAGAAATCCCGTTTCCAACGAAGGCCTCAAACACGTCCAAATATCCACTTGCAGACCTTACAAACAGAGTGTTTCCAAACTGCTCTGTGAAAAGAAAGGTTAAACTCTGTGAGTTGAACGCACACATAAGAAATTAGTTTCTGAGAATGATTCTGTCCAGTTTTTATTGGAAGATATTTCCTTTTCTATGAACGGACTCAAATCGCTTGAAATCTCCACAAGCAAATTACATAAAAAGAGTCTTTCAAAACTGCTGTGTCTAAAGGAAGGTTCAACACTGTGAGTTGAATACACACAACACAAAGAAGTTACTGAGAATTCTTCTGTCTAGCATTGTATGAAGAAATCCCGTTTCCAACGAAGGCCTCAAAGAGGTCCAAATATCCACTTGCAGACTTTACCAACAGAGTGTTTCCAAACTGCTCTATGAAGAGAAAGGTTAAACTCCGTGAGGTGAATGCACACATCACAATGTGGTTTCTCAGAATCATTCTGTCTTCTTTTTATACGAAGATATTTCCTTTTCTACCATTGGCCTCATTTCGCTTGAAATCTCCACACGCAAATTCCAGAAAAAGAGTGTTTCAAATCGGCTCTGTCTAAAAGATGGTTCGACTCTGTGAGTTGAATAAACAGAACAGAAAGAAGTTACTGAGAATTATTCTGTCTAGCATTCTATGAAAAAATCCCGTTTCCAACGAAGGCCTCAAAGAGGTCCAAATATCCACTTGCAGACGTTAGAAACAGAGTGTTTCCAAACTGCTCTATGAAAAGAAAGGTTAAACTCTGTGAGCTGAATGCACACATCACAAAGCAGTTTCTCAGAATGATTCTGTCTTGTTTTTCTACGAAGATATTTCCTTTTCTACCATTGACCTCGAGGGGCTTGAAATCTCCACTTGCAAAATCCACAGAAAGAGAGTTTCAAATCTGCTCTTTCTAAAGAAAGTTCAACTCTGTGAGTTGAATACACAAAACCCAAAAGTGTTACTGAGAATTCTTCTGTCTAGCATTCTACGAAGAAATTCTGTTTCCAACGAAGGCCTCAAACAGTTCCAAATATCCACTTGCAGACTTTACAAACAGAGTGTTTCCAAACTGCTCTATTAAAAGAAAGGTTAAACTCTGTGAGTTGAACGCTCACATAAGAAATTAGTTTCTGAGAATGATTCTGACTAGTTTTTATTGGAAGACATTTCCTTTTCTAAGAACGGCCTCAAATCGCTTGAAATCTCCACAAGCAAATTACACAAAAAGAGTCTTTCAAAACTGCTGTGTCTAAAGGAAGGTTCAACACTGTGAGTTGAATACACACAACACAAAGAAGTTACTGAGAATTCTTCTGTCTAGCATTCTATGAAGAAATCCCGTTTCCAACGAAGGCCTCAAAGAGGTCCAAATATCCACTTGGAGACTTTACAAACAGAGTGTTTCCAAACTGCTCTATGAAGAGAAAGGTTAAACTCTGTGAGCTGAATGCACACAGCACAAAGTAGTTTCTCAGAATCATTCTGTCTTCTTATTATACGAAGATATTTCCTTTTCTACCATTGGCCTCATTTCGCTTGAAATCTCCACACGCAAATTCCAGAAAAAGAGTGTTTCAAATCGGCTCTGTCAAAAAGATGGTTCAACTCTGTGAGTTGAATAAACAGAACACAAAGAAGTTACTTAGAATTCTTCTGTCTAGCATTATATGAAAAAATCCCGTTTCCAACGAAGGCCTGAAAGAGGTCCAAATATCCACTTGCAGACGTTAGAAACAGAGTGTTTCCAAACTGCTCTATGAAAAGAAAGGTTAAACTCTGTGAGCTGAATGCACACATCACAAAGCAGTTTCTCAGAATGATTCTGTCTTGTTTTTCTACGAAGATATTTCCTTTTCTACCATTGACCTCGAAGGGCTTGAAATCTCCACTTGCAAAATCCACAGAAAGAGAGTTTCAAATCTGCTCTGTCTAAAGAAAGTTCAACTCCGTGAGTTGAATACACACAACCCAAAAGTGTTACTGAGAATTCTTCTGTCTAGCATTCTCTGAAGAAATCCCGTTTCCAAAAAAGGCCTCAAAGAGGTCCAAATATCCACTTGCAGACTTTTCAAACTGTTTCCAAACTGCTCTATGAAAAGAAAGGTTAAAGTCTGTGAGTTGAAAGCACACATAAGAAATTAGTTTCTGAGAATGATTCTGTCTAGTTTTTATTGGAAGATATTTCCTTTTCTATGAACGGCCTCAAATCTCTTGAAATCAACACAAGCAAATTACATAAAAAGAGTCTTTCAAAACTGTTGTGTCTATAGGAAGGTTCAACACTCTGAGTTGAATACACACAACACAAAGAAGTTACTGAGAATTCTTCTGTCTAGCATTCTATGAAGAAATCCCGTTTCCAACGAAGGCCTCAAAGAGGTCCAAATATCCACTTGCAGACTTTACAAACAGAGTGTTTCCAAACTGCTCTATGAAGAGAAAGGTTAACCTCTGTGAGCTGAATGCACACATTACAAAGCAGTTTCTCAGAATGATTCTGTCTTGTTTTTGTACGAAGATATTTCCTTTTCTACCATTGAACTCGAAGCGCTTGAAATCTCCACTTGCAAAATCCACAAAAAGAGAGTTTCAAATCTGCTCTGTCTAAAGAAAGTTCAACTCTGTGAGTTGAATACACACAACCCAAAGATGTTACTGAGAATTCTTCTGTCTAGCATTCTATGAAGAAATCCCGTTTCCAACGAAGGCCTCAAACAGTTCCAATTATCCACATGCAGACTTTACAAACTGAGTGTTTCCAAACTGCTCTATGAAAAGAAAGGTTAAACTCTGTGAGTTGAACGCACACATAAGAAATTAGTTTCTGAGAATGATTCTGTCTAGTTTTTATTGGAAGATATTTCCTTTTCTATGAACGGCCTCAAATCGCTTGAAATCTCCACAAGCAAATTACATAAAAAGAGTCTTTCAAAACTGCTGTGTCTAAAGGAAGGTTCAACCCTGTGAGTTGAATACACACAACACAAAGAAGTTACTGAGAATTCTTCTGTCTAGCATTATATGAAGAAATCCCTTTTCCAACGAAGGCCTCAAAGAGGTCCAAATATCCAATTGCAGACTTTACAAACAGAGTGTTTCCAAACTGCTCTATGAAGAGAAAGGTTAAACTCCGTGAGGTGAATGCACACATCACAATGTGGTTTCTCAGAATCATTCTGTCTTCTTTTTATACGAAGATATTTCCTTTTCTACCATTGGCCTCATTTCGCTTGAAATCTCCACACGCAAATTCCAGAAAAAGAGTGTTTCAAATCGGCTCTGTCTAAAAGATGGTTCAACTCTGTGAGTTTAATCAACAGAACAGAAAGAAGTTACTGAGAAGTCTTCTGTCTAGCATTATATGAAAAAATCCCGTTTCCAACGAAGGCATCAAAGAAATCCAAATATCCACTTGCAGACGTTTGAAACAGAGTGTTTTCAAACTGCTCTATGAAAAGAAAGGTTAAACTCTGTGAGCTGAATGCACACATCACAAAGCAGTTTCTCAGAATGATTCTGTCTTGTTTTTGTACGAAGATATTTCCTTTTCTACCATTGACCTCGAAGCGCTTGAAATCTCCACTTGCTAAATGCACAAAAAGAGAGTTTCAAATCTGCTCTGTCTAAAGAAAGTTCAACTCTGTGAGTTGAATACACACAACCCAAAAATGTTACTGAGAATTCTTCTGTCTAGCATTCTATGAAGAAATTCTGTTTCCAACGAAGGCCTCAAACAGTTCCAAATATCCACTTGCACACTTTACAAACAGAGTGTTTCCAAACTGCTCTATTAAAAGAAAGGTTAAACTCTGTGAGTTGAACGCACACATAAGAAATTAGTTTCTGAGAATGATTCTGTCTAGTTTTTATTGGAAGATATTTCCTTTTCTATGAACGGCCTCAAATCGCTTGAAATCTCCACAAGCAAATTACATAAAAAGAGTCTTTCAAAACTGCTGTGTCTAAAGGAAGGTTCAACACTGTGAGTTGAATACACACAACACAAAGAAGTTACTGAGAATTCTTCTGTCTAGCATTGTATGAAGAAATCCCGTTTCCAACGAAGGCCTCAAAGAGGTCCAAATATCCACTTGCAGACTTTACAAACAGAGTGTTTCCAAACTGCTCTATGAAGAGAAAGGTTAAACTCCGTGAGGTGAATGCACACATCACAATGTGGTTTCTCAGAATCATTCTGTCTTCTTTTTATACGAAGATATTTCCTTTTCTACCATTGGCCTCATTTCGCTTGAAATCTCCACACGCAAATTCCAGAAAAAGAGTGTTTCAAATCGGCTCTGTCAAAAAGATGGTTCAACTCTGTGAGTTGAATAAACAGAACAGAAAGAAGTTACTGAGAATTCTTCTGTCTAGCATTCTATGAAAAAATCCCGTTTCCAACGAAGGCCTGAAAGAGGTCCAAATATCCACTTGCAGACGTTAGAAACAGAGTGTTTCCAAACTGCTCTATGAAAAGAAAGGTTAAACTCTGTGAGCTGAATGCACACATCACAAAGCAGTTTCTCAGAATGATTCTGTCTTGTTTTTATACGAAGATATTTCCTTTTCTACCGTTGACCTCGAAGGGCTTGAAATCTCCACTTGCAAAATCGACAGAAAGAGAGTTTCAAATCTGCTCTGTCTAAAGAAAGTTCAAATCTGTGAGTTGAATACACACAACCCAAAGATGTTACTGAGAATTCTTCTGTCTAGCATTCTATGAAGAAATCCCGTTTCCAACGAAGGCCTCAAACAGTTCCAATTATCCACATGCAGACTTTACAAACTGAGTGTTTCCAAACTGCTCTATGAAAAGAAAGGTTAAACTCTGTGAGTTGAACGCACACATAAGAAATTAGTTTCTGAGAATGATTCTGTCCAGTTTTTATTGGAAGATATTTCCTTTTCTATGAACGGACTCAAATCGCTTGAAATCTCCACAAGCAAATTACATAAAAAGAGTCTTTCAAAACTGCTGTGTCTAAAGGAAGGTTCAACACTGTGAGTTGAATACACACAACACAAAGAAGTTACTGAGAATTCTTTTGTCTAGCATTATATGAAGAAATCCCGTTTCCAACGAAGGCCTAAAAGAGGTCCAAATATCCCCTTGCAGACTTTACAAACAGAGTGTTTCCAAACTGCTCTATGAAGAGAAAGGTTAAACTCCGTGAGTTGAATGCACACATCACAATGTGGTTTCTCAGAATCATTCTGTCTTCTTTTTATACGAAGATATTTCCTTTTCTACCATTGGCCTCATTTCGCTTGAAATCTCCACACGCAAATTCCAGAAAAAGAGTGTTTCAAATCGGCTCTGTCTAAAAGATGGTTCAACTCTGTGAGTTGAATAAACAGAACAGAAAGAAGTTACTGAGAATTCTTCTGTCTAGCATTCTATGAAAAAATCCCGTTTCCAACGAAGGCCTCAAAGAGGTCCAAATATCCACTTGCAGACGTTAGAAACAGAGTGTTTCCAAACTGCTCTATGAAAAGAAAGGTTAAACTCTGTGAGCTGAATGCACACATCACAAAGCAGTTTCTCAGAATGAATCTGTCTTGTTTTTCTACGAAGATATTTCCTTTTCTACCATTGACCTCGAAGCGCTTGAAATCTCCACTTGCAAAATCCACAGAAAGAGAGTTTCAAATCTGCTCTTTCTAAAGAAAGTTCAACTCTGTGAGTTGAATACACACAACCCAAAAGTGTTACTGAGAATTCTTCTGTCTAGCATTCTACGAAGAAATTCTGTTTCCAACGAATGCCTCAAACAATTCCAAATATCCACTTGCAGACTTTACAAACAGTGTGTTTCCAAACTGCTCTATTAAAAGAAAGGTTAAACTCTGTGAGTTGAACGCACACATAAGAAATTAGTTTCTGAGAATGATTCTGTCTAGTTTTTATTGGAAGATATTTCCTTTTCTATGAACGGCCTCAAATCGCTTGAAATCTCCACAAGCAAATTACACAAAAAGAGTCTTTCAAAACTGCTGTGTCTATAGGAAGGTTCAACACTGTGAGTTGAATACACACAACACAAAGAAGTTACTGAGAATTCTTCTGTCTAGCATTATATGAAGAAATCCCGTTTCCAACGAAGGCCTCAAAGAGGTCCAAATATCCACTTGCAGACTTTACAAACAGAGTGTTTGCAAACTGCTCTATGAAGAGTAAGGTTAAACTCCGTGAGGTGAATGCACACATCACAATGTGGTTTCTCAGAATCATTCTGTCTTCTTTTTATACGAAGATATTTCCTTTTCTACCATTGGCCTCATTTCGCTTGAAATCTCCACACGCAAATTCCAGAAAAAGAGTGTTTCAAATCGGCTCTGTCTAAAAGATGGTTCAACTCTGTGAGTTGAATAAACAGAACAGAAAGAAGTTACTGAGAATTCTTCTGTCTAGCATTCTATGAAAAAATCCCGTTTCCAACGAAGGCATCAAAGAGATCCAAATATCCACTTGCAGACGTTTGAAACAGAGTGTTTTCAAACTGCTCTATGAAAAGAAAGGTTAAACTCTGTGAGCTGAATGCACACATCACAAAGCAGTTTCTCAGAATGAAACTGTCTTGTTTTTGTACGAAGATATTTCCTTTTCTACCATTGATCTCGAAGCGCTTGAAATCTCCACTTGCTAAATGCACAAAAAGAGAGTTTCAAATCTGCTCTGTCTAAAGAAAGTTCAACTCTGTGAGTTGAATACACACAACCCAAAAATGTTACTGAGAATTCTTCTGTCTAGCATTCTATGAAGAAATTCTGTTTCCAACGAAGGCCTCAAACAGTTCCAAATATCCACTTGCAGACTTTACAAACAGAGTGTTTCCAAACTGCTCTATTAAAAGAAAGGTTAAACTCTGTGAGTTGAACGCACACATAAGAAATTAGTTTCTGAGAATGATTCTGTCTAGTTTTTATTGGAAGATATTTCCTTTTCTATGAAAGGCCTCAAATCGCTTGAAATCTCCACAAGCAAATTACACAAAAAGAGTCTTTCAAAACTGCTGTGTCTAAAGGAAGGTTCAACACTGTGAGTTGAATACACACAACACAAAGAAGTTACTGAGAATTCTTCTGTCTAGCATTATATGAAGAAATCCCGTTTCCAACAAAGGCCTCAAACACGTCCAAATATCCACTTGCAGACCTTACAAACAGAGTGTTTCCAAACTGCTCTGTGAAAAGAAAGGTTAAACTCTGTGAGTTGAACGCACACATAAGAAATTAGTTTCTGAGAATGATTCTGTCCAGTTTTTATTGGAAGATATTTCCTTTTCTATGAACGGACTCAAATCGCTTGAAATCTCCACAAGCAAATTACATAAAAAGAGTCTTTCAAAACTGCTGTGTCTAAAGGAAGGTTCAACACTGTGAGTTGAATACACACAACACAAAGAAGTTACTGAGAATTCTTCTGTCTAGCATTGTATGAAGAAATCCCGTTTCCAACGAAGGCCTCAAAGAGGTCCAAATATCCACTTGCAGACTTTACCAACAGAGTGTTTCCAAACTGCTCTATGAAGAGAAAGGTTAAACTCCGTGAGGTGAATGCACACATCACAATGTGGTTTCTCAGAATCATTCTGTCTTCTTTTTATACGAAGATATTTCCTTTTCTACCATTGGCCTCATTTCGCTTGAAATCTCCACACGCAAATTCCAGAAAAAGAGTGTTTCAAATCGGCTCTGTCTAAAAGATGGTTCAACTCTGTGAGTTGAATAAACAGAACACAAAGAAGTTACTGAGAATTCTTCTGTCTAGCATTCTATGAAAAAATCCCGTTTCCAACGAAGGCCTCAAAGAGGTCCAAATATCCACTTGCAGACGTTAGAAACAGAGTGTTTCCAAACTGCTCTATGAAAAGAAAGGTTAAACTCTGTGAGCTGAATGCACACATCACAAAGCAGTTTCCCAGAATGATTCTGTCTTGTTTTTGTACGAAGATATTTCCTTTTCTACCATTGACCTCGAAGCGCTTGAAATCTCCACTTGCTAAATGCACAAAAAGAGAGTTTCAAATCTGCTCTTTCTAAAGAAAGTTCAACTCTGTGAGTTGAATACACACAACCCAAAAGTGTTACTGAGAATTCTTCTGTCTAGCATTCTATGAAGAAATTCTGTTTCCAACGAAGGCCTCAAACAGTTCCAAATATCCACTTGCACACTTTACAAACAGAGTGTTTCCAAACTGCTCTATTAAAAGAAAGGTTAAACTCTGTGAGTTGAACGCACACATAAGAAATTAGTTTCTGAGAATGATTCTGTCTAGTTTTTATTGGAAGATATTTCCTTTTCTATGAAAGGCCTCAAATCGCTTGAAATCTCCACAAGCAAATTACACAAAAAGAGTCTTTCAAAACTGCTGTGTCTAAAGGAAGGTTCAACACTGTGAGTTGAATACACACAACACAAAGAAGTTACTGAGAATTCTTCTGTCTAGCATTATATGAAGAAATCCCGTTTCCAACAAAGGCCTCAAACACGTCCAAATATCCACTTGCAGACCTTACAAACAGAGTGTTTCCAAACTGCTCTGTGAAAAGAAAGGTTAAACTCTGTGAGTTGAACGCACACATAAGAAATTAGTTTCTGAGAATGATTCTGTCCAGTTTTTATTGGAAGATATTTCCTTTTCTATGAACGGACTCAAATCGCTTGAAATCTCCACAAGCAAATTACATAAAAAGAGTCTTTCAAAACTGCTGTGTCTAAAGGAAGGTTCAACAGTGTGAGTTGAATACACACAACACAAAGAAGTTACTGAGAATTCTTCTGTGGAGCATTGTATGAAGAAATCCCGTTTCCAACGAAGGCCTCAAAGAGGTCCAAATATCCACTTGCAGACTTTACCAACAGAGTGTTTCCAAACTGCTCTATGAAGAGAAAGGTTAAACTCCGTGAGGTGAATGCACACATCACCATGTGGTTTCTCAGAATCATTCTGTCTTCTTTTTATACGAAGATATTTCCTTTTCTACCATTGGCCTCATTTCGCTTGAAATCTCCACACGCAAATTCCAGAAAAAGAGTGTTTCCAATCGGCTCTGTCTAAAAGATGGTTCAACTCTGTGAGAAGATGGTTCAACTCTGTGAGTTGAATAAACAGAACAGAAAGAAGTTACTGAGAATTATTCTGTCTAGCATTCTATGAAAAAATCCCGTTTCCAACGAAGGCCTCAAAGAGGTCCAAATATCCACTTGCAGACGTTAGAAACAGAGTGTTTCCAAACTGCTCTATGAAAAGAAAGGTTAAACTCTGTGAGCTGAATGCACACATCACAAAGCAGTTTCTCAGAATGAATCTGTCTTGTTTTTCTACGAAGATATTTCCTTTTCTACCATTGACCTCGAAGCGCTTGAAATCTCCACTTGCAAAATCCACAGAAAGAGAGTTTCAAATCTGCTCTTTCTAAAGAAAGTTCAACTCTGTGAGTTGAATACACACAACCCAAAAGTGTTACTGAGAATTCTTCTGTCTAGCATTCTACGAAGAAATTCTGTTTCCAACGAATGCCTCAAACAATTCCAAATATCCACTTGCAGACTTTACAAACAGTGTGTTTCCAAACTGCTCTATTAAAAGAAAGGTTAAACTCTGTGAGTTGAACGCACACATAAGAAATTAGTTTCTGAGAATGATTCTGTCTAGTTTTTATTGGAAGATATTTCCTTTTCTATGAACGGCCTCAAATCGCTTGAAATCTCCACAAGCAAATTACACAAAAAGAGTCTTTCAAAACTGCTGTGTCTATAGGAAGGTTCAACACTGTGAGTTGAATACACACAACACAAAGAAGTTACTGAGAATTCTTCTGTCTAGCATTATATGAAGAAATCCCGTTTCCAACGAAGGCCTCAAAGAGGTCCAAATATCCACTTGCAGACTTTACAAACAGAGTGTTTGCAAACTGCTCTATGAAGAGTAAGGTTAAACTCCGTGAGGTGAATGCACACATCACAATGTGGTTTCTCAGAATCATTCTGTCTTCTTTTTATACGAAGATATTTCCTTTTCTACCATTGGCCTCATTTCGCTTGAAATCTCCACACGCAAATTCCAGAAAAAGAGTGTTTCAAATCGGCTCTGTCTAAAAGATGGTTCAACTCTGTGAGTTGAATAAACAGAACAGAAAGAAGTTACTGAGAATTCTTCTGTCTAGCATTATATGAAAAAATCCCGTTTCCAACGAAGGCATCAAAGAGATCCAAATATCCACTTGCAGACGTTTGAAACAGAGTGTTTTCAAACTGCTCTATGAAAAGAAAGGTTAAACTCTGTGAGCTGAATGCACACATCACAAAGCAGTTTCTCAGAATGAAACTGTCTTGTTTTTGTACGAAGATATTTCCTTTTCTACCATTGATCTCGAAGCGCTTGAAATCTCCACTTGCTAAATGCACAAAAAGAGAGTTTCAAATCTGCTCTGTCTAAAGAAAGTTCAACTCTGTGAGTTGAATACACACAACCCAAAAATGTTACTGAGAATTCTTCTGTCTAGCATTCTATGAAGAAATTCTGTTTCCAACGAAGGCCTCAAACAGTTCCAAATATCCACTTGCAGACTTTACAAACAGAGTGTTTCCAAACTGCTCTATTAAAAGAAAGGTTAAACTCTGTGAGTTGAACGCACACATAAGAAATTAGTTTCTGAGAATGATTCTGTCTAGTTTTTATTGGAAGATATTTCCTTTTCTATGAAAGGCCTCAAATCGCTTGAAATCTCCACAAGCAAATTACACAAAAAGAGTCTTTCAAAACTGCTGTGTCTAAAGGAAGGTTCAACACTGTGAGTTGAATACACACAACACAAAGAAGTTACTGAGAATTCTTCTGTCTAGCATTATATGAAGAAATCCCGTTTCCAACAAAGGCCTCAAACACGTCCAAATATCCACTTGCAGACCTTACAAACAGAGTGTTTCCAAACTGCTCTGTGAAAAGAAAGGTTAAACTCTGTGAGTTGAACGCACACATAAGAAATTAGTTTCTGAGAATGATTCTGTCCAGTTTTTATTGGAAGATATTTCCTTTTCTATGAACGGACTCAAATCGCTTGAAATCTCCACAAGCAAATTACATAAAAAGAGTCTTTCAAAACTGCTGTGTCTAAAGGAAGGTTCAACAGTGTGAGTTGAATACACACAACACAAAGAAGTTACTGAGAATTCTTCTGTGGAGCATTGTATGAAGAAATCCCGTTTCCAACGAAGGCCTCAAAGAGGTCCAAATATCCACTTGCAGACTTTACCAACAGAGTGTTTCCAAACTGCTCTATGAAGAGAAAGGTTAAACTCCGTGAGGTGAATGCACACATCACCATGTGGTTTCTCAGAATCATTCTGTCTTCTTTTTATACGAAGATATTTCCTTTTCTACCATTGGCCTCATTTCGCTTGAAATCTCCACACGCAAATTCCAGAAAAAGAGTGTTTCCAATCGGCTCTGTCTAAAAGATGGTTCAACTCTGTGAGAAGATGGTTCAACTCTGTGAGTTGAATAAACAGAACAGAAAGAAGTTACTGAGAATTATTCTGTCTAGCATTCTATGAAAAAATCCCGTTTCCAACGAAGGCCTCAAAGAGGTCCAAATATCCACTTGCAGACGTTAGAAACAGAGTGTTTCCAAACTGCTCTATGAAAAGAAAGGTTAAACTCTGTGAGCTGAATGCACACATCACAAAGCAGTTTCTCAGAATGAATCTGTCTTGTTTTTCTACGAAGATATTTCCTTTTCTACCATTGACCTCGAAGCGCTTGAAATCTCCACTTGCAAAATCCACAGAAAGAGAGTTTCAAATCTGCTCTTTTTAAAGAAAGTTCAACTCTGTGAGTTGAATACACACAACCCAAAAGTGTTACTGAGAATTCTTCTGTCTAGCATTCTACGAAGAAATTCTGTTTCCAACGAAGGCCTCAAACAGTTCCAAATATCCACTTGCAGACTTTACAAACAGAGTGTTTCCAAACTGCTCTATTAAAAGAAAGGTTAAACTCTGTGAGTTGAACGCACACATAAGAAATTAGTTTCTGAGAATGATTCTGTCTAGTTTTTATTGGAAGATATTTCCTTTTCTATGAACGGCCTCAAATCGCTTGAAATCTCCACAAGCAAATTACACAAAAAGAGTCTTTCAAAACTGCTGTGTCTATAGGAAGGTTCAACACTGTGAGTTGAATACACACAACACAAAGAAGTTACTGAGAATTCTTCTGTCTAGCATTATATGAAGAAATCCCGTTTCCAACGAAGGCCTCAAAGAGGTCCAAATATCCACTTGCAGACTTTACAAACAGAGTGTTTGCAAACTGCTCTATGAAGAGTAAGGTTAAACTCCGTGAGGTGAATGCACACATCACAATGTGGTTTCTCAGAATCATTCTGTCTTCTTTTTATACGAAGATATTTCCTTTTCTACCATTGGCCTCATTTCGCTTGAAATCTCCACACGCAAATTCCAGAAAAAGAGTGTTTCAAATCGGCTCTGTCTAAAAGATGGTTCAACTCTGTGAGTTGAATAAACAGAACAGAAAGAAGTTACTGAGAATTCTTCTGTCTAGCATTATATGAAAAAATCCCGTTTCCAACGAAGGCATCAAAGAGATCCAAATATCCACTTGCAGACGTTTGAAACAGAGTGTTTTCAAACTGCTCTATGAAAAGAAAGGTTAAACTCTGTGAGCTGAATGCACACATCACAAAGCAGTTTCTCAGAATGAATCTGTGTTGTTTTTGTACGAAGATATTTCCTTTTCTACCATTGATCTCGAAGCGCTTGAAATCTCCACTTGCTAAATGCACAAAAAGAGAGTTTCAAATCTGCTCTGTCTAAAGAAAGTTCAACTCTGTGAGTTGAATACACACAACCCAAAAATGTTACTGAGAATTCTTCTGTCTAGCATTCTATGAAGAAATTCTGTTTCCAACGAAGGCCTCAAACAGTTCCAAATATCCACTTGCAGACTGTACAAACAGAGTGTTTCCAAACTGCTCTATTAAAACAAAGGTTAAACTCTGTGAGTTGAACGCACACATAAGAAATTAGTTTCTGAGAATGATTCTGTCTAGTTTTTATTGGAAGATATTTCCTTTTCTATGAAAGGCCTCAAATCGCTTGAAATCTCCACAAGCAAATTACACAAAAAGAGTCTTTCAAAACTGCTGTGTCTAAAGGAAGGTTCAACACTGTGAGTTGAATACACACAACACAAAGAAGTTACTGAGAATTCTTCTGTCTAGCATTATATGAAGAAATCCCGTTTCCAACGAAGGCCTCAAACACGTCCAAATATCCACTTGCAGACCTTACAAACAGAGTGTTTCCAAACTGCTCTGTGAAAAGAAAGGTTAAACTCTGTGAGTTGAACGCACACATAAGAAATTAGTTTCTGAGAATGATTCTGTCCAGTTTTTATTGGAAGATATTTCCTTTTCTATGAACGGACTCAAATCGCTTGAAATCTCCACAAGCAAATTACATAAAAAGAGTCTCTCAAAACTGCTGTGTCTAAAGGAAGGTTCAACACTGTGAGTTGAATACACACAACACAAAGAAGTTACTGAGAATTCTTCTGTCTAGCATTGTATGAAGAAATCCCGTTTCCAACGAAGGCCTCAAAGAGGTCCAAATATCCACTTGCAGACTTTACCAACAGAGTGTTTCCAAACTGCTCTATGAAGAGAAAGGTTAAACTCCGTGAGGTGAATGCACACATCACAATGTGGTTTCTCAGAATCATTCTGTCTTCTTTTTATACGAAGATATTTCCTTTTCTACCATTGGCCTCATTTCGCTTGAAATCTCCACACGCAAATTCCAGAAAAAGAGTGTTTCAAATCGGCTCTGTCTAAAAGATGGTTCAACTCTGTGAGTTGAATAAACAGAACAGAAAGAAGTTACTGAGAATTATTCTGTCTAGCATTCTATGAAAAAATCCCGTTTCCAACGAAGGCCTCAAAGAGGTCCAAATATCCACTTGCAGACGTTAGAAACAGAGTGTTTCCAAACTGCTCTATGAAAAGAAAGGTTAAACTCTGTGAGCTGAATGCACACATCACAAAGCAGTTTCTCAGAATGATTCTGTCTTGTTTTTCTACGAAGATATTTCCTTTTCTACCATTGACCTCGAAGGGCTTGAAATCTCCACTTGCAAAATCCACAGAAAGAGAGTTTCAAATCTGCTCTTTCTAAGTAAGTTCAACTCTGTGAGTTGAATACACAAAACCCAAAAGTGTTACTGAGAATTCTTCTGTCTAGCATTCTACGAAGAAATTCTGTTTCCAACGAAGGCCTCAAACAGTTCCAAATATCCACTTGCAGACTTTACAAACAGAGTGTTTCCAAACTGCTCTATTAAAAGAAAGGTTAAACTCTGTGAGTTGAACGCTCACATAAGAAATTAGTTTCTGAGAATGATTCTGTCTAGTTTTTATTGGAAGATATTTCCTTTTCTATGAACGGCCTCAAATCGCTTGAAATCTCCACAAGCAAATTACACAAAAAGAGTCTTTCAAAACTGCTGTGTCTAAAGGAAGGTTCAACACTGTGAGTTGAATACACACAACACAAAGAAGTTACTGAGAATTCTTCTGTCTAGCATTATATGAAGAAATCCCGTTTCCAACGAAGGCCTCAAAGAGGTCCAAATATCCATTTGCAGACTTTACAAACAGAGTGTTTGCAAACTGCTCTATGAAGAGAAAGGTTAAACTCCGTGAGGTGAATGCACACGTCACAATGTGGTTTCTCAGAATCATTCTGCCTTCTTTTTATACGAAGATATTTCCTTTTCTACCATTGGCCTCATTTCGCTTGACATCTCCACACCCAAATTCCAGAAAAAATAGTGTTTTAAATCGGCTCTGTCTAAAAGATGGTTCAACTCTGTGAGTTTAATCAACATAACAAAAAGAAGTTACTGAGAATTCTTCTGTCTAGCATTATATGAAAAAATCCCGTTTCCAACGAAGGCATCAAAGAAATCCAAATATCCACTTGCAGACGTTTGAAACAGAGTGTTTTCAAACTGCTCTATGAAAAGAAAGTTTAAACTCTGTGAGCTGAATGCACACATCACAAAGCAGTTTCTCAGAATGATTCTGTCTTGTTTTTGTACGAAGATATTTCCTTTTCTACCATTGACCTCGAAGCGCTTGAAATCTCCACTTGCTAAATGCACAAAAAGAGAGTTTCAAATCTGCTCTGTCTAAATAAAGTTCAACTCTGTGAGTTGAATACACACAACCCAAAAATGTTACTGAGAATTCTTCTGTCTAGCATTCTATGAAGAAATTCTGTTTCCAACGAAGGCCTCAAACAGTTCCAAATATCCACTTGCAGACTTTACAAACAGAGTGTTTCCAAACTGCTCTATTAAAAGAAAGGTTAAACTCTGTGAGTTGAACGCAAACATAAGAAATTAGTTTCTGAGAATGATTCTGTCTAGTTTTTATTGGAAGATATTTCCTTTTCTATGAAAGGCCTCAAATCGCTTGAAATCTCCACAAGCAAATTACACAAGAAGAGTCTTTCAAAACTGCTGTGTCTAAAGGAAGTTTCAACACTGTGAGTTGAATACACACAACACAAAGAAGTTACTGAGAATTCTTCTGTCTAGCATTATATGAAGAAATCCCGTTTCCAACGAAGGCCTCAAACAAGTCCAAATATCCACTTGCAGACCTTACAAACAGAGTGTTTCCAAACTGCTCTGTGAAAAGAAAGGTTAAACTCTGTGAGTTGAATGCACACATAAGAAATTAGTTTCTGAGAATGATTCTGTCCAGTTTTTATTGGAAGATATTTCCTTTTCTATGAACGGACTCAAATCGCTTGAAATCTCCACAAGCAAATTACACAAAAAGATTCTTTCAAAACTGCTGTGTCTAAAGGAAGGTTCAACACTGTGAGTTGAATACACACAACACAAAGAAGTTACTGAGAATTCTTCTGTCTAGCATTATATGAAAAAATCCCGTTTCCAACGAAGGCATCAAAGAAATCCAAATATCCACTTGCAGACGTTTGAAACAGAGTGTTTTCAAACTGCTCTATGAAAAGAAAGGTTAAACTCTGTGAGCTGAATGCACACATCACAAAGCAGTTTCTCAGAATGATTCTGTCTTGTTTTTCTACGAAGATATTTCCTTTTCTACCATTGACCTCGAAGCGATTGAAATCTCCACTTGCTAAATGCACAAAAAGAGAGTATCAAATCTGCTCTGTCTAAAGAAAGTTCAACTCTGTGAGTTGAATACACACCACACAAAAATGTTACTGAGAATTCTTCTGTCTAGCATTCTATGAAGAAATTCTGTTTCCAACGAAGGCCTCAAACAGTTCCAAATATCCACTTGCAGACTTTACAAACAGAGTGTTTCCAAACTGCTCTATTAAAAGAAAGGTTAAACTCTGTGAGTTGAACGCACACATAAGAAATTCGTTTCTGAGAATGATTCTGTCTAGTTTTTATTGGAAGATATTTCCTTTTCTATGAAAGGCCTCAAATCGCTTGAAATCTCCACAAGCAAATTACACAAAAAGAGTCTTTCAAAGATGCTGTGTCTACAGGAAGGTTCAACACTGTGAGTTGAATACACACAACACAAAGAAGTTACTGAGAATTCTTCTGTCTAGCATTATATGAAGAAATCCCGTTTCCAACGAAGGCCTCAAACACGTCCAAATATCCACTTGCAGACCTTACAAACAGAGTGTTTCCAAACTGCTCTGTGAAAAGAAAGGTTAAACTCTGTGAGTTGAACGCACACATAAGAAATTAGTTTCTGAGAATGATTCTGTCCAGTTTTTATTGGAAGATATTTCCTTTTCTATGAACGGACTCAAATCGCTTGAAATCTCCACAAGCAAATTACATAAAAAGAGTCTTTCAAAACTGCTGTGTCTAAAGGAAGGTTCAACACTGTGAGTTGAATACACACAACACAAAGAAGTTACTGAGAATTCTTCTGTCTAGCATTATATGAAGAAATCCCGTTTCCAACGAAGGCCTCAAACACGTCCAAATATCCACTTGCAGACCTTACAAACAGAGTGTTTCCAAACTCCTCTGTGAAAAGAAAGGTTAAACTCTGTGAGTTGAACGCACACATAAGAAATTAGTTTCTGAGAATGATTCTGTCCAGTTTTTATTGGAAGATATTTCCTTTTCTATGAACGGACTCAAATCGCTTGAAATCTCCACAAGCAAATTACATAAAAAGAGTCTTTCAAAACTGCTGTGTCTAAAGGAAGGTTCAACACTGTGAGTTGAATACACACAACACAAAGAAGTTACTGAGAATTCTTCTGTCTAGCATTGTATGAAGAAATCCCGTTTCCAACGAAGGCCTCAAAGAGGTCCAAATATCCACTTGCAGACTTTACCAACAGAGTGTTTCCAAACTGCTCTATGAAGAGAAAGGTTAAACTCCGTGAGGTGAATGCACACATCACAATGTGGTTTCTCAGAATCATTCTGTCTTCTTTTTATACGAAGATATTTCCTTTTGTACCATTGGCCTCATTTCGCTTGAAATCTCCACACGCAAATTCCAGAAAAAGAGTGTTTCAAATCGGCTCTCTCTAAAAGATGGTTCAACTCTGTGAGTTGAATAAACAGAACAGAAAGAAGTTACTGAGAATTATTCTGTCTAGCATTATATGAAAAAATCCCGTTTCCAACGAAGGCCTCAAAGAGGTCCAAATATCCACTTGCAGACGTTAGAAACAGAGTGTTTCCAAACTGCTCTATGAAAAGAAAGGTTAAACTCTGTGAGCTGAATGCACACATCACAAAGCAGTTTCTCAGAATGATTCCGTCTTGTTTTTCTACGAAGATATTTCCTTTTCTACCATTGACCTCGAAGGGCTTGAAATCTCCACTTGCAAAATCCACAGAAAGAGAGTTTCAAATCTGCTCTTTCTAAAGAAAGTTCAACTCTGTGAGTTGAATACACACAACCCAAAAGTGTTACTGAGAATTCTTCTGTCTAGCATTCTACGAAGAAATTCTGTTTCCAACGAAGGCCTCAAACAGTTCCAAATATCCACTTGCAGACTTTACAAACAGAGTGTTTCCAAACTGCTCTATTAAAAGAAAGGTTAAACTCTGTGAGTTGAACGCTCACATAAGAAATTAGTTTCTGAGAATGATTCTGTCTCGTTTTTATTGGAAGATATTTCCTTTTCTATGAACGGACTCAAATCGCTTGAAATCTCCACAAGCAAATTACACAAAAAGAGTCTTTCAAAACTGCTGTGTCTAAAGGAAGGTTCAACACTGTGAGTTGAATACACACAACACAAAGAAGTTACTGAGAATTCTTATGTCTAGCATTCTATGAAGAAATCCCGTTTCCAACGAAGGCCTCAAAGAGGTCCAAATATCCACTTGCAGACTTTACAAACAGAGTGTTTGCAAACTGCTCTATGAAGAGAAAGGTTAAACTCCGTGAGGAGA
The DNA here is from genome assembly GCF_028858775.2 of Pan troglodytes. Classification (NCBI taxonomy): domain Eukaryota; kingdom Metazoa; phylum Chordata; class Mammalia; order Primates; family Hominidae; genus Pan; species Pan troglodytes. The sequence goes on from NC_072401.2 coordinate 81,161,201, forward strand.
ATGCACACATCACAATGTGGTTTCTCAGAATCATTCTGTCTTCTTTTTATACGAAGATATTTCCTTTTCTACCATTGGCCTCATTTCGCTTGACATCTCCACACCCAAATTCCAGAAAAAGAGTGTTTCAAATCGGCTCTGTCTAAACGATGGTTCAACTCTGTGAGTTTAATAAACAGAACACAAAGAAGTTACTGAGAAGTCTTCTGTCTAGCATTATATGAAAAAATCCCGTTTCCAACGAAGGCATCAAAGAAATCCAAATATCCACTTGCAGACGTTTGAAACAGAGTGTTTTCAAACTGCTCTATGAAAAGAAAGGTTAAACTCTGTGAGCTGAATGCACACATCACAAAGCAGTTTCTCAGAATGATTCTGTCTTGTTTTTGTACGAAGATATTTCCTTTTCTACCATTGACCTCGAAGCGCTTGAAATCTCCACTTGCTAAATGCACAAAAAGAGAGTTTCAAATCTGCTCTTTCTAAAGAAAGTTCAACTCTGTGAGTTGAATACACACAACCCAAAAATGTTACTGAGAATTCTTCTGTCTAGCATTCTACGAAGAAATTCTGTTTCCAACGAAGGCCTCAAACAGTTCCAAATATCCACTTGCAGACTTTACAAACAGAGTGTTTCCAAACTGCTCTGTTAAAAGAAAGGTTAACCCCTGTGAGTTGAACGCACACATAAGAAATTAGTTTCTGAGAATGATTCTGTCTAGTTTTTATTGGAAGATATTTCCTTTTCTATGAACGGCCTCAAATCGCTTGAAATCTCCACAAGCAAATTACACAAAAAGAGTCTTTCAAAACTGCTGTGTCTAAAGGAAGGTTCAACACTGTGAGTTGAATACACACAACACAAAGAAGTTACTGAGAATTCTTCTGTCTAGCATTATATGAAGAAATCCCGTTTCCAACGAAGGCCTCAAAGAGGTCCAAATATCCACTTGCAGACTTTACAAACAGAGTGTTTGCAAACTGCTCTATGAAGAGTAAGGTTAAACTCCGTGAGGTGAATGCACACATCACAATGTGGTTTCTCAGAATCATTCTGTCTTCTTTTTATACGAAGATATTTCCTTTTCTACCATTGGCCTCATTTCGCTTGAAATCTCCACACGCAAATTCCAGAAAAAGAGTGTTTCAAATCGGCTCTGTCTAAAAGATGGTTCAACTCTGTGAGTTGAATAAACAGAACAGAAAGAAGTTACTGAGAATTCTTCTGTCTAGCATTATATGAAAAAATCCCGTTTCCAACGAAGGCATCAAAGAGATCCAAATATCCACTTGCAGACGTTTGAAACAGAGTGTTTTCAAACTGCTCTATGAAAAGAAAGGTTAAACTCTGTGAGCTGAATGCACACATCACAAAGCAGTTTCTCAGAATGATTCTGTCTTGTTTTTCTACGAAGATATTTCCTTTTCTACCATTGACCTCGAAGGGCTTGAAATCTCCACTTGCAAAATCCACAGAAAGAGAGTTTCAAATCTGCTCTTTCTAAAGAAAGTTCAACTCTGTGAGTTGAATACACACAACGCAAAAGTGTTACTGAGAATTCTTCTGTCTAGCATTCTACGAAGAAATTCTGTTTCCAACGAAGGCCTCAAACAGTTCCAAATATCCACTTGCAGACTTTACAAACAGAGTGTTTCCAAACTGCTCTCTTAAAAGAAAGGTTAAACTCTGTGAGTTGAACGCACACATAAGAAATTAGTTTCTGAGAATGATTCTGTCTAGTTTTTATTGGAAGATATTTCCTTTTCTATGAACGGCCTCAAATCGCTTGAAATCTCCACAAGCAAATTACACAAAAAGAGTCTTTCAAAACTGCTGTGTCTACAGGAAGGTTCAACACTGTGAGTTGAATACACACAACACAAAGAAGTTACTGAGAATTCTTCTGTCTAGCATTATATGAAGAAATCCCGTTTCCAACGAAGGCCTCAAAGAGGTCCAAATATCCACTTGCAGACTTTACAAACAGAGTGTTTGCAAACTGCTCTATGAAGAGTAAGGTTAAACTCCGTGAGGTGAATGCACACATCACAATGTGGTTTCTCAGAATCATTCTATCTTCTTTTTATACGAAGATATTTCCTTTTCTACCATTGGCCTCATTTCGCTTGAAATCTCCACACGCAAATTCCAGAAAAAGAGTGTTTCAAATCGGCTCTGTCTAAAAGATGGTTCAACTCTGTGAGTTGAATAAACAGAACAGAAAGAAGTTACTGAGAATTCTTCTGTCTAGCATTATATGAAAAAATCCCGTTTCCAACGAAGGCATCAAAGAGATCCAAATATCCACTTGCAGACGTTTGAAACAGAGTGTTTTCAAACTGCTCTATGAAAAGAAAGGTTAAACTCTGTGAGCTGAATGCACACATCACAAAGCAGTTTCTCAGAATGATTCTGTCTTGTTTTTGTACGAAGATATTTCCTTTTCTACCATTGACCTCGAAGCGCTTGAAATCTCCACTTGCTAAATGCACAAAAAGAGAGTTTCAAATCTGCTCTGTCTAAAGAAAGTTCAACTCTGTGAGTTGAATACACACAACCCAAAAATGTTATTGAGAATTATTCTGTTTAGCATCCTATGAAGAAATTCTGTTTCCAACGAAGGCCTCAAACAGTTCCAAATATCCACTTGCAGACTTTACAAACAGAGTGTTTCCAAACTGCTCTATTAAAAGAAAGGTTAAACTCTGTGAGTTGAACGCACACATAAGAAATTGGTTTCTGAGAATGATTCTGTCTCGTTTTTATTGGAAGATATTCCCTTTTCTATGAACGGCCTCAAATCGCTTGAAATCTCCACAAGCAAATTACACAAAAAGAGTCTTTCAAAACTGCTGTGTCTAAAGGAACGTTCAACACTGTGAGTTTAATAAACAGAACAGAAAGAAGTTACTGAAAATTCTTCTGTCTAGCATTATATGAAAAAATCCCGTTTCCAAGGAAGGCCTCAAAGAGATCCAAATATCCACTTGCAGACGTTAGAAACAGAGTGTTTTCAAACTGCTCTATGAAAAGAAAGGTTAAACTCTGTGAGCTGAATGCACACATCACAAAGCAGTTTCACAGAATGATTCTGTCTTGTTTTTGTACGAAGAGATTTCGTTTTCTACCATTGACCTCGAAGCGCTTGAAATCTCCACTTGCAAAATCCACAAAAAGAGAGTTTCAAATCTGCTCTGTCTAAAGAAAGTTCAACTCTGTGAGTTGAATACACACAACCCAAAAATGTTACTGAGAATTCTTCTGTCTAGCATTCTATGAAGAAATCCCGTTTCCAACGAAGGCCTCAAAGAGTTCCAAATATCCACTTGCAGACATTACAAACAGAGTGTTTCCAAACTGCACTATGAAAAGAAAGGTTAAACTCTGTGAGTTGAACGCACACATAAGAAATTAGTTTCTGAGAATGATTCTGTCTAGTTTTTATTGGAAGATATTTCCTTTTCTATGAACGGACTCAAATCGCTTGAAATCTCCTCAAGCAAATTACATAAAAAGAGTCTTTCAAAACTGCTGTGTCTAAAGGAAGGTTCAACACTGTGAGTTGAATACACACAACACAAAGAAGTTACTGAGAATTCTTCTGTCTAGCATTCTATGAAGAAATCCCGTTTCCAACGAAGGCCTCAAAGAGTTCCAAATATCCCCTTGCAGACTTTACAAACAGAGTGTTTCCAAACTGCTCTATGAAGAGAAAGGTTAAACTCCGTGAGGTGAATGCACACATCACAATGTGGTTTCTCAGAATCATTCTGTCTTCTTTTTATACGAAGATATTTCCTTTTCTACAATTGGCCTCATTACGCTTGACATCTCCACACCCAAATTCCAGAAAAAGAGTGTTTTAAATCGGCTCTGTCTAAAAGATGCTTCAACTCTGTGAGTTGAATAAACAGAACAGAAAGAAGTTACTGAGAATTCTTCTGTCTAGCATTATATGAAAAAATCCCGTTTCCAACGAAGGCCTCAAAGAGATCCAAATATCCACTTGCAGACGTTAGAAACAGAGTCTTTCCAAACTGCTCTATGAAAAGAAAGGTTAAACTCTGTGAGTTGAACGCACACATAAGAAATTAGTTTCTGAGAATGATTCTGTCTAGTTTTTATTGGAAGATATTTCCTTTTCTACCATTGACCTCTAAGCGCTTGAAATCTCCACTTGCAAAATCCACAAAAAGAGAGTTTCAAATCTGCTCTGTCTAAAGAAAGTTCCACTCTGTGAGTTGAATACACACAACACAAAGAAGTTACTGAGAATTCTTCTGTCTAGCATTGTATGAAGAAATCCCGTTTCCAACGAAGGCCTCAAACACGTCCAAATATCCACTTGCAGACATTACAAACAGAGTGTTTCCAAACTGCTCTGTGAAAAGAAAGGTTAAACTCTGTGAGTTGAACGCACACATAAGAAATTAGTTTCTGAGAATGATTCTGTCCAGTTTTTATTGGAAGATATTTCCTTTTCTATGAACGGACTCAAATCGCTTGAAATCTCCACAAGCAAATTACACAAAAAGAGTCTTTCAAAACTGCTGTGTCTAAAGGAAGGTTCAACACTGTGAGTTGAATACACACAACACAAAGAAGTTACTGATAATTCTTATGTCTAGCATTCTATGAAGAAATCCCGTTTCCAACGAAGGCCTCAAAGAGGTCCAAATATCCACATGCAGACTTTACAAACAGAGTGTTTGCAAACTGCTCTATGAAGAGTAAGGTTAAACTCCGTGAGGTGAATGCACACATCACAATGTGGTTTCTCAGAATCATTCTGTCTTCTTTTTATACGAAGATATTTCCTTTTCTACCATTGGCCTCATTTCGCTTGAAATCTCCACACGCAAATTCCAGAAAAAGAGTGTTTCAAATCGGCTCTGTCTAAAAGATGGTTCAACTCTGTGAGTTTAATAAACAGAACAGAAAGAAGTTACTGAGAATTCTTCTGTCTAGCATTATATGAGAAAATCCCGTTTCCAACGAAGGCCTCAAAGACGTCCAAATATAAAGAGTCTTTCAAAACTGCTCTGTCTAAGGGAAGGTTCAACACTGTGAGTTGAATACACACAACACAAAGAAGTTACTGAGAATTCTTCTGTCTAGCATTATATGAAGAAATCCCGTTTCCAACGAAGGCCTCAAAGAGGTCCAAATATCCACTTGCAGACTTTACAAACAGAGTGTTTCCAAACTGCTCTATGAAGAGAAAGGTTAACCTCCGCGAGGTGAATGCACACATCACAATGTGGTTTGTCAGAATCATTCTGTCTTCTTTTTATACGAAGATATTTCCTTTTCTACCATTGGCCTCATTTCGCTTGAAATCTCCACACGCAAATTCCAGAAAAAGAGTGTTTCAAATCGGCTCTGTCAAAAAGATGGTTCAACTCTGTGAGTTGAATAAACAGAACAGAAAGAAGTTACTGAGAATTCTTCTGTCTAGCATTCTATGAAAAAATCCCGTTTCCAATGAAGACCTCAAAGAGGCCCAAATATCCACTTGCAGACGTTAGAAACAGAGTGTTTCCAAACTGCTCTATGAAAAGAAAGGTTAAACTCTGTGAGCTGAATGCACACATCACAAAGCAGTTTCTCAGAATGATTCTGTCTTGCTTTTCTACGAAGATATTTCCTTTTCTACCATTGACCTCGAAGGGCTTGAAATCTCCACTTGCAAAATCGACAGAAAGAGAGTTTCAAATCTGCTCTGTCTAAAGAAAGTTCAACTCTGTGAGTTGGATACACACAACCCAAAGATGTTACTGAGAATTCTTCTGTCTAGCATTCTATGAAGAAATCCCGTTTCCAACGAAGGCCTCAAACAGTTCCAATTATCCACATGCAGACTTTACAAACTGAGTGTTTCCAAACTGCTCTATGAAAAGAAAGGTTAAACTCTGTGAGTTGAACGCACACATAAGAAATTAGTTTCTGAGAATGATTCTGTCTAGTTTTTATTGGAAGATATTTCCTTTTCTATGAACGGCCTCAAATCGCTTGAAATCTCCACAAGCAAATTACATAAAAAGAGTCTTTCAAAACTGCTGTGTCTAAAGGAAGGTTCAACCCTGTGAGTTGAATACACACAACACAAAGAAGTTACTGAGATTTCTTCTGTCTAGCATTATATGAAGAAATCCCTTTTCCAACGAAGGCCTCAAAGAGGTCCAAATATCCAATTGCAGACTTTACAAACAGAGTGTTTCCAAACTGCTCTATGAAGAGAAAGGTTAAACTCCGTGAGGTGAATGCACACATCACAATGTGGTTTCTCAGAATCATTCTGTCTTCTTTTTATACGAAGATATTTCCTTTTCTACCGTTGGCCTCATTTCGCTTGAAATCTCCACACGCAAATTCCAGAAAAAGAGTGTTTCAAATCGGCTCTGTCTAAAAGATGGTTCAACTCTGTGAGTTTAATCAACAGAACAGAAAGAAGTTACTGAGAAGTCTTCTGTCTAGCATTATATGAAAAAATCCCGTTTCCAACGAAGGCATCAAAGAAATCCAAATATCCACTTGCAGACGTTTGAAACAGAGTGTTTTCAAACTGCTCTATGAAAAGAAAGGTTAAACTCTGTGAGCTGAATGCACACATCACAAAGCAGTTTCTCAGAATGATTCTGTCTTGTTTTTGTACGAAGATATTTCCTTTTCTACCATTGACCTCGAAGCGCTTGAAATCTCCACTTGCTAAATGCACAAAAAGAGAGTTTCAAATCTGCTCTGTCTAAAGAAAGTTCAACTCTGTGAGTTGAATACACACAACCCAAAAATGTTACTGAGAATTCTTCTGTCTAGCATTCTATGAAGAAATTCTGTTTCCAACGAAGGCCTAAAACAGTTCCAAATATCCACTTGCAGACTTTACAAACAGAGTGTTTCCAAACTGCTCTATTAAAAGAAAGGTTAAACTCTGTGAGTTGAACGCACACATAAGAAATTGGTTTCTGAGAATGATTCTGTCTAGTTTTTATTGGAAGATATTTCCTTTTCTATGAACGGCCTCAAATCGCTTGAAATCTCCACAAGCAAATTACACAAAAAGAGTCTTTCAAAACTGCTGTGTCTAAAGGAAGGTTCAACACTGTGAGTTGAATACACACAACACAAAGAAGTTACTGAGAATTCTTCTGTCTAGCATTGTATGAAGAAATCCCGTTTCCAACGAAGGCCTCAAAGAGGTCCAAATATCCACTTGCAGACTTTACAAACAGAGTGTTTCCAAACTGCTCTATGAAGAGAAAGGTTAAACTCCGTGAGGTGAATGCACACATCACAATGTGGTTTCTCAGAATCATTCTGTCTTCTTTTTATTCGAAGATATTTCCTTTTCTACCATTGGCCCCATTTCACTTGAAATCTCCACACGCAAATTCCAGAAAAAGAGTGTTTCAAATCGGCTCTGTCAAAAAGATGGTTCAACTCTGTGAGTTGAATAAACAGAACAGAAAGAAGTTACTGAGAATTCTTCTGTCTAGCATTCTATGAAAAAATCCCGTTTCCAACGAAGACCTCAAAGAAATCCAAATATCCACTTGCAGACGTTTGAAACAGAGTGTTTTCAAACTGCTCTATGAAAAGAAAGGTTAAACTCTGTGAGCTGAATGCACACATCACAAAGCAGTTTCTCAGAATGATTCTGTCTTGTTTTTGTACGAAGATATTTCCTTTTCTACCATTGATCTCGAAGCGCTTGAAATCTCCACTTGCTAAATGCACAAAAAGAGAGTTTCAAATCTGCTCTGTCTAAAGAAAGTTCAACTCTGTGAGTTGAATACACACAACCCAAAAATGTTACTGAGAATTCTTCTGTCTAGCATTCTATGAAGAAATTCTGTTTCCAACGAAGGCCTCAAACAGTTCCAAATATCCACTTGCAGACTTTACAAAAAGAGTGTTGCCAAACTGCTCTATTAAAAGAAAGGTTAAACTCTGTGAGTTGAACGCACACATAAGAAATTAGTTTCTGAGAATGATTCTGTCCAGTTTTTATTGGAAGATATTTCGTTTTCTATGAACGGACTCAAATCGCTTGAAATCTCCACAAGCAAATTACATAAAAAGAGTCTTTCAAAACTGCTGTGTCTAAAGGAAGGTTCAACACTGTGAGTTGGATACACACAACACAAAGAAGTTACTGAGAATTCTTCTGTCTAGCATTGTATGAAGAAATCCCGTTTCCAATGAAGGCCTCAAAGAGGTCCAAATATCCACTTGCAGACTTTACAAACAGAGTGTTTCCAAACTGCTCTATGAAGAGAAAGGTTAAACTCCGTGAGGTGAATGCAGACATCACAATGTGGTTTCTCAGAATCATTCTGTCTTCTTTTTATACGAAGATATTTCCTTTTCTACCATTGGCCTCATTTCGCTTGAAATCTCCACACGCAAATTCCAGAAAAAGAGTGTTTCAAATCGGCTCTGTCTAAAAGAGGGTTCAACTCTGTGAGTTGAATAAACAGAACAGAAAGAAGTTACTGAGAATTATTCAGTCTAGCATTCTATGAAAAAATCCCGTTTCCAACGAAGGCCTCAAAGAGGTCCAAATATCCACTTGCAGACGTTAGAAACAGAGTGTTTCCAAACTGCTCTATGAAAAGAAAGGTTAAACTCTGTGAGCTGAATGCACACATCACAAAGCAGTTTCTCAGAATGATTCTGTCTTGTTTTTCTACGAAGATATTTCCTTTTCTACCATTGACCTCGAAGGGCTTGAAATCTCCACTTGCAAAATCCACAGAAAGAGAGTCTCAAATCTGCTCTTTCTAAAGAAAGTTCAACTCTGTGAGTTGAATACACACAACCCAAAAGTGTTACTGAGAATTCTTCTGTCTAGCATTCTACGAAGAAATTCTGTTTCCAACGAAGGCCTCAAACAGTTCCAAATATCCACTTGCAGACTTTACAAACAGAGTGTTTCCAAACTGCTCTATTAAAAGAAAGGTTAAACTCTGTGAGTTGAACGCACACATAAGAAATTAGTTTCTGAGAATGATTCTGTCTAGTTTTTATTGGAAGATATTTCCTTTTCTATGAACGGCCTCAAATCGCTTGAAATCTCCACAAGCAAATTACACAAAAAGAGACTTTCAAAACTGCTGTGTCTAAAGGAAGGTTCAACACTGTGAGTTGAATACACACAACACAAAGAAGTTACTGAGAATTCTTCTGTCTAGCATTATATGAAGAAATCCCGTTTCCAACGAAGGCCTCAAAGAGGTCCAAATATCCACTTGCAGACTTTACAAACAGAGTGTTTGCAAACTGCTCTATGAAGAGTAAGGTTAAACTCCGTGAGGTGAATGCACACATCACAATGTGGTTTCTCAGAATCATTCTGTCTTCTTTTTATACGAAGATATTTCCTTTTCTACCATTGGCCTCATTTCGCTTGAAATCTCCACACGCAAATTCCAGAAAAAGAGTGTTTCAAATCGGCTCTGTCTAAAAGATGGTTCAACTCTGTGAGTTTATTAAACAGAACAGAAAGAAGTTACTGAGAATTCTTCTGTCTAGCATTATATGAAAAAATCCCGTTTCCACCGAAGGCCTCAAAGAGATCCAAATATCCACTTGCAGACGTTAGAAACAGAGTTTTTCCAAACTGCTCTATGAAAAGAAAGGTTAACCTCTGTGAGCTGAATGCACACATCACAAAGCAGTTTCTCAGAATGATTCTGTCTTGTTTTTGTACGAAGATATTTCCTTTTCTACCATTGAACTCGAAGCGCTTGAAATCTCCACTTGCAAAATCCACAAAAAGAGAGTTTCAAATCTGCTCTGTCTAAAGAAAGTTCAACTCTGTGAGTTGAATACACACAACCCAAAGATGTTACTGAGAATTCTTCTGTCTAGCATTCTATGAAGAAATCCCGTTTCCAACGAAGGCCTCAATCAGTTCCAATTATCCACATGCAGACTTTACAAACTGAGTGTTTCCAAACTGCTCTATGAAAAGAAAGGTTAAACTCTGTGAGTTGAATGCACACATAAGAAATTAGTTTCTGAGAATGATTCTGTCTAGTTTTTATTGGAAGATATTTCCTTTTCTATGAACGGACTCAAATCGCTTGAAATCTCCACAAGCAAATTACATAAAAAGAGTCTTTCAAAACTGCTGTGTCTAAAGGAAGGTTCAACACTGTGAGTTGAATACACACAACACAAAGAAGTTACTGAGAATTCTTCTGTCTAGCATTCTATGAAGAAATCCCGTTTCCAACGAAGGCCTCAAAGAGGTCCAAATATCCCCTTGCAGACTTTACAAACAGAGTGTTTCCAAACTGCTCTATGAAGAGAAAGGTTAAACTCCGTGAGGTGAATGCACACATCACAATGTGGTTTCTCAGAATCATTCTGTCTTCTTTTTATACGAAGATATTTCCTTTTCTACCATTGGCCTCATTTCGCTTGACATCTCCACACGCAAATTCCAGAAAAAGAGTGTTTCAAATCGGCTCTGTCTAAAAGATGGTTCAACTCTGTGAGTTTAATAAACAGAACAGAAAGAAGTTACTGAGAAGTCTTCTGTCTAGCATTATATGAAAAAATCCCGTTTCCAACGAAGGCATCAAAGAAATCCAAATATCCACTTGCAGACGTTTGAAACAGAGTGTTTTCAAACTGCTCTATGAAAAGAAAGGTTAAACTCTGTGAGCTGAATGCACACATCACAAAGCAGTTTCTCAGAATGATTCTGTCTTGTTTTTGTACGAAGATATTTCCTTTTCTACCATTGACCTCGAAGCGCTTGAAATCTCCACTTGCTAAATGCACAAAAAGAGAGTTTCAAATCTGCTCTGTCTAAAGAAAGTTCAACTCTGTGAGTTGAATACACACAACCCAAAAATGTTACTGAGAATTCTTCTGTCTAGCATTCTATGAAGAAATTCTGTTTCCAACGAAGGCCTCAAACAGTTCAAAATATCGACTTGCAGACTTTACAAACAGAGTGTTTCCAAACTGCTCTATTAAAAGAAAGGTTAAACTCTGTGAGTTGAACGCACACATAAGAAATTGGTTTCTGAGAATGATTCTGTCTCGTTTTTATTGGAAGATATTCCCTTTTCTATGAACGGCCTCAAATCGCTTGAAATCTCCACAAGCAAATTACACAAAAAGAGTCTTTCAAAACTGCTGTGTCTAAAGGAACGTTCAACACTGTGAGTTTAATAAACAGAACAGAAAGAAGTTACTGAGAATTCTTCTGTCTAGCATTATATGAAAAAATCCCGTTTCCACCGAAGGCCTCAAAGAGATCCAAATATCCACTTGCAGACGTTAGAAACAGAGTGTTTTCAAACTGCTCTATGAAAAGAAAGGTTAAACTCTGTGAGCTGAATGCACACATCACAAAGCAGTTTCACAGAATGATTCTGTCTTGTTTTTGTACGAAGATATTTCCTTTTCTACCATTGACCTCGAAGCGCTTGAAATCTCCACTTGCTAAATGCACAAAAAGAGAGTTTCAAATCTGCTCTGTCTAAAGAAAGTTCAACTCTGTGAGTTGAATACACACAACCCAAAAATGTTACTGAGAATTCTTCTGTCTAGCATTCTATGAAGAAATTCTGTTTCCAACGAAGGCCTCAAACAGTTCCAAATATCCACTTGCAGACTTTACAAACAGAGTGTTTCCAAACTGCTCTATTAAAAGAAAGGTTAAACTCTGTGAGTTGAACGCACACATAAGAAATTGGTTTCTGAGAATGATTCTGTCTAGTTTTTATTGGAAGATATTTCCTTTTCTATGAACGGCCTCAAATCGCTTGAAATCTCCACAAGCAAATTACACAAAAAGAGTCTTTCAAAACTGCTGTGTCTAAAGGAAGGTTCAACACTGTGAGTTGAATACACACAACACAAAGAAGTTACTGAGAATTCTTCTGTCTAGCATTGTATGAAGAAATCCCGTTTCCAACGAAGGCCTCAAAGAGGTCCAAATATCCACTTGCAGACTTTACAAACAGAGTGTTTCCAAACTGCTCTAAGAAGAGAAAGGTTAAATTCCGTGAGGTGAATGCACACATCACAATGTGGTTTCTCAGAATCATTCTGTCTTCTTTTTATACGAAGATATTTCCTTTTCTACCATTGGCCTCATTTCGCTTGAAATCTCCACACGCAAATTCCAGAAAAAGAGTGTTTCAAATCGGCTCTGTCAAAAAGATGGTTCAACTCTGTGAGTTGAATAAACAGAACAGAAAGAAGTTACTGAGAATTCTTCTGTCTAGCATTCTATGAAAAAATCCCGTTTCCAACGAAGACCTCAAAGAGGTCCAAATATCCACTTGCAGACGTTAGAAACAGAGTGTTTCCAAACTGCTCTATGAAAAGAAAAGTTAAACTCTGTGAGCTGAATGCACACATCACAAAGCAGTTTCTCAGAATGATTCTGTCTTGCTTTTCTACGAAGATATTTCCTTTTCTACCATTGACCTCGAAGGGCTTGAAATCTCCACTTGCAAAATCGACAGAAAGAGAGTTTCAAATCTGCTCTGTCTAAAGAAAGTTCAACTCTGTGAGTTGAATACACACAACCCAAAGATGTTACTGAGAATTCTTCTGTCTAGCATTCTATGAAGAAATCCCGTTTCCAACGAAGGCCTCAAACAGTTCCAATTATCCACATGCAGACTTTACAAACTGAGTGTTTCCAAACTGCTCTATGAAAAGAAAGGTTAAACTCTGTGAGTTGAACGCACACATAAGAAATTAGTTTCTGAGAATGATTCTGTCTAGTTTTTATTGGAAGATATTTCCTTTTCTATGAACGGCCTCAAATCGCTTGAAATCTCCACAAGCAAATTACATAAAAAGAGTCTTTCAAAACTGCTGTGTCTAAAGGAAGGTTCAACCCTGTGAGTTGAATACACACAACACAAAGAAGTTACTGAGATTTCTTCTGTCTAGCATTATATGAAGAAATCCCTTTTCCAACGAAGGCCTCAAAGAGGTCCAAATATCCAATTGCAGACTTTACAAACAGAGTGTTTCCAAACTGCTCTATGAAGAGAAAGGTTAAACTCCGTGAGGTGAATGCACACATCACAATGTGGTTTCTCAGAATCATTCTGTCTTCTTTTTATACGAAGATATTTCCTTTTCTACCATTGGCCTCATTTCGCTTGACATCTCCACACGCAAATTCCAGAAAAAGAGTGTTTCAAATCGGCTCTGTCTAAAAGATGGTTCAACTCTGTGAGTTTAATAAACAGAACAGAAAGAAGTTACTGAGAAGTCTTCTGTCTAGCATTATATGAAAAAATCCCGTTTCCAACGAAGGCATCAAAGAAATCCAAATATCCACTTGCAGACGTTTGAAACAGAGTGTTTTCAAACTGCTCTATGAAAAGAAAGGTTAAACTCTGTGAGCTGAATGCACACATCACAAAGCAGTTTCTCAGAATGATTCTGTCTTGTTTTTGTACGAAGATATTTCCTTTTCTACCATTGATCTCGAAGCGCTTGAAATCTCCACTTGCTAAATGCACAAAAAGAGAGGTTCAAATCTGCTCTGTCTAAAGAAAGTTCAACTCTGTGAGTTGAATACACACAACCCAAAAATGTTACTGAGAATTCTTCTGTCTAGCATTCTATGAAGAAATTCTGTTTCCAACGAAGGCCTCAAACAGTTCCAAATATCCACTTGCAGACTTTACAAAAAGAGTGTTGCCAAACTGCTCTATTAAAAGAAAGGTTAAACTCTGTGAGTTGAACGCACACATAAGAAATTAGTTTCTGAGAATGATTCTGTCTAGTTTTTATTGGAAGATATTTCCTTTTCTATGAACGGACTCAAATCGCTTGAAATCTCCACAAGCAAATTACACAAAAAGAGTCTTTCAAAACTGCTGTGTCTAAAGGAAGGTTCAACACTGTGAGTTGAATACACACAACACAAAGAAGTTACTGAGAATTCTACTGTCTAGCATTATATGAAGAAATCCCGTTTCCAACGAAGGCATCAAACACGTCCAAATATCCACTTGCAGACCTTACAAACAGAGTGTTTCCAAACTGCTCTGTGAAAAGAAAGGTTAAACTCTGTGAGTTGAACGCACACATAAGAAATTAGTTTCTGAGAATGATTCTGTCCAGTTTTTATTGGAAGATATTTCGTTTTCTATGAACGGACTCAAATCGCTTGAAATCTCCACAAGCAAATTACATAAAAAGAGTCTTTCAAAACTGTTGTGTCTAAAGGAAGGTTCAACACTGTGAGTTGGATACACACAACACAAAGAAGTTACTGAGAATTCTTCTGTCTAGCATTGTATGAAGAAATCCCGTTTCCAACGAAGGCCTCAAAGAGGTCCAAATATCCACTTGCAGACTTTACCAACAGAGTGTTTCCAAACTGCTCTATGAAGAGAAAGGTTAAACTCCGTGAGGTGAATGCACACATCACAATGTGGTTTCTCAGAATCATTCTGTCTTCTTTTTATACGAAGATATTTCCTTTTCTACCATTGGCCTCATTTCGCTTGAAATCTCCACACGCAAATTCCAGAAAAAGAGTGTTTCAAATCGGCTCTGTCTAAAAGATGGTTCAACTCTGTGAGTTGAATAAACAGAACAGAAAGAAGTTACTGAGAATTATTCTGTCTAGCATTCTATGAAAAAATCCCGTTTCCAACGAAGGCCTCAAAGAGGTCCAAATATCCACTTGCAGACGTTAGAAACAGAGTGTTTCCAAACTGCTCTATGAAAAGAAAGGTTAAACTCTGTGAGCTGAATGCACACATCACAAAGCAGTTTCTCAGAATGATTCTGTCTTGTTTTTCTACGAAGATATTTCCTTTTCTACCATTGACCTCGAAGGGCTTGAAATCTCCACTTGCAAAATCCACAGAAAGAGAGTCTCAAATCTGCTCTTTCTAAAGAAAGTTCAACTCTGTGAGTTGAATACACACAACCCAAAAGTGTTACTGAGAATTCTTCTGTCTAGCATTCTACGAAGAAATTCTGTTTCCAACGAAGGCCTCAAACAGTTCCAAATATCCACTTGCAGACTTTACAAACAGAGTGTTTCCAAACTGCTCTATTAAAAGAAAGGTTAAACTCTGTGAGTTGAACGCACACATAAGAAATTAGTTTCTGAGAATGATTCTGTCTAGTTTTTATTGGAAGATATTTCCTTTTCTATGAACGGCCTCAAATCGCTTGAAATCTCCACAAGCAAATTACACAAAAAGAGACTTTCAAAACTGCTGTGTCTAAAGGAAGGTTCAACACTGTGAGTTGAATACACACAACACAAAGAAGTTACTGAGAATTCTTCTGTCTAGCATTATATGAAGAAATCCCGTTTCCAACGAAGGCCTCAAAGAGGTCCAAATATCCACTTGCAGACTTTACAAACAGAGTGTTTGCAAACTGCTCTATGAAGAGTAAGGTTAAACTCCGTGAGGTGAATGCACACATCACAATGTGGTTTCTCAGAATCATTCTGTCTTCTTTTTATACGAAGATATTTCCTTTTCTACCATTGGCCTCATTTCGCTTGACATCTCCACACGCAAATTCCAGAAAAAGAGTGTTTCAAATCGGCTCTGTCTAAAAGATGGTTCAACTCTGTGAGTTTATTAAACAGAACAGAAAGAAGTTACTGAGAATTCTTCTGTCTAGCATTATATGAAAAAATCCCGTTTCCACCGAAGGCCTCAAAGAGATCCAAATATCCACTTGCAGACGTTAGAAACAGAGTTTTTCCAAACTGCTCTATGAAAAGAAAGGTTAACCTCTGTGAGCTGAATGCACACATCACAAAGCAGTTTCTCAGAATGATTCTGTCTTGTTTTTGTACGAAGATATTTCCTTTTCTACCATTGAACTCGAAGCGCTTGAAATCTCCACTTGCAAAATCCACAAAAAGAGAGTTTCAAATCTGCTCTGTCTAAAGAAAGTTCAACTCTGTGAGTTGAATACACACAACCCAAAGATGTTACAGAGAATTCTTCTGTCTAGCATTCTATGAAGAAATCCCGTTTCCAACGAAGGCCTCAATCAGTTCCAATTATCCACATGCAGACTTTACAAACTGAGTGTTTCCAAACTGCTCTATGAAAAGAAAGGTTAAACTCTGTGAGTTGAACGCACACATAAGAAATTAGTTTCTGAGAATGATTCTGTCTAGTTTTTATTGGAAGATATTTCCTTTTCTATGAACGGACTCAAATCGCTTGAAATCTCCACAAGCAAATTACATAAAAAGAGTCTTTCAAAACTGCTGTGTCTAAAGGAAGGTTCAACACTGTGAGTTGAATACACACAACACAAAGAAGTTACTGAGAATTCTTCTGTCTAGCATTATATGAAGAAATCCCGTTTCCAACGAAGGCCTCAAAGAGGTCCAAATATCCCCTTGCAGACTTTACAAACAGAGTGTTTCCAAACTGCTCTATGAAGAGAAAGGTTAAACTCCGTGAGGTGAATGCACACATCACAATGTGGTTTCTCAGAATCATTCTGTCTTCTTTTTATACGAAGATATTTCCTTTTCTACCATTGGCCTCATTTCGCTTGACGTCTCCACACGCAAATTCCAGAAAAAGAGTGTTTCAAATCGGCTCTGTCTAAAAGATGGTTCAACTCTGTGAGTTTAATAAACAGAACAGAAAGAAGTTACTGAGAATTCTTCTGTCTAGCATTATATGAAAAAATCCCGTTTCCAACGAAGGCATCAAAGAAATCCAAATATCCACTTGCAGACGTTTGAAGCAGAGTGTTTTCAAACTGCTCTATGAAAAGAAAGGTTAAACTCTGTGAGCTGAATGCACACATCACAAAGCAGTTTCTCAGAATGATTCTGTCTTGTTTTTGTACGAAGATATTTCCTTTTCTACCATTGATCTCGAAGCGCTTGAAATCTCCACTTGCTAAATGCACAAAAAGAGAGTTTCAAATCTGCTCTGTCTAAAGAAAGTTCAACTCTGTGAGTTGAATACACACAACCCAAAAATGTTACTGAGAATTCTTCTGTCTAGCATTCTATGAAGAAATTCTGTTTCCAACGAAGGCCTCAAACAGTTCCAAATATCCACTTGCAGACTTTACAAAAAGAGTGTTGCCAAACTGCTCTATTAAAAGAAAGGTTAAACTCTGTGAGTTGAACGCACACATAAGAAATTAGTTTCTGAGAATGATTCTGTCTAGTTTTTATTGGAAGATATTTCCTTTTCTATGAACGGACTCAAATCGCTTGAAATCTCCACAAGCAAATTACACAAAAAGAGTCTTTCAAAACTGCTGTGTCTAAAGGAAGGTTCAACACTGTGAGTTGAATACACACAACACAAAGAAGTTACTGAGAATTCTACTGTCTAGCATTATATGAAGAAATCCCGTTTCCAACGAAGGCATCAAACACGTCCAAATATCCACTTGCAGACCTTACAAACAGAGTGTTTCCAAACTGCTCTGTGAAAAGAAAGGTTAAACTCTGTGAGTTGAACGCACACATAAGAAATTAGTTTCTGAGAATGATTCTGTCCAGTTTTTATTGGAAGATATTTCGTTTTCTATGAACGGACTCAAATCGCTTGAAATCTCCACAAGCAAATTACATAAAAAGAGTCTTTCAAAACTGCTGTGTCTAAAGGAAGGTTCAACACTGTGAGTTGGATACACACAACACAAAGAAGTTACTGAGAATTCTTCTGTCTAGCATTGTATGAAGAAATCCCGTTTCCAACGAAGGCCTCAAAGAGGTCCAAATATCCACTTGCAGACTTTACAAACAGAGTGTTTCCAAACTGCTCTATGAAGAGAAAGGTTAAACTCCGTGAGGTGAATGCACACATCACAATGTGGTTTCTCAGAATCATTCTGTCTTCTTTTTATACGAAGATATTTCCTTTTCTACCATTGGCCTCATTTCGCTTGAAATCTCCACACGCAAATTCCAGAAAAAGAGTGTTTCAAATCGGCTCTGTCTAAAAGATGGTTCAACTCTGTGAGTTGAATAAACAGAACAGAAAGAAGTTACTGAGAATTATTCTGTCTAGCATTCTATGAAAAAATCCCGTTTCCAATGAAGGCCTCAAAGAGGTCCAAATATCCACTTGCAGACGTTAGAAACAGAGTGTTTCCAAACTGCTCTATGAAAAGAAAGGTTAAACTCTGTGAGCTGAATGCACACATCACAAAGCAGTTTCTCAGAATGATTCTGTCTTGTTTTTCTACGAAGATATTTCCTTTTCTACCATTGACCTCGAAGGGCTTGAAATCTCCACTTGCAAAATCCACAGAAAGAGAGCCTCAAATCTGCTCTTTCTAAAGAAAGTTCAACTCTGTGAGTTGAATACACACAACCCAAAAGTGTTACTGAGAATTCTTCTGTCTAGCATTCTACGAAGAAATTCTGTTTCCAACGAAGGCCTCAAACAGTTCCAAATATCCACTTGCAGACTTTACAAACAGAGTGTTTCCAAACTGCTCTATTAAAAGAAAGGTTAAACTCTGTGAGTTGAACGCACACATAAGAAATTAGTTTCTGAGAATGATTCTGTCTAGTTTTTATTGGAAGATATTTCCTTTTCTATGAACGGACTCAAATCGCTTGAAATCTCCACAAGCAAATTACACAAAAAGAGACTTTCAAAACTGCTGTGTCTAAAGGAAGGTTCAACACTGTGAGTTGAATACACACAACACAAAGAAGTTACTGAGAATTCTTCTGTCTAGCATTATATGAAGAAATCCCGTTTCCAACGAAGGCCCCAAAGAGGTCCAAATATCCACTTGCAGACTTTACAAACAGAGTGTTTGCAAACTGCTCTATGAAGAGTAAGGTTAAACTCCGTGAGGTGAATGCACACATCACAATGTGGTTTCTCAGAATCATTCTGTCTTCTTTTTATACGAAGATATTTCCTTTTCTACCATTGGCCTCATTTCGCTTGAAATCTCCACACGCAAATTCCAGAAAAAGAGTGTTTCAAATCGGCTCTGTCTAAAAGATGGTTCAACTCTGTGAGTTTATTAAACAGAACAGAAAGAAGTTACTGAGAATTCTTCTGTCTAGCATTATATGAAAAAATCCCGTTTCCACCGAAGGCCTCAAAGAGATCCAAATATCCACTTGCAGACGTTAGAAACAGAGTTTTTCCAAACTGCTCTATGAAAAGAAAGGTTAACCTCTGTGAGCTGAATGCACACATCACAAAGCAGTTTCTCAGAATGATTCTGTCTTGTTTTTGTACGAAGATATTTCCTTTTCTACCATTGAACTCGAAGCGCTTGAAATCTCCACTTGCAAAATCCACAAAAAGAGAGTTTCAAATGTTCTCTGTCTAAAGAAAGTTCAACTCTGTGAGTTGAATACACACAACCCAAAGATGTTACTGAGAATTCTTCTGTCTAGCATTCTATGAAGAAATCCCGTTTCCAACGAAGGCCTCAATCAGTTCCAATTATCCACATGCAGACTTTACAAACTGAGTGTTTCCAAACTGCTCTATGAAAAGAAAGGTTAAACTCTGTGAGTTGAACGCACACATAAGAAATTAGTTTCTGAGAATGATTCTGTCTAGTTTTTATTGGAAGATATTTCCTTTTCTATGAACGGCCTCAAATCGCTTGAAATCTCCACAAGCAAATTACATAAAAAGAGTCTTTCAAAACTGCTGTGTCTAAAGGAAGGTTCAACACTGTGAGTTGAATACACACAACACAAAGAAGTTACTGAGAATTCTTCTGTCTAGCATTATATGAAGAAATCCCGTTTCCAACGAAGGCCTCAAAGAGGTCCAAATATCCCCTTGCAGACTTTACAAACAGAGTGTTTCCAAACTGCTCTATGAAGAGAAAGGTTAAACTCCGTGAGGTGAATGCACACATCACAATGTGGTTTCTCAGAATCATTCTGTCTTCTTTTTATACGAAGATATTTCCTTTTCTACCATTGGCCTCATTTCGCTTGACGTCTCCACACGCAAATTCCAGAAAAAGAGTGTTTCAAATCGGCTCTGTCTAAAAGATGGTTCAACTCTGTGAGTTTAATAAACAGAACAGAAAGAAGTTACTGAGAATTCTTCTGTCTAGCATTATATGAAAAAATCCCGTTTCCAACGAAGGCATCAAAGAAATCCAAATATCCACTTGCAGACGTTTGAAACAGAGTGTTTTCAAACTGCTCTATGAAAAGAAAGGTTAAACTCTGTGAGCTGAATGCACACATCACAAAGCAGTTTCTCAGAATGATTCTGTCTTGTTTTTGTACGAAGATATTTCCTTTTCTACCATTGATCTCGAAGCGCTTGAAATCTCCACTTGCTAAATGCACAAAAAGAGAGTTTCAAATCTGCTCTGTCTAAAGAAAGTTCAACTCTGTGAGTTGAATACACACAACCCAAAAATGTTACTGAGAATTCTTCTGTCTAGCATTCTATGAAGAAATTCTGTTTCCAACGAAGGCCTCAAACAGTTCCAAATATCCACTTGCAGACTTTACAAAAAGAGTGTTGCCAAACTGCTCTATTAAAAGAAAGGTTAAACTCTGTGAGTTGAACGCACACATAAGAAATTAGTTTCTGAGAATGATTCTGTCTAGTTTTTATTGGAAGATATTTCCTTTTCTATGAACGGACTCAAATCGCTTGAAATCTCCACAAGCAAATTACACAAAAAGAGTCTTTCAAAACTGCTGTGTCTAAAGGAAGGTTCAACACTGTGAGTTGAATACACACAACACAAAGAAGTTACTGAGAATTCTACTGTCTAGCATTATATGAAGAAATCCCGTTTCCAACGAAGGCATCAAACACGTCCAAATATCCACTTGCAGACCTTACAAACAGAGTGTTTCCAAACTGCTCTGTGAAAAGAAAGGTTAAACTCTGTGAGTTGAACGCACACATAAGAAATTAGTTTCTGAGAATGATTCTGTCCAGTTTTTATTGGAAGATATTTCGTTTTCTATGAACGGACTCAAATCGCTTGAAATCTCCACAAGCAAATTACATAAAAAGAGTCTTTCAAAACTGCTGTGTCTAAAGGAAGGTTCAACACTGTGAGTTGGATACACACAACACAAAGAAGTTACTGAGAATTCTTCTGTCTAGCATTGTATGAAGAAATCCCGTTTCCAACGAAGGCCTCAAAGAGGTCCAAATATCCACTTGCAGACTTTACAAACAGAGTGTTTCCAAACTGCTCTATGAAGAGAAAGGTTAAACTCCGTGAGGTGAATGCACACATCACAATGTGGTTTCTCAGAATCATTCTGTCTTCTTTTTATACGAAGATATTTCCTTTTCTACCATTGGCCTCATTTCGCTTGAAATCTCCACACGCAAATTCCAGAAAAAGAGTGTTTCAAATCGGCTCTGTCTAAAAGATGGTTCAACTCTGTGAGTTGAATAAACAGAACAGAAAGAAGTTACTGAGAATTCTTCTGTCTAGCATTCTATGAAAAAATCCCGTTTCCAACGAAGGCCTCAAAGAGGTCCAAATATCCACTTGCAGACGTTAGAAACAGAGTGTTTCCAAACTGCTCTATGAAAAGAAAGGTTAAACTCTGTGAGCTGAATGCACACATCACAAAGCAGTTTCTCAGAATGATTCTGTCTTGTTTTTCTACGAAGATATTTCCTTTTCTACCATTGACCTCGAAGGGCTTGAAATCTCCACTTGCAAAATCCACAGAAAGAGAGTTTCAAATCTGCTCTGTCTAAAGAAAGTTCAACTCCGTGAGTTGAATACACACAACCCAAAAGTGTTACTGAGAATTCTTCTGTCTAGCATTCTATGAAGAAATCCCGTTTCCAAAAAAGGCCTCAAAGAGGTCCAAATATCCACTTGCAGACTTTTCAAACTGTTTCCAAACTGCTCTATGAAAAGAAAGGTTAAAGTCTGTGAGTTGAAAGCACACATAAGAAATTAGTTTCTGAGAATGATTCTGTCTAGTTTTTATTGGAAGATATTTCCTTTTCTATGAACGGCCTCAAATCGCTTGAAATCAACACAAGCAAATTACATAAAAAGAGTCTTTCAAAACTGTTGTGTCTATAGGAAGGTTCAACACTCTGAGTTGAATACACACAACACAAAGAAGTTACTGAGAATTCTTCTGTCTAGCATTCTATGAAGAAATCCCGTTTCCAACGAAGGCCTCAAAGAGGTCCAAATATCCACTTGCAGACTTTACAAACAGAGTGTTTCCAAACTGCTCTATGAAGAGAAAGGTTAACCTCTGTGAGCTGAATGCACACATTACAAAGCAGTTTCTCAGAATGATTCTGTCTTGTTTTTGTACGAAGATATTTCCTTTTCTACCATTGACCTCGAAGGGCCTGAAATCTCCACTCGCAAAATCGACAGAAAGAGAGTTTCAAATCTGCTCTGTCTAAAGAAAGTTCAAATCTGTGAGTTGAATACACACAACCCAAAGATGTTACTGAGAATTCTTCTGTCTAGCATTCTATGAAGAAATCCTGTTTCCAACGAAGGCCTCAAACAGTTCCAATTATCCACATGCAGACTTTACAAACTGAGTGTTTCCAAACTGCTCTATGAAAAGAAAGGTTAAACTCTGTGAGTTGAACGCACACATAAGAAATTAGTTTCTGAGAATGATTCTGTCTAGTTTTTATTGGAAGATATTTCCTTTTCTATGAACGGCCTCAAATCGCTTGAAATCTCCACAAGCAAATTACATAAAAAGAGTCTTTCAAAACTGCTGTGTCTAAAGGAAGGTTCAACCCTGTGAGTTGAATACACACAACACAAAGAAGTTACTGAGATTTCTTCTGTCTAGCATTATATGAAGAAATCCCTTTTCCAACGAAGGCCTCAAAGAGGTCCAAATATCCAATTGCAGACTTTACAAACAGAGTGTTTCCAAACTGCTCTATGAAGAGAAAGGTTAAACTCCGTGAGGTGAATGCACACATCACAATGTGGTTTCTCAGAATCATTCTGTCTTCTTTTTATACGAAGATATTTCCTTTTCTACCATTGGCCTCATTTCGCTTGACATCTCCACACGCAAATTCCAGAAAAAGAGTGTTTGAAATCGGCTCTGTCTAAAAGATGGTTCAACTCTGTGAGTTGAATGAACAGAACCGAAAGAAGTTACTGAGAATTCTTCTGTCTAGCATTATATGAAAAAATCCCGTTTCCACCGAAGGCCTCAAACAGTTCCAAATATCCACTTGCACACTTTACAAACAGAGTGTTGCCAAACTGCTCTATTAAAAGAAAGGTTAAACTCTGTGAGTTGAACGCACACATAAGAAATTAGTTTCTGAGAATGATTCTGTCTAGTTTTTATTGGAAGATATTTCCTTTTCTATGAAAGGCCTCAAATCGCTTGAAATCTCCACAAGCAAATTACACAAAAAGAGTCTTTCAAAACTGCTGTGTCTAAAGGAAGGTTCAACACTGTGAGTTGAATACACACAACACAAAGAAGTTACTGAGAATTCTTCTGTCTAGCATTATATGAAGAAATCCCGTTTCCAACGAAGGCCTCAAACACGTCCAAATATCCACTTGCAGACTTTACCAAGAGAGTGTTTCCAAACTGCTCTATGAAGAGAAAGGTTAAACTCCGTGAGGTGAATGCACACATCACAATGTGGTTTCTCAGAATCATTCTGTCTTCTTTTTATACGAAGATATTTCCTTTTCTACCATTGGCCTCATTTCGCTTGAAATCTCCACACGCAAATTCCAGAAAAAGAGTGTTTCAAATCGGCACTGTCTAAAAGATGGTTCAACTCTGTGAGTTGAATAAACAGAACAGAAAGAAGTTACTGAGAATTATTCTGTCTAGCATTCTATGAAAAAATCCCGTTTCCAACGAAGGCCTCAAAGAGGTCCAAATATCCACTTGCAGACGTTAGAAACAGAGTGTTTCCAAACTGCTCTATGAAAAGAAAGGTTAAACTCTGTGAGCTGAATGCACACATCAGAAAGCAGTTTCTCAGAATGAATCTGTCTTGTTTTTCTACGAAGATATTTCCTTTTCTACCATTGACCTCGAAGCGCTTGAAATCTCCACTTGCTAAATGCACAAAAAGAGAGTTTCAAATCTGCTCTTTCTAAAGAAAGTTCAACTCTTTGAGTTGAATACACACAACCCAAAAGTGTTACTGAGAATTCTTCTGTCTAGCATTCTATGAAGAAATTCTGTTTCCAACGAAGGCCTCAAACAGTTCCAAATATCCACTTGCACACTTTACAAACAGAGTGTTGCCAAACTGCTCTATTAAAAGAAAGGTTAAACTCTGTGAGTTGAACGCACACATAAGAAATTACTTTCTGAGAATGATTCTGTCTTGTTTTTATTGGAAGATATTTCCTTTTCTATGAACGGACTCAAATCGCTTGAAATCTCCACAAGCAAATTACACAAAAAGAGTCTTTCAAAACTGCTGTGTCTAAAGGAAGGTTCAACACTGTGAGTTGAATACACACAACACAAAGAAGTTACTGAGAATTCTTCTGTCTAGCATTATATGAAGAAATCCCGTTTCCAACAAAGGCCTCAAACACGTCCAAATATCCACTTGCAGACCTTACAAACAGAGTGTTTCCAAACTGCTCTGTGAAAAGAAAGGTTAAACTCTGTGAGTTGAACGCACACATAAGAAATTAGTTTCTGAGAATGATTCTGTCCAGTTTTTATTGGAAGATATTTCCTTTTCTATGAACGGACTCAAATCGATTGAAATCTCCACAAGCAAATTACATAAAAAGAGTCTTTCAAAACTGCTGTGTCTAAAGGAAGGTTCAACACTGTGAGTTGAATACACACAACACAAAGAAGTTACTGAGAACTCTTCTGTGGAGCATTGTATGAAGAAATCCCGTTTCCAACGAAGGCCTCAAAGAGGTCCAAATATCCACTTGCAGACTTTACCAACAGAGTGTTTCCAAACTGCTCTATGAAGAGAAAGGTTAAACTCCGTGAGGTGAATGCACACATCACCATGTGGTTTCTCAGAATCATTCTGTCTTCTTTTTATACGAAGATATTTCCTTTTCTACCATTGGCCTCATTTCGCTTGAAATCTCCACACGCAAATTCCAGAAAAAGAGTGTTTCCAATCGGCTCTGTCTAAAAGATAGTTCAACTCTGTGAGAAGATGGTTCAACTCTGTGAGTTGAATGAACAGAACCGAAAGAAGTTACTGAGAATTCTTCTGTCTAGCATTATATGAAAAAATCCCGTTTCCACCGAAGGCCTCAAAGAGATCCAAATATCCACTTGCAGACGTTAGAAACAGAGTTTTTCCAAACTGCTCTATGAAAAGAAAGGTTAAACTCTGTGAGCTGAATGCACACATTACAAAGCAATTTCTCAGAATGATTCTGTCTTGTTTTTGTACGAAGATATTTCCTTTTCTACCATTGAACTCGAAGCGCTTGAAATCTCCACTTGCAAAATCCACAAAAAGAGAGTTTCAAATCTGCTCTGTCTAAAGAAAGTTCAACTCTGTGAGTTGAATACACACAACCCAAAGATGTTACTGAGAATTCTTCTGTCTAGCATTCTATGAAGAAATCCCGTTTCCAACGAAGGCCTCAAACAGTTCCAATTATCCACATGCAGACTTTACAAACTGAGTGTTTCCAAACTGCTCTATGAAAAGAAAGGTTAAACTCTGTGAGTTGAACGCACACATAAGAAATTAGTTTCTGAGAATGATTCTGTCCAGTTTTTATTGGAAGATATTTCCTTTTCTATGAACGGACTCAAATCGCTTGAAATCTCCACAAGCAAATTACATAAAAAGAGTCTTTCAAAACTGCTGTGTCTAAAGGAAGGTTCAACACTGTGAGTTGAATACACACAACACAAAGAAGTTACTGAGAATTCTTTTGTCTAGCATTATATGAAGAAATCCCGTTTCCAACGAAGGCCTAAAAGAGGTCCAAATATCCCCTTGCAGACTTTACAAACAGAGTGTTTCCAAACTGCTCTATGAAGAGAAAGGTTAAACTCCGTGAGTTGAATGCACACATCACAATGTGGTTTCTCAGAATCATTCTGTCTTCTTTTTATACGAAGATATTTCCTTTTCTACCATTGGCCTCATTTCGCTTGAAATCTCCACACGCAAATTCCAGAAAAAGAGTGTTTCAAATCGGCTCTGTCTAAAAGATGGTTCAACTCTGTGAGTTGAATAAACAGAACAGAAAGAAGTTACTGAGAATTCTTCTGTCTAGCATTCTATGAAAAAATCCCGTTTCCAACGAAGGCCTGAAAGAGGTCCAAATATCCACTTGCAGACGTTAGAAACAGAGTGTTTGCAAACTGCTCTATGAAAAGAAAGGTTAAACTCTGTGAGCTGAATGCACACATCTCAAAGCAGTTTCTCAGAATGATTCTGTCTTGTTTTTGTACGAAGATATTTCCTTTTCTACCATTGACCTCGATGGGCTTGAAATCTCCACTCGCAAAATCGACAGAAAGAGAGTTTCAAATCTGCTCTGTCTAAAGAAAGTTCAAATCTGTGAGTTGAATACACACAACCCAAAGATGTTACTGAGAATTCTTCTGTCTAGCATTCTATGAAGAAATCCCGTTTCCAACGAAGGCCTCAAACAGTTCCAATTATCCACATGCAGACTTTACAAACTGAGTGTTTCCAAACTGCTCTATGAAAAGAAAGGTTAAACTCTGTGAGTTGAACGCACACATAAGAAATTAGTTTCTGAGAATGATTCTGTCTAGTTTTTATTGGAAGATATTTCCTTTTCTATGAACGGCCTCAAATCGCTTGAAATCTCCACAAGCAAATTACATAAAAAGAGTCTTTCAAAACTGCTGTGTCTAAAGGAAGGTTCAACCCTGTGAGTTGAATACACACAACACAAAGAAGTTACTGAGATTTCTTCTCTCTAGCATTATATGAAGAAATCCCTTTTCCAACGAAGGCCTCAAAGAGGTCCAAATATCCAATTGCAGACTTTACAAACAGAGTGTTTCCAAACTGCTCTATGAAGAGAAAGGTTAAACTCCGTGAGGTGAATGCACACATCACAATGTGGTTTCTCAGAATCATTCTGTCTTCTTTTTATACGAAGATATTTCCTTTTCTACCATTGGCCTCATTTCGCTTGACATCTCCACACGCAAATTCCAGAAAAAGAGTGTTTGAAATCGGCTCTGTCTAAAAGATGGTTCAACTCTGTGAGTTGAATGAACAGAACTGAAAGAAGTTACTGAGAATTCTTCTGTCTAGCATTATATGAAAAAATCCCGTTTCCACCGAAGGCCTCAAACAGTTCCAAATATCCACTTGCACACTTTACAAACAGAGTGTTGCCAAACTGCTCTATTAAAAGAAAGGTTAAACTCTGTGAGTTGAACGCACACATAAGAAATTAGTTTCTGAGAATGATTCTGTCTAGTTTTTATTGGAAGATATTTCCTTTTCTATGAAAGGCCTCAAATCGCTTGAAATCTCCACAAGCAAATTACACAAAAAGAGTCTTTCAAAACTGCTGTGTCTAAAGGAAGGTTCAACACTGTGAGTTGAATACACACAACACAAAGAAGTTACTGAGAATTCTTCTGTCTAGCATTATATGAAGAAATCCCGTTTCCAACGAAGGCCTCAAACACGTCCAAATATCCACTTGCAGACTTTACCAACAGAGTGTTTCCAAACTGCTCTATGAAGAGAAAGGTTAAACTCCGTGAGGTGAATGCACACATCACAATGTGGTTTCTCAGAATCATTCTGTCTTCTTTTTATACGAAGATATTTCCTTTTCTACCATTGGCCTCATTTCGCTTGAAATCTCCACACGCAAATTCCAGAAAAAGAGTGTTTCAAATCGGCACTGTCTAAAAGATGGTTCAACTCTGTGAGTTGAATAAACAGAACAGAAAGAAGTTACTGAGAATTATTCTGTCTAGCATTCTATGAAAAAATCCCGTTTCCAACGAAGGCCTCAAAGAGGTCCAAATATCCACTTGCAGACGTTAGAAACAGAGTGTTTCCAAACTGCTCTATGAAAAGAAAGGTTAAACTCTGTGAGCTGAATGCACACATCACAAAGCAGTTTCTCAGAATGAATCTGTCTTGTTTTTCTACGAAGATATTTCCTTTTCTACCATTGACCTCGAAGCGCTTGAAATCTCCACTTGCTAAATGCACAAAAAGAGAGTTTCAAATCTGCTCTTTCTAAAGAAAGTTCAACTCTTTGAGTTGAATACACACAACCCAAAAGTGTTACTGAGAATTCTTCTGTCTAGCATTCTATGAAGAAATTCTGTTTCCAACGAAGGCCTCAAACAGTTCCAAATATCCACTTGCACACTTTACAAACAGAGTGTTGCGAAACTGCTCTATTAAAAGAAAGGTTAAACTCTGTGAGTTGAACGCACACATAAGAAATTACTTTCTGAGAATGATTCTGTCTTGTTTTTATTGGAAGATATTTCCTTTTCTATGAACGGACTCAAATCGCTTGAAATCTCCACAAGCAAATTACACAAAAAGAGTCTTTCAAAACTGCTGTGTCTAAAGGAAGGTTCAACACTGTGAGTTGAATACACACAACACAAAGAAGTTACTGAGAATTCTTCTGTCTAGCATTATATGAAGAAATCCCGTTTCCAACAAAGGCCTCAAACACGTCCAAATATCCACTTGCAGACCTTACAAACAGAGTGTTTCCAAACTGCTCTGTGAAAAGAAAGGTTAAACTCTGTGAGTTGAACGCACACATAAGAAATTAGTTTCTGAGAATGATTCTGTCCAGTTTTTATTGGAAGATATTTCCTTTTCTATGAACGGACTCAAATCGATTGAAATCTCCACAAGCAAATTACATAAAAAGAGTCTTTCAAAACTGCTGTGTCTAAAGGAAGGTTCAACACTGTGAGTTGAATACACACAACACAAAGAAGTTACTGAGAACTCTTCTGTGGAGCATTGTATGAAGAAATCCCGTTTCCAACGAAGGCCTCAAAGAGGTCCAAATATCCACTTGCAGACTTTACCAACAGAGTGTTTCCAAACTGCTCTATGAAGAGAAAGGTTAAACTCCGTGAGGTGAATGCACACATCACCATGTGGTTTCTCAGAATCATTCTGTCTTCTTTTTATACGAAGATATTTCCTTTTCTACCATTGGCCTCATTTCGCTTGAAATCTCCACACGCAAATTCCAGAAAAAGAGTGTTTCCAATCGGCTCTGTCTAAAAGATGGTTCAACTCTGTGAGAAGATGGTTCAACTCTGTGAGTTGAATAAACAGAACAGAAAGAAGTTACTGAGAATTATTCTGTCTAGCATTCTATGAAAAAATCCCGTTTCCAACGAAGGCCTCAAAGAGGTCCAAATATCCACTTGCAGACGTTAGAAACAGAGTGTTTCCAAACTGCTCTATGAAAAGAAAGGTTAAACTCTGTGAGCTGAATGCACACATCACAAAGCAGTTTCTCAGAATGAATCTGTCTTGTTTTTCTACGAAGATATTTCCTTTTCTACCATTGACCTCGAAGCGCTTGAAATCTCCACTTGCAAAATCCACAGAAAGAGAGTTTCAAATCTGCTCTTTCTAAAGAAAGTTCAACTCTGTGAGTTGAATACACACAACCCAAAAGTGTTACTGAGAATTCTTCTGTCTAGCATTCTACGAAGAAATTCTGTTTCCAACGAAGGCCTCAAACAGTTCCAAATATCCACTTGCAGACTTTACAAACAGAGTGTTTCCAAACTGCTCTATTAAAAGAAAGGTTAAACTCTGTGAGTTGAACGCACACATAAGAAATTAGTTTCTGAGAATGATTCTGTCTAGTTTTTATTGGAAGATATTTCCTTTTCTATGAACGGCCTCAAATCGCTTGAAATCTCCACAAGCAAATTACACAAAAAGAGTCTTTCAAAACTGCTGTGTCTATAGGAAGGTTCAACACTGTGAGTTGAATACACACAACACAAAGAAGTTACTGAGAATTCTTCTGTCTAGCATTATATGAAGAAATCCCGTTTCCAACGAAGGCCTCAAAGAGGTCCAAATATCCACTTGCAGACTTTACAAACAGAGTGTTTGCAAACTGCTCTATGAAGAGTAAGGTTAAACTCCGTGAGGTGAATGCACACATCACAATGTGGTTTCTCAGAATCATTCTGTCTTCTTTTTATACGAAGATATTTCCTTTTCTACCATTGGCCTCATTTCGCTTGAAATCTCCACACGCAAATTCCAGAAAAAGAGTGTTTCAAATCGGCTCTGTCTAAAAGATGGTTCAACTCTGTGAGTTGAATAAACAGAACAGAAAGAAGTTACTGAGAATTCTTCTGTCTAGCATTATATGAAAAAATCCCGTTTCCAACGAAGGCATCAAAGAGATCCAAATATCCACTTGCAGACGTTTGAAACAGAGTGTTTTCAAACTGCTCTATGAAAAGAAAGGTTAAACTCTGTGAGCTGAATGCACACATCACAAAGCAGTTTCTCAGAATGATTCTGTCTTGTTTTTGTACGAAGATATTTCCTTTTCTACCATTGATCTCGAAGCGCTTGAAATCTCCACTTGCTAAATGCACAAAAAGAGAGTTTCAAATCTGCTCTTTCTAAAGAAAGTTCAACTCTGTGAGTTGAATACACACAACCCAAAAGTGTTACTGAGAATTCTTCTGTCTAGCATTCTACGAAGAAATTCTGTTTCCAACGAAGGCCTCAAACAGTTCCAAATATCCACTTGCAGACTTTACAAACAGAGTGTTTCCAAACTGCTCTATTAAAAGAAAGGTTAAACTCTGTGAGTTGAACGCACACATAAGAAATTAGTTTCTGAGAATGATTCTGTCTAGTTTTTATTGGAAGATATTTCCTTTTCTATGAACGGCCTCAAATCGCTTGAAATCTCCACAAGCAAATTACACAAAAAGAGTCTTTCAAAACTGCTGTGTCTATAGGAAGGTTCAACACTGTGAGTTGAATACACACAACACAAAGAAGTTACTGAGAATTCTTCTGTCTAGCATTATATGAAGAAATCCCGTTTCCAACGAAGGCCTCAAACACGTCCAAATATCCACTTGCAGACCTTACAAACAGAGTGTTTCCAAACTGCTCTGTGAAAAGAAAGGTTAAACTCTGTGAGTTGAACGCACACATAAGAAATTAGTTTCTGAGAATGATTCTGTCCAGTTTTTATTGGAAGATATTTCCTTTTCTATGAACGGACTCAAATCGCTTGAAATCTCCACAAGCAAATTACATAAAAAGAGTCTTTCAAAATTGCTGTGTCTAAAGGAAGGTTCAACACTGTGAGTTGAATACACACAACACAAAGAAGTTACTGAGAATTCTTCTGTCTAGCATTGTATGAAGAAATCCCGTTTCCAACGAAGGCCTCAAAGAGGTCCAAATATCCACTTGCAGACTTTACCAACAGAGTGTTTCCAAACTGCTCTATGAAGAGAAAGGTTAAACTCCGTGAGGTGAATGCACACATCACAATGTGGTTTCTCAGAATCATTCTGTCTTCTTTTTATACGAAGATATTTCCTTTTCTACCATTGGCCTCATTTCGCTTGAAATCTCCACACGCAAATTCCAGAAAAAGAGTGTTTCCAATCGGCTCTGTCTAAAAGATGGTTCAACTCTGTGAGAAGATGGTTCAACTCTGTGAGTTGAATAAACAGAACAGAAAGAAGTTACTGAGAATTATTCTGTCTAGCATTCTATGAAAAAATCCCGTTTCCAACGAAGACCTCAAAGAGGTCCAAATATCCACTTGCAGACGTTAGAAACAGAGTGTTTCCAAACTGCTCTATGAAAAGAAAAGTTAAACTCTGTGAGCTGAATGCACACATCACAAAGCAGTTTCTCAGAATGATTCTGTCTTGCTTTTCTACGAAGATATTTCCTTTTCTACCATTGACCTCGAAGGGCTTGAAATCTCCACTTGCAAAATCGACAGAAAGAGAGTTTCAAATCTGCTCTGTCTAAAGAAAGTTCAACTCTGTGAGTTGAATACACACAACCCAAAGATGTTACTGAGAATTCTTCTGTCTAGCATTCTATGAAGAAATCCCGTTTCCAACGAAGGCCTCAAACAGTTCCAATTATCCACATGCAGACTTTACAAACTGAGTGTTTCCAAACTGCTCTATGAAAAGAAAGGTTAAACTCTGTGAGTTGAACGCACACATAAGAAATTAGTTTCTGAGAATGATTCTGTCTAGTTTTTATTGGAAGATATTACCTTTTCTATGAACGGCCTCAAATCGCTTGAAATCTCCACAAGCAAATTACATAAAAAGAGTCTTTCAAAACTGCTGTGTCTAAAGGAAGGTTCAACCCTGTGAGTTGAATACACACAACACAAAGAAGTTACTGAGATTTCTTCTGTCTAGCATTATATGAAGAAATCCCTTTTCCAACGAAGGCCTCAAAGAGGTCCAAATATCCAATTGCAGACTTTACAAACAGAGTGTTTCCAAACTGCTCTATGAAGAGAAAGGTTAAACTCCGTGAGGTGAATGCACACATCACAATGTGGTTTCTCAGAATCATTCTGTCTTCTTTTTATACGAAGATATTTCCTTTTCTACCATTGGCCTCATTTCGCTTGACATCTCCACACGCAAATTCCAGAAAAAGAGTGTTTCAAATCGGCTCTGTCTAAAAGATGGTTCAACTCTGTGAGTTTAATAAACAGAACAGAAAGAAGTTACTGAGAAGTCTTCTGTCTAGCATTATATGAAAAAATCCCGTTTCCAACGAAGGCATCAAAGAAATCCAAATATCCACTTGCAGACGTTTGAAACAGAGTGTTTTCAAACTGCTCTATGAAAAGAAAGGTTAAACTCTGTGAGCTGAATGCACACATCACAAAGCAGTTTCTCAGAATGATTCTGTCTTGTTTTTGTACGAAGATATTTCCTTTTCTACCATTGATCTCGAAGCGCTTGAAATCTCCACTTGCTAAATGCACAAAAAGAGAGTTTCAAATCTGCTCTGTCTAAAGAAAGTTCAACTCTGTGAGTTGAATACACACAACCCAAAAATGTTACTGAGAATTCTTCTGTCTAGCATTCTATGAAGAAATTCTGTTTCCAACGAAGGCCTCAAACAGTTCCAAATATCCACTTGCAGACTTTACAAAAAGAGTGTTGCCAAACTGCTCTATTAAAAGAAAGGTTAAACTCTGTGAGTTGAACGCACACATAAGAAATTAGTTTCTGAGAATGATTCTGTCCAGTTTTTATTGGAAGATATTTCGTTTTCTATGAACGGACTCAAATCGCTTGAAATCTCCACAAGCAAATTACATAAAAAGAGTCTTTCAAAACTGCTGTGTCTAAAGGAAGGTTCAACACTGTGAGTTGGATACACACAACACAAAGAAGTTACTGAGAATTCTTCTGTCTAGCATTGTATGAAGAAATCCCGTTTCCAACGAAGGCCTCAAAGAGGTCCAAATATCCACTTGCAGACTTTACAAACAGAGTGTTTCCAAACTGCTCTATGAAGAGAAAGGTTAAACTCCGTGAGGTGAATGCACACATCACAATGTGGTTTCTCAGAATCATTCTGTCTTCTTTTTATACGAAGATATTTCCTTTTCTACCATTGGCCTCATTTCGCTTGAAATCTCCACACGCAAATTCCAGAAAAAGAGTGTTTCAAATCGGCTCTGTCTAAAAGATGGTTCAACTCTGTGAGTTGAATAAACAGAACAGAAAGAAGTTACTGAGAATTATTCTGTCTAGCATTCTATGAAAAAATCCCGTTTCCAACGAAGGCCTCAAAGAGGTCCAAATATCCACTTGCAGACGTTAGAAACAGAGTGTTTCCAAACTGCTCTATGAAAAGAAAGGTTAAACTCTGTGAGCTGAATGCACACATCACAAAGCAGTTTCTCAGAATGATTCTGTCTTGTTTTTCTACGAAGATATTTCCTTTTCTACCATTGACCTCGAAGGGCTTGAAATCTCCACTTGCAAAATCCACAGAAAGAGAGTCTCAAATCTGCTCTTTCTAAAGAAAGTTCAACTCTGTGAGTTGAATACACACAACCCAAAAGTGTTACTGAGAATTCTTCTGTCTAGCATTCTACGAAGAAATTCTGTTTCCAACGAAGGCCTCAAACAGTTCCAATTATCCACTTGCAGACTTTACAAACAGAGTGTTTCCAAACTGCTCTATTAAAAGAAAGGTTAAACTCTGTGAGTTGAACGCACACATAAGAAATTAGTTTCTGAGAATGATTCTGTCTAGTTTTTATTGGAAGATATTTCCTTTTCTATGAACGGCCTCAAATCGCTTGAAATCTCCACAAGCAAATTACACAAAAAGAGAATTTCAAAACTGCTGTGTCTAAAGGAAGGTTCAACACTGTGAGTTGAATACACACAACACAAAGAAGTTACTGAGAATTCTTCTGTCTAGCATTATATGAAGAAATCCCGTTTCCAACGAAGGCCTCAAAGAGGTCCAAATATCCACTTGCAGACTTTACAAACAGAGTGTTTGCAAACTGCTCTATGAAGAGTAAGGTTAAACTCCGTGAGGTGAATGCACACATCACAATGTGGTTTCTCAGAATCATTCTGTCTTCTTTTTATACGAAGATATTTCCTTTTCTACCATTGGCCTCATTTCGCTTGAAATCTCCACACGCAAATTCCAGAAAAAGAGTGTTTCAAATCGGCTCTGTCTAAAAGATGGTTCAACTCTGTGAGTTTATTAAACAGAACAGAAAGAAGTTACTGAGAATTCTTCTGTCTAGCATTATATGAAAAAATCCCGTTTCCACCGAAGGCCTCAAAGAGATCCAAATATCCACTTGCAGACGTTAGAAACAGAGTTTTTCCAAACTGCTCTATGAAAAGAAAGTTTAACCTCTGTGAGCTGAATGCACACATCACAAAGCAGTTTCTCAGAATGATTCTGTCTTGTTTTTGTACGAAGATATTTCCTTTTCTACCATTGAACTCGAAGCGCTTGAAATCTCCACTTGCAAAATCCACAAAAAGAGAGTTTCAAATGTGCTCTGTCTAAAGAAAGTTCAACTCTGTGAGTTGAATACACACAACCCAAAGATGTTACTGAGAATTCTTCTGTCTAGCATTCTATGAAGAAATCCCGTTTCCAACGAAGGCCTCAATCAGTTCCAATTATCCACATGCAGACTTTACAAACTGAGTGTTTCCAAACTGCTCTATGAAAAGAAAGGTTAAACTCTGTGAGTTGAACGCACACATAAGAAATTAGTTTCTGAGAATGATTCTGTCTAGTTTTTATTGGAAGATATTTCCTTTTCTATGAACGGACTCAAATCGCTTGAAATCTCCACAAGCAAATTACATAAAAAGAGTCTTTCAAAACTGCTGTGTCTAAAGGAAGGTTCAACACTGTGAGTTGAATACACACAACACAAAGAAGTTACTGAGAATTCTTCTGTCTAGCATTCTATGAAGAAATCCCGTTTCCAACGAAGGCCTCAAAGAGGTCCAAATATCCCCTTGCAGACTTTACAAACAGAGTGTTTCCAAACTGCTCTATGAAGAGAAAGGTTAAACTCCGTGAGGTGAATGCACACATCACAACGTGGTTTCTCAGAATCATTCTGTCTTCTTTTTATACGAAGATATTTCCTTTTCTACCATTGGCCTCATTTCACTTGAAATCTCCACACGCAAATTCCAGAAAAAGAGTGTTTCAAATCGGCTCTGTCTAAAAGATGGTTCAACTCTGTGAGTTTAATCAACAGAACAGAAAGAAGTTACTGAGAATTCTTCTGTCTAGCATTATATGAAAAAATCCCGTTTCCAACGAAGGCATCAAAGAAATCCAAATATCCACTTGCAGACGTTTGAAACAGAGTGTTTTCAAACTGCTCTATGAAAAGAAAGGTTAAACTCTGTGAGCTGAATGCACACATCACAAAGCAGTTTCTCAGAATGATTCTGTCTTGTTTTTGTACGAAGATATTTCCTTTTCTACCATTGACCTCGAAGCGCTTGAAATCTCCACTTGCTAAATGCACAAAAAGAGAGTTTGAAATCTGCTCTGTCTAAAGAAAGTTCAACTCTGTGAGTTGAATACACACAACCCAAAAATGTTACTGAGAATTCTTCTGTCTAGCATTCTATGAAGAAATTCTGTTTCCAACGAAGGCCTCAAACAGTTCCAAATATCGACTTGCAGACTTTACAAACAGAGTGTTTCCAAACTGCTCTATTAAAAGAAAGGTTAAACTCTGTGAGTTGAACGCACACATAAGAAATTGGTTTCTGAGAATGATTCTGTCTCGTTTTTATTGGAAGATATTCCCTTTTCTATGAACGGCCTCAAATCGCTTGAAATCTCCACAAGCAAATTACACAAAAAGAGTCTTTCAAAACTGCTGTGTCTAAAGGAACGTTCAACACTGTGAGTTTAATAAACAGAACAGAAAGAAGTTACTGAGAATTCTTCTGTCTAGCATTATATGAAAAAATCCCGTTTCCACCGAAGGCCTCAAAGAGATCCAAATATCCACTTGCAGACGTTAGAAACAGAGTGTTTTCAAACTGCTCTATGAAAAGAAAGGTTAAACTCTGTGAGCTGAATGCACACATCACAAAGCAGTTTCACAGAATGATTCTGTCTTGCTTTTGTACGAAGATATTTCCTTTTCTACCATTGACCTCGAAGCGCTTGAAATCTCCACTTGCAAAATCCACAAAAAGAGAGTTTCAAATCTGCTCTGTCTAAAGAAAGTTCAACTCTGTGAGTTGAATACACACAACCCAAAAATGTTACTGAGAATTCTTCTGTCTAGCATTCTATGAAGAAATCCCGTTTCCAACGAAGGCCTCAAAGAGTTCCAAATATCCACTTGCAGACTTTACAAACAGAGTGTTTCCAAACTGCACTATGAAAAGAAAGGTTAAACTCTGTGAGTTGAATGCACACATAAGAAATTAGTTTCTGAGAATGATTCTGTCTAGTTTTTATTGGAAGATATTTCCTTTTCTATGAACGGACTCAAATCGCTTGAAATCTCCACAAGCAAATTACATAAAAAGAGTCTTTCAAAACTGCTGTGTCTAAAGGAAGGTTCAACACTGTGAGTTGAATACACACAACACAAAGAAGTTACTGAGAATTCTTCTGTCTAGCATTCTATGAAGAAATCCCGTTTCCAACGAAGGCCTCAAAGAGGTCCAAATATCCACTTGCAGACTTTACAAACAGAGTGTTTCCAAACTGCTCTATGAAGAGAAAGGTTAAACTCCGTGAGGTGAATGCACACATCACAATGTGGTTTCTCAGAATCATTCTGTCTTCTTTTTATACGAAGATATTTCCTTTTCTACCATTGGCCTCATTTCGCTTGAAATCTCCACACGCAAATTCCAGAAAAAGAGTGTTTCAAATCGGCTCTGTCTAAAAGATGGTTCAACTCTGTGAGTTTAATAAACAGAACAGAAAGAAGTTACTGAGAAGTCTTCTGTCTAGCATTATATGAAAAAATCCCGTTTCCAACGAAGGCATCAAAGAAATCCAAATATCCACTTGCAGACGTTTGAAACAGAGTGTTTTCAAACTGCTCTATGAAAAGAAAGGTTAAACTCTGTGAGCTGAATGCACACATCACAAAGAAGTTTCTCAGAATGATTCTGTCTTGTTTTTGTACGAAGATATTTCCTTTTCTACCATTGACCTCGAAGCGCTTGAAATCTCCACTTGCTAAATGCACAAAAAGAGAGTTTCAAATCTGCTCTGTCTAAAGAAAGTTCAACTCTGTGAGTTGAATACACACAACCCAAAAATGTTACTGAGAATTCTTCTGTCTAGCATTCTATGAAGAAATTCTGTTTCCAACGAAGGCCTCAAACAGTTCCAAATATCCACTTGCAGACTTTACAAACAGAGTGTTTCCAAACTGCTCTATTAAAAGAAAGGTTAAACTCTGTGAGTTGAACGCACACATAAGAAATTGGTTTCTGAGAATGATTCTGTCTAGTTTTTATTGGAAGATATTTCCTTTTCTATGAACGGCCTCAAATCGCTTGAAATCTCCACAAGCAAATTACACAAAAAGAGTCTTTCAAAACTGCTGTGTCTAAAGGAAGGTTCAACACTGTGAGTTGAATACACACAACACAAAGAAGTTACTGAGAATTCTTCTGTCTAGCATTGTATGAAGAAATCCCGTTTCCAACGAAGGCCTCAAAGAGGTCCAAATATCCACTTGCAGACTTTACAAACAGAGTGTTTCCAAACTGCTCTAAGAAGAGAAAGGTTAAACTCCGTGAGGTGAATGCACACATCACAATGTGGTTTCTCAGAATCATTCTGTCTTCTTTTTATACGAAGATATTTCCTTTTCTACCATTGGCCTCATTTCGCTTGAAATCTCCACACGCAAATTCCAGAAAAAGAGTGTTTCAAATCGGCTCTGTCAAAAAGATGGTTCAACTCTGTGAGTTGAATAAACAGAACAGAAAGAAGTTACTGAGAATTCTTCTGTCTAGCATTCTATGAAAAAATCCCGTTTCCAACGAAGACCTCAAAGAGGTCCAAATATCCACTTGCAGACGTTAGAAACAGAGTGTTTCCAAACTGCTCTATGAAAAGAAAATTTAAACTCTGTGAGCTGAATGCACACATCACAAAGCAGTTTCTCAGAATGATTCTGTCTTGCTTTTCTACGAAGATATTTCCTTTTCTACCATTGACCTCGAAGGGCTTGAAATCTCCACTTGCAAAATCGACAGAAAGAGAGTTTCAAATCTGCTCTGTCTAAAGAAAGTTCAACTCTGTGAGTTGAATACACACAACCCAAAGATGTTACTGAGAATTCTTCTGTCTAGCATTCTATGAAGAAATCCCGTTTCCAACGAAGGCCTCAAACAGTTCCAATTATCCACATGCAGACTTTACAAACTGAGTGTTTCCAAACTGCTCTATGAAAAGAAAGGTTAAACTCTGTGAGTTGAACGCACACATAAGAAATTAGTTTCTGAGAATGATTCTGTCTAGTTTTTATTGGAAGATATTTCCTTTTCTATGAACGGCCTCAAATCGCTTGAAATCTCCACAAGCAAATTACATAAAAAGAGTCTTTCAAAACTGCTGTGTCTAAAGGAAGGTTCAACCCTGTGAGTTGAATACACACAACACAAAGAAGTTACTGAGATTTCTTCTGTCTAGCATTATATGAAGAAATCCCTTTTCCAACGAAGGCCTCAAAGAGGTCCAAATATCCAATTGCAGACTTTACAAACAGAGTGTTTCCAAACTGCTCTATGAAGAGAAAGGTTAAACTCCGTGAGGTGAATGCACACATCACAATGTGGTTTCTCAGAATCATTCTGTCTTCTTTTTATACGAAGATATTTCCTTTTCTACCATTGGCCTCATTTCGCTTGACATCTCCACACGCAAATTCCAGAAAAAGAGTGTTTCAAATCGGCTCTGTCTAAAAGATGGTTCAACTCTGTGAGTTTAATAAACAGAACAGAAAGAAGTTACTGAGAAGTCTTCTGTCTAGCATTATATGAAAAAATCCCGTTTCCAACGAAGGCATCAAAGAAATCCAAATATCCACTTGCAGACGTTTGAAACAGAGTGTTTTCAAACTGCTCTATGAAAAGAAAGGTTAAACTCTGTGAGCTGAATGCACACATCACAAAGCAGTTTCTCAGAATGATTCTGTCTTGTTTTTGTACGAAGATATTTCCTTTTCTACCATTGATCTCGAAGCGCTTGAAATCTCCACTTGCTAAATGCACAAAAAGAGAGGTTCAAATCTGCTCTGTCTAAAGAAAGTTCAACTCTGTGAGTTGAATACACACAACCCAAAAATGTTACTGAGAATTCTTCTGTCTAGCATTCTATGAAGAAATTCTGTTTCCAACGAAGGCCTCAAACAGTTCCAAATATCCACTTGCAGACTTTACAAAAAGAGTGTTGCCAAACTGCTCTATTAAAAGAAAGGTTAAACTCTGTGAGTTGAACGCACACATAAGAAATTAGTTTCTGAGAATGATTCTGTCTAGTTTTTATTGGAAGATATTTCCTTTTCTATGAACGGACTCAAATCGCTTGAAATCTCCACAAGCAAATTACACAAAAAGAGTCTTTCAAAACTGCTGTGTCTAAAGGAAGGTTCAACACTCTGAGTTGAATACACACAACACAAAGAAGTTACTGAGAATTCTACTGTCTAGCATTATATGAAGAAATCCCGTTTCCAACGAAGGCATCAAACACGTCCAAATATCCACTTGCAGACCTTACAAACAGAGTGTTTCCAAACTGCTCTGTGAAAAGAAAGGTTAAACTCTGTGAGTTGAACGCACACATAAGAAATTAGTTTCTGAGAATGATTCTGTCCAGTTTTTATTGGAAGATATTTCGTTTTCTATGAACGGACTCAAATCGCTTGAAATCTCCACAAGCAAATTACATAAAAAGAGTCTTTCAAAACTGCTGTGTCTAAAGGAAGGTTCAACACTGTGAGTTGGATACACACAACACAAAGAAGTTACTGAGAATTCTTCTGTCTAGCATTGTATGAAGAAATCCCGTTTCCAACGAAGGCCTCAAAGAGGTCCAAATATCCACTTGCAGACTTTACCAACAGAGTGTTTCCAAACTGCTCTATGAAGAGAAAGGTTAAACTCCGTGAGGTGAATGCACACATCACAATGTGGTTTCTCAGAATCATTCTGTCTTCTTTTTATACGAAGATATTTCCTTTTCTACCATTGGCCTCATTTCGCTTGAAATCTCCACACGCAAATTCCAGAAAAAGAGTGTTTCAAATCGGCTCTGTCTAAAAGATGGTTCAACTCTGTGAGTTGAATAAACAGAACAGAAAGAAGTTACTGAGAATTATTCTGTCTAGCATTCTATGAAAAAATCCCGTTTCCAACGAAGGCCTCAAAGAGGTCCAAATATCCACTTGCAGACGTTAGAAACAGAGTGTTTCCAAACTGCTCTATGAAAAGAAAGGTTAAACTCTGTGAGCTGAATGCACACATCACAAAGCAGTTTCTCAGAATGATTCTGTCTTGTTTTTCTACGAAGATATTTCCTTTTCTACCATTGACCTCGAAGGGCTTGAAATCTCCACTTGCAAAATCCACAGAAAGAGAGTCTCAAATCTGCTCTTTCTAAAGAAAGTTCAACTCTGTGAGTTGAATACACACAACCCAAAAGTGTTACTGAGAATTCTTCTGTCTAGCATTCTACGAAGAAATTCTGTTTCCAACGAAGGCCTCAAACAGTTCCAAATATCCACTTGCAGACTTTACAAACAGAGTGTTTCCAAACTGCTCTATTAAAAGAAAGGTTAAACTCTGTGAGTTGAACGCACACATAAGAAATTAGTTTCTGAGAATGATTCTGTCTAGTTTTTATTGGAAGATATTTCCTTTTCTATGAACGGCCTCAAATCGCTTGAAATCTCCACAAGCAAATTACACAAAAAGAGACTTTCAAAACTGCTGTGTCTAAAGGAAGGTTCAACACTGTGAGTTGAATACACACAACACAAAGAAGTTACTGAGAATTCTTCTGTCTAGCATTATATGAAGAAATCCCGTTTCCAACGAAGGCCTCAAAGAGGTCCAAATATCCACTTGCAGACTTTACAAACAGAGTGTTTGCAAACTGCTCTATGAAGAGTAAGGTTAAACTCCGTGAGGTGAATGCACACATCACAATGTGGTTTCTCAGAATCATTCTGTCTTCTTTTTATACGAAGATATTTCCTTTTCTACCATTGGCCTCATTTCGCTTGAAATCTCCACACGCAAATTCCAGAAAAAGAGTGTTTCAAATCGGCTCTGTCTAAAAGATGGTTCAACTCTGTGAGTTTATTAAACAGAACAGAAAGAAGTTACTGAGAATTCTTCTGTCTAGCATTATATGAAAAAATCCCGTTTCCACCGAAGGCCTCAAAGAGATCCAAATATCCACTTGCAGACGTTAGAAACAGAGTTTTTCCAAACTGCTCTATGAAAAGAAAGGTTAACCTCTGTGAGCTGAATGCACACATCACAAAGCAGTTTCTCAGAATGATTCTGTCTTGTTTTTGTACGAAGATATTTCCTTTTCTACCATTGATCTCGAAGCGCTTGAAATCTCCACTTGCTAAACGCACAAAAAGAGAGTTTCAAATCTGCTCTGTCTAAAGAAAGTTCAACTCTGTGAGTTGAATACACAAAACCCAAAAATGTTACTGAGAATTCTTCTGTCTAGCATTCTATGAAGAAATTCTGTTTCCAACGAAGGCCTCAAACAGTTCCAAATATCCACTTGCAGACTTTACAAAAAGAGTGTTGCCAAACTGCTCTATTAAAAGAAAGGTTAAACTCTGTGAGTTGAACGCACACATAAGAAATTAGTTTCTGAGAATGATTCTGTCTAGTTTTTATTGGAAGATATTTCCTTTTCTATGAACGGACTCAAATCGCTTGAAATCTCCACAAGCAAATTACACAAAAAGAGTCTTTCAAAACTGCTGTGTCTAAAGGAAGGTTCAACACTGTGAGTTGAATACACACAACACAAAGAAGTTACTGAGAATTCTACTGTCTAGCATTATATGAAGAAATCCCGTTTCCAACGAAGGCATCAAACACGTCCAAATATCCACTTGCAGACCTTACAAACAGAGTGTTTCCAAACTGCTCTGTGAAAAGAAAGGTTAAACTCTGTTAGTTGAACGCACACATAAGAAATTAGTTTCTGAGAATGATTCTGTCCAGTTTTTATTGGAAGATATTTCGTTTTCTATGAACGGACTCAAATCGCTTGAAATCTCCACAAGCAAATTACATAAAAAGAGTCTTTCAAAACTGCTGTGTCTAAAGGAAGGTTCAACACTGTGAGTTGGATACACACAACACAAAGAAGTTACTGAGAATTCTTCTGTCTAGCATTGTATGAAGAAATCCCGTTTCCAACGAAGGCCTCAAAGAGGTCCAAATATCCACTTGCAGACTTTACCAACAGAGTGTTTCCAAACTGCTCTATGAAGAGAAAGGTTAAACTCCGTGAGGTGAATGCACACATCACAATGTGGTTTCTCAGAATCATTCTGTCTTCTTTTTATACGAAGATATTTCCTTTTCTACCATTGGCCTCATTTCGCTTGAAATCTCCACACGCAAATTCCAGAAAAAGAGTGTTTCAAATCGGCTCTGTCTAAAAGATGGTTCAACTCTGTGAGTTGAATAAACAGAACAGAAAGAAGTTACTGAGAATTATTCTGTCTAGCATTCTATGAAAAAATCCCGTTTCCAACGAAGGCCTCAAAGAGGTCCAATTATCCACTTGCAGACGTTAGAAACAGAGTGTTTCCAAACTGCTCTATGAAAAGAAAGGTTAAACTCTGTGAGCTGAATGCACACATCACAAAGCAGTTTTTCAGAATGATTCTGTCTTGTTTTTCTACGAAGATATTTCCTTTTCTACCATTGACCTCGAAGGGCTTGAAATCTCCACTTGCAAAATCCACAGAAAGAGAGCCTCAAATCTGCTCTTTCTAAAGAAAGTTCAACTCTGTGAGTTGAATACACACAACCCAAAAGTGTTACTGAGAATTCTTCTGTCTAGCATTCTACGAAGAAATTCTGTTTCCAACGAAGGCCTCAAACAGTTCCAAATATCCACTTGCAGACTTTACAAACAGAGTGTTTCCAAACTGCTCTATTAAAAGAAAGGTTAAACTCTGTGAGTTGAACGCACACATAAGAAATTTGTTTCTGAGAATGATTCTGTCTAGTTTTTATTGGAAGATATTTCCTTTTCTATGAACGGCCTCAAATCGCTTGAAATCTCCACAAGCAAATTACACAAAAAGAGACTTTCAAAACTGCTGTGTCTAAAGGAAGGTTCAACACTGTGAGTTGAATACACACAACACAAAGAAGTTACTGAGAATTCTTCTGTCTAGCATTATATGAAGAAATCCCGTTTCCAACGAAGGCCTCAAAGAGGTCCAAATATCCACTTGCAGACTTTACAAACAGAGTGTTTGCAAACTGCTCTATGAAGAGTAAGGTTAAACTCCGTGAGGTGAATGCACACATCACAATGTGGTTTCTCAGAATCATTCTGTCTTCTTTTTATACGAAGATATTTCCTTTTCTACCATTGGCCTCATTTCGCTTGAAATCTCCACACGCAAATTCCAGAAAAAGAGTGTTTCAAATCGGCTCTGTCTAAAAGTTGGTTCAACTCTGTGAGTTTATTAAACAGAACAGAAAGAAGTTACTGAGAATTCTTCTGTCTAGCATTATATGAAAAAATCCCGTTTCCACCGAAGGCCTCAAAGAGATCCAAATATCCACTTGCAGACGTTAGAAACAGAGTTTTTCCAAACTGCTCTATGAAAAGAAAGGTTAACCTCTTTGAGCTGAATGCACACATCACAAAGCAGTTTCTCAGAATGATTCTGTCTTGTTTTTGTACGAAGATATTTCCTTTTCTACCATTGAACTCGAAGCGCTTGAAATCTCCACTTGCAAAATCCACAAAAAGAGAGTTTCAAATCTGCTCTGTCTAAAGAAAGTTCAACTCTGTGAGTTGAATACACACAACCCAAAGATGTTACTGAGAATTCTTCTGTCTAGCATTCTATGAAGAAATCCCGTTTCCAACGAAGGCCTCAATCAGTTCCAATTATCCACATGCAGACTTTACAAACTGAGTGTTTCCAAACTGCTCTATGAAAAGAAAGGTTAAACGCTGTGAGTTGAACGCACA
Organism: Pan troglodytes; assembly: GCF_028858775.2. Lineage (NCBI taxonomy): Eukaryota > Metazoa > Chordata > Mammalia > Primates > Hominidae > Pan > Pan troglodytes. Next base: position 81,205,916 of record NC_072401.2, read on the forward strand.
CATAAGAAATTAGTTTCTGAGAATGATTCTGTCTAGTTTTTATTGGAAGATATTTCCTTTTCTATGAACGGACTCAAATCGCTTGAAATCTCCACAAGCAAATTACATAAAAAGAGTCTTTCAAAACTGCTGTGTCTAAAGGAAGGTTCGACACTGTGAGTTGAATACACACAACACAAAGAAGTTACTGAGAATTCTTCTGTCTAGCATTCTATGAAGAAATCCCGTTTCCAACGAAGGCCTCAAAGAGGTCCAAATATCCCCTTGAAGACTTTACAAACAGAGTGTTTCCAAACTGCTCTATGAAGAGAAAGGTTAAACTCCGTGAGGTGAATGCACACATCACAATGGGGTTTCTCAGAATCATTCTGTCTTCTTTTTATACGAAGATATTTCCTTTTCTACCATTGGCCTCATTTCGCTTGAAATCTCCACACGCAAATTCCAGAAAAAGAGTGTTTCAAATCGGCTCTGTCTAAAAGATGGTTCAACTCCGTGAGTTTAATCAACAGAACAGAAAGAAGTTACTGAGAATTCTTCTGTCTAGCATTATATGAAAAAATCCCGTTTCCAACGAAGGCATCAAAGAAATCCAAATATCCACTTGCAGACGTTTGAAACAGAGTGTTTTCAAACTGCTCTATGAAAAGAAAGGTTAAACTCTGTGAGCTGAATGCACACATCACAAAGCAGTTTCTCAGAATGATTCTGTCTTGTTTTTCTACGAAGATATTTCCTTTTCTACCATTGACCTCGAAGGGCTTGAAATCTCCACTTGCAAAATCGACAGAAAGAGAGTTTCAAATCTGCTCTGTCTAAAGAAAGTTCAACTCTGTGAGTTGAATACACACAACACAAAGAAGTTACTGAGAATTCTTCTGTCTAGCATTATATGAAGAAATCCCGTTTCCAACGAAGGCCTCAAACACGTCCAAATATCCACTTGCAGACCTTACAAACAGAGTGTTTCCAAACTGCTCTGTGAAAAGAAAGTTTAAGCTCTGTGAGTTGAACGCACACATAAGAAATTAGTTTCTGAGAATGATTCTGTCCAGTTTTTATTGGAAGATATTTCCTTTTCTATGAACGGACTCAAATCGCTTGAAATCTCCACAAGCAAATTACATAAAAAGAGTCTTTCGAAACTGCTGTGTCTAAAGGAAGGTTCAACACTGTGAGTTGAATACACACAACACAAAGAAGTTACTGAGAATTCTTCTGTCTAGCATTGTATGAAGAAATCCCGTTTCCAACGAAGGCCTCAAAGAGGTCCAAATATCCACTTGCAGACTTTACAAACAGAGTGTTTCCAAACTGCACTATGAAAAGAAAGGTAAAACTCTGTGAGTTGAATGCACACATAAGAAATTAGTTTCTGAGAATGATTCTGTCTAGTTTTTATTGGAAGATATTTCCTTTTCTATGAACGGACTCAAATCGCTTGAAATCTCCACAAGCAAATTACATAAAAAGAGTCTTTCAAAACTGCTGTGTCTAAAGGAAGGTTCAACACTGTGAGTTGAATACACACAACACAAAGAAGTTACTGAGAATTCTTCTGTCTAGCATTCTATGAAGAAATCCCGTTTCCAACGAAGGCCTCAAAGAGGTCCAAATATCCACTTGCAGACTTTACAAACAGAGTGTTTCCAAACTGCTCTATGAAGAGAAAGGTTAAACTCCGTGAGGTGAATGCACACATCACAATGTGGTTTCTCAGAATCATTCTGTCTTCTTTTTATACGAAGATATTTCCTTTTCTACCATTGGCCTCATTTCGCTTGAAATCTCCACACGCAAATTCCAGAAAAAGAGTGTTTCAAATCGGCTCTGTCTAAAACATGGTTCAACTCTGTGAGTTTAATCAACAGAACAGAAAGAAGTTACTGAGAAGTCTTCTGTCTAGCATTATATGAAAAAATCCCGTTTCCAACGAAGGCATCAAAGAAATCCAAATATCCACTTGCAGACGTTTGAAACAGAGTGTTTCAAACTGCTCTATGAAAAGAAAGGTTAAACTCTGTGAGCTGAATGCACACATCACAAAGCAGTTTCTCAGAATGATTCTGTCTTGTTTTTGTACGAAGATATTTCCTTTTCTACCATTGACCTCGAAGCGCTTGAAATCTCCACTTGCTAAATGCACAAAAAGAGAGTTTCAAATCTGCTCTGTCTAAAGAAAGTTCAACTCTGTGAGTTGAATACACACAACCCAAAAATGTTACTGAGAATTCTTCTGTCTAGCATTCTATGAAGAAATTCTGTTTCCAACGAAGGCCTCAAACAGTTCCAAATATCCACTTGCAGACTTTACAAACAGAGTGTTTCCAAACTGCTCTATTAAAAGAAAGGTTAAACTCTGTGAGTTGAATGCACACATAAGAAATTGGTTTCTGAGAATGATTCTGTCTAGTTTTTATTGGAAGATATTTCCTTTTCTATGAACGGCCTCAAATCGCTTGAAATCTCCACAAGCAAATTACATAAAAAGAGTCTTTCAAAACTGCTGTGTCTAAAGGAAGATTCAACACTGTGAGTTGAATACACACAACACAAAGAAGTTACTGAGAATTCTTCTGTCTAGCATTGTATGAAGAAATCCCTTTTCCAACAAAGGCCTCAAAGAGGTCCAAATATCCACTTGCAGACTTTACAAACAGAGTGTTTCCAAACTGCTCTATGAAGAGAAAGGTTAAACTCCGTGAGGTGAATGCACACATCACAATGTGGTTTCTCAGAATCATTCTGTCTTCTTTTTATACGAAGATATTTCCTTTTCTACCATTGGCCTCATTTCGCTTGAAATCTCCACACGCAAATTCCAGAAAAAGAGTGTTTCAAATCGGCTCTGTCTAAAAGATGGTTCAACTCTGTGAGTTGAATAAACAGAACACAAAGAAGTTACTGAGAATTCTTCTGTCTAGCATTCTATGAAAAAATCCCGTTTCCAACGAAGGCCTCAAAGAGGTCCAAATATCCACTTGCAGACGTTAGAAACAGAGTGTTTCCAAACTGCTCTATGAAAAGAAAGGTTAAACTCTGTGAGCTGAATGCACACATCACAAAGCAGTTTCTCAGAATGATTCTGTCTTGTTTTTCTACGAAGATATTTCCTTTTCTACCATTGACCTCGAAGGGCTTGAAATATCCACTTGCAAAATCGACAGAAAGAGAGTTTCAAATCTGCTCTGTCTAAAGAAAGTTGAACTCTGTGAGTTGAATACACACAACCCAAAGATGTTACTGAGAATTCTTCTGTCTAGCATTCTATGAAGAAATCCCGTTTCCAACGAAGGCCTCAAACAGTTCCAATTATCCACATGCAGACTTTACAAACTGAGTGTTTCCAAACTGCTCTATGAAAAGAAAGGTTAAACTCTGTGAGTTGAACGCACACATAAGAAATTAGTTTCTGAGAATGATTCTGTCTAGTTTTTATTGGAAGATATTTCCTTTTCTATGAACGGCCTCAAATCGCTTGAAATCTCCAAAAGCAAATTACATAAAAAGAGTCTTTCAAAACTGCAGTGTCTAAAGGAAGGTTCAACACTGTGAGTTGAATACACACAACACAAAGAAGTTACTGAGATTTCTTCTGTCTAGCATTATATGAAGAAATCCCTTTTCCAACGAAGGCCTCAAAGAGGTCCAAATATCCAATTGCAGACTTTACAAACAGAGTGTTTCCAAACTGCTCTATGAAGAGAAAGGTTAAACTCCGTGAGGTGAATGCACACATCACAATGTGGTTTCTCAGGATCATTCTGTCTTCTTTTTATACGAAGATATTTCCTTTTCTACCATTGGCCTCATTTCGCTTGAAATCTCCACACGCAAATTCCAGAAAAAGAGTGTTTCAAATTGGCTCTGTCTAATAGATGGTTCAACTCTGTGAGTTTAATCAACTGAACAGAGAGAAGTTACTGAGAAGTCTTCTGTCTAGCATTATATGAAAAAATCCCGTTTCCAACGAAGGCATCAAAGAAATCCAAATATCCACTTGCAGACGTTTGAAACAGAGTGTTTTCAATCTGCTCTATGAAAAGAAAGGTTAAACTCTGTGAGCTGAATGCACACATCACAAAGCAGTTTCTCAGAATGATTCTGTCTTGATTTTGTACGAAGATATTTCCTTTTCTACCATTGACCTCGAAGCGCTTGAAATCTCCACTTGCTAAATGCACAAAAAGAGAGTTTCAAATCTGCTCTGTCTAAAGAAAGTTCAACTCTGTGAGTTGAAAACACACAACCCAAAAATGTTACTGAGAATTCTTCTGTCTAGCATTCTATGAAGAAATTCTGTTTCCAACGAAGGCCTCAAACAGTTCCAAATATCCACTTGCAGACTTTACAAACAGAGTGTTTCCAAACTGCTCTATTAAAAGAAAGGTTAAACTCTGTGAGTTGAATGCACACATAAGAAATTGGTTTCTGAGAATGATTCTGTCTAGTTTTTATTGGAAGATATTTCCTTTTCTATGAACGGCCTCAAATCGCTTGAAATCTCCACAAGCAAATTACATAAAAAGAGTCTTTCAAAACTGCTGTGTCTAAAGGAAGATTCAACACTGTGAGTTGAATACACACAACACAAAGAAGTTACTGAGAATTCTTCTGTCTAGCATTGTATGAAGAAATCCCTTTTCCAACGAAGGCCTCAAAGAGGTCCAAATATCCACTTGCAGACTTTACAAACAGAGTGTTTCCAAACTGCTCTATGAAGAGAAAGGTTAAACTCCGTGAGGTGAACGCACACATCACAATGTGGTTTCTCAGAATCATTCTGTCTTCTTTTTATACGAAGATATTTCCTTTTCTACCATTGGCCTCATTTCGCTTGAAATCTCCACACGCAAATTCCAGAAAAAGAGTGTTTCAAATCGGCTCTGTCTAAAAGATGGCTCAACTCTGTGAGTTGAATAAACAGAACACAAAGAAGTTACTGAGAATTCTTCTGTCTAGCATTCTATGAAAAAATCCCGTTTCCAACGAAGGCCTCAAAGAGGTCCAAATATCCACTTGCAGACGTTAGAAACAGAGTGTTTCCAAACTGCTCTATGAAAAGAAAGGTTAAACTCTGTGAGCTGAATGCACACATCACAAAGCAGTTTCTCAGAATGATTCTGTCTTGTTTTTCTACGAAGATATTTCCTTTTCTACCATTGACCTCGAAGGGCTTGAAATCTCCACTTGCAAAATCGACAGAAAGAGAGTTTCAAATCTGCTCTGTCTAAAGAAAGTTCAACTCTGTGAGTTGAATACACACAACCCAAAGATGTTACTGAGAATTCTTCTGTCTAGCATTCTATGAAGAAATCCCGTTTCCAACGAAGGCCTCAAACAGTTCCAATTATCCACATGCAGACTTTACAAACTGAGTGTTTCCAAACTGCTCTATGAAAAGAAAGGTTAAACTCTGTGAGTTGAACGCACACATAAGAAATTAGTTTCTGAGAATGATTCTGTCTAGTTTTTATTGGAAGATATTTCCTTTTCTATGAACGGCCTCAAATCGCTTGAAATCTCCACAAGCAAATTACATAAAAAGAGTCTTTCAAAACTGCTGTGTCTAAAGGAAGGTTCAACCCTGTGAGTTGAATACACACAACACAAAGAAGTTACTGAGATTTCTTCTGTCTAGCATTATATGAAGAAATCCCTTTTCCAACGAAGGCCTCAAAGAGGTCCAAATATCCAATTGCAGACTTTACAAACAGAGTGTTTCCAAACTGCTCTATGAAGAGAAAGGTTAAACTCCGTGAGGTGAATGCACACATCACAATGTGGTTTCTCAGAATCATTCTGTCTTCTTTTTATACGAAGATATTTCCTTTTCTACCATTGGCCTCATTTCGCTTGACATCTCCACACGCAAATTCCAGAAAAAGAGTGTTTCAAATCGGCTCTGTCTAAAAGATGGTTCAACTCTGTGAGTTGAATAAACAGAACAGAAAGAAGTTACTGAGAAGTCTTCTGTCTAGCATTATATGAAAAAATCCCGTTTCCAACGAAGGCATCAAAGAAATCCAAATATCCACTTGCAGACGTTTGAAACAGAGTGTTATCAAACTGCTCTATGAAAAGAAAGGTTAAACTCTGTGAGCTGAATGCACACATCACAAAGCAGTTTCTCAGAATGATTCTGTCTTGTTTTTGTACGAAGATATTTCCTTTTCTACCATTGATCTCGAAGCGCTTGAAATCTCCACTTGCTAAATGCACAAAAAGAGAGTTTCAAATCTGCTCTGTCTAAAGAAAGTTCAACTCTGTGAGTTGAATACACACAACCCAAAAATGTTACTGAGAATTCTTCTGTCTAGCATTCTATGAAGAAATTCTGTTTCCAACGAAGGCCTCAAACAGTTCCAAATATCCACTTGCAGACTTTACAAAAAGAGTGTTGCCAAACTGCTCTATTAAAAGAAAGGTTAAACTCTGTGAGTTGAACGCACACATAAGAAATTAGTTTCTGAGAATGATTCTGTCTAGTTTTTATTGGAAGATATTTCCTTTTCTATGAACGGACTCAAATCGCTTGAAATCTCCACAAGCAAATTACACAAAAAGAGTCTTTCAAAACTGCTGTGTCTAAAGGAAGGTTCAACACTGTGAGTTGAATACACACAACACAAAGAAGTTACTGAGAATTCTACTGTCTAGCATTATATGAAGAAATCCCGTTTCCAAAGAAGGCATCAAACACGTCCAAATATCCACTTGCAGACCTTACAAACAGAGTGTTTCCAAACTGCTCTGTGAAAAGAAAGGTTAAACTCTGTGAGTTGAACGCACACATAAGAAATTAGTTTCTGAGAATGATTCTGTCCAGTTTTTATTGGAAGATATTTCGTTTTCTATGAACGGACTCAAATCGCTTGAAATCTCCACAAGCAAATTACATAAAAAGAGTCTTTCAAAACTGCTGTGTCTAAAGGAAGGTTCAACACTGTGAGTTGGATACACACAACACAAAGAAGTTACTGAGAATTCTTCTGTCTAGCATTGTATGAAGAAATCCCGTTTCCAACGAAGGCCTCAAAGAGGTCCAAATATCCACTTGCAGACTTTACAAACAGAGTGTTTCCAAACTGCTCTATGAAGAGAAAGGTTAAACTCCGTGAGGTGAATGCACACATCACAATGTGGTTTCTCAGAATCATTCTGTCTTCTTTTTATACGAAGATATTTCCTTTTCTACCATTGGCCTCATTTCGCTTGAAATCTCCACACGCAAATTCCAGAAAAAGAGTGTTTCAAATCGGCTCTGTTTAAAAGATGGTTCAACTCTGTGAGTTGAATAAACAGAACAGAAAGAAGTTACTGAGAATTATTCTGTCTAGCATTCTATGAAAAAATCCCGTTTCCAACGAAGGCCTCAAAGAGGTCCAAATATCCACTTGCAGACGTTAGAAACAGAGTGTTTCCAAACTGCTCTATGAAAAGAAAGGTTAAACTCTGTGAGCTGAATGCACACATCACAAAGCAGTTTCTCAGAATGATTCTGTCTTGTTTTTCTACGAAGATATTTCCTTTTCTACCATTGACCTCGAAGGGCTTGAAATCTCCACTTGCAAAATCCACAGAAAGAGAGTCTCAAATCTGCTCTTTCTAAAGAAAGTTCAACTCTGTGAGTTGAATACACACAACCCAAAAGTGTTACTGAGAATTCTTCTGTCTAGCATTCTACGAAGAAATTCTGTTTCCAACGAAGGCCTCAAACAGTTCCAAATATCCACTTGCAGACTTTACAAACAGAGTGTTTCCAAACTGCTCTATTAAAAGAAAGGTTAAACTCTGTGAGTTGAACGCACACATAAGAAATTAGTTTCTGAGAATGATTCTGTCTAGTTTTTATTGGAAGTTATTTCCTTTTCTATGAACGGCCTCAAATCGCTTGAAATCTCCACAAGCAAATTACACAAAAAGAGACTTTCAAAACTGCTGTGTCTAAAGGAAGGTTCAACACTGTGAGTTGAATACACACAACACAAAGAAGTTACTGAGAATTCTTCTGTCTAGCATTATATGAAGAAATCCCGTTTCCAACGAAGGCCTCAAAGAGGTCCAAATATCCACTTGCAGACTTTACAAACAGAGTGTTTGCAAACTGCTCTATGAAGAGTAAGGTTAAACTCCGTGAGGTGAATGCACACATCACAATGTGGTTTCTCAGAATCATTCTGTCTTCTTTTTATACGAAGATATTTCCTTTTCTACCATTGGCCTCATTTCGCTTGAAATCTCCACACGCAAATTCCAGAAAAAGAGTGTTTCAAATCGGCTCTGTCTAAAAGATGGTTCAACTCTGTGAGTTTATTAAACAGAACAGAAAGAAGTTACTGAGAATTCTTCTGTCTAGCATTATATGAAAAAATCCCGTTTCCACCGAAGGCCTCAAAGAGATCCAAATATCCACTTGCAGACGTTAGAAACAGAGTTTTTCCAAACTGCTCTATGAAAAGAAAGGTTAACCTCTGTGAGCTGAATGCACACATCACAAAGCAGTTTCTCAGAATGATTCTGTCTTGTTTTTGTACGAAGATATTTCCTTTTCTACCATTGAACTCGAAGCGCTTGAAATCTCCACTTGCAAAATCCACAAAAAGAGAGTTTCAAATGTGCTCTGTCTAAAGAAAGTTCAACTCTGTGAGTTGAATACACACAACCCAAAGATGTTACTGAGAATTCTTCTGTCTAGCATTCTATGAAGAAATCCCGTTTCCAACGAAGGCCTCAATCAGTTCCAATTATCCACATGCAGACTTTACAAACTGAGTGTTTCCAAACTGCTCTATGAAAAGAAAGGTTAAACTCTGTGAGTTGAACGCACACATAAGAAATTAGTTTCTGAGAATGATTCTGTCTAGTTTTTATTGGAAGATATTTCCTTTTCTATGAACGGCCTCAAATCGCTTGAAATCTCCACAAGCAAATTACATAAAAAGAGTCTTTCAAAACTGCTGTGTCTAAAGGAAGGTTCAACCCTGTGAGTTGAATACACACAACACAAAGAAGTTACTGAGATTTCTTCTGTCTAGCATTATATGAAGAAATCCCTTTTCCAACGAAGGCCTCAAACACGTCCAAATATCCACTTGCAGACCTTACAAACAGAGTGTTTCCAAACTGCTCTGTGAAAAGAAAGTTTAAGCTCTGTGAGTTGAACGCACACATAAGAAATTAGTTTCTGAGAATGATTCTGTCCAGTTTTTATTGGAAGATATTTCCTTTTCTATGAACGGACTCAAATCGCTTGAAATCTCCACAAGCAAATTACATAAAAAGAGTCTTTCGAAACTGCTGTGTCTAAAGGAAGGTTCAACACTGTGAGTTGAATACACACAACACAAAGAAGTTACTGAGAATTCTTCTGTCTAGCATTGTATGAAGAAATCCCGTTTCCAACGAAGGCCTCAAAGAGGTCCAAATATCCACTTGCAGACTTTACAAACAGAGTGTTGCCAAACTGCACTATGAAAAGAAAGGTAAAACTCTGTGAGTTGAATGCACACATAAGAAATTAGTTTCTGAGAATGATTCTGTCTAGTTTTTATTGGAAGATATTTCCTTTTCTATGAACGGACTCAAATCGCTTGAAATCTCCACAAGCAAATTACATAAAAAGAGTCTTTCAAAACTGCGGTGTCTAAAGGAAGGTTCAACACTGTGAGTTGAATACACACAACACAAAGAAGTTACTGAGAATTCTTCTGTCTAGCATTCTATGAAGAAATCCCGTTTCCAACGAAGGCCTCAAAGAGGTCCAAATATCCACTTGCAGACTTTACAAACAGAGTGTTTCCAAACTGCTCTATGAAGAGAAAGGTTAAACTCCGTGAGGTGAATGCACACATCACAATGTGGTTTCTCAGAATCATTCTGTCTTCTTTTTATACGAAGATATTTCCTTTTCTACCATTGGCCTCATTTCGCTTGAAATCTCCACACGCAAATTCCAGAAAAAGAGTGTTTCAAATCGGCTCTGTCTAAAACATGGTTCAACTCTGTGAGTTTAATCAACAGAACAGAAAGAAGTTACTGAGAAGTCTTCTGTCTAGCATTATATGAAAAAATCCCGTTTCCAACGAAGGCATCAAAGAAATCCAAATATCCACTTGCAGACGTTTGAAACAGAGTGTTTCAAACTGCTCTATGAAAAGAAAGGTTAAACTCTGTGAGCTGAATGCACACATCACAAAGCAGTTTCTCAGAATGATTCTGTCTTGTTTTTGTACGAAGATATTTCCTTTTCTACCATTGACCTCGAAGCGCTTGAAATCTCCACTTGCTAAATGCACAAAAAGAGAGTTTCAAATCTGCTCTGTCTAAAGAAAGTTCAACTCTGTGAGTTGAATACACACAACCCAAAAATGTTACTGAGAATTCTTCTGTCTAGCATTCTATGAAGAAATTCTGTTTCCAACGAAGGCCTCAAACAGTTCCAAATATCCACTTGCAGACTTTACAAACAGAGTGTTTCCAAACTGCTCTATTAAAAGAAAGGTTAAACTCTGTGAGTTGAATGCACACATAAGAAATTGGTTTCTGAGAATGATTCTGTCTAGTTTTTATTGGAAGATATTTCCTTTTCTATGAACGGCCTCAAATCGCTTGAAATCTCCACAAGCAAATTACATAAAAAGAGTCTTTCAAAACTGCTGTGTCTAAAGGAAGATTCAACACTGTGAGTTGAATACACACAACACAAAGAAGTTACTGAGAATTCTTCTGTCTAGCATTGTATGAAGAAATCCCTTTTCCAACAAAGGCCTCAAAGAGGTCCAAATATCCACTTGCAGACTTTACAAACAGAGTGTTTCCAAACTGCTCTATGAAGAGAAAGGTTAAACTCCGTGAGGTGAATGCACACATCACAATGTGGTTTCTCAGAATCATTCTGTCTTCTTTTTATACGAAGATATTTCCTTTTCTACCATTGGCCTCATTTCGCTTGAAATCTCCACACGCAAATTCCAGAAAAAGAGTGTTTCAAATCGGCTCTGTCTAAAAGATGGTTCAACTCTGTGAGTTGAATAAACAGAACACAAAGAAGTTACTGAGAATTCTTCTGTCTAGCATTCTATGAAAAAATCCCGTTTCCAACGAAGGCCTCAAAGAGGTCCAAATATCCACTTGCAGACGTTAGAAACAGAGTGTTTCCAAACTGCTCTATGAAAAGAAAGGTTAAACTCTGTGAGCTGAATGCACACATCACAAAGCAGTTTCTCAGAATGATTCTGTCTTGTTTTTCTACGAAGATATTTCCTTTTCTACCATTGACCTCGAAGGGCTTGAAATATCCACTTGCAAAATCGACAGAAAGAGAGTTTCAAATCTGCTCTGTCTAAAGAAAGTTGAACTCTGTGAGTTGAATACACACAACCCAAAGATGTTACTGAGAATTCTTCTGTCTAGCATTCTATGAAGAAATCCCGTTTCCAACGAAGGCCTCAAACAGTTCCAATTATCCACATGCAGACTTTACAAACTGAGTGTTTCCAAACTGCTCTATGAAAAGAAAGGTTAAACTCTGTGAGTTGAACGCACACATAAGAAATTAGTTTCTGAGAATGATTCTGTCTAGTTTTTATTGGAAGATATTTCCTTTTCTATGAACGGCCTCAAATCGCTTGAAATCTCCAAAAGCAAATTACATAAAAAGAGTCTTTCAAAACTGCAGTGTCTAAAGGAAGGTTCAACACTGTGAGTTGAATACACACAACACAAAGAAGTTACTGAGATTTCTTCTGTCTAGCATTATATGAAGAAATCCCTTTTCCAACGAAGGCCTCAAAGAGGTCCAAATATCCAATTGCAGACTTTACAAACAGAGTGTTTCCAAACTGCTCTATGAAGAGAAAGGTTAAACTCCGTGAGGTGAATGCACACATCACAATGTGGTTTCTCAGGATCATTCTGTCTTCTTTTTATACGAAGATATTTCCTTTTCTACCATTGGCCTCATTTCGCTTGAAATCTCCACACGCAAATTCCAGAAAAAGAGTGTTTCAAATTGGCTCTGTCTAATAGATGGTTCAACTCTGTGAGTTTAATCAACTGAACAGAGAGAAGTTACTGAGAAGTCTTCTGTCTAGCATTATATGAAAAAATCCCGTTTCCAACGAAGGCATCAAAGAAATCCAAATATCCACTTGCAGACGTTTGAAACAGAGTGTTTTCAATCTGCTCTATGAAAAGAAAGGTTAAACTCTGTGAGCTGAATGCACACATCACAAAGCAGTTTCTCAGAATGATTCTGTCTTGTTTTTGTACGAAGATATTTCCTTTTCTACCATTGACCTCGAAGCGCTTGAAATCTCCACATGCTAAATGCACAAAAAGAGAGTTTCAAATCTGCTCTGTCTAAAGAAAGTTCAACTCTGTGAGTTGAATACACACAACCCAAAAATGTTACTGAGAATTCTTCTGTCTAGCATTCTATGAAGAAATTCTGTTTCCAACGAAGGCCTCAAACAGTTCCAAATATCGACTTGCAGACTTTACAAACAGAGTGTTTCCAAACTGCTCTATTAAAAGAAAGGTTAAACTCTGTGAGTTGAACGCACACATAAGAAATTGGTTTCTGAGAATGATTCTGTCTAGTTTTTATTGGAAGATATTTCCTTTTCTATGAACGGCCTCAAATCGCTTGAAATCTCCACAAGCAAATTACACAAAAAGAGTCTTTCAAAACTGCTGTGTCTAAAGGAAGGTTCAACACTGTGAGTTGAATACACACAACACAAAGAAGTTACTGAGAATTCTTCTGTCTAGCATTGTATGAAGAAATCCCGTTTCCAACGAAGGCCTCAAAGAGGTCCAAATATCCACTTGCAGACTTTACAAACAGAGTGTTTCCAAACTGCTCTATGAAGAGAAAGGTTAAACTCCGTGAGGTGAATGCACACATCACAATGTGGTTTCTCAGAATCATTCTGTCTTCTTTTTATACGAAGATATTTCCTTTTCTACCATTGGCCTCATTTCGCTTGAAATCTCCACACGCAAATTCCAGAAAAAGAGTGTTTCAAATCGGCTCTGTCAAAAAGATGGTTCAACTCTGTGAGTTGAATAAACAGAACAGAAAGAAGTTACTGAGAATTCTTCTGTCTAGCATTCTATGAAAAAATCCCGTTTCCAACGAAGGCCTCAAAGAGGTCCAAATATCCACTTGCAGACGTTAGAAACAGAGTGTTTCCAAACTGCTCTATGAAAAGAAAGGTTAAACTCTGTGAGCTGAATGCACACATCACAAAGCAGTTTCTCAGAATGATTCTGTCTTGTTTTTCTACGAAGATATTTCCTTTTCTACCATTGACCTCGAAGGGCTTGAAATCTCCACTTGCAAAATCGACAGAAAGAGAGTTTCAAATCTGCTCTGTCTAAAGAAAGTTCAACTCTGTGAGTTGAATACACACAACCCAAAGATGTTACTGAGAATTCTTCTGTCTAGCATTCTATAAAGAAATCCCGTTTCCAACGAAGGCCTCAAACAGTTCCAATTATCCACATGCAGACTTTACAAACTGAGTGTTTCCAAACTGCTCTATGAAAAGAAAGGTTAAACTCTGTGAGTTGAACGCACACATAAGAAATTAGTTTCTGAGAATGATTTTGTCTAGTTTTTATTGGAAGATATTTCCTTTTCTATGAACGGCCTCAAATCGCTTGAAATCTCCACAAGCAAATTACATAAAAAGAGTCTTTCAAAACTGCTGTGTCTAAAGGAAGGTTCAACCCTGTGAGTTGAATACACACAACACAAAGAAGTTACTGAGATTTCTTCTGTCTAGCATTATATGAAGAAATCCCTTTTCCAACGAAGGCCTCAAAGAGGTCCAAATATCCAATTGCAGACTTTACAAACAGAGTGTTTCCAAACTGCTCTATGAAGAGAAAGGTTAAACTCCGTGAGGTGAATGCACACATCACAATGTGGTTTCTCAGAATCATTCTGTCTTCTTTTTATACGAAGATATTTCCTTTTCTACCATTGGCCTCATTTCGCTTGACGTCTCCACACGCAAATTCCAGAAAAAGAGTGTTTCAAATCGGCTCTGTCTAAAAGATGGTTCAACTCTGTGAGTTTAATAAACAGAACAGAAAGAAGTTACTGAGAAGTCTTCTGTCTAGCATTCTATGAAAAAATCCCGTTTCCAACGAAGGCATCAAAGAAATCCAAATATCCACTTGCAGACGTTTGAAACAGAGTGTTTTCAAACAGCTCTATGAAAAGAAAGGTTAAACTCTGTGAGCTGAATGCACACATCACAAAGCAGTTTCTCAGAATGATTCTGTCTTGTTTTTGTATGAAGATATTTCCTTTTCTACCATTGACCTCGAAGGGCTTGAAATCTCCACTTGCTAAATGCACAAAAAGAGAGTTTCAAATCTGCTCTGTCTAAAGAAAGTTCAACTCTGTGAGTTGAATACACACAACCCAAAAATGTTACTGAGAATTCTTCTGTCTAGCATTCTATGAAGAAATTCTGTTTCCAACGAAGGCCTCAAACAGTTCCAAATATCCACTTGCAGACTTTACAAACAGAGTGTTTCCAAACTGCTCTATTAAAAGAAAGGTTAAACTCTGTGAGTTGAACGCACACATAAGAAATTAGTTTCTGAGAATGATTCTGTCTAGTTTTTATTGGAAGATATTTCCTTTTCTATGAACGGCCTCAAATCGCTTGAAATCTCCACAAGCAAATTACATACAAAGAGTCTTTCAAAATTGCTGTGTCTAAAGGAAGGTTCAACACTGTGAGTTGAATACACACAACACAAAGAAGTTACTGAGAATTCTTCGGTCTAGCATTATATGAAGAAATCCCGTTTCCAACGAAGGCCTCAAACACGTCCAAATATCCACTTGCAGACCTTACAAACAGAGTGTTTCCAAACTGCTCTGTGAAAAGAAAGGTTAAGCTCTGTGAGTTGAACGCACACGTAAGAAATTAGTTTCTGAGAATGATTCTGTCCAGTTTTTATTGGAAGATATTTCCTTTTCTATGAACGGACTCAAATCGCTTGAAATCTCCACAAGCAAATTACATAAAAAGAGTCTTTCAAAACTGCTGTGTCTAAAGGAAGGTTCAACACTGTGAGTTGAATACACACAACACAAAGAAGTTACTGAGAATTCTTCTGTCTAGCATTGTATGAAGAAATCCCGTTTCCAACGAAGGCCTCAAAGAGGTCCAAATATCCACTTGCAGACTTTACCAACAGAGTGTTTCCAAACTGCTCTATGAAGAGAAAGGTTAAACTCCGTGAGGTGAATGCACACATCACAATGTGGTTTCTCAGAATCATTCTGTCTTCTTTTTATACGAAGATATTTCCTTTTCTACCATTGGCCTCATTTCGCTTGAAATCTCCACACGCAAATTCCAGAAAAAGAGTGTTTCAAATCGGCTCTGTCTAAAAGATGGTTCAACTCTGTGAGTTGAATAAACAGAACAGAAAGAAGTTACTGAGAATTATTCTGTCTAGCATTCTATGAAAAAAACCCGTTTCCAACGAAGGCATCAAAGAAATCCAATTATCCACTTGCAGACGTTTGAAACAGAGTGTTTCAAACTGCTCTATGAAAAGAAAGGTTAAACTCTGTGAGCTGAATGCACACATCACAAAGCAGTTTCTCAGAATGATTCTGTCTTGTTTTTGTACGAAGATATTTCCTTTTCTACCATTGACCTCGAAGCGCTTGAAATCTCCACTTGCTAAATGCACAAAAAGAGAGTTTCAAATCTGCTCTGTCTAAAGAAAGTTCAACTCTGTGAGTTGAAAACACACAACCCAAAAATGTTACTGAGAATTCTTCTGTCTAGCATTCTATGAAGAAATTCTGTTTCCAACGAAGGCCTCAAACAGTTCCAAATATCCACTTGCAGACTTTACAAACAGAGTGTTTCCAAAGTGCTCTATTAAAAGAAAGGTTAAACTCTGTGAGTTGAACGCACACATAAGAAATTGGTTTCTGAGAATGATTCTGTCTAGTTTTTATTGGAAGATATTTCCTTTTCTATGAACGGCCTCAAATCGCTTGAAATCTCCACAAGCAAATTACATAAAAAGAGTCTTTCAAAACTGCTGTGTCTAAAGGAAGATTCAACACTGTGAGTTGAATACACACAACACAAAGAAGTTACTGAGAATTCTTCTGTCTAGCATTGTATGAAGAAATCCCTTTTCCAACGAAGGCCTCAAAGAGGTCCAAATATCCACTTGCAGACTTTACAAACAGAGTGTTTCCAAACTGCTCTATGAAGAGAAAGGTTAAACTCCGTGAGGTGAACGCACACATCACAATGTGGTTTCTCAGAATCATTCTGTCTTCTTTTCATACGAAGATATTTCCTTTTCTACCATTGGCCTCATTTCGCTTGAAATCTCCACACGCAAATTCCAGAAAAAGAGTGTTTCAAATCGGCTCTGTCTAAAAGATGGCTCAACTCTGTGAGTTGAATAAACAGAACACAAAGAAGTTACTGAGAATTCTTCTGTCTAGCATTCTATGAAAAAATCCCGTTTCCAACGAAGGCCTCAAAGAGGTCCAAATATCCACTTGCAGACGTTAGAAACAGAGTGTTTCCAAACTGCTCTATGAAAAGAAAGGTTAAACTCTCTGAGCTGAATGCACACATCACAAAGCAGTTTCTCAGAATGATTCTGTCTTGTTTTTCTACGAAGATATTTCCTTTTCTACCATTGACCTCGAAGGGCTTGAAATCTCCACTTGCAAAATCGACAGAAAGAGAGTTTCAAATCTGCTCTGTCTAAAGAAAGTTCAACTCTGTGAGTTGAATACACACAACCCAAAGATGTTACTGAGAATTCTTCTGTCTAGCATTCTATGAAGAAATCCCGTTTCCAACGAAGGCCTCAAACAGTTCCAATTATCCACATGCAGACTTTACAAACTGAGTGTTTCCAAACTGCTCTATGAAAAGAAA
This sequence comes from Pan troglodytes, assembly GCF_028858775.2. Classification (NCBI taxonomy): domain Eukaryota; kingdom Metazoa; phylum Chordata; class Mammalia; order Primates; family Hominidae; genus Pan; species Pan troglodytes. The sequence goes on from NC_072401.2 coordinate 81,222,871, forward strand.
GGTTAAACTCTGTGAGTTGAACGCACACATAAGAAATTAGTTTCTGAGAATGATTCTGTCTAGTTTTTATTGGAAGATATTTCCTTTTCTATGAACGGCCTCAAATCGCTTGAAATCTCCACAAGCAAATTACATAAAAAGAGTCTTTCAAAACTGCTGTGTCTAAAGGAAGGTTCAACCCTGTGAGTTGAATACACACAACACAAAGAAGTTACTGAGATTTCTTCTGTCTAGCATTATATGAAGAAATCCCTTTTCCAACGAAGGCCTCAAAGAGGTCCAAATATCCAATTGCAGACTTTACAAACAGAGTGTTTCCAAACTGCTCTATGAAGAGAAAGGTTAAACTCCGTGAGGTGAATGCACACATCACAATGTGGTTTCTCAGAATCATTCTGTCTTCTTTTTATACGAAGATATTTCCTTTTCTACCATTGGCCTCATTTCGCTTGACGTCTCCACACGCAAATTCCAGAAAAAGAGTGTTTCAAATCGGCTCTGTCTAAAAGATGGTTCAACTCTGTGAGTTTAATAAACAGAACAGAAAGAAGTTACTGAGAAGTCTTCTGTCTAGCATTCTATGAAAAAATCCCGTTTCCAACGAAGGCATCAAAGAAATCCAAATATCCACTTGCAGACGTTTGAAACAGAGTGTTTTCAAACAGCTCTATGAAAAGAAAGGTTAAACTCTGTGAGCTGAATGCACACATCACAAAGCAGTTTCTCAGAATGATTCTGTCTTGTTTTTGTATGAAGATATTTCCTTTTCTATCATTGACCTCAAAGCGCTTGAAATCTCCACTTGCTAAATGCACAAAAAGAGAGTTTCAAATCTGCTCTGTCTAAAGAAAGTTCAACTCTGTGAGTTGAATACACACAACCCAAAAATGTTACTGAGAATTCTTCTGTCTAGCATTCTATGAAGAAATTCTGTTTCCAACGAAGGCCTCAAACAGTTCCAAATATCCACTTGCAGACTTTACAAACAGAGTGTTGCCAAACTGCTCTATTAAAAGAAAGGTTAAATTCTGTGAGTTGAACGCACACATAAGAAATTAGTTTCTGAGAATGATTCTGTCTAGTTTTTATTGGAAGATATTTCCTTTTCTATGAACGGCCTCAAATCGCTTGAAATCTCCACAAGCAAATTACATACAAAGAGTCTTTCAAAATTGCTGTGTCTAAAGGAAGGTTCAACACTGTGAGTTGAATACACACAACACAAAGAAGTTACTGAGAATTCTTCGGTCTAGCATTATATGAAGAAATCCCGTTTCCAACGAAGGCCTCAAACACGTCCAAATATCGATTGCAGACCTTACAAACAGAGTGTTTCCAAACTGCTCTGTGAAAAGAAAGGTTAAGCTCTGTGAGTTGAACGCACACATAAGAAATTAGTTTCTGAGAATGATTCTGTCCAGTTTTTATTGGAAGATATTTCCTTTTCTATGAACGGACTCAAATCGCTTGTAATCTCCACAAGCAAATTACATAAAAAGAGTCTTTCAAAACTGCTGTGTCTAAAGGAAGGTTCAACACTGTGAGTTGAATACACACAACACAAAGAAGTTACTGAGAATTCTTCTGTCTAGCATTGTATGAAGAAATCCCGTTTCCAACGAAGGCCTCAAAGAGGTCCAAATATCCACTTGCAGACTTTACCAACAGAGTGTTTCCAAACTGCTCTATGAAGAGAAAGGTTAAACTCCGTGAGGTGAATGCACACATCACAATGTGGTTTCTCAGAATCATTCTGTCTTCTTTTTATACGAAGATATTTCCTTTTCTACCATTGGCCTCATTTCGCTTGAAATCTCCACACGCAAATTCCAGAAAAAGAGTGTTTCAAATCGGCTCTGTCTAAAAGATGGTTCAACTCTGTGAGTTGAATAAACAGAACAGAAAGAAGTTACTGAGAATTCTTCTGTCTAGCATTCTATGAAAAAAACCCGTTTCCAACGAAGGCATCAAAGAAATCCAAATATCCACTTGCAGACGTTTGAAACAGAGTGTTTCAAACTGCTCTATGAAAAGAAAGGTTAAACTCTGTGAGCTGAATGCACACATCACAAAGCAGTTTCTCAGAATGATTCTGTCTTGTTTTTGTACGAAGATATTTCCTTTTCTACCATTGACCTCGAAGCGCTTGAAATCTCCACTTGCTAAATGCACAAAAAGAGAGTTTCAAATCTGCTCTGTCTAAAGAAAGTTCAACTCTGTGAGTTGAAAACACACAACCCAAAAATGTTACTGAGAATTCTTCTGTCTAGCATTCTATGAAGAAATTCTGTTTCCAACGAAGGCCTCAAACAGTTCCAAATATCCACTTGCAGACTTTACAAACAGAGTGTTTCCAAACTGCTCTATTAAAAGAAAGGTTAAACTCTGTGAGTTGAACGCACACATAAGAAATTGGTTTCTGAGAATGATTCTGTCTAGTTTTTATTGGAAGATATTTCCTTTTCTATGAACGGCCTCAAATCGCTTGAAATCTCCACAAGCAAATTACATAAAAAGAGTCTTTCAAAACTGCTGTGTCTAAAGGAAGATTCAACACTGTGAGTTGAATACACACAACACAAAGAAGTTACTGAGAATTCTTCTGTCTAGCATTGTATGAAGAAAGCCCTTTTCCAACGAAGGCCTCAAAGAGGTCCAAATATCCACTTGCAGACTTTACAAACAGAGTGTTTCCAAACTGCTCTATGAAGAGAAAGGTTAAACTCCGTGAGGTGAACGCACACATCACAATGTGGTTTCTCAGAATCATTCTGTCTTCTTTTCATACGAAGATATTTCCTTTTCTACCATTGGCCTCATTTCGCTTGAAATCTCCACACGCAAATTCCAGAAAAAGAGTGTTTCAAATCGGCTCTGTCTAAAAGATGGCTCAACTCTGTGAGTTGAATAAACAGAACACAAAGAAGTTACTGAGAATTCTTCTGTCTAGCATTCTATGAAAAAATCCCGTTTCCAACGAAGGCCTCAAAGAGGTCCAAATATCCACTTGCAGACGTTAGAAACAGAGTGTTTCCAAACTGCTCTATGAAAAGAAAGGTTAAACTCTCTGAGCTGAATGCACACATCACAAAGCAGTTTCTCAGAATGATTCTGTCTTGTTTTTCTACGAAGATATTTCCTTTTCTACCATTGACCTCGAAGGGCTTGAAATCTCCACTTGCAAAATCGACAGAAAGAGAGTTTCAAATCTGCTCTGTCTAAAGAAAGTTCAACTCTGTGAGTTGAATACACACAACCCAAAGATGTTACTGAGAATTCTTCTGTCTAGCATTCTATGAAGAAATCCCGTTTCCAACGAAGGCCTCAAACAGTTCCAATTATCCACATGCAGACTTTACAAACTGAGTGTTTCCAAACTGCTCTATGAAAAGAAAGGTTAAATTCTGTGAGTTGAACGCACACATAAGAAATTAGTTTCTGAGAATGATTCTGTCTAGTTTTTATTGGAAGATATTAACTTTTCTATGAACGGCCTCAAATCGCTTGAAATCTCCACAAGCAAATTACATAAAAAGAGTCTTTCAAAACTGCTGTGTCTAAAGGAAGGTTCAACCCTGTGAGTTGAATACACACAACACAAAGAAGTTACTGAGATTTCTTCTGTCTAGCATTATATGAAGAAATCCCTTTTCCAACGAAGGCCTCAAAGAGGTCCAAATATCCAATTGCAGACTTTACAAACAGAGTGTTTCCAAACTGCTCTATGAAGAGAAAGGTTAAACTCCGTGAGGTGAATGCACACATCACAATGTGGTTTCTCAGGATCATTCTGTCTTCTTTTTCTACGAAGATATTTCCTTTTCTACCATTGGCCTCATTTCGCTTGAAATCTCCACACGCAAATTCCAGAAAAAGAGTGTTTCAAATCGGCTCTGTCAAAAAGATGGTTCAACTCTGTGAGTTGAATAAACAGAACAGAAAGAAGTTACTGAGAATTCTTCTGTCTAGCATTCTATGAAAAAATCCCGTTTCCAACGAAGGCCTCAAAGAGGTCCAAATATCCACTTGCAGACGTTAGAAACAGAGTGTTTCGAAACTGCTCTATGAAAAGAAAGGTTAAACTCTGTGAGCTGAATGCACACATCACAAAGCAGTTTCTCAGAATGATTCTGTCTTGTTTTTCTACGAAGATATTTCCTTTTCTACCATTGACCTCGAAGGGCTTGAAATCTCCACTTGCAAAATCGACAGAAAGAGAGTTTCAAATCTGCTCTGTCTAAAGAAAGTTCAACTCTGTGAGTTGAATACACACAACCCAAAGATGTTACTGAGAATTCTTCTGTCTAGCATTCTATAAAGAAATCCCGTTTCCAACGAAGGCCTCAAACAGTTCCAATTATCCACATGCAGACTTTACAAACTGAGTTTTTCCAAACTGCTCTATGAAAAGAAAGGTTAAACTCTGTGAGTTGAACGCACACAGAAGAAATTAGTTTCTGAGAATGATTCTGTCTAGTTTTTATTGGAAGATATTTCCTTTTCTATGAACGGCCTCAAATCGCTTGAAATCTCCACAAGCAAATTACATAAAAAGAGTCTTTCAAAACTGCTGTGTCTAAAGGAAGGTTCAACCCTGTGAGTTGAATACACACAACACAAAGAAGTTACTGAGATTTCTTCTGTCTAGCATTATATGAAGAAATCCCTTTTCCAACGAAGGCCTCAAAGAGGTCCAAATATCCAATTGCAGACTTTACAAACAGAGTGTTTCCAAACTGCTCTATGAAGAGAAAGGTTAAACTCCGTGAGGTGAATGCACACATCACAATGTGGTTTCTCAGAATCATTCTGTCTTCTTTTTATACGAAGATATTTCCTTTTCTACCATTGGCCTCATTTCGCTTGACGTCTCCACACGCAAATTCCAGAAAAAGAGTGTTTCAAATCGGCTCTGTCTAAAAGATGGTTCAACTCTGTGCGTTTAATAAACAGAACAGAAAGAAGTTACTGAGAAGTCTTCTGTCTAGCATTCTATGAAAAAATCCCGTTTCCAACGAAGGCATCAAAGAAATCCAAATATCCACTTGCAGACGTTTGAAACAGAGTGTTTTCAAACAGCTCTATGAAAAGAAAGGTTAAACTCTGTGAGCTGAATGCACACATCACAAAGCAGTTTCTCAGAATGATTCTGTCTTGTTTTTGTATGAAGATATTTCCTTTTCTATCATTGACCTCGAAGCGCTTGAAATCTCCACTTGCTAAATGCACAAAAAGAGAGTTTCAAATCTGCTCTGTCTAAAGAAAGTTCAACTCTGTGAGTTGAATACACACAACCCAAAAATGTTACTGAGAATTCTTCTGTCTAGCATTCTATGAAGAAATTCTGTTTCCAACGAAGGCCTCAAACAGTTCCAAATATCCACTTGCAGACTTTACAAACAGAGTGTTGCCAAACTGCTCTATTAAAAGAAAGGTTAAACTCTGTGAGTTGAACGCACACATAAGAAATTAGTTTCTGAGAATGATTCTGTCTAGTTTTTATTGGAAGATATTTCCTTTTCTATGAACGGCCTCAAATCGCTTGAAATCTCCACAAGCAAATTACATACAAAGAGTCTTTCAAAATTGCTGTGTCTAAAGGAAGGTTCAACACTGTGAGTTGAATACACACAACACAAAGAAGTTACTGAGAATTCTTCTGTCTAGCATTGTATGAAGAAATCCCTTTTCAAACGAAGGCCTCAAAGAGGTCCAAATATCCACTTGCAGACTTTACAAACAGAGTGTTTCCAAACTGCTCTATGAAGAGAAAGGTTAAACTCCGTGAGGTGAACGCACACATCACAATGTGGTTTCTCAGAATCATTCTGTCTTCTTTTTATACGAAGATATTTCCTTTTCTACCATTGGCCTCATTTCGCTTGAAATCTCCACACGCAAATTCCAGAAAAAGAGTGTTTCAAATCGGCTCTGTCTAAAAGATGGCTCAACTCTGTGAGTTGAATAAACAGAACACAAAGAAGTTACTGAGAATTCTTCTGTCTAGCATTCTATGAAAAAATCCCGTTTCCAACGAAGGCCTCAAAGAGGTCCAAATATCCACTTGCAGACGTTAGAAACAGAGTGTTTCCAAACTGCTCTATGAAAAGAAAGGTTAAACTCTCTGAGCTGAATGCACACATCACAAAGCAGTTTCTCAGAATGATTCTGTCTTGTTTTTCTACGAAGATATTTCCTTTTCTACCATTGACCTCGAAGGGCTTGAAATCTCCACTTGCAAAATCGACAGAAAGAGAGTTTCAAATCTGCTCTGTCTAAAAAAGTTCAACTCTGTGAGTTGAATACACACAACCCAAAGATGTTACTGAGGATTCTTCTGTCTAGCATTCTATGAAGAAATCCCGTTTCCAACGAAGGCCTCAAACAGTTCCAATTATCCACATGCAGACTTTACAAACTGAGTGTTTCCAAACTGCTCTATGAAAAGAAAGGTTAAACTCTGTGAGTTGAACGCACACATAAGAAATTAGTTTCTGAGAATGATTCTGTCTAGTTTTTATTGGAAGATATTTCCTTTTCTATGAACGGCCTCAAATCGCTTGAAATCTCCACAAGCAAATTACATAAAAAGAGTCTTTCAAAACTGCTGTGTCCAAAGGAAGGTTCAACCCTGTGAGTTGAATACACACAACACAAAGAAGTTACTGAGATTTCTTCTGTCTAGCATTATATGAAGAAATCCCTTTTCCAACGAAGGCCTCAAACACGTCCAAATATCCACTTGCAGACCTTACAAACAGAGTGTTTCCAAACTGCTCTGTGAAAAGAAAGGTTAAGCTCTGTGAGTTGAACGCACACATAAGAAATTAGTTTCTGAGAATGATTCTGTCCAGTTTTTATTGGAAGATATTTCCTTTTCTATGAACGGACTCAAATCGCTTGAAATCTCCACAAGCAAATTACATAAAAAGAGTCTTTCGAAACTGCTGTGTCTAAAGGAAGGTTCAACACTGTGAGTTGAATACACACAACACAAAGAAGTTACTGAGAATTCTTCTGTCTAGCATTGTATGAAGAAATCCCGTTTCCAACGAAGGCCTCAAAGAGGTCCAAATATCCACTTGCAGACTTTACAAACAGAGTGTTTCCAAACTGCACTATGAAAAGAAAGGTAAAACTCTGTGAGTTGAATGCACACATAAGAAATTAGTTTCTGAGAATGATTCTGTCTAGTTTTTATTGGAAGATATTTCCTTTTCTATGAACGGACTCAAATCGCTTGAAATCTCCACAAGCAAATTACATAAAAAGAGTCTTTCAAAACTGCTGTGTCTAAAGGAAGGTTCAACACTGTGAGTTGAATACACACAACACAAAGAAGTTACTGAGAATTCTTCTGTCTAGCATTCTATGAAGAAATCCCGTTTCCAACGAAGGCCTCAAAGAGGTCCAAATATCCACTTGCAGACTTTACAAACAGAGTGTTTCCAAACTGCTCTATGAAGAGAAAGGTTAAACTCCGTGAGGTGAATGCACACATCACAATGTGGTTTCTCAGAATCATTCTGTCTTCTTTTTATACGAAGATATTTCCTTTTCTACCATTGGCCTCATTTCGCTTGAAATCTCCACACGCAAATTCCAGAAAAAGAGTGTTTCAAATCGGCTCTGTCTAAAACATGGTTCAACTCTGTGAGTTTAATCAACAGAACAGAAAGAAGTTACTGAGAAGTCTTCTGTCTAGCATTATATGAAAAAATCCCGTTTCCAACGAAGGCATCAAAGAAATCCAAATATCCACTTGCAGACGTTTGAAACAGAGTGTTTCAAACTGCTCTATGAAAAGAAAGGTTAAACTCTGTGAGCTGAATGCACACATCACAAAGCAGTTTCTCAGAATGATTCTGTCTTGTTTTTGTACGAAGATATTTCCTTTTCTACCATTGACCTCGAAGCGCTTGAAATCTCCACTTGCTAAATGCACAAAAAGAGAGTTTCAAATCTGCTCTGTCTAAAGAAAGTTCAACTCTGTGAGTTGAATACACACAACCCAAAAATGTTACTGAGAATTCTTCTGTCTAGCATTCTATGAAGAAATTCTGTTTCCAACGAAGGCCTCAAACAGTTCCAAATATCCACTTGCAGACTTTACAAACAGAGTGTTTCCAAACTGCTCTATGAAAAGAAAGGTTAAACTCTGTGAGTTGAACGCACACATAAGAAATTGGTTTCTGAGAATGATTCTGTCTAGTTTTTATTGGAAGATATTTCCTTTTCTATGAACGGCCTCAAATCGCTTGAAATCTCCACAAGCAAATTACATAAAAAGAGTCTTTCAAAACTGCTGTGTCTAAAGGAAGATTCAACACTGTGAGTTGAATACACACAACACAAAGAAGTTACTGAGAATTCTTCTGTCTAGCATTGTATGAAGAAATCCCTTTTCCAACAAAGGCCTCAAAGAGGTCCAAATATCCACTTGCAGACTTTACAAACAGAGTGTTTCCAAACTGCTCTATGAAGAGAAAGGTTAAACTCCGTGAGGTGAATGCACACATCACAATGTGGTTTCTCAGAATCATTCTGTCTTCTTTTTATACGAAGATATTTCCTTTTCTACCATTGGCCTCATTTCGCTTGAAATCTCCACACGCAAATTCCAGAAAAAGAGTGTTTCAAATCGGCTCTGTCTAAAAGATGGTTCAACCCTGTGAGTTGAATAAACAGAACACAAAGAAGTTACTGAGAATTCTTCTGTCTAGCATTCTATGAAAAAATCCCGTTTCCAACGAAGGCCTCAAAGAGGTCCAAATATCCACTTGCAGACGTTAGAAACAGAGTGTTTCCAAACTGCTCTATGAAAAGAAAGGTTAAACTCTGTGAGCTGAATGCACACATCACAAAGCAGTTTCTCAGAATGATTCTGTCTTGTTTTTCTACGAAGATATTTCCTTTTCTACCATTGACCTCGAAGGGCTTGAAATCTCCACTTGCAAAATCGACAGAAAGAGAGTTTCAAATCTGCTCTGTCTAAAGAAAGTTCAACTCTGTGAGTTGAATACACACAACCCAAAGATGTTACTGAGAATTCTTCTGTCTAGCATTCTATGAAGAAATCCCGTTTCCAACGAAGGCCTCAAACAGTTCCAATTATCCACATGCAGACTTTACAAACTGAGTGTTTCCAAACTGCTCTATGAAAAGAAAGGTTAAACTCTGTGAGTTGAACGCACACATAAGAAATTAGTTTCTGAGAATGATTCTGTCTAGTTTTTATTGGAAGATATTTCCTTTTCTATGAACGGCCTCAAATCGCTTGAAATCTCCACAAGCAAATTACATAAAAAGAGTCTTTCAAAACTGCAGTGTCTAAAGGAAGGTTCAACCCTGTGAGTTGAATACACACAACACAAAGAAGTTACTGAGATTTCTTCTGTCTAGCATTATATGAAGAAATCCCTTTTCCAACGAAGGCCTCAAAGAGGTCCAAATATCCAATTGCAGACTTTACAAACAGAGTGTTTCCAAACTGCTCTATGAAGAGAAAGGTTAAACTCCGTGAGGTGAATGCACACATCACAATGTGGTTTCTCAGGATCATTCTGTCTTCTTTTTATACGAAGATATTTCCTTTTCTACCATTGGCCTCATTTCGCTTGAAATCTCCACACGCAAATTCCAGAAAAAGAGTGTTTCAAATTGGCTCTGTCTAAAAGATGGTTCAACTCTGTGAGTTTAATCAACTGAACAGGGAGAAGTTACTGAGAAGTCTTCTGTCTAGCATTATATGAAAAAATCCCGTTTCCAACGAAGGCATCAAAGAAATCCAAATATCCACTTGCAGACGTTTGAAACAGAGTGTTTTCAAACTGCTCTATGAAAAGAAAGGTTAAACTCTGTGAGCTGAATGCACACATCACAAAGCAGTTTCTCAGAATGATTCTGTCTTGTTTTTGTACGAAGATATTTCCTTTTCTACCATTGACCTCGAAGCGCTTGAAATCTCCACATGCTAAATGCACAAAAAGAGAGTTTCAAATCTGCTCTGTCTAAAGAAAGTTCAACTCTGTGAGTTGAATACACACAACCCAAAAATGTTACTGAGAATTCTTCTGTCTAGCATTCTATGAAGAAATTCTGTTTCCAACGAAGGCCTCAAACAGTTCCAAATATCGACTTGCAGACTTTACAAACAGAGTGTTTCCAAACTGCTCTATTAAAAGAAAGGTTAAACTCTGTGAGTTGAACGCACACATAAGAAATTGGTTTCTGAGAATGATTCTGTCTAGTTTTTATTGGAAGATATTTCCTTTTCTATGAACGGCCTCAAATCGCTTGAAATCTCCACAAGCAAATTACACAAAAAGAGTCTTTCAAAACTGCTGTGTCTAAAGGAAGGTTCAACACTGTGAGTTGAATACACACAACACAAAGAAGTTACTGAGATTTCTTCTGTCTAGCATTATATGAAGAAATCCCTTTTCCAACGAAGGCCTCAAAGAGGTCCAAATATCCAATTGCAGACTTTACAAACAGAGTGTTTCCAAACTGCTCTATGAAGAGAAAGGTTAAACTCCGTGAGGTGAATGCACACATCACAATGTGGTTTCTCAGAATCATTCTGTCTTCTTTTTATACGAAGATATTTCCTTTTCTACCATTGGCCTCATTTCGCTTGACGTCTCCACACGCAAATTCCAGAAAAAGAGTGTTTCAAATCGGCTCTGTCTAAAAGATGGTTCAACTCTGTGAGTTTAATAAACAGAACAGAAAGAAGTTACTGAGAAGTCTTCTGTCTAGCATTCTATGAAAAAATCCCGTTTCCAACGAAGGCATCAAAGAAATCCAAATATCCACTTGCAGACGTTTGAAACAGAGTGTTTTCAAACAGCTCTATGAAAAGAAAGGTTAAACTCTGTGAGCTGAATGCACACATCACAAAGCAGTTTCTCAGAATGATTCTGTGTTGTTTTTGTATGAAGATATTTCCTTTTCTACCATTGACCTCGAAGTGCTTGAAATCTCCACTTGCTAAATGCACAAAAAGAGAGTTTCAAATCTGCTCTGTCTAAAGAAAGTTCAACTCTGTGAGTTGAATACACACAACCCAAAAATGTTACTGAGAATTCTTCTGTCTAGCATTCTATGAAGAAATTCTGTTTCCAACGAAGGCCTCAAACAGTTCCAAATATCCACTTGCAGACTTTACAAACAGAGTGTTGCCAAACTGCTCTATTAAAAGAAAGGTTAAACTCTGTGAGTTGAACGCACACATAAGAAATTAGTTTCTGAGAATGATTCTGTCTAGTTTTTATTGGAAGATATTTCCTTTTCTATGAACGGCCTCAAATCGCTTGAAATCTCCACAAGCAAATTACATACAAAGAGTCTTTCAAAATTGCTGTGTCTAAAGGAAGGTTCAACACTGTGAGTTGAATACACACAACACAAAGAAGTTACTGAGAATTCTTCTGTCTAGCATTATATGAAGAAATCCCGTTTCCAACGAAGGCCTCAAACACGTCCAAATATCCACTTGCAGACATTACAAACAGAGTGTTTCCAAACTGCTCTGTGAAAAGAAAGGTTAAGCTCTGTGAGTTGAACGCACACATAAGAAATTAGTTTCTGAGAATGATTCTGTCCAGTTTTTATTGGAAGATATTTCCTTTTCTATGAACGGACTCAAATCGCTTGAAATCTCCACAAGCAAATTACATAAAAAGAGTCTTTCAAAACTGCTGTGTCTAAAGGAAGGTTCAACACTGTGAGTTGAATACACACAACACAAAGAAGTTACTGAGAATTCTTCTGTCTAGCATTGTATGAAGAAATCCCGTTTCCAACGAAGGCCTCAAAGAGGTCCAAATATCCACTTGCAGACTTTACCAACAGAGTGTTTCCAAACTGCTCTATGAAGAGAAAGGTTAAACTCCGTGAGGTGAATGCACACATCACAATGTGGTTTCTCAGAATCATTCTGTCTTCTTTTTATACGAAGATATTTCCTTTTCTACCATTGGCCTCATTTCGCTTGAAATCTCCACACGCAAATTCCAGAAAAAGAGTGTTTCAAATCGGCTCTGTCTAAAAGATGGTTCAACTCTGTGAGTTGAATAAACAGAACAGAAAGAAGTTACTGAGAATTATTCTGTCTAGCATTCTATGAAAAAAACCCGTTTCCAACGAAGGCATCAAAGAAATCCAAATATCCACTTGCAGACGTTTGAAACAGAGTGTTTCAAACTGCTCTATGAAAAGAAAGGTTAAACTCTGTGAGATGAATGCACACATCACAAAGCAGTTTCTCAGAAAGATTCTGTCTTGCTTTTGTACGAAGATATTTCCTTTTCTACCATTGACCTCGAAGCGCTTGAAATCTCCACTTGCTAAGTGCACAAAAAGAGAGTTTCAAATCTGCTCTGTCTAAAGAAAGTTCAACTCTGTGAGTTGAATACACACAACCCAAAAATGTTACTGAGAATTCTTCTGTCTAGCATTCTATGAAGAAATTCTGTTTCCAACGAAGGCCTCAAACAGTTCCAAATATCGACTTGCAGACTTTACAAACAGAGTGTTTCCAAACTGCTCTATTAAAAGAAAGGTTAAACTCTGTGAGTTGAACGCACACATAAGAAATTGGTTTCTGAGAATGATTCTGTCTAGTTTTTATTGGAAGATATTTCCTTTTCTATGAACGGCCTCAAATCGCTTGAAATCTCCACAAGCAAATTACATAAAAAGAGTCTTTCAAAACTGCTGTGTCTAAAGGAAGATTCAACACTGTGAGTTGAATACACACAACACAAAGAAGTTACTGAGAATTCTTCTGTCTAGCATTGTATGAAGAAATCCCTTTTCCAACGAAGGCCTCAAAGAGGTCCAAATATCCACTTGCAGACTTTACAAACAGAGTGTTTCCAAACTGCTCTATGAAGAGAAAGGTTAAACTCCGTGAGGTGAATGCACACATCACAATGTGGTTTCTCAGAATCATTCTGTCTTCTTTTTATACGAAGATATTTCCTTTTCTACCATTGGCCTCATTTCGCTTGAAATCTCCACACGCAAATTCCAGAAAAAGAGTGTTTCAAATCGGCTCTGTCTAAAAGATGGTTCAACTCTGTGAGTTGAATAAACAGAACAGAAAGAAGTTACTGAGAATTCTTCTGTCTAGCATTATATGAAAAAATCCCGTTTCCAACGAAGGCATCAAAGAAATCCAAATATCCACTTGCAGACGTTTGAAACAGAGTGTTTTCAAACAGCTCTATGAAAAGAAAGGTTAAACTCTGTGAGCTGAATGCACACATCACAAAGCAGTTTCCCAGAATGATTCTGTCTTGTTTTTGTACGAAGATATTTCCTTATCTACCATTGACCTCGAAGCGCTTGAAATCTCCACTTGCTAAATGCACAAAAAGAGAGTTTCAAATCTGCTCTGTCTAAAGAAAGTTCAACTCTGTGAGTTGAATACACACAACCCAAAAATGTTACTGAGAATTCTTCTGTCTAGCATTCTATGAAGAAATTCTGTTTCCAACGAAGGCCTCAAACAGTTCCAAATATCGACTTGCAGACTTTACAAACAGAGTGTTTCCAAACTGCTCTATTAAAAGAAAGGTTAAACTCTGTGAGTTGAACGCACACATAAGAAATTGGTTTCTGAGAATGATTCTGTCTCGTTTTTATTGGAAGATATTCCCTTTTCTATGAACGGCCTCAAATCGCTTGAAATCTCCACAAGCAAATTACACAAAAAGAGTCTTTCAAAACTGCTGTGTCTAAAGGAACGTTCAACACTGTGAGTTTAATAAACAGAACAGAAAGAAGTTACTGAGAATTCTTCTGTCTAGCATTATATGAAAAAATCCCGTTTCCACCGAAGGCCTCAAAGAGATCCAAATATCCACTTGCAGACGTTAGAAACAGAGTGTTTTCAAACTGCTCTATGAAAAGAAAGGTTAAACTCTGTGAGCTGAATGCACACATCACAAAGCAGTTTCACAGAATGATTCTGTCTTGCTTTTGTACGAAGATATTTCCTTTTCTACCATTGACCTCGAAGCGCTTGAAATCTCCACTTGCAAAATCCACAAAAAGAGAGTTTCAAATCTGCTCTGTCTAAAGAAAGTTCAACTCTGTGAGTTGAATACACACAACCCAAAAATGTTACTGAGAATTCTTCTGTCTAGCATTCTATGAAGAAATCCCGTTTCCAACGAAGGCCTCAAAGAGTTCCAAATATCCACTTGCAGACTTTACAAAGAGAGTGTTTCCAAACTGCACTATGAAAAGAAAGGTTAAACTCTGTGAGTTGAATGCACACATAAGAAATTAGTTTCTGAGAATGATTCTGTCTAGTTTTTATTGGAAGATATTTCCTTTTCTATGAACGGACTCAAATCGCTTGAAATCTCCACAAGCAAATTACATAAAAAGAGTCTTTCAAAACTGCTGTGTCTAAAGGAAGGTTCAACACTGTGAGTTGAATACACACAACACAAAGAAGTTACTGAGAATTCTTCTGTCTAGCATTCTATGAAGAAATCCCGTTTCCAACGAAGGCCTCAAAGAGGTCCAAATATCCACTTGCAGACTTTACAAACAGAGTGTTTCCAAACTGCTCTATGAAGAGAAAGGTTAAACTCCGTGAGGTGAATGCACACATCACAATGTGGTTTCTCAGAATCATTCTGTCTTCTTTTTATACGAAGATATTTCCTTTTCTACCATTGGCCTCATTTCGCTTGAAATCTCCACACGCAAATTCCAGAAAAAGAGTGTTTCAAATCGGCTCTGTCTAAAAGATGGTTCAACTCTGTGAGTTGAATAAACAGAACAGAAAGAAGTTACTGAGAATTATTCTGTCTAGCATTTTATGAAAAAAACCCGTTTCCAACGAAGGCATCAAAGAAATCCAAATATCCACTTGCAGACGTTTGAAACAGAGTGTTTCAAACTGCTCTATGAAAAGAAAGGTTAAACTCTGTGAGCTGAATGCACACATCACAAAGCAGTTTCTCAGAATGATTCTGTCTTGTTTTTGTACGAAGATATTTCCTTTTCTACCATTGACCTCGAAGCGCTTGAAATCTCCACTTGCTAAATGCACAAAAAGAGAGTTTCAAATCTGCTCTGTCTAAAGAAAGTTCAACTCTGTGAGTTGAAAACACACAACCCAAAAATGTTACTGAGAATTCTTCTGTCTAGCATTCTATGAAGAAATTCTGTTTCCAACGAAGGCCTCAAACAGTTCCAAATATCCACTTGCAGACTTTACAAACAGAGTGTTTCCAAACTGCTCTATTAAAAGAAAGGTTAAACTCTGTGAGTTGAACGCACACATAAGAAATTGGTTTCTGAGAATGATTCTGTCTAGTTTTTATTGGAAGATATTTCCTTTTCTATGAACGGCCTCAAATCGCTTGAAATCTCCACAAGCAAATTACATAAAAAGAGTCTTTCAAAACTGCTGTGTCTAAAGGAAGATTCAACACTGTGAGTTGAATACACACAACACAAAGAAGTTACTGAGAATTCTTCTGTCTAGCATTGTATGAAGAAATCCCGTTTCCAACGAAGGCCTCAAAGAGGTCCAAATATCCACTTGCAGACTTTACAAACAGAGTGTTTCCAAACTGCTCTATGAAGAGAAAGGTTAAACTCCGTGAGGTGAATGCACACATCACAATGTGGTTTCTCAGAATCATTCTGTCTTCTTTTTATACGAAGATATTTCCTTTTCTACCATTGGCCTCATTTCGCTTGAAATCTCCACACGCAAATTCCAGAAAAAGAGTGTTTCAAATCGGCTCTGTCTAAAAGATGGTTCAACTCTGTGAGTTGAATAAACAGAACAGAAAGAAGTTACTGAGAATTCTTCTGTCTAGCATTATATGAAAAAATCCCGTTTCCAACGAAGGCATCAAAGAAATCCAAATATCCACTTGCAGACGTTTGAAACAGAGTGTTTTCAAACTGCTCTATGAAAAGAAAGGTTAAACTCTGTGAGCTGAATGCACACATCACAAAGCAGTTTCCCAGAATGATTCTGTCTTGTTTTTGTACGAAGATATTTCCTTTTCTACCATTGACCTCGAAGCGCTTGAAATCTCCACTTGCTAAATGCACAAAAAGAGAGTTTCAAATCTGCTCTGTCTAAAGAAAGTTCAACTCTGTGAGTTGAATACACACAACCCAAAAATGTTACTGAGAATTCTTCTGTCTAGCATTCTATGAAGAAATTCTGTTTCCAACGAAGGCCTCAAACAGTTCCAAATATCGACTTGCAGACTTTACAAACAGAGTGTTTCCAAACTGCTCTATTAAAAGAAAGGTTAAACTCTGTGAGTTGAACGCACACATAAGAAATTGGTTTCTGAGAATGATTCTGTCTCGTTTTTATTGGAAGATATTCCCTTTTCTATGAACGGCCTCAAATCGCTTGAAATCTCCACAAGCAAATTACACAAAAAGAGTCTTTCAAAACTGCTGTGTCTAAAGGAACGTTCAACACTGTGAGTTTAATAAACAGAACAGAAAGAAGTTACTGAGAATTCTTCTGTCTAGCATTATATGAAAAAATCCCGTTTCCACCAAAGGCCTCAAAGAGATCCAAATATCCACTTGCAGACGTTAGAAACAGAGTGTTTTCAAACTGCTCTATGAAAAGAAAGGTTAAACTCTGTGAGCTGAATGCACACATCACAAAGCAGTTTCACAGAATGATTCTGTCTTGCTTTTGTACGAAGATATTTCCTTTTCTACCATTGACCTCGAAGCGCTTGAAATCTCCACTTGCAAAATCCACAAAAAGAGAGTTTCAAATCTGCTCTGTCTAAAGAAAGTTCAACTCTGTGAGTTGAATACACACAACCCAAAAATGTTACTGAGAATTCTTCTGTCTAGCATTCTATGAAGAAATCCCGTTTCCAACGAAGGCCTCAAAGAATTCCAAATATCCACTTGCAGACTTTACAAAGAGAGTGTTTCCAAACTGCACTATGAAAAGAAAGGTTAAACTCTGTGAGTTGAATGCACACATAAGAAATTAGTTTCTGAGAATGATTCTGTCTAGTTTTTATTGGAAGATATTTCCTTTTCTATGAACGGACTCAAATCGCTTGAAATCTCCACAAGCAAATTACATAAAAAGAGTCTTTCAAAACTGCTGTGTCTAAAGGAAGGTTCAACACTGTGAGTTGAATACACACAACACAAAGAAGTTACTGAGAATTCTTCTGTCTAGCATTCTATGAAGAAATCCCGTTTCCAACGAAGGCCTCAAAGAGGTCCAAATATCCACTTGCAGACTTTACAAACAGAGTGTTTCCAAACTGCTCTATGAAGAGAAAGGTTAAACTCCGTGAGGTGAATGCACACATCACAATGTGGTTTCTCAGAATCATTCTGTCTTCTTTTTATACGAAGATATTTCCTTTTCTACCATTGGCCTCATTTCGCTTGAAATCTCCACACGCAAATTCCAGAAAAAGAGTGTTTCAAATCGGCTCTGTCTAAAACATGGTTCAACTCTGTGAGTTTAATCAACAGAACAGAAAGAAGTTACTGAGAAGTCTTCTGTCTAGCATTATATGAAAAAATCCCGTTTCCAACGAAGGCATCAAAGAAATCCAAATATCCACTTGCAGACGTTTGAAACAGAGTGTTTCAAACTGCTCTATGAAAAGAAAGGTTAAACTCTGTGAGCTGAATGCACACATCACAAAGCAGTTTCTCAGAATGATTCTGTCTTGTTTTTGTACGAAGATATTTCCTTTTCTACCATTGACCTCGAAGCGCTTGAAATCTCCACTTGCTAAATGCACAAAAAGAGAGTTTCAAATCTGCTCTGTCTAAAGAAAGTTCAACTCTGTGAGTTGAAAACACACAACCCAAAAATGTTACTGAGAATTCTTCTGTCTAGCATTCTATGAAGAAATTCTGTTTCCAACGAAGGCCTCAAACAGTTCCAAATATCCACTTGCAGACTTTACAAACAGAGTGTTTCCAAACTGCTCTATTAAAAGAAAGGTTAAACTCTGTGAGTTGAACGCACACATAAGAAATTGGTTTCTGAGAATGATTCTGTCTAGTTTTTATTGGAAGATATTTCCTTTTCTATGAACGGCCTCAAATCGCTTGAAATCTCCACAAGCAAATTACATAAAAAGAGTCTTTCAAAACTGCTGTGTCTAAAGGAAGATTCAACACTGTGAGTTGAATACACACAACACAAAGAAGTTACTGAGAATTCTTCTGTCTAGCATTGTATGAAGAAATCCCTTTTCCAACGAAGGCCTCAAAGAGGTCCAAATATCCACTTGCAGACTTTACAAACAGAGTGTTTCCAAACTGCTCTATGAAGAGAAAGGTTAAACTCCGTGAGGTGAACGCACACATCACAATGTGGTTTCTCAGAATCATTCTGTCTTCTTTTTATACGAAGATATTTCCTTTTCTACCATTGGCCTCATTTCGCTTGAAATCTCCACACGCAAATTCCAGAAAAAGAGTGTTTCAAATCGGCTCTGTCTAAAAGATGGCTCAACTCTGTGAGTTGAATAAACAGAACACAAAGAAGTTACTGAGAATTCTTCTGTCTAGCATTCTATGAAAAAATCCCGTTTCCAACGAAGGCCTCAAAGAGGTCCAAATATCCACTTGCAGACGTTAGAAACAGAGTGTTTCCAAACTGCTCTATGAAAAGAAAGGTTAAACTCTCTGAGCTGAATGCACACATCACAAAGCAGTTTCTCAGAATGATTCTGTCTTGTTTTTCTACGAAGATATTTCCTTTTCTACCATTGACCTCGAAGGGCTTGAAATCTCCACTTGCAAAATCGACAGAAAGAGAGTTTCAAATCTGCTCTGTCTAAAGAAAGTTCAACTCTGTGAGTTGAATACACACAACCCAAAGATGTTACCGAGAATTCTTCTGTCTAGCATTCTATGAAGAAATCCCGTTTCCAACGAAGGCCTCAAACAGTTCCAATTATCCACATGCAGACTTTACAAACTGAGTGTTTCCAAACTGCTCTATGAAAAGAAAGGTTAAACTCTGTGAGTTGAACGCACACATAAGAAATTAGTTTCTGAGAATGATTCTGTCTAGTTTTTATTGGAAGATATTTCCTTTTCTATGAACGGCCTCAAATCGCTTGAAATCTCCACAAGCAAATTACATAAAAAGAGTCTTTCAAAACTGCTGTGTCTAAAGGAAGGTTCAACCCCGTGAGTTGAATACACACAACACAAAGAAGTTACTGAGATTTCTTCTGTCTAGCATTATATGAAGAAATCCCTTTTCCAACGAAGGCCTCAAAGAGGTCCAAATATCCAATTGCAGACTTTACAAACAGAGTGTTTCCAAACTGCTCTATGAAGAGAAAGGTTAAACTCCGTGAGGTGAATGCACACATCACAATGTGGTTTCTCAGAATCATTCTGTCTTCTTTTTATACGAAGATATTTCCTTTTCTACCATTGGCCTCATTTCGCTTGACGTCTCCACACGCAAATTCCAGAAAAAGAGTGTTTCAAATCGGCTCTGTCTAAAAGATGGTTCAACTCTGTGAGTTTAATAAACAGAACAGAAAGAAGTTACTGAGAAGTCTTCTGTCTAGCATTCTATGAAAAAATCCCGTTTCCAACGAAGGCATCAAAGAAATCCAAATATCCACTTGCAGACGTTTGAAACAGAGTGTTTTCAAACAGCTCTATGAAAAGAAAGGTTAAACTCTGTGAGCTGAATGCACACATCACAAAGCAGTTTCTCAGAATGATTCTGTCTTGTTTTTGTATGAAGATATTTCCTTTTCTACCATTGACCTCGAAGTGCTTGAAATCTCCACTTGCTAAATGCACAAAAAGAGAGTTTCAAATCTGCTCTGTCTAAAGAAAGTTCAACTCTGTGAGTTGAATACACACAACCCAAAAATGTTACTGAGAATTCTTCTGTCTAGCATTCTATGAAGAAATTCTGTTTCCAACGAAGGCCTCAAACAGTTCCAAATATCCACTTGCAGACTTTACAAACAGAGTGTTGCCAAACTGCTCTATTAAAAGAAAGGTTAAACTCTGTGAGTTGAACGCACACATAAGAAATTAGTTTCTGAGAATGATTCTGTCTAGTTTTTATTGGAAGATATTTCCTTTTCTATGAACGGCCTCAAATCGCTTGAAATCTCCACAAGCAAATTACATACAAAGAGTCTTTCAAAATTGCTGTGTCTAAAGGAAGGTTCAACACTGTGAGTTGAATACACACAACACAAAGAAGTTACTGAGAATTCTTCTGTCTAGCATTATATGAAGAAATCCCGTTTCCAACGAAGGCCTCAAACACGTCCAAATATCCACTTGCAGACCTTACAAACAGAGTGTTTCCAAACTGCTCTGTGAAAAGAAAGGTTAAGCTCTGTGAGTTGAACGCACACATAAGAAATTAGTTTCTGAGAATGATTCTGTCCAGTTTTTATTGGAAGATATTTCCTTTTCTATGAACGGACTCAAATCGCTTGAAATCTCCACAAGCAAATTACATAAAAAGAGTCTTTCAAAACTGCTGTGTCTAAAGGAAGGTTCAACACTGTGAGTTGAATACACACAACACAAAGAAGTTACTGAGAATTCTTCTGTCTAGCATTGTATGAAGAAATCCCGTTTCCAACGAAGGCCTCAAAGAGGTCCAAATATCCACTTGCAGACTTTACCAACAGAGTGTTTCCAAACTGCTCTATGAAGAGAAAGGTTAAACTCCGTGAGGTGAATGCACACATCACAATGTGGTTTCTCAGAATCATTCTGTCTTCTTTTTATACGAAGATATTTCCTTTTCTACCATTGGCCTCATTTCGCTTGAAATCTCCACACGCAAATTCCAGAAAAAGAGTGTTTCAAATCGGCTCTGTCTAAAAGATGGTTCAACTCTGTGAGTTGAATAAACAGAACAGAAAGAAGTTACTGAGAATTATTCTGTCTAGCATTCTATGAAAAAAACCCGTTTCCAACGAAGGCATCAAAGAAATCCAAATATCCACTTGCAGACGTTTGAAACAGAGTGTTTCAAACTGCTCTATGAAAAGAAAGGTTAAACTCTGTGAGCTGAATGCACACATCACAAAGCAGTTTCTCAGAATGATTCTGTCTTGCTTTTGTACGAAGATATTTCCTTTTCTACCATTGACCTCGAAGCGCTTGAAATCTCCACTTGCTAAGTGCACAAAAAGAGAGTTTCAAATCTGCTCTGTCTAAAGAAAGTTCAACTCTGTGAGTTGAATACACACAACCCAAAAATGTTACTGAGAATTCTTCTGTCTAGCATTCTATGAAGAAATTCTGTTTCCAACGAAGGCCTCAAACAGTTCCAAATATCGACTTGCAGACTTTACAAACAGAGTGTTTCCAAACTGCTCTATTAAAAGAAAGGTTAAACTCTGTGAGTTGAACGCACACATAAGAAATTGGTTTCTGAGAATGATTCTGTCTAGTTTTTATTGGAAGATATTTCCTTTTCTATGAACGGCCTCAAATCGCTTGAAATCTCCACAAGCAAATTACATAAAAAGAGTCTTTCAAAACTGCTGTGTCTAAAGGAAGGTTCAACACTGTGAGTTGAATACACACAACACAAAGAAGTTACTGAGAATTCTTCTGTCTAGCATTGTATGAAGAAATCCCGTTTCCAACGAAGGCCTCAAAGAGGTCCAAATATCCACTTGCAGACTTTACCAACAGAGTGTTTCCAAACTGCTCTATGAAGAGAAAGGTTAAACTCCGTGAGGTGAATGCACACATCACAATGTGGTTTCTCAGAATCATTCTGTCTTCTTTTTATACGAAGATATTTCCTTTTCTACCATTGGCCTCATTTCGCTTGAAATCTCCACACGCAAATTCCAGAAAAAGAGTGTTTCAAATCGGCTCTGTCTAAAAGATGGTTCAACTCTGTGAGTTGAATAAACAGAACAGAAAGAAGTTACTGAGAATTATTCTGTCTAGCATTCTATGAAAAAAACCCGTTTCCAACGAAGGCATCAAAGAAATCCAAATATCCACTTGCAGACGTTTGAAACAGAGTGTTTCAAACTGCTCTATGAAAAGAAAGGTTAAACTCTGTGAGCTGAATGCACACATCACAAAGCAGTTTCTCAGAATGATTCTGTCTTGCTTTTGTACGAAGATATTTCCTTTTCTACCATTGACCTCGAAGCGCTTGAAATCTCCACTTGCTAAGTGCACAAAAAGAGAGTTTCAAATCTGCTCTGTCTAAAGAAAGTTCAACTCTGTGAGTTGAATACACACAACCCAAAAATGTTACTGAGAATTCTTCTGTCTAGCATTCTATGAAGAAATTCTGTTTCCAACGAAGGCCTCAAACAGTTCCAAATATCGACTTGCAGACTTTACAAACAGAGTGTTTCCAAACTGCTCTATTAAAAGAAAGGTTAAACTCTGTGAGTTGAACGCACACATAAGAAATTGGTTTCTGAGAATGATTCTGTCTAGTTTTTATTGGAAGATATTTCCTTTTCTATGAACGGCCTCAAATCGCTTGAAATCTCCACAAGCAAATTACATAAAAAGAGTCTTTCAAAACTGCTGTGTCTAAAGGAAGATTCAACACTGTGAGTTGAATACACACAACACAAAGAAGTTACTGAGAATTCTTCTGTCTAGCATTGTATGAAGAAATCCCTTTTCCAACGAAGGCCTCAAAGAGGTCCAAATATCCACTTGCAGACTTTACAAACAGAGTGTTTCCAAACTGCTCTATGAAGAGAAAGGTTAAACTCCGTGAGGTGAATGCACACATCACAATGTGGTTTCTCAGAATCATTCTGTCTTCTTTTTATACGAAGATATTTCCTTTTCTACCATTGGCCTCATTTCGCTTGAAATCTCCACACGCAAATTCCAGAAAAAGAGTGTTTCAAATCGGCTCTGTCTAAAAGATGGTTCAACTCTGTGAGTTGAATAAACAGAACAGAAAGAAGTTACTGAGAATTCTTCTGTCTAGCATTATATGAAAAAATCCCGTTTCCAACGAAGGCATCAAAGAAATCCAAATATCCACTTGCAGACGTTTGAAACAGAGTGTTTTCAAACAGCTCTATGAAAAGAAAGGTTAAACTCTGTGAGCTGAATGCACACATCACAAAGCAGTTTCCCAGAATGATTCTGTCTTGTTTTTGTACGAAGATATTTCCTTTTCTACCATTGACCTCGAAGCGCTTGAAATCTCCACTTGCTAAATGCACAAAAAGAGAGTTTCAAATCTGCTCTGTCTAAAGAAAGTTCAACTCTGTGAGTTGAATACACACAACCCAAAAATGTTACTGAGAATTCTTCTGTCTAGCATTCTATGAAGAAATTCTGTTTCCAACGAAGGCCTCAAACAGTTCCAAATATCGACTTGCAGACTTTACAAACAGAGTGTTTCCAAACTGCTCTATTAAAAGAAAGGTTAAACTCTGTGAGTTGAACGCACACATAAGAAATTGGTTTCTGAGAATGATTCTGTCTCGTTTTTATTGGAAGATATTCCCTTTTCTATGAACGGCCTCAAATCGCTTGAAATCTCCACAAGCAAATTACACAAAAAGAGTCTTTCAAAACTGCTGTGTCTAAAGGAACGTTCAACACTGTGAGTTTAATAAACAGAACAGAAAGAAGTTACTGAGAATTCTTCTGTCTAGCATTATATGAAAAAATCCCGTTTCCACCGAAGGCCTCAAAGAGATCCAAATATCCACTTGCAGACGTTAGAAACAGAGTGTTTTCAAACTGCTCTATGAAAAGAAAGGTTAAACTCTGTGAGCTGAATGCACACATCACAAAGCAGTTTCACAGAATGATTCTGTCTTGCTTTTGTACGAAGATATTTCCTTTTCTACCATTGACCTCGAAGCGCTTGAAATCTCCACTTGCAAAATCCACAAAAAGAGAGTTTCAAATCTGCTCTGTCTAAAGAAAGTTCAACTCTGTGAGTTGAATACACACAACCCAAAAATGTTACTGAGAATTCTTCTGTCTAGCATTCTATGAAGAAATCCCGTTTCCAACGAAGGCCTCAAAGAGTTCCAAATATCCACTTGCAGACTTTACAAAGAGAGTGTTTCCAAACTGCACTATGAAAAGAAAGGTTAAACTCTGTGAGTTGAATGCACACATAAGAAATTAGTTTCTGAGAATGATTCTGTCTAGTTTTTATTGGAAGATATTTCCTTTTCTATGAACGGACTCAAATCGCTTGAAATCTCCACAAGCAAATTACATAAAAAGAGTCTTTCAAAACTGCTGTGTCTAAAGGAAGGTTCAACACTGTGAGTTGAATACACACAACACAAAGAAGTTACTGAGAATTCTTCTGTCTAGCATTCTATGAAGAAATCCCGTTTCCAACGAAGGCCTCAAAGAGGTCCAAATATCCACTTGCAGACTTTACAAACAGAGTGTTTCCAAACTGCTCTATGAAGAGAAAGGTTAAACTCCGTGAGGTGAATGCACACATCACAATGTGGTTTCTCAGAATCATTCTGTCTTCTTTTTATACGAAGATATTTCCTTTTCTACCATTGGCCTCATTTCGCTTGAAATCTCCACACGCAAATTCCAGAAAAAGAGTGTTTCAAATCGGCTCTGTCTAAAAGATGGTTCAACTCTGTGAGTTGAATAAACAGAACAGAAAGAAGTTACTGAGAATTATTCTGTCTAGCATTTTATGAAAAAAACCCGTTTCCAACGAAGGCATCAAAGAAATCCAAATATCCACTTGCAGACGTTTGAAACAGAGTGTTTCAAACTGCTCTATGAAAAGAAAGGTTAAACTCTGTGAGCTGAATGCACACATCACAAAGCAGTTTCTCAGAATGATTCTGTCTTGTTTTTGTACGAAGATATTTCCTTTTCTACCATTGACCTCGAAGCGCTTGAAATCTCCACTTGCTAAATGCACAAAAAGAGAGTTTCAAATCTGCTCTGTCTAAAGAAAGTTCAACTCTGTGAGTTGAAAACACACAACCCAAAAATGTTACTGAGAATTCTTCTGTCTAGCATTCTATGAAGAAATTCTGTTTCCAACGAAGGCCTCAAACAGTTCCAAATATCCACTTGCAGACTTTACAAACAGAGTGTTTCCAAACTGCTCTATTAAAAGAAAGGTTAAACTCTGTGAGTTGAACGCACACATAAGAAATTGGTTTCTGAGAATGATTCTGTCTAGTTTTTATTGGAAGATATTTCCTTTTCTATGAACGGCCTCAAATCGCTTGAAATCTCCACAAGCAAATTACATAAAAAGAGTCTTTCAAAACTGCTGTGTCTAAAGGAAGATTCAACACTGTGAGTTGAATACACACAACACAAAGAAGTTACTGAGAATTCTTCTGTCTAGCATTGTATGAAGAAATCCCGTTTCCAACGAAGGCCTCAAAGAGGTCCAAATATCCACTTGCAGACTTTACAAACAGAGTGTTTCCAAACTGCTCTATGAAGAGAAAGGTTAAACTCCGTGAGGTGAATGCACACATCACAATGTGGTTTCTCAGAATCATTCTGTCTTCTTTTTATACGAAGATATTTCCTTTTCTACCATTGGCCTCATTTCGCTTGAAATCTCCACACGCAAATTCCAGAAAAAGAGTGTTTCAAATCGGCTCTGTCTAAAAGATGGTTCAACTCTGTGAGTTGAATAAACAGAACAGAAAGAAGTTACTGAGAATTCTTCTGTCTAGCATTATATGAAAAAATCCCGTTTCCAACGAAGGCATCAAAGAAATCCAAATATCCACTTGCAGACGTTTGAAACAGAGTGTTTTCAAACTGCTCTATGAAAAGAAAGGTTAAACTCTGTGAGCTGAATGCACACATCACAAAGCAGTTTCCCAGAATGATTCTGTCTTGTTTTTGTACGAAGATATTTCCTTTTCTACCATTGACCTCGAAGCGCTTGAAATCTCCACTTGCTAAATGCACAAAAAGAGAGTTTCAAATCTGCTCTGTCTAAAGAAAGTTCAACTCTGTGAGTTGAATACACACAACCCAAAAATGTTACTGAGAATTCTTCTGTCTAGCATTCTATGAAGAAATTCTGTTTCCAACGAAGGCCTCAAACAGTTCCAAATATCGACTTGCAGACTTTACAAACAGAGTGTTTCCAAACTGCTCTATTAAAAGAAAGGTTAAACTCTGTGAGTTGAACGCACACATAAGAAATTGGTTTCTGAGAATGATTCTGTCTCGTTTTTATTGGAAGATATTCCCTTTTCTATGAACGGCCTCAAATCGCTTGAAATCTCCACAAGCAAATTACACAAAAAGAGTCTTTCAAAACTGCTGTGTCTAAAGGAACGTTCAACACTGTGAGTTTAATAAACAGAACAGAAAGAAGTTACTGAGAATTCTTCTGTCTAGCATTATATGAAAAAATCCCGTTTCCACCAAAGGCCTCAAAGAGATCCAAATATCCACTTGCAGACGTTAGAAACAGAGTGTTTTCAAACTGCTCTATGAAAAGAAAGGTTAAACTCTGTGAGCTGAATGCACACATCACAAAGCAGTTTCACAGAATGATTCTGTCTTGCTTTTGTACGAAGATATTTCCTTTTCTACCATTGACCTCGAAGCGCTTGAAATCTCCACTTGCAAAATCCACAAAAAGAGAGTTTCAAATCTGCTCTGTCTAAAGAAAGTTCAACTCTGTGAGTTGAATACACACAACCCAAAAATGTTACTGAGAATTCTTCTGTCTAGCATTCTATGAAGAAATCCCGTTTCCAACGAAGGCCTCAAAGAATTCCAAATATCCACTTGCAGACTTTACAAAGAGAGTGTTTCCAAACTGCACTATGAAAAGAAAGGTTAAACTCTGTGAGTTGAATGCACACATAAGAAATTAGTTTCTGAGAATGATTCTGTCTAGTTTTTATTGGAAGATATTTCCTTTTCTATGAACGGACTCAAATCGCTTGAAATCTCCACAAGCAAATTACATAAAAAGAGTCTTTCAAAACTGCTGTGTCTAAAGGAAGGTTCAACACTGTGAGTTGAATACACACAACACAAAGAAGTTACTGAGAATTCTTCTGTCTAGCATTCTATGAAGAAATCCCGTTTCCAACGAAGGCCTCAAAGAGGTCCAAATATCCACTTGCAGACTTTACAAACAGAGTGTTTCCAAACTGCTCTATGAAGAGAAAGGTTAAACTCCGTGAGGTGAATGCACACATCACAATGTGGTTTCTCAGAATCATTCTGTCTTCTTTTTATACGAAGATATTTCCTTTTCTACCATTGGCCTCATTTCGCTTGAAATCTCCACACGCAAATTCCAGAAAAAGAGTGTTTCAAATCGGCTCTGTCTAAAACATGGTTCAACTCTGTGAGTTTAATCAACAGAACAGAAAGAAGTTACTGAGAAGTCTTCTGTCTAGCATTATATGAAAAAATCCCGTTTCCAACGAAGGCATCAAAGAAATCCAAATATCCACTTGCAGACGTTTGAAACAGAGTGTTTCAAACTGCTCTATGAAAAGAAAGGTTAAACTCTGTGAGCTGAATGCACACATCACAAAGCAGTTTCTCAGAATGATTCTGTCTTGTTTTTGTACGAAGATATTTCCTTTTCTACCATTGACCTCGAAGCGCTTGAAATCTCCACTTGCTAAATGCACAAAAAGAGAGTTTCAAATCTGCTCTGTCTAAAGAAAGTTCAACTCTGTGAGTTGAAAACACACAACCCAAAAATGTTACTGAGAATTCTTCTGTCTAGCATTCTATGAAGAAATTCTGTTTCCAACGAAGGCCTCAAACAGTTCCAAATATCCACTTGCAGACTTTACAAACAGAGTGTTTCCAAACTGCTCTATTAAAAGAAAGGTTAAACTCTGTGAGTTGAACGCACACATAAGAAATTGGTTTCTGAGAATGATTCTGTCTAGTTTTTATTGGAAGATATTTCCTTTTCTATGAACGGCCTCAAATCGCTTGAAATCTCCACAAGCAAATTACATAAAAAGAGTCTTTCAAAACTGCTGTGTCTAAAGGAAGATTCAACACTGTGAGTTGAATACACACAACACAAAGAAGTTACTGAGAATTCTTCTGTCTAGCATTGTATGAAGAAATCCCTTTTCCAACGAAGGCCTCAAAGAGGTCCAAATATCCACTTGCAGACTTTACAAACAGAGTGTTTCCAAACTGCTCTATGAAGAGAAAGGTTAAACTCCGTGAGGTGAACGCACACATCACAATGTGGTTTCTCAGAATCATTCTGTCTTCTTTTTATACGAAGATATTTCCTTTTCTACCATTGGCCTCATTTCGCTTGAAATCTCCACACGCAAATTCCAGAAAAAGAGTGTTTCAAATCGGCTCTGTCTAAAAGATGGCTCAACTCTGTGAGTTGAATAAACAGAACACAAAGAAGTTACTGAGAATTCTTCTGTCTAGCATTCTATGAAAAAATCCCGTTTCCAACGAAGGCCTCAAAGAGGTCCAAATATCCACTTGCAGACGTTAGAAACAGAGTGTTTCCAAACTGCTCTATGAAAAGAAAGGTTAAACTCTCTGAGCTGAATGCACACATCACAAAGCAGTTTCTCAGAATGATTCTGTCTTGTTTTTCTACGAAGATATTTCCTTTTCTACCATTGACCTCGAAGGGCTTGAAATCTCCACTTGCAAAATCGACAGAAAGAGAGTTTCAAATCTGCTCTGTCTAAAGAAAGTTCAACTCTGTGAGTTGAATACACACAACCCAAAGATGTTACCGAGAATTCTTCTGTCTAGCATTCTATGAAGAAATCCCGTTTCCAACGAAGGCCTCAAACAGTTCCAATTATCCACATGCAGACTTTACAAACTGAGTGTTTCCAAACTGCTCTATGAAAAGAAAGGTTAAACTCTGTGAGTTGAACGCACACATAAGAAATTAGTTTCTGAGAATGATTCTGTCTAGTTTTTATTGGAAGATATTTCCTTTTCTATGAACGGCCTCAAATCGCTTGAAATCTCCACAAGCAAATTACATAAAAAGAGTCTTTCAAAACTGCTGTGTCTAAAGGAAGGTTCAACCCCGTGAGTTGAATACACACAACACAAAGAAGTTACTGAGATTTCTTCTGTCTAGCATTATATGAAGAAATCCCTTTTCCAACGAAGGCCTCAAAGAGGTCCAAATATCCAATTGCAGACTTTACAAACAGAGTGTTTCCAAACTGCTCTATGAAGAGAAAGGTTAAACTCCGTGAGGTGAATGCACACATCACAATGTGGTTTCTCAGAATCATTCTGTCTTCTTTTTATACGAAGATATTTCCTTTTCTACCATTGGCCTCATTTCGCTTGACGTCTCCACACGCAAATTCCAGAAAAAGAGTGTTTCAAATCGGCTCTGTCTAAAAGATGGTTCAACTCTGTGAGTTTAATAAACAGAACAGAAAGAAGTTACTGAGAAGTCTTCTGTCTAGCATTCTATGAAAAAATCCCGTTTCCAACGAAGGCATCAAAGAAATCCAAATATCCACTTGCAGACGTTTGAAACAGAGTGTTTTCAAACAGCTCTATGAAAAGAAAGGTTAAACTCTGTGAGCTGAATGCACACATCACAAAGCAGTTTCTCAGAATGATTCTGTCTTGTTTTTGTATGAAGATATTTCCTTTTCTACCATTGACCTCGAAGTGCTTGAAATCTCCACTTGCTAAATGCACAAAAAGAGAGTTTCAAATCTGCTCTGTCTAAAGAAAGTTCAACTCTGTGAGTTGAATACACACAACCCAAAAATGTTACTGAGAATTCTTCTGTCTAGCATTCTATGAAGAAATTCTGTTTCCAACGAAGGCCTCAAACAGTTCCAAATATCCACTTGCAGACTTTACAAACAGAGTGTTGCCAAACTGCTCTATTAAAAGAAAGGTTAAACTCTGTGAGTTGAACGCACACATAAGAAATTAGTTTCTGAGAATGATTCTGTCTAGTTTTTATTGGAAGATATTTCCTTTTCTATGAACGGCCTCAAATCGCTTGAAATCTCCACAAGCAAATTACATACAAAGAGTCTTTCAAAATTGCTGTGTCTAAAGGAAGGTTCAACACTGTGAGTTGAATACACACAACACAAAGAAGTTACTGAGAATTCTTCTGTCTAGCATTATATGAAGAAATCCCGTTTCCAACGAAGGCCTCAAACACGTCCAAATATCCACTTGCAGACCTTACAAACAGAGTGTTTCCAAACTGCTCTGTGAAAAGAAAGGTTAAGCTCTGTGAGTTGAACGCACACATAAGAAATTAGTTTCTGAGAATGATTCTGTCCAGTTTTTATTGGAAGATATTTCCTTTTCTATGAACGGACTCAAATCGCTTGAAATCTCCACAAGCAAATTACATAAAAAGAGTCTTTCAAAACTGCTGTGTCTAAAGGAAGGTTCAACACTGTGAGTTGAATACACACAACACAAAGAAGTTACTGAGAATTCTTCTGTCTAGCATTGTATGAAGAAATCCCGTTTCCAACGAAGGCCTCAAAGAGGTCCAAATATCCACTTGCAGACTTTACCAACAGAGTGTTTCCAAACTGCTCTATGAAGAGAAAGGTTAAACTCCGTGAGGTGAATGCACACATCACAATGTGGTTTCTCAGAATCATTCTGTCTTCTTTTTATACGAAGATATTTCCTTTTCTACCATTGGCCTCATTTCGCTTGAAATCTCCACACGCAAATTCCAGAAAAAGAGTGTTTCAAATCGGCTCTGTCTAAAAGATGGTTCAACTCTGTGAGTTGAATAAACAGAACAGAAAGAAGTTACTGAGAATTATTCTGTCTAGCATTCTATGAAAAAAACCCGTTTCCAACGAAGGCATCAAAGAAATCCAAATATCCACTTGCAGACGTTTGAAACAGAGTGTTTCAAACTGCTCTATGAAAAGAAAGGTTAAACTCTGTGAGCTGAATGCACACATCACAAAGCAGTTTCTCAGAATGATTCTGTCTTGCTTTTGTACGAAGATATTTCCTTTTCTACCATTGACCTCGAAGCGCTTGAAATCTCCACTTGCTAAGTGCACAAAAAGAGAGTTTCAAATCTGCTCTGTCTAAAGAAAGTTCAACTCTGTGAGTTGAATACACACAACCCAAAAATGTTACTGAGAATTCTTCTGTCTAGCATTCTATGAAGAAATTCTGTTTCCAACGAAGGCCTCAAACAGTTCCAAATATCGACTTGCAGACTTTACAAACAGAGTGTTTCCAAACTGCTCTATTAAAAGAAAGGTTAAACTCTGTGAGTTGAACGCACACATAAGAAATTGGTTTCTGAGAATGATTCTGTCTAGTTTTTATTGGAAGATATTTCCTTTTCTATGAACGGCCTCAAATCGCTTGAAATCTCCACAAGCAAATTACATAAAAAGAGTCTTTCAAAACTGCTGTGTCTAAAGGAAGATTCAACACTGTGAGTTGAATACACACAACACAAAGAAGTTACTGAGAATTCTTCTGTCTAGCATTGTATGAAGAAATCCCTTTTCCAACGAAGGCCTCAAAGAGGTCCAAATATCCACTTGCAGACTTTACAAACAGAGTGTTTCCAAACTGCTCTATGAAGAGAAAGGTTAAACTCCGTGAGGTGAATGCACACATCACAATGTGGTTTCTCAGAATCATTCTGTCTTCTTTTTATACGAAGATATTTCCTTTTCTACCATTGGCCTCATTTCGCTTGAAATCTCCACACGCAAATTCCAGAAAAAGAGTGTTTCAAATCGGCTCTGTCTAAAAGATGGTTCAACTCTGTGAGTTGAATAAACAGAACAGAAAGAAGTTACTGAGAATTCTTCTGTCTAGCATTATATGAAAAAATCCCGTTTCCAACGAAGGCATCAAAGAAATCCAAATATCCACTTGCAGACGTTTGAAACAGAGTGTTTTCAAACAGCTCTATGAAAAGAAAGGTTAAACTCTGTCAGCTGAATGCACACATCACAAAGCAGTTTCCCAGAATGATTCTGTCTTGTTTTTGTACGAAGATATTTCCTTTTCTACCATTGACCTCGAAGCGCTTGAAATCTCCACTTGCTAAATGCACAAAAAGAGAGTTTCAAATCTGCTCTGTCTAAAGAAAGTTCAACTCTGTGAGTTGAATACACACAACCCAAAAATGTTACTGAGAATTCTTCTGTCTAGCATTCTATGAAGAAATTCTGTTTCCAACGAAGGCCTCAAACAGTTCCAAATATCGACTTGCAGACTTTACAAACAGAGTGTTTCCAAACTGCTCTATTAAAAGAAAGGTTAAACTCTGTGAGTTGAACGCACACATAAGAAATTGGTTTCTGAGAATGATTCTGTCTCGTTTTTATTGGAAGATATTCCCTTTTCTATGAACGGCCTCAAATCGCTTGAAATCTCCACAAGCAAATTACACAAAAAGAGTCTTTCAAAACTGCTGTGTCTAAAGGAACGTTCAACACTGTGAGTTTAATAAACAGAACAGAAAGAAGTTACTGAGAATTCTTCTGTCTAGCATTATATGAAAAAATCCCGTTTCCACCGAAGGCCTCAAAGAGATCCAAATATCCACTTGCAGACGTTAGAAACAGAGTGTTTTCAAACTGCTCTATGAAAAGAAAGGTTAAACTCTGTGAGCTGAATGCACACATCACAAAGCAGTTTCACAGAATGATTCTGTCTTGCTTTTGTACGAAGATATTTCCTTTTCTACCATTGACCTCGAAGCGCTTGAAATCTCCACTTGCAAAATCCACAAAAAGAGAGTTTCAAATCTGCTCTGTCTAAAGAAAGTTCAACTCTGTGAGTTGAATACACACAACCCAAAAATGTTACTGAGAATTCTTCTGTCTAGCATTCTATGAAGAAATCCCGTTTCCAACGAAGGCCTCAAAGAGTTCCAAATATCCACTTGCAGACTTTACAAAGAGAGTGTTTCCAAACTGCACTATGAAAAGAAAGGTTAAACTCTGTGAGTTGAATGCACACATAAGAAATTAGTTTCTGAGAATGATTCTGTCTAGTTTTTATTGGAAGATATTTCCTTTTCTATGAACGGACTCAAATCGCTTGAAATCTCCACAAGCAAATTACATAAAAAGAGTCTTTCAAAACTGCTGTGTCTAAAGGAAGGTTCAACACTGTGAGTTGAATACACACAACACAAAGAAGTTACTGAGAATTCTTCTGTCTAGCATTCTATGAAGAAATCCCGTTTCCAACGAAGGCCTCAAAGAGGTCCAAATATCCACTTGCAGACTTTACAAACAGAGTGTTTCCAAACTGCTCTATGAAGAGAAAGGTTAAACTCCGTGAGGTGAATGCACACATCACAATGTGGTTTCTCAGAATCATTCTGTCTTCTTTTTATACGAAGATATTTCCTTTTCTACCATTGGCCTCATTTCGCTTGAAATCTCCACACGCAAATTCCAGAAAAAGAGTGTTTCAAATCGGCTCTGTCTAAAACATGGTTCAACTCTGTGAGTTTAATCAACAGAACAGAAAGAAGTTACTGAGAAGTCTTCTGTCTAGCATTATATGAAAAAATCCCGTTTCCAACGAAGGCATCAAAGAAATCCAAATATCCACTTGCAGACGTTTGAAACAGAGTGTTTCAAACTGCTCTATGAAAAGAAAGGTTAAACTCTGTGAGCTGAATGCACACATCAGAAAGCAGTTTCTCAGAATGATTCTGTCTTGTTTTTGTACGAAGATATTTCCTTTTCTACCATTGACCTCGAAGCGCTTGAAATCTCCACTTGCTAAATGCACAAAAAGAGAGTTTCAAATCTGCTCTGTCTAAAGAAAGTTCAACTCTGTGAGTTGAAAACACACAACCCAAAAATGTTACTGAGAATTCTTCTGTCTAGCATTCTATGAAGAAATTCTGTTTCCAACGAAGGCCTCAAACAGTTCCAAATATCCACTTGCAGACTTTACAAACAGAGTGTTTCCAAACTGCTCTATTAAAAGAAAGGTTAAACTCTGTGAGTTGAACGCACACATAAGAAATTGGTTTCTGAGAATGATTCTGTCTAGTTTTTATTGGAAGATATTTCCTTTTCTATGAACGGCCTCAAATCGCTTGAAATCTCCACAAGCAAATTACATAAAAAGAGTCTTTCAAAACTGCTGTGTCTAAAGGAAGATTCAACACTGTGAGTTGAATACACACAACACAAAGAAGTTACTGAGAATTCTTCTGTCTAGCATTGTATGAAGAAATCCCTTTTCCAACGAAGGCCTCAAAGAGGTCCAAATATCCACTTGCAGACTTTACAAACAGAGTGTTTCCAAACTGCTCTATGAAGAGAAAGGTTAAACTCCGTGAGGTGAACGCACACATCACAATGTGGTTTCTCAGAATCATTCTGTCTTCTTTTTATACGAAGATATTTCCTTTTCTACCATTGGCCTCATTTCGCTTGAAATCTCCACACGCAAATTCCAGAAAAAGAGTGTTTCAAATCGGCTCTGTCTAAAAGATGGCTCAACTCTGTGAGTTGAATAAACAGAACACAAAGAAGTTACTGAGAATTCTTCTGTCTAGCATTCTATGAAAAAATCCCGTTTCCAACGAAGGCCTCAAAGAGGTCCAAATATCCACTTGCAGACGTTAGAAACAGAGTGTTTCCAAACTGCTCTATGAAAAGAAAGGTTAAACTCTCTGAGCTGAATGCACACATCACAAAGCAGTTTCTCAGAATGATTCTGTCTTGTTTTTCTACGAAGATATTTCCTTTTCTACCATTGACCTCGAAGGGCTTGAAATCTCCACTTGCAAAATCGACAGAAAGAGAGTTTCAAATCTGCTCTGTCTAAAGAAAGTTCAACTCTGTGAGTTGAATACACACAACCCAAAGATGTTACTGAGAATTCTTCTGTCTAGCATTCTATGAAGAAATCCCGTTTCCAACGAAGGCCTCAAACAGTTCCAATTATCCACATGCAGACTTTACAAACTGAGTGTTTCCAAACTGCTCTATGAAAAGAAAGGTTAAACTCTGTGAGTTGAACGCACACATAAGAAATTAGTTTCTGAGAATGATTCTGTCTAGTTTTTATTGGAAGATATTAACTTTTCTATGAACGGCCTCAAATCGCTTGAAATCTCCACAAGCAAATTACATAAAAAGAGTCTTTCAAAACTGCTGTGTCTAAAGGAAGGTTCAACCCTGTGAGTTGAATACACACAACACAAAGAAGTTACTGAGATTTCTTCTGTCTAGCATTATATGAAGAAATCCCTTTTCCAACGAAGGCCTCAAAGAGGTCCAAATATCCAATTGCAGACTTTACAAACAGAGTGTTTCCAAACTGCTCTATGAAGAGAAAGGTTAAACTCCGTGAGGTGAATGCACACATCACAATGTGGTTTCTCAGGATCATTCTGTCTTCTTTTTATACGAAGATATTTCCTTTTCTACCATTGGCCTCATTTCGCTTGAAATCTCCACACGCAAATTCCAGAAAAAGAGTATTTCAAATCGGCTCTGTCAAAAAGATGGTTCAACTCTGTTAGTTGAATAAACAGAACAGAAAGAAGTTACTGAGAATTCTTCTGTCTAGCATTCTATGAAAAAATCCCGTTTCCAACGAAGGCCTCAAAGAGGTCCAAATATCCACTTGCAGACGTTAGAAACAGAGTGTTTCCAAACTGCTCTATGAAAAGAAAGGTTAAACTCTGTGAGCTGAATGCACACATCACAAAGCAGTTTCTCAGAATGATTCTGTCTTGTTTTTCTACGAAGATATTTCCTTTTCTACCATTGACCTCGAAGGGCTTGAAATCTCCACTTGCAAAATCGACAGAAAGAGAGTTTCAAATCTGCTCTGTCTAAAGAAAGTTCAACTCTGTGAGTTGAATACACACAACCCAAAGATGTTACTGAGAATTCTTCTGTCTAGCATTCTATAAAGAAATCCCGTTTCCAACGAAGGCCTCAAACAGTTCCAATTATCCACATGCAGACTTTACAAACTGAGTGTTTCCAAACTGCTCTATGAAAAGAAAGGTTAAACTCTGTGAGTTGAACGCACACATAAGAAATTAGTTTCTGAGAATGATTCTGTCTAGTTTTTATTGGAAGATATTTCCTTTTTTATGAACGGCCTCAAATCGCTTGAAATCTCCACAAGCAAATTACATAAAAAGAGTCTTTCAAAACTGCTGTGTCTAAAGGAAGGTTCAACCCTGTGAGTTGAATACACACAACACAAAGAAGTTACTGAGATTTCTTCTGTCTAGCATTATATGAAGAAATCCCTTTTCCAACGAAGGCCTCAAAGAGGTCCAAATATCCACTTGCAGACTTTACAAACAGAGTGTTTCCAAACTGCTCTATGAAGAGAAAGGTTAAACTCCGTGAGGTGAATGCACACATCACAATGTGGTTTCTCAGAATCATTCTGTCTTCTTTTTATACGAAGATATTTCC
The DNA here is from genome assembly GCF_028858775.2 of Pan troglodytes. Taxonomy (NCBI): domain Eukaryota; kingdom Metazoa; phylum Chordata; class Mammalia; order Primates; family Hominidae; genus Pan; species Pan troglodytes. The sequence continues at coordinate 81,259,287 of NC_072401.2, forward strand.
TTTTCTACCATTGGCCTCATTTCGCTTGACGTCTCCACACGCAAATTCCAGAAAAAGAGTGTTTCAAATCGGCTCTGTCTAAAAGATGGTTCAACTCTGTGCGTTTAATAAACAGAACAGAAAGAAGTTACTGAGAAGTCTTCTGTCTAGCATTCTATGAAAAAATCCCGTTTCCAACGAAGGCATCAAAGAAATCCAAATATCCACTTGCAGACGTTTGAATCAGAGTGTTTTCAAACAGCTCTATGAAAAGAAAGGTTAAACTCTGTGAGCTGAATGCACACATCACAAAGCAGTTTCTCAGAATGATTCTGTCTTGTTTTTGTATGAAGATATTTCCTTTTCTATCATTGACCTCGAAGCGCTTGAAATCTCCACTTGCTAAATGCACAAAAAGAGAGTTTCAAATCTGCTCTGTCTAAAGAAAGTTCAACTCTGTGAGTTGAATACACACAACCCAAAAATGTTACTGAGAATTCTTCTGTCTAGCATTCTATGAAGAAATTCTGTTTCCAACGAAGGCCTCAAACAGTTCCAAATATCCACTTGCAGACTTTACAAACAGAGTGTTGCCAAACTGCTCTATTAAAAGAAAGGTTAAACTCTGTGAGTTGAACGCACACATAAGAAATTAGTTTCTGAGAATGATTCTGTCTGGTTTTTATTGGAAGATATTTCCTTTTCTATGAACGGCCTCAAATCGCTTGAAATCTCCACAAGCAAATTACATACAAAGAGTCTTTCAAAATTGCTGTGTCTAAAGGAAGGTTCAACACTGTGAGTTGAATACACACAACACAAAGAAGTTACTGAGAATTCTTCTGTCTAGCATTATATGAAGAAATCCCGTTTCCAACGAAGGCCTCAAACACGTCCAAATATCCGCTTGCAGACCTTACAAACAGAGTGTTTCCAAACTGCTCTGTGAAAAGAAAGGTTAAGCTCTGTGAGTTGAACGCACACATAAGAAATTAGTTTCTGAGAATGATTCTGTCCAGTTTTTATTGGAAGATACTTCCTTTTCTATGAACGGACTCAAATCGCTTGAAATCTCCACAAGCAAATTACATACAAAGAGTCTTTCAAAACTGCTGTGTCTAAAGGAAGGTTCAACACTGTGAGTTGAATACACACAACACAAAGAAGTTACTGAGAATTCTTCTGTCTAGCATTGTATGAAGAAATCCCGTTTCCAACGAAGGCCTCAAAGAGGTCCAAATATCCACTTGCAGACTTTACAAACAGAGTGTTTCCAAACTGCTCTATGAAGAGAAAGGTTAAACTCCGCGAGGTGAATGCACACATCACAATGTGGTTTCTCAGAATCATTCTGTCTTCTTTTTATACGAAGATATTTCCTTTTCTACCATTGGCCTCATTTCGCTTGAAATCTCCACACGCAAATTCCAGAAAAAGAGTGTTTCAAATCGGCTCTGTCTAAAAGATGGTTCAACTCTGTGAGTTGAATAAACAGAACAGAAAGAAGTTACTGAGAATTCTTCTGTCTAGCATTATATGAAAAAATCCCGTTTCCAACGAAGGCATCAAAGAAATCCAAATATCCACTTGCAGACGTTTGAAACAGAGTGTTTTCAAACTGCTCTATGAAAAGAAAGGTTAAACTCTGTGAGCTGAATGCACACATCACAAAGCAGTTTCCCAGAATGATTCTGTCTTGTTTTTGTACGAAGATATTTCCTTTTCTACCATTGACCTCGAAGCGCTTGAAATCTCCACTTGCTAAATGCACAAAAAGAGAGTTTCAAATCTGCTCTGTCTAAAGAAAGTTCAACTCTGTGAGTTGAATACACACAACCCAAAAATGTTACTGAGAATTCTTCTGTCTAGCATTCTATGAAGAAATTCTGTTTCCAACGAAGGCCTCAAACAGTTCCAAATATCGACTTGCAGACTTTACAAACAGAGTGTTTCCAAACTGCTCTATTAAAAGAAAGGTTAAACTCTGTGAGTTGAACGCACACATAAGAAATTGGTTTCTGAGAATGATTCTGTCTCGTTTTTATTGGAAGATATTCCCTTTTCTATGAACGGCCTCAAATCGCTTGAAATCTCCACAAGCAAATTACACAAAAAGAGTCTTTCAAAACTGCTGTGTCTAAAGGAACGTTCAACACTGTGAGTTTAATAAACAGAACAGAAAGAAGTTACTGAGAATTCTTCTGTCTAGCATTATATGAAAAAATCCCGTTTCCACCGAAGGCCTCAAAGAGATCCAAATATCCACTTGCAGACGTTAGAAACAGAGTGTTTTCAAACTGCTCTATGAAAAGAAAGGTTAAACTCTGTGAGCTGAATGCACACATCACAAAGCAGTTTCACAGAATGATTCTGTCTTGCTTTTGTACGAAGATATTTCCTTTTCTACCATTGACCTCGAAGCGCTTGAAATCTCCACTTGCAAAATCCACAAAAAGAGAGTTTCAAATCTGCTCTGTCTAAAGAAAGTTCAACTCTGTGAGTTGAATACACACAACCCAAAAATGTTACTGAGAATTCTTCTGTCTAGCATTCTATGAAGAAATCCCGTTTCCAACGAAGGCCTCAAAGAGTTCCAAATATCCACTTGCAGACTTTACAAAGAGAGTGTTTCCAAACTGCACTATGAAAAGAAAGGTTAAACTCTGTGAGTTGAATGCACACATAAGAAATTAGTTTCTGAGAATGATTCTGTCTAGTTTTTTTTGGAAGATATTTCCTTTTCTATGAACGGACTCAAATCGCTTGAAATCTCCACAAGCAAATTACATAAAAAGAGTCTTTCAAAACTGCTGTGTCTAAAGGAAGGTTCAACACTGTGAGTTGAATACACACAACACAAAGAAGTTACTGAGAATTCTTCTGTCTAGCATTGTATGAAGAAATCCCGTTTCCAACGAAGGCCTCAAAGAGGTCCAAATATCCACTTGCAGACTTTACAAACAGAGTGTTTCCAAACTGCTCTATGAAGAGAAAGGTTAAACTCCGTGAGGTGAATGCACACATCACAATGTGGTTTCTCAGAATCATTCTGTCTTCTTTTTATACGAAGATATTTCCTTTTCTACCATTGGCCTCATTTCGCTTGAAATCTCCACACGCAAATTCCAGAAAAAGAGTGTTTCAAATCGGCTCTGTCTAAAAGATGGTTCAACTCTGTGAGTTGAATAAACAGAACAGAAAGAAGTTACTGAGAATTATTCTGTCTAGCATTTTATGAAAAAAACCCGTTTCCAACGAAGGCATCAAAGAAATCCAAATATCCACTTGCAGACGTTTGAAACAGAGTGTTTCAAACTGCTCTATGAAAAGAAAGGTTAAACTCTGTGAGCTGAATGCACACATCACAAAGCAGTTTCTCAGAATGATTCTGTCTTGTTTTTGTACGAAGATATTTCCTTTTCTACCATTGACCTCGAAGCGCTTGAAATCTCCACTTGCTAAATGCACAAAAAGAGAGTTTCAAATCTGCTCTGTCTAAAGAAAGTTCAACTCTGTGAGTTGAAAACACACAACCCAAAAATGTTACTGAGAATTCTTCTGTCTAGCATTCTATGAAGAAATTCTGTTTCCAACGAAGGCCTCAAACAGTTCCAAATATCCACTTGCAGACTTTACAAACAGAGTGTTTCCAAACTGCTCTATTAAAAGAAAGGTTAAACTCTGTGAGTTGAACGCACACATAAGAAATTGGTTTCTGAGAATGATTCTGTCTAGTTTTTATTGGAAGATATTTCCTTTTCTATGAACGGCCTCAAATCGCTTGAAATCTCCACAAGCAAATTACATAAAAAGAGTCTTTCAAAACTGCTGTGTCTAAAGGAAGATTCAACACTGTGAGTTGAATACACACAACACAAAGAAGTTACTGAGAATTCTTCTGTCTAGCATTGTATGAAGAAATCCCGTTTCCAACGAAGGCCTCAAAGAGGTCCAAATATCCACTTGCAGACTTTACAAACAGAGTGTTTCCAAACTGCTCTATGAAGAGAAAGGTTAAACTCCGTGAGGTGAATGCACACATCACAATGTGGTTTCTCAGGATCATTCTGTCTTCTTTTTATACGAAGATATTTCCTTTTCTACCATTGGCCTCATTTCGCTTGAAATCTCCACACGCAAATTCCAGAAAAAGAGTGTTTCAAATCGGCTCTGTCAAAAAGATGGTTCAACTCTGTTAGTTGAATAAACAGAACAGAAAGAAGTTACTGAGAATTCTTCTGTCTAGCATTCTATGAAAAAATCCCGTTTCCAACGAAGGCCTCAAAGAGGTCCAAATATCCACTTGCAGACGTTAGAAACAGAGTGTTTCCAAACTGCTCTATGAAAAGAAAGGTTAAACTCTGTGAGCTGAATGCACACATCACAAAGCAGTTTCTCAGAATGATTCTGTCTTGTTTTTCTACGAAGATATTTCCTTTTCTACCATTGACCTCGAAGGGCTTGAAATCTCCACTTGCAAAATCGACAGAAAGAGAGTTTCAAATCTGCTCTGTCTAAAGAAAGTTCAACTCTGTGAGTTGAATACACACAACCCAAAGATGTTACTGAGAATTCTTCTGTCTAGCATTCTATAAAGAAATCCCGTTTCCAACGAAGGCCTCAAACAGTTCCAATTATCCACATGCAGACTTTACAAACTGAGTGTTTCCAAACTGCTCTATGAAAAGAAAGGTTAAACTCTGTGAGTTGAACGCACACATAAGAAATTAGTTTCTGAGAATGATTCTGTCTAGTTTTTATTGGAAGATATTTCCTTTTTTATGAACGGCCTCAAATCGCTTGAAATCTCCACAAGCAAATTACATAAAAAGAGTCTTTCAAAACTGCTGTGTCTAAAGGAAGGTTCAACCCTGTGAGTTGAATACACACAACACAAAGAAGTTACTGAGATTTCTTCTGTCTAGCATTATATGAAGAAATCCCTTTTCCAACGAAGGCCTCAAAGAGGTCCAAATATCCAATTGCAGACTTTACAAACAGAGTGTTTCCAAACTGCTCTATGAAGAGAAAGGTTAAACTCCGTGAGGTGAATGCACACATCACAATGTGGTTTCTCAGAATCATTCTGTCTTCTTTTTATACGAAGATATTTCCTTTTCTACCATTGGCCTCATTTCGCTTGACGTCTCCACACGCAAATTCCAGAAAAAGAGTGTTTCAAATCGGCTCTGTCTAAAAGATGGTTCAACTCTGTGCGTTTAATAAACAGAACAGAAAGAAGTTACTGAGAAGTCTTCTGTCTAGCATTCTATGAAAAAATCCCGTTTCCAACGAAGGCATCAAAGAAATCCAAATATCCACTTGCAGACGTTTGAATCAGAGTGTTTTCAAACAGCTCTATGAAAAGAAAGGTTAAACTCTGTGAGCTGAATGCACACATCACAAAGCAGTTTCTCAGAATGATTCTGTCTTGTTTTTGTATGAAGATATTTCCTTTTCTATCATTGACCTCGAAGCGCTTGAAATCTCCACTTGCTAAATGCACAAAAAGAGAGTTTCAAATCTGCTCTGTCTAAAGAAAGTTCAACTCTGTGAGTTGAATACACACAACCCAAAAATGTTACTGAGAATTCTTCTGTCTAGCATTCTATGAAGAAATTCTGTTTCCAACGAAGGCCTCAAACAGTTCCAAATATCCACTTGCAGACTTTACAAACAGAGTGTTGCCAAACTGCTCTATTAAAAGAAAGGTTAAACTCTGTGAGTTGAACGCACACATAAGAAATTAGTTTCTGAGAATGATTCTGTCTAGTTTTTATTGGAAGATATTTCCTTTTCTATGAACGGCCTCAAATCGCTTGAAATCTCCACAAGCAAATTACATACAAAGAGTCTTTCAAAATTGCTGTGTCTAAAGGAAGGTTCAACACTGTGAGTTGAATACACACAACACAAAGAAGTTACTGAGAATTCTTCTGTCTAGCATTATATGAAGAAATCCCGTTTCCAACGAAGGCCTCAAACACGTCCAAATATCCACTTGCAGACCTTACAAACAGAGTGTTTCCAAACTGCTCTGTGAAAAGAAAGGTTAAGCTCTGTGAGTTGAACGCACACATAAGAAATTAGTTTCTGAGAATGATTCTGTCCAGTTTTTATTGGAAGATACTTCCTTTTCTATGAACGGACTCAAATCGCTTGAAATCTCCACAAGCAAATTACATACAAAGAGTCTTTCAAAACTGCTGTGTCTAAAGGAAGGTTCAACACTGTGAGTTGAATACACACAACACAAAGAAGTTACTGAGAATTCTTCTGTCTAGCATTGTATGAAGAAATCCCGTTTCCAACGAAGGCCTCAAAGAGGTCCAAATATCCACTTGCAGACTTTACAAACAGAGTGTTTCCAAACTGCTCTATGAAGAGAAAGGTTAAACTCCGCGAGGTGAATGCACACATCACAATGTGGTTTCTCAGAATCATTCTGTCTTCTTTTTATACGAAGATATTTCCTTTTCTACCATTGGCCTCATTTCGCTTGAAATCTCCACACGCAAATTCCAGAAAAAGAGTGTTTCAAATCGGCTCTGTCTAAAAGATGGTTCAACTCTGTGAGTTGAATAAACAGAACAGAAAGAAGTTACTGAGAATTATTCTGTCTAGCATTCTATGAAAAAAACCCGTTTCCAACGAAGGCATCAAAGAAATCCAAATATCCACTTGCAGACGTTTGAAACAGAGTGTTTCAAACTGCTCTATGAAAAGAAAGGTTAAACTCTGTGAGCTGAATGCACACATCACAAAGCAGTTTCTCAGAATGATTCTGTCTTGTTTTTGTACGAAGATATTTCCTTTTCTACCATTGACCTCGAAGCGCTTGAAATCTCCACTTGCTAAATGCACAAAAAGAGAGTTTCAAATCTGCTCTGTCTAAAGAAAGTTCAACTCTGTGAGTTGAATACACACAACCCAAAAATGTTACTGAGAATTCTTCTGTCTAGCATTCTATGAAGAAATTCTGTTTCCAACGAAGGCCTCAAACAGTTCCAAATATCCACTTGCAGACTTTACAAACAGAGTGTTTCCAAACTGCTCTATTAAAAGAAAGGTTAAACTCTGTGAGTTGAACGCACACATAAGAAATTGGTTTCTGAGAATGATTCTGTCTAGTTTTTATTGGAAGATATTTCCTTTTCTATGAACGGACTCAAATCGCTTGAAATCTCCACAAGCAAATTACATAAAAAGAGTCTTTCAAAACTGCTGTGTCTAAAGGAAGATTCAACACTGTGAGTTGAATACACACAACACAAAGAAGTTACTGAGAATTCTTCTGTCTAGCATTGTATGAAGAAATCCCTTTTCCAACGAAGGCCTCAAAGAGGTCCAAATATCCACTTGCAGACTTTACAAACAGAGTGTTTCCAAACTGCTCTATGAAGAGAAAGGTTAAACTCCGTGAGGTGAATGCACACATCACAATGTGGTTTCTCAGAATCATTCTGTCTTCTTTTTATACGAAGATATTTCCTTTTCTACCATTGGCCTCATTTCGCTTGAAATCTCCACACGCAAATTCCAGAAAAAGAGTGTTTCAAATCGGCTCTGTCTAAAAGATGGTTCAACTCCGTGAGTTGAATAAACAGAACACAAAGAAGTTACTGAGAATTCTTCTGTCTAGCATTCTATGAAAAAATCCCGTTTCCAACGAAGGCCTCAAAGAGGTCCAAATATCCACTTGCAGACGTTAGAAACAGAGTGTTTCGAAACTGCTCTATGAAAAGAAAGGTTAAACTCTGTGAGCTGAATGCACACATCACAAAGCAGTTTCTCAGAATGATTCTGTCTTGTTTTTCTACGAAGATATTTCCTTTTCTACCATTGACCTCGAAGGGCTTGAAATCTCCACTTGCAAAATCGACAGAAAGAGAGTTTCAAATGTGCTCTGTCTAAAGAAAGTTCAACTCTGTGAGTTGAATACACACAACCCAAAGATGTTACTGAGAATTCTTCTGTCTAGCATTCTATGAAGAAATCCCGTTTCCAACGAAGGCCTCAAACAGTTCCAATTATCCACATGCAGACTTTACAAACTGAGTGTTTCCAAACTGCTCTATGAAAAGAAAGGTTAAACTCTGTGAGTTGAACGCACACATAAGAAATTAGTTTCTGAGAATGATTCTGTCTAGTTTTTATTGGAAGATATTTCCTTTTCTATGAACGGCCTCAAATCGCTTGAAATCTCCACAAGCAAATTACATAAAAAGAGTCTTTCAAAACTGCTGTGTCTAAAGGAAGGTTCAACCCTGTGAGTTGAATACACACAACACAAAGAAGTTACTGAGATTTCTTCTGTCTAGCATTATATGAAGAAATCCCTTTTCCAACGAAGGCCTCAAAGAGGTCCAAATATCCAATTGCAGACTTTACAAACAGAGTGTTTCCAAACTGCTCTATGAAGAGAAAGGTTAAACTCCGTGAGGTGAATGCCCACATCACAATGTGGTTTCTCAGAATCATTCTGTCTTCTTTTTATACGAAGATATTTCCTTTTCTACCATTGGCCTCATTTCGCTTGACGTCTCCACACGCAAATTCCAGAAAAAGAGTGTTTCAAATCGGCTCTGTCTAAAAGATGGTTCAACTCTGTGAGTTTAATAAACAGAACAGAAAGAAGTTACTGAGAAGTCTTCTGTCTAGCATTCTATGAAAAAATCCCGTTTCCAACGAAGGCCTCAAAGAGTTCCAAATATCCACTTGCAGACTTTACAAACAGAGTGTTTCCAAACTGCACTATGAAAAGAAAGGTTAAACTCTGTGAGTTGAACGCACACATAAGAAATTAGTTTCTGAGAATGATTCTGTCTAGTTTTTATTGGAAGATATTTCCTTTTCTATGAACGGACTCAAATCGCTTGAAATCTCCACAAGCAAATTACATAAAAAGAGTCTTTCAAAACTGCTGTGTCTAAAGGAAGGTTCAACACTGTGAGTTGAATACACACAACACAAAGAAGTTACTGAGAATTCTTCTGTCTAGCATTCTATGAAGAAATCCCGTTTCCAACGAAGGCCTCAAAGAGGTCCAAATATCCACTTGCAGACGATTGAAACAGAGTGTTTTCAAACAGCTCTATGAAAAGAAAGGTTAAACTCTGTGAGCTGAATGCACACATCACAAAGCAGTTTCTCAGAATGATTCTGTCTTGTTTTTGTATGAAGATATTTCCTTTTCTATCATTGACCTCGAAGCGCTTGAAATCTCCACTTGCTAAATGCACAAAAAGAGAGTTTCAAATCTGCTCTGTCTAAAGAAAGTTCAACTCTGTGAGTTGAATACACACAACCCAAAAATGTTACTGAGAATTCTTCTGTCTAGCATTCTATGAAGAAATTCTGTTTCCAACGAAGGCCTCAAACAGTTCCAAATATCCACTTGCAGACTTTACAAACAGAGTGTTGCCAAACTGCTCTATTAAAAGAAAGGTTAAACTCTGTGAGTTGAACGCACACATAAGAAATTAGTTTCTGAGAATGATTCTGTCTAGTTTTTATTGGAAGATATTTCCTTTTCTATGAACGGCCTCAAATCGCTTGAAATCTCCACAAGCAAATTACATACAAAGAGTCTTTCAAAATTGCTGTGTCTAAAGGAAGGTTCAACACTGTGAGTTGAATACACACAACACAAAGAAGTTACTGAGAATTCTTCTGTCTAGCATTATATGAAGAAATCCCGTTTCCAACGAAGGCCTCAAACACGTCCAAATATCCACTTGCAGACCTTACAAACAGAGTGTTTCCAAACTGCTCTGTGAAAAGAAAGGTTAAGCTCTGTGAGTTGAACGCACACATAAGAAATTAGTTTCTGAGAATGATTCTGTCCAGTTTTTATTGGAAGATATTTCCTTTTCTATGAACGGACTCAAATCGCTTGAAATCTCCACAAGCAAATTACATAAAAAGAGTCTTTCAAAACTGCTGTGTCTAAAGGAAGGTTCAACACTGTGAGTTGAATACACACAACACAAAGAAGTTACTGAGAATTCTTCTGTCTAGCATTGTATGAAGAAATCCCGTTTCCAACGAAGGCCTCAAAGAGGTCCAAATATCCACTTGCAGACTTTACAAACAGAGTGTTTCCAAACTGCTCTATGAAGAGAAAGGTTAAACTCCGCGAGGTGAATGCACACATCACAATGTGGTTTCTCAGAATCATTCTGTCTTCTTTTTATACGAAGATATTTCCTTTTCTACCATTGGCCTCATTTCGCTTGAAATCTCCACACGCAAATTCCAGAAAAAGAGTGTTTCAAATCGGCTCTGTCTAAAAGATGGTTCAACTCTGTGAGTTGAATAAACAGAACAGAAAGAAGTTACTGAGAATTATTCTGTCTAGCATTCTATGAAAAAAACCCGTTTCCAACGAAGGCATCAAAGAAATCCAAATATCCACTTGCAGACGTTTGAAACAGAGTGTTTCAAACTGCTCTATGAAAAGAAAGGTTAAACTCTGTGAGCTGAATGCACACATCACAAAGCAGTTTCTCAGAATGATTCTGTCTTGTTTTGTACGAAGATATTTCCTTTTCTACCATTGACCTCGAAGCGCTTGAAATCTCCACTTGCTAAATGCACAAAAAGAGAGTTTCAAATCTGCTCTGTCTAAAGAAAGTTCAACTCTGTGAGTTGAATACACACAACCCAAAAATGTTACTGAGAATTCTTCTGTCTAGCATTCTATGAAGAAATTCTGTTTCCAACGAAGGCCTCAAACAGTTCCAAATATCCACTTGCAGACTTTACAAACAGAGTGTTTCCAAACTGCTCTATTAAAAGAAAGGTTAAACTCTGTGAGTTGAACGCACACATAAGAAATTGGTTTCTGAGAATGATTCTGTCTAGTTTTTATTGGAAGATATTTCCTTTTCTATGAACGGCCTCAAATCGCTTGAAATCTCCACAAGCAAATTACATAAAAAGAGTCTTTCAAAACTGCTGTGTCTAAAGGAAGATTCAACACTGTGAGTTGAATACACACAACACAAAGAAGTTACTGAGAATTCTTCTGTCTAGCATTGTATGAAGAAATCCCTTTTCCAACGAAGGCCTCAAAGAGGTCCAAATATCCACTTGCAGACTTTACAAACAGAGTGTTTCCAAACTGCTCTATGAAGAGAAAGGTTAAACTCCGTGAGGTGAATGCACACATCACAATGTGGTTTCTCAGAATCATTCTGTCTTCTTTTTATACGAAGATATTTCCTTTTCTACCATTGGCCTCATTTCGCTTGAAATCTCCACACGCAAATTCCAGAAAAAGAGTGTTTCAAATCGGCTCTGTCTAAAAGATGGTTCAACTCCGTGAGTTGAATAAACAGAACACAAAGAAGTTACTGAGAATTCTTCTGTCTAGCATTCTATGAAAAAATCCCGTTTCCAACGAAGGCCTCAAAGAGGTCCAAATATCCACTTGCAGACGTTAGAAACAGAGTGTTTCGAAACTGCTCTATGAAAAGAAAGGTTAAACTCTGTGAGCTGAATGCACACATCACAAAGCAGTTTCTCAGAATGATTCTGTCTTGTTTTTCTACGAAGATATTTCCTTTTCTACCATTGACCTCGAAGGGCTTGAAATCTCCACTTGCAAAATCGACAGAAAGAGAGTTTCAAATGTGCTCTGTCTAAAGAAAGTTCAACTCTGTGAGTTGAATACACACAACCCAAAGATGTTACTGAGAATTCTTCTCTCTAGCATTCTATGAAGAAATCCCGTTTCCAACGAAGGCCTCAAACAGTTCCAATTATCCACATGCAGACTTTACAAACTGAGTGTTTCCAAACTGCTCTATGAAAAGAAAGGTTAAACTCTGTGAGTTGAACGCACACATAAGAAATTAGTTTCTGAGAATGATTCTGTCTAGTTTTTATTGGAAGATATTTCCTTTTCTATGAACGGCCTCAAATCGCTTGAAATCTCCACAAGCAAATTACATAAAAAGAGTCTTTCAAAACTGCTGTGTCTAAAGGAAGGTTCAACCCTGTGAGTTGAATACACACAACACAAAGAAGTTACTGAGATTTCTTCTGTCTAGCATTATATGAAGAAATCCCTTTTCCAACGAAGGCCTCAAAGAGGTCCAAATATCCAATTGCAGACTTTACAAACAGAGTGTTTCCAAACTGCTCTATGAAGAGAAAGGTTAAACTCCGTGAGGTGAATGCCCACATCACAATGTGGTTTCTCAGAATCATTCTGTCTTCTTTTTATACGAAGATATTTCCTTTTCTACCATTGGCCTCATTTCGCTTGACGTCTCCACACGCAAATTCCAGAAAAAGAGTGTTTCAAATCGGCTCTGTCTAAAAGATGGTTCAACTCTGTGAGTTTAATAAACAGAACAGAAAGAAGTTACTGAGAAGTCTTCTGTCTAGCATTCTATGAAAAAATCCCGTTTCCAACGAAGGCCTCAAAGAGTTCCAAATATCCACTTGCAGACTTTACAAACAGAGTGTTTCCAAACTGCACTATGAAAAGAAAGGTTAAACTCTGTGAGTTGAACGCACACATAAGAAATTAGTTTCTGAGAATGATTCTGTCTAGTTTTTATTGGAAGATATTTCCTTTTCTATGAACGGACTCAAATCGCTTGAAATCTCCACAAGCAAATTACATAAAAAGAGTCTTTCAAAACTGCTGTGTCTAAAGGAAGGTTCAACACTGTGAGTTGAATACACACAACACAAAAAAGTTACTGAGAATTCTTCTGTCTAGCATTCTATGAAGAAATCCCGTTTCCAACGAAGGCCTCAAAGAGGTCCAAATATCCAATTGCAGACTTTACAAACAGAGTGTTTCCAAACTGCTCTATGAAGAGAAAGGTTAAACTCCGTGAGGTGAATGCACACATCACAATGTGGTTTCTCAGAATCATTCTGTCTTCTTTTTATACGAAGATATTTCCTTTTCTACCATTGGCCTCATTTCGCTTGAAATCTCCACACGCAAATTTCAGAAAAAGGGTGCTTCAAATCGGCTCTGTCTAAAAGATGGTTCAACTCTGTGAGTTTAATCAACAGAACAGAAAGAAGTTACTGAGAAGTCTTCTGTCTAGCATTATATGAAAAAATCCCGTTTCCAACGAAGGCATCAAAGAAATCCAAATATCCACTTGCAGACGTTTGAAACAGAGTGTTTTCAAACTGCTCTATGAAAAGAAAGGTTAAACTCTGTGAGCTGAATGCACACATCACAAAGCAGTTTCTCAGAATGATTCTGTCTTGTTTTTCTACGAAGATATTTCCTTTTCTACCATTGACCTCGAAGGGCTTGAAATCTCCACTTGCAAAATCGACAGAAAGAGAGTTTCAAATCTGCTCTGTCTAAAGAAAGTTCAACTCTGTGAGTTGAATACACACAACCCAAAGATGTTACTGAGAATTCTTCTGTCTAGCATTCTATAAAGAAATCCCATTTCCAACGAAGGCCTCAAACAGTTCCAATTATCCACATGCAGACTTTACAAACTGAGTGTTTCCAAACTGCTCTATGAAAAGAAAGGTTAAACTCTGTGAGTTGAACGCACACATAAGAAATTAGTTTCTGAGAATGATTCTGTCTAGTTTTTATTGGAAGATATTTCCTTTTCTATGAACGGCCTCAAATCGCTTGAAACCTCCACAAGCAAATTACATAAAAAGAGTCTTTCAAAACTGCTGTGTCTAAAGGAAGGTTCAACCCTGTGAGTTGAATACACACAACACAAAGAAGTTACTGAGATTTCTTCTGTCTAGCATTATATGAAGAAATCCCTTTTCCAACGAAGGCCTCAAAGAGGTCCAAATATCCAATTGCAGACTTTACAAACAGAGTGTTTCCAAACTGCTCTATGAAGAGAAAGGTTAAACTCCGTGAGGTGAATGCACACATCACAATGTGGTTTCTCAGAATCATTCTGTCTTCTTTTTATACGAAGATATTTCCTTTTCTACCATTGGCCTCATTTCGCTTGACGTCTCCACACGCAAATTCCAGAAAAAGAGTGTTTCAAATCGGCTCTGTCTAAAAGATGGTTCAACTCTGTGCGTTTAATAAACAGAACAGAAAGAAGTTACTGAGAAGTCTTCTGTCTAGCATTCTATGAAAAAATCCCGTTTCCAACGAAGGCATCAAAGAAATCCAAATATCCACTTGCAGACGTTTGAAACAGAGTGTTTTCAAACAGCTCTATGAAAAGAAAGGTTAAACTCTGTGAGCTGAATGCACACATCACAAAGCAGTTTCTCAGAATGATTCTGTCTTGTTTTTGTATGAAGATATTTCCTTTTCTATCATTGACCTCGAAGCGCTTGAAATCTCCACTTGCTAAATGCACAAAAAGAGAGTTTCAAATCTGCTCTGTCTAAAGAAAGTTCAACTCTGTGAGTTGAATACACACAACCCAAAAATGTTACTGAGAATTCTTCTGTCTAGCATTCTATGAAGAAATTCTGTTTCCAACGAAGGCCTCAAACAGTTCCAAATATCCACTTGCAGACTTTACAAACAGAGTGTTGCCAAGCTGCTCTATTAAAAGAAAGGTTAAACTCTGTGAGTTGAACGCACACATAAGAAATTAGTTTCTGAGAATGATTCTGTCTAGTTTTTATTGGAAGATATTTCCTTTTCTATGAACGGCCTCAAATCGCTTGAAATCTCCACAAGCAAATTACATACAAAGAGTCTTTCAAAATTGCTGTGTCTAAAGGAAGGTTCAACACTGTGAGTTGAATACACACAACACAAAGAAGTTACTGAGAATTCTTCTGTCTAGCATTATATGAAGAAATCCCGTTTCCAACGAAGGCCTCAAACACGTCCAAATATCCACTTGCAGACCTTACAAACAGAGTGTTTCCAAACTGCTCTGTGAAAAGAAAGGTTAAGCTCTGTGAGTTGAACGCACACATAAGAAATTAGTTTCTGAGAATGATTCTGTCCAGTTTTTATTGGAAGATATTTCCTTTTCTATGAACGGACTCAAATCGCTTGAAATCTCCACAAGCAAATTACATAAAAAGAGTCTTTCAAAACTGCTGTGTCTAAAGGAAGGTTCAACACTGTGAGTTGAATACACACAACACAAAGAAGTTACTGAGAATTCTTCTGTCTAGCATTGTATGAAGAAATCCCGTTTCCAACGAAGGCCTCAAAGAGGTCCAAATATCCACTTGCAGACTTTACAAACAGAGTGTTTCCAAACTGCTCTATGAAGAGAAAGGTTAAACTCCGCGAGGTGAATGCACACATCACAATGTGGTTTCTCAGAATCATTCTGTCTTCTTTTTATACGAAGATATTTCCTTTTCTACCATTGGCCTCATTTCGCTTGAAATCTCCACACGCAAATTCCAGAAAAAGAGTGTTTCAAATCGGCTCTGTCTAAAAGATGGTTCAACTCTGTGAGTTGAATAAACAGAACAGAAAGAAGTTACTGAGAATTATTCTGTCTAGCATTCTATGAAAAAAACCCGTTTCCAACGAAGGCATCAAAGAAATCCAAATATCCACTTGCAGACGTTTGAAACAGAGTGTTTCAAACTGCTCTATGAAAAGAAAGGTTAAACTCTGTGAGCTGAATGCACACATCACAAAGCAATTTCTCAGAATGATTCTGTCTTGTTTTTGTACGAAGATATTTCCTTTTCTACCATTGACCTCGAAGCGCTTGAAATCTCCACTTGCTAAATGCACAAAAAGAGAGTTTCAAATCTGCTCTGTCTAAAGAAAGTTCAACTCTGTGAGTTGAATACACACAACCCAAAAATGTTACTGAGAATTCTTCTGTCTAGCATTCTATGAAGAAATTCTGTTTCCAACGAAGGCCTCAAACAGTTCCAAATATCCACTTGCAGACTTTACAAACAGAGTGTTTCCAAACTGCTCTATTAAAAGAAAGGTTAAACTCTGTGAGTTGAACGCACACATAAGAAATTGGTTTCTGAGAATGATTCTGTCTAGTTTTTATTGGAAGATATTTCCTTTTCTATGAACGGCCTCAAATCGCTTGAAATCTCCACAAGCAAATTACATAAAAAGAGTCTTTCAAAACTGCTGTGTCTAAAGGAAGATTCAACACTGTGAGTTGAATACACACAACACAAAGAAGTTACTGAGAATTCTTCTGTCTAGCATTGTATGAAGAAATCCCTTTTCCAACGAAGGCCTCAAAGAGGTCCAAATATCCACTTGCAGACTTTACAAACAGAGTGTTTCCAAACTGCTCTATGAAGAGAAAGGTTAAACTCCGTGAGGTGAATGCACACATCACAATGTGGTTTCTCAGAATCATTCTGTCTTCTTTTTATACGAAGATATTTCCTTTTCTACCATTGGCCTCATTTCGCTTGAAATCTCCACACGCAAATTCCAGAAAAAGAGTGTTTCAAATCGGCTCTGTCTAAAAGATGGTTCAACTCTGTGAGTTGAATAAACAGAACAGAAAGAAGTTACTGAGAATTATTCTGTCTAGCATTCTATGAAAAAATCCCGTTTCCAACGAAGGCCTCAAAGAGGTCCAAATATCCACTTGCAGACGTTAGAAACAGAGTGTTTCCAAACTGCTCTATGAAAAGAAAGGTTAAACTCTGTGAGCTGAATGCACACATCACAAAGCAGTTTCTCAGAATTATTCTGTCTTGTTTTTCTACGAAGATATTTCCTTTTCTACCATTGACCTCGAAGGGCTTGAAATCTCCACTTGCAAAATCGACAGAAAGAGAGTTTCAAATGTGCTCTGTCTAAAGAAAGTTCAACTCTGTGAGTTGAATACACACAACCCAAAGATGTTACTGAGAATTCTTCTGTCTAGCATTCTATGAAGAAATCCTGTTTCCAACGAAGGCCTCAAACAGTTCCAATTATCCACATGCAGACTTTACAAACTGAGTGTTTCCAAACTGCTCTATGAAAAGAAAGGTTAAACTCTGTGAGTTGAACGCACACATAAGAAATTAGTTTCTGAGAATGATTCTGTCTAGTTTTTATTGGAAGATATTTCCTTTTCTATGAACGGCCTCAAATCGCTTGAAATCTCCACAAGCAAATTACATAAAAAGAGTCTTTCAAAACTGCTGTGTCTAAAGGAAGGTTCAACCCTGTGAGTTGAATACACACAACACAAAGAAGTTACTGAGATTTCTTCTGTCTAGCATTATATGAAGAAATCCCTTTTCCAACGAAGGCCTCAAAGAGGTCCAAATATCCAATTGCAGACTTTACAAACAGAGTGTTTCCAAACTGCTCTATGAAGAGAAAGGTTAAACTCCGTGAGGTGAATGCCCACATCACAATGTGGTTTCTCAGAATCATTCTGTCTTCTTTTTATACGAAGATATTTCCTTTTCTACCATTGGCCTCATTTCGCTTGACGTCTCCACACGCAAATTCCAGAAAAAGAGTGTTTCAAATCGGCTCTGTCTAAAAGATGGTTCAACTCTGTGAGTTTAATAAACAGAACAGAAAGAAGTTACTGAGAAGTCTTCTGTCTAGCATTCTATGAAAAAATCCCGTTTCCAACGAAGGCCTCAAAGAGTTCCAAATATCCACTTGCAGACTTTACAAACAGAGTGTTTCCAAACTGCACTATGAAAAGAAAGGTTAAACTCTGTGAGTTGAACGCACACATAAGAAATTAGTTTCTGAGAATGATTCTGTCTAGTTTTTATTGGAAGATATTTCCTTTTCTATGAACGGACTCAAATCGCTTGAAATCTCCACAAGCAAATTACATAAAAAGAGTCTTTCAAAACTGCTGTGTCTAAAGGAAGGTTCAACACTGTGAGTTGAATACACACAACACAAAGAAGTTACTGAGAATTCTTCTGTCTAGCATTCTATGAAGAAATCCCGTTTCCAACGAAGGCCTCAAAGAGGTCCAAATATCCACTTGCAGACGATTGAAACAGAGTGTTTTCAAACAGCTCTATGAAAAGAAAGGTTAAACTCTGTGAGCTGAATGCACACATCACAAAGCAGTTTCTCAGAATGATTCTGTCTTGTTTTTGTATGAAGATATTTCCTTTTCTATCATTGACCTCGAAGCGCTTGAAATCTCCACTTGCTAAATGCACAAAAAGAGAGTTTCAAATCTGCTCTGTCTAAAGAAAGTTCAACTCTGTGAGTTGAATACACACAACCCAAAAATGTTACTGAGAATTCTTCTGTCTAGCATTCTATGAAGAAATTCTGTTTCCAACGAAGGCCCCAAACAGTTCCAAATATCCACTTGCAGACTTTACAAACAGAGTGTTGCCAAGCTGCTCTATTAAAAGAAAGGTTAAACTCTGTGAGTTGAACGCACACATAAGAAATTAGTTTCTGAGAATGATTCTGTCTAGTTTTTATTGGAAGATATTTCCTTTTCTATGAACGGCCTCAAATCGCTTGAAATCTCCACAAGCAAATTACATACAAAGAGTCTTTCAAAATTGCTGTGTCTAAAGGAAGGTTCAACACTGTGAGTTGAATACACACAACACAAAGAAGTTACTGAGAATTCTTCTGTCTAGCATTATATGAAGAAATCCCGTTTCCAACGAAGGCCTCAAACACGTCCAAATATCCACTTGCAGACCTTACAAACAGAGTGTTTCCAAACTGCTCTGTGAAAAGAAAGGTTAAGCTCTGTGAGTTGAACGCACACATAAGAAATTAGTTTCTGAGAATGATTCTGTCCAGTTTTTATTGGAAGATATTTCCTTTTCTATGAACGGACTCAAATCGCTTGAAATCTCCACAAGCAAATTACATAAAAAGAGTCTTTCAAAACTGCTGTGTCTAAAGGAAGGTTCAACACTGTGAGTTGAATACACACAACACAAAGAAGTTACTGAGAATTCTTCTGTCTAGCATTGTATGAAGAAATCCCGTTTCCAACGAAGGCCTCAAAGAGGTCCAAATATCCACTTGCAGACTTTACAAACAGAGTGTTTCCAAACTGCTCTATGAAGAGAAAGGTTAAACTCCGCGAGGTGAATGCACACATCACAATGTGGTTTCTCAGAATCATTCTGTCTTCTTTTTATACGAAGATATTTCCTTTTCTACCATTGGCCTCATTTCGCTTGAAATCTCCACACGCAAATTCCAGAAAAAGAGTGTTTCAAATCGGCTCTGTCTAAAAGATGGTTCAACTCTGTGAGTTGAATAAACAGAACAGAAAGAAGTTACTGAGAATTATTCTGTCTAGCATTCTATGAAAAAAACCCGTTTCCAACGAAGGCATCAAAGAAATCCAAATATCCACTTGCAGACGTTTGAAACAGAGTGTTTCAAACTGCTCTATGAAAAGAAAGGTTAAACTCTGTGAGCTGAATGCACACATCACAAAGCAATTTCTCAGAATGATTCTGTCTTGTTTTTGTACGAAGATATTTCCTTTTCTACCATTGACCTCGAAGCGCTTGAAATCTCCACTTGCTAAATGCACAAAAAGAGAGTTTCAAATCTGCTCTGTCTAAAGAAAGTTCAACTCTGTGAGTTGAATACACACAACCCAAAAATGTTACTGAGAATTCTTCTGTCTAGCATTCTATGAAGAAATTCTGTTTCCAACGAAGGCCTCAAACAGTTCCAAATATCCACTTGCAGACTTTACAAACAGAGTGTTTCCAAACTGCTCTATTAAAAGAAAGGTTAAACTCTGTGAGTTGAACGCACACATAAGAAATTGGTTTCTGAGAATGATTCTGTCTAGTTTTTATTGGAAGATATTTCCTTTTCTATGAACGGCCTCAAATCGCTTGAAATCTCCACAAGCAAATTACATAAAAAGAGTCTTTCAAAACTGCTGTGTCTAAAGGAAGATTCAACACTGTGAGTTGAATACACACAACACAAAGAAGTTACTGAGAATTCTTCTGTCTAGCATTGTATGAAGAAATCCCTTTTCCAACGAAGGCCTCAAAGAGGTCCAAATATCCACTTGCAGACTTTACAAACAGAGTGTTTCCAAACTGCTCTATGAAGAGAAAGGTTAAACTCCGTGAGGTGAATGCACACATCACAATGTGGTTTCTCAGAATCATTCTGTCTTCTTTTTATACGAAGATATTTCCTTTTCTACCATTGGCCTCATTTCGCTTGAAATCTCCACACGCAAATTCCAGAAAAAGAGTGTTTCAAATCGGCTCTGTCTAAAAGATGGTTCAACTCTGTGAGTTGAATAAACAGAACAGAAAGAAGTTACTGAGAATTATTCTGTCTAGCATTCTATGAAAAAATCCCGTTTCCAACGAAGGCCTCAAAGAGGTCCAAATATCCACTTGCAGACGTTAGAAACAGAGTGTTTCCAAACTGCTCTATGAAAAGAAAGGTTAAACTCTGTGAGCTGAATGCACACATCACAAAGCAGTTTCTCAGAATTATTCTGTCTTGTTTTTCTACGAAGATATTTCCTTTTCTACCATTGACCTCGAAGGGCTTGAAATCTCCACTTGCAAAATCGACAGAAAGAGAGTTTCAAATGTGCTCTGTCTAAAGAAAGTTCAACTCTGTGAGTTGAATACACACAACCCAAAGATGTTACTGAGAATTCTTCTGTCTAGCATTCTATGAAGAAATCCTGTTTCCAACGAAGGCCTCAAACAGTTCCAATTATCCACATGCAGACTTTACAAACTGAGTGTTTCCAAACTGCTCTATGAAAAGAAAGGTTAAACTCTGTGAGTTGAACGCACACATAAGAAATTAGTTTCTGAGAATGATTCTGTCTAGTTTTTATTGGAAGATATTTCCTTTTCTATGAACGGCCTCAAATCGCTTGAAATCTCCACAAGCAAATTACATAAAAAGAGTCTTTCAAAACTGCTGTGTCTAAAGGAAGGTTCAACCCTGTGAGTTGAATACACACAACACAAAGAAGTTACTGAGATTTCTTCTGTCTAGCATTATATGAAGAAATCCCTTTTCCAACGAAGGCCTCAAAGAGGTCCAAATATCCAATTGCAGACTTTACAAACAGAGTGTTTCCAAACTGCTCTATGAAGAGAAAGGTTAAACTCCGTGAGGTGAATGCCCACATCACAATGTGGTTTCTCAGAATCATTCTGTCTTCTTTTTATACGAAGATATTTCCTTTTCTACCATTGGCCTCATTTCGCTTGACGTCTCCACACGCAAATTCCAGAAAAAGAGTGTTTCAAATCGGCTCTGTCTAAAAGATGGTTCAACTCTGTGAGTTTAATAAACAGAACAGAAAGAAGTTACTGAGAAGTCTTCTGTCTAGCATTCTATGAAAAAATCCCGTTTCCAACGAAGGCCTCAAAGAGTTCCAAATATCCACTTGCAGACTTTACAAACAGAGTGTTTCCAAACTGCACTATGAAAAGAAAGGTTAAACTCTGTGAGTTGAACGCACACATAAGAAATTAGTTTCTGAGAATGATTCTGTCTAGTTTTTATTGGAAGATATTTCCTTTTCTATGAACGGACTCAAATCGCTTGAAATCTCCACAAGCAAATTACATAAAAAGAGTCTTTCAAAACTGCTGTGTCTAAAGGAAGGTTCAACACTGTGAGTTGAATACACACAACACAAAGAAGTTACTGAGAATTCTTCTGTCTAGCATTCTATGAAGAAATCCCGTTTCCAACGAAGGCCTCAAAGAGGTCCAAATATCCACTTGCAGACGATTGAAACAGAGTGTTTTCAAACAGCTCTATGAAAAGAAAGGTTAAACTCTGTGAGCTGAATGCACACATCACAAAGCAGTTTCTCAGAATGATTCTGTCTTGTTTTTGTATGAAGATATTTCCTTTTCTATCATTGACCTCGAAGCGCTTGAAATCTCCACTTGCTAAATGCACAAAAAGAGAGTTTCAAATCTGCTCTGTCTAAAGAAAGTTCAACTCTGTGAGTTGAATACACACAACCCAAAAATGTTACTGAGAATTCTTCTGTCTAGCATTCTATGAAGAAATTCTGTTTCCAACGAAGGCCTCAAACAGTTCCAAATATCCACTTGCAGACTTTACAAACAGAGTGTTTCCAAACTGCTCTATTAAAAGAAAGGTTAAACTCTGTGAGTTGAACGCACACATAAGAAATTGGTTTCTGAGAATGATTCTGTCTAGTTTTTATTGGAAGATATTTCCTTTTCTATGAACGGCCTCAAATCGCTTGAAATCTCCACAAGCAAATTACATAAAAAGAGTCTTTCAAAACTGCTGTGTCTAAAGGAAGATTCAACACTGTGAGTTGAATACACACAACACAAAGAAGTTACTGAGAATTCTTCTGTCTAGCATTGTATGAAGAAATCCCTTTTCCAACGAAGGCCTCAAAGAGGTCCAAATATCCACTTGCAGACTTTACAAACAGAGTGTTTCCAAACTGCTCTATGAAGAGAAAGGTTAAACTCCGTGAGGTGAACGCACACATCACAATGTGGTTTCTCAGAATCATTCTGTCTTCTTTTTATACGAAGATATTTCCTTTTCTACCATTGGCCTCATTTCGCTTGAAATCTCCACACGCAAATTCCAGAAAAAGAGTGTTTCAAATCGGCTCTGTCTAAAAGATGGCTCAACTCTGCGAGTTGAATAAACAGAACACAAAGAAGTTACTGAGAATTCTTCTGTCTAGCATTCTATGAAAAAATCCCGTTTCCAACGAAGGCCTCAAAGAGGTCCAAATATCCACTTGCAGACGTTAGAAACAGAGTGTTTCCAAACTGCTCTATGAAAAGAAAGGTTAAACTCTCTGAGCTGAATGCACACATCACAAAGCAGTTTCTCAGAATGATTCTGTCTTGTTTTTCTACGAAGATATTTCCTTTTCTATCATTGACCTCGAAGGGCTTGAAATCTCCACTTGCAAAATCGACAGAAAGAGAGTTTCAAATCTGCTCTGTCTAAAGAAAGTTCAACTCTGTGAGTTGAATACACACAACCCAAAGATGTTACTGAGAATTCTTCTGTCTAGCATTCTATGAAGAAATCCCGTTTCCAACGAAGGCCTCAAACAGTTCCAATTATCCACATGCAGACTTTACAAACTGAGTGTTTCCAAACTGCTCTATGAAAAGAAAGGTTAAACTCTGTGAGTTGAACGCACACATAAGAAATTAGTTTCTGAGAATGATTCTGTCTAGTTTTTATTGGAAGATATTAACTTTTCTATGAACGGCCTCAAATCGCTTGAAATCTCCACAAGCAAATTACATAAAAAGAGTCTTTCAAAACTGCTGTGTCTAAAGGAAGGTTCAACCCTGTGAGTTGAATACACACAACACAAAGAAGTTACTGAGATTTCTTCTGTCTAGCATTATATGAAGAAATCCCTTTTCCAACGAAGGCCTCAAAGAGGTCCAAATATCCAATTGCAGACTTTACAAACAGAGTGTTTCCAAACTGCTCTATGAAGAGAAAGGTTAAACTCCGTGAGGTGAATGCACACATCACAATGTGGTTTCTCAGGATCATTCTGTCTTCTTTTTATACGAAGATATTTCCTTTTCTACCATTGGCCTCATTTCGCTTGAAATCTCCACACGCAAATTCCAGAAAAAGAGTGTTTCAAATCGGCTCTGTCAAAAAGATGGTTCAACTCTGTGAGTTGAATAAACAGAACAGAAAGAAGTTACTGAGAATTCTTCTGTCTAGCATTCTATGAAAAAATCCCGTTTCCAACGAAGGCCTCAAAGAGGTCCAAATATCCACTTGCAGACGTTAGAAACAGAGTGTTTCCAAACTGCTCTATGAAAAGAAAGGTTAAACTCTGTGAGCTGAATGCACACATCACAAAGCAGTTTCTCAGAATGATTCTGTCTTGTTTTTCTACGAAGATATTTCCTTTTCTACCATTGACCTCGAAGGGCTTGAAATCTCCACTTGCAAAATCGACAGAAAGAGAGTTTCAAATCTGCTCTGTCTAAAGAAAGTTCAACTCTGTGAGTTGAATACACACAACACAAAGATGTTACTGAGAATTCTTCTGTCTAGCATTCTATAAAGAAATCCCGTTTCCAACGAAGGCCTCAAACAGTTCCAATTATCCACATGCAGACTTTACAAACTGAGTTTTTCCAAACTGCTCTATGAAAAGAAAGGTTAAACTCTGTGAGTTGAATGCACACATAAGAAATTAGTTTCTGAGAATGATTCTGTCTAGTTTTTATTGGAAGATATTTCCTTTTCTATGAACGGCCTCAAATCGCTTGAAATCTCCACAAGCAAATTACATAAAAAGAGTCTTTCAAAACTGCTGTGTCTAAAGGAAGGTTCAACCCCGTGAGTTGAATACACACAACACAAAGAAGTTACTGAGATTTCTTCTGTCTAGCATTATATGAAGAAATCCCTTTTCCAACGAAGGCCTCAAAGAGGTCCAAATATCCAATTGCAGACTTTACAAACAGAGTGTTTCCAAACTGCTCTATGAAGAGAAAGGTTAAACTCCGTGAGGTGAATGCACACATCACAATGTGGTTTCTCAGAATCATTCTGTCTTCTTTTTATACGAAGATATTTCCTTTTCTACCATTGGCCTCATTTCGCTTGACGTCTCCACACGCAAATTCCAGAAAAAGAGTGTTTCAAATCGGCTCTGTCTAAAAGATGGTTCAACTCTGTGCGTTTAATAAACAGAACAGAAAGAAGTTACTGAGAAGTCTTCTGTCTAGCATTCTATGAAAAAATCCCGTTTCCAACGAAGGCATCAAAGAAATCCAAATATCCACTTGCAGACGTTTGAAACAGAGTGTTTTCAAACAGCTCTATGAAAAGAAAGGTTAAACTCTGTGAGCTGAATGCACACATCACAAAGCAGTTTCTCAGAATGATTCTGTCTTGTTTTTGTATGAAGATATTTCCTTTTCTATCATTGACCTCGAAGCGCTTGAAATCTCCACTTGCTAAATGCACAAAAAGAGAGTTTCAAATCTGCTCTGTCTAAAGAAAGTTCAACTCTGTGAGTTGAATACACACAACCCAAAAATGTTACTGAGAATTCTTCTGTCTAGCATTCTATGAAGAAATTCTGTTTCCAACGAAGGCCTCAAACAGTTCCAAATATCCACTTGCAGACTTTACAAACAGAGTGTTGCCAAACTGCTCTATTAAAAGAAAGGTTAAACTCTGTGAGTTGAACGCACACATAAGAAATTAGTTTCTGAGAATGATTCTGTCTAGTTTTTATTGGAAGATATTTCCTTTTCTATGAACGGCCTCAAATCGCTTGAAATCTCCACAAGCAAATTACATACAAAGAGTCTTTCAAAATTGCTGTGTCTAAAGGAAGGTTCAACACTGTGAGTTGAATACACACAACACAAAGAAGTTACTGAGAATTCTTCTGTCTAGCATTATATGAAGAAATCCCGTTTCCAACGAAGGCCTCAAACACGTCCAAATATCCACTTGCAGACCTTACAAACAGAGTGTTTCCAAACTGCTCTGTGAAAAGAAAGGTTAAGCTCTGTGAGTTGAACGCACACATAAGAAATTAGTTTCTGAGAATGATTCTGTCCAGTTTTTATTGGAAGATATTTCCTTTTCTATGAACGGACTCAAATCGCTTGAAATCTCCACAAGCAAATTACATAAAAAGAGTCTTTCAAAACTGCTGTGTCTAAAGGAAGGTTCAACACTGTGAGTTGAATACACACAACACAAAGAAGTTACTGAGAATTCTTCTGTCTAGCATTGTATGAAGAAATCCCGTTTCCAACGAAGGCCTCAAAGAGGTCCAAATATCCACTTGCAGACTTTACAAACAGAGTGTTTCCAAACTGCTCTATGAAGAGAAAGGTTAAACTCCGCGAGGTGAATGCACACATCACAATGTGGTTTCTCAGAATCATTCTGTCTTCTTTTTATACGAAGATATTTCCTTTTCTACCATTGGCCTCATTTCGCTTGAAATCTCCACACGCAAATTCCAGAAAAAGAGTGTTTCAAATCGGCTCTGTCTAAAAGATGGTTCAACTCTGTGAGTTGAATAAACAGAACAGAAAGAAGTTACTGAGAATTATTCTGTCTAGCATTCTATGAAAAAAACCCGTTTCCAACGAAGGCATCAAAGAAATCCAAATATCCACTTGCAGACGTTTGAAACAGAGTGTTTCAAACTGCTCTATGAAAAGAAAGGTTAAACTCTGTGAGCTGAATGCACACATCACAAAGCAGTTTCTCAGAATGATTCTGTCTTGTTTTTGTACGAAGATATTTCCTTTTCTACCATTGACCTCGAAGCGCTTGAAATCTCCAGTTGCTAAATGCACAAAAAGAGAGTTTCAAATCTGCTCTGTCTAAAGAAAGTTCAACTCTGTGAGTTGAATACACACAACCCAAAAATGTTACTGAGAATTCTTCTGTCTAGCATTCTATGAAGAAATTCTGTTTCCAACGAAGGCCTCAAACAGTTCCAAATATCCACTTGCAGACTTTACAAACAGAGTGTTTCCAAACTGCTCTATTAAAAGAAAGGTTAAACTCTGTGAGTTGAACGCACACATAAGAAATTGGTTTCTGAGAATGATTCTGTCTAGTTTTTATTGGAAGATATTTCCTTTTCTATGAACGGACTCAAATCGCTTGAAATCTCCACAAGCAAATTACATAAAAAGAGTCTTTCAAAACTGCTGTGTCTAAATGAAGATTCAACACTGTGAGTTGAATACACACAACACAAAGAAGTTACTGAGAATTCTTCTGTCTAGCATTGTATGAAGAAATCCCTTTTCCAACGAAGGCCTCAAAGAGGTCCAAATATCCACTTGCAGACTTTACAAACAGAGTGTTTCCAAACTGCTCTATGAAGAGAAAGGTTAAACTCCGTGAGGTGAATGCACACATCACAATGTGGTTTCTCAGAATCATTCTGTCTTCTTTTTATACGAAGATATTTCCTTTTCTACCATTGGCCTCATTTCGCTTGAAATCTCCACACGCAAATTCCAGAAAAAGAGTGTTTCAAATCGGCTCTGTCTAAAAGATGGTTCAACTCCGTGAGTTGAATAAACAGAACACAAAGAAGTTACTGAGAATTCTTCTGTCTAGCATTCTATGAAAAAATCCCGTTTCCAACGAAGGCCTCAAAGAGGTCCAAATATCCACTTGCAGACGTTAGAAACAGAGTGTTTCGAAACTGCTCTATGAAAAGAAAGGTTAAACTCTGTGAGCTGAATGCACACATCACAAAGCAGTTTCTCAGAATGATTCTGTCTTGTTTTTCTACGAAGATATTTCCTTTTCTACCATTGACCTCGAAGGGCTTGAAATCTCCACTTGCAAAATCGACAGAAAGAGAGTTTCAAATGTGCTCTGTCTAAAGAAAGTTCAACTCTGTGAGTTGAATACACACAACCCAAAGATGTTACTGAGAATTCTTCTGTCTAGCATTCTATGAAGAAATCCCGTTTCCAACGAAGGCCTCAAACAGTTCCAATTATCCACATGCAGACTTTACAAACTGAGTGTTTCCAAACTGCTCTATGAAAAGAAAGGTTAAACTCTGTGAGTTGAACGCACACATAAGAAATTAGTTTCTGAGAATGATTCTGTCTAGTTTTTATTGGAAGATATTTCCTTTTCTATGAACGGCCTCAAATCGCTTGAAATCTCCACAAGCAAATTACATAAAAAGAGTCTTTCAAAACTGCTGTGTCTAAAGGAAGGTTCAACCCTGTGAGTTGAATACACACAACACAAAGAAGTTACTGAGATTTCTTCTGTCTAGCATTATATGAAGAAATCCCTTTTCCAACGAAGGCCTCAAAGAGGTCCAAATATCCAATTGCAGACTTTACAAACAGAGTGTTTCCAAACTGCTCTATGAAGAGAAAGGTTAAACTCCGTGAGGTGAATGCCCACATCACAATGTGGTTTCTCAGAATCATTCTGTCTTCTTTTTATACGAAGATATTTCCTTTTCTACCATTGGCCTCATTTCGCTTGACGTCTCCACACGCAAATTCCAGAAAAAGAGTGTTTCAAATCGGCTCTGTCTAAAAGATGGTTCAACTCTGTGAGTTTAATAAACAGAACAGAAAGAAGTTACTGAGAAGTCTTCTGTCTAGCATTCTATGAAAAAATCCCGTTTCCAACGAAGGCCTCAAAGAGTTCCAAATATCCACTTGCAGACTTTACAAACAGAGTGTTTCCAAACTGCACTATGAAAAGAAAGGTTAAACTCTGTGAGTTGAACGCACACATAAGAAATTAGTTTCTGAGAATGATTCTGTCTAGTTTTTATTGGAAGATATTTCCTTTTCTATGAACGGACTCAAATCGCTTGAAATCTCCACAAGCAAATTACATAAAAAGAGTCTTTCAAAACTGCTGTGTCTAAAGGAAGGTTCAACACTGTGAGTTGAATACACACAACACAAAGAAGTTACTGAGAATTCTTCTGTCTAGCATTCTATGAAGAAATCCCGTTTCCAACGAAGGCCTCAAAGAGGTCCAAATATCCACTTGCAGACGATTGAAACAGAGTGTTTTCAAACAGCTCTATGAAAAGAAAGGTTAAACTCTGTGAGCTGAATGCACACATCACAAAGCAGTTTCTCAGAATGATTCTGTCTTGTTTTTGTATGAAGATATTTCCTTTTCTATCATTGACCTCGAAGCGCTTGAAATCTCCACTTGCTAAATGCACAAAAAGAGAGTTTCAAATCTGCTCTGTCTAAAGAAAGTTCAACTCTGTGAGTTGAATACACACAACCCAAAAATGTTACTGAGAATTCTTCTGTCTAGCATTCTATGAAGAAATTCTGTTTCCAACGAAGGCCTCAAACAGTTCCAAATATCCACTTGCAGACTTTACAAACAGAGTGTTGCCAAACTGCTCTATTAAAAGAAAGGTTAAACTCTGTGAGTTGAACGCACACATAAGAAATTAGTTTCTGAGAATGATTCTGTCTAGTTTTTATTGGAAGATATTTCCTTTTCTATGAACGGCCTCAAATCGCTTGAAATCTCCACAAGCAAATTACATGCATAGAGTCTTTCAAAATTGCTGTGTCTAAAGGAAGGTTCAACACTGTGAGTTGAATACACACAACACAAAGAAGTTACTGAGAATTCTTCTGTCTAGCATTATATGAAGAAATCCCGTTTCCAACGAAGGCCTCAAACACGTCCAAATATCCACTTGCAGACCTTACAAACAGAGTGTTTCCAAACTGCTCTGTGAAAAGAAAGGTTAAGCTCTGTGAGTTGAACGCACACATAAGAAATTAGTTTCTGAGAATGATTCTGTCCAGTTTTTATTGGAAGATATTTCCTTTTCTATGAACGGACTCAAATCGCTTGAAATCTCCACAAGCAAATTACATAAAAAGAGTCTTTCAAAACTGCTGTGTCTAAAGGAAGGTTCAACACTGTGAGTTGAATACACACAACACAAAGAAGTTACTGAGAATTCTTCTGTCTAGCATTGTATGAAGAAATCCCGTTTCCAACGAAGGCCTCAAAGAGGTCCAAATATCCACTTGCAGACTTTACAAACAGAGTGTTTCCAAACTGCTCTATGAAGAGAAAGGTTAAACTCCGCGAGGTGAATGCACACATCACAATGTGGTTTCTCAGAATCATTCTGTCTTCTTTTTATACGAAGATATTTCCTTTTCTACCATTGGCCTCATTTCGCTTGAAATCTCCACACGCAAATTCCAGAAAAAGAGTGTTTCAAATCGGCTCTGTCTAAAAGATGGTTCAACTCTGTGAGTTGAATAAACAGAACAGAAAGAAGTTACTGAGAATTATTCTGTCTAGCATTCTATGAAAAAAACCCGTTTCCAACGAAGGCATCAAAGAAATCCAAATATCCACTTGCAGACGTTTGAAACAGAGTGTTTCAAACTGCTCTATGAAAAGAAAGGTTAAACTCTGTGAGCTGAATGCACACATCACAAAGCAGTTTCTCAGAATGATTCTGTCTTGTTTTGTACGAAGATATTTCCTTTTCTACCATTGACCTCGAAGCGCTTGAAATCTCCACTTGCTAAATGCACAAAAAGAGAGTTTCAAATCTGCTCTGTCTAAAGAAAGTTCAACTCTGTGAGTTGAATACACACAACCCAAAAATGTTACTGAGAATTCTTCTGTCTAGCATTCTATGAAGAAATTCTGTTTCCAACGAAGGCCTCAAACAGTTCCAAATATCCACTTGCAGACTTTACAAACAGAGTGTTTCCAAACTGCTCTATTAAAAGAAAGGTTAAACTCTGTGAGTTGAACGCACACATAAGAAATTGGTTTCTGAGAATGATTCTGTCTAGTTTTTATTGGAAGATATTTCCTTTTCTATGAACGGCCTCAAATCGCTTGAAATCTCCACAAGCAAATTACATAAAAAGAGTCTTTCAAAACTGCTGTGTCTAAAGGAAGATTCAACACTGTGAGTTGAATACACACAACACAAAGAAGTTACTGAGAATTCTTCTGTCTAGCATTGTATGAAGAAATCCCTTTTCCAACGAAGGCCTCAAAGAGGTCCAAATATCCACTTGCAGACTTTACAAACAGAGTGTTTCCAAACTGCTCTATGAAGAGAAAGGTTAAACTCCGTGAGGTGAATGCACACATCACAATGTGGTTTCTCAGAATCATTCTGTCTTCTTTTTATACGAAGATATTTCCTTTTCTACCATTGGCCTCATTTCGCTTGAAATCTCCACACGCAAATTCCAGAAAAAGAGTGTTTCAAATCGGCTCTGTCTAAAAGATGGTTCAACTCTGTGAGTTGAATAAACAGAACACAAAGAAGTTACTGAGAATTCTTCTGTCTAGCATTCTATGAAAAAATCCCGTTTCCAACGAAGGCCTCAAAGAGGTCCAAATATCCACTTGCAGACGTTAGAAACAGAGTGTTTCGAAACTGCTCTATGAAAAGAAAGGTTAAACTCTGTGAGCTGAATGCACACATCACAAAGCAGTTTCTCAGAATGATTCTGTCTTGTTTTTCTACGAAGATATTTCCTTTTCTACCATTGACCTCGAAGGGCTTGAAATCTCCACTTGCAAAATCGACAGAAAGAGAGTTTCAAATGTGCTCTGTCTAAAGAAAGTTCAACTCTGTGAGTTGAATACACACAACCCAAAGATGTTACTGAGAATTCTTCTCTCTAGCATTCTATGAAGAAATCCCGTTTCCAACGAAGGCCTCAAACAGTTCCAATTATCCACATGCAGACTTTACAAACTGAGTGTTTCCAAACTGCTCTATGAAAAGAAAGGTTAAACTCTGAGAGTTGAACGCACACATAAGAAATTAGTTTCTGAGAATGATTCTGTCTAGTTTTTATTGGAAGATATTTCCTTTTCTATGAACGGCCTCAAATCGCTTGAAATCTCCACAAGCAAATTACATAAAAAGAGTCTTTCAAAACTGCTGTGTCTAAAGGAAGGTTCAACCCTGTGAGTTGAATACACACAACACAAAGAAGTTACTGAGATTTCTTCTGTCTAGCATTATATGAAGAAATCCCTTTTCCAACGAAGGCCTCAAAGAGGTCCAAATATCCAATTGCAGACTTTACAAACAGAGTGTTTCCAAACTGCTCTATGAAGAGAAAGGTTAAACTCCGTGAGGTGAATGCCCACATCACAATGTGGTTTCTCAGAATCATTCTGTCTTCTTTTTATACGAAGATATTTCCTTTTCTACCATTGGCCTCATTTCGCTTGACGTCTCCACACGCAAATTCCAGAAAAAGAGTGTTTCAAATCGGCTCTGTCTAAAAGATGGTTCAACTCTGTGAGTTTAATAAACAGAACAGAAAGAAGTTACTGAGAAGTCTTCTGTCTAGCATTCTATGAAAAAATCCCGTTTCCAACGAAGGCCTCAAAGAGTTCCAAATATCCACTTGCAGACTTTACAAACAGAGTGTTTCCAAACTGCACTATGAAAAGAAAGGTTAAACTCTGTGAGTTGAACGCACACATAAGAAATTAGTTTCTGAGAATGATTCTGTCTAGTTTTTATTGGAAGATATTTCCTTTTCTATGAACGGACTCAAATCGCTTGAAATCTCCACAAGCAAATTACATAAAAAGAGTCTTTCAAAACTGCTGTGTCTAAAGGAAGGTTCAACACTGTGAGTTGAATACACACAACACAAAGAAGTTACTGAGAATTCTTCTGTCTAGCATTCTATGAAGAAATCCCGTTTCCAACGAAGGCCTCAAAGAGGTCCAAATATCCAATTGCAGACTTTACAAACAGAGTGTTTCCAAACTGCTCTATGAAGAGAAAGGTTAAACTCCGTGAGGTGAATGCACACATCACAATGTGGTTTCTCAGAATCATTCTGTCTTCTTTTTATACGAAGATATTTCCTTTTCTACCATTGGCCTCATTTCGCTTGAAATCTCCACACGCAAA
This sequence comes from Pan troglodytes, assembly GCF_028858775.2. Lineage (NCBI taxonomy): Eukaryota > Metazoa > Chordata > Mammalia > Primates > Hominidae > Pan > Pan troglodytes. Next base: position 81,291,596 of record NC_072401.2, read on the forward strand.
TTTCAGAAAAAGGGTGCTTCAAATCGGCTCTGTCTAAAAGATGGTTCAACTCTGTGAGTTTAATCAACAGAACAGAAAGAAGTTACTGAGAAGTCTTCTGTCTAGCATTATATGAGAAAATCCCGTTTCCAACGAAGGCATCAAAGAAATCCAAATATCCACTTGCAGACGTTTGAAACAGAGTGTTTTCAAACTGCTCTATGAAAAGAAAGGTTAAACTCTGTGAGCTGAATGCACACATCACAAAGCAGTTTCTCAGAATGATTCTGTCTTGTTTTTCTACGAAGATATTTCCTTTTCTACCATTGACCTCGAAGGGCTTGAAATCTCCACTTGCAAAATCGACAGAAAGAGAGTTTCAAATCTGCTCTGTCTAAAGAAAGTTCAACTCTGTGAGTTGAATACACACAACCCAAAGATGTTACTGAGAATTCTTCTGTCTAGCATTCTATAAAGAAATCCCGTTTCCAACGAAGGCCTCAAACAGTTCCAATTATCCACATGCAGACTTTACAAGCTGAGTGTTTCCAAACTGCTCTATGAAAAGAAAGGTTAAACTCTGTGAGTTGAACGCACACATAAGAAATTAGTTTCTGAGAATGATTCTGTCTAGTTTTTATTGGAAGATATTTCCTTTTCTATGAACGGCCTCAAATCGCTTGAAACCTCCACAAGCAAATTACATAAAAAGAGTCTTTCAAAACTGCTGTGTCTAAAGGAAGGTTCAACCCTGTGAGTTGAATACACACAACACAAAGAAGTTACTGAGATTTCTTCTGTCTAGCATTATATGAAGAAATCCCTTTTCCAACGAAGGCCTCAAAGAGGTCCAAATATCCAATTGCAGACTTTACAAACAGAGTGTTTCCAAACTGCTCTATGAAGAGAAAGGTTAAACTCCGTGAGGTGAATGCACACATCACAATGTGGTTTCTCAGAATCATTCTGTCTTCTTTTTATACGAAGATATTTCCTTTTCTACCATTGGCCTCATTTCGCTTCACGTCTCCACACGCAAATTCCAGAAAAAGAGTGTTTCAAATCGGCTCTGTCTAAAAGATGGTTCAACTCTGTGCGTTTAATAAACAGAACAGAAAGAAGTTACTGAGAAGTCTTCTGTCTAGCATTCTATGAAAAAATCCCGTTTCCAACGAAGGCATCAAAGAAATCCAAATATCCACTTGCAGACGTTTGAAACAGAGTGTTTTCAAACAGCTCTATGAAAAGAAAGGTTAAACTCTGTGAGCTGAATGCACACATCACAAAGCAGTTTCTCAGAATGATTCTGTCTTGTTTTTGTATGAAGATATTTCCTTTTCTATCATTGACCTCGAAGCGCTTGAAATCTCCACTTGCTAAATGCACAAAAAGAGAGTTTCAAATCTGCTCTGTCTAAAGAAAGTTCAACTCTGTGAGTTGAATACACACAACCCAAAAATGTTACTGAGAATTCTTCTGTCTAGCATTCTATGAAGAAATTCTGTTTCCAACGAAGGCCTCAAACAGTTCCAAATATCCACTTGCAGACTTTACAAACAGAGTGTTGCCAAACTGCTCTATTAAAAGAAAGGTTAAACTCTGTGAGTTGAACGCACACATAAGAAATTAGTTTCTGAGAATGATTCTGTCTAGTTTTTATTGGAAGATATTTCCTTTTCTATGAACGGCCTCAAATCGCTTGAAATCTCCACAAGCAAATTACATACAAAGAGTCTTTCAAAATTGCTGTGTCTAAAGGAAGGTTCAACACTGTGAGTTGAATACACACAACACAAAGAAGTTACTGAGAATTCTTCTGTCTAGCATTATATGAAGAAATCCCGTTTCCAACGAAGGCCTCAAACACGTCCAAATATCCACTTGCAGACCTTACAAACAGAGTGTTTCCAAACTGCTCTGTGAAAAGAAAGGTTAAGCTCTGTGAGTTGAACGCACACATAAGAAATTAGTTTCTGAGAATGATTCTGTCCAGTTTTTATTGGAAGATATTTCCTTTTCTATGAACGGACTCAAATCGCTTGAAATCTCCACAAGCAAATTACATAAAAAGAGTCTTTCAAAACTGCTGTGTCTAAAGGAAGGTTCAACACTGTGAGTTGAATACACACAACACAAAGAAGTTACTGAGAATTCTTCTGTCTAGCATTGTATGAAGAAATCCCGTTTCCAACGAAGGCCTCAAAGAGGTCCAAATATCCACTTGCAGACTTTACAAACAGAGTGTTTCCAAACTGCTCTATGAAGAGAAAGGTTAAACTCCGCGAGGTGAATGCACACATCACAATGTGGTTTCTCAGAATCATTCTGTCTTCTTTTTATACGAAGATATTTCCTTTTCTACCATTGGCCTCATTTCGCTTGAAATCTCCACACGCAAATTCCAGAAAAAGAGTGTTTCAAATCGGCTCTGTCTAAAAGATGGTTCAACTCTGTGAGTTGAATAAACAGAACAGAAAGAAGTTACTGAGAATTATTCTGTCTAGCATTCTATGAAAAAAACCCGTTTCCAACGAAGGCATCAAAGAAATCCAAATATCCACTTGCAGACGTTTGAAACAGAGTGTTTCAAACTGCTCTATGAAAAGAAAGGTTAAACTCTGTGAGCTGAATGCACACATCACAAAGCAGTTTCTCAGAATGATTCTGTCTTGTTTTTGTACGAAGATATTTCCTTTTCTACCATTGACCTCGAAGCGCTTGAAATCTCCACTTGCTAAATGCACAAAAAGAGAGTTTCAAATCTGCTCTGTCTAAAGAAAGTTCAACTCTGTGAGTTGAATACACACAACCCAAAAATGTTACTGAGAATTCTTCTGTCTAGCATTCTATGAAGAAATTCTGTTTCCAACGAAGGCCTCAAACAGTTCCAAATATCCACTTGCAGACTTTACAAACAGAGTGTTTCCAAACTGCTCTATTAAAAGAAAGGTTAAACTCTGTGAGTTGAACGCACACATAAGAAATTGGTTTCTGAGAATGATTCTGTCTAGTTTTTATTGGAAGATATTTCCTTTTCTATGAACGGCCTCAAATCGCTTGAAATCTCCACAAGCAAATTACATAAAAAGAGTCTTTCAAAACTGCTGTGTCTAAAGGAAGATTCAACACTGTGAGTTGAATACACACAACACAAAGAAGTTACTGAGAATTCTTCTGTCTAGCATTGTATGAAGAAATCCCTTTTCCAACGAAGGCCTCAAAGAGGTCCAAATATCCACTTGCAGACTTTACAAACAGAGTGTTTCCAAACTGCTCTATGAAGAGAAAGGTTAAACTCCGTGAGGTGAATGCACACATCACAATGTGGTTTCTCAGAATCATTCTGTCTTCTTTTTATACGAAGATATTTCCTTTTCTACCATTGGCCTCATTTCGCTTGAAATCTCCACACGCAAATTCCAGAAAAAGAGTGTTTCAAATCGGCTCTGTCTAAAAGATGGTTCAACTCTGTGAGTTGAATAAACAGAACAGAAAGAAGTTACTGAGAATTATTCTGTCTAGCATTCTATGAAAAAATCCCGTTTCCAACGAAGGCCTCAAAGAGGTCCAAATATCCACTTGCAGACGTTAGAAACAGAGTGTTTCCAAACTGCTCTATGAAAAGAAAGGTTAAACTCTCTGAGCTGAATGCACACATCACAAAGCAGTTTCTCAGAATGATTCTGTCTTGTTTTTCTACGAAGATATTTCCTTTTCTACCATTGACCTCGAAGGGCTTGAAATCTCCACTTGCAAAATCGACAGAAAGAGAGTTTCAAATGTGCTCTGTCTAAAGAAAGTTCAACTCTGTGAGTTGAATACACACAACCCAAAGATGTTACTGAGAATTCTTCTGTCTAGCATTCTATGAAGAAATCCCGTTTCCAACGAAGGCCTCAAACAGTTCCAATTATCCACATGCAGACTTTACAAACTGAGTGTTTCCAAACTGCTCTATGAAAAGAAAGGTTAAACTCTGTGAGTTGAACGCACACATAAGAAATTAGTTTCTGAGAATGATTCTGTCTAGTTTTTATTGGAAGATATTTCCTTTTCTATGAACGGCCTCAAATCGCTTGAAATCTCCACAAGCAAATTACATAAAAAGAGTCTTTCAAAACTGCTGTGTCTAAAGGAAGGTTCAACCCTGTGAGTTGAATACACACAACACAAAGAAGTTACTGAGATTTCTTCTGTCTAGCATTATATGAAGAAATCCCTTTTCCAACGAAGGCCTCAAAGAGGTCCAAATATCCAATTGCAGACTTTACAAACAGAGTGTTTCCAAACTGCTCTATGAAGAGAAAGGTTAAACTCCGTGAGGTGAATGCCCACATCACAATGTGGTTTCTCAGAATCATTCTGTCTTCTTTTTATACGAAGATATTTCCTTTTCTACCATTGGCCTCATTTCGCTTGACGTCTCCACACGCAAATTCCAGAAAAAGAGTGTTTCAAATCGGCTCTGTCTAAAAGATGGTTCAACTCTGTGAGTTTAATAAACAGAACAGAAAGAAGTTACTGAGAAGTCTTCTGTCTAGCATTCTATGAAAAAATCCCGTTTCCAACGAAGGCCTCAAAGAGTTCCAAATATCCACTTGCAGACTTTACAAACAGAGTGTTTCCAAACTGCACTATGAAAAGAAAGGTTAAACTCTGTGAGTTGAACGCACACATAAGAAATTAGTTTCTGAGAATGATTCTGTCTAGTTTTTATTGGAAGATATTTCCTTTTCTATGAACGGACTCAAATCGCTTGAAATCTCCACAAGCAAATTACATAAAAAGAGTCTTTCAAAACTGCTGTGTCTAAAGGAAGGTTCAACACTGTGAGTTGAATACACACAACACAAAGAAGTTACTGAGAATTCTTCTGTCTAGCATTCTATGAAGAAATCCCGTTTCCAACGAAGGCCTCAAAGAGGTCCAAATATCCACTTGCAGACTTTACAAACAGAGTGTTTCCAAACTGCTCTATGAAGAGAAAGGTTAAACTCCGTGAGGTGAATGCACACATCACAATGTGGTTTCTCAGAATCATTGTGTCTTCTTTTTATACGAAGATATTTCCTTTTCTACCATTGGCCTCATTTCGCTTGAAATCTCCACACGCAAATTTCAGAAAAAGGGTGCTTCAAATCGGCTCTGTCTAAAAGATGGTTCAACTCTGTGAGTTTAATCAACAGAACAGAAAGAAGTTACTGAGAAGTCTTCTGTCTAGCATTATATGACAAAATCCCGTTTCCAACGAAGGCATCAAAGAAATCCAAATATCCACTTGCAGACGTTTGAAACAGAGTGTTTTCAAACTGCTCTATGAAAAGAAAGGTTAAACTCTGTGAGCTGAATGCACACATCACAAAGCAGTTTCTCAGAATGATTCTGTCTTGTTTTTGTACGAAGATATTTCCTTTTCTACCATTGACCTCGAAGCGCTTGAAATCTCCACTTGCTAAATGCACAAAAAGAGAGTTTCAAATGTGCTCTGTCTAAAGAAAGTTCAACTCTGTGAGTTGAATACACACAACCCAAAGATGTTACTGAGAATTCTTCTGTCTAGCATTCTATGAAGAAATCCCGTTTCCAACGAAGGCCTCAAACAGTTCCAATTATCCACATGCAGACTTTACAAACTGAGTGTTTCCAAACTGCTCTATGAAAAGAAAGGTTAAACTCTGTGAGTTGAACGCACACATAAGAAATTAGTTTCTGAGAATGATTCTGTCTAGTTTTTATTGGAAGATATTTCCTTTTCTATGAACGGCCTCAAATCGCTTGAAATCTCCACAAGCAAATTACATAAAAAGAGTCTTTCAAAACTGCTGTGTCTAAAGGAAGGTTCAACCCTGTGAGTTGAATACACACAACACAAAGAAGTTACTGAGATTTCTTCTGTCTAGCATTATATGCAGAAATCCCTTTTCCAACGAAGGCCTCAAAGAGGTCCAAATATCCAATTGCAGACTTTACAAACAGAGTGTTTCCAAACTGCTCTATGAAGAGAAAGGTTAAACTCCGTGAGGTGAATGCACACATCACAATGTGGTTTCTCAGAATCATTCTGTCTTCTTTTTATACGAAGATATTTCCTTTTCTACCATTGGCCTCATTTCGCTTGACATCTCCACACCCAAATTCTAGAAAAAGAGTGTTTCAAATCGGCTCTGTCTAAAAGATGGTTCAACTCTGTGAGTTTAATCAACAGAACAGAAAGAAGTTACTGAGAAGTCTTCTGTCTAGCATTATATGAAAAAATCCCGTTTCCAACGAAGGCATCAAAGAAATCCAAATATGCACTTGCAGACGTTTGAAACAGAGTGTTTTCAAACTGCTCTATGAAGAGAAAGGTTAAACTCTGTGAGCTGAATGCACACATCACAAAGCAGTTTCTCAGAATGATTCTGTCTTGTTTTTGTACGAAGATATTTCCTTTTCTACCATTGACCTCGAAGCGCTTGAAATCTCCACTTGCTAAATGCACAAAAAGAGAGTTTCAAATCTGCTCTGTCTAAAGAAAGTTCAACTCTGTGAGTTGAATACACACAACCCAAAAATGTTACTGAGAATTCTTCTGTCTAGCATTCTATGAAGAAATTCTGTTTCCAACGAAGGCGTCAAACAGTTCCAAATATCGACTTGCAGACTTTACAAACAGAGTGTTTCCAAACTGCTCTATTAAAAGAAAGGTTAAACTCTGTGAGTTGAACACACACATAAGAAATTGGTTTCTGAGAATGATTCTGTCTAGTTTTTATTGGAAGATATTTCCTTTTCTATGAATGGCCTCAAATCGCTTGAAATCTCCACAAGCAAATTACACAAAAAGAGTCTTTCAAAACTGCTGTGTCTAAAGGAAGGTTCAACACTGTGAGTTGAATACACACAACACAAAGAAGTTACTGAGAATTCTTCTGTCTAGCATTGTATGAAGAAACCCCGTTTCCAACGAAGGCCTCAAAGAGGTCCAAATATCCACTTGCAGACTTTACAAACAGAGTGTTTCCAAACTGCTCTATGAAGAGAAAGGTTAAACTCCGTGAGGTGAATGCACACATCACAATGTGGTTTCTCAGAATCATTCTGTCTTCTTTTTATACGAAGATATTTCCTTTTCTACCGTTGGCCTAATTTCGCTTGAAATCTCCACACGCAAATTCCAGAAAAAGAGTGTTTCAAATCGGCTCTGTCAAAAAGATGGTTCAACTCTGTGAGTTGAATAAACAGAACACAAAGAAGTTACTGAGAATTCTTCTGTCTAGCATTCTATGAAAAAATCCCGTTTCCAACGAAGGCCTCAAAGAGGTCCAAATATCCACTTGCAGACGTTAGAAACAGAGTGTTTCCAAACTGCTCTATGAAAAGAAATGTTAAACTCTGTGAGCTGAATGCACACATCACAAAGCAGTTTCTCAGAATGATTCTGTCTTGTTTTTCTACGAAGATATTTCCTTTTCTACCATTGACCTCGAAGGGCTTGAAATCTCCACTTGCAAAATCCACAGAAAGAGAGTTTCAAATCTGCTCTGTCTAAAGAAAGTTCAACTCTGTGAGTTGAATACACACAACCCAAAAGTGTTACTGAGAATTCTTCTGTCTAGCATTCTATGAAGAAATCCCGTTTCCAAAGAAGGCCTCAAAGAGGTCCAAATATCCACTTGCAGACTTTTCAAACTGAGTGTTTCCAAACTGCTCTATGAAAAGAAAGGTTAAACTCTGTGAGTTGAACGCACACATAAGAAATTAGTTTCTGAGAATGATTCTGTCTAGTTTTTATTGGAAGATATTTCCTTTTCTATGAAAGGCCTCTAATCGCTTGAAATCTCCACAAGCAAATTACACAAAAAGAGTCTTTCAAAACTGCTGTGTATAAAGGAAGGTTCAACACTGTGATTTGAATACACACAACACAAAGAAGTTACTGAGAATTCTTCTGTCTAGCATTATATGAAGAAATCCCGTTTCCAACGAAGGCCTCAAAGAGATCCAAATATCCACTTGCAGACGTTAGAAACAGAGTGTTTTCAAACTGCTCTATGAAAAGAAAGGTTAAACTCTGTGAGCTGAATGCACACATCACAAAGCAGTTTCACAGAATGATTCTGTCTTGTTTTTGTACGAAGAGATTTCCTTTTCTACCATTGACCTCGAAGCGCTTGAAATCTCCACTTGCAAAATCCACAAAAAGAGAGTTTCAAATCTGCTCTGTCTAAAGAAAGTTCAACTCTGTGAGTTGAATACACACAACCCAAAAATTTTACTGAGAATTCTTCTGTCTAGCATTCTATGAAGAAATCCCGTTTCCAACGAAGGCCTCAAAGAGTTCCAAATATCCACTTGCAGACTTTACAAACGGAGTGTTTCCAAGCTGCACTATGAAAAGAAAGGTTAAACTCTGTGAGTTGAATGCACACATAAGAAATTAGTTTCTGAGAATGATTCTGTCTAGTTTTTATTGGAAGATATTTCCTTTTCTATGAACGGACTCAAATCGCTTGAAATCTCCACAAGCAAATTACATAAAAAGAGTCTTTCAAAACTGCTGTGTCTAAAGGAAGGTTCAACACTGTGAGTTGAATACACACAACACAAAGAAGTTACTGAGAATTCTTCTGTCTAGCATTCTATGAAGAAATCCCGTTTCCAACGAAGGCCTCAAAGAGGTCCAAATATCCACTTGCAGATTTTACAAACAGAGTGTTCCCAAACTGCTCTATGAAGAGAAAGGTTAAACTCCGTGAGGTGAATGCACACATCACAATGTGGTTTCTCAGAATCATTCTGTCTTCTTTTTATACGAAGATATTTCCTTTTCTACCATTGGCCTCATTTCGCTTGAAATCTCTACACGCAAATTTCAGAAAAAGAGTGCTTCAAATCGGCTCTGTCTAAAAGATGGTTCAACTCTGTGAGTTTAATCAACAGAACAGAAAGAAGTTACTGAGAAGTTTTCTGTCTAGCATTATATGAAAAAATCCCGTTTCCAACGAAGGCATCAAAGAAATCCAAATATCCACTTGCAGACGTTTGAAACAGAGTGTTTTCAAACTGCTCTATGAAAAGAAAGGTTAAACTCTGTGAGCTGAATGCACACATCACAAAGCAGTTTCTCAGAATGATTCTGTCTTGTTTTTGTACGAAGATATTTCCTTTTCTACCATTGACCTCGAAGCGCTTGAAATCTCCACTTGCTAAATGCACAAAAAGAGAGTTTCAAATGTGCTCTGTCTAAAGAAAGTTCAACTCTGTGAGTTGAATACACACAACCCAAAGATGTTACTGAGAATTCTTCTGTCTAGCATTCTATGAAGAAATCCCGTTTCCAACGAAGGCCTCAAACAGTTCCAATTATCCACATGCAGACTTTACAAACTGAGTGTTTCCAAACTGCTCTATGAAAAGAAAGGTTAAACTCTGTGAGTTGAACGCACACATAAGAAATTAGTTTCTGAGAATGATTCTGTCTAGTTTTTATTGGAAGATATTTCCTTTTCTATGAACGGCCTCAAATCGCTTGAAATCTCCACAAGCAAATTACATAAAAAGAGTCTTTCAAAACTGCTGTGTCTAAAGGAAGGTTCAACCCTGTGAGTTGAATACACACAACACAAAGAAGTTACCGAGATTTCTTCTGTCTAGCATTATATGAAGAAATCCCTTTTCCAACGAAGGCCTCAAAGAGGTCCAAATATCCAATTGCAGACTTTACAAACAGAGTGTTTGCAAACTGCTCTATGAAGAGTAAGGTTAAACTCCGTGAGGTGAATGCACACATCACAATGTGGTTTCTCAGAATCATTCTGTCTTCTTTTTATACGAAGATATTTCCTTTACTACCATTGGCCTCATTTCGCTTGAAATCTCCACACGCAAATTCCAGAAAAAGAGTGTTTCAAATCGGCTCTGTCTAAAAGATGGTTAAACTCTGTGAGTTTATTAAGCAGAACAGAAAGAAGTTACTGAGAATTCTTCTGTCTAGCATTATATGAAAAAATCCCGTTTCCACCGAAGGCCTCAAAGAGATCCAAATATCCACTTGCAGACGTTAGAAACAGAGTTTTTCCAAACTGCTCTGTGAAAAGAAAGGTTAACCTCTGTGAGGTGAATGCACACATCACAAAGCAGTTTCTCAGAATGATTCTGTCTTGTTTTTGTACGAAGTTATTTCCTTTTCTACCATTGACCTCGAAGCGCTTGAAATCTCCACTTGCAAAATCGACAGAAAGAGAGTTTCAAATCTGCTCTGTCTAAAGAAAGTTCAACTCTGTGAGTTGAATACACACAACCCAAAGATGTTACTGAGAATTCTTCTGTCTAGCATTCTATGAAGAAATCCCGTTTCCAACGAAGGCCTCAATCAGTTCCAATTATCCACATGCAGACTTTACAAACTGAGTGTTTCCAAACTGCTCTATGAAAAGAAAGGTTAAACTCTGTGAGTTGAACGCACACATAAGAAATTAGTTTCTGAGAATGATTCTGTCTAGTTTTTATTGGAAGATATTTCCTTTTCTATGAACGGCCTCAAATCGCTTGAAATCTCCACAAGCAAATTACATAAAAAGAGTCTTTCAAAACTGCTGTGTCAAAAGGAAGGTTCAACCCTGTGAGTTGAATACACACAACACAAAGAAGTTACTGAGATTTCTTCTGTCTAGCATTGTATGAAGAAATCCCGTTTCCAACGAAGGCCTCAAAGAGGTCCAAATATCCACTTGCAGACTTTACAAACAGAGTGTTTCCAAACTGCTCTATGAAGAGAAAGGTTAAACTCCGTGAGGTGAATGCACACATCACAAGGTGGTTTCTCAGAATCATTCTGTCTTCTTTTTATACGAAGATATTTCCTTTTCTACCATTGGCCTCATTTCGCTTGAAATCTCCACACGCAAATTCCAGAAAAAGAGTGTTTCAAATCGGCTCCGTCTAAAACATGGTTCAACTCTGTGAGTTTAATCAACAGAACAGAAAGAAGTTACTGAGAAGTCTTCTGTCTAGCATTATATGAAAAAATCCCGTTTCCAACGAAGGCATCAAAGAAATCCAAATATCCACTTGCAGACGTTTGAAACAGAGTGTTTCAAACTGCTCTATGAAAAGAAAGGTTAAACTCTGTGAGCTGAATGCACACATCACAAAGCAGTTTCTCAGAATGATTCTGTCTTGTTTTTGTACGAAGATATTTCCTTTTCTACCATTGACCTCGAAGCGCTTGAAATCTCCACTTGCTAAATGCACAAAAAGAGAGTTTCAAATCTGCTCTGTCTAAAGAAAGTTCAACTCTGTGAGTTGAAAACACACAACCCAAAAATGTTACTGAGAATTCTTCTGTCTAGCATTCTATGAAGAAATTCTGTTTCCAACGAAGGCCTCAAACAGTTCCAAATATCCACTTGCAGACTTTACAAACAGAGTGTTTCCAAACTGCTCTATTAAAAGAAAGGTTAAACTCTGTGAGTTGAACGCACACATAAGAAATTGGTTTCTGAGAATGATTCTGTCTAGTTTTTATTGGAAGATATTTCCTTTTCTATGAACGGCCTCAAATCGCTTGAAATCTCCACAAGCAAATTACATAAAAAGAGTCTTTCAAAACTGCTGTGTCTAAAGGAAGATTCAACACTGTGAGTTGAATACACACAACACAAAGAAGTTACTGAGAATTCTTCTGTCTAGCATTGTATGAAGAAATCCCTTTTCCAACGAAGGCCTCAAAGAGGTCCAAATATCCACTTGCAGACTTTACAAACAGAGTGTTTCCAAACTGCTCTATGAAGAGAAAGGTTAAACTCCGTGAGGTGAACGCACACATCACAATGTGGTTTCTCAGAATCATTCTGTCTTCTTTTTATACGAAGATATTTCCTTTTCTACCATTGGCCTCATTTCGCTTGAAATCTCCACACGCAAATTCCAGAAAAAGAGTGTTTCAAATCGGCTCTGTCTAAAAGATGGCTCAACTCTGTGAGTTGAATAAACAGAACCAAAGAAGTTACTGAGAATTCTTCTGTCTAGCATTCTATGAAAAAATCCCGTTTCCAACGAAGGCCTCAAAGAGGTCCAAATATCCACTTGCAGACGTTAGAAACAGAGTGTTTCCAAACTGCTCTATGAAAAGAAAGGTTAAACTCTCTGAGCTGAATGCACACATCACAAAGCAGTTTCTCAGAATGATTCTGTCTTGTTTTTCTACGAAGATATTTCCTTTTCTACCATTGACCTCGAAGGGCTTGAAATCTCCACTTGCAAAATCGACAGAAAGAGAGTTTCAAATCTGCTCTGTCTAAAGAAAGTTCAACTCTGTGAGTTGAATACACACAACCCAAAGATGTTACTGAGAATTCTTCTGTCTAGCATTCTATGAAGAAATCCCGTTTCCAACGAAGGCCTCAAACAGTTCCAATTATCCACATGCAGACTTTACAAACTGAGTGTTTCCAAACTGCTCTATGAAAAGAAAGGTTAAACTCTGTGAGTTGAACGCACACATAAGAAATTAGTTTCTGAGAATGATTCTGTCTAGTTTTTATTGGAAGATATTTCCTTTTCTATGAACGGCCTCAAATCGCTTGAAATCTCCACAAGCAAATTACATAAAAAGAGTCTTTCAAAACTGCTGTGTCTAAAGGAAGGTTCAACCCTGTGAGTTGAATACACACAACACAAAGAAGTTACTGAGATTTCTTCTGTCTAGCATTATATGAAGAAATCCCTTTTCCAACGAAGGCCTCAAAGAGGTCCAAATATCCAATTGCAGACTTTACAAACAGAGTGTTTCCAAACTGCTCTATGAAGAGAAAGGTTAAACTCCGTGAGGTGAATGCACACATCACAATGTGGTTTCTCAGAATCATTCTGTCTTCTTTTTATACGAAGATATTTCCTTTTCTACCATTGGCCTCATTTCGCTTGACATCTCCACACGCAAATTCCAGAAAAAGAGTGTTTCAAATCGGCTCTGTCTAAAAGATGGTTCAACTCTGTGAGTTTAATAAACAGAACAGAAAGAAGTTACTGAGAAGTCTTCTGTCTAGCATTATATGAAAAAATCCCGTTTCCAACGAAGGCATCAAAGAAATCCAAATATCCACTTGCAGACGTTTGAAACAGAGTGTTTTCAAACTGCTCTATGAAAAGAAAGGTTAAACTCTGTGAGCTGAATGCACACATCACAAAGCAGTTTCTCAGAATGATTCTGTCTTGTTTTTGTACGAAGATATTTCCTTTTCTACCATTGATCTCGAAGCGCTTGAAATCTCCACTTGCTAAATGCACAAAAAGAGAGTTTCAAATCTGCTCTGTCTAAAGAAAGTTCAACTCTGTGAGTTGAATACACACAACCCAAAAATGTTACTGAGAATTCTTCTGTCTAGCATTCTATGAAGAAATTCTGTTTCCAACGAAGGCCTCAAACAGTTCCAAATATCCACTTGCAGACTTTACAAAAAGAGTGTTGCCAAACTGCTCTATTAAAAGAAAGGTTAAACTCTGTGAGTTGAACGCACACATAAGAAATTAGTTTCTGAGAATGATTCTGTCTAGTTTTTATTGGAAGATATTTCCTTTTCTATGAACGGACTCAAATCGCTTGAAATCTCCACAAGCAAATTACACAAAAAGAGTCTTTCAAAACTGCTGTGTCTAAAGGAAGGTTCAACACTGTGAGTTGAATACACACAACACAAAGAAGTTACTGAGAATTCTACTGTCTAGCATTATATGAAGAAATCCCGTTTCCAACGAAGGCATCAAACACGTCCAAATATCCACTTGCAGACCTTACAAACAGAGTGTTTCCAAACTGCTCTGTGAAAAGAAAGGTTAAACTCTGTGAGTTGAACGCACACATAAGAAATTAGTTTCTGAGAATGATTCTGTCCAGTTTTTATTGGAAGATATTTCGTTTTCTATGAACGGACTCAAATCGCTTGAAATCTCCACAAGCAAATTACATAAAAAGAGTCTTTCAAAACTGCTGTGTCTAAAGGAAGGTTCAACACTGTGAGTTGGATACACACAACACAAAGAAGTTACTGAGAATTCTTCTGTCTAGCATTGTATGAAGAAATCCCGTTTCCAACGAAGGCCTCAAAGAGGTCCAAATATCCACTTGCAGACTTTACAAACAGAGTGTTTCCAAACTGCTCTATGAAGAGAAAGGTTAAACTCCGTGAGGTGAATGCACACATCACAATGTGGTTTCTCAGAATCATTCTGTCTTCTTTTTATACGAAGATATTTCCTTTTCTACCATCGGCCTCATTTCGCTTGAAATCTCCACAAGCAAATTCCAGAAAAAGAGTGTTTCAAATCGGCTCTGTTTAAAAGATGGTTCAACTCTGTGAGTTGAATAAACAGAACAGAAAGAAGTTACTGAGAATTATTCTGTCTAGCATTCTATGAAAAAATCCCGTTTCCAACGAAGGCCTCAAAGAGGTCCAAATATCCACTTGCAGACGTTAGAAACAGAGTGTTTCCAAACTGCTCTATGAAAAGAAAGGTTAAACTCTGTGAGCTGAATGCACACATCACAAAGCAGTTTCTCAGAATGATTCTGTCTTGTTTTTCTACGAAGATATTTCCTTTTCTACCATTGACCTCGAAGGGCTTGAAATCTCCACTTGCAAAATCCACAGAAAGAGAGTTTCAAATCTGCTCTTTCTAAAGAAAGTTCAACTCTGTGAGTTGAATACACACAACCCAAAAGTGTTACTGAGAATTCTTCTGTCTAGCATTCTACGAAGAAATTCTGTTTCCAACGAAGGCCTCAAACAGTTCCAAATATCCACTTGCAGACTTTACAAACAGAGTGTTTCCAAACTGCTCTATTAAAAGAAAGGTTAAACTCTGTGAGTTGAACGCACACATAAGAAATTAGTTTCTGAGAATGATTCTGTCTAGTTTTTATTGGAAGTTATTTCCTTTTCTATGAACGGCCTCAAATCGCTTGAAATCTCCACAAGCAAATTACACAAAAAGAGACTTTCAAAACTGCTGTGTCTAAAGGAAGGTTCAACACTGTGAGTTGAATACACACAACACAAAGAAGTTACTGAGAATTCTTCTGTCTAGCATTATATGAAGAAATCCCGTTTCCAACGAAGGCCTCAAAGAGGTCCAAATATCCACTTGCAGACTTTACAAACAGAGTGTTTGCAAACTGCTCTATGAAGAGTAAGGTTAAACTCCGTGAGGTGAATGCACACATCACAATGTTGTTTCTCAGAATCATTCTGTCTTCTTTTTATACGAAGATATTTCCTTTTCTACCATTGGCCTCATTTCGCTTGAAATCTCCACACGCAAATTCCAGAAAAAGAGTGTTTCAAATCGGCTCTGTCTAAACGATGGTTCAACTCTGTGAGTTTATTAAACAGAACAGAAAGAAGTTACTGAGAATTCTTCTGTCTAGCATTATATGAAAAAATCCCGTTTCCACCGAAGGCCTCAAAGAGATCCAAATATCCACTTGCAGACGTTAGAAACAGAGTTTTTCCAAACTGCTCTATGAAAAGAAAGGTTAACCTCTGTGAGCTGAATGCACACATCACAAAGCAGTTTCTCAGAATGATTCTGTCTTGTTTTTGTACGAAGATATTTCCTTTTCTACCATTGAACTCGAAGCGCTTGAAATCTCCACTTGCAAAATCCACAAAAAGAGAGTTTCAAATGTGCTCTGTCTAAAGAAAGTTCAACTCTGTGAGTTGAATACACACAACCCAAAGATGTTACTGAGAATTCTTCTGTCTAGCATTCTATGAAGAAATCCCGTTTCCAACGAAGGCCTCAATCAGTTCCAATTATCCACATGCAGACTTTACAAACTGAGTGTTTCCAAACTGCTCTATGAAAAGAAAGGTTAAACTCTGTGAGTTGAACGCACACATAAGAAATTAGTTTCTGAGAATGATTCTGTCTAGTTTTTATTGGAAGATATTTCCTTTTCTATGAACGGCCTCAAATCGCTTGAAATCTCCACAAGCAAATTACATAAAAAGAGTCTTTCAAAACTGCTGTGTCTAAAGGAAGGTTCAACCCTGTGAGTTGAATACACACAACACAAAGAAGTTACTGAGATTTCTTCTGTCTAGCATTATATGAAGAAATCCCTTTTCCAACGAAGGCCTCAAACACGTCCAAATATCCACTTGCAGACCTTACAAACAGAGTGTTTCCAAACTGCTCTGTGAAAAGAAAGGTTAAGCTCTGTGAGTTGAACGCACACATAAGAAATTAGTTTCTGAGAATGATTCTGTCCAGTTTTTATTGGAAGATATTTCCTTTTCTATGAACGGACTCAAATCGCTTGAAATCTCCACAAGCAAATTACATAAAAAGAGTCTTTCGAAACTGCTGTGTCTAAAGGAAGGTTCAACACTGTGAGTTGAATACACACAACACAAAGAAGTTACTGAGAATTCTTCTGTCTAGCATTGTATGAAGAAATCCCGTTTCCAACGAAGGCCTCAAAGAGGTCCAAATATCCACTTGCAGACTTTACAAACAGAGTGTTTCCAAACTGCACTATGAAAAGAAAGGTAAAACTCTGTGAGTTGAATGCACACATAAGAAATTAGTTTCTGAGAATGATTCTGTCTAGTTTTTATTGGAAGATATTTCCTTTTCTATGAACGGACTCAAATCGCTTGAAATCTCCACAAGCAAATTACATAAAAAGAGTCTTTCAAAACTGCTGTGTCTAAAGGAAGGTTCAACACTGTGAGTTGAATACACACAACACAAAGAAGTTACTGAGAATTCTTCTGTCTAGCATTCTATGAAGAAATCCCGTTTCCAACGAAGGCCTCAAAGAGGTCCAAATATCCACTTGCAGACTTTACAAACAGAGTGTTTCCAAACTGCTCTATGAAGAGAAAGGTTAAACTCCGTGAGGTGAATGCACACATCACAATGTGGTTTCTCAGAATCATTCTGTCTTCTTTTTATACGAAGATATTTCCTTTTCTACCATTGGCCTCATTTCGCTTGAAATCTCCACACGCAAATTCCAGAAAAAGAGTGTTTCAAATCGGCTCTGTCTAAAACATGGTTCAACTCTGTGAGTTTAATCAACAGAACAGAAAGAAGTTACTGAGAAGTCTTCTGTCTAGCATTCTATGAAAAAAACCCGTTTCCAACGAAGGCATCAAAGAAATCCAAATATCCACTTGCAGACGTTTGAAACAGAGTGTTTCAAACTGCTCTATGAAAAGAAAGGTTAAACTCTGTGAGCTGAATGCACACATCACAAAGCAGTTTCTCAGAATGATTCTGTCTTGTTTTTGTACGAAGATATTCCCTTTTCTACCATTGACCTCGAAGCGCTTGAAATCTCCACTTGCTAAATGCACAAAAAGAGAGTTTCAAATCTGCTCTGTCTAAAGAAAGTTCAACTCTGTGAGTTGAATACACACAACCCAAAAATGTTACTGAGAATTCTTCTGTCTAGCATTCTATGAAGAAATTCTGTTTCCAACGAAGGCCTCAAACAGTTCCAAATATCCACTTGCAGACTTTACAAACAGAGTGTTTCCAAACTGCTCTATTAAAAGAAAGGTTAAACTCTGTGAGTTGAACGCACACATAAGAAATTGGATTCTGAGAATGATTCTGTCTAGTTTTTATTGGAAGATATTTCCTTTTCTATGAACGGCCTCAAATCGCTTGAAATCTCCACAAGCAAATTACATAAAAAGAGTCTTTCAAAACTGCTGTGTCTAAAGGAAGATTCAACACTGTGAGTTGAATACACACAACACAAAGAAGTTACTGAGAATTCTTCTGTCTAGCATTGTATGAAGAAATCCCTTTTCCAACAAAGGCCTCAAAGAGGTCCAAATATCCACTTGCAGACTTTACAAACAGAGTGTTTCCAAACTGCTCTATGAAGAGAAAGGTTAAACTCCGTGAGGTGAATGCACACATCACAATGTGGTTTCTCAGAATCATTCTGTCTTCTTTTTATACGAAGATATTTCCTTTTCTACCATTGGCCTCATTTCGCTTGAAATCTCCACACGCAAATTCCAGAAAAAGAGTGTTTCAAATCGGCTCTGTCTAAAAGATGGTTCAACTCTGTGAGTTGAATAAACAGAACACAAAGAAGTTACTGAGAATTCTTCTGTCTAGCATTCTATGAAAAAATCCCGTTTCCAACGAAGGCCTCAAAGAGGTCCAAATATCCACTTGCAGACGTTAGAAACAGAGTGTTTCCAAACTGCTCTATGAAAAGAAAGGTTAAACTCTGTGAGCTGAATGCACACATCACAAAGCAGTTTCTCAGAATGATTCTGTCTTGTTTTTCTACGAAGATATTTCCTTTTCTACCATTGACCTCGAAGGGCTTGAAATCTCCACTTGCAAAATCGACAGAAAGAGAGTTTCAAATCTGCTCTGTCTAAAGAAAGTTGAACTCTGTGAGTTGAATACACACAACCCAAAGATGTTACTGAGAATTCTTCTGTCTAGCATTCTATGAAGAAATCCCGTTTCCAACGAAGGCCTCAAACAGTTCCAATTATCCACATGCAGACTTTACAAACTGAGTGTTTCCAAACTGCTCTATGAAAAGAAAGGTTAAACTCTGTGAGTTGAACGCACACATAAGAAATTAGTTTCTGAGAATGATTCTGTCTAGTTTTTATTGGAAGATATTTCCTTTTCTATGAACGGCCTCAAATCGCTTGAAATCTCCACAAGCAAATTACATAAAAAGAGTCTTTCAAAACTGCAGTGTCTAAAGGAAGGTTCAACCCTGTGAGTTGAATACACACAACACAAAGAAGTTACTGAGATTTCTTCTGTCTAGCATTATATGAAGAAATCCCTTTTCCAACGAAGGCCTCAAAGAGGTCCAAATATCCAATTGCAGACTTTACAAACAGAGTGTTTCCAAACTGCTCTATGAAGAGAAAGGTTAAACTCCGTGAGGTGAATGCACACATCACAATGTGGTTTCTCAGGATCATTCTGTCTTCTTTTTATACGAAGATATTTCCTTTTCTACCATTGGCCTCATTTCGCTTGAAATCTCCACACGCAAATTCCAGAAAAAGAGTGTTTCAAATTGGCTCTGTCTAAAAGATGGTTCAACTCGGTGAGTTTAATCAACTGAACAGAGAGAAGTTACTGAGAAGTCTTCTGTCTAGCATTATATGAAAAAATCCCGTTTCCAACGAAGGCATCAAAGAAATCCAAATATCCACTTGCAGACGTTTGAAACAGAGTGTTTTCAAACTGCTCTATGAAAAGAAAGGTTAAACTCTGTGAGCTGAATGCACACATCACAAAGCAGTTTCTCAGAATGATTCTGTCTTGTTTTTGTACGAAGATATTTCCTTTTCTACCATTGACCTCGAAGCGCTTGAAATCTCCACATGCTAAATGCACAAAAAGAGAGTTTCAAATCTGCTCTGTCTAAAGAAAGTTCAACTCTGTGAGTTGAATACACACAACCCAAAAATGTTACTGAGAATTCTTCTGTCTAGCATTCTATGAAGAAATTCTGTTTCCAACGAAGGCCTCAAACAGTTCCAAATATCGACTTGCAGACTTTACAAACAGAGTGTTTCCAAACTGCTCTATTAAAAGAAAGGTTAAACTCTGTGAGTTGAACGCACACATAAGAAATTGGTTTCTGAGAATGATTCTGTCTAGTTTTTATTGGAAGATATTTCCTTTTCTATGAACGGCCTCAAATCGCTTGAAATCTCCACAAGCAAATTACACAAAAAGAGTCTTTCAAAACTGCTGTGTCTAAAGGAAGGTTCAACACTGTGAGTTGAATACACACAACACAAAGAAGTTACTGAGAATTCTTCTGTCTAGCATTGTATGAAGAAATCCCGTTTCCAACGAAGGCCTCAAAGAGGTCCAAATATCCACTTGCAGACTTTACAAACAGAGTGTTTCCAAACTGCTCTATGAAGAGAAAGGTTAAACTCCGTGAGGTGAATGCACACATCACAATGTGGTTTCTCAGAATCATTCTGTCTTCTTTTTATACGAAGATATTTCCTTTTCTACCATTGGCCTCATTTCGCTTGAAATCTCCACACGCAAATTCCAGAAAAAGAGTGTTTCAAATCGGCTCTGTCAAAAAGATGGTTCAACTCTGTGAGTTGAATAAACAGAACAGAAAGAAGTTACTGAGAATTCTTCTGTCTAGCATTCTATGAAAAAATCCCGTTTCCAACGAAGGCCTCAAAGAGGTCCAAATATCCACTTGCAGACGTTAGAAACAGAGTGTTTCCAAACTGCTCTATGAAAAGAAAGGTTAAACTCTGTGAGCTGAATGCACACATCACAAAGCAGTTTCTCAGAATGATTCTGTCTTGTTTTTCTACGAAGATATTTCCTTTTCTACCATTGACCTCGAAGGGCTTGAAATCTCCACTTGCAAAATCGACAGAAAGAGAGTTTCAAATCTGCTCTGTCTAAAGAAAGTTCAACTCTGTGAGTTGAATACACACAACCCAAAGATGTTACTGAGAATTCTTCTGTCTAGCATTCTATAAAGAAATCCCGTTTCCAACGAAGGCCTCAAACAGTTCCAATTATCCACATGCAGACTTTACAAACTGAGTGTTTCCAAACTGCTCTATGAAAAGAAAGGTTAAACTCTGTGAGTTGAACGCACACATAAGAAATTAGTTTCTGAGAATGATTCTGTCTAGTTTTTATTGGAAGATATTTCCTTTTCTATGAACGGCCTCAAATCGCTTGAAATCTCCACAAGCAAATTACATAAAAAGAGTCTTTCAAAACTGCTGTGTCTAAAGGAAGGTTCAACCCTGTGAGTTGAATACACACAACACAAAGAAGTTACTGAGATTTCTTCTGTCTAGCATTATATGAAGAAATCCCTTTTCCAACGAAGGCCTCAAAGAGGTCCAAATATCCAATTGCAGACTTTACAAACAGAGTGTTTCCAAACTGCTCTATGAAGAGAAAGGTTAAACTCCGTGAGGTGAATGCACACATCACAATGTGGTTTCTCAGAATCATTCTGTCTTCTTTTTATACGAAGATATTTCCTTTTCTACCATTGGCCTCATTTCGCTTGACGTCTCCACACGCAAATTCCAGAAAAAGAGTGTTTCAAATCGGCTCTGTCTAAAAGATGGTTCAACTCTGTGAGTTTAATAAACAGAACAGAAAGAAGTTACTGAGAAGTCTTCTGTCTAGCATTCTATGAAAAAATCCCGTTTCCAACGAAGGCATCAAAGAAATCCAAATATCCACTTGCAGACGTTTGAAACAGAGTGTTTTCAAACAGCTCTATGAAAAGAAAGGTTAAACTCTGTGAGCTGAATGCACACATCACAAAGCAGTTTCTCAGAATGATTCTGTCTTGTTTTTGTATGAAGATATTTCCTTTTCTACCATTGACCTCGAAGTGCTTGAAATCTCCACTTGCTAAATGCACAAAAAGAGAGTTTCAAATCTGCTCTGTCTAAAGAAAGTTCAACTCTGTGAGTTGAATACACACAACCCAAAAATGTTACTGAGAATTCTTCTGTCTAGCATTCTATGAAGAAATTCTGTTTCCAACGAAGGCCTCAAACAGTTCCAAATATCCACTTGCAGACTTTACAAACAGAGTGTTGCCAAACTGCTCTATTAAAAGAAAGGTTAAACTCTGTGAGTTGAACGCACACATAAGAAATTAGTTTCTGAGAATGATTCTGTCTAGTTTTTATTGGAAGATATTTCCTTTTCTATGAACGGCCTCAAATCGCTTGAAATCTCCACAAGCAAATTACATACAAAGAGTCTTTCAAAATTGCTGTGTCTAAAGGAAGGTTCAACACTGTGAGTTGAATACACACAACACAAAGAAGTTACTGAGAATTCTTCTGTCTAGCATTATATGAAGAAATCCCGTTTCCAACGAAGGCCTCAAACACGTCCAAATATCCACTTGCAGACCTTACAAACAGAGTGTTTCCAAACTGCTCTGTGAAAAGAAAGGTTAAGCTCTGTGAGTTGAATGCACACATAAGAAATTAGTTTCTGAGAATGATTCTGTCCAGTTTTTATTGGAAGATATTTCCTTTTCTATGAACGGACTCAAATCGCTTGAAATCTCCACAAGCAAATTACATAAAAAGAGTCTTTCAAAACTGCTGTGTCTAAAGGAAGGTTCAACACTGTGAGTTGAATACACACAACACAAAGAAGTTACTGAGAATTCTTCTGTCTAGCATTGTATGAAGAAATCCCGTTTCCAACGAAGGCCTCAAAGAGGTCCAAATATCCACTTGCAGACTTTACCAACAGAGTGTTTCCAAACTGCTCTATGAAGAGAAAGGTTAAACTCCGTGAGGTGAATGCACACATCACAATGTGGTTTCTCAGAATCATTCTGTCTTCTTTTTATACGAAGATATTTCCTTTTCTACCATTGGCCTCATTTCGCTTGAAATCTCCACACGCAAATTCCAGAAAAAGAGTGTTTCAAATCGGCTCTGTCTAAAAGATGGTTCAACTCTGTGAGTTGAATAAACAGAACAGAAAGAAGTTACTGAGAATTATTCTGTCTAGCATTCTATGAAAAAAACCCGTTTCCAACGAAGGCATCAAAGAAATCCAAATATCCACTTGCAGACGTTTGAAACAGAGTGTTTCAAACTGCTCTATGAAAAGAAAGGTTAAACTCTGTGAGCTGAATGCACACATCGCAAAGCAGTTTCTCAGAATGATTCTGTCTTGTTTTTGTACGAAGATATTTCCTTTTCTACCATTGACCTCGAAGCGCTTGAAATCTCCACTTGCTAAGTGCACAAAAAGAGAGTTTCAAATCTGCTCTGTCTAAAGAAAGTTCAACTCTGTGAGTTGAATACACACAACCCAAAAATGTTACTGAGAATTCTTCTGTCTAGCATTCTATGAAGAAATTCTGTTTCCAACGAAGGCCTCAAACAGTTCCAAATATCCACTTGCAGACTTTACAAACAGAGTGTTTCCAAACTGCTCTATTAAAAGAAAGGTTAAACTCTGTGAGTTGAACGCACACATAAGAAATTGGTTTCTGAGAATGATTCTGTCTAGTTTTTATTGGAAGATATTTCCTTTTCTATGAACGGCCTCAAATCGCTTGAAATCTCCACAAGCAAATTACATAAAAAGAGTCTTTCAAAACTGCTGTGTCTAAAGGAAGATTCAACACTGTGAGTTGAATACACACAACACAAAGAAGTTACTGAGAATTCTTCTGTCTAGCATTGTATGAAGAAATCCCTTTTCCAACGAAGGCCTCAAAGAGGTCCAAATATCCACTTGCAGACTTTACAAACAGAGTGTTTCCAAACTGCTCTATGAAGAGAAAGGTTAAACTACGTGAGGTGAATGCACACATCACAATGTGGTTTCTCAGAATCATTCTGTCTTCTTTTTATACGAAGATATTTCCTTTTCTACCATTGGCCTCATTTCGCTTGAAATCTCCACACGCAAATTCCAGAAAAAGAGTGTTTCAAATCGGCTCTTTCTAAAAGATGGTTCAACTCTGTGAGTTGAATAAACAGAACACAAAGAAGTTACTGAGAATTCTTCTGTCTAGCATTCTATGAAAAATTCCCGTTTCCAACGAAGGCCTCAAAGAGGTCCAAATATCCACTTGCAGACGTTAGAAACAGAGTGTTTCCAAACTGCTCTATGAAAAGAAAGGTTAAACTCTGTGAGCTGAATGCACACATCACAAAGCAGTTTCTCAGAATGATTCTGTCTTGTTTTTCTACGAAGATATTTCCTTTTCTACCATTGACCTCGAAGGGCTTGAAATCTCCACTTGCAAAATCGACAGAAAGAGAGTTTCAAATCTGCTCTGTCTAAAGAAAGTTCAACTCTGTGAGTTGAATACACACAACCCAAAGATGTTACTGAGAATTCTTCTGTCTAGCATTCTATGAAGAAATCCCGTTTCCAACGAAGGCCTCAAACAGTTCCAATTATCCACATGCAGACTTTACAAACTGAGTGTTTCCAAACTGCTCTATGAAAAGAAAGGTTAAACTCTGTGAGTTGAACGCACA
Organism: Pan troglodytes; assembly: GCF_028858775.2. Taxonomy (NCBI): domain Eukaryota; kingdom Metazoa; phylum Chordata; class Mammalia; order Primates; family Hominidae; genus Pan; species Pan troglodytes. Next base: position 81,315,607 of record NC_072401.2, read on the forward strand.
CATAAGAAATTAGTTTCTGAGAATGATTCTGTCTAGTTTTTATTGGAAGATATTTCCTTTTCTATGAACGGCCTCAAATCGCTTGAAATCTCCACAAGCAAATTACATAAAAAGAGTCTTTCAAAACTGCTGTGTCTAAAGGAAGGTTCAACCCTGTGAGTTGAATACACACAACACAAAGAAGTTACTGAGATTTCTTCTGTCTAGCATTATATGAAGAAATCCCTTTTCCAACGAAGGCCTCAAAGAGGTCCAAATATCCAATTGCAGACTTTACAAACAGAGTGTTTCCAAACTGCTCTATGAAGAGAAAGGTTAAACTCCGTGAGGTGAATGCACACATCACAATGTGGTTTCTCAGAATCATTCTGTCTTCTTTTTATACGAAGATATTTCCTTTTCTACCATTGGCCTCATTTCGCTTGACGTCTCCACACGCAAATTCCAGAAAAAGAGTGTTTCAAATCGGCTCTGTCTAAAAGATGGTTCAACTCTGTGAGTTTAATAAACAGAACAGAAAGAAGTTACTGAGAAGTCTTCTGTCTAGCATTCTATGAAAAAATCCCGTTTCCAACGAAGGCATCAAAGAAATCCAAATATCCACTTGCAGACGTTTGAAACAGAGTGTTTTCAAACAGCTCTATGAAAAGAAAGGTTAAACTCTGTGAGCTGAATGCACACATCACAAAGCAGTTTCTCAGAATGATTCTGTCTTGTTTTTGTATGAAGATATTTCCTTTTCTATCATTGACCTCGAAGCGCTTGAAATCTCCACTTGCTAAATGCACAAAAAGAGAGTTTCAAATCTGCTCTGTCTAAAGAAAATTCAACTCTGTGAGTTGAATACACACAACCCAAAAATGTTACTGAGAATTCTTCTGTCTAGCATTCTATGAAGAAATTCTGTTTCCAACGAAGGCCTCAAACAGTTCCAAATATCCACTTGCAGACTTTACAAACAGAGTGTTGCCAAACTGCTCTATTAAAAGAAAGGTTAAACTCTGTGAGTTGAACGCACACATAAGAAATTAGTTTCTGAGAATGATTCTGTCTAGTTTTTATTGGAAGATATTTCCTTTTCTATGAACGGCCTCAAATCGCTTGAAATCTCCACAAGCAAATTACATACAAAGAGTCTTTCAAAATTGCTGTGTCTAAAGGAAGGTTCAACACTGTGAGTTGAATACACACAACACAAAGAAGTTACTGAGAATTCTTCGGTCTAGCATTATATGAAGAAATCCCGTTTCCAACGAAGGCCTCAAACACGTCCAAATATCCACTTGCAGACCTTACAAACAGAGTGTTTCCAAACTGCTCTGTGAAAAGAAAGGTTAAGCTCTGTGAGTTGAACGCACGCATAAGAAATTAGTTTCTGAGAATGATTCTGTCCAGTTTTTATTGGAAGATATTTCCTTTTCTATGAACGGACTCAAATCGCTTGAAATCTCCACAAGCAAATTACATAAAAAGAGTCTTTCAAAACTGCTGTGTCTAAAGGAAGGTTCAACACTGTGAGTTGAATACACACAACACAAAGAAGTTACTGAGAATTCTTCTGTCTAGCATTGTATGAAGAAATCCCGTTTCCAACGAAGGCCTCAAAGAGGTCCAAATATCCACTTGCAGACTTTACCAACAGAGTGTTTCCAAACTGCTCTATGAAGAGAAAGGTTAAACTCCGTGAGGTGAATGCACACATCACAATGTGGTTTCTCAGAATCATTCTGTCTTCTTTTTATACGAAGATATTTCCTTTTCTACCATTGGCCTCATTTCGCTTGAAATCTCCACACGCAAATTCCAGAAAAAGAGTTTTTCAAATCGGCTCTGTCTAAAAGATGGTTCAACTCTGTGAGTTGAATAAACAGAACAGAAAGAAGTTACTGAGAATTATTCTGTCTAGCATTCTATGAAAAAAACCCGTTTCCAACGAAGGCATCAAAGAAATCCAAATATCCACTTGCAGACGTTTGAAACAGAGTGTTTCAAACTGCTCTATGAAAAGAAAGGTTAAACTCTGTGAGCTGAATGCACACATCACAAAGCAGTTTCTCAGAATGATTCTGTCTTGTTTTTGTACGAAGATATTTCCTTTTCTACCATTGACCTCGAAGCGCTTGAAATCTCCACTTGCTAAATGCACAAAAAGAGAGTTTCAAATCTGCTCTGTCTAAAGAAAGTTCAACTCTGTGAGTTGAAAACACACAACCCAAAAATGTTACTGAGAATTCTTCTGTCTAGCATTCTATGAAGAAATTCTGTTTCCAACGAAGGCCTCAAACAGTTCCAAATATCCACTTGCAGACTTTACAAACAGAGTGTTTCCAAACTGCTCTATTAAAAGAAAGGTTAAACTCTGTGAGTTGAACGCACACATAAGAAATTGGTTTCTGAGAATGATTCTGTCTAGTTTTTATTGGAAGATATTTCCTTTTCTATGAACGGCCTCAAATCGCTTGAAATCTCCACAAGCAAATTACATAAAAAGAGTCTTTCAAAACTGCTGTGTCTAAAGGAAGATTCAACACTGTGAGTTGAATACACACAACACAAAGAAGTTACTGAGAATTCTTCTGTCTAGCATTGTATGAAGAAATCCCTTTTCCAACGAAGGCCTCAAAGAGGTCCAAATATCCACTTGCAGACTTTACAAACAGAGTGTTTCCAAACTGCTCTATGAAGAGAAAGGTTAAACTCCGTGAGGTGAACGCACACATCACAATGTGGTTTCTCAGAATCATTCTGTCTTCTTTTTATACGAAGATATTTCCTTTTCTACCATTGGCCTCATTTCGCTTGAAATCTCCACACGCAAATTCCAGAAAAAGAGTGTTTCAAATCGGCTCTGTCTAAAAGATGGCTCAACTCTGTGAGTTGAATAAACAGAACACAAAGAAGTTACTGAGAATTCTTCTGTCTAGCATTCTATGAAAAAATCCCGTTTCCAACGAAGGCCTCAAAGAGGTCCAAATATCCACTTGCAGACGTTAGAAACAGAGTGTTTCCAAACTGCTCTATGAAAAGAAAGGTTAAACTCTCTGAGCTGAATGCACACATCACAAAGCAGTTTCTCAGAATGATTCTGTCTTGTTTTTCTACGAAGATATTTCCTTTTCTACCATTGACCTCGAAGGGCTTGAAATCTCCACTTGCAAAATCGACAGAAAGAGAGTTTCAAATCTGCTCTGTCTAAAGAAAGTTCAACTCTGTGAGTTGAATACACACAACCCAAAGATGTTACTGAGAATTCTTCTGTCTAGCATTCTATGAAGAAATCCCGTTTCCAACGAAGGCCTCAAACAGTTCCAATTATCCACATGCAGACTTTACAAACTGAGTGTTTCCAAACTGCTCTATGAAAAGAAAGGTTAAACTCTGTGAGTTGAACGCACACATAAGAAATTAGTTTCTGAGAATGATTCTGTCTAGTTTTTATTGGAAGATATTTCCTTTTCTATGAACGGCCTCAAATCGCTTGAAATCTCCACAAGCAAATTACATAAAAAGAGTCTTTCAAAACTGCTGTGTCTAAAGGAAGGTTCAACCCTGTGAGTTGAATACACACAACACAAAGAAGTTACTGAGATTTCTTCTGTCTAGCATTATATGAAGAAATCCCTTTTCCAACGAAGGCCTCAAACACGTCCAAATATCCACTTGCAGACCTTACAAACAGAGTGTTTCCAAACTGCTCTGTGAAAAGAAAGGTTAAGCTCTGTGAGTTGAACGCACACATAAGAAATTAGTTTCTGAGAATGATTCTGTCCAGTTTTTATTGGAAGATATTTCCTTTTCTATGAACGGACTCAAATCGCTTGAAATCTCCACAAGCAAATTACATAAAAAGAGTCTTTCGAAACTGCTGTGTCTAAAGGAAGGTTCAACACTGTGAGTTGAATACACACAACACAAAGAAGTTACTGAGAATTCTTCTGTCTAGCATTGTATGAAGAAATCCCGTTTCCAACGAAGGCCTCAAAGAGGTCCAAATATCCACTTGCAGACTTTACAAACAGAGTGTTTCCAAACTGCACTATGAAAAGAAAGGTAAAACTCTGTGAGTTGAATGCACACATAAGAAATTAGTTTCTGAGAATGATTCTGTCTAGTTTTTATTGGAAGATATTTCCTTTTCTATGAACGGACTCAAATCGCTTGAAATCTCCACAAGCAAATTACATAAAAAGAGTCTTTCAAAACTGCTGTGTCTAAAGGAAGGTTCAACACTGTGAGTTGAATACACACAACACGAAGAAGTTACTGAGAATTCTTCTGTCTAGCATTCTATGAAGAAATCCCGTTTCCAACGAAGGCCTCAAAGAGGTCCAAATATCCACTTGCAGACTTTACAAACAGAGTGTTTCCAAACTGCTCTATGAAGAGAAAGGTTAAACTCCGTGAGGTGAATGCACACATCACAATGTGGTTTCTCAGAATCATTCTGTCTTCTTTTTATACGAAGATATTTCCTTTTCTACCATTGGCCTCATTTCGCTTGAAATCTCCACACGCAAATTCCAGAAAAAGAGTGTTTCAAATCGGCTCTGTCTAAAACATGGTTCAACTCTGTGAGTTTAATCAACAGAACAGAAAGAAGTTACTGAGAATTCTTCTGTCTAGCATTATATGAAAAAATCCCGTTTCCAACGAAGGCATCAAAGAAATCCAAATATCCACTTGCAGACGTTTGAAACAGAGTGTTTCAAACTGCTCTATGAAAAGAAAGGTTAAACTCTGTGAGCTGAATGCACACATTACAAAGCAGTTTCTCAGAATGATTCTGTCTTGTTTTTGTACGAAGATATTTCCTTTTCTACCATTGACCTCGAAGCGCTTGAAATCTCCACTTGCTAAATGCACAAAAAGAGAGTTTCAAATCTGCTCTGTCTAAAGAAAGTTCAACTCTGTGAGTTGAATACACACAACCCAAAAATGTTACTGAGAATTCTTCTGTCTAGCATTCTATGAAGAAATTCTGTTTCCAACGAAGGCCTCAAACAGTTCCAAATATCCACTTGCAGACTTTACAAACAGAGTGTTTCCAAACTGCTCTATTAAAAGAAAGGTTAAACTCTGTGAGTTGAACGCACACATAAGAAATTGGTTTCTGAGAATGATTCTGTCTAGTTTTTATTGGAAGATATTTCCTTTTCTATGAACGGCCTCAAATCGCTTGAAATCTCCACAAGCAAATTACATAAAAAGAGTCTTTCAAAACTGCTGTGTCTAAAGGAAGATTCAACACTGTGAGTTGAATACACACAACACAAAGAAGTTACTGAGAATTCTTCTGTCTAGCATTGTATGAAGAAATCCCTTTTCCAACAAAGGCCTCAAAGAGGTCCAAATATCCACTTGCAGACTTTACAAACAGAGTGTTTCCAAACTGCTCTATGAAGAGAAAGGTTAAACTCCGTGAGGTGAATGCACACATCACAATGTGGTTTCTCAGAATCATTCTGTCTTCTTTTTATACGAAGATATTTCCTTTTCTACCATTGGCCTCATTTCGCTTGAAATCTCCACACGCAAATTCCAGAAAAAGAGTGTTTCAAATCGGCTCTGTCTAAAAGATGGTTCAACTCTGTGAGTTGAATAAACAGAACACAAAGAAGTTACTGAGAATTCTTCTGTCTAGCATTCTATGAAAAAATCCCGTTTCCAACGAAGGCCTCAAAGAGGTCCAAATATCCACTTGCAGACGTTAGAAACAGAGTGTTTCCAAACTGCTCTATGAAAAGAAAGGTTAAACTCTGTGAGCTGAATGCACACATCACAAAGCAGTTTCTCAGAATGATTCTGTCTTGTTTTTCTACGAAGATATTTCCTTTTCTACCATTGACCTCGAAGGGCTTGAAATCTCCACTTGCAAAATCGACAGAAAGAGAGTTTCAAATCTGCTCTGTCTAAAGAAAGTTCAACTCTGTGAGTTGAATACACACAACCCAAAGATGTTACTGAGAATTCTTCTGTCTAGCATTCTATGAAGAAATCCCGTTTCCAACGAAGGCCTCAAACAGTTCCAATTATCCACATGCAGACTTTACAAACTGAGTGTTTCCAAACTGCTCTATGAAAAGAAAGGTTAAACTCTGTGAGTTGAACGCACACATAAGAAATTAGTTTCTGAGAATGATTCTGTCTAGTTTTTATTGGAAGATATTTCCTTTTCTATGAACGGCCTCAAATCGCTTGAAATCTCCACAAGCAAATTACATAAAAAGAGTCTTTCAAAACTGCAGTGTCTAAAGGAAGGTTCAACCCTGTGAGTTGAATACACACAACACAAAGAAGTTACTGAGATTTCTTCTGTCTAGCATTATATGAAGAAATCCCTTTTCCAACGAAGGCCTCAAAGAGGTCCAAATATCCAATTGCAGACTTTACAAACAGAGTGTTTCCAAACTGCTCTATGAAGAGAAAGGTTAAACTCCGCGAGGTGAATGCACACATCACAATGTGGTTTCTCAGGATCATTCTGTCTTCTTTTTATACGAAGATATTTCCTTTTCTACCATTGGCCTCATTTCGCTTGAAATCTCCACACGCAAATTCCAGAAAAAGAGTGTTTCAAATTGGCTCTGTCTAAAAGATGGTTCAACTCTGTGAGTTTAATCAACTGAACAGAGAGAAGTTACTGAGAAGTCTTCTGTCTAGCATTATATGAAAAAATCCCGTTTCCAACGAAGGCATCAAAGAAATCCAAATATCCACTTGCAGACGTTTGAAACAGAGTGTTTTCAAACTGCTCTATGAAAAGAAAGGTTAAACTCTGTGAGCTGAATGCACACATCACAAAGCAGTTTCTCAGAATGATTCTGTCTTGTTTTTGTACGAAGATATTTCCTTTTCTACCATTGACCTCGAAGCGCTTGAAATCTCCACATGCTAAATGCACAAAAAGAGAGTTTCAAATCTGCTCTGTCTAAAGAAAGTTCAACTCTGTGAGTTGAATACACACAACCCAAAAATGTTACTGAGAATTCTGTCTAGCATTCTATGAAGAAATTCTGTTTCCAACGACGGCCTCAAACAGTTCCAAATATCGACTTGCAGACTTTACAAACAGAGTGTTTCCAAACTGCTCTATTAAAAGAAAGGTTAAACTCTGTGAGTTGAACGCACACATAAGAAATTGGTTTCTGAGAATGATTCTGTCTAGTTTTTATTGGAAGATATTTCCTTTTCTATGAACGGCCTCAAATCGCTTGAAATCTCCACAAGCAAATTACACAAAAAGAGTCTTTCAAAACTGCTGTGTCTAAAGGAAGGTTCAACACTGTGAGTTGAATACACACAACACAAAGAAGTTACTGAGAATTCTTCTGTCTAGCATTGTATGAAGAAATCCCGTTTCCAACGAAGGCCTCAAAGAGGTCCAAATATCCACTTGCAGACTTTACAAACAGAGTGTTTCCAAACTGCTCTATGAAGAGAAAGGTTAAACTCCGTGAGGTGAATGCACACATCACAATGTGGTTTCTCAGAATCATTCTGTCTTCTTTTTATACGAAGATATTTCCTTTTCTACCATTGGCCTCATTTCGCTTGAAATCTCCACACGCAAATTCCAGAAAAAGAGTGTTTCAAATCGGCTCTGTCAAAAAGATGGTTCAACTCTGTGAGTTGAATAAACAGAACAGAAAGAAGTTACTGAGAATTCTTCTGTCTAGCATTCTATGAAAAAATCCCGTTTCCAACGAAGGCCTCAAAGAGGTCCAAATATCCACTTGCAGACGTTAGAAACAGAGTGTTTCCAAACTGCTCTATGAAAAGAAAGGTTAAACTCTGTGAGCTGAATGCACACATCACAAAGCAGTTTCTCAGAATGATTCTGTCTTGTTTTTCTACGAAGATATTTCCTTTTCTACCATTGACGTCGAAGGGCTTGAAATCTCCACTTGCAAAATCGACAGAAAGAGAGTTTCAAATCTGCTCTGTCTAAAGAAAGTTCAACTCTGTGAGTTGAATACACACAACCCAAAGATGTTACTGAGAATTCTTCTGTCTAGCATTCTATAAAGAAATCCCGTTTCCAACGAAGGCCTCAAACAGTTCCAATTATCCACATGCAGACTTTACAAACTGAGTGTTTCCAAACTGCTCTATGAAAAGAAAGGTTAAACTCTGTGAGTTGAACGCACACATAAGAAATTAGTTTCTGAGAATGATTCTGTCTAGTTTTTATTGGAAGATATTTCCTTTTCTATGAACGGCCTCAAATCGCTTGAAATCTCCACAAGCAAATTACATAAAAAGAGTCTTTCAAAACTGCTGTGTCTAAAGGAAGGTTCAACCCTGTGAGTTGAATACACACAACACAAAGAAGTTACTGAGATTTCTTCTGTCTAGCATTATATGAAGAAATCCCTTTTCCAACGAAGGCCTCAAAGAGGTCCAAATATCCAATTGCAGACTTTACCAACAGAGTGTTTCCAAACTGCTCTATGAAGAGAAAGGTTAAACTCCGTGAGGTGAATGCACACATCACAATGTGGTTTCTCAGAATCATTCTGTCTTCTTTTTATACGAAGATATTTCCTTTTCTACCATTGGCCTCATTTCGCTTGAAATCTCCACACGCAAATTCCAGAAAAAGAGTGTTTCAAATCGGCTCTGTCTAAAAGATGGTTCAACTCTGTGAGTTGAATAAACAGAACAGAAAGAAGTTACTGAGAATTATTCTGTCTAGCATTCTATGAAAAAAACCCGTTTCCAACGAAGGCATCAAAGAAATCCAAATATCCACTTGCAGACGTTTGAAACAGAGTGTTTCAAACTGCTCTATGAAAAGAAAGGTTAAACTCTGTGAGCTGAATGCACACATCACAAAGCAGTTTCTGAGAATGATTCTGTCTTGTTTTTGTACGAAGATATTTCCTTTTCTACCATTGACCTCGAAGCGCTTGAAATCTCCACTTGCTAAGTGCACAAAAAGAGAGTTTCAAATCTGCTCTGTCTAAAGAAAGTTCAACTCTGTGAGTTGAATACACACAACCCAAAAATGTTACTGAGAATTCTTCTGTCTAGCATTCTATGAAGAAATTCTGTTTCCAACGAAGGCCTCAAACAGTTCCAAATATCCACTTGCAGACTTTACAAACAGAGTGTTTCCAAACTGCTCTATTAAAAGAAAGGTTAAACTCTGTGAGTTGAACGCACACATAAGAAATTGGTTTCTGAGAATGATTCTGTCTAGTTTTTATTGGAAGATATTTCCTTTTCTATGAACGGCCTCAAATCGCTTGAAATCTCCACAAGCAAATTACATAAAAAGAGTCTTTCAAAACTGCTGTGTCTAAAGGAAGATTCAACACTGTGAGTTGAATACACACAACACAAAGAAGTTACTGAGAATTCTTCTGTCTAGCATTGTATGAAGAAATCCCTTTTCCAACGAAGGCCTCAAAGAGGTCCAAATATCCACTTGCAGACTTTACAAACAGAGTGTTTCCAAACTGCTCTATGAAGAGAAAGGTTAAACTCCGTGAGGTGAATGCACACATCACAATGTGGTTTCTCAGAATCATTCTGTCTTCTTTTTATACGAAGATATTTCCTTTTCTACCATTGGCCTCATTTCGCTTGAAATCTCCACACGCAAATTCCAGAAAAAGAGTGTTTCAAATCGGCTCTTTCTAAAAGATGGTTCAACTCTGTGAGTTGAATAAACAGAACACAAAGAAGTTACTGAGAATTCTTCTGTCTAGCATTCTATGAAAAAATCCCGTTTCCAACGAAGGCCTCAAAGAGGTCCAAATATCCACTTGCAGACGTTAGAAACAGAGTGTTTCCAAACTGCTCTATGAAAAGAAAGGTTAAACTCTGTGAGCTGAATGCACACATCACAAAGCAGTTTCTCAGAATGATTCTGTCTTGTTTTTCTACGAAGATATTTCCTTTTCTACCATTGACCTCGAAGGGCTTGAAATCTCCACTTGCAAAATCGACAGAAAGAGAGTTTCAAATCTGCTCTGTCTAAAGAAAGTTCAACTCTGTGAGTTGAATACACACAACCCAAAGATGTTACTGAGAATTCTTCTGTCTAGCATTCTATGAAGAAATCCCGTTTCCAACGAAGGCCTCAAACAGTTCCAATTATCCACATGCAGACTTTACAAACTGAGTGTTTCCAAACTGCTCTATGAAAAGAAAGGTTAAAATCTGTGAGTTGAATGCACACATAAGAAATTAGTTTCTGAGAATGATTCTGTCTAGTTTTTATTGGAAGATATTTCCTTTTCTATGAACGGCCTCAAATCGCTTGAAATCTCCACAAGCAAATTACATAAAAAGAGTCTTTCAAAACTGCTGTGTCTAAAGGAAGGTTCAACCCTGTGAGTTGAATACACACAACACAAAGAAGTTACTGAGATTTCTTCTGTCTAGCATTATATGAAGAAATCCCTTTTCCAACGAAGGCCTCAAAGAGGTCCAAATATCCAATTGCAGACTTTACAAACAGAGTGTTTCCAAACTGCTCTATGAAGAGAAAGGTTAAACTCCGTGAGGTGAATGCACACATCACAATGTGGTTTCTCAGAATCATTCTGTCTTCTTTTTATACGAAGATATTTCCTTTTCTACCATTGGCCTCATTTCGCTTGACGTCTCCACACGCAAATTCCAGAAAAAGAGTGTTTCAAATCGGCTCTGTCTAAAAGATGGTTCAACTCTGTGAGTTTAATAAACAGAACAGAAAGAAGTTACTGAGAAGTCTTCTGTCTAGCATTCTATGAAAAAATCCCGTTTCCAACGAAGGCATCAAAGAAATCCAAATATCCACTTGCAGACGTTTGAAACAGAGTGTTTTCAAACAGCTCTATGAAAAGAAAGGTTAAACTCTGTGAGCTGAATGCACACATCACAAAGCAGTTTCTCAGAATGATTCTGTCTTGTTTTTGTATGAAGACATTTCCTTTTCTATCATTGACCTCGAAGCGCTTGAAATCTCCACTTGCTAAATGCACAAAAAGACAGTTTCAAATCTGCTCTGTCTAAAGAAAGTTCAACTCTGTGAGTTGAATACACACAACCCAAAAATGTTACTGAGAATTCTTCTGTCTAGCATTCTATGAAGAAATTCTGTTTCCAACGAAGGCCTCAAACAGTTCCAAATATCCACTTGCAGACTTTACAAACAGAGTGTTGCCAAACTGCTCTATTAAAAGAAAGGTTAAACTCTGTGAGTTGAACGCACACATAAGAAATTAGTTTCTGAGAATGATTCTGTCTAGTTTTTATTGGAAGATATTTCCTTTTCTATGAACGGCCTCAAATCGCTTGAAATCTCCACAAGCAAATTACATACAAAGAGTCTTTCAAAATTGCTGTGTCTAAAGGAAGGTTCAACACTGTGAGTTGAATACACACAACACAAAGAAGTTACTGAGAATTCTTCTGTCTAGCATTATATGAAGAAATCCCGTTTCCAACGAAGGCCTCAAACACGTCCAAATATCCACTTGCAGACCTTACAAACAGAGTGTTTCCAAACTGCTCTGTGAAAAGAAAGGTTAAGCTCTGTGAGTTGAACGCACACATAAGAAATTAGTTTCTGAGAATGATTCTGTCCAGTTTTTATTGGAAGATATTTCCTTTTCTATGAACGGACTCAAATCGCTTGAAATCTCCACAAGCAAATTACATAAAAAGAGTCTTTCAAAACTGCTGTGTCTAAAGGAAGGTTCAACACTGTGAGTTGAATACACACAACACAAAGAAGTTACTGAGAATTCTTCTGTCTAGCATTGTATGAAGAAATCCCGTTTCCAACGAAGGCCTCAAAGAGGTCCAAATATCCACTTGCAGACTTTACCAACAGAGTGTTTCCAAACTGCTCTATGAAGAGAAAGGTTAAACTCCGTGAGGTGAATGCACACATCACAATGTGGTTTCTCAGAATCATTCTGTCTTCTTTTTATACGAAGATATTTCCTTTTCTACCATTGGCCTCATTTCGCTTGAAATCTCCACACGCAAATTCCAGAAAAAGAGTGTTTCAAATCGGCTCTGTCTAAAAGATGGTTCAACTCTGTGAGTTGAATAAACAGAACAGAAAGAAGTTACTGAGAATTATTCTGTCTAGCATTTTATGAAAAAAACCCGTTTCCAACGAAGGCATCAAAGAAATCCAAATATCCACTTGCAGACGTTTGAAACAGAGTGTTTCAAACTGCTCTATGAAAAGAAAGGTTAAACTCTGTGAGCTGAATGCACACATCACAAAGCAGTTTCTCAGAATGATTCTGTCTTGTTTTTGTACGAAGATATTTCCTTTTCTACCATTGACCTCGAAGCGCTTGAAATCTCCACTTGCTAAATGCACAAAAAGAGAGTTTCAAATCTGCTCTGTCTAAAGAAAGTTCAACTCTGTGAGTTGAATACAGACAACCCAAAAATGTTACTGAGAATTCTTCTGTCTAGCATTCTATGAAGAAATTCTGTTTCCAACGAAGGCCTCAAACAGTTCCAAATATCGACTTGCAGACTTTACAAACAGAGTGTTTCCAAACTGCTCTATTAAAAGAAAGGTTAAACTCTGTGAGTTGAACGCACACATAAGAAATTGGTTTCTGAGAATGATTCTGTCTAGTTTTTATTGGAAGATATTTCCTTTTCTATGAACGGCCTCAAATCGCTTGAAATCTCCACAAGCAAATTACATAAAAAGAGTCTTTCAAAACTGCTGTGTCTAAAGGAAGATTCAACACTGTGAGTTGAATACACACAACACAAAGAAGTTACTCAGAATTCTTCTGTCTAGCATTGTATGAAGAAATCCCTTTTCCAACGAAGGCCTCAAAGAGGTCCAAATATCCACTTGCAGACTTTACAAACAGAGTGTTTCCAAACTGCTCTATGAAGAGAAAGGTTAAACTCCGTGAGGTGAATGCACACATCACAATGTGGTTTCTCAGAATCATTCTGTCTTCTTTTTATACGAAGATATTTCCTTTTCTACCATTGGCCTCATTTCGCTTGAAATCTCCACACGCAAATTCCAGAAAAAGAGTGTTTCAAATCGGCTCTGTCTAAAAGATGGTTCAACTCTGTGAGTTGAATAAACAGAACAGAAAGAAGTTACTGAGAATTCTTCTGTCTAGCATTATATGAAAAAATCCCGTTTCCAACGAAGGCATCAAAGAAATCCAAATATCCACTTGCAGACGTTTGAAACAGAGTGTTTTCAAACTGCTCTATGAAAAGAAAGGTTAAACTCTGTGAGCTGAATGCACACATCACAAAGCAGTTTCCCAGAATGATTCTGTCTTGTTTTTGTACGAAGATATTTCCTTTTCTACCATTGACCTCGAAGCGCTTGAAATCTCCACTTGCTAAATGCACAAAAAGAGAGTTTCAAATCTGCTCTGTCTAAAGAAAGTTCAACTCTGTGAGTTGAATACACACAACCCAAAGATGTTACTGAGAATTCTTCTGTCTAGCATTCTATGAAGAAATCCCGTTTCCAACGAAGGCCTCAAACAGTTCCAATTATCCACATGCAGACTTTACAAACTGAGTGTTTCCAAACTGCTCTATGAAAAGAAAGGTTAAACTCTGTGAGTTGAACGCACACATAAGAAATTAGTTTCTGAGAATGATTCTGTCTAGTTTTTATTGGAAGATATTAACTTTTCTATGAACGGCCTCAAATCGCTTGAAATCTCCACAAGCAAATTACATAAAAAGAGTCTTTCAAAACTGCTGTGTCTAAAGGAAGGTTCAACCCTGTGAGTTGAATACACACAACACAAAGAAGTTACTGAGATTTCTTCTGTCTAGCATTATATGAAGAAATCCCTTTTCCAACGAAGGCCTCAAAGAGGTCCAAATATCCAATTGCAGACTTTACAAACAGAGTGTTTCCAAACTGCTCTATGAAGAGAAAGGTTAAACTCCGTGAGGTGAATGCACACATCACAATGTGGTTTCTCAGGATCATTCTGTCTTCTTTTTATACGAAGATATTTCCTTTTCTACCATTGGCCTCATTTCGCTTGAAATCTCCACACGCAAATTCCAGAAAAAGAGTGTTTCAAATCGGCTCTGTCAAAAAGATGGTTCAACTCTGTGAGTTGAATAAACAGAACAGAAAGAAGTTACTGAGAATTCTTCTGTCTAGCATTCTATGAAAAAATCCCGTTTCCAACGAAGGCCTCAAAGAGGTCCAAATATCCACTTGCAGACGTTAGAAACAGAGTGTTTCCAAACTGCTCTATGAAAAGAAAGGTTAAACTCTGTGAGCTGAATGCACACATCACAAAGCAGTTTCTCAGAATGATTCTGTCTTGTTTTTCTACGAAGATATTTCCTTTTCTACCATTGACCTCGAAGGGCTTGAAATCTCCACTTGCAAAATCGACAGAAAGAGAGTTTCAAATCTGCTCTGTCTAAAGAAAGTTCAACTCTGTGAGTTGAATACACACAACCCAAAGATGTTACTGAGAATTCTTCTGTCTAGCATTCTATAAAGAAATCCCGTTTCCAACGAAGGCCTCAAACAGTTCCAATTATCCACATGCAGACTTTACAAACTGAGTTTTTCCAAACTGCTCTATGAAAAGAAAGGTTAAACTCTGTGAGTTGAACGCACACATAAGAAATTAGTTTCTGAGAATGATTCTGTCTAGTTTTTATTGGAAGATATTTCCTTTTCTATGAACGGCCTCAAATCGCTTGAAATCTCCACAAGCAAATTACATAAAAAGAGTCTTTCAAAACTGCTGTGTCTAAAGGAAGGTTCAACCCCGTGAGTTGAATACACACAACACAAAGAAGTTACTGAGATTTCTTCTGTCTAGCATTATATGAAGAAATCCCTTTTCCAACGAAGGCCTCAAAGAGGTCCAAATATCCAATTGCAGACTTTACAAACAGAGTGTTTCCAAACTGCTCTATGAAGAGAAAGGTTAAACTCCGTGAGGTGAATGCACACATCACAATGTGGTTTCTCAGAATCATTCTGTCTTCTTTTTATACGAAGATATTTCCTTTTCTACCATTGGCCTCATTTCGCTTGACGTCTCCACACGCAAATTCCAGAAAAAGAGTGTTTCAAATCGGCTCTGTCTAAAAGATGGTTCAACTCTGTGCGTTTAATAAACAGAACAGAAAGAAGTTACTGAGAAGTCTTCTGTCTAGCATTCTATGAAAAAATCCCGTTTCCAACGAAGGCATCAAAGAAATCCAAATATCCACTTGCAGACGTTTGAAACAGAGTGTTTTCAAACAGCTCTATGAAAAGAAAGGTTAAACTCTGTAAGCTGAATGCACACATCACAAAGCAGTTTCTCAGAATGATTCTGTCTTGTTTTTGTATGAAGATATTTCCTTTTCTATCATTGACCTCGAAGCGCTTGAAATCTCCACTTGCTAAATGCACAAAAAGAGAGTTTCAAATCTGCTCTGTCTAAAGAAAGTTCAACTCTGTGAGTTGAATACACACAACCCAAAAATGTTACTGAGAATTCTTCTGTCTAGCATTCTATGAAGAAATTCTGTTTCCAACGAAGGCCTCAAACAGTTCCAATTATCCACATGCAGACTTTACAAACTGAGTGTTTCCAAACTGCTCTATGAAAAGAAAGGTTAAACTCTGTGAGTTGAACGCACACATAAGAAATTAGTTTCTGAGAATGATTCTGTCTAGTTTTTATTGGAAGATATTAACTTTTCTATGAACGGCCTCAAATCGCTTGAAATCTCCACAAGCAAATTACATAAAAAGATTCTTTCAAAACTGCTGTGTCTAAAGGAAGGTTCAACCCTGTGAGTTGAATACACACAACACAAAGAAGTTACTGAGATTTCTTCTGTCTAGCATTATATGAAGAAATCCCTTTTCCAACGAAGGCCTCAAAGAGGTCCAAATATCCAATTGCAGACTTTACAAACAGAGTGTTTCCAAACTGCTCTATGAAGAGAAAGGTTAAACTCCGTGAGGTGAATGCACACATCACAATGTGGTTTCTCAGGATCATTCTGTCTTCTTTTTATACGAAGATATTTCCTTTTCTACCATTGGCCTCATTTCGCTTGAAATCTCCACACGCAAATTCCAGAAAAAGAGTGTTTCAAATCGGCTCTGTCAAAAAGATGGTTCAACTCTGTGAGTTGAATAAACAGAACAGAAAGAAGTTACTGAGAATTCTTCTGTCTAGCATTCTATGAAAAAATCCCGTTTCCAACGAAGGCCTCAAAGAGGTCCAAATATCCACTTGCAGACGTTAGAAACAGAGTGTTTCCAAACTGCTCTATGAAAAGAAAGGTTAAACTCTGTGAGCTGAATGCACACATCACAAAGCAGTTTCTCAGAATGATTCTGTCTTGTTTTTCTACGAAGATATTTCCTTTTCTACCATTGACCTCGAAGGGCTTGAAATCTCCACTTGCAAAATCGACAGAAAGAGAGTTTCAAATCTGCTCTGTCTAAAGAAAGTTCAACTCTGTGAGTTGAATACACACAACCCAAAGATGTTACTGAGAATTCTTCTGTCTAGCATTCTATAAAGAAATCCCGTTTCCAACGAAGGCCTCAAACAGTTCCAATTATCCACATGCAGACTTTACAAACTGAGTTTTTCCAAACTGCTCTATGAAAAGAAAGGTTAAACTCTGTGAGTTGAACGCACACATAAGAAATTAGTTTCTGAGAATGATTCTGTCTAGTTTTTATTGGAAGATATTTCCTTTTCTATGAACGGCCTCAAATCGCTTGAAATCTCCACAAGCAAATTACATAAAAAGAGTCTTTCAAAACTGCTGTGTCTAAAGGAAGGTTCAACCCCGTGAGTTGAATACACACAACACAAAGAAGTTACTGAGATTTCTTCTGTCTAGCATTATATGAAGAAATCCCTTTTCCAACGAAGGCCTCAAAGAGGTCCAAATATCCAATTGCAGACTTTACAAACAGAGTGTTTCCAAACTGCTCTATGAAGAGAAAGGTTAAACTCCGTGAGGTGAATGCACACATCACAATGTGGTTTCTCAGAATCATTCTGTCTTCTTTTTATACGAAGATATTTCCTTTTCTACCATTGGCCTCATTTCGCTTGACGTCTCCACACGCAAATTCCAGAAAAAGAGTGTTTCAAATCGGCTCTGTCTAAAAGATGGTTCAACTCTGTGCGTTTAATAAACAGAACAGAAAGAAGTTACTGAGAAGTCTTCTGTCTAGCATTCTATGAAAAAATCCCGTTTCCAACGAAGGCATCAAAGAAATCCAAATATCCACTTGCAGACGTTTGAAACAGAGTGTTTTCAAACAGCTCTATGAAAAGAAAGGTTAAACTCTGTAAGCTGAATGCACACATCACAAAGCAGTTTCTCAGAATGATTCTGTCTTGTTTTTGTATGAAGATATTTCCTTTTCTATCATTGACCTCGAAGCGCTTGAAATCTCCACTTGCTAAATGCACAAAAAGAGAGTTTCAAATCTGCTCTGTCTAAAGAAAGTTCAACTCTGTGAGTTGAATACACACAACCCAAAAATGTTACTGAGAATTCTTCTGTCTAGCATTCTATGAAGAAATTCTGTTTCCAACGAAGGCCTCAAACAGTTCCAAATATCCACTTGCAGACTTTACAAACAGAGTGTTGCCAAACTGCTCTATTAAAAGAAAGGTTAAACTCTGTGAGTTGAACGCACACATAAGAAATTAGTTTCTGAGAATGATTCTGTCTAGTTTTTATTGGAAGATATTTCCTTTTCTATGAACGGCCTCAAATCGCTTGAAATCTCCACAAGCAAATTACATACAAAGAGTCTTTCAAAATTGCTGTGTCTAAAGGAAGGTTCAACACTGTGAGTTGAATACACACAACACAAAGAAGTTACTGAGAATTCTTCTGTCTAGCATTATATGAAGAAATCCCGTTTCCAACGAAGGCCTCAAACACGTCCAAATATCCACTTGCAGACCTTACAAACAGAGTGTTTCCAAACTGCTCTGTGAAAAGAAAGGTTAAGCTCTGTGAGTTGAACGCACACATAAGAAATTAGTTTCTGAGAATGATTCTGTCCAGTTTTTATTGGAAGATATTTCCTTTTCTATGAACGGACTCAAATCGCTTGAAATCTCCACAAGCAAATTACATAAAAAGAGTCTTTCAAAACTGCTGTGTCTAAAGGAAGGTTCAACACTGTGAGTTGAATACACACAACACAAAGAAGTTACTGAGAATTCTTCTGTCTAGCATTGTATGAAGAAATCCCGTTTCCAACGAAGGCCTCAAAGAGGTCCAAATATCCACTTGCAGACTTTACAAACAGAGTGTTTCCAAACTGCTCTATGAAGAGAAAGGTTAAACTCCGCGAGGTGAATGCACACATCACAATGTGGTTTCTCAGAATCATTCTGTCTTCTTTTTATACGAAGATATTTCCTTTTCTACCATTGGCCTCATTTCGCTTGAAATCTCCACACGCAAATTCCAGAAAAAGAGTGTTTCAAATCGGCTCTGTCTAAAAGATGGTTCAACTCTGTGAGTTGAATAAACAGAACAGAAAGAAGTTACTGAGAATTATTCTGTCTAGCATTCTATGAAAAAAACCCGTTTCCAACGAAGGCATCAAAGAAATCCAAATATCCACTTGCAGACGTTTGAAACAGAGTGTTTCAAACTGCTCTATGAAAAGAAAGGTTAAACTCTGTGAGCTGAATGCACACATCACAAAGCAGTTTCTCAGAATGATTCTGTCTTGTTTTTGTACGAAGATATTTCCTTTTCTACCATTGACCTCGAAGCGCTTGAAATCTCCACTTGCTAAATGCACAAAAAGAGAGTTTCAAATCTGCTCTGTCTAAAGAAAGTTCAACTCTGTGAGTTGAATACACACAACCCAAAAATGTTACTGAGAATTCTTCTGTCTAGCATTCTATGAAGAAATTCTGTTTCCAACGAAGGCCTCAAACAGTTCCAAATATCCACTTGCAGACTTTACAAACAGAGTGTTTCCAAACTGCTCTATTAAAAGAAAGGTTAAACTCTGTGAGTTGAACGCACACATAAGAAATTGGTTTCTGAGAATGATTCTGTCTAGTTTTTATTGGAAGATATTTCCTTTTCTATGAACGGCCTCAAATCGCTTGAAATCTCCACAAGCAAATTACATAAAAAGAGTCTTTCAAAACTGCTGTGTCTAAAGGAAGATTCAACACTGTGAGTTGAATACACACAACACAAAGAAGTTACTGAGAATTCTTCTGTCTAGCATTGTATGAAAAAATCCCTTTTCCAACGAAGGCCTCAAAGAGGTCCAAATATCCACTTGCAGACTTTACAAACAGAGTGTTTCCAAACTGCTCTATGAAGAGAAAGGTTAAACTCCGTGAGGTGAATGCACACATCACAATGTGGTTTCTCAGAATCATTCTGTCTTCTTTTTATACGAAGATATTTCCTTTTCTACCATTGGCCTCATTTCGCTTGAAATCTCCACACGCAAATTCCAGAAAAAGAGTGTTTCAAATCGGCTCTGTCTAAAAGATGGTTCAACTCTGTGAGTTGAATAAACAGAACACAAAGAAGTTACTGAGAATTCTTCTGTCTAGCATTCTATGAAAAAATCCCGTTTCCAACGAAGGCCTCAAAGAGGTCCAAATATCCACTTGCAGACGTTAGAAACAGAGTGTTTCGAAACTGCTCTATGAAAAGAAAGGTTAAACTCTGTGAGCTGAATGCACACATCACAAAGCAGTTTCTCAGAATGATTCTGTCTTGTTTTTCTACGAAGATATTTCCTTTTCTACCATTGACCTCGAAGGGCTTGAAATCTCCACTTGCAAAATCGACAGAAAGAGAGTTTCAAATGTGCTCTGTCTAAAGAAAGTTCAACTCTGTGAGTTGAATACACACAACCCAAAGATGTTACTGAGAATTCTTCTGTCTAGCATTCTATGAAGAAATCCCGTTTCCAACGAAGGCCTCAAACAGTTCCAATTATCCACATGCAGACTTTACAAACTGAGTGTTTCCAAACTGCTCTATGAAAAGAAAGGTTAAACTCTGTGAGTTGAACGCACACATAAGAAATTAGTTTCTGAGAATGATTCTGTCTAGTTTTTATTGGAAGATATTTCCTTTTCTATGAACGGCCTCAAATCGCTTGAAATCTACACAAGCAAATTACATAAAAAGAGTCTTTCAAAACTGCTGTGTCTAAAGGAAGGTTCAACCCTGTGAGTTGAATACACACAACACAAAGAAGTTACTGAGATTTCTTCTGTCTAGCATTATATGAAGAAATCCCTTTTCCAACGAAGGCCTCAAAGAGGTCCAAATATCCAATTGCAGACTTTACAAACAGAGTGTTTCCAAACTGCTCTATGAAGAGAAAGGTTAAACTCCGTGAGGTGAATGCCCACATCACAATGTGGTTTCTCAGAATCATTCTGTCTTCTTTTTATACGAAGATATTTCCTTTTCTACCATTGGCCTCATTTCGCTTGACGTCTCCACACGCAAATTCCAGAAAAAGAGTGTTTCAAATCGGCTCTGTCTAAAAGATGGTTCAACTCTGTGAGTTTAATAAACAGAACAGAAAGAAGTTACTGAGAAGTCTTCTGTCTAGCATTCTATGAAAAAATCCCGTTTCCAACGAAGGCCTCAAAGAGTTCCAAATATCCACTTGCAGACTTTACAAACAGAGTGTTTCCAAACTGCACTATGAAAAGAAAGGTTAAACTCTGTGAGTTGAACGCACACATAAGAAATTAGTTTCTGAGAATGATTCTGTCTAGTTTTTATTGGAAGATATTTCCTTTTCTATGAACGGACTCAAATCGCTTGAAATCTCCACAAGCAAATTACATAAAAAGAGTCTTTCAAAACTGCTGTGTCTAAAGGAAGGTTCAACACTGTGAGTTGAATACACACAACACAAAGAAGTTACTGAGAATTCTTCTGTCTAGCATTCTATGAAGAAATCCCGTTTCCAACGAAGGCCTCAAAGAGGTCCAAATATCCACTTGCAGACTTTACAAACAGAGTGTTTCCAAACTGCTCTATGAAGAGAAAGGTTAAACTCCGTGAGGTGAATGCACACATCACAATGTGGTTTCTCAGAATCATTCTGTCTTCTTTTTATACGAAGATATTTCCTTTTCTACCATTGGCCTCATTTCGCTTGAAATCTCCACACGCAAATTTCAGAAAAAGGGTGCTTCAAATCGGCTCTGTCTAAAAGATGGTTCAACTCTGTGAGTTTAATCAACAGAACAGAAAGAAGTTACTGAGAAGTCTTCTGTCTAGCATTATATGAAAAAATCCCGTTTCCAACGAAGGCATTAAAGAAATCCAAATATCCACTTGCAGACGTTTGAAACAGAGTGTTTTCAAACTGCTCTATGAAAAGAAAGGTTAAACTCTGTGAGCTGAATGCACACATCACAAAGCAGTTTCTCAGAATGATTCTGTCTTGTTTTTCTACGAAGATATTTCCTTTTCTACCATTGACCTCGAAGGGCTTGAAATCTCCACTTGCAAAATCGACAGAAAGAGAGTTTCAAATCTGCTCTGTCTAAAGAAAGTTCAACTCTGTGAGTTGAATACACACAACCCAAAGATGTTACTGAGAATTCTTCTGTCTAGCATTCTATAAAGAAATCCCGTTTCCAACGAAGGCCTCAAACAGTTCCAATTATCCACATGCAGACTTTACAAACTGAGTGTTTCCAAACTGCTCTATGAAAAGAAAGGTTAAACTCTGTGAGTTGAACGCACACATAAGAAATTAGTTTCTGAGAATGATTCTGTCTAGTTTTTATTGGAAGATATTTCCTTTTTTATGAACGGCCTCAAATCGCTTGAAATCTCCACAAGCAAATTACATAAAAAGAGTCTTTCAAAACTGCTGTGTCTAAAGGAAGGTTCAACCCTGTGAGTTGAATACACACAACACAAAGAAGTTACTGAGATTTCTTCTGTCTAGCATTATATGAAGAAATCCCTTTTCCAACGAAGGCCTCAAAGAGGTCCAAATATCCAATTGCAGACTTTACAAACAGAGTGTTTCCAAACTGCTCTATGAAGAGAAAGGTTAAACTCCGTGAGGTGAATGCACACATCACAATGTGGTTTCTCAGAATCATTCTGTCTTCTTTTTATACGAAGATATTTCCTTTTCTACCATTGGCCTCATTTCGCTTGACGTCTCCACACGCAAATTCCAGAAAAAGAGTGTTTCAAATCGGCTCTGTCTAAAAGATGGTTCAACTCTGTGCGTTTAATAAACAGAACAGAAAGAAGTTACTGAGAAGTCTTCTGTCTAGCATTCTATGAAAAAATCCCGTTTCCAACGAAGGCATCAAAGAAATCCAAATATCCACTTGCAGACGTTTGAAACAGAGTGTTTTCAAACAGCTCTATGAAAAGAAAGGTTAAACTCTGTGAGCTGAATGCACACATCACAAAGCAGTTTCTCAGAATGATTCTGTCTTGTTTTTGTATGAAGATATTTCCTTTTCTATCATTGACCTCGAAGCGCTTGAAATCTCCACTTGCTAAATGCACAAAAAGAGAGTTTCAAATCTGCTCTGTCTAAAGAAAGTTCAACTCTGTGAGTTGAATACACACAACCCAAAAATGTTACTGAGAATTCTTCTGTCTAGCATTCTATGAAGAAATTCTGTTTCCAACGAAGGCCTCAAACAGTTCCAAATATCCACTTGCAGACTTTACAAACAGAGTGTTGCCAAACTGCTCTATTAAAAGAAAGGTTAAACTCTGTGAGTTGAACGCACACATAAGAAATTAGTTTCTGAGAATGATTCTGTCTAGTTTTTATTGGAAGATATTTCCTTTTCTATGAACGGCCTCAAATCGCTTGAAATCTCCACAAGCAAATTACATACAAAGAGTCTTTCAAAATTGCTGTGTCTAAAGGAAGGTTCAACACTGTGAGTTGAATACACACAACACAAAGAAGTTACTGAGAATTCTTCTGTCTAGCATTATATGAAGAAATCCCGTTTCCAACGAAGGCCTCAAACACGTCCAAATATCCACTTGCAGACCTTACAAACAGAGTGTTTCCAAACTGCTCTGTGAAAAGAAAGGTTAAGCTCTGTGAGTTGAATGCACACATAAGAAATTAGTTTCTGAGAATGATTCTGTCCAGTTTTTATTGGAAGATATTTCCTTTTCTATGAACGGACTCAAATCGCTTGAAATCTCCACAAGCAAATTACATAAAAAGAGTCTTTCAAAACTGCTGTGTCTAAAGGAAGGTTCAACACTGTGAGTTGAATACACACAACACAAAGAAGTTACTGAGAATTCTTCTGTCTAGCATTGTATGAAGAAATCCCGTTTCCAACGAAGGCCTCAAAGAGGTCCAAATATCCACTTGCAGACTTTACCAACAGAGTGTTTCCAAACTGCTCTATGAAGAGAAAGGTTAAACTCCGTGAGGTGAATGCACACATCACAATGTGGTTTCTCAGAATCATTCTGTCTTCTTTTTATACGAAGATATTTCCTTTTCTACCATTGGCCTCATTTCGCTTGAAATCTCCACACGCAAATTCCAGAAAAAGAGTGTTTCAAATCGGCTCTGTCTAAAAGATGGTTCAACTCTGTGAGTTGAATAAACAGAACAGAAAGAAGTTACTGAGAATTATTCTGTCTAGCATTCTATGAAAAAAACCCGTTTCCAACGAAGGCATCAAAGAAATCCAAATATCCACTTGCAGACGTTTGAAACAGAGTGTTTCAAACTGCTCTATGAAAAGAAAGGTTAAACTCTGTGAGCTGAATGCACACATCACAAAGCAGTTTCTCAGAATGATTCTGTCTTGTTTTTGTACGAAGATATTTCCTTTTCTACCATTGACCTCGAAGCGCTTGAAATCTCCACTTGCTAAATGCACAAAAAGAGAGTTTCAAATCTGCTCTGCCTAAAGAAAGTTCAACTCTGTGAGTTGAATACACACAACCCAAAAATGTTACTGAGAATTCTTCTGTCTAGCATTCTATGAAGAAATTCTGTTTCCAACGAAGGCCTCAAACAGTTCCAATTATCCACTTGCAGACTTTACAAACTGAGTGTTTCCAAACTGCTCTATGAAGAGAAAGGTTAAACTCCGTGAGGTGAATGCCCACATCACAATGTGGTTTCTCAGAATCATTCTGTCTTCTTTTTATACGAAGATATTTCCTTTTATACCATTGGCCTCATTTCGCTTGACGTCTCCACACGCAAATTCCAGAAAAAGAGTGTTTCAAATCGGCTCTGTCTAAAAGATGGTTCAACTCTGTGAGTTGAATAAACAGAACACAAAGAAGTTACTGAGAATTCTTCTGTCTAGCATTCTATGAAAAAATCCCGTTTCCAACGAAGGCCTCAAAGAGGTCCAAATATCCACTTGCAGACGTTAGAAACAGAGTGTTTCCAAACTGCTCTATGAAAAGAAAGGTTAAACTCTGTGAGCTGAATGCACACATCACAAAGCAGTTTCTCAGAATGATTCTGTCTTGTTTTTCTACGAAGATATTTCCTTTTCTACCATTGACCTCGAAGGGCTTGAAATCTCCACTTGCAAAATCGACAGAAAGAGAGTTTCAAATGTGCTCTGTCTAAAGAAAGTTCAACTCTGTGAGTTGAATACACACAACCCAAAGATGTTACTGAGAATTCTTCTGTCTAGCATTCTATGAAGAAATCCCGTTTCCAACGAAGGCCTCAAACAGTTCCAATTATCCACATGCAGACTTTACAAACTGAGTGTTTCCAAACTGCTCTATGAAAAGAAAGGTTAAACTCTGTGAGTTGAACGCACACATAAGAAATTAGTTTCTGAGAATGATTCTGTCTAGTTTTTATTGGAAGATATTTCCTTTTCTATGAACGGCCTCAAATCGCTTGAAATCTCCACAAGCAAATTACATAAAAAGAGTCTTTCAAAACTGCTGTGTCTAAAGGAAGGTTCAACCCTGTGAGTTGAATACACACAACACAAAGAAGTTACTGAGATTTCTTCTGTCTAGCATTATATGAAGAAATCCCTTTTCCAACGAAGGCCTCAAAGAGGTCCAAATATCCAATTGCAGACTTTACAAACAGAGTGTTTCCAAACTGCTCTATGAAGAGAAAGGTTAAACTCCGTGAGGTGAATGCCCACATCACAATGTGGTTTCTCAGAATCATTCTGTCTTCTTTTTATACGAAGATATTTCCTTTTCTACCATTGGCCTCATTTCGCTTGACGTCTCCACACGCAAATTCCAGAAAAAGAGTGTTTCAAATCGGCTCTGTCTAAAAGATGGTTCAACTCTGTGAGTTTAATAAACAGAACAGAAAGAAGTTACTGAGAAGTCTTCTGTCTAGCATTCTATGAAAAAATCCCGTTTCCAACGAAGGCCTCAAAGAGTTCCAAATATCCACTTGCAGACTTTACAAACAGAGTGTTTCCAAACTGCACTATGAAAAGAAAGGTTAAACTCTGTGAGTTGAACGCACACATAAGAAATTAGTTTCTGAGAATGATTCTGTCTAGTTTTTATTGGAAGATATTTCCTTTTCTATGAACGGACTCAAATCGCTTGAAATCTCCACAAGCAAATTACATAAAAAGAGTCTTTCAAAACTGCTGTGTCTAAAGGAAGGTTCAACACTGTGAGTTGAATACACACAACACAAAGAAGTTACTGAGAATTCTTCTGTCTAGCATTCTATGAAGAAATCCCGTTTCCAACGAAGGCCTCAAAGAGGTCCAAATATCCAATTGCAGACTTTACAAACAGAGTGTTTCCAAACTGCTCTATGAAGAGAAAGGTTAAACTCCGTGAGGTGAATGCACACATCACAATGTGGTTTCTCAGAATCATTCTGTCTTCTTTTTATACGAAGATATTTCCTTTTCTACCATTGGCCTCATTTCGCTTGAAATCTCCACACGCAAATTTCAGAAAAAGGGTGCTTCAAATCGGCTCTGTCTAAAAGATGGTTCAACTCTGTGAGTTTAATCAACAGAACAGAAAGAAGTTACTGAGAAGTCTTCTGTCTAGCATTATATGAGAAAATCCCGTTTCCAACGAAGGCATCAAAGAAATCCAAATATCCACTTGCAGACGTTTGAAACAGAGTGTTTTCAAACTGCTCTATGAAAAGAAAGGTTAAACTCTGTGAGCTGAATGCACACATCACAAAGCAGTTTCTCAGAATGATTCTGTCTTGTTTTTGTATGAAGATATTTCCTTTTCTATCATTGACCTCGAAGCGCTTGAAATCTCCACTTGCTAAATGCACAAAAAGAGAGTTTCAAATCTGCTCTGTCTAAAGAAAGTTCAACTCTGTGAGTTGAATACACACAACCCAAAAATGTTACTGAGAATTCTTCTGTCTAGCATTCTATGAAGAAATTCTGTTTCCAACGAAGGCCTCAAACAGTTCCAAATATCCACTTGCAGACTTTACAAACAGAGTGTTGCCAAACTGCTCTATTAAAAGAAAGGTTAAACTCTGTGAGTTGAACGCACACATAAGAAATTAGTTTCTGAGAATGATTCTGTCTAGTTTTTATTGGAAGATATTTCCTTTTCTATGAACGGCCTCAAATCGCTTGAAATCTCCACAAGCAAATTACATACAAAGAGTCTTTCAAAATTGCTGTGTCTAAAGGAAGGTTCAACACTGTGAGTTGAATACACACAACACAAAGAAGTTACTGAGAATTCTTCTGTCTAGCATTATATGAAGAAATCCCGTTTCCAACGAAGGCCTCAAACACGTCCAAATATCCACTTGCAGACCTTACAAACAGAGTGTTTCCAAACTGCTCTGTGAAAAGAAAGGTTAAGCTCTGTGAGTTGAACGCACACATAAGAAATTAGTTTCTGAGAATGATTCTGTCCAGTTTTTATTGGAAGATATTTCCTTTTCTATGAACGGACTCAAATCGCTTGAAATCTCCACAAGCAAATTACATAAAAAGAGTCTTTCAAAACTGCTGTGTCTAAAGGAAGGTTCAACACTGTGAGTTGAATACACACAACACAAAGAAGTTACTGAGAATTCTTCTGTCTAGCATTGTATGAAGAAATCCCGTTTCCAACGAAGGCCTCAAAGAGGTCCAAATATCCACTTGCAGACTTTACCAACAGAGTGTTTCCAAACTGCTCTATGAAGAGAAAGGTTAAACTCCGTGAGGTGAATGCACACATCACAATGTGGTTTCTCAGAATCATTCTGTCTTCTTTTTATACGAAGATATTTCCTTTTCTACCATTGGCCTCATTTCGCTTGAAATCTCCACACGCAAATTCCAGAAAAAGAGTGTTTCAAATCGGCTCTGTCTAAAAGATGGTTCAACTCTGTGAGTTGAATAAACAGAACAGAAAGAAGTTACTGAGAATTATTCTGTCTAGCATTCTATGAAAAAAACCCGTTTCCAACGAAGGCATCAAAGAAATCCAAATATCCACTTGCAGACGTTTGAAACAGAGTGTTTCAAACTGCTCTATGAAAAGAAAGGTTAAACTCTGTGAGCTGAATGCACACATCACAAAGCAGTTTCTCAGAATGATTCTGTCTTGTTTTTGTACGAAGATATTTCCTTTTCTACCATTGACCTCGAAGCGCTTGAAATCTCCACTTGCTAAATGCACAAAAAGAGAGTTTCAAATCTGCTCTGCCTAAAGAAAGTTCAACTCTGTGAGTTGAATACACACAACCCAAAAATGTTACTGAGAATTCTTCTGTCTAGCATTCTATGAAGAAATTCTGTTTCCAACGAAGGCCTCAAACAGTTCCAATTATCCACTTGCAGACTTTACAAACTGAGTGTTTCCAAACTGCTCTATGAAGAGAAAGGTTAAACTCCGTGAGGTGAATGCCCACATCACAATGTGGTTTCTCAGAATCATTCTGTCTTCTTTTTATACGAAGATATTTCCTTTTATACCATTGGCCTCATTTCGCTTGACGTCTCCACACGCAAATTCCAGAAAAAGAGTGTTTCAAATCGGCTCTGTCTAAAAGATGGTTCAACTCTGTGAGTTGAATAAACAGAACACAAAGAAGTTACTGAGAATTCTTCTGTCTAGCATTCTATGAAAAAATCCCGTTTCCAACGAAGGCCTCAAAGAGGTCCAAATATCCACTTGCAGACGTTAGAAACAGAGTGTTTCCAAACTGCTCTATGAAAAGAAAGGTTAAACTCTGTGAGCTGAATGCACACATCACAAAGCAGTTTCTCAGAATGATTCTGTCTTGTTTTTCTACGAAGATATTTCCTTTTCTACCATTGACCTCGAAGGGCTTGAAATCTCCACTTGCAAAATCGACAGAAAGAGAGTTTCAAATGTGCTCTGTCTAAAGAAAGTTCAACTCTGTGAGTTGAATACACACAACCCAAAGATGTTACTGAGAATTCTTCTGTCTAGCATTCTATGAAGAAATCCCGTTTCCAACGAAGGCCTCAAACAGTTCCAATTATCCACATGCAGACTTTACAAACTGAGTGTTTCCAAACTGCTCTATGAAAAGAAAGGTTAAACTCTGTGAGTTGAACGCACACATAAGAAATTAGTTTCTGAGAATGATTCTGTCTAGTTTTTATTGGAAGATATTTCCTTTTCTATGAACGGCCTCAAATCGCTTGAAATCTCCACAAGCAAATTACATAAAAAGAGTCTTTCAAAACTGCTGTGTCTAAAGGAAGGTTCAACCCTGTGAGTTGAATACACACAACACAAAGAAGTTACTGAGATTTCTTCTGTCTAGCATTATATGAAGAAATCCCTTTTCCAACGAAGGCCTCAAAGAGGTCCAAATATCCAATTGCAGACTTTACAAACAGAGTGTTTCCAAACTGCTCTATGAAGAGAAAGGTTAAACTCCGTGAGGTGAATGCCCACATCACAATGTGGTTTCTCAGAATCATTCTGTCTTCTTTTTATACGAAGATATTTCCTTTTCTACCATTGGCCTCATTTCGCTTGACGTCTCCACACGCAAATTCCAGAAAAAGAGTGTTTCAAATCGGCTCTGTCTAAAAGATGGTTCAACTCTGTGAGTTTAATAAACAGAACAGAAAGAAGTTACTGAGAAGTCTTCTGTCTAGCATTCTATGAAAAAATCCCGTTTCCAACGAAGGCCTCAAAGAGTTCCAAATATCCACTTGCAGACTTTACAAACAGAGTGTTTCCAAACTGCACTATGAAAAGAAAGGTTAAACTCTGTGAGTTGAACGCACACATAAGAAATTAGTTTCTGAGAATGATTCTGTCTAGTTTTTATTGGAAGATATTTCCTTTTCTATGAACGGACTCAAATCGCTTGAAATCTCCACAAGCAAATTACATAAAAAGAGTCTTTCAAAACTGCTGTGTCTAAAGGAAGGTTCAACACTGTGAGTTGAATACACACAACACAAAGAAGTTACTGAGAATTCTTCTGTCTAGCATTCTATGAAGAAATCCCGTTTCCAACGAAGGCCTCAAAGAGGTCCAAATATCCAATTGCAGACTTTACAAACAGAGTGTTTCCAAACTGCTCTATGAAGAGAAAGGTTAAACTCCGTGAGGTGAATGCACACATCACAATGTGGTTTCTCAGAATCATTCTGTCTTCTTTTTATACGAAGATATTTCCTTTTCTACCATTGGCCTCATTTCGCTTGAAATCTCCACACGCAAATTTCAGAAAAAGGGTGCTTCAAATCGGCTCTGTCTAAAAGATGGTTCAACTCTGTGAGTTTAATCAACAGAACAGAAAGAAGTTACTGAGAAGTCTTCTGTCTAGCATTATATGAAAAAATCCCGTTTCCAACGAAGGCATCAAAGAAATCCAAATATCCACTTGCAGACGTTTGAAACAGAGTGTTTTCAAACTGCTCTATGAAAAGAAAGGTTAAACTCTGTGAGCTGAATGCACACATCACAAAGCAGTTTCTCAGAATGATTCTGTCTTGTTTTTGTACGAAGATATTTCCTTTTCTACCATTGACCTCGAAGCGCTTGAAATCTCCACTTGCTAAATGCACAAAAAGAGAGTTTCAAATGTGCTCTGTCTAAAGAAAGTTCAACTCTGTGAGTTGAATACACACAACCCAAAGATGTTACTGAGAATTCTTCTGTCTAGCATTCTATGAAGAAATCCCGTTTCCAACGAAGGCCTCAAACAGTTCCAATTATCCACATGCAGACTTTACAAACTGAGTGTTTCCAAACTGCTCTATGAAAAGAAAGGTTAAACTCTGTGAGTTGAACGCACACATAAGAAATTAGTTTCTGAGAATGATTCTGTCTAGTTTTTATTGGAAGATATTTCCTTTTCTATGAACGGCCTCAAATCGCTTGAAATCTCCACAAGCAAATTACATAAAAAGAGTCTTTCAAAACTGCTGTGTCTAAAGGAAGGTTCAACCCTGTGAGTTGAATACACACAACACAAAGAAGTTACTGAGATTTCTTCTGTCTAGCATTATATGAAGAAATCCCTTTTCCAACGAAGGCCTCAAAGAGGTCCAAATATCCAATTGCAGACTTTACAAACAGAGTGTTTCCAAACTGCTCTATGAAGAGAAAGGTTAAACTCCGTGAGGTGAATGCACACATCACATTGTGGTTTCTCAGAATCATTCTGTCTTCTTTTTATACGAAGATATTTCCTTTTCTACCATTGGCCTCATTTCGCTTGACATCTCCACACCCAAATTCCAGAAAAAGAGTGTTTCAAATCGGCTCTGTCTAAAAGATGGTTCAACTCTGTGAGTTTAATCAACAGAACAGAAAGAAGTTACTGAGAAGTCTTCTGTCTAGCATTATATGAAAAAATCCCGTTTCCAACGAAGGCATCAAAGAAATCCAAATATCCACTTGCAGACGTTTGAAACAGAGTGTTTTCAAACTGCTCTATGAAGAGAAAGGTTAAACTCTGTGAGCTGAATGCACACATCACAAAGCAGTTTCTCAGAATGATTCTGTCTTGTTTTTGTACGAAGATATTTCCTTTTCTACCATTGACCTCGAAGCGCTTGAAATCTCCACTTGCTAAATGCACAAAAAGAGAGTTTCAAATCTGCTCTGTCTAAAGAAAGTTCAACTCTGTGAGTTGAATACACACAACCGAAAAATGTTACTGAGAATTCTTCTGTCTAGCATTCTATGAAGAAATTCTGTTTCCAACGAAGGCCTCAAACAGTTCCAAATATCGACTTGCAGACTTTACAAACAGAGTGTTTCCAAACTGCTCTATTAAAAGAAAGGTTAAACTCTGTGAGTTGAACACACACATAAGAAATTGGTTTCTGAGAATGATTCTGTCTAGTTTTTATTGGAAGATATTTCCTTTTCTATGAACGGCCTCAAATCGCTTGAAATCTCCACAAGCAAATTACACAAAAAGAGTCTTTCAAAACTGCTGTGTCTAAAGGAAGGTTCAACACTGTGAGTTGAATACACACAACACAAAGAAGTTACTGAGAATTCTTCTGTCTAGCATTGTATGAAGAAACCCCGTTTCCAACGAAGGCCTCAAAGAGGTCCAAATATCCACTTGCAGACTTTACAAACAGAGTGTTTCCAAACTGCTCTATGAAGAGAAAGGTTAAACTCCGTGAGGTGAATGCACACATCACAATGTGGTTTCTCAGAATCATTCTGTCTTCTTTTTATACGAAGATATTTCCTTTTCTACCATTGGCCTCATTTCGCTTGAAATCTCCACACGCAAATTCCAGAAAAAGAGTGTTTCAAATCGGCTCTCTCAAAAAGATGGTTCAACTCTGTGAGTTGAATAAACAGAACACAAAGAAGTTACTTAGAATTCTTCTGTCTAGCATTCTATGAAAAAATCCCGTTTCCAACGAAGGCCTCAAAGAGGTCCAAATATCCACTTGCAGACGTTAGAAACAGAGTGTTTCCAAACTGCTCTATGAAAAGAAATGTTAAACTCTGTGAGCTGAATGCACACATCACAAAGCAGTTTCTCAGAATGATTCTGTCTTGTTTTTCTACGAAGATATTTCCTTTTCTACCATTGACCTCGAAGGGCTTGAAATCTCCACTTGCAAAATCCACAGAAAGAGAGTTTCAAATCTGCTCTGTCTAAAGAAAGTTCAACTCTGTGAGTTGAATACACACAACCCAAAAGTGTTACTGAGAATTCTTCTGTCTAGCATTCTATGAAGAAATCCCGTTTCCAAAGAAGGCCTCAAAGAGGTCCAAATATCCACTTGCAGACTTTTCAAACTGAGTGTTTCCAAACTGCTCTATGAAAAGAAAGGTTAAACTCTGTGAGTTGAACGCACACATAAGAAATTAGTTTCTGAGAATGATTCTGTCTAGTTTTTATTGGAAGATATTTCCTTTTCTATGAAAGGCCTCTAATCGCTTGAAATCTCCACAAGCAAATTACACAAAAAGAGTCTTTCAAAACTGCTGTGTATAAAGGAAGGTTCAACACTGTGATTTGAATACACACAACACAAAGAAGTTACTGAGAATTCTTCTGTCTAGCATTATATGAAGAAATCCCGTTTCCAACGAAGGCCTCAAAGAGATCCAAATATCCACTTGCAGACGTTAGAAACAGAGTGTTTTCAAACTGCTCTATGAAAAGAAAGGTTAAACTCTGTGAGCTAAATGCACACATCACAAAGCAGTTTCACAGAATGATTCTGTCTTGTTTTTGTACGAAGAGATTTCCTTTTCTACCATTGACCTCGAAGCGCTTGAAATCTCCACTTGCAAAATCCACAAAAAGAGAGTTTCAAATCTGCTCTGTCTAAAGAAAGTTCAACTCTGTGAGTTGAATACACACAACCCAAAAATTTTACTGAGAATTCTTCTGTCTAGCATTCTATGAAGAAATCCCGTTTCCAACGAAGGCCTCAAAGAGTTCCAAATATCCACTTGCAGACTTTACAAACAGAGTGTTTCCAAGCTGCACTATGAAAAGAAAGGTTAAACTCTGTGAGTTGAATGCACACATAAGAAATTAGTTTCTGAGAATGATTCTGTCTAGTTTTTATTGGAAGATATTTCCTTTTCTATGAACGGACTCAAATCGCTTGAAATCTCCACAAGCAAATTACATAAAAAGAGTCTTTCAAAACTGCTGTGTCTAAAGGAAGGTTCAACACTGTGAGTTGAATACACACAACACAAAGAAGTTACTGAGAATTCTTCTGTCTAGCATTCTATGAAGAAATCCCGTTTCCAACGAAGGCCTCAAAGAGGTCCAAATATCCACTTGCAGACTTTACAAACAGAGTGTTCCCAAACTGCTCTATGAAGAGAAAGGTTAAACTCCGTGAGGTGAATGCACACATCACAATGTGGTTTCTCAGAATCATTCTGTCTTCTTTTTATACGAAGATATTTCCTTTTCTACCATTGGCCTCATTTCGCTTGAAATCTCTACACGCAAATTTCAGAAAAAGAGTGCTTCAAATCGGCTCTGTCTAAAAGATGGTTCAACTCTGTGAGTTTAATCAACAGAACAGAAAGAAGTTACTGAGAAGTTTTCTGTCTAGCATTATATGAAAAAATCCCGTTTCCAACGAAGGCATCAAAGAAATCCAAATATCCACTTGCAGACGTTTGAAACAGAGTGTTTTCAAACTGCTCTATGAAAAGAAAGGTTAAACTCTGTGAGCTGAATGCACACATCACAAAGCAGTTTCTCAGAATGATTCTGTCTTGTTTTTGTACGAAGATATTTCCTTTTCTACCATTGACCTCGAAGCGCTTGAAATCTCCACTTGCTAAATGCACAAAAAGAGAGTTTCAAATGTGCTCTGTCTAAAGAAAGTTCAACTCTGTGAGTTGAATACACACAACCCAAAGATGTTACTGAGAATTCTTCTGTCTATCATTCTATGAAGAAATCCCGTTTCCAACGAAGGCCTCAAACAGTTCCAATTATCCACATGCAGACTTTACAAACTGAGTGTTTCCAAACTGCTCTATGAAAAGAAAGGTTAAACTCTGTGAGTTGAACGCACACATAAGAAATTAGTTTCTGAGAATGATTCTGTCTAGTTTTTATTGGAAGATATTTCCTTTTCTATGAACGGCCTCAAATCGCTTGAAATCTCCACAAGCAAATTACATAAAAAGAGTCTTTCAAAACTGCTGTGTCTAAAGGAAGGTTCAACCCTGTGAGTTGAATACACACAACACAAAGAAGTTACTGAGATTTCTTCTGTCTAGCATTATATGAAGAAATCCCTTTTCCAACGAAGGCCTCAAAGAGGTCCAAATATCCAATTGCAGACTTTACAAACAGAGTGTTTGCAAACTGCTCTATGAAGAGTAAGGTTTAACTCCGTGAGGTGAATGCACACATCACAATGTGGTTTCTCAGAATCATTCTGTCTTCTTTTTATACGAAGATATTTCCTTTACTACCATTGGCCTCATTTCGCTTGAAATCTCCACACGCAAATTCCAGAAAAAGAGTGTTTCAAATCGGCTCTGTCTAAAAGATGGTTAAACTCTGTGAGTTTATTAAGCAGAACAGAAAGAAGTTACTGAGAATTCTTCTGTCTAGCATTATATGAAAAAATCCCGTTTCCACCGAAGGCCTCAAAGAGATCCAAATATCCACTTGCAGACGTTAGAAACAGAGTTTTTCCAAACTGCTCTGTGAAAAGAAAGGTTAACCTCTGTGAGCTGAATGCACACATCACAAAGCAGTTTCTCAGAATGATTCTGTCTTGTTTTTGTACGAAGTTATTTCCTTTTCTACCATTGAACTCGAAGCGCTTGAAATCTCCACTTGCAAAATCCACAAAAAGAGAGTTTCAAATCTGCTCTGTCTAAAGAAAGTTCAACTCTGTGAGTTGAATACACACAACCCAAAGATGTTACTGAGAATTCTTCTGTCTAGCATTCTATGAAGAAATCCCGTTTCCAACGAAGGCCTCAATCAGTTCCAATTATCCACATGCAGACTTTACAAACTGAGTGTTTCCAAACTGCTCTATGAAAAGAAAGGTTAAACTCTGTGAGTTGAACGCACACATAAGAAATTAGTTTCTGAGAATGATTCTGTCTAGTTTTTATTGGAAGATATTTCCTTTTCTATGAACGGCCTCAAATCGCTTGAAATCTCCACAAGCAAATTACATAAAAAGAGTCTTTCAAAACTGCTGTGTCTAAAGGAAGGTTCAACCCTTTGAGTTGAATACACACAACACAAAGAAGTTACTGAGATTTCTTCTGTCTAGCATTATATGAAGAAATCCCTTTTCCAACGAAGGCCTCAAAGAGGTCCAAATATCCAATTGCAGACTTTACAAACAGAGGGTTTGCAAACTGCTCTATGAAGAGAAAGGTTAAACTCCGTGAGGTGAATGCACACATCACAATGTGGTTTCTCAGAATCATTCTGTCTTCTTTTTATACGAAGATATTTCCTTTTCTACCATTGGCCTCATTTCGCTTGAAATCTCCACACGCAAATTCCAGAAAAAGAGTGTTTCAAATCGGCTCTGTCTAAAAGATGGTTCAACTCTGTGAGTTTAATCAACAGAACAGAAAGAAGTTACTGAGAAGTCTTCTGTCTAGCATCATATGAAAAAATCCCGTTTCCAACGAAGGCATCAAAGAAATCCAAATATCCACTTGCAGACGTTTGAAACAGAGTGTTTTCAAACTGCTCTATGAAAAGAAAGGTTAAACTCTGTGAGCTGAATGCACACATCACAAAGCAGTTTCTCAGAATGATTCTGTCTTGTTTTTGTACGAAGATATTTCCTTTTCTACCATTGACCTCGAAGCGCTTGAAATCTCCACTTGCTAAATGCACAAAAAGAGAGTTTCAAATCTGCTCTGTCTAAAGAAAGTTCAACTCTGTGAGTTGAATACACACAACCCAAAAATGTTACTGAGAATTCTTCTGTCTAGCATTCTATGAAGAAATTCTGTTTCCAACGAAGGCCTCAAACAGTTCCAAATATCCACTTGCAGACTTTACAAACAGAGTGTTTCCAAACTGCTCTATTAAAAGAAAGGTTAAACTCTGTGAGTTGAACGCACACATAAGAAATTGGTTTCTGAGAATGATTCTGTCTAGTTTTTATTGGAAGATATTTCCTTTTCTATGAACGGCCTCAAATCGCTTGAAATCTAAACAAGCAAATTACACAAAAAGAGTCTTTCAAAACTGCTGTGTCTAAAGGAACGTTCAACACTGTGAGTTCAATACACACAACACAAAGAAGTTACTGAGAATTCCTCTGTCTAGCATTGTATGAAGAAATCCCGTTTCCAACGAAGGCCTCAAACACGTCCAAATATCCACTTGCAGACCTTACAAACAGAGTGTTTCCAAACTGCTCTATGAAGAGAAAGGTTAAACTCTGTGAGCTGAATGCACACATCACACAGTAGTTTCTCAGAATCATTCTGTCTTCTTTTTATATGAAGATAATGCCTTTTCTTAAATTGGCCTCAATTCGCTTGAAATCTCCACACGCAAATTCCAGAAAAAGAGTGTTTCAAATCGGCTCTGTCTAAAAGATGGTTCAACTCTGTGAGTTGAATAAACAGAACACAAAGAAGTCACTGAGAATAATTCTGTCTAGCATTATATGAAAAAATCCCGTTTGCAACGAAGGCCTCAAAGAGGTGGAAATATGCACTTGCTGACGTTAGAAACAGAGTGTTTCCAAACTGCTCTATGAAAAGAAAGGTTAAACTCTGTGAGCTGAATGAACACATCACAAAGCAGTTTCTTAGAATGATTCTGTCTGGTTTTTTACAAAGATATTTCCTTTTTTAGCATTGACCTCGAAACGCTTGAAATCTCCACTTGCAAAATCCACAAAAAGAGAGTTTCAAATCTCCTCTGTCTAAGGAAAGTTCAACTCTGTGAGTTGAATACACACAACCCAAAAATGTTACTGAGAATTCTTATGTCTAGCATTCTATGAAGAAATCCCGTTTCCTGCGAAGGCCTCAAACAGGTCCAAATATCCACTTGCAGAATTTACAAACAGAGTGTTTCCAAACTGCCCTATGAAAAGAAAGGTTAAACTCTGTGAGTTGAACGCACACATAAGAAATTAGTTTCTGAGAATGATTCTGTCTAGTTGTTATTGGAAGATATTTCCTTTTCTATGAACGGCCTCAAATCGCTTGAAATCTCCACAAGCAAAATACACAAAAAGAGTCTTTCAAAACTGCTGTGTCTAAAGGAAGCTTCAACACTGTGAGTTGAATACACACAATAGAAAGAAGTTACTGAGAATTCTTCTGTCTAGCATTCTATGAAGAAATCCTGTTTCCAACGAAGGCCTCAAACAGGTCCAAATATCCACTTGCAGACTTTACAAACAGAGTGTTTCCAAACTGCTCTATGAAAAGAAACGTTAAACTCTGTGAGTTGAATGCTGACATCACAAGTTAGTTTCTGAGAATGATTCTGTCTAGCTTTTATGGGAAGATATTTCCTTTTCTACTATTTGCCTCAAATCGCTTGAAATCTCCACAGGCAAATTCCAGAAAAAGAGTGTTTCAAATCGGCTCTGTCTAGAAAGTGGTTCAACTCTGTGAGTTGAATACACAGATCAGAAAGAAGTTAGTGATTTTTTTTCTATCTAGCATTACATGAATAAATCTCGTTTCCAACAAATGCCCCAATGTGGTCCAAATATCCACTTCCAGACTTTACAAACAGAGTGTTTCCAAACTGCTCTATGAAAAGAATGTTTAAACTCTGTGAGCTGAACGCACACATCACAATTCGGTTTGTGAGAATTATTCTGTCTCAACTTTTTATGGGATGATATTTCCTTTTCTACGAATGGCCTGAAACCGCTTGAAATCTCCGCATGCAAATAACACAAAAATGGTGTTTCAAAACTGCAGTGCCTAAAGGAAGGTTCAACACTGTGAGTTGAATGCACGCAACACAAAGAATTTACTGAGAATTCTTCCTTCTAGCATTATATGAAAAAATCCCGTTTCCAAGGAAAGCTTCAAAGGGAACAAAATATCCATTTGCAGAGTTTACAAACAGAGGATTTCCAAACTGCTCTATGAAAAGAAACGTGAAACTCTGTGAGTTGAACCCACTCATCACAAAGTAGATTCTGAGAATGATTCTGTCTTGTTTTTATAGGAAGATATTTCCTTTTCTACAATTGGCCTCAAAGCGATTGAAACATCCACTTGCAAAATCCACGAAAAGAGAGTTTCAAATCTGCTCTTTTTAAAGAAAATTCAACTCCATGAGTTGTATACACATGACCCAAAAAAGTACTAAGAATTCTTCTGTCTAGCATTATATGAAGAAATCCCTTTTCCAAGGAAGGCCTCAAACAGGTGCAAATATCCACTTGCAGACGTTATAAACAGAGTGTTTCCAAACTGCTCTATGAAAAGAAAGGTTAAACTCTGTGAGCTGAATGCACACATCACAAAGCAGTTTCTCAGAATGATTCTCTCTTGTTTTTGTACGAAGATATTTCCTTTTCTACCATTGACCTCGAAGCGCTTGAAATCTCCACTTGCAAAATCCACAAAAAGAGAGTTTCAAATCTGCTCTGTCTAAAGAAAGTTCAACTCTGTGAGTTGAATACACACAACCCAAAAATGTTACTGAGAATTCTTCTGTCTAGCATTCTAAGAAGAAATCCCGTTTCCAACGAAGGCCTCAAAGAGGTCCAAATATCCACTTGCAGACTTTACAAACAGAGTGTTTCCAAACTGCTCTATGAAGAGAAAGGTTTCACTCCGTGAGCTGAATGCGCACATCACAATGTAGTTTCTCAGAATCATTCTGTCTTCTTTTTATACGAAGATATTTCATTTTCTAACATT
The DNA here is from genome assembly GCF_028858775.2 of Pan troglodytes. Classification (NCBI taxonomy): domain Eukaryota; kingdom Metazoa; phylum Chordata; class Mammalia; order Primates; family Hominidae; genus Pan; species Pan troglodytes. The sequence continues at coordinate 81,354,391 of NC_072401.2, forward strand.
GGCCTCAATTCGCTTGAAATCTCCACACGCAAATGCCAGAAAAAGAGTGTTTCAATTCGGTTCCGTCTAAAAGATGGTTCAACTCTGTGAGTTTAATAAACAGAACAGAAAGAAGTTACTGAGAATTCTTCTGTCTAGCATTATATGAAAAAATCCGGTTTCAAACGAAGGCCTCAAAGAGGTCCAAATATCCACTTGCAGACGTCAGAAACAGAGTGTTTCCAAGCTGCTCTATGAAAAGAAAGGTTAAACTCTGTGAGCTGAATGCACACATCACAAAGCAGTTTCTCAGAATGATTCTGTCTTGTTTTTGTACGAAGATATTTCCTTTTCTACCATTGACCTCGAAGCGCTTGAAATCTCCACTTGCAAAATCCACAAAAAGAGAGTTTGAAATCTGCTCTGCCTAAATAAAGTTCAACTCTCTGAGTTGAATACGCACAACCCAAAAATGTTACTGAGAATTCTTCTGTCTAGCATTCTATGAAGAAATCCCGTTTCCAACGATGGCCTCAAAGAGGTCCAAATATCCACTTGCAGACGTTAGAAACAGAGTGTTTCCAAACTACTCTATGAAAAGAAAGGTTAAACTCTTTGAGTTGAATGCACACATAAGAAATTAGTTTCTGAGAATGATTCTGTCTATTATTTATTGGAAGATATTTCCTTTTCTATGAACAGCCTCAAATCGCTTGAAGTCTCCACAATCAAACTTCACAAAAAGAATACTTCAAAACTGCTGTGTCTAAAGGAAGGTTCAACACTGTGAGTTGAATAGACACAACACAAAGAAGTTACTGAGAAATCTTCTGTCTAGCATTATATGAAGAAATCCCGTTTCCAAAGAAGGGCTCAATGTGGTCCAAATATCCACTTCCAGACTTTCAAACAGAGTGTTTCCAAACTGCTCTATGAAAAGAATGGTTAAACTCTGTGAGCTGAACGCACACATCACAATTCGGTTTCTGAGAATTATTCTGTCTAGTTTTTATGGAATGATACTTCCTTTTCTACAAATGGCCTGAAATCGCTTGAAATCTCCGCATGCAAATAACACAACAATGGTGTTTCCAAACTGCTGTGCCTAAAGGAAGGTTCAACACTGTGAGTTAAATACACACAACACAAAGAATTTACTGAGAATTCTTCCGTCTAGCATTATATGAAAATATCCCGTTTCCAACGAAGGCTTCAAAGAGATCAAAATATCCATTTGCAGAGTTTACAAACAGAGCATTTCCAACCTGCTCTATGAAAAGAAACGTGAAACTCTGTGAGTTGAGCGCACTCATCACAAAGTAGATTCTGAGAATGATTCTGTCTTGTTTTTATAGGAAGATATTTCCTTTTCTACAATTGGCCTCAAAGCGATTGAAATCCCCACTTGCAAAAATCCACGAAAAGAGAGTTTCAAATCTGCTCTTTTTAAAGAAAGATCAGCTCCATCAGTTGTATACACATGACACAAAAAAGTTACTGAGAATTCTTCTGTGTAGCATTATATGAAGAAATCCCGTTTCCAACGAAGGCCTCAAACAGGTCCAAATATCCACTTGCAGACTTTACAAACAGAGTGTTTCCAAACTGCTCTATGAAAAGAAAGGTTAAACTCTGTGAGTTGAATGCAGACATCACAAGTTAGTTTCTGAGAATGATTCTGTCTAGCTTTTATGGGAAGATATTTCATTTTCTACTATTTGCCTCAAATCGCTTGAAATCTCCACAGGCAACTTCCAGAAAAAGAGGGTTTCAAATCGGCTCTGTCTAACAGATGATTCAACTCTGTGAGTTGAATACACAGATCACAAAGAAGTTACTGAGTTTTCTTCTATCTAGCATTACATGAAGAAATCCCGTTTCCAACGAAGGCCTCAATGTGGTCCAAATATCCACTTCCAGACTTTACAAACAGAGTGTTTCCAAACTGCTCTATGAAAAGAATGTTTAAACTCTGTGAGCTGAACGCACTCATCACAATTCGGTTACTGAGAATTATTCTCTCGAGTTTTTATGGAATCATATCTCCTTTTCTACGAAAGGCCTGAAATCGCTTGAAATCGCTGCATGCAAATAACACAGAAATGGTGTTTCAAAACTGCTGTGCCTAAAGGAAGGTTCAACACTGTGAGTTGAATACACACAACACAAAGAAGTTACTGAGAAATCTTCTGTCTAGCAGTATATGAAAAAATCCCATTTCCAACGAAGGCCTCAAAGAGGTCCAAATGTCCACTTGCAGAGTTTAGAAACAGAGTGTTTCCTAACTGCTCTATGAAAAGAAAGGTTAAACTCTGTGAGCTGAACGCACACATCACAAAGCAGTTTCTCAGAATGATTCTGTCTTGCTTTTGTACGAAGATATTTCCTTTTCTACCATTGACTTCGAAGCGCTTGAAATCTCCACTTGCGAAATCCATAAAAAGTGAGTTTCAAATCTGCTCTGTCTAAAGAAAGTTCAACTCTGTGAGTTGAATACACACAACCCAAAAATGTTACTGAAAATTCTCCTGTCTCACATTCTATGAAGAAATCCCGTTTCCAACGAAGTCCTCAAGGAGGTCCAAATATCCACTTGCAGACTTTACAAACAGAGTGTTTCCAAACTGCTCTTTGAAAAGAAAGGTTAAAGTCTGTGAGTTGAACGCACACATCAAAAATCGGTTTCTAAGAGTGATTCTGTCTAGTTTTTATGGAATGATATGTCCTTTTCTACGAATGGGCTGACATCGCTTGAAATCTCCGCATGCGAACTACAGAAAAATAGTGTGTCAAAACTGCTGTGCCTAAAGGAAGGTTTAACATTGTGAGTTGAATATACACAAAACAACGAATTTACTGAGAATTCTTCTGTCTAGCATTATATGAAAAATCCCGTTTCCGACGAAGGCTTCAAAGAGTTCAAAATATCCATTTGCAGACTTTACAAACAGAGGGTTTCCAAACTGATTTATGAAAAGAAACGTGAAACTCTGTGAGTTGAATGCACTCATCACAAAGTAGATTCTGAGAGTGATTCTGTCTAGTTTTTCTAGGAAGATATTTCCTTTTCTACAATAGGCCTCAAAGCGCTTGAAATCTCCACTTGCAAAATCCACAAAAAGAGAGTTTCAAATCTGCTCTTTTTAAAGAAAGTTCAACTCCGTGAGTTGTATACACACGACACAAAAAATATACTGAGAATTCTTCTGAGTAGCATTCTATGAAGAAATCCCGTTTCCAACGAAGGCCTCAAAGAGGTCCAAATATCCACTTGCAGACTTTACAAACAGAGTGTTTCCAAACTGCTCTATGAAAAGAAAGGTTAAACTCCGTGAGCTGAATGCACACATCACAAAGTAGTTTCTCAGAATCATTCTGTCTTCTTTTTATACGAAGATATTTCCTTTTCTATCATTGGCCTCAATTCGCTTGAAATCTCCACACGCAAATTCCAGAAAAAGAGTGTTTCAAATCGGCTCTGTCTAAAAGATGGTTCAACTCTGTGAGTTGAATAAACAGAACACAAAGAAGTTACTGAAAATTCTTCTGTCTAGCATTATATGAAAAAATCCCGTTTCCAACAAAGGCCTCATAGAGGTCAAAATATCCACTGGCAGACGTTAGAAACAGAGGGTTTCCAAACTGCTCTATGAAAAGAAACGTGAAACTCTGTGTGTTGAATGCACTCATCACATAGTAGATTCTGAGAATGATTCTGTCTAGTTTTTCTAGGAAGATATTTCCTTTTCTACAATAGGCCTCAAAGCGCTTGAAATGTCCACTTGCAAAATCCACAAAAAGAGAGTTTCAAATCTGCTCTTTTTAAAGAATGTTCAACTCTGTGAGTTGTGTACACAAGACACAAAAAAGGTACTGAGAAGTCTTCTGTGTAGCATTACATGAAGAAATCCCTTTTCCAACGAAGGCCTCAAACAGGTCCAAATATCCACTTGCAGACTTTACGAACAGAGTGTTTCCAAACTGCTCTATGAAAAGAAAGGTTAAACTCTCTGAGTTGAACGCACACAGAAGAAATTAATTTCTGAGAATGATTCTGTCTAGTTTTTATTGGAAGATATTTCCTTTTCTACGAACGGCCTCAAATCGCTTGAAATCTCCACATGCAAATTACACAAAAAGAGTGTTTCAATACTGCTGTGTCTAAAGAATGGTTCAACTCTGTGAGTTGAATACACACAACACAAAGAAGTTAATGAGTTTTCTTCTATCTAGCATTACATGAAGAAATCCCGTTTCCAACGAAGGCCTCAAAGAGGTCCAAATATCCACTTGCAGACTTTACAAACAGAGTGTTTCCAAACTGCTGTCTGAAAAGAAAGGTTAAACTCCGTGAGCTGAACGCAAACATCACACAGTAGTTTCTCAAAATGATTCTGTCTTGTTTTTATACGAAGATATTTCCTTTTCCACCATTGGTCTCAATTCGCTTGAAATCTCCACAGGCAAATTGCAGAAAAAGAGTGTTTCAAACTGGCTCTCTCTAAAGGATGGTTCAACTCCGTGAGTTGAATATACAGATCACAAAGAAGTTACTGAGAATTCTTCTGTCTAGCATTATATGAAGAAATCCCGTTTCCAACGAAGGCCTCACGGAGGTCCAAATATCCACTTCCAGACTTTACAAACAGAGTGTTTCCAAACTGCTCTATGAAAAGAATGGTTAAACTCTGTGAGCTGAACGCACACATCACAAATCTGTTTCTGAGAATTATTCTGTCTAGTTTTTATGGAATGATATTTCCTTTTCTACGAATGGCCTGAAATCGCTTGAAATCTCCGCATGCAAATAACACAAAAATTGTGTTTCAAACCTGCTGTGCCTAAAGGAAGGTTCAACACTGTGAGTTGAATACACACAACACAAAGAATTTACTGAGAATTCTTCCGTCTAGCATTACATGAAAAAATCCCGTTTGCAATGAAGGCCTCAAATAGGTCAAAATATCCATTTGCAGACTTTACAAACAGAGGGTTTCCAAACCGCTCTATGAAAAGAAAAGTGAAACTCTGTGAGTTGAATGCACTCATCACAAAGTAGATTCTGAGAATGATTCTGTCTTGTTTTTATAGGAAGATATTTCCTTTTCTACAATTGGCCTGATAGCGCTTGAAATCTCCACTTGCAAAATCCACAAAAAGAGAATTTCAAATCTGCTCTCTTTAAAGAAAGTTCACCTCTGTGAGTTGTACACACACAACACAATAAAGTTACTGAGAGTTCTTCTGTGTCGCATTATATGACGAAATCCCGTTCCCAACGAAGGCCTCAAAGAGGTCCAGATATCCACTTGCAGACTTTACAAAGAGAGTGTTTCCAAACTGCTGTATGAAAAGCAAGGTTAAAGTCTGTGAGCTTAACGCACTCTTCACAAAGCATTTTCTCGGAATGATTCTGTCTTGTTTTATACGAAGATATTTCCTTTTCTACCATTGGCCTCAATTCGCTTGAAATCTCCACGTGAATAATACTGAAATAGAGTGTTTCAAATCCGACCTCTCTAATGGATGGTTCAACTCTGTGAGTTGAACACACAAAACACAAACAAGTTACTGAGAATTCTTCTGTCTAGCATTATATGAAGAAGTTCTGTTTCCAATGAAGGCCTCAAAGATGTCAAAATATCCACTAGAAGACTTTAAAAACAGAGTGTTTCCAAACTGCTCTATGAAAAGAAAGGTTAACCTCTGCGAGTTGAATGCAGACATCACAAGTTAGTTTCTGAGAATGATTCTGTCTAGCTTTTATGGGAAGATATTTCCTTTTCTACTATTTGCCTCAAATCTCTTGAAATCTCCACATGCAAATTATACAAAATGAGTGTTTCAAATCTGCTCTGTCTAGCCGATGGTTCAACTCTGTGAGTTGAATACACACAACACAAAGAAGTTACTGAGTTTTCTTCTATCTAGCATTATATGAAGAAATCCCATTTCCAACGAAGGCCTCAAAGAGGTCCAAAGATCCACTTGCAGACATTACAAACAGAGTGTTTCCAAACTGCTCTATGAAAAGAAAGGTTAAACTCGGTGAGTTGAACGCACACATCAGAAAGTAGTTTCTGAGAATGATTCTGTCTAGTTTTTCTGGGAAGATATTTCCTTTTCTACGAAAGGCCTCAAATCGCTTGAAATCTCCACATGAAAATTACACAAAAAGAGTCTTTCAAAACTGCTCTGTTTAAAGGAAGGTTTAACACTGTGAGTTGAATACACACAACACAAAGAAGTTACTGAGAATTCTTCTGTCTAGCCTTGTATGAAGAAATCCCTTTTCCAATGAAGGCCTCAAAGAGGTCCAAATATCCACTTCCAGACTTTACAAACAGAATGTTTCCAAACTGTGCTATGAAAAGAAAAGTTAAAGTCGGTGAGCTGAACGCACACAAAACACAGTAGTTTCTCTGAATGATTCTGACTTGTTTTTATTCGAAGATATTTCCTTTTCAACCGTTGGCCTCAGTTCGCTTGAAATCTCCACACGCAAATTTGAGAAAAAGATTGTTTCAAATTGGCTCTGTCTAAAGGATGGTTCAACTATGTGAGTTAATTACACAGAACACAAAGAAGTTACTGAGAATTCTTCTGTCTAGCATTATATGAAAAAATCCCGTTTCCAAAGAAGGCCTCGAAGAAGTGCAAATATCCACTTGCAGACTTTAGAAACAGAGTGCTTCCAAACTGCTCTATGAAAAGAAAGGTTACACTCTGTGAGCTGAACGTACACATCACAAAGCCGTTTCTCAGTATGATTCTGTCTTGTTTTTATACGAAGATATTTCCTTTTCTACCATTGACCTCAAAGCACTTGAAATCCCCACTTGCAAAATCCACAAGTAGAGAGTTTCAAAACAGCTCTGTCTAAAGAAAGTTCAAATCTGTGCATTGAATACACACAACCCGAAAATGTTACTGAGAATTCTTCTGTCTAGCATTCTATGAAGAAATCCCGTTTCCAACGAAGGCCTCAAAGACGTCCAAATATCCACTTGCAGACTTTACAAACAGAGTGTTTGCAAACTGCTCTATGAAAAGAAAGGTTAAACTGTGAGTTGAACGCACACATCACAAATCGGTTTCTGAGAATTATTCTGTCTAGTTTTCATGGAATGATATTTCCTTTTCTATGAATGGCCTGAAATCGCTTGAAATCTCCGCATGCAAATTACACAAAAATACTGTTTCAAAACTGCTCTGCCTAAAGGAAGGTTCAACACTGTGAGTTGAATACACAGAACACAAAGAATTTACTGAGAATTCTTCGGTCTAGCATTATATGAAAAAATCCCATTGCCTACGAAGGCCTCAAAGAGGTCAAAATATCGATTTGCAGACTTTGCAAACAGAGGGTTTCGAAACTGGTCTATGAAAAGAAAAGTGAAACTCTGTGGGTTGAACGCACTCATCACAATGTAGATTCTGAGAAAGATTCTGTCTTGTTTTTATAGGAAGATATTTCCTTTTCTACAATTGGCCTCAAAGCGATTGAAATCTCCACTTGCAAAATCCACAAAAAGAGAATTTCAAATCTGCCCTCTTTAAAGAAAGTTCACCTCTGTGAGTTGTACACACACAACACAATAAAGTTACTGAGAATTCTTCTGTGTCGCATTATATGACGAAATCCCATTCCCAACGAAGGCCTCAAAGAGGTCCAGATATCCACTTGCAGACTTTACAAAGAGAGTGTTTCCAAACTGCTCTATGAAAAACAAGTTTAAAGTCTGTGAGCTTAACGCACACATCACAAAGCAGTTTCTCAGAATTATTCTGTCTTGTTTTTATACAAAGATGTTTCCTTTTCTACCATTGGCCTCAATTCTCTTGAAATCTCCACATGAAAATTACAGAAAAAGAGTGTTTCAAATCGAATCTGTCTAAAGGATGGTTCAACTCTGTGAGTTGAATTCACACAACACAAAGTCGTTACTGAGAATTCTTCTGTCTAGCATTTTATGCAGAAATACCTTTTCCAACGAAGGCCTCAGGGAGGTCCAAATATCCACTTGCAGTCTTTACAAACAGAGTGTTTCCAAACTGTTCTATGAATAGAAACGTGAAACTCTGTGAATTGAACGCACACATCACAAATTTGTTTCTCAGAATCATTCTGACTTGTTTTTATAGGAAAATATATCATTTTCTGTGATTGGCCTCAAATCGTTTGAAATCTCCACATGCAAGTTACATAAAAATAGTGTTTCAATACTGCTGTGTCTAAAGGAAGGTTCAACACTGTGAGTTGAATACACACAACACAAAGGAGTTACTGAGAATTCTTCTGTCTAGCATTATATGAAGAAATCCCGTTTCCAACGAAGGCCTCAAAGAGGTCCAAGTATACATTTGCAGACTTTACAAACAGAGTGTTTCCAAACAGCTCTATGAAAAGAAAGGTTAAACTCAGTGAGCTGAATGCACACATCACAAAGTAGTTTCTCAGTATGATTCTGTCTTGTTTTTATACGAAGATATTTCCTTTTCTACCATTGGCCTCAAAGGGCTTGAAATATCCACTTGCAAAATCCACAAAAAGAGTTTCATATCTGCTCTGTCTAAAGAAAGTTGAACTCTCTGAGTTGAAAACACAAAACACAAAAATGTTACTGAGAATTCTTCTTTCTAGCATTATATGAAGAAATCCCGTTTCCAGTGAAGGCCTCAAATAGGTCCAAATATCCAGTTACAGACTTTACAAACAGAGTGTTTCCAAACTGCTCTGTGAAAAGAAAGGTTAAACAATGTGAGGTGAAAGAACACATCACAAATTAGTTTCTGAGAATGATTCTGTCTAGCTTTTATCGGAAGATATTTCCTGTTCTACTATTGGCCTCAAATGGTTTAAAATCTCCACATGCAAATTACACAAAAAGAGTGTTTCAAGACTGCTGTGTCTAAAGGAAAGTTCAACACTGTGAGTTGAATACACACAACACAAAGAATTTACTGAGAATTCTTCTATCTCCCATCATATGAAGAAATCCCGTTTCCAACGAACGCCTCAAAGTGGTCCAAATATCCACTTGCAGTCTTTACAAACAGAGTGTTTACAAACGGCTCTATGAAAAGAAAGGTTAAACTCTGTGAGTTGAACGCACACATCACAAATTAGTTTCTGAGAATGATTCTGTCTAGTTTTTTTTTTTTTTTTAATTTTACTTTAAGTTTTAGGTTACATGTGTACATTGTGCAGTTTAGTTACATATGTATTCATGTGCCATGCTGTTGCGCTTCACCCACCAACTCGTCATCTAGCATTAGGTATATCTCCCACTGCAATCCCTCTCCCCTCCCCCCTCCCCACCACAGTCCCCAGAGTGTGATATTCCCCTTCCTGTGTCCATGTGATCACATTTTTCAATTCCCACCTGTGAGTGAGAATATGAGGTGTCTGGTTTTTTGTTGTTGCGATAGTTTACTGAGAATGATGGTTTCCAGTTTCATCCATGTCCTTACAAGGGACATGAACTCATCATTTTTTATGGCTGCATAGTATTCCATGTTGTATATGTGCCACAGTTTCTTAATCCAGTGTATCATTGTTGGACATTTGGGTTGGTTCCAAGTCTTTGCTATTGTGAATAATGCCACAATAAACATACGTGTGCATGTGTCTTTATATCAGCATGATTTATAGTCATTTGGTTATATACCCAGTAATGAGATTGCTGGGTCAAATGGTATTTCTAGTTCTAGATCCCTGAGGAATCACCACACTGACTTCCACAATGGTTGAACTAGTTTACAGTCTCACCAACAGTGTAAAAGTGTTCCTGTTTCTCCACATCCTGTCCAGCACCTGTTGTTTCCTGACTTTTTAATGATTGCCATTCTAACTGGTGTGAGATGATATCTCATAGTGGTTTTGATTTGCATTTCTCTGATGGCCAGTGATGATGAGCATTTTTTCATGTGTTTTTTGGCTGCATAAGTGTCTTCATTTGAGAAGTTTCTGTTCATGTCCTTTGCCCGCTTTTTGATGGGGTTGTTTGATTTTTTCTTGTAAATCAGTTTGAATTCATTGTAGATTCTGGATATTAGCCCTTTGTCAGATGAGTAGGTTGCGAAAATTTTCTCCCATGTTGTAGGTTGCCTGTTCACTCTGATGGTAGTTTCTTTTGCTGTGCAGAAGCTCTTTAGTTTAATTAGATCCCATTTGTCAATTTTGTCTTTTGTTGCCATTGCTTTTGGTGTTTTGGACATGAAGACCTTGCCCACGCCTATGTCCTGAATGGTAATGCCTAAGTTTTCTTCTAGGGTTTTTATGGTTTTAGGTCTAACGTTTAAATCTTTAATCCATCTTGAATTGATTTTTGTATAAGGTGTAAGGAAGGGATCCACTTTCAGCTTTCTACATATGGCTAGCCAGTTTTCCCAGCACCATTTATTAAATAGGGAATCCTTTCCCCATTGCTTGTTTTTCTCAGGTTTGTCAAAGATCAGATAGTTGTTGGTATGCGGCGTTATTTCTGAGGGCTCTGTTCTGTTCCATTGATCTATATCTCTGTTTTAGTACCAGTACCATGCTGTTTTGGTTACTGTAGCCTTGTACTATAGTTTGAAGTCAGGTAGTGTGATGCCTCCAGCTTTGTTCTTTTGGCTTAGGATTGACTTGGCGATGCGGGCTCTTTTTTGGTTCCATATGAACTTTAAAGTAGTTTTTTCCAATTCTGTGAAGAAAGTCATTGGTAGCTTGATTGGGATGGCATTAAATCTGTAAATTACGTTGGGCGGTATGGCCATTTTCATGATATTGATTCTTCCTACCCATGAGCATGGAATGTTCTTCCATTTGTTTGTATCCTCTTTTATTTCCTTGAGCAGTGGTTTGTAGTTCTCCTTGAAGAGGTCCTTCACATCCCTTGTAAGTTGGATTCCTAGGTATTTTATTCTCTTTGAAGCAATTGTGAATGGGAATTCACTCATGATTTGGCTCTCTGTTTGTCTGTTGTTGGTGTATAGGAATGCTTGTGATTTTTGTACATTGATTTTGTATCCTGAGACTTTGCTGAATTTGCTTATCAGCTTAAGGAGATTTTGGGCTGAGACGATGGTGTTTTCCAGATAAACAATCATGTCATCTGCAAACAGGGAGAATTTGACTTCCTCTTTTCCTAATTGAATACCCTTTATTTCCTTCTCCTGCCTGATTGCACTGGCCAGAACTTCCAACACTATGTTGAATAGGAGCAGTGAGGGAGGGCATCCCTGTCTTGTGCCAGTTTTCAAAGCGAATGCTTCCAGTTTTTGCCCATTCAGTATGATATTGGCTGTGGGTTTGTCATAGATAGCTCTTATTATTTTGAAATACATCCCATCAATACCTAATTTATTGAGAGTTTTTAGCATGAATGGTTGTTGAATTTTGTCAAAGGCTTTTTCTGCATCTATTGAGATAATCATGTGGTTTTTGTCTTTGGCTCTGTTTATATGCTGGATTACATTTATTGATTTGCATATATTGAACCAGCCTTGCATCCCAGGGATGAAGCCCACTTGATCATGGTGGATAAGCTTTTTGATATGCTGCTGGATTCGTTTTGCCAGTATTTTATTGAGGATTTTTGCATCAATGTTCATCAGGGATATTGGTCTAAAATTCTCTTTTTTGGTTGTGTCTCTGCCTGGCTTTGGTATCAGAATGATGCTGGACTCATAAAAGGAGTTGGGGAGGATTCCCTCTTTTTCTATTGACTGGAATAGTTTCAGAAGGAATGGTACCAGTTCCTCCTTGTACCTCTGGTAGAATTCGGCTGTGAATCAATGTGGTCCTGGACTCTTTCTGGTTGGTAAGCTATTGATTATTGCCACAATTTCAGCTCCTGTTATTGGTCTATTCAGAGATTCAACTTCTTCCTGGTTTAGTCTTGAGAGAGTGTAGGTGTCGAGGAATGTATCCATTTCTTCTAGATTTTCTAGTTTATTTGTGTAGAGATGTTTGTAGTATTCTCTGATGGTAGTTTGTATTTCTGTGGGATCGTTGGTGATATCCCCTTTATCATTTTTTATTGTGTCTATTTGATTCTTCTCTCTTTTTTTCCTTATTAGTCTTGCTAGTGGTCTATGAATTTTGTTGATCCTTTCAAAAAACCAGCTCCTGGATTCATTGATTTTTTGAAGGGTTTTTTGTGTCTCTATTTCCTTCTGTTCTGCTCTGATTTTAGTTATTTCTTGCCTTCTGCTAGCTTTTGAATATGTTTGATCTTGCTTTTCTAGTTCTTTTAATTGTGATGGTAGGGTGTCAATTTTGAATCTTTCCTGCTTTCTCTTGTGGGCATTTAGTGCTATAAATTTCCCTCTACACACTGCTTTGAATGCGTCCCAGAGATTCTGGTATGTTGTGTCTTTGTTCTCGTTGGTTTCAAAGAACATCTTTATTTCTGCCTTCATTTCGTTATGTACCCCGTAGTCATTCAGGTGCAGGTTGTTCAGTTTCCATGTAGTTGAGTGGCTTTGAGTGAGATTCTTAATCCTGAGTTCTAGTTTGATTGCACTGTGGTCTGAGAGATAGTTTGTTATAATTTGTGTTCTTTTACATTTGCTGAGGAGAGCTTTAGTTCCAACTATGTGGTCAATCTTGGAATAGGTGTGGTGTGGTGCTGAAAAAAATGTATATTCTGTTGATTTGGGGTGGAGAGTTCTGTAGGTGTCTATTAGGTCCTCTTGTTGCAGAGCTGAGTTCAATTCCTGGGTATCCTTGTTGACTTTCTGTCTCGTTGATCTGTCTAATGTTGCCAGTGGGGTGTTAAAGTCTCCCATTATTAATGTGTGGGAGTCTAAGTCTCTTTGTAGGTCACTCAGGACTTGCTTTATGAATCTGGGTGCTCCTGTATTGGGTGCATATATATTTAGGATAGTTAGCTCCTCTTGTTGAATTGATGCCTTTACCATTATGTAATGGCCTTCTTTGTCTCTTTTGATCTTTGTTGGTTTAAAGTCTGTTTTATCAGAGACTAGGATTGCAACCCCTGCCTTTTTTTGTTTTCCATTTTCTTGGTAGATCTTCCTCCATCCTTTTATTTTGAGCCTATGTGTGTCTCTGCACGTGAGATGGGTTTCCTGAATACAGCACACTGATGGGTCTTGACTCTTTATCCAACTTGCCAGTCTGTGTCTTTTAATTGGAGAATTTAGTCCATTTACATTTAAAGTTAATATTGTTATGTGTGAATTTGATCCTGTCATTATGATGTTAGCTGGTGATTTCGCTCGTTAGTTGATGCAGTTTCTTCCTAGTCTCGATGGTCTTTACATTTTGGCGTGATTTTGCAATGGCTGATACCGGTTGTTCCTTTCCTTGTTTAGCACTTCCTTTAGGAGCTCTTTTAGGGCCAGCCTGGTGGTGACAAAATCGGTCTGCATTTGCTTGTCTGTAAAGTATTTTATTTCTCCTTCACTTATGAAGCTTAGTTTGGCTGGATATGAAATTCTGGGTTGAAAATTCTTTTCTTTAAGAATGTTGAATATTGGCCCCCACTCTCTTCTGGCTTGTAGGGTTTCTGCGGAGAGATCCGCTGTTAGTCTGATGGGCTTCCCTTTGAGGGTAACCCGACCTTTCTCTCTGGCTGCCCTTAACATTTTTTCCTTCATTTCAACTTTGGGGAATCTGACAATTATGTGTCTTGGAGTTGCTCTTCTCGAGGAGTATCTTTGTGGCGTTCTCTGTATTTCCTGAATCTGAACGTTGGCCTGCCTTGCTAGATTGGGGAAGTTCTCCTGGATAATATCCTGCAGAGTGTTTTCCAACTTGGTTCCATTCTCTCCATCACTTTCAGGTACACCAATCAGAGGTAGATTTGGTCTTTTCACATAGTCCCATATTTCTTGGAGGCTTTGTTCATTTCTTTTTATTCTTTTTCTCTAAACTTCCCTTCTCACTTCATTTCATTCATTTCGTCTTCCATTGCTGATACCCTTTCTTCCACTTGATCGCATCGGCTCCTGAGGCGTCTGCATTCTTCACGTAGTTCTTGAGCCTTGGTTTTCAGCTCCATCAGCTCCTTTAAGCACTTCTCTGTATTGGTTATTCTAGTTATACATTCTTCTAAATTTTTTTCAAAGTTTTCAACTCCTTTGCCTTTGGTTTGAATGTCCTCCCGGAGCTCAGAGTAATTTGATCGTCTGAAGACTTCTTCTCTCAGCTCGTCAAAATCATTCTCCATCCAGCTTTGTTCCGTTGCTGGTGAGGAACTGCGTTCCTTTGGAGGAGTAGAGTCGCTCTGGGTTTTAGAGTTTCCAGTTTTTCTGTTCTGTTTTTTCACCATCTTTGTGGTATTATCTACTATTGGTCTTTGATGATGGCGATGTACAGATGGGTTTTCAGTGTGGATGTCCGTTCTGTTTGTTAGTTTTCCTTCTAACAGACAGGACCCTCAGCTGCAGGTCTGTTGGAATACCCTGCCGTGTGAGGTGTCAGTGTGACCCAGCTGGAGGGTGCCTCCCAGTTAGGCTGCTCGGGGGTCAGGGGTCAGGGACCCACTTGAGAGGCAGTCTGCCCGTTCTCAGATCTCCAGCTGCGTGCTGGGAGAACCACTGCTCTCTTCAATGCTGTCAGACAGGGACCTTTAAGTCTGCAGAAGTTACTGCTGTCTTTTTGTTTGTCTGTGCCCTGCCCCCAGAGGTAGAGCCTACAGAGGCAGGCAGGCCTCCTTGAGCTGTGGTGGGCTCCACCCAGTTCGAGCTTCCCGGCTGCTTTGTTTACCTAAGCAAGCCTGGGCAATGGCAGGCCCCCCTACCCCAGCCTCGCTGCCACCTTGCAGTTTGATCTCAGACTGCTGTGCTAGCAATCAGTGAGATTCCGTGGGCATAGGACCCTCCGAGCCAGGTGAGGGATATAGCCTCATGGTGTGCTGTATTTAAGCCAGTCTGAAAAGCGCAATATTCGGGTGGGAGTGACCCGATTTTCCAGGTGACTTCCATCACCCTTTTCTTTGACTCGGAAAGGGAACTCCCTGACCCCTGGCACTTCTCAGGTGAGGCAATGCCTCTCTCTGCTTCGGCTCGTGCACGGTGCGCTCTCCCACTGACCTGCGCCCACTGTCTGGAAGTCCCTAGTGAGATGAACCCAGTACATCAGATGGAAAGGCAGAAATCACCTGCCTTCTGCATCACTCACACTGGGAGATGTAGACCGGAGCTGTTCCTATTCGGCCATATTGGCTCCTTCCTGTGTCTAGTTTTTATAGGAAGATATTACGTTTTCTTCGATTGGACTCAAAGTGCTTGAAATCTCCACATGCAAATTACACAAAAATAGTATTTCAAAACTGCTGTGTCTAAAGGAAGGTTCAACACCGTGAGTTGAATACATACAACACAAAGAAGTTACTGAGAATTCTTCTGTCTAGCATTATATGAAGAAATCCCGTTTCCAACGAAGGCCTCAAAGAGGTCCAAATATCCATTTGTAGACTTTACAAACAGAGTGTTTCAAAACTGCTCTATGAAAAGAAACGTGAAACTCTGTGAGTTGAATGCACTCACCAAAAAGTAGATTCTGAGAATGATTCTGTCTTGTTTTTATATGAAGATATTTCCTTTTCTACCAATCTCCTCAAAGCACTTGAAATCTCCACTTGCAAAATCTAAAAAAAGAGAGTTTCAAATCTGCTCTTAAAAGTTACTGAGGATTCTTCTGTCTAGCATTATATGAAGAAATCCCCTTTACAATGAAGGCCTTAAAGAAGTCCAAATATCCA
The DNA here is from genome assembly GCF_028858775.2 of Pan troglodytes. Classification (NCBI taxonomy): domain Eukaryota; kingdom Metazoa; phylum Chordata; class Mammalia; order Primates; family Hominidae; genus Pan; species Pan troglodytes. The sequence goes on from NC_072401.2 coordinate 81,370,086, forward strand.
CTTCCAGACTTTACACACAGAATGTTTCCTAACTGCTCTATGAAAAGAAAGGTTAACCTATGTGAGCTGAATGCACACATCACTAAGTAGTTTCTCAGAATGATTCTGTCTTGTTTTTATATGAAGATATTACCTTTTCTACCATTGGCCTCAATTCGCTTGAAATCTGCACATGCACATTACACTAAAACAGTGTTTCAAATCGGATCTGTCTAAAGGATTGTTCAACTCTGGGGGTTCAATATACACAGCACAAAGAAGTTAGTGAGAATACTTCTGTCTAGCATTATATGAAGAAATCCCGTTTCCAACGAAGGCCTCAAACAGGTCAAAATATCCACTTACAGACCCTACTAACAGAGTGTTTCCAAACTGCTCTATGAAAAGTAACGTGAAACTCTGTGAGTTGAATGCACTCATCACAAAGTAGATTCTGAGAATGATTCTCTCTAGTTTTTATACGAAGATATTTCCTTTTCTTTCAGTGGCCTCTAAGCTCTTGAAATCCCCACTTGCAAAATCCACAAAAAGAGAGTTTCAAACTTGCTCTTTCAAAAGACAGCTGAACTCTGTGAGTTGAATACACACAACACAAAGAAGTTACTGAAAATTCTTCTGTCTAGCACTAGATGAAGAAATCCCGTTTCCAACGAAGGCCTCAAAGAAGTCCAAATATCCACTTGTACACTTTACAAACAGAGTGTCTCCACACTGCTCTATGAAAAGAAAGGTTAAACTCTGTGAGTTGGATGCACAGATCACAAATTAGTTTCTGAGAATGACTCTGTCTAGTTTATATACGAAGATATTTCCTTTTCTACTATTGGCCTCAAAGCGCTTGAGTTCTCCACTTGCATAATCCACAAAAGGAGAATTTCAAATCTGCTCTGTCTAAAGAAAGTTCAACTCTGCGAGTTGAATGGAAATACCACAAAAAAGTTACTGAGAATTCTTCTGTCTAGCATTATAAGTAGAAATCCCTTTTCCAACGAAGGCCTCAAAGAGGCCCAAATATCCATTTGCAGACTTTACCAATAGAGTGTTTCCAAACTGCTCTATGAAAAGAATGGTTAAACTCTGTGAGTTGAACACACACATCACAAAGTAGCTTCTGAGAATGATTCTGTCAAGTTTTTATACGAAGATATTTCCTCTTCTACCATTGGCCACAATTCCGTTGAAATCTCCACATGCAAATTACAAAAAAAAAGTGATTCAAAACTGCTGTGTCTAAAGGAAGGTTCAACTCTGTGAGTGGAACTCACAGAACACGAAGAAGTTACTGAGAATTCTTCTGTCTAGCATTATATGAAGAAAGCCCGTTTCCAACGAAGGCCTCAAAGAAGTCCAAATATCCACTTGCAGACTTTACAGAATGTATCCAAACTGCTCTATGAAAAGAAAGTTTAAACTCTGTGAGTTGAATGCACACAGCACAAAGTAGTTTCTGAGACTGATTCTGTCTAGTTATTATAGGAAGATATTTCCTTTTCTACGATTGGTCTCAAATCGCTTGAAATCTCCACATGCAGATTACACATAAAGAGTGTTTCAAAACTGCTGTGTCGAAAGGAAGCTTCAATACTGTGAGTTGAATACACACAACACAAAGAAATTACTGAGAATTCTTCGGTCTAGCATTACATAAGGAAATCCCATTTAAAATGAAGGCCTCAAAGAGGTCCAAATATCCATTTGCAGACTTCACAAACAGAGTGTTTCCCAACTGCTCTATGAGAAGAAACGTGAAACTCTGTGAGTTGAACGCTCTCATCAAAAAGTTGATTCTGAGAATGATTCTGTCTAGTTTCATATGAAGATGTTTCCTTTTCTACCATTGGCCTCAAAGGGCTTAAAACCTCCACTTGCAAAATCCACAAAAAGAGAGTGGCAAATCTGCTCTATTTAATGAAAGTTCAACTCTGTGAGTTGAATACGCACTACATAAAAAAGTTACTGAGAATTCTTCTCTCTAGCATTATGAAGAAATCCCGTTTCGAACGAAGGCCTCAAAAGGTCCAAATATCCACTTCCAGACTTTACAAACAGAGTGTTTCCAAACTGCTCTATGAAAAGAAACGTGAAACTCTGTGAGTTGAATGCACTCATCACAAAGTAGACTCTGAGAAAGATTCTGTCTAGTTTTTATCCGAAGATATTACCTTTTCTACCATTGACCTCAAAGCGCTTGAAATCTCCACTTGAAAAAACCACAAAAAGAGAGTTTCAAATCTGCTCTGTCTAAATAAAGTTCAAATCTGTGAGTTGAATACACACAATACAAGAATGTTACTGAGAATTCTTCTGTCTAGCATTATAGGAAGAAATCCCGTTTCCAACAAAGGCCTCAAACTGTCCAGATATCCCCTTCCAAACTTTACAAACAGATTGTTTCCAAACTCCTGTTTGAAAAGAAAGGTAAAACTCTGTGAGCTGAATGCACACATCACAAAGTAGTTTCTGAGAATCATTCTGTCTTCTTTTTATACGAAGATATTTCCTTTTCTACCATTGGCCTCAATTCTCCTGAAATCTGCACATGCAAATTCCAGAAAAATGGTGTTTCATATCAGCTCTGTCTAAAGGATGGTTCAACTCTGTGAGTTGAATACACACAACACAAAGAAGTTACCGAGATTTCTTCTCTCTAGCATTATATGAAGAAATCCCGTTTCCAAAGAAAGCCTCAAAGGGGTCCAAATTTCCACTTCCAGACTTTACAAACAGAGTGTTTCGAAACTGCTGTATGTAAAGAAAGGTTAAACTCTGTCAATTGAAGGCACACATCACAAAGTAGTTTCTGAGAATGATTCTGTCTAGTTTTTATATGAAGATATTTCCTTTTCTACCATTGGCCTCAGTTGGCTTGAAATCTCCACATGGAAATTCCACAAAAAGAGTGTTTCCAATCTGCGCTGTCTATAGGAAGGTTCAACTCTGTGAGTTGAATACACACAACACAAAGAAGTTACTGAGAATTCTTCTCTCTAGCATTGTATGAAGAAATCCCGTTTCCAACGAAGGCCTCAAAGAGGTCCAAGTATCCACTTGCAGACTTTACAAACAGAGTGTTTCCAAACTGCTCTGTGAAAAGAAACGTTAAACTCTGTCATTTGAAGGCACACATGAAAAAGCAGTTTCTGAGAGTGATTCTGTCTAGTTTTTAGAGGAAGATATTTCCTCTTCTACCATAGGCCTTAAAGCGGTTGAAATCTCCACCCGCAAATTCCACAAAAAGCGAGTTTCGAATCTGCTGTGTCTAAAGGAACGTTCATCTCTATGAGTTGAGTACACACAACACAAAGAAGGTACTGAGAATTCTTCTGTCTAGCATTATATGAAGAAATCCCGTTTCCAACGAAGGCCTCAAAGAATTCCAAATATGCCCTTGCAAACTTTACAAAGAGAGTGTTTCCAAACTGCTCTGTGAAAAGAAAGGTGAAACTCTGTGGGTTGAACGCAGACATCACAAAGTAGTTTCTCAGAATGGTTCTGTCTAGTTTTTATGGGAAGATATTTCCTTTTCTGCCATTGGCCTCAAATCGCTTGAAATCTCCACATGCAAGTTAGACAAAAAGAGTGTTTCAAAACTGCTCTGTCTAACGGAAGGTTCAACTCTATGAGTTGAATATGCACAACACAAAGAAGTTACTGTGAATTCTTCTGTCTAGCATTATATGAAGAAATCCCGTTTCCAACGAAGGCCTCAAGGAGGTCCAAATATCCACTTGCAGACATTACAAACAGAGTGTTTCCAAAGTGCTCTATGAAAAGAAAGGTGAAACTCTGTGAGTTGAATGCACACATCACAAAGTAGTTTCTGAGAATGATTCTGTCTAGTTTTTATTCGAAGATATTTCCTTTTCTACCATTGGCCTCAAAGCGAAACAGTGTTTCAAATCTGCTCTATCATAGGAGAGGTTAAACCCCTTGAGATGAATGCACACATCATAAAGAAATTTCTGAGAATGCTTCTGTGTTGTTTCAATGCGAAGATATTTTCTTTTAAACAATAGGCCTCAAGTAGCTCCAAATATCCACTTGCAGATTCCTCAAAGAGAATGTTTCAAAACTGCTCCATCAAAAGAATGCTTCAACTCTGTTAAATGTATGCACACATCTCAAGGAAGTTTCTCAGAATGCTTCTCTGCAGTTTTTATATGAAGATATTTCGTTTTAAACAATAGGCCTCAAATTGCTCCAAATGGCCACTTGCAGATTCTACAGAAAGTATGTTTCATATCTGTTCAATCTTAACAAAGGTTCAACTCTGTGAGTTGAATGCACCCATCACCAAGACGTTTCTCAGAATGCTTCTGTGTAGTTTTTATGTGAAGATATTTTCTTTTCCACTCTAGGCCTCAAAGCACTCCACATATCCAATTGCAGATAGTTCAAAAGCAGTGTTTCAAAACTGCTCCATCATAGGATAGGTTTAATCCTTTAAGATGAATTCACACATCACAAAGGAGTTTGTCAGAATGCTTCTGTGTAGTTTTTATTTGAACATATTTCCTTTTCCACCATAGGGTGCAACGTGCTCCAAGGATCCACTTTCAGATTCTGCAAAGAGGGTGTTTTAACACTGCTACATCAGAAGAAAGGTTCAACTGTGTGAGACGAATGCACCCATAAGAAAGTAGTTTCTCTGAATGCTTCTGAGTGGCTTTTATGTGAAGATATTTGCTCTTCCACAACAGACCTCAGAACGCTCCAAATATTCACTTGCAGATTCTGCAATAAGAGAGATTCAAAACTGCTCAATCTAAAGATAGGTTCAACTCTCTGAGATAAATGCACATCCCTAAATATTTCTCAGAATGGTTCTGTGTAGTTTCTATGTGAAGATATTTCCATTTCCACAGTAAGCCTCAAATCATGCCAAATATTCTCTAGCATATTCTACAAAAAAAGTGATTCAAAACTGCTCAATCAAAAGAGAGTTTCAGCTCTGTGAGATGAATGAACACATCACAAAGAAGTTTCTCAGAATGCTTTTGTGTAGTTTTTATATGAAGATAATTTCTTTTCCACAGTAGGCCTAAAAGTGCTCCAATTGTCCACTTGCAGATTCTACAAAAACATTTTTTCAAAACTGCTCAATCACAACAGAGGGAAAACTCTGTGACTTGAATGCAGACAACACAAAGAAGTTTCTCAGAATGCTTCTGTAGAGTTTTTATTTGAATATACTTCCTTTTCCACCACAGGGCACAAATGGCTCCAAATATCCACTTGCAGGTTCTACAAAAAGAGAGACAAAAAACTGCTCAATCAAAAGGTAGTTTCAACTCTGTGAGTGGAATGCACACATCACAAAGAAGTTTCTCAGAAGGCTTCTGTGTAGTTTTCATGTGAAGATATTTCCTAATCCCCAATAGGCCACAAATCGCTCCAAATATCCACTTACAGATTCTAAAAAAAAGTGTTTCAAAGCTGCTCAATCAAAAGAAAGTTTCAACTCTGTGAGATGAATGCACACATCACAAAGAAGTTTCTCTGAATGCTTCTGTGTAGTTTTTATGTGAAGATATTTGCTTTTCCACCATAGGCCTAGAAGGGCTCCACATATCCAATTTCAGATAGTACAAAAAGAGTGTTTCAAAACTGCTCAATCATAAGATAGGTTTAACCCTTTAAGATGAATGCACACATCACAAAGGGGTCTTTCAGAATGCTTCTGTGTAGTTTTTATTTGAACATATTTCCTTTTCCACCATAGGGTGCAACGTGCTCCAAGTATCCACTTGCAGATTCTACAAAGAGGGTGTTTTAACACTGCTACATCAGAAGAAAGGTTCAACTCTGTCAGACGAATGCACCCATCAGAAAATAGTTTGTCAGAATGCTTCTGAGTGGTTTTTATGTGAAGATATTTGCTCTTCCATAGCAGGTCTCAGAGCACTCCACATATTCATTTGCAGATTCTGCAATAGGAGAGATTCAAAACTGCTCAATCAAAAGATAGGTTCAACTCTGTGAGGTAAATGCACACATCCCAAAATGTTTCTCAGAATGGTTCTGTGTAGTTTCTATGTGAAGATATTTCCTTTTCCACAATAGGCCTCAAATCATGCCATATATTCTCTTGCATATTCTACAAAAAAAGTGATTCAAAACTGCTCAATCAAAAGAGAGTTTCAGCTCTGTGAGATGAATGAACACATCACAAAGAAGTTTCTCAGAATGCTTCTGTGTAGTTTTTCTATGAAGATAATTTCTTTTCCACAGTAGGCCTAAAAGCACTCCAATTGTCCACTTGCAGATTCTACAAAAATATTGTTTCAAAACTGCTCAATCACAATAGAGGAAAAACTCTGTGACTTGAATGCAGACAACACAAAGAAGTTTCTCAGAATACTTCTGAAGAGTTTTTATTTGAATATACTTCCTTTTCTACCAAAGGGCACAAATGGCTCCAAATATCCACTTGCAGATTCTACAAAAAGAGAGACAAAAACTGCTCAATCAAAAGTTAGGTTCAATTCTGTGAGTTGAATGAATACATCAAAAAGAAGTTTCTCAGAAGGCTTCTGTTTAGTTTTCATGTGAAGATATTTCCTAATACCCAATAGGCCACAAATTGCTCTAAATATCCACTTACAGATTCTAAAAAAAAGTGTTTCCAAACTGCTCAATCAAAAGAAAGGTTCATCTCTGTGAGATGAATGCACACATCACAAAGAATTTTCTCAGAATGCTCCTGTGTAGTTTTTATGTGAAGATATTTCCTTTTCCACAGTGGGCCTCAAAGTGCTCCAAATATCCACTTGCAGATTCTCCAAATGTGTGTTTCAAATCTGCTCAATCATAATATAGGTTAAACCCTGTGAGATGAATGCACACCTCACAAAGAAGTTTCTCAGAATGCTTCTGTGTACTTTTCATTTGAAGATATTTCCTTTTCAAAAAATTGGTGCAAAGTGCTCCAAATATGCACTTGCATATTCTTCAAAAAGAGAGATTCAACGATGCTCAATCAGAAGAAAGTTTCAACTGTGTGTGATTTGAATGTACACATCACAAAGAAGTTTTTGAGAATGCTGCGGTCTAGTTTTTATGTGAGGATATTTCCTTTGCCACCGTACGCCTCAAAGCACCCCAAATATCCACTTGCAGATTCTACAAAAAGAATGTTTCAAAACTGCTCCTTCAAAAGGACAGTTCAACACTTGGAGGTGAATGCACACATCAAAAAGAAGTTTCTGAGAAAGCTTCAGTCTAGTTTTTATGTGAAGATGTTTCCTTTTCCACCATAGGCATCAAAGTGCTCCAAATATCCACCTGCAGATCTTAAAAAAAGAGTGTTTCAAAACTGCTTAATGAAAAGAAAGGTTCAACTATGTGAGTTGAATGCACACATCACAAAGAAGTTTCTGAGAATGCTTCTTTATAGTTTTAATGTGAAGATATTTTCTTTTCCACCATAGGCCTCAAAGTGATCCAAAAATCCACTTGCAGATTCTACTAAAAGAGTGTTTCAAAACTGGTCTATCAAAAGAAAGGTTTAACTTTGTGAGTTGAATGCACACATCACAAAGTAGTTTCAGAGAATGCGTCTGTCCAGTTTTTATGTGAAGATATTTCCTTTTCCCAGGAGGCCTCAAAGTGCTCCAAATATCCATTTGCTGATTCTACAAAAAGAGTGTTTCAAAACTTCTGTATCAAAAGAAATATTGAACTCTGTGAGTTAAATGCAAGCATCACAAAGAAGTATCTGAGAATGCTTCTGTCTATATTTGAGGTGAAGATATTTCCTTTTACACCATAGGCCTCAAAGCGCTCCAAATTTCCACTTGCAGTTCCTACAAAAAGAGTGTTTCAAAACTGCCCTTTCAAAACGAAGGCTCAACTCTTTGAAGTGAATGCACATATCACAAAGAAGTTTCTGAGAATGCTTCTGTCTATTATTATTGTGAATATATTTCTTTTTCCACCATAGGTCTCAAAGCATTCCAAATGTCAACTTGCAGCTTCTACAAAAAGAGCATTTCAAAACTGCTCTATGAAAACAATGGTTTAATTTGTGAGTTGAATACACACATCACAAAGAGGTTTCTGAGAATGCTTCTGTCTAGTTTTTATGTGAAGATATTTCCTTTCCCACAATTGGCCTCAAAGCCCTACAAATATGCACTTGCAGATTCTACAAATAGTGTGTTTCAAAACTGCTCTATCAAATAAATTTTTAACTTTCTGAGTTGAATGAACACATCAAAAAAGCTTGTGAGAATGCTTCTGTATAGTATTTACGTGAATATATTTCCTTTTCCACCATAGGCCTCAAAGTGTTCCAAATATCCAGTTGCAGATTCTACAAAAAGAGTGTTTCCAAACTGCTCTATCAAAAGAAAAGTTCAACTCTGTGAGTCGAATGCACACATCATGAAGATGTTTCTGAGAATGCTTCTGTCTAGTTTTTGTTTGAAATTATTTCCTTTTCAACCATAGGCCTCAAACTGCTCCAAATATCCACTTGCAGATACTACAAAAAGAGTGCTTCAAAACTGGTCTATCAAAAGAAATGTTTAACTTTCTGAGTTGAATGCACACCTCACAAGGAAGTTTCTGAGAATGCTTCTGTCCAGTTTTTATGTGAAGATATTCCCATTTCCACCATAGGCCTCAAAGGCCTCCAAATATCCACTTGCAGATTTTACCAAAATAGTGTTTCAAAACTCCTCTATCAAAATAAAGGTTTAATTTGTAAGTTGAATGCACACATCACAAAGTAGTTTCTGAGAATGCTTCTCTCTAGTTTTTATGTGAAGGTATTTCCTTTTCCACAGGTGGCCTCTAAACACTACAAATATCCACTTGCAGATCCTACAAAAAGAGTGTTTCAAAACTGCTGTATGAAAAGAAAGGATCAACACTGTGAGTTGAATGCACTCATCACAAAGGTGTTTCTGAGAAAGATTCTGTCTAGTTTTTATCTGAAGATATTTACTTTTCCACCATAGACCTCAAAGCGTTCCCATTATCCAGTTGCAGAATCTACAAAAAAAGTTTTTCAAAACTGCTCTATCAAAAGAAAGGTTCAACTCTGTGAGTTGAATGCACACATCACAAAGAAGTTTCAGAGAATGCTTCTGTCTAGTTTTTATGTGAAGTTATTTCCTTTTTCACAGTAGGCCTCAAAGGGCCCAAATATTCACTTGCAGATTCAACAAGAAGTGTTTCAAAACTGCTCTTTGAAAAGGAAGGCTTACCACTTTGAGGTGAATGCACACATCACAAAGGAGTTTATCAGAATGCTTCTGTCTAGTATTTGTGTGAATTTATTTCCTTTTCCACCATAGACCTCACAGCGTTCCACATATACAGTTGCAGATTCTACAAAAACAGTATTTCAAAATGGTTTTTATGTGAATATATTTCCCTTTCCACCATAGGCTGCAAAGGGCTCCAACTATCCACCTGCAGATCCTACAAAACGATAGATTAAAAACTGCTCAATCACAACATATGTTCACATCTGTGAGTTGAATGCACACATGACAAAGAAGTTTCTGAGAATGCTTCTGTGCAGTTTCTACATGAAGATATTTGCTTTTCCACAGTAGGCCTCAAAGTGCTCCAAATATCTGCTTTCAGATTCTACAAAAAGAGAGATTCAAATCTCCCCAACCAAAATATAGGTTCAACTCTGTGAGTTGAATGCACACATAACAAAGAGGTTTCTTAGAATGCTTCTGTGTAGTATTCATGAGAAGATATCTCCTTTGCCAAAATAGGCCTAAAATCCTTCCAAATATCCACTTTCAGATTCTACAAAAAGAGTGTTTCAAAACTTCTCAATCAAAAGAAGGGTTCAACTCTGGGAGATGAATGTGCACATCACAAAAAACTTTCTCAGAATGCTTCTTTTTTTAAAGTTTTTTTTTTCTTTTATTATTATACTTTAAGTTTTAGGGTACATGTGCATATGTAGCCATATGTAGAAAGCTGAAACTGGATCCCTTCCTTACACCTTATACAAAAATCAATTCAAGATGGATTAAAGACTTAAACGTTAGACCTAAAACCATAAAAACCCTAGAAGAAAACCTAGGCATTACCATTCAGGACATAGGCATGGGCAAGGGCTTCAGGTCGAAAACACCAAAAGCAATGGCAACAAAAGACAAAATTGACAAATGGGATCTAATTAAACTAAAGAGCTTCTGCACAGCAAAAGAAACTACCATCAGAGTGAACAGGCAACCTACAAAATGGGAGAAAATATTCGCAACTTACTCATCTGACAAAGGGCTAATATCCAGAATCTACAATGAACTCAAACACATTTACAAGAAAAAACAAACAACCCCATCAAAAAGTGGGAGAAGTACATGAACAGACACTTCTCAAAAGAGACATTTATGCAGCCAAAAAACACATGAAAAAATACTCACCATCACTGGCCATCAGAGAAATGCAAATCAAAACCACAATGAGATACCATCTCACACCAGTTAGAATGGCAATCATTAAAAAGTCAGGAAACAACAGGTGCTGGAGAGGATGTGGAGAAAAAGGAAGAGTTTACCCTCTTGATTGGACTGTAAACTAGTTCAACCATTGTGGAAGTCAGTGTGGTGATTCCTCAGGGATCTAGACCTAGAAATACCATTTGACCCAGCCATCCCATTACTGGGTATATACCCAAAGGACTCTAAATCATGCTGCTATAAAGACACATGCACACGTATGTTTATTGCGGCATTATTCACAATAGCAAAGACTTGGAACCAACCCAAATGTCCAACAATGATAGATTGGATTAAGAAAATGTGGCAAATATACACTATAGAATACTATGCAGCCATAAATATGATGAATTCATGTTCTTTGTAGTGACATGGATGAAAGTGGAAATCATCTTTCTTAGTAACCTATCGCAAGAACAAAAAACCAAACACTGCACATTCTCACTCATAGGTGGGAATTGAAAAATGGGAACACATGGACACAGAAAGGGAAATATCACCCTCTGGGGACTGCTGTGGGATGGGGGCAGGGGGGAGGGATGGTATTGGCAGATATACCTAGTACGAGATAACGAGTTAGTGGATGCAGTGCACCAGCATGGCAGATGTATACATATGTAACTAGCCTGCATATTGTGCACATCTACCTAAAACTTAAAGTATAATTTAAAAAAAGGCTAGACGGAAGCACTCTCAGAAACTTCATTGCAATATGTGCATTCAAATCACAGAGTTGAACCTTTCTTTTGATAGAGCAGCTTTGAAACACTCCTTTTTTAGAATCTGCAAGTGTTCATTTTGAGTGCTTTGAGACCTATGGTGGAAAAGGATATATCTTCACATAAAAACTGAACAGAAGCATTCTCAGAAACTTCTTTGTGATGGGTACATTCAACTCAAAGAATTGAACCTTTCTTTTGATAGAGCAGTTTTGAAACACTCCTTTTGTAGAATCTGCAAGTGGATATTTGGAGCGCTTTTAAGCTTTAGTTGGAAACGGGAATAACTTCACATAAAAACTAGAGAGGAGCATTCTCAGAAACTTCTTTGTAATGTGTGCATTCAACTCACAGAGTTGAAACTTCCTTTTCATAGAGAAGTTTTGAAACAGTCTTTTTGTAGAATCTGCAAGTGGAATTTTGGACCGCTTTGAGGCCTATGGTAGAAAAGGAAATATCTTCATATAAAAACTAGACAGAAGCACTCTCAGAAACGACTTTCTGATGTGTGGATTCAAATCACAGAGTTGAACCCTTCTTTTGATAGAGCAGTTTTGAAACACTCTTTTTGTAGAATCTGCAAGTGGACATTTGGAGGGCTTTGAGGGCTATGGTGGAAGTGGAAATATCTTCACAGAAAACTGAGACAGAAATATTCTTAGAAACTTATTCCTGATGTTTGCATTCAATTCACAGAGTTGAACATAAGTTTTCATAGAGCAGTTTTGAAACACTCCTTTTGTAGAATCTGCAAGTGGACATTTGGAGAGTTTTGAGACCTATGGTGGAAAAGGAAATATCTTCACATAAAAACTAGACAGAAGCATTCTCAGAAACTTCTTTGTGATGTTTGCATTCAACTCAAAGAGTTGAACATACGTTTTCATAGAGTAGTTTGGAAACACTTTTTTGCAGAATCTGCAAGTGGGTATTTGGAGTGCTTTGAGGCCTTCGTTGGAAATGGGAATATCTTCACATAAAAACTAGACAGAAGAACTCTCAGAAAATTCTTTGTCATGTGTGCATTCAACGCACTGATTTGAACCTTTCTTTTGAGAGTTCAGTTGTGAAACACTCTTTTTGCAGGATCCGGAAGTGAATATATGGAATGCTTTGAGGCCTTTGGTGGAAAAGGAAATATCTTCACATAAAAACTAGACAGAAGCATTCTCAGAAACTTCTTTGTGATATTTGCATTCAACTCACAGAGTTGAGTGTACATTTTCACAGAGCAGTTTTGAAACACTTTATTGTAGAATCTGCAAGTGGATATTGGGAACGCTTTGAGGTCTTCATTGGAAACGGGAATATCTGCACATAAAAACTCGACACAAGCATTCTCATAAACTTCTTTGTAATGTGTGCATTCAACTCACAGATTTGAACCTTTCTTTTGACAGTTCAGTTTTGAAACCTTCTTTTTGCAGGATCTGCAATTGGACATATGGAGTGCTTTGAGGCCTGCAGTGGAAAAGGAAATATCTTCACATAAAATCTACAATGATGCCTTCTCAGAAACTTCTTTGTGATGTTTGCATTCAACACACAGAGTTGAACACACCTTTTCATAGAGCAGTTTTCAAACACTCTTTTTGTAGAATCTGCAAGTGGACATTTGGACCGCTTTGCAGCCTTCGTTGGAAAAGGGAATATCGTCACATAAAAACTAGACAGAAGCATTCTCAGAAACTACCTTGTGATGTGTGCATTCAATTTACACAGTTGAACCTTCCTTTTGATAGAGCAGCTTTGAAGCACTTTTTTATAGAATCTGCAATGGATATATGGAGAGATTTGAGGCCTACGGTGGAATCCAGAATACCTTCACTTAAAAACTAGACAGAAGCAGTCTCAGAAACTTTCTTCAGATGTGTGCATTCAACTCAAAGAGTTGAACCTTCCTTTTGCTATAGCAGTTTTGAAACACTCTTTGTGTAGAATCTGCAAGTGGATATTTGGAGTGGTTTTAAGCCTTTGTTGGAAATGGGAATAACTTCACCTAAGAACTACACAGAAGCATTCTCAGAAACTGCTTTGTGATGTGTGCATTCAACTCACAGAGTTGAAATTTCCTTTTGACAGAGCAGTTTTGATACACTCTTTTTGTAGAATCTACAAGGGGATATTTGGAGGGATTTGGGGCCTATGGTAGAAAAGGAAATATCTTCATATGAAAAGTAGACAGAAGCATTCTCAGAAACTACTTTTTGATGTGCACATTCAACTTACAGAGTTAAACATAACTTTTCATAGAGCAGTTTTGAAAGACTCTTTTTGTAGAATCTGCAAGTGGACATTTGGAGAGCTTGGAGGCCTATGGTAGAAAAGGAAATGTCTTCACATAAAAACTAGACAGAAGCATTCTCAGAAACTTCCTTGTGATGTTTTCATTCAACTCACAGAGCTGAACACACCTTTTTATGGAGTAGCTTTGAAACACACATTTGTAGAATCTGCAATTGGACATTTGGAGCTCTTTGAGGCCTTCGGAGAAAAGAAATTATCTTCACATAAAAACTAGATAGAAGCACTCTCAGAAACTTCTCTGTGATGTGTGCATTCAGCCCACAAAGTAGAACCTTCCTTTTGATAGAGTAGTTATGAAAGACTCTTTTTGTAGAATCTGCAAGAGGATATTAGGAGCACTTTAAGGCCTACGAAGGAAATGGCAATATCCTCACATACAAACTAGAAAGAAGCATTCTCATAAGCTTCTTTGTGATGTGTGCATTCAACTAACAGAGTGGAACATACCTTTTCATAGAGCAGTTTTCAAACACTCTTTTCATAGGTTTTGCAAGTGGATATTAGGACAGCTTTGAGGCCTTCATTGGAAACGTAAATATCTTCACATAAAAACTAGACAGAAGCATTCTCAGAAACTTCTTTGTGATGTGTGCATTCAACTCACAGAGTTGACCTTTTCTTTTGACAGCTCAGTTTTGAAACACCCTTTTTGCAGGAACTGCAACAGGACATTTGGAGTGCTTTTAGGCCTGGGGTGAAAAAGGAAATATGTTCACATTAAAATTAGACAGAAGCATTCTCAGAAACTTCTTTGCAATGTTTGCATTCAACTCACAGAGTTGAACATACATTTTCATAGAGCAGTTTTCAAACACTCTTTTTGGAGAATCTGCAAGTGGATACTTGGACCGCTTTGAGGCCTACATTTGAAACGGGAATATCTTCACATAAAATCTAGACAGAAGCATTCCCAGAAATTTCATTGTAATGTGAGCATTCAACTCACAGAGTTGAACCTTTCTTTTGATACAGCAGTTTTGAAACACTGTGTTTGTAGAATCTGCAAGTGGACATTTGGAGTGCTTTGAGACCTATGGTGGAAAAGAAAATATCTTCACATAAAAACTAGACAGAAGAATTCTGAGAAACTTCTTTGTGACGTGTGCATCAACTCAAAAAGTTGAACATTCCTTTTGATAGAGGAGTTTTGAAACAGTCTTTTTGTAGAATCTGCAAGTGGATATATGGAGTGCTTTTAAGCCTTCGTTGGAAACGGGAATAACTTCACATAAAAACTAGATAGAAGCATTGGCAGAAACTTCTTTCTGATGAGTGCATTCATCTCTCTGTGTTGAACCTTTCTTTTCACAGAGCAGTTTTGAAACACTTTTTTTGTAGAATCTGCAAATGGATATCTGGGTCGCTTTGAAGACTGTAGTAGAAAAGGAAATATCTTCATATAAAAACTAGACAGAAGCATTCTCAGAAACTACTTTGTGATGTGCGCAATCAACTAACAGAGTTGAATAATCCTTTTGATAGAGCAGTTTTGAAACACTCTTTTTGTAGAATCTGCAAGTGGACATTTGGAGATCTTTGAGGCTTATGGTGGAAAAGGAAATATCTTTACATAAAAACTGGACTGAAGAGCTCTCAGCAACTTCTTTGTGATGTTTGCATTCAACTCACAGAGTTGAACATACCTTTTCATAGAGCAGTTTTGAATAACTCGTTTTGTAGAAACTGTAAGTGGACATTTGTAGAGCTTTGAGGCCTATTGTGGAAAAAGAAGTATCTTCACAGAAAACTACACAGAAGCGTTCTCAGAAACTTCTTTGTGATGTTTGCATTTAACTCACGGAGTTCAACCTTCCTTCTGACAGAGTAGTTTTGAAACACTCTTTTTGTAGAATCTGCAAGTGGATATTTGGAATGGTATTAAGCCTTCCTTGGAAACGGGAATAACTTCACATAAAAACTAGACAGAAGTGGGAGGAGCCAAGATGGCCGAATAGGAACAGCTCCGGTCTACAGCTCCCAGCGTTAGTGACGCAGATGACGGGTGATTTCTGCATTTCCTTCTGAGGTACCGGGTTCATCTCACTAGGGAGTGCCAGACAGTGGGCGCAGGCCAGTGGGTGTGCACACAGTGCGCAAGCCACAGCAGGGCGAGGCATTGCCTCCCCTGGGAAGTTCAAGGGGTCAGGGAGTTCCCTTTCCGAGTCAAAGAAAGGGGTGACGGACGCACCTGGAAAATCGGGTCACTCCCACCCGAATATTGCGCTTTTCAGACCGGCCTAAAAAACGGCACACCACGAGACTATATCCCACACCTGGCTCGGAGGGTCCTACGCCCACAGAATCTCGCTGATTGCTAGCACAGCAGTCTGAGATCAAACTGCAAGGCGGCAGCGAGGCTGGGGGAGGGGCGCCCACCATTGCCCAGGCTTGCTTAGGTAAACAAAGCAGCCTGGAAGCTCGAACTGGGTGGAGCCCACCACAGCTCAAGGAGGCCTGCCTGCCTCTGTAGGCTCCACCTCTGGGGGCAGGGCACAGACAAACAAAAAGACAGCAGTAACCTCTGCAGACTTAAATGTCCCCGTCTGACAGCTTTGAAGAGAGCAGTGGTTCTCCCAGCATGCAGCTGGAGATCTGAGAACGGGCAGACTGCCTCCTCAAGTGGGTCCCTGACCCCTGACCCCCAAGCAGCCTAACTGGGAGGCACCCTCCAGCTGGGTCACACTGACACCTCACACGGCAGGGTATTCCAACAGACCTGCAGCTGAGGGTCCTGTCTATTAGAAGGAAAACTAACAAACAGAAAGGACATCCACACCAAAAACCCATCTGTACATCACCATCATCAAAGACCAAAAGTAGATAAAACCACAAAGATGGGAAAAAACAGAAGAGAAAAACTGGAAACTCTAAAACGCAGAGTGCCTCTCCTCCTCCAAAGGAATGCAGTTCCTCA
The DNA here is from genome assembly GCF_028858775.2 of Pan troglodytes. Lineage (NCBI taxonomy): Eukaryota > Metazoa > Chordata > Mammalia > Primates > Hominidae > Pan > Pan troglodytes. The sequence continues at coordinate 81,386,498 of NC_072401.2, forward strand.
CCAGCAACGGACCAAAGCTGGATGGAGAATGATTTTGACGAGCTGAGAGAAGAAGTCTTCAGACGATCAAATTACTCTGAGCTATGGGAGGACATTCAAACCAAAGGCAAAGAAGTTGAAAACTTTGAAAAAAATTTAGAAGAATGTATAACTAGAATAACCAATACAGAGAAGTGCTTAAAGGAGCTGATGGAGCTGAAGACCAAGGCTCGAGAACTACGTGAAGAATGCAGAAGCCTCAGGAGCCAATGAGATCAACTGGAAGAAAGGGTATCAGTAATGGAAGATGAAATGAATGAAATGAAGTGAGAAGGGAAGTTTAGAGAAAAAAGAATAAAAAGAAATGAGCAAAGCCTCCAAGAAATATGGGACTATGTGAAAAGACCAAATCTACGTCTGATTGGTGTACCTGAAAGTGATGTGGAGAATGGAACCAAGTTGGAAAACACTCTGCAGGATATTATCCAGGAGAACTTCCCCAATCTAGCAAGGCAGGCCGACGTTCAGATTCAGGAAATACAGAGAACAACACAAAGATACTCCTCGAGAAGAGCAACTCCAAGACACACAATTGTCAGATTCACCAAAGTTGAAATGAAGGAAAAAATGTTAAGGGCAGCCAGAGAGAAAGGTCAGCTTACCCTCAAAGGGAAGCCCATCAGACTAACAGCGGATCTCTTGGCAGAAATCCTACAAGCCTGAAGAGAGTGGGGGCCAATATTCAACGTTCTTAAAGAAAAGAATTTTCAACCCAGAATTTCATATCCAGCCAAACTAAGCTTCATAAGTGAAGGAGAAATAAAATACTTTACAGACAAGCAGAAGCTGAGAGATTTTGTCACCACCAGGCCTGCCCTAAAAGAGCTCCTGAAGGAAGGGCTAAACATGGAAAGGAACAACCGGTACCAGCCACTGCAAAATCATGCCAAAATGTAAAGACCATTGAGACTAGGAAGAAACTGCATCAACTAACGAGCAAAATCACCAACTAACATCACAATGACAGGATCAAATTCACACATAACAATATTAACTTTAAATGTAAATGGACTAAATTCTCCAATTAAAAGACACAGACTGGCAAGTTGGATAAAGAGTCAAGACCCATCAGTGTGCTGTATTCAGGAAACCCATCTCACGTGCAGAGACACACATAGGCTCAAAATAAAAGGATGGAAGAAGATCTACCAAGCAAATGGAAAACAAAAAAAGGCAGGGGTTGCAATCCTAGTCTCTGATAAAACAGACTTTAAACCAACAAAGATCAAAAGAGACAAAGAAGGCCATTACATAATGGTAAAGGCATCAATTCAACAAGAGGAGCTAACTATCCTAAATATATATGCACCCAATACAGGAGCACCCAGATTCATAAAGCAAGTCCTGAGTGACCTACAAAGAGACTTAGACTCCCACACATTAATAATGGGAGACTTTAACACCCCACTGGCAACATTAGACAGATCAACGAGACAGAAAGTCAACAAGGATACCCAGGAATTGAACTCAGCTCTGCAACAAGTGGACCTAATAGACATCTACAGAACTCTCCACCCCAAATCAACAGAATATACATTTTTTTCAGCACCACACCACACCTATTCCAAAATTGACCACATAGTTGGAAGTAAAGCTCTCCTCAGCAAATGTAAAAGAACAGAAATTATAACAAACTATCTCTCAGACCACAGTGCAACCAAACTAGAACTCAGGATTAAGAATCTCACTCAAAGCCGCTCAACTACATGGAAACTGAACAACCTGCTCTTGAATGACTACTGGGTACATAATGAAATGAAGGCAGAAATAAAGATGTTCTTTGAAACCAACGAGAACAAAGACACAACATACCAGAATCTCTGGGACACATTCAAAGCAGTGTGTAGAGGGAAATTTATAGCACTAAATGCCCACAAGAGAAAGCAGGAAAGATCCAAAATTGAAACACTAACATTACAATTAAAAGAACTAGAAAATCAAGAGCAAACACATTCAAAAGCTAGCAGAAGTCAAGAAATAACTAAAATCAGAGCAGAACTGAAGGAAATAGAGACACAAAAAACTCTTCAAAAAATCAATGAATCCAGGAGCTGGTTTTTTGAAAGGATCAACAAAATTGATAGACCGCTAGCAAGACTAATAAAGAAAAAAAGAGAGAAGAATCAAATAGACACAATAAAAAATGATAAAGGGGTTATCACCACCGATCCCACAGAAATACAAACTACCATCAGAGAATACTACAAACACCTCTACGCAAATAAACTAGAAAATCTAGAAGAAATGGATACATTCCTCGACACATACAGTCTCCCAAGACTACACCAGGAAGAAGTTGAATCTCTGAATAGACCAATAACAGGACCTGAAATTGTGCAAATAATCAATAGTTTACCAACCAAAAAGAGTCCACGACCAGATGGATTCACAGCCACATTCTACCAGAGGTACAAGGAGGAACTGGTACCATTCCTTCTGAAACTATTCCTATCAATAGAAAAAGAGGGATCCTCCCTAACTCATTTTATGAGGCCAGCATCATTCTGATACTAAAGCCAGGCAGAGTCACAACCAAAAAAGAGAATTTTAGACCAATATCCTTGGTGAACATTGATGCAAAAATCCTCAATAAAATACTGGCAAACCGAATCCAGCAGCACATCTAAAAGCTTATCCATCATGATCCAGAGGGCTTTATCCCTGGGATGCAAGGCTGGTTCAATATATGCAAATCAATAAATGTAATCCAGCATATAAACAGAACCAAAGACAAAAACCACATGATTATCTCAATAGATGCAGAAAAGGCTTTTGACAAAATTCAACAACACTTGATGCTAAAAACTCTCAATAAATTAGGTATTGATGGGATGTATCTCAAAATAATAAGAGCTATCTATGACAAACCCACAGCCAATATCATACTGAATGGGCAAATACTGGAAGCATTCCCTTTGAAAACTGGCACAAGACAGGGATGCCCTCTCTCACCACTCCTATTCAACATAGTGTTGGAAGTTCTGGCCAGGGTAATTAGGCAGGAGAAGGAAATAAAGCATATTCAATTAGGAAAAGAGGAAGTCAAATTGTCCCTCTTTGCAGATGACATGATTGTATATCTAGAAAACCCCATTGTCTCAGTCCAAAATCTCCTTAAGCTGATAAGCAACTTCAGCAAAGTCTCACGATACAAACTCAATGTACAAAAATCACAAGCATTCTTATACACCAACAACAGACAAACAGAGAGCCAAATCATGAGTGAACTCTCATTCACAATTGCTTCAAAGAGAATAAAATACCTAGCAATCCAACTTACAAGGGATGTGAAGGACCTCTTCAAGGAGAACTACAAACCACTGCTCAAGGAAATAAAAGAGGATACAAACAAATGGAAGAACATTCCATGCTCATGAGTAGGAAGAATCGATATGGTGAAAATGGCCATACTGCTCAAGGTAATTTACAGATTCAATGCCATCCCCATCAAGCTACCAATGCCTTTCTTCACAGAATTGGAAGAAACTACTTCAAAGTTTATATGGAACCAAAAAAGAGCCTGCATCACCAATTCAATCCTAAGCCAAAAGAACAAAGCTGGAGGCATCATGCTACCTGACTTCAAACTATACTGCAAGGCTACAGTAACAAAAAGAGCATGGTACTGGTACCAAAACAGACATATAGATCAATGGAACAGAACAGAGCCCTCAGAAATAACGCCACAGATCTACAACTATCTGATCTTTGACAAACCTGAGAAAAACAAGCAATGGGGAAAGGATTCCCTATTTAATAAATGGGCTGGGACAACTGGCTAGCCATATGTAGAAAGCTGAAACTGGATCCCTTCCTTACACCTTATACAAAAATCAATTCAAGATGGATTAAAGACTTAAACGTTAGACCTAAAACCATACAAATCCTAAAATAAAACCTAGGCATTACCATTCAGGACATAGACATGGGCAAGGACTTCATGTCTAAAACACCAAAAGCAATGGCAACAAAGGCCAAAATTAGCAAATGGGATCTAATTAAACTAAAGAGCTTCTGCACAGCAAAAGAAACTACCATCAGAGTGAACAGGCAACCTACAACATGGGAGAAAATTTTCACAACCTACTCATCTGACAAAGGGCTAATATCTAGAATCTACAATGAACTCAAACTAGTTTACAAGAAAAAACCAAACAACCCCATCAAAAAGTGGGCGAAGGACATGAACAGAGACTTCTCAAAAGAAGACATTTATGCAGCCAAAAAACACATGAAAAAATGCTCATCATCACTGGCCATCAGAGAAATGCAAATCAAAACCACAATGAGATACCATCTCACACCAGTTCGAATAGCAATCATTAAAAAGGAAAGAACAGGTGCTGGAGAGGATGTGGAGAAATAGGGATACTTTTACCCTGTTGGTGGGACTGTAAACTAGTTCAAACATTGTGGAAGTCAGTGTGGCCATTCCTCTGGGATCTAGAAATAGAAATACCATTTGACCCAGCCATTCCATTACTAGGTATATACTCAAAGGACTATAAATCATGCTGCTATAAAGACACATGCACATGTATGTTTATTGTGGCATTATTCACAATAGCAAAGACTTGGAACCAACCCAAATGTCCAACAATGATAGACTGGATTAAGAAAATGTGGCACATATACACCATGGAATACTATGCAGCCATAAAAAATGATGAGTTCATGTCCTTTGTAGGGACATGGATGAAATTGGAAATCATCATTCTCAGTAAATTATAGCAAGAACAAAAAAGCCAAACACCACATGTTCTCACTCATAGGTGAGAAATGAACAATGAGAACACATGGACACAGGAAGGGGAACATCACACTCTGGGGACTGTTGTGGGGTGGGGGGATGGGGCAGGAATAGCATTGGGAGATATACTTAATGTTAGATGACGAGTTAGTGGGTGCAGCACACCAGCATGGCACATGTATACATATGTAGCTAACCTGCACATTGTGCACATGTACCCTAAAACTTAAAGTATAATAATAATAATAATAATAATAAAAGTATAATAAAAAAATAAAAAAATTAAAAAAGAGCACTTTAGAAACACTCTTTTTGTAGAATCTGCAAGTGGATATTTGGAGCACTTTAAGGCATGTGGTGTAAAAGGAAATATTTTCACATAAATTTACAAAGACACATTCTCAGAAACTCCTTTGTGATGCTTGCATTTAACTCACAGAGTGGAATATTTCTTTTGATAGAGCAGTTTTGAAACACTCTTTTTGTAGAATCTGCAAATGGATATTTGGAGCACATTGAGGCATCCTCAGAAAGGGAAATATCTTCACATAAAAACTGGACAGAAGCATTCTCTGCAACTACGTTGTGATGTGTGCATTGAACTGACAAATTTAAACCTTTCTTTTGATAGAGCACTTTTGAAACACTCTTTTTGTAGTATCTGCAAGTGGATATTTGTGGCACTTTGAGGCCTACGTTGGAAAGGAAATATCTTCACATAAAAACTAGATGGAAGCATTATCATAAACTTCTTTGTGATGTGTAAATTCAACTCACAGAGTTGAACCTTTCTTTTGATAGACCAGTTTTGAAACACTCTTCTTGTTGAATCTGCAAGTGGATTTTTGGATTGCTTTGAGGCCTATTGTGCAAAAGGGAAATATCTTCACATAAAAACTAGGCAGAAGCTTTCTCAGAAACTTCTCTGTGATGTGTGCATTCATACCACACAGTTGAAACTTTCTTTTGATAAAGCAGTTTTGAAACACTCTTTCTGTAGAATCTGCAAGTGGATATTTGGAGCGCTTTGAGGCCAAAAGTAGAAAAAGAAACATCTTCACATAAAAACTAGACACAAGCTTTCTCAGAAAATTCTTTTTGATGTGTGCATTCACCTCAAAGATTTGAACTACCCTTTGGAAGAGCAGTTTTGAAACATTCTTCTTGTAGAATCTGCAAGTGGATATTTGGGACACTTTGTGGCCTATGGTGGAAAAAGAAATATCTTCAAATAAAAACTAGACTGAAGCGTTCTCAGAAACTTCTTTGTGATGTGTGCATTCAACTCACACAGTTAAACCTTCCTTTAGATCGATTAGTTTTGAAATATTCTTTTTGTTAAATCTGCAAGGGGATATTTGGAAATCTATGAGGCCTACGGTGGAAAAGGAAATATCTTCACGTAAAAACTAGACAGAAGCATTCTCAGATACTTCTTTGTGTTGTCTTCATTCAACTCACAGAGTTAAACTTTTCTTTTGATACAGCCGTTTTGAAACACACTTTTTGTGGAGTCTGCAAGTGGATATTTGGAGCAATTTTAGGCCTATAGTAGGAAAGGAAATATCTTCACATAAAAAGTACACAGAATCCTTCTGAGAAACTTCTTTGTGATGTGTGCATTTGACTCACAGAGTTGAACCTACCTTTTGATTGAGCAGTTTTGAATCTCTCCTTTTGTTCAATCTGCAAGTGGATATTTGGAAGCCTTCGTGTCCTATGGTGGAAAAGGTAATATCTTCAAATAAAAACTACACAGAAGCATTCTGATGGGGATGGCATTGAATCTGTAAATTACCTTGCACAGTATGGTCATTTTCACGATACTGATTCTTCCTACCCATGAGCATGTAATGTTCTTTCCTTTGTTTATATCCTGTTTTATTTCCTTGAGCAGTGGTTTGTAGTTCTCCTTGAAGAGGTCCTTCACATCCCTTGTAAATTGGATTCTTAGGTATTTTATTCTCTTTGAAGCAATTGTGAATGTGAGTTCACTCATGATTTGGCTCTCCGTTTGTCTGTTGTTGGTGTATAAGAATGCTTGTGATTTTTGTACATTGATTTTGTATCGTGAGACTTTGCTGAAGTTGCTTATCAGCTTAAGGAGATTTTGGGCTGAGAAAATGGGGTTTTCTAGATATGCAATCATGTCGTCTGCAAACAGGGAGAATTTGACTTCCTCTTTTCCTAATTGAATACCCTTTATTTCCTTCTCTTGCCTAATTGCCGTGGCCAGAACTTCCAACACTATGTTGAATAGGAGTGGTGAGAGAGGTCATCCCTGTCTTGTGCCAGTTTTCAAAGGGAATGCTTCCAGTATTTGCCCATTCAGTATGACATTGTCTGTGGGTTTGTCATAGATAGCTCTTATTATTTTGAAATACGTCCCATCAATGCCTAATTTATTGAGAATTTTTAGCATGAAGTGTTGTTGAATTTTGTCAAAGGCCTTTTCTGTGTATATTGAGATAATCATGTGGTTTTTGTCTTTGGTTCTGTTTATATGCTGGTGGATAAGCTTTTTGATATGCTGTTGGATTCGGTTTGCCAGTATTTTATTGAGGATTTTTGCATCAATATTCATCAAGGATATTGGTCTAAAATTCTTTTTTTGGTTGTTTCTCTGCCTGGCTTTGGTGTCAGGATGATGCTGGCCTCATAAAATGAATTAGGGAGGATCCCCTCTTTTTCTATTGATTGGAATAGTTTCAGAAGGAATGGTACCAGCTCCTCCTTGTACCTTTGGTAGAATTCGGCTGTGAATCCATCTGTTCATGGACTCTTTTTGGTTGGTAAGCTATTGATTATTACCACAATTTCAGAGCCTGTTATTGTTCTATTCAGAGATTCAACTTCTTCGTGGTTTAGTCTTGGGAGAGTGTATGTGTCGAGGAATGTTTCCATTTCTTCTAGATTCTCTAGTTTATTTGCGTAGAAGTGTTTGTAGTATTCCCTGATGGTAGTTTGTATTTCTGTGGGATCAGTGGTGATAACCCCTTTATCTTTTTGTATTGTGCCTATTTGATTCTTTTCTGTTTTTTTCTTTATTAGTCTTGATAGCAGTCTATCAATTTTGTTGATCCTTTCAAAAAACCAGCTCCTGGATTCATTAATTTTTTGATGGGTTTCTTGTGTCTCTATTTCCTTCAGTTCTGCTCTGATTTTAGTTATTTCTTGCCTTCTGCTAGCTTTTGAATATGTTTGCTCTTACTTTTCTAGTTCTTTTAACTGTGATGTTAGGGTGTCAATTTTGGATCTTTCCTGCTTTCTCTTGTGGGCATTTAGTGCTATAAATTTCCCTCTACACTCTGCTTTGAATGCGTCCCAAAGATTCTGGTATGTTGTGTCTTTGTTCTCGTTGTTTTCAAAGAACATCTTTATTTCTGCCTTTATTTCGTTATGTACCCAGTAGTTATTCAGGAGCAGGTCGTTAAGTTTCCATGTAGTTGAGTGGTCTTGAGTGAGATTCTTAATCCTGAGTTCTAGTTTGATTGCACTGTGGTCTGAGAGATAGTTTGTTATAATTTCTGTTCTTTAACATTTGCTGAGGAGAGCTTTACTTCCAAGAATGTGGTCAATTTTTTAATAGGCGTGGTGTGATGCTAAAAAAATGTATATTCTGTTGATTTGGGGTGGAGAGTTCTGTAGATGTCTATTAGGTCTGCTTGTTGCACAGCTGAGTTCAATTCCTGGGTATCCTTGTTAACTTTCTGTCTCATTGATCAGTCTAATGTTGACAGTGGGGTGTTAAAGTCTCCCATTATTAATGTGTGGGAGTCTAAGTCTCTTTGTAGGTCCCTCAGGACTTGCTTTATGAATCTTGGTGCTCCTGTATTGGGTGCATATATATTTAGGATAGTTAGCTCTTCTTGTTGAATTGATCCCTTTACCATTATGTAATGGCCTTCTTTGTCTCTTTTGATCTTTGTTGGTTTAAAGTCTGTTTTATCAGAGACTAGGATTGCAACCCCTGCCTTTTTTTTTGTTTTCCATTTGCTTGGTAGATCTTCCTCCATCCTTTTATTTTGAGCCTATGTGTGTCTCTGCATATGAGATGGGTATCCTGAATACGGCACACTGATGGTTCTTGACTCTTTATCCAATTTGCCAGTCTGTGTCTTTTAATTGGAGCACTTAGTCCAATTAAATTTAAAGTTAATATTGTTATGTGTGAATTTGATCCTGTCATTATGATGTTAGCTGGTTATTTTGCTCATTAGTTGAGCAAAATTAGTTGAGCTCGCAGTTTTTTCCTAGTCTCAATGGTCTTTACATTTTGGCATGATTTTGCAGTGGCTGGTACCAGTTGTTCCTTTACATGTTTAGCACTTCCTTCAGGATCTCTTTTAGGGCAGGCCTGGTGGTAACAAAATCTCTCAGCATTTGCTTGTCTGTAAAGTATTTTATTTCTCCTTCACTTATGATGTTTAGCTTGCCAGGATATGAAATTCTTGGTTGAAAATTCTTTCCTTCAAGAACGTTGAATATTGGCCCCCACTCTCTTCTGGCTTGTAGAGTTTCTGACGAGAGATCCGCTGTTAGGCTGATGTGCTTCCCTTTGAGGGTAACCTGACTTTTCTCTCTGGCTGCCCTTAACATTTTTTCCTTCATTTCAACTTTGGTGAATCTGACAATTATGTGTCTTGGAGTTGCTCTACTCGAAGAGTATCTTTGTGGCATTCTCTGTATTTCCTGAATCTGAATGTTGGCCTGCCTTGCTAGATTGGGGTAGTTCTCCTGGATAATATCCTGCAGAGTGTTTTCCAACTTGGTTCCATTCTCCCCGTCACTTTCAGGTACCCCAATCAGACATAGATTTGATCTTTTCACATAGTCCCATATTTCTTGGAGGCTTTGCTCATTTCTTTTTATTCTTTTTTCTCTAAATTTCCTTTCTCGCTTCATTTCATTCATTTCATCTTCCATCGCTGACACCCTTTCTTCCAGTTGATCTCATTGGCTCCTGAGGCTTCTGCATTCTTCACGTAGTTCTCAAGCCTTGGTTTTCAGCTCCATCAGCTCCTTTAAACACTTCTCTGTATTGGTTATTCTAGTTATACATTGTTCTAAATTTTTTTCTGTTTTCAACTTCTTTGCCTTTCGTTTGAATGTTCTCCTGTAGCTCAGAATTATTTGATCGTCTGAAGCCTTCTTCTCTCAGCTCATCAAAGTCATTCTCCTTCCAGCTTTGTTCCATTGCTGGTGAGGAACTGTGTTCCTTTGGAGTAGGAAAGGTGCTCTGCTTTTTAGATTTTCCAGTTTTTCTGCTCTGTTTTTCCCCATCTTTGTGGTTTTATCTATTTTTGGTCTTTGATGATGGTGATGTACAGATGGGTTTTTGCTGTGGATGTCCTTTCTGTATGTTAGTTTTCCTTCTAATAGACAGGACCCTCAGCTACAGGTCTGTTAGAGTAACCGGCCATGTGAGGTGTCACTCTTCCCCTGCTGGGGGTTGCCTCCCAGTTAGGCTGCTCAGGGGTCAGGGGTCAAGGATTGAGTTGAGGAGGCAGTCTGCCCATTCTCAGATCTCCAGCTGCATGCTGGGAGAAACATTGCTCTCTTCAAAGCTGTCAGACAGGGACATTTAATCTGCAGAGGTTACTGCTGTATTTTTGTCTGTCTGTGCCCTGCTCTCAGAGGTGGAGCCTACAGAAGCAGGCAGGCCTCATTGAGGTGTGGTGGGCTCCACCCAGTTCGAGCTTCCCTGCTGCTTTGTTTACCTAACCAAGCCTGGGCAATGGCGGGTGCCCTCCCCCAGATTCGCTGCCACCTTGCAGTTTGATCTCTGACTGCTGTGCTAGCAATCAGTGAAACTCCGTGTGTGTAGGACTCTCTGAGCCAGGTGCGGGATATTATCTACTGGTGCGTGGTTTATTAAGCCCATCAGAAAAGCACGGTATTTGGGGGTCGGGGATCGGATTTTCCAGGTGCCCTCTGTCACCCTTTTCTTTGACTAGGAACGGGAAATCCCTGATCACTTGTGCTTCCCAAGTGAGGCAATGCCTCACCCTGCTTTGGCTCAGGCACAGTGCACGTACCAACTAACCTGCACCTACAATCTGGCATTTTGTAGTGAGATGAACAGGGTACCTCAGATGGAAATGCAGAAATCACTCATCTTCTCCGTTGCTCACACTGGGAGCTGTAGACCAGAGTAGGTCCTATTCGGCCGTCTTCGCTTCTGTCTAGCTTTTATGTGAAGATATTCCCATTTCCAAAGAAGGCCTCAAAGTGGTCCAAATATCCACTTGCAGATTCTACAAAAAGAGTGTTTCAAAACTGCTCTATGAAAAGGTATCTTCAACTCTGTGAGTTGAATGCAAACATCAAATAGAAGTTACTGAGAATGCTTCTGTCTAGTATTTATGTGAAGATATTCCTTTTTCCACCAGAGGCCTCAAAGCGCTCCAAATGTCCTCTAGCAGATTCTACAAAAAGAGTGTTTCAAAACTACTCTTTGAGTTGAATGTACACATTAGGAAGAAGTTTCTGAGAATACTTCTGTCTCGGTTTTCAGGGAAGATATTTCCACTTCCACCATAGCCCTCCAACCACTCCAAATGTCCACTTGCAGATTCTACAAAAAGAGTGTTTCAAAACTGCTCTATCAAAAGAAAGGTTCAACTCTGTGAGTTGAATGCACACATCACAAAGTAGTTTCTGAGAATTATTCCATCTAGTTTTTAAATGAAGATATTTCCTTTTCTACCATAGGCCACAAAGAGCTCCAAATATCCACTTGCAGATTCTACAAAAAGAGTGTTTCAAAACTGCTCTATCAAAAGGAAGGTTCAACTCTGAGAGTTGAATGCACACATCACAATGAAGTTTCTGAGAATGCTTCTGTCTATTTTTATGTGAAGATATTCACATAAAGGCCTCAAAGCAGACAAAATATCCACTTGCATATTCTACTAAAAGAGTTTCAGAAGTGCTATATGAAAAGATATGTTCAAATCTCTGATTTGAATGCAAACATCACAAAGAAGTTTCTGAGAATGCTTCTGTCCAGTTTTAATGTGAAGATGTTTTCTTTTCCACCGTAGGTCTCAAAGCACTCCAAATGTCCACTTGCAGATTCTACAAAAAGAGTGTTTCAAAACTTCTGTATCAAAAGAAAGGTTCAACACTGTGAGTTGAATGCACACATAACAAAGAAGTTTCAGAGAATGCTTCTGTGTAGTTTTTATGTGAAGTTATTCCCGTTTCCAATGAAGGCTTAATAGTAATCCAAATTTCCTCTCACAGATTCTACAAAAAGAGTGTTTCAAAACTGCTGTATCAAAAGGGAGATTGAAATCTGTGAGTTGAATGTACACATCAAAAAGAAGATTCTGAGAATGCTTCTGTCTAGTTTTTATGTGGAGATATTTCCTTTTGCACCACAGGCCTCAAAGCACTCCAATATCCACTAAGATCCTGCAAAAAGAGTTTTTCAAAACTGCTCTATCAAAAGACAGGTTCAACTCTGGGAGTTGAATGTAGACATCACAAAGAAAGTTCTTAGAATGCTTCTGTCTAGTTTTTATGTGAAGATATTCCCGTTTTCAATGAAGGACTCAAAGCCTTCCAAATATCCACTTGCAGATTCTACAGAAAGAGTGTTCAGAACTGCTCTATGAAAACTTATGTTCAACTCTGTGAATTGAATGCAAACATCAGAAAGAAGTTTCTGAGAATGCTTCTGCCCCGTTTTCCTGTGAAAATATTTCCAATTTCACCATAGCCCTCAAAGTGCTCAAAATGTCCACTAGCAGATTCTACAAAAAGAGTGTTTCAAACTGTTCTATCAAAAGGAAGGTTCAACTCCGTGAGGTGAATGCACACATCACAAAGTAGTTTCTGAGAATGCTTCTGTCTAGTTTTTATGTGTAGATATTCCCGTTTCCACCGTAGGCCTCCAATCGCTCCAAATATCCACTTGCAGATTACAAAAAAAGAGTGTTTCAAAACTGCTTTGTCAAAAGGAAGGTTCAACTCTGTGAGTTGAGTGCAAACATCATGAAGAAGTTTCTGAGAAAGCTTCTATATAGTTTTTATGTGAAGATATTTGTTTTCCACCACAGTCCTCAAAGCACTCCAAATGTCCACACTCAGATCCTGCAAAAAGAGTGTTTCAAAACTGAGCTGTCAAAAGAAAAGTTCAAATCTTTGAGCTGAATCAAAAAGAAGTTTCTGAGAATGCTCCTGTCTAGTTTTTATGTGAAGATATTCCCGTTTCCAAGAAGTCCTCAAAGCATTCAAAATATCCAGTTGCAGATTATACATACAGAGTGTTTGAAAACTGCTTTATGAATAGGTATGTTCAACTCTGTCAGTTGAATGCAAACATCACAAAGAAGGTTCTGACAATGCTTCTGTCTAGTTTTTATATGAAAATATTTCCTTTTCCACCATAGGTCTCATAGCACTCCAAATTTCCACTTGCAGATTCTACAAAAAGAGTGTTTCAAAACTGCTCTATGAAAAGGAAGGTTCAACTTGGAGAGTTGAATGCACACATCACAATGAAGTTTCTGAGAATGCTTCTGTCTAATTTTTATGTGAAGATATTCCTGCTTCAAAAGAAGGCCTCAAAGCAGTCATAATATCCAATTGCATATAGTACTGAAGGAGGGTTTCAGAACAGCTCTATGAAAAGGTATGTTCAAATCCGTGATTTGAATGCAAACATCCAAAGAAGTTTCTGAGAATGCTTCTGTCCAGTTTTAATGTGAAGATATTTCCTTTTCCACCGTAGGTCTCAAAGCACTCCAAATGTCCACTTGCAGATTCTACATAAAGAATCTTTCAAAACTGCTGTATCAAAAGGAAGGTTCAACTCTCTGAGTTGAATTCACACATCACAAAGAAGTTTCTGAAAATGCTTCTGTCTAGTTTTTATGTGAAGATATTTCCTTTTCCACCACAGGACACAAGGCACTCCAAAAGTCCACTTGCAGGTACTGCAAAAGGAGTTTTTCAAAACTGCTCTATCAATAGGAAGGTTCATCTCTGTGAGTTGAATGCACAAATCACAAAGGAGTTTCTGAGAATGCTTCTGTCCAGTTTTTATGTGAAAATGTTCCCATTTCCAACGAAGGCCTCAAAGCGGTCAACATATCCACTTGCAGATTCTACAAATAGAGTGTTTCGAATGTCTAGTTTTTATGTGAAGAAATTTCCTTTTCCACCATAGGTCTCAAACCTCTCCAAAAGTCCAATTGCAGATTCTACAAAAAGAGTGTTTCAAAAATGCTCTATCAAAAGAAAGGTTCAACCCTGTGTGTTGAATGTGCATATCACAAAGAAGTTTCTGAGTATGCTTCTGTCTAGTTTTTATGGGAAGATATTTCCTTTGCCACAGCAGGTCTCAAAGCGCTGAAACAGTCCACTTGCAGACACTACAAAAAGGGTGTTTCAAAACTGCACCATCAAAAGAAAGCTTCAACACTGTGAGTTGAATGCACACATCCCAAAGAAATTTCTGAGAATGTTTCTGTCTAGTTTTTATGTGAAGTTATTCCCGTTTCCAACGAAGGCTTAATGACGCTGCAAATATCCACTTGCAGATTCTACAGTAAGAGTGTTTCAAAACTGCTCTATGAAAAGAAGTTTCAACACTATGAGTTGGATACACACATCACAAGTAGTTTCTGAGAATTCTTCTGTCTAGTTTTTATATGAAGATATTTCCATTTCTACAATAGGCCTCAAAGCGGTCCAAATATCCACATACAGATTCTACATAAAGATTCTTTCAAAACTGCTCTATCAAATGGAAGGTTCAACGCTGTGAGCTGAATGCACACATCACAAAGTAGTTACTGAGAATGCTTCTGTCTAGTTTTTATACGAAGTTATTCCCATTTCCAACGAAGGCTTAAAAGCACTCCAAATATCCACTTGCAGATTCTACAACAAGAGGGTTTCAAACTGCTCTATCAAAAGGATGTTTCTACTCTTTGGGTTGAATTCACACATCACAAAGAAGTTTCTGAGAGTGCTTCTGTCTCGGTTTTCTGTGAAGTTATTTCCACTTCCACTATAGCCCTCAAAGCGCTCCAAATGTCCACTTGCAGACTCTACAAAAAGAGTGTTTCAAAACTGCTCTATCAAAAGGAAGTTTCAACTCTGTGAGTTGAATGCACACATCACAAAGAAGTTTCTGAGAACTCTTCTGTCCAGTATTTATGTGAAGATAATCCCGTTTCAACGGAAGGCCTCAAAGTGGTCCAGCTATCCACTTGCAGAATCTACAAAAACAGTGTTTGAAAACTGTTCTATGAAAAGGTATGTTCCACTCTGTGATTTTTATGCAAACATCACAAAGAAGGTTCTGAGAATGCTTCTTTCTGGTTTTTATGTGAAGACATTTCCTTTTCCACCAAAGTCCTCAAAAGTCTCCAAATGTCCACTTGCATTTTCTACAAAAAGAGTGTTTCAGAACTGCTCTTGAAAAGGTATGTTCAACTCAGTAACTTGAAGGCAAACATCACAAAGCATTTTCTGAGATTTCTTCTGTCTAGTTTTTATGCGAGGATATTTCCTTTTCCACCATAGATCTCAAAGCTCTCCAACTGTCCACTTGCAGATACTACAAAAAATGTGTTTCAAAACTGCTCTATAAAAAGAAAGGTTCAACACTGTGAGATGAATACACACAACATAATGAAGTTAGTGAGAATGCTTCTGTCTAGTTTTTATGTGAAGATATTCGCATTTCAATTGAAGGCCTAAAAGCAGTCCAAATATCCACTTGCAGATTCTACAAAAAGAGGGTTTCAAAATTGCTGTATGAAAAGGTATGTTCAACTCTGTGAGTTGAATGCAAACATCGGAAAGAAGTTTCTGAGAATGCTCTGTCTCGTTTTTCTGTGAAGATATTTCCTTTTCCACCATAGGTCTCAAAGCTTTCTAAATGTCCTCTTGCAGATTCTACAACTGACTGTTTCAAAACTGCTCCATCAAAAAGAAGGTTCAACACTGTGAGTTGAATGCACACATCCCAAAGTTGTTTATGCGAATGCTTCTGTCTAGTTTTTGTAAGAAGATATTTACTTTTCTACCATAGGCCTCAAAGCGGTCCAAATATCCACTTGCAGATTCTATAAAAAGAGTGTTTCAAAACTGCTCTATCCAAAGGAAGATTCAACTCTCTGAGTTGAATGCAAACATCACAATGAAGTGTCTGAGAATACTTCTGTCTAGTTTTTATGTAAGGATATTCCCTTTTCTAACGAAGGCCTAAAAGCGGTCCAAATATCCACATGCAGATACTACAAAAATGGGTTTCAAAACTGCTCTTTGAAAAGGTGTGCTCAACTCTGTGAGCTGAATGCAAACATCACAAAGAAGTTTTTAAGAATGCTTCTATCTAGTTTTTATGTGAAGATCATTCCTTTTCCACCATAGGCCTCAAAGCTCTCCAAACGTCCCCTTCCAGATTCTACAAAAAGAGTGTTTCAAAACTGCTCTATCAAAAGGAAGGCTCAACTCTGTGAGTTGAATGCACACATCAGAAATTAGTTTCTGAGAATACTTCTGTCTAGTTTTTATGTGAAGATATTCCCGTTTCAAATGAAGGCCTCAAACCTCTCCAATGTCCACTTACGGATTCTACAAAAAGAGTGTTTCAAAACTGCTCTATCAAAAGAAAGGTTCAACACAGTGAGTTAAATGCACACATCACAAAGATGTTTCTGAGAATGCTTCTGTCTAGTTTTTTTGTGAAGATATTGCCGTTTCGAACGAAGCCATCGAATCGGTCCAAATACCCACTTGCACGTTCTACAAAAATATTGTTTCAAAACTGCTGTATCAAAAGGAAGGTTCAAAACTGTGAGTGAATATACACCTCACAAAGGAGTTTCTGAGAATGCTTCTGTCTAGTTTTTATGTGGAGATATTTCCTTTTACACCTCATGCCTCAACGTACTCCAAATGTCCAATTGCAGATCGGGCAAAAACAGTGTTTCAAAACTGTTCTATCAAAAGAAAGGATCAACTCTGTGAGTTGAATGCACACCTCACAAAGAAGTTTCTGAGAGTGCTTCTATCCAGTTTTCATGTGAAGATATTCCCTTTTCCAATGAAGGCCTCAAGCTTTCCAAATATCCACTTGCAGATTCTGCAAAAAGAGTGTTTCAAAACTCCTCAATGAAAAGTTGTGTTCAACTCTTTGAGTTGAATGCAAACATCACAAAGAACTTGCTGATAATGCTTCTGTCTAGTTTTTATGTGAAGATATTTCCTTTTCCACCATAGGTCTCAAAGCTCTCCTTATGTCTACTTGCAGATTCTACAAAAAGAGTGTTTCAAAACGGCTCTATGAAAATGTATTTTCAACTCTGTGGGATGAATGCAAGCATCAGGCAGAAGTTTGTGAGAATGCTTCTGTCTCGGTTTTCTCTGAAGATATTTCCACTTCCACCATAGCCTCAAAGCACTCCAAATGTCCACTTGCAGATTCTACACAAAGAGTTTTTCAAAACTAGTCTATCAAAACAAAGGTTCAACTCTGTGAGTTGAATGCACAGATGATGAAGTCGTTTCTGAGAATGCTTCTGTCCAGTTTTTATTTGAAGATATTTGCTTTTCTACCATAGGCCTAAAATTGCTCCAAATATCCACTTGCAGATTCTACTAAAAGAGTGTCTCAAAACTGCTCTATCAAAAGGAAGGTTCAACTCTGAGTGTTGAATGCACACATCACAATTAAGTTTCTGAGAATGCTTCTGTGTAGTTTTTTATGTGAAGATATTGCCGTTTCAACCGAAGGCATCAAAACGGTCCAAATATCCACTTTTAGATTTTACAAAAAGAATGTTTCAAATCTGCTCTATGAAAAGGTATGTTCAAATCTGTGATTTGAATGAAAACATCACAAAGAAGTTTCTGAGAATTCTTCTGAGCAGTTTTTATGTGAAGATATTTCCTTTTACACCTTAGGTCTCAAAGCATTCCAAATGTCCACTTGCAGCTTCCACAAAAAGAGTGTTTCAAAGCTGCTCTATCAAAACAAAGGTTCAACTGTGTGAGTTGAATTCACACATGACAAAGTAGTTTCTAAGAATTCTTCTGTCTAGTTTTTATATGAAGATATTTCCTTTTCTAACAAAGGTCTCAAACCGCTCCAAATATCCACCTGCAGATTCTACAAAAACAGTTTTTCAAAACTGCTCTATTAAAAGGAAGGTTCAAGTCTGAGTGTTGAATGCACACATCACAATGAAGTTTCTGAGAATGCTTCTGTCTAGTTTTTATATGAAGATATTCCCGTTTCAAACGAAGGTCTCAAACCGGTCCAAATATCCACTTGCAGATTCTACAAAAAGTGTGTTTCCCAGCTGCTCTTATGAAGAGGTAGTTCAACTCCGTGATTTGAATGAAAACATCACAAAGAAGTTTCTGAGAATGCTTCTGTCCAGTTTTTATGTGAAGATATTTCCTTTTCCACAGTCAGTCTCAAAGCGCTCCAAATGTCCACTTGCAGATTCTTCAAAAAGAGTGATTCAAAACTGCTCTATCAAAATAAAGGTTCAAAGCTGTGAACTGAATGCACACATCAGAAAGAAGTTTCTGAGAATGCTTCATTCTACTTTTTATGAGAAGTTACTCCCGTTTCCAATGAAGGCTTCAAAGCGCTCCAAATATCCACTTGCAGATACTACAAAAGGAGTGTTTCAAAACTCCTCTATCAAAAGGAAGATTCAACACTTTCAGTTGAATGCACACATCACAAAGTAGTTTCTGAGAATGCTTCTGTCTAGTTTTTATGTGAAGATATTTCCTTTTCTACCACTGGCCTCAAAGCGGTCCAAATATCCACTTGCAGATTCTATAAAAAGAGTGTTTCAAAAGTGCTCTGTGGAAAGAAAGGATCAACTCTGTGAGTTGAATGCACACATCACAATGAAGTTTTTGAGAATGCTTCTGTCTTGTTTTTATGTGAAGATATTCCCGTTTCCAATGAAGGCCTCAAAGCAGTCCAAATATCCACTTGCAGATTCTAGAAAAAGAGTGGTTGAAAACTGCTCTATGAAAGGGTATGTTCAAGTCTGTGAGTTGAATGCAAGAATCACAAAGCAGTTTCTGAGAAAGCTTCTGTCTCGTTTTTATACGAAGATATTTCCTTTTCTATCATAGGCCTCAAAGGGCTCCAAATATTCACTTGCAGATTCTACAAAAAGAGTGTTTCAAAACTGCTCTATCAAAAGGAAGGTTCAACTCTGTGAGTTGAATGCACACATCACAATGAAGTTTCTGAGAATGCTTCTGTCTAGTTTTAATGTGAAGCTATTCCGTTTTAAACGAAGGCTTCAAAGCGTTCCAAATATCCACTTGCAGATTCTACAAAAAGAGTGTTTCAAAACGGCTCTATGAAAACATATGTTCAACCCTGTGAGTTGAATGCAAACATCAGGAAGAAGTTTCTGAGAATGCTTCTGTCTCGGTTTTCTGTGTCAATAAATGTTCAACTCAGTGTGTTGAATGCACCCATGACAAAGTAGTTTCTGAGAATGCTTTTTTCTAGTTTTTATATGAAGATATTTCCTTTTCTAACATCGGTCTCAAAGTGCTCCAAATATCCATTTGCAGATTCTACAAAAATGTGTTTGATAACAGCTCTATC
The DNA here is from genome assembly GCF_028858775.2 of Pan troglodytes. NCBI lineage: Eukaryota > Metazoa > Chordata > Mammalia > Primates > Hominidae > Pan > Pan troglodytes. The sequence continues at coordinate 81,405,901 of NC_072401.2, forward strand.
AAAAGAAAGTTTCAACTGTGAGTGCTGAATGCACAGATCACTTTGAAGTTTCTGAGAATGCTTGTGTCTAGTTTTTATGTGAAGATTTTCCCTTTTTGAAATGAAGGCCTCAAAATGGTCCAAATATTCACTTGCAGATTCTACAAAAACAGTGTTTCAAAGTTGCTCTATGAAAAGGTATGTTCAACTCTGTGATTTGAATGAAAACATCACTAATAAGTTTCTGAGAATGCTTCTGTCCAGTTTCTATGTGAAGATATTTCCTTTTCATCCATAGGTCGCAAAGCTCTCCAAATGTGCACTTACAGATTCTAGAATAAGAGTGTTTCAAAACTGCTCTATCAAAAGAAAGGTGCAACACTGTGAGCTGAATGCACACATCACAAAGAAGTTTCTGAGAATGCTTCTGTCTAGTTTTTTTGTGATGTTATTCCTGTTTCCAATGAAGGCTTAATACGCATCAAATATCCACCAGCAGAATCTACAAAAAGAGTGTTTTAAAACTGCTCTATGAAAAGATTTGTTCAACTCTGTGAGTTGAATGCAAACATCACAAAGAAGTTTCTGATAATGCTTCTGTCTAGTTTTTATGTGAAGATATTTCCCTTTCCACCATAGGCCTCAAACCTCTCCAAATGTCCACTTGCAGATTCTACAAAAAGAGTGTTTCAGAACTGCTCTATCAAAAGAAAGGTTCAACACTGTGAGTTGAATGCACACATCCCAAAGAAGTTTCTGAGAATGCTTCTGTCTACTTTTTTTGTGAAGATATTCCCGTTTCAAATGAAGGCATCAAAGCTGTCCAAATATCCACTTGCAGATACTACAAAAAGTTTGTTTCAAAACTGCTGCATCAAAGGTAATGTTCAAAACTGTGAGTTCAATGTACACATCACAAAGAAGTTTCTCAGAATCCTTTTGTCTAGTTTTTATGTGGAGATATTTCCTTTTCCACCACATGTCTCAAAGTACTCCAAATGTCCAATAACAGATCCGGCAAAAAGAATGTTTCAAAACTGCTCTTTCAAAAGGAACTTTCAAATCTGAGTGTTGAATGTACACATCACAAGGAAGTTTCAGAGAATGCTTCTGTCTAGTTTTTTTTTTTATGCTTTAAGTTTTAGGGTACATGTGCACATTGTGCAGGTTAGTTACATATACATACATGTGCCATCCTGGTGTGCTGCACCCCCTAACTCATCATCTAGCATTAGGTATATCTCCCAATGCTATCCTTCCCCCCTACCATCACCCCACAACAGTCCCCAGAGTGTGATATTCCCCTTCCTGTGTCCATGTGCTCTCATTGTTCAGTTCCCACCTATGAGTGAGAATATGCGGTGTTTGGTTTTTTGTTCTTGCAATAGTTTACTGAGAATGATGATTTGCAATTTCATCCATGTCCCTACAAAGGACATGAACTCATCATTTTTTATGGCTGCATAGTATTCCATGGTGGATATGTGCCACATTTTCTTAATCCAGTCTATCATTGTTGGACATTTGCCTTGGTTCCAAGTCTTTGCTCTTGTGAATAGTGCCACAATAAACATACGTGTGCATGTGTCTTTATAGCAGCATGATTTATAGTCCTTTGGGTATATACCCAGTAATGGGATGGCTGGGTCAAATGGTATTTCCAGTTCTAGATCCCTGAGGAGTCGCCACACTGACTTCCACAATGGTTGAACTAGTTTACAATCCCACCAACAGTGTAAAAGTGTTCCTATTTCTCCACATCCTCTCCAGCACCTCTTGTTTCCTGACTTTTTAATGATTGCCATTCTAACTGGTGTGAGATGTTATCTCATTGTGGATTTGATTTTCATTTCTCTGATGGCCAGTGATGATGAGCATTCTCTCATTTGTTTTTTGGCTGCATAAATGTCTTCTTTTGAGAAGTGTCTGTTCATGTCCTTTGCCCACTTTTTGATGGGGTTGTTTGGTTTTTTCTTGTAAATTTGTTTGAGTTCATTGTAGATTCTGGATATTAGCCCTTTGTCAGATGAGTAGGTTGCAACAATTTTCTCCCATTTTGTAGGTTGCCTGTTCACGCTGATGGTAGTTTCCTTTGCTGTGCAGAAGCTCTTTAGTTTTATTAGATCCCATTTGTCAATTTTGTCTTTTGTTGCCATTGCTTTTGGTGTTTTAGACATGAAGTCCTTGCCTATGCCTATGTCCTGAATGGTAATGCCTAAGTTGTCTTCTAGGGTTTTCATGGTTTTAGGTCTAATGTTTAAGTCTTTAATCCATCTTGAATTGATTTTTTATAAGGTGTAAGGAAGGGATCCAGTTTCAGCTTTCTACATATGGCTAGCCAGTTTTCCCAGCACCATTTATGAAATAGGGAATCCTTTCCCCATTGCTTGTTTTTTCTCAGGTTTGTCAAAGATCAGATAGTTGTAGATATGCGGTGTTATTTCTGAGGGCTCTGTTCTGTTCCATTGATCTATATCTCTGTTTTGGTACCAGTACCATGCTGTTTTGGTTACTGTAGCCTTGTACTATAGTTTGAAGTCAGGTAGTGTGATGCCTCCAGCTTTGTTCTTTTGGCTTAGGATTGACTTGGTGATGTGGGTTCTTTTTTGGTTCCATATGAACGTTAAAGTAGTTTTTTCCAATTCTGTGAAGAAAGTCATTGGTAGCTTTATGGGGATGGCATTGAATCTGTAAATTACCTTGGGCAGTATGGCCATTTTCAGGATATTGATTCTTCCTGCCCATGAGCATGCAATGTTCTTCCCTTTGTTTGTATCCTCTTTTATTTCCTTGAGCAGTGGTTTGTAGTTCTCCTTGAAGAGGTCCTTCACATCCCTTGTAAGTTGGATTCCTAGGTATTGTATTCTCTTTGAAGCAATTGTGAATGGGAATTCACTCATGATTTGGCTCTCTGTTTGTCTGTTGTTGGTGTATAAGAATGCTTGTGATTTTTGTACATTGATTTTGTATCGTGAGACTTTGCTGAAGTTTCTTATCAGCTTAAGGAGATTTTGGGCTGAGACAATGGGGTTTTCTAGGTATACAATCATGTCATCTGCAAAGAGGGACAATTTGACTTCCTCTTTTCCTAATTGAATACCCTTTATTTCCTTCTCCTGCCTAATTGCCCTGGCCAGAACTTCCAACACTATGTTGAATAGGAGTGGTGAGAGAGGGCATCCCTGTCTTCTGCCAGTTTTCAAAGGGAATGCTTCCAGTATTTGCCCATTCAGTATGATATTGGCTGTAGGTTTGTCATAGATAGCTCTTATTATTTTGAAATACGTCCCATCAATACCTAATTTATTGAGAGTTTTTAAGCATGAAGGGTTGTTGAATTTTGTCAAAGGCTTTTTCTGCATCTATTGAGATAATCATGTGGTTTTTGTCTTTGGCTCTGTTTATATGCTGGATTACATTTATTGATTTGCGTATATTGAATCAGCCTTGCATCCCAGGGATGAAGCCCACTTGATCATGGTGGATAAGCTTTTTGATGTGCTGCTGGATTCGTTTTGCCGGTATTTTATTGAGGATTTTTGCATCAATGTTCATCAAGGATATTGGTGTAAAATTCTCTTTTTTGGTTGTGTCTCTGCCTGGCTTTGGTATCAGAATGATGCTGGCCTCACAAAATGAGTTAGGAAGGATTCCCTCTTTTTCTATTGATTGGAATAGTTTCAGAAGGAATGGTACCAGTTCCTCCTTGTACCTCTGGTAGAATTTGGCTGTGAATCCATCTGGTCCTGGACTCTTTTTGATTGGTAAGCTATTGATTATTGCCACAATTTGAGCTCCTGTTATTGGTCTATTCAGAGATTCGACTTCTTCCTGATTTAGTCTTAGGAGAGTGTATGTGTCGAGGAATTTATCCATTTCTATTAGATTTTCAAGTTTATTTGCGTAGAGGTGTTTGTAGTATTCCCTGATGGTAGTTTGTATTTCTGTGGGATCGTTGGTGATATCCCCTTTATCATTTTTTATTGCGCCTATTCAATTCTTCTCTCTTTTTTTCTTTATTAGTCTTGCTAGTGGTCTATCAATTTTGTTGATCCTTTTAAAAAAACAGCTCCTGGATTCATTAATTTTTGAAGGGTTTTTTGTGTCTCTATTTCCTTCAGTTCTGCTCTGATTTTAGTTATTTCTTGCTTTCTGCTAGCTTTTGAATGTGTTTGCTCTTGCTTTTCTAGTTCTTTTAATTGTGAAGTTAAGGTGTCAATTTTGGATCTTTCCTGCTTTCTCTTGTCGGCATTTAGTGCTATAAATTTTCCAGTACACACTGCTTTGAATGCGTCCCAGAGATTCTGGTATGTTGTGTCTTTGTTCTCATTGGTTTCAAAGAACATCTTTATTTCTGCCTTCATTTCATTATGTACCCAGTAGTCATTCAAGAGCAAGTTGTTCAGTTTCCATGTAGCTTAGTGGTTTTGAGGGAGATTCTTAATTCTGGGTTCTGGTTTGATTGCACTGTGGTCTGAGAGATAGTTTGTTATAATTTCTGTTCTTTTACATTTGCTGAGGAGAGCTTTACTTCCAACTATGTGGTTAATTTTGTAATAGGTGTGGTGTGGTGCTGAAAAAAATGTATATTCTGTTGATTTGTTGTGGAGAGTTCTGTAGATGTCTATTAGGTCCGCTTGGTGCAGAGCTGAGTTCAATTCCTGGGTATCCTTGTTGACTTTCTGTCTCATTGATCTGTCTAATGTTGACAGTGCGGTGTTAAAGTCTCCCATTATTAATGTGTGGGAGTCTAAGTCTCTTTGTAGGTCCCTCAGGACTTGCTTTATGAATCTTGGTGCTCCTGTATTTGGTGCACATATATTTAGGATAGTTAGCTCTTCTTGTTGAATTGATCCCTTTACCATTATGTAATGGCCTTCTTTGTCTCTTTTGATCTTTGTTGGTTTAAAGTCTGTTTTATCAGAGACTAGGATTGCAACCCCTGCCTTTTTTTGTTTTCCATTTTCTTGGTAGATCTTCCTCTATCCTTTTGTTTTGAGCCTGTATGTGTCTCTGAATGTGAGATGAGTATCCTGAATACAGCACACTGATGGGTCTTGACTCTTTATTCTATTTGCCAGTCTGTGTCTTTTAATTGGAGCATTTAGTCCATTTACATTTAAAGTTAATATTGTTATGTGTGAATTTGATCCTGTCATTAGGATGTTAGCTGGTTATTTTGCTCGTTAGTTGATGCAGTTTCTTCCTAGTCTTGATGGTCTTTACATTTTGGCATGATTTTGCAGTGGCTGGTACCGGTTTTTCCTTTCCATGTTTAGTGTTTCCTTCAGGATCTCTTTTAGGGCAGGCCTGGTGGTGACAAAATCTCTCAGCATTTGCTTGTCTGTAAAGTATTTTATTTCTCCTTCCCTCATGAAGCTTAGTTTGGCTGGATATGAAATTCTAGGTTGAAAATTCTTTTCTTTAAGAATGTTGATATTGGAAACCATCATTCTCAGTAAACTATCGCAAGAACAAAAAACCAAACACCGCATATTCTCACTCATAGGTGGGAATTGAACAATGAGATCACATGGACACAGGAAGGGGAATATCATACTCTGGGGACTGTGGTGGGGAGGGGGGAGGGGGGAGGGATAGCATTGGGAGATATACCTAATGCTAGATGACGAGTTAGTGGGTGCAGCGCACCAGCATGGCACATGTATACATATGTAACTAACCTGCACAATGTGCACATGTACCCTAAAACTTAAAGTATAAAAAAAAAACAAAAAGAATGTTGAATATTGGCCCCCACTCTTCTGGCTTGTAGGGTTTCTGCCAAGAGATCCGCTGTTAGTCTGATGGGCTTCCCTTTGAGTGTAACCCGCCCTTTCTCTCTGGCTGCCCTTAACATTTTTTCCTTCATTTCAACTTTGGTGAATCTGACAATTATGTGTCTTGGAGTTGCTCTTCTCAAGGAGTATCTTTGTGGCATTCTTTGTATTTCCTAAATCTGAACGTTGGCCTGCCTTGCTAGATTGGGGTAGTTCTCCTGGATAGTATCCTGCAGAGTGTTTTCCATCTTGGTTCCATTCTCCCCATCACTTTCAGGTACACCAATCAGACGTAGATTTGGTCTTTTCACATAGTCCCATATTTCTTGGAGGCTTTGCTCATTTCTCTTTATTCTTTTTTCTCTAGACTTCCCTTCTTGCTTCATTTCATTTATTTCATCTTCCATCGCTGATACCCTTTCTTCCAGTTGATTGCATCAGCTCCTGAGGCTTCTGCATTCTTCACGTAGTTCTTGAGCCTTGGTTTTCAGCTCCATCAGCTCCTTTAAGCACTTCTCTGTATTGGTTTTTCTAGTTATACGTTCTTCTAAATTTTTTTCAAAGTTTTCAACTTCTTTGCCTTTGGTTTGAATGTCCTCCCATAGCTCAGAGTAAGTTGATCGTCTGAAGCCTTCTTCTCTCAGCTCGTCAAAGTCATTCTCCATCCAGCTTTGGTCCGTTGCTGGTGAGGAACTGTGTTCCTTTGGAGGAGGAGAGGTGCTCTGCTTTTTAGAGTTTCCAGTTTTTCTGTTCTGTTTTTTCCCCATCTTTGTGGTTTTATCTACTTTTGGTCTTTGATGATGGTGATGTACATATGGGTTTTTGGTGTGGATATCCTTTCTGTTTGTTAGTTTTCCTTCTAACGGAGAGGACCCTCAGCTGCAAGTCTGTTGGAGTACCCTGCCGTGTGTGTGTCAGTGTGCCCTTGCTGCGGGGTGCCTCCCAGTTAGGCTGCTCTGAGGTCAGGGGCCAGGTGCCCACTTGAGGAGGCAGTCTGCCCGTTCTCAGATCTCCAGCTGGGTGCTGGGAGAACCACTGCTCTCTTCAAAGCTGTCAGACAGGGACATTTAAGTCTGCAGAGGTTACTGCTGTCTTTTTGTTTGTCTGTGCCCTGCCCCCAGAGGTGGAGCCTACAGAGGCAGGCAGGCCTCCTTGAGCTGTGGTGGGCTCCACCCAGTTCCAGCTTCCAGGCTGCTTTGTTTACCTAATCAAGCCTGGGCAGTGGCGGGCGCCCCTCCCCCAGCCTAGCTGCCGCCTTGCAGTTTGATCTCAGACTGCTGTGCTAGCAATCAGCAAGACTCCGTGAGTGTAGGACCCTCTGAGCCAGGTGCAGGATATAATCTCGTGTTGCCCCGTTTTTTAAGCCCGTCGGAAAAGCGCAGTATTCGGACGGGAGTGACCCAATTTTCCAGGTTCCTTCCGTCACCCCTTTCTTTGACTCAGAAAAGGAACTCCCTGACCCCTTGGGCTTCCCAGGTGAGGCAATGCCTCACCCTGCTTCGGCTCATGCACGGTGCATGCACCCACTGACCTGCGCCCACTGTCTGGCACTCCCTAGTGAGATGAACCTGGTACCTCAGATGGAAATGCAGTAATCACCCGTCTTCTTTGTTGCTCAGGCTGGGAGCTGTAGACTGGATCTGTTCCTATTCCGCTTCTGTCTAGTTTTTACGTGAAGATATTCACGTTTACAATGAAGACCTCAAAGTTGCCCACATATCCACTTGCAGATTCTAAGAAAAGAGTGTTTGAAACCTGGTCTATGAAAAGGTATGTTCAACTCTGTGGGTTGAATGCAAACATCACAAAGAACTTTCTGATAATGCTTCTGTCTAGTTTTTATGTGAAGATATTTCCTTTTCCACCATAGGTCTCAAAGCTCTCCTTATGTCCACTTGCAGATTCTACAAAAAGAGTGTTTCAAAACGGCTCTATGAAAATGTATTTTCAACTCTGTGAGATGAATGCAAACATCAGGCAGAAGTTTGTGAGAATGCTTCTGTCTCGGTTTTCTCTGAAGATATTTCCACTTCCACCATAGCCCTCAAAGCGCTCCAAATGTCCACTTGAAGATAATACAAAAGGATTGTTTCAAAACTGCCCTATCAAAACAAAGGTTCAACACGGTGAGTTGAATGCACAGATGACAAAGTAGTTTCTGAGAACATTTCTGTCTAGTTTTTATATGAAGATATTTATTTCTCTATGTAACCTTCAAAGTGCTCCAAATATACACTTGCAGATTCTACAAAAATAGTGTTTCAAAACTGCTCTATCAAAGGGAAGGTTCAATTCTGAGTGTTGAATGCACACATCACAATGAAGTTTCTGTGAATTCTTCTCTCTAGTTTTTATGTGAAGATATTCCCATTTTAAATGAAAGCCTCAAAACGGAATAAATATCCACTTGAAGATTCTACAAAAAGAGTGTTTCAAAGCTGCTCTATGAAAAGGTATGTTCAACTCTGTGATTTGAATGAAAACATCACAAAGAATTTTCTGAGAATGCTTCTGTCCAGTTTTTATTTGAAGATATTTTCTTTTCCACCATAGGTCTCTAAGCATTCCAAATGTCCAGTTGCAGATTCTACAAAAAAAGTGTTTGCAAACTGCCCTATCAAAAGAAATGTCCAACACTGGGAGTTGAATGCACATATCACAAAGTAGTTTTTGAGAATGATTCTGTCTAGTGTTTATGTGAAGTTATTCCCGTTTCCAGCGAAGGCTTAATAGCGCACCAAATATTCACTTGCAGATTCTACAAAAAGATTGTTTCAAAAGTGCTGTATCAAAAGAAAGGTTCACCTCTGTGAGTTGAATGCACACATCACAAAGAAGGTTCTGAGAATGCTTCTGTCTAGTTTTTATGTGAAGATATTTCCTTTTCCACCACAGGCCTGAAACCTCTCCAAATGTCCACTTACATATTCTACAAAAAGAGTGTTTCAAAACTGCTCTATGAAAAGGAAGTTTCAACTATGTGAGTTGATTGCACACATCACAATGACGTTTCTGAGAATGCCTCTGTCTAGTTTTTATGTGAAGTTATTCCTGTTTCCAACAAAGGCTTTAAAGTGCTCCAAATATCCACTTGAAGATTCTACAAAGGAGTGTTTCAAAACTGCTCTATCAAAAGGAAGGTTCAACTCTGTGTTGAATGCACACATCACAAAATAGTTTCTGAGAATGCTTCTGTCTAGTTTTTATAAGAACATATTTTTTTTCTAGCATAGCCCTCAAAGCGGTCCAGATATCCACTTGCAGATCCTATAAAAAGAGAGTTTGAAAACTGCTCTATCAAAAGGAAGGTTCAACTCTGTGAGTTGAATGCACACATCACAATGACGTTTCTGAGAATGCCTCTGTCTAGTTTTTATGTGAAGATATTCCCATACCCAATGAAGGCCTCAAAGCGGTCCAAATATCAACTTGCAGATTCTACAAAAAGGGTGTTTCAAAACTGCACTATCAAAAGGAATGTTCAATTCTGTGAGTTGAATGCACACATCACAAGGTAGTTCTGAGAAAGCTTCTATCTAGTTTTATGTGAAGATATTTCCTTTTCCACCACAGGCCTCAAAGTACTCCAAATGTCCACTTGCAGATCGAGCAAAAAGAGTGTTTCAAAACTGATCTATGAAAAGAAAGTTTAACTCTGTGAGTTGAATGCACACACCAAAAAGAAGTTTCTGAGAATGCTTCTGTCTAGATTTTATGTGAAGATATTCCCATTTCCAATGATGGCCTCAAAGCATTCCAAATATCCACTTGCAGATTCTACAAAAAGTGTGTTTCAAAACAGCTCTATGAAAACGTGTGTTCAACTCTGTGTGTTGGATGAAAACATCACAAAGAAGTTTCTCAGAATGCTTCAGTCTAGTATTTATCTGAAGATATTTAGTTTTCCACCATTGGCCTCAAACCTCTCCAAACGTCCATTTACAGATTCTACCAAAAGAGTGTTTCAAAACTGCTCTATCAAAAGGAAAGGTCAACTCTGTGAGTGGAATGCACACATCAGAAAGAAGTTTCTGAGAATGCTTCTGTCTAGATTTTATGTGAAGTTATTCTCGTTTCCAACGAAGGCTTAAAAGCACTCCAAATATCCACTTGCAGATACTTCAAAAGGAGGGTTTCAAAACTGCTCTGTCAAAAGGAAAGTTCAACTCTCTGTGGTGAATGCACACATCACAAAATAGTTTCTGAGAATGCATCTGTCTAGTTTTTATAAGAAGATATTTCCTTTTCTACCATAGGCCTTAATGCAGTCCGAATATCAACTTGCAGATTCCATAAAAAGAGTGTTTCATAACTGCTGTATTGAAAGGAAGGTTCAACTCTGTGAGTTCAATGCACACATCACAATGAAGTTTCTGAGAATGCTTCTGTCTAGTTTTTATAAGAAGATGTATCCTTTTCTACCATAGGGCTCAATGCGGTCCAAATATCCACTTGCAGATTCTATAAAAAGACTGTTTAAAAACTGCTCTATTGAAAAGAAGGTTCAACTCTGTGACTTCAATGCACACATCACAATGAAGTTTCTGAGAATGCTTCTTTCTGGTTTTAATGTGAAGATATTTCCATTTCCAATGAAGGCCTCAAAGCAGTCCAAATGTCCACTTACAGATTCTACAAAAAGAGTGTTTGAAAACTGCTCTATGAAAAGGTATGTTCAACACTGAGAGTTGAATGCGCACATCACAAAGAGGTTTCTGAGAATGCTTCTGTCTAGTTTTTATTTGAAGATATTTCCTTTTCCACCATAGGCCTCAAACCTCTCCAAATGTCCACTTGCAGATTCTACAAAAAGAGTGTTTCAAAACGGCTCTATGAAAACGTATGTTCAAATCTGTGAGTTGAATGCAAACATTAGGAAGAAGTTTGTGAGAATGCTTCTGTCTCGGTTTTCTGTGAAGATATTTCCACTTCCACCATAGCCCTCAAAGCACTCCAAATGTCCACTTGCACATTCTAAAAAAAGAGTGTTTCAAAATTGCTCTTTCAAAACAGAGGTTCAACTCTGTGAGTTGAATGCATAGATCACAGTGAAATTTCTGAGAATGCTTCTGTCTAGTTTTTACGTGAAGATATTTCCTTTTCCACCTCAGGCCTCAATGTACTCCAAAAGTCCACTTGCAGATTCTACAAAAAGAGTGTTTCAAAACTGCTCTATCAAAACAAAGTTTCAACTCTGTGAGTTGAATGCACACATGACAAAGTAGTTTCTGAGAATGCTTCTGTCTAGTTTTTATATGAACATATTTCCTTTTCTACCATAGGCCTCAAAGTGCTCCAAATATCCACTTGCAGATTCTACAAAAAGAGTGTTTAAAACCTGCTCTGTTAAAAGAAAGGTTCAACTCTGTGAGTTGAATGCACACATCACAAAGAGGCTTCTGAGAATGCTTCTGTCAACTTTTTATGTGAAGATATTCCCGTTTCCAATGAAGGCCTCAAACCGGTCCAAATATCCACTTGCAGATTCTACAAAAACAGTGTTTCAAACCTGCTTTATGAAAAGGTGTGTTCAACTCCCTGAGTTGAATGCAAACATCACAAAGAAGTTTCTGAGAATGCTTCTGTCTAGTTTCTATGTGAAGATATTTCCTTTTCCACCATAGGCCTCAAACCTCTCCAAATGTCCACTTGCATATGCTCCAAAAACAGTGTTTCCAAACTGCACTATCAAAAGGAAGGTTCAACTCTGTGAGTTGAATGCACACATCAGAAAAAAGTTTCCGAGAATGCTTCTGACTAGTTTTTATGTGAAATTATTCCCGTTTCCAACGAAGGCTTAAAAGTGCTCCAAATATCCACTTGCAGATTCTACAAAAGGAGTTTTTCAAAACTGCTCTATCAAAAGGAAGTTTCAACTCTTTGAGTTGAATGCACACATCACAGTGTCGTTTCTGAGAATGTTTCTGTCTAGTTTTTGTAAGAAGATATTTCCATTTCTGCCACAGGCCTCAATGCGGTCCACATATCCACTTACAGATTCTATAAAAAACGTTTTTCAAAACTGCTCTAAAAGAAGGTCCAACTCTGTGAGTAGAATGCACACATCACAATGAAGTTTCTGAGAATGCTTCTCTCTAGTTTTTATGTGAAGATATTCCCATTTCCAATGAAGGCCTCAAAGCGTTCCAAAATCCACTTGCAGATTATACAAAAAGAGTGTTTTAAAACTGCACTATGAAAAGATATATTCAACTCTGTGAGTTGAATGTAAACATCACAAAGAAGTTTCTGAGAATGCTTCTGTCTAGTTTTCATGTGAAGATATTTCCTTTTCCACCATAGGTCTCAGAGCTCTCCATATGTCCACTAGCAGACACTAAAAAAGAGTGTTTCAAAAAGTTTCTCTGAAAACATTTGTTCAACCCTGTGAGTTGAATGCAAATATCAGGAAGAAGTTTCTGAGAATACTTCCATCTCGGTTTTCTGTGAAGATACTTCCACTTCCTCCATAGCCCTCAAAGCAGTCCAAATGTCCACATGCAGTTTCTACAAAAAGAGTGTTTCAAAACTGCTCTATCAAAGCAAAGGTTCAACTCTGTGAGTTGAATGCACTCATGACAATGAAGTTTCTGAGAATTCTTCTATCTGGTTTTTATATGAAGATATTTCGTTTTCTACCATAGGCCTCAAAGTGCTACAAATATCCACTTGCAGATTCTACAAACAATGAAGTTTCTGAGAATGCTTCTGTCTAGTTTTTATGTGAAGATATTCCCGTTTCAAACGAAGGTCTCAAAGCGGTCCAAATATCCACTTGCAGATTCTACAAAAAGAGTGTTTCAAAGCTGCTCTATGAAAAGGTATGTTCAACTCTGTGATTTGAATGAAAACAACACAAAGCAGTTTCTGAGAATGCTCCTGTCCAGTTTTTATGTGAAGATATTTCCATTTCCACCGTAGGTCTCAAAGCACTCCAAATGTCCACTTGCAGATTCTTCAAAAAGAGTGATTCAAAACTGCTCTATCAAAATAAAGGTTCAACGCTGTGAATTGAATGCACACATCAGAGAGAAGTTTCTGAGAATGCTTCTGTCTAGTTTTTATGTGAAGATATTTCCTTTTCCACCATAGGTCTCAAACCCCTCCAAATGTCCACTTACGGATTCTACAAAAATAGTGTTTCAAAACGGGTCTATCAAAAGGAAGGTTCAACTGTAAGTGTTGAATGCAAACATGACAAAGTAGTTTCTGAGAATGCTTCCGTCTAGTTTTTACATGAAGATATTTCCTTTTCTACCATAGGCCTCATTGTGCTCCAAATATCCACTGGCAGATTCTACAAAAGGAGTGTTTCAAAACTGCTCTATCAAAAGGAAGGTTCGAATCTGAGTGTTGAATGCACACCTCTCAATGAAGTTTCTGACAATGCTTCTTTCTAGTTTTAATGTGAAGATATTCCCGTTTCAAACGAAGGCCTCAAAGCTGTCCAAATATCCAGTAGCAGATTTTACAAAAACAGTGTTTCAAAGCTGCTCTTTGAAAAGCTATGTTCAACTATGTGATTTGAATGAAAACATCACAAAGAAGTTTCTGAGAATGCTTCTGTCTGGTTTTTATGTGAAGATATTTAATTTTCCTCCGTAGGTCTCAAAGTGCTCCAAATGTCCACTTGCAGATACTACTAAAAGAGTGTTTCAAAACTGCTCTATCAAAAGAAAGGTTCAGCACTGTGAGGTGAATACACACATCACCAAGAAATTTCTGAGAATGCTTCTGACTAGTTTTTATGTGAAGTTATTCCCGTTTCCAAGGAAGGCTTAATAGCACACAAAATATCCACTTGCTGATTCAACAAAAAGATTGTTTCAACACTGCTGTATCAAAAGGAAAGTTCAACTCTCTGAGTTGAATGCACACATCACAAAGGAGTTTCTGAGAATAGTTCTATCTTGTTTTTATGTGAAGATATTTCCTTTTCCACCACAGGCCTCAAAGTACTCCAAATGTCCTCTTGCAGATACTGCAAAAAGAGTGTTTCAAAACTGCTCTACCAAAAGAAAGTTTCAACTATGTGAGTTGAATGCACACATCATAAAGAAGTTTCTGAGAATGCATCTGTCTAGTTTTTATGTGAAGATATTCCCGTTTCCAACGATGGCCTTAAAGAGTTCCAATTATCCACTTGCAGAATCTCCAAAAAGGGTGTTTCATAACTACTCTATGAAAAGGTGTGCTCGATTATGTGAGTTGAATGCAAACATCACAAAGAAGTTTCTGAGAATGCTTCTGTCTAGTTTTTATGTGAAGATATTTCCATTTCAACCATAGGCCTCAAACCTCTCCAAATGTCCACATGCAGATTCTACAAAAAGAGTGTTTCAAAACTAGTCTATCAAAAGGAATTTTCAACTCTGTAAGTTGAAAGCACACATCAGAAAGAAGTTTCTGAGAATGATTCTCTCTAGTTTTTATGTGAAATTATTCCCATTTCCAACGAAGGCTTAAAAGTGCTCCAAATATCCACTTGCAGATTCTACAAAAGGAGTGTTTCAAAACTGTTCTATCAAATGGAAGGTTCAACTCTGTGAGTTGAATGCACACATCAGAAAGAAGTTTCAGAGAATGCTTCCCTCTAGTTTTTATCTGAAGATATTCCCGTTTACAACAAAGGCCTCAATGCATTCCAAATATCCTCTTGCAGATTCTACAAAAAGAGTGTTTCAAAACTGCTCTGTTAAGAGGTGTGGTCAACTCTGTGCATTGAATGCAAACATCACAAAGTAGTTTCTGAGAATGCTTCTGTCTACTTTTATGTGAAGATATTTCCTTTTCCACCGTTGTCCTCAAACCTCCCCAAATGTCCACTTGCCGATTCTACAAAAGGTATGTTTCAAAACTGCTTTATCAAAACGAAGGTTCAACTCTGTGAGTTGAATGCACACATCAGAAAGTAGTTTCTGAGAATGCTTCTGTCCAGTTTTTATGTGAAGTCATTCCCTTTCCAACGAAGGCTTTAAAGTGCTCCATATATCCAATTGCAGTTTCTACAAAAGGAGTGTTTCAAAACTGCTCTACTGAAAGTAAGATTCAACTCTGTGTGTTGAATGTACACATCACAATGAAGATTCTGAGAATGCTTCTGTCTTGTTTTCATGTGAAGATATTGCCGTTACAATGAAGGCCTCAAAGCAGTCCAAATATCCACTTGCAGATTCTACAAAAACAGTGTTTGAAAACTGCTTTATGAAAAAGCATGTTCAACTCTGTGACGTGAATGCTCTCATCACGATGAAGTTTCTGAAAATGCTTCTGTCTAGTTTTTATGTGAAGATAATCCCGTTTCCAATGAAGGCCTCAATGCAATCCAAATATCCCCTTGCAGGTTCTACAAAAAGAGTGTTTGAAAACTCCTTTATGAAAAGGTATGTTCAGCTCTGTGAGCTGAATGCCAACATCACAAAGAAGTTTCTGAGAATGCTTCTGTCTAGTTTATATGGGAAGATATTTCCTTTTCCACCATAGATCTCTAAGCTCTCCATATGTCAACTTGCAGATTCTACCAAAAGAGTGTTTCGAAACTGCTTTATGAAAAGGTGTGTTCAACTCTGTCAGTTGAATGCAGACATCACAAAGAAGTTTCTGAGAATGCTTCTGTTTAGTTTTTATGTGAAGATATTTCCTTTTCCACCGTAGGTCTCAAAGCGCTCCAAATGTCCACTTGCAGATTCTACAAAAAGAGTGTTTCAAAACTGCTGTATCTAAGGAAAGGTTCAACACTCTGAGTTGAATGCACCCATCACAAAGAAGTTTCTGAGAATGCTTCTGTCTAGTTTTTATGTGAAGTTATTCCTGTTTCCAACGAAGGCTTAATAGCGCCGAAAATATCAACTTACAGATTCAACAAAAAGATTGTTTCAAAACTGCTGTATCAAAAGGAAGGTTCAACCCTGTGAGTTGAATGCACACATCACAAAGAAGTTTCTGAGAATGCTTCTGTCTTGTTTTTATTTGAAGATATTCCCGTTTCCAATGAAGGCCTCAAAGCGTTCCAAATATCCACTTGCAGATTCTACAAAAGGAGTGTATCAAAACTGCTCTATGAATAGGTGTGTTCAACTCTGTGAGTTGAATGCAAACATCACAAAGAAGTTTCTGAGAATGCTTCTGTCTAGTTTTTATATGAAGATATTTCCTTTTCCACCATAAGCCTCAAACCTCTCCAAATGTCCACTTGCAGATTCTTCAAGAAGATTGTATCAAAACGTCTCTGTGAAAGCATATGTTCAACTCTGTGAATTGAATGCAAAAATCAGGAAGAAGATTCTGAGAATGCTTCTGTCTCACTTTTCTGTGAAGACATTTCTACTTCCACCATAGCCCTCATAGCGCTCCAAATGTCCACTTGCAGATTCTACAAAAAGAGTGTTACAAAACTGCACTATCAGAACAACGTTTCAACTCTGTGAGTTGAATGCCCACATGACAAAGTAGTTTCTGAGAATGCTTCTTCCTAGTTTTTACATTAAGATAGTTCCTTTTCCACCATAGGCCTCAAAGTGCTTCAAATATCAACTTTCAGATTCTACAAAAAGAGTGTTTCAAAACTGCTGTATCAAAAGGATGGTTCAACTCTGAGTGTTGAATGCACACCTCACAACGAAGTTTCTCAGAATGCTTCTGTCTAGTTTTTAAGTGAAGATATTCCCGTTTCCAAAGAAGGCCACAGAGCAGTCCGAATATCCACTTGCAGATTCTACAAGAAGAGTGTTTCAGAGCTTCCCCATGAAAAGATGTGTTCAATTCTGTCAGTTGAATGCAGACATTGTAAACAAGTTTCTGAGAATGCTTCTGTCCAGTTTTTATGTGAAGATATTTCCTTTTCCACTGTAGGTCTCAAAGCGCTCTGAATGTCCATGGCAGATTCTACAAAGAGAGTGTTTCAAAAGTGCTCTCTCAAAACAGAGTTTCAACACTGTGAGTTGAATGCACACATCACAAAGAAGTTTCTGAGAATGCTTCTGTCTAGTTTTTATGTGAAGTTATTCCTGTTTCCAGCAAAGACTTAATAGTGCACAAAATATCACTTGCAGATTTTACAAAAAGTTTGTTTCAAAACTAGTGTATCAAAAGGAAGTTTCAACCCTGTGAATTGAATGCACACATCACAAAGAAGTTTCTGAGAATGCTTCTGTCTAGTTTTTATGTGAAGATATACTGCTTCTAAAGAAGTCCTCAAAGAGCTTCAAACATCGACAAGGAGATTCTACAAAATGAGTCTTTCAAAACTGCACTATCAAAAGAAAGGTTCAGCTCTGTTAGTTGAATGCACACAGCACAAAGAAGCTTCTGAGAATGCTTCTGTCTAGCTTTTATGTGAAGATATTTCCTTTTCCATTATAGGCCTCTTGAATGCGCACATCACAAAGCAGTTTCTGAGAATGCTTCTGTGTAGTTTGTATGTGAAGATATCCCGTTAACAATGAATTCCTCAGAGAGCTTCAAATATCCACAACCAGATTCTACAAAATTAGTGTTTCAAAACTGCTCTATCAAAAGAAAGGTTCAACTCTGTGAATTGACTGCAAACATCACAAAAACAGTTTCTGAGAATGCTTCTGTCTAATTTTCATGTGAAGATATTACCTTTTCCACCATAGGCCTCAAAGCTCTCAAAATGAACACTTTCAGATAATAAAGAAAGAAAGTTTCAGATCTGCTCTATCTGAAGAAAGGTTCAACTCTGTGAGTGGAATGCACACATCACAAAGAAATTCCTGAGAATGCTTATGTCTAGTATGTATTTGAAGATATATCCTTTTCCAACATAGGCCTCAAATCGCTCCAAATATCCACCTCCAGATTATACAAAAAGGCTCTTTCAAAACTGCTCTATCAAAAGAAAGGCTCAGCTCTGTGATTTGAATGGACACATCACATAGCAGTTTCCGAGAATGCTTCTCTCTAGTTTGTACGTTAAGATATCCAGTTTACAACGAATTCCTCTAAGAGCTCCAAATATCCACAATCAGAAACTACAAAAGGAGTGTTTCAAAACTGCTCTATCAAAAGAAAGGTTCAACTCTGTGAGTTGAATGCACACATCACAAAGAATTTTCTGATACTGTTTCTGTCTAGTTTTTATGAGAAGATACCCGTTTCCATCAATTCCCCAAGAGTTCCAAATATCCACAAGTAGATTCTACAATAGGAGGCTTTCAAATCTGCTCTATCAAGGGAACGGTTCAACTCTGTGAATTGAACACACACATCAAAAAGGAGTTTCTGAGAATGCTTCTGTCTAGTTTTTATGTGAAGATATTTCCTTTTCCATCATAGGTCTCAAAGCTCTCGAAATGAACACAGATTTAGGAGAAGAGTGTTTCAAAACTTCTCTGTCAAAAGAAAGGTTCAACTCTTTTAGCTGAATCCACACATCACAAACAAGTTCCAGAGAATGATTCTGTCTAGTTTTTATGCGAAGATATATCCTTTTCCAACATAGGCCTCAAATCGCTCCAAATATCCAGCTGCAGATTCTACAAAAAGACAGTTTCAAAACTGCTCTATCAAAAGAAAGGCTCAACTCTGTGAGTTGAGTGCACACATCACAAAGCAGTTTCTGAGAATGTTTCTGTCTGGTTTTTATGTGAATATATTTCTTTTCCCACCATTGGCCACTAAGGGCTCCAAATATCCACTTGCAGGTACCACAAAAAGACTGTTTCAAATCTGTTCTCTCAAGAGGAAGGTTCAACTCTGTGAGTCCAATGCACACATCACAAAGCAGTTTCTGAGAATGCTTCTTTCTAGTTTGTATGTGAATATATCCCGTTTACGACGAATTTCTCAAAGAGCTCCAAATATCCAGAAGCAGATTCTACAAAAGGAGTGTTTCGAAACTACTCCATCAAAAGAAAGGTTCAACCCTGTGAGTTGAATGCACACATCACAAAGAACTTTCTGAGAAGGCTTCTGTCTAGTTTTTATGTGAAGATACCCATTTCCAACGAATTCCCCAAGAGTTCCAAATATCCACAAGCAGATTCTACAAAAGGAGTTTTTCAATACTACTCTATCAAAAGACAGGTTCAACTCTGTTAGTTGAATGCATGCATCTCAAAGCAGTTTCTGAGGATGCTTCTGTCAAGTTTTTATGTGAAGATATTTCCTTTTCCACCATAGGCTTCAAAGCGCTCTAAATGAACACTTGCAGATTCTACAAAAAGGCTGTTTCAAAACTGCTCTATCAAAAGAAAGGTTCCACTCTGTGAGTTGAATGCACACAACACAAAGCAGTTTCTGAGAATGCTTCTGTCTAGTTTTAATGTGAAGATATTTCCTTTTCCACCAAAGGCATCTAATCGCTCCAAATATCTACTTGCAGATACTACAAAAAGACTGTTTCAAAACTGCTCCCTCAAAAAAGGTTCAGCTCTGTGAGTTCAATGCACTCATCACAAAGCATTTTCTGAGAATGCTTCTGTCTAGTTTGAATGTGAAGATATCCCGTTTACAAAGAATTCCACAAAGAGCTCCAAATATCCACAAGCAGACACTACAAAAGGAGTGTTTCAAAACTGCTCTATGAAAAAAAGGTTCAAATCTCTGAATTGAACACACACATCACGAAGGTGTTTCTGGGAATATTTCTGTCTAGTTTTTATGTGAAGATATTTCCTTTTCCACATTTGGCCTCAAAGCAGTCCAAATGGACAATTGCAGATTCTACAAAAAATGTGTTTCAAAACTGCTCTATCTAAACAAAGGTTCAATTCTGTGAGTTGAATGCAGACATCACAAAGAAGTTCCTGAGAATGCTTCTGTCTAGTTTTTATATGAAGATACGCATTTCCAATGAATTCCTCAAAGAGTTCCAAATATCCACAAGCAGATCCTATGGAAGGAGTGTTTCAATACTGCTCTATCAAAAGGCAGATTCAACTGTGTTAGTTGAATGCACACATCTGAAAGAAGATCATGAGAATGCTTCTGTCTAGTTTGTATGTGAAGATATCCCGTTTACAACGAATTCCTCAAAGAGCTCCAAATATCCACAAGCAGATTCTACAAAAGGAGTGTTTCCAAACTGCTCTGTCAAAAGAAAGGTTCAAATCTGTGAATTGAACACACACATCACAAAGATGTTTCTGATAATGTTTCTGTCTAGTTTTCAGGTGAAGATATTTCTTTTTCCACCATAGGCCTCAAAGCGCTCAAAATGAACACTTGCAGATTATGCAGAAAGAAAATTTCAAATATGCTCTATCAAAAGAAAGGTTCAATTCTGTGAGTTGAATGCACTCGTCATAAAAACCTCTCTGAGAATGCTTCTGTCTAGTTTTTATGTGAAGATACCCATTTCCAACGAATTCCTCAGAAAGTTCAAAGTATCCAAAAGCAGATTCTACAAAAGGAGTGTTTCATTACTGCTCTATCAAAAGACAGGTTCATCTCTGTTAGTTGAATGCTCACATCTCAAAGAAGTTCCTGAGAATGCTTCCGGCTATATTTTATGTGAAGATATTTCCTTTTCCACCATAGGCTTCAAAGCACTCCAATTGAACTCTTGCATATTCTACAAAAGCCTGTTTCAAAACTACTCTATCAAAAGAAGCGTTCCGCACTGGGAGGTGAAGGCCCACATCGCAAAGCAGTTTCTGAGAACACTTCTGTCTAGTTTTTATGTGAAGATATTTCCTTTTCCACCATAGGCCTCAAATCGCTCCAAATATCAACTTGCAGACACTACAGTAAAGCTGTTTCAAAACTGCTCCCTCAAAAAAGGTTCAATATTGTGAGTTGAATGCACACATCACAAAGCAGTTTCTGAGAATGCTTCTGTCTAGTTTTTATGTGAAGATATTTCCTTTTCCACCATAGGCCTCAAATCGCTCCAAATATCCACTTGCAGATACTACAGAAAGAGTATTGCAAAACTGCTCCCTCAAAAAAGGTTCAATTCTGTGAGTTGAATGCACACATCACAAAGCAGTTTCTGAGAATGCTTCTGTCTAGTTTGTATGTGTAGATATCCCGTTTACAACGAATTCCTCAAAGAGCTCCAAATATCAACAAACAGATTTTACAAAAGCAGTGTTTCAAAACTGCTCTATCAAAATAACGGTTCAACTCTGTGAATTGAATGCACAAATCACAAAAAAAGTTTCTGAGAATGCTTCTGTCTAGTTTTTATGTGACGATATTTCCTTTTCCACCACAGGCCTCAAAGCGCTCAAAATGAACAGTTGCAGACTATACAGAAAGAATGTTTCAAATCTGCTCTATCAAAAGAAAGTTTCAACTCTGTGAGTTGAATGCTCACATCTCAAAGAACTTTCTGAGGATACTTCTGTCCGCTTTTTTTGTGAAGATAGCGTGTTTCCAACGAATTCCTCAAACAGCTTCATATATCCAAAGGCAGATTCTACAAAAGAAGTCTTTCAAAACTGCTGTATCAAAAGAAAGTTTCAACTCTGTGAATTTAATGTACACATCACAAAGGTTTTTCTGAGAAAGCTTCTGTCTAGTTTTTATGTGAAGATATTTCCTTTTCAACCATAGGCCTCAAAAGCACTACAAATGAACACTTGCAGATTCTACAAAAATTGTGTTTCAAAACTGCTCTATCAAAAGAAATTTTCAGCTGTGTGAGTTGAATGCACACATCACAAAGAACTTTCTCAGAATGCTCCTGTCTAGTTTTTATGTGAAGATAGTTGTTTCCAAAGAATTCCTCAAATGGTTCCAAATATCCACAAGCAGATTCTGCAAAAGCAGTGTTTCAATACTGCTCTATCAAAAGAGAGATTAAACTCTGTTAGTTGAATGCACACATCTCAAAGAAGATCCTGAGAATGCTTCTGTCTAGTTTTTATGTGAAGATACTTCCTTTTCTACCATAGGCATCACAGCGCTCCAGATGAACAGTTGCAGATTTTACAAAAAGAGTGTTTCAAAACTGCTGTATCAAAAGAAGTGTTCCACTGTGTGAGGTGAATGCACACATCACAAAGCAGTTTTTGAGAATGCTTCTGTCTTGTATTTATGTGAAGATATTTCCTTTTCCATCATACACCTCAAATCGATCCAAATATCCACTTGCAGATACTAGAAAAAGAGTGTTTCAAAACTACTCTCTCAAAAGGAAGGTTCAACTCTGTGAGTTGAATGCACACTTCACAAAGCAGTTTCTGAGAATGCTTCTGTCAGGTTTGTACGTGAAGATATCCCGTTTCCAGCAAATTTCTCAAAGAGTTCCAAATATCACCAAGCAGATTCTACAATAGGAGTGTTTCAAAACTGCTCTATCAAGGGAAAGTTTCAACTCTGTGAATTGACCACACACATCACAAAGGAGTTTCTGAGAATGCTTCTGTCTAGTTTTTATGTGAAGATATTACCTTTTCCACCATAGGCCTCAAATAGCTCCAAATGAACACTTGCAGATTTTACCAGAAGAGTGTTTCAAAACTCCTCTGTCAAAAGAAAGGTTCAACTCTGTTAGCTGAATGCACACATCACAAAGAAGTTCCTGAGAATGCTTCTGTCTAGTTTTTATGTGAAGATATACCCTTTTCCATCATAGGCCTCAAATCGCTGCAAATATCCACCTGCTGATTCTACAAAAAGACTGTTTCAAACCTGCTCTATCAAAAGAAAAGCTCAAATCTGTGAGTTGAATGCACACATCACAAAGCAGTTTTTGAGAATGTTACTGTCTAGTTTTTGTGTGAAGATATTACCTTTTTCCACCCTTGGCCACTAAGTGCTCTAAGTATCCACTTGCAGGTACCACAAAAACACTGTTTGAAAATTGCTGTCTCAAAAGTAAGGTTCAACTCAGTGAGTTGAATGCACACATCACAAAGCAGTTTCTGAGAATGCTTGTGTCTAGTTTTTATGTGAAGATATTTCCTTTTCCACCACAGGCCTCTAAGTGCTCCAAATATCCACTTACACGTACCACAAAAAGAATGTTTCAAAACTGCTCTCTCAAAAGGAAGCTCCAACTCTGTGAATTGAATGCACACAACACAAAGCAGTTTCTGAGAATGCTTCTGTCTATTTTGTGTGTGAAGATTTCCCTTTGACAACGAATTCCTCAAAGAGCTCCTAATATCGGCAAGTAGATTCTACAAAAGGAGGGTTCCAAAAGTGCTCTATCAAAGGAAAGCTACAACTCTGTGAGTTGAATGCACACATCACAAAAAAGTTTCTGAGAATTCTTCTGTCTAGTTTTCATGAGAGGATATATCCTGTTCCACCATAGGCCTCTAAGCTCTCAATATGAACACTTGCAGATTATACAGAAAGAATGTTTCAAATCTGCTCTATGAAAAGAAAGTTTCAACTCTGTGAGTTGAATGCACAAATTCACAAAGGACTTTCTGAGAATACCTCTGTCTACTTTTTTTGTGAACATAGCCCGTTTCCAAGGAATTCCTCAAAGAGATTCATATATCCACAAGCAGATTCTACAAAAGGAGTGATTCAAAACTGCTCTATCAAAAGAAAGTTTCAACTATCTGAATTGAACACACACATCACAAAGGTGTTTCTGAGAATGCTTCTGTCTAGTTTTTATGTGAAGGTGTTTCCTTTTCCACCATAGGCCTCAAAGCGCTCCAAATGAACACTTGCAGACACTACAAATAGTGTGTTTCAAAACTGCTCTATCAAAAGAAAGTTTCCACTCTGTGAGGTGAATGAACACATCACAAAGAACTTTCTGAGAATGCTTCTGTCTAGTTTTTATGTGAAGATACCCGTTTCCAACGAATTCCCCAAGAGTTCCAAATATCCACAAGCAGATTCTAGAAAAGGAGTGTTTCAATACTGCTCTATCAAAAGACAGGTTCAACTCTTTTAGTTGAAAGCACACATCTCAAAGACGTTCCTGAGAATGCTTCTGTCTAGTTTTTATGTGAAGATATTTCCTTTTCCACCGTAGGCTTCAAAGTGCTCCAAATGAACACTTGCAGATATTACAAAATGATGGTTTCAAAACGGCTATATCAAAAGAAGGGTTCCACTCTGTGAGGTGAATGCACATATCACAAAACATTTTCTGAGAATGCTTCTGTCTAGTTTTTATTTGAAGATATTTCCTTTTCCACTGTAGGCCTTAAATTGCTCCAAATATCCACTGTCAGATACTACAAAAACACTGTTTCAAATGTGCTCTATCAAAAGAAACTTTCAACTCTCTGAGTTCAATGCACACATCACAAAGCAGTTTCTGAGAATGTTTCTGTCTAGTTTGTATGTGTAGTTATGCCGTTTACAACGAATTCCTCAAAGAGCTCCAAGTGTCGACAAGCAGATTGTACAAAAGCAATGTTTCAAAACTGCTCTATCAAAAGAAAAGTTCAAGTCTGTGAACTGAATGCACACATCACAAAAACATTCTGAGAATGCTTCTGTCTAGTTTTCATGTGAAGATATTTCCTTTTCCAACAAAGGCCTCCAAGGGCTCAAAATGAACACTTGCAGATTACACAGAAATAATGTTTCAAATCTCCTCTATCAAAAGAAAAGTTCAACTCTGTGAGTTGAATGCACACATCAGAAATAACTTTCTGAGAAAAATTCTGTCTAGCTTTTTTTCTGAAGATAGCCCATTTCCAACGAATTCCTCATAGAGTTTCATATATCCACAAGCAGATGCTACAAAAGGAGTATTTCAAAACTGCTCTATCAAAAGAAAGGTTCAACTCTGTGACCTGAACACACATATCACAAAGTTTTTTCTGAGAATGCTTCTGTCTATTTTTTATGTGAAGTTTTTTTCCTTTTCCACCATAGGCTTCGAAGCGCTCCAAATGAACACTTACAGATCCTGCAAAAAGTGTGTTTCAAAACTTCTCTATCGAAAGAAAGGTTCAACTCTGTGAGTTGAATGCGCTCATCACAAAGAACTTTCTGAGAATACTTCTGTCTAATTTTTATGTGAAGACACTCATTTCCAATGATTTCTTCCAAGAGTTCCAAATATCCACAAGCAGATACTACAAAAGGTGTGTTTCAATACTGCTGTATCAAAAGACCAATTCAACTCTGTTAGTTCAATGCACACATCTCAAAGGAGGTCCTGAGAATGCTTGTGTGTATTTTTTATGTGAAGATAGTTCATTTTCCACCATAGGCTTCAAAGCGTTCGAAATGAACACCTGCAGATTCTACAAAAAGACTCTTTCAAAACTGCTCTATCAAAAGAAGGGTTCCACTCTGTGAGGTGCATAAATACATCACAAAGCAGTTTCTGAAAATGCTTCTGTCTAGTTTGCACGTGAAGATACTTCCTTTTCCATCATAGGACTCAAATCGCGCCAAATATTCTCTTGTAGATACTACAAAAAGATTGTTTCAAAACTGCTCTCTCAAAAGGAAGGTTCATCTCTGTGAGTTGAATGCACACATCACAAAGCAGTTTCTGAGAGTGCTTCTGTCTAGCTTTCAGGTGAAGATATTTCCTTTTCCACCATAAGCCTCAAAGCACTCAAAATGAACAATTGCAGATTACACAGAAATAAAGTTTCAAATCTGCTCCATCAAAAGAAAGGTTCAACTTTGTGAGTTGAATGCACACATCAAAAAGAACTTTCTGAGAATACTTCTATCTAGCTCTATTTGAAGATTGCCCTTTTCCAAAGAATTCCTCAAAGAATTCCAAATATCCCCGAGCAGATACTACAAAAGGAGTGTTTCTAAACTGCTCTATCAAAAGAAAGGTTCAACTCTGTGAATCGAACACACAAATCAATAAGTGGTTTCTGAGAATGCTTCTGTCTAGTTTTTATGTGAAGATATTTCCTTTTCCAACATAGGCCTCAAAGCTCTACAAATGAACACTTGCAGATTTTACAAAAACAGTGTTTCAAAACTGCTCGGTCAAAAGAAAGGTTCAACTCTGTTATCGGAATGCCCACATCACAAAGAATTTCCTCAGAATGCTTCAGTCTAGTTTTTATGTGAAGATATATCCTTTTCCAACATAGGTCTCAAATCGCTCCAAATATCCACCTGCAGATTCTACAAAAAGACTGTTTCAAAACTGCTCTATCAAAAGAAAGGCTCAAATTGGTGAGTTGAATGCACACATCACAAAGCAGTTTCTGAGAATGCTTCTGTCTAATTTGTATGTGAAGATTTCCCGTTTACAAAGAATTCCTCAAAGAGCTCCTAATATCCGTAAGCGGATTTTACAGAAGGAGTGTTTCAAAACTGCTCTATCAAAAGAAAGGTTCAACTCTGTGAGTTGAATGCACACATCACAAGAAAGTTTCTAGAATGCTTCTGTCTAGTTTTTATGAGAGGATATTTCCTTTTCCTCCATAGGCCTTTAAGCGCTCAATATGAACACTTGCAGATTGTACAGAAAGAATGTTTCAAATCTGCTCTATCAAAAGAAAGGTTCAACTCTGTGAGTTGATTGCACACATCACAAAGAACTTTCTGAGAATACTTCTGTCTACATTTTGTGTGAAGATAGCCCGTTTCCAAGGAATTACTCAAAGAGATTCAAATATCCACAAGCAGATTCTACAAAATGAGTGATTCAAAACTGCTCTATGAAAAGAAAGGTTCAACTCCCTGAATTGAACACACACATCACAAAGGAGTTTCTGAGAATGCTTCTGTCTAGTTTTTATGTGAAGGTGTTTCCTTTTCCACCATAGGCCTCAAAGCGCTCCAGATGAACACTTGCAGATTCTACAAAAAGTGTGTTTCAAAACTGCTCTATCAAAAGAATGGTTCCACTCTGTGAGTTGACAGCATACATCACAAAGAACTTTCTGAGAATGCTTCTGTCTAGTTTTCATGTGAAGATACCAGTTTCCAACTAATTCCCCAAGTGTTCCAAATATCCACAAGCAGATTCTACAAAAGGAGTGTTTCAATACTGCTCTCTCAAAAAAAAGATTCAACTCTGTTAGTTGAATGCACATATCTCAAAGAGGTTCCTGAGAATGCTTATATCTAATTTTTATGGGAAGATATTTCCTTTTCCACCATAGGCTTCAAAGCGCTCCAAATGAACACTTGCAGATTCTACAAAATAACTGTTTCAAAACTGCTATATCAAAAGAAGGGTTCCACTCTGTGAGGTGAATGGACACATCACAAAGCAGTTTCTGAGAATGCTTCTGTCCATCTTTAATTAGAAAATATTTCCTTTTCCACCATAGGGCTTAAATAGCTCCAAATATGCAATGGCAGATACTACAAAAACACTATTTCAAATCTGCTCTATCATAAGCAACGTTCAACACTGTGAGTTGAATGCACACATCACAAAGCACTTTCTGAGAATGCTTCTGTCTAGTTTGAATGTGTAAACGTCCCGTTTACAACGAATTCCTCAAAGAGCTCCTAATATCCAGAAGCAGATTCTACAAAAGCAGTGTTTCCAAACTGCTCTATCAAAAGAAAGGTTGAACTCTGTGAATTGAATGCACACATCACAAAAATTTTCTGAGAATGCTTCTGTCTAGTTTTCATGTGAAGATATGTTCTTTTCCAACAAAGGCCTTCAGGCGCTCAAAATGAACACTTGCGGATTATACAGAAACAATGTTTCAAATCTGCTCTATCAAAAGAAAGGTTCAACTGTGTGAGTTGAATACACATATCACAAAGAACTTTCTGAGAATGCTTCTGTCTAGTTTTTATGTGAAGAGAGCGGTTTCCAAAGATTTCCTCCAAGAGTTACAAATATGCACAAGCAGATTCTACAAAAGGAGTGTTTCAATACTGCTCTATCAAAAGACAGATTCAACTCTGTTAGTTGAATGCCCACATCTCAAAGAAGTTCCTGAGAATGCTTCTGTCTAGCTTTTATGTGAAGATATTTCATTTTCCACCCTAGACTTCAAAGCGCTCCAAATGAACACCTGCAGATTCTACAAAAAGACTCTTTCAAAACTGCTATATCAAAAGAAGGGTTCCACTCTGTAAGGTGAATGCACACATCACAAACCAGTTTCTGAGAATGCTTCTGTCTAGTTTTTATGTGAAGATATTTCCTTTTCCATCATAGGCCTCAAATCACTCCAAATATTCCCCTGCAGATACTACAAAAAGACTGTTTCAAAACTGCTCTCTCAAAAGGAAAGTTCAACTCAGTGAGTTGAATGCACACATCACAAAGCAGTTTCTGAGAGTGCTTCTGTCTAGTTTTCATGTGACGATATTTCCTTTTCCACCATAGGCCTCAAAGCCCTCAAAATGAACACTTGCAGATTGTACAGAAAGAAAGTTTCAAATCGCCTCTATCAAAAGAAAGTTTCCACCATGTGAGTTGAATGCACACATCAAAAAAAACTTTCTGAGAATACTTCTGTCTAGTTTTTTTGTGAAGGTTGCCCGTTTCCAAAGAATTCCTCAAAGAATTCCAAATATCCCCAAGCAGATTCTACAAAAAGAGTGTTTCAAAACTGCTCTATTAAAAGAAAGTTTCCACTCTGTGAATTGAACACACACATCAATAAATAGTTTCTGAGAATGCTTCTGTCTAGTTTTTATGTGAAGATATTTCCTTTTCCACCATAGGCCTCAAAGCTCTCCAAATGAACACTTGCAGATTTTACAAAAAGAGTGTTTCAAAACTGCTCTGTCAAAAGAAAGGTTCAACTCTGTGAATTGAACACACACATCACAAAGATGTTTCTGAGAATGCTTCTGTCTAGTTTTTATGTGAAGATATATCCTTTTCCAGCATAGGCCTCAAATCGCTTCAAATAACCAACTGCAGATTCTACAAAAAGACTGTTTCAAAACTGCTCTATCAAAAGAAATGCTCAAATCTTTGAGGTGAATGCACACATCACACAGCAGCTTCTGAGAATGCTTCTCTCTGGTTTATTAAGGGAAGATATTTCCTTTTCCACCATAGGCCTCTAAGGGCTCCAAATAGCCACTTGCATGTACCACAAAAAGACTGTTTCAAAACTGCTCTCTCATAAATAAGGTTCATCTCTGTGAATTGAATGCACACATCACAAAGAAGTTTCTGAGAATGCTTCTGTCTATTTTGTATGTGAAGATATCCCGTTTACAACGAATTCCTCAAAGAGCTCCTAATATCCACAAGCAGATTCTACAAAAACAGTGATTCAAAACTGCTCTATCGATAGAAAGGTAAAACTCTGTGATTTGAATGAACACATCATGAAAAAGTTTCTGAGAATGCTTCTGTCTAATTTTTATGTGAAGATATAGCCTTTTCCTACAGAGGCTTCAAAGCGCTCTAAATGAACCATTGCAGATTCTACAAAAAGATGGTTTCAAAACTGCTCTATCAAAGGAAGTATTCAACTCTGTGAGTTGAATGCACACATCAAAAAACAGTTTCTGAGAATGCTTCTGTCTAGTTTTTATGTGAAGATATTTCCTTTTCCACCACAGGCCCCAAAGCCCTCAAAATGAACAGCTGCAGACTATACAGAAAGAAAGTTTAAAATCTGCCCTATCAAAATAAAGGTTCAAATTTTTGAGTTGAATGCACACGTGAAAGAGAACTTTATGAGAATACTTCTGTCTAGTTTTTTTTGAAGATAGCCCGTTTCCAAAGAATTCCTCAAAGAATTTCAAATATCCCCAAGCATATAATACAAAAGGAGTGTTTCAAAACTGCTCTATTAAAAGAAAGTTTCAAATCTGTGAATTAAACACACACATCAATAAGTAGTTTCTGAGAATGCTTCTGTCTAGTTTTCATATGAAGATATTTGATTTTCCACCATAGGCCTCAAAGCTCTCCAAATGAACACTTGCAGATTTTACAAAAAGAGTATTTCAAAACTCCTCGGTCAAAAGAAAGGTTCAACTCTGTTAGCTGAATGCACACATCACAAAGAAGATCCTGAGAATGCTTCTGTCTAGTTTTTATGTGAAGATATATCATTTTCCAACATAGGCCTCAAATCGCTCCAAATATCCACCTGCAGAATCTAAGAAAACATTGTTTCAAAACTGCTCTCTCAAAAGGAAAGTTCAACTCTGTGAGTTGAATGCACACATCACAAAGAATTTTTTGAGAATGCTTCCGTTCAGTTTGTATGTGAAGATTTCCCTTTTAAAACGAATTCCTGAAAGAGCTCCAAATATCCACAAGCAGATTCGACAAAAGGAGTGTGTCAAAACTGCTCTATCAAAAGAAATGTTCAACTCTCTGAGTTGAATGCCCACATCACAAAGCAGTTTCTGAGAATGCTTCTATTTTGTGTGTGAAGATATCCCGTTTAAAACAAATTCCTCCAAGAGTTCCAAATATTGACAATCAGATTCTACATAAGGAGTGTTTCAAAACTGCTCTAACGAAATAAAGTTTCAAGTCTGGGAGTTGAATGCACACATCACAAAAAAGTTTATGAGAAAGCTTCTGTCTAGTTTTTATGTGAAGATATTTCCGTTTCAACCATAGGCCTCAAAGCGCTACAAGTGAACACGTGCAGATTCTACAAAAAGTGCATTTAAAACTGCTCTATCAAAAGAAAGGTTCAACTCTGTGAGTTGAATGCACACATCCCAAAGAACTTTCTGAGAAGGCTTCTGTCTAATTTTTGTGTGAAGATACCCATTTCCAACGAATTCCCCAAGAGTTCCAAATATGCACAGGCAGATTCTACAAAAGTAGTGTTTCAATACTGCTCTAAGAAAAGACAGGTTCAACTCTGTTAGTTGAATGCACACATCTCAAAGAAGTTCCTGAGAATGCTTATATCTAATTTTTATGTGAAGATATTTCCTTTTCCACCACAGGCTACAAAGCGCCCCAAATGAACACTTGCAGATTCTACAAAAAGGCTGTTTCAAAACTGCTCTATCAAAAGAAATATTCCATTCTGTGAGGTGAATGCTCATATCACAAAGCAGTTTCTGAGAATGCTTCTGTCTAGTTTTTATGTGAAGATATTACCTTTTCCACCATAGGCTTCAAAACGCTCTTCACATAAAAACTAGACAGAAGCATTCTCAGAAACATTTTTGTGATGTGTGCATTCAACTCACAGAGTTGAACATTCTTTTTGAGAGAGCAGTTTTGAAACAGTGTTTTTGTAGTATCTGAAAGTGGTATTTGGAGCGATATGAGGCCTAAGGTGGAAAAGGAAATAACTTCAGATAAAAACTAGACAGAAGTATTCTAAGAAACTGTTTGTGATGTGTGTATTCAACTCACAGAGTTTAACCCTCCCTTCGATAGAGCAGTTTTTAAACAGTCTTTTTGTAGAATCTGCAAATGTTCATTTGACGAGCCTTGAGGCCTATGGTGGAAAAGGAAATATCTTCACATAAAAACTAGACAGAAGCATTCTCACAAACCCCTTTGTGATGTGTGTGTCCAATTCACAGAGTTTAACCTTACTTTGATAGAATAATTTTGAAACACTCCTTTTGTAGAATCTGCTTGTGGATATTTGGAACTCTTTGAGGAATTCGTTGGAAACGGGCTATCTTCCCAAAAAAATGAGACAGAAGTATTCTCAGAAATTTATTTGTGATGTGTGCATATAAGTCACAGAGTTGAACCTTTCTTTTGATAGAGCAGATTTGAAACTTTCTGTCGGTATAATCTGCAAGTGTTCATTTTGAGCACTTTGAGGCCTATGAAGGAAAAGGAAATATCTTCACATGAAAACTAGACAGAAGCATTCTCAGAAACTGCTTTGTGGTGAGTCCATTCAACTCACAGAGTTGAATCTTTCTTCACACAAAGCATTTTTGAAACACTCCTTTTGTAGAATATGCTTGTGTATATTTGGAGCTCTCAAAGGAATGCGTTGTAAACGGGATATCTTCACATACAAAATGGAAGCATTCTCAGAAACTGTTTTGTGATGTGTGCATTCAACTCACAGAGTTGAACCATTCTTTTGATAGAGCAATTTGGAAACACTCCTTTTGTAGAATCTGCTTGTGGATATTTTGGGCTCTTTGAGGAACTCGTTGTAAGCTGGGTATCTTCACATACAAAATGGAAGCATTCTCAGAAACTGCATTGTGATGTGTGCATTCAACTCACAGTGTTGAACCTTCCTTTAGAGATCAGTTTTGAAACAGTCTTTTTGTGGTACCAGCAAGTGGATATTTGTAGTGCTTAGAGGCCTAAGGTAGAAAGGGAAATATCTTCACATAAAAACCAGACAGAAGCATTCTCAGAAAGTACTCTGTGGTGTGTGCATTCAAAAACAGAGTTGAGTCTTTCTTTTGATAGAACAGTTTTGAAACATTCTTTTTGTAGAATCTGCAGGTGGATATTTGGAGCGAATTGAGGCCTATGTTGGAAAAGGATATATCTTCACATAAAAACTAGACAGAAGCATTCTGAGGAAATTCTTTGTGATGTGGGCATTCAGCTAACAGAGTTGAACCTGTCTTTTGACAGAGTAGTTTTGAAACACTCTTTTCATAATATGTCCGTGTGTTCATTTGGAGAGCTTTGAGGCCTATGGTGGAAAAGGAAATATCTTCACATGAAAAATAGACAGAAGCATTCTCAGAAACTCCTTTGTGAGGTGTGTGCTCAATTCAAAGAGTTGAACCTTTCTTTTGATAGAGCAGTTTTGAAACACTCCTTTTGGAGAATCCGCTTGTGGTTGTTTGGAACTCTTTGAGGAATTCGTTGGAAACGGGCTATCTTCACAACAAAACTAGACAGAAGTGTTCTCAGAAATTGCTTTGTGATGTGTGCATTCACCTCACAGAGTTGAACCTTTCTTTTGATATAGCAGATCTCAAATTTTGTTTCTGTATTTTCTGAAAGTGTTCATTTTGAGCACTTTGAGGCCTATGGAGGAAAAGGAAATATCTTCACATAAAAACCAGACAGAAGCATTCTCAGAAACTGCTTTGTGATGTGTGCATTCAACCACAGAGTGTAACCCTTCTTTTGATAGAGCAGTTTTGAAACAGTCTTTTTGTAGAATCTGCAAGTGTTCCTTTGGAGCGCTTTGAAGCCTATGGTGGAAAAGGAAATAACTTCACATAAAAACTAGACAGAAGCATTCTCAAGAACTGCTTTGTGATGTGTGCATTCAACGCACAGAGTTGAACATTTCTTTTGATAGAGCACTTTTGAAACACACTCTTTGTAGAATCTGCAAGTGTTCATTTAGAGCACTTTGAGGCCTATGGTGGAAAAAGAAATATCTTCACATAAAAACTAGACAGAAGCATTCTCAGAAATACCTTTGTGATGTGTGTGTTCAATTCACAGTTTTGAACATTTCTTTTGATAGTGCAGTTTTGAAACTCTCCTTTTGTAGAATCTGCTTGTAGATATATGAAACTCTTTGAGGAATTCTTTGGAAACGGACTGTCTTCAGAAAAAAACTAGGCAAAAGTATTCTCAGAAAGTTGTTTTTGATGTGTGCAATCAATTCAAAGAGATGAACATTTCTTTTGAGAGAGCAGATTTGAAACATTCTTTCTGTGTAATCTACAAGTGTTCATTTTGAGCACTTTGAGGCCTATGGTGGAAAAGGAAATATCCTCACATGAAAACTAAACAGAAGCATTCTCAGAAACTTTTTTGTGATGTTTGCATTCAATTCACAGAGTTGAACCTTTCTTTTCATAGAGCAGTTTTGAAACACTGCTTTTGTAGAATCTGGTTGTGGATATTTGGAGCTCTCTGAGGAAATCGTTGTAAACGGTATATATACACATACAAAATAGACAGAAGAACTCTCAGAAACTGCTTTGTGATGTGTGCATTCAACTCACAGAGTTGAACATTTCTTTTGATAGAGCAGTTTTGAAACACACTTTCTGTACAATCTGCAAGTGTTCATTTGGAGCGCTTTGAAGCCTATGGTGGAAAAGGAAATATCTTCACATGACAACTAGACAGAAGCATTCTCAGACACTGCTTTTTGATGTATGCATTCAACTCACAGATTTGAACATTTCTTTTGAGAGAGCAGTTTTGAAACAGTCTTTTTGTAGTATCTGCAAGTGGATATTTGGAACTATTTGAAGCCTATGATGGGAAAGGAAATATCTTCACATAAAAACTAGACGGAAGCATTCTCAGAAACACCTTTGTGATGTGTATGTTCAGTTCACAGATTTGAACCTTTCTTTTGATAAAGCAGTTTTGAAACACTCCTTTTGTAGAATCTGCTTGTGGAAAAGTGAAACTCTTTGAGGAATTCATTGGAAACGGGCTATCTTCACAAAAAAAGTAGGCAGAAGTATTCTCAGAAAGTTCTTTGCGATGTGTGCATTCAAATAAAAGAGCTGAACCTTTCTTTTGATAGAGCAGATCTGAGACATTCGTTCTGTGTAATCTGAAAGTGTTCATTTTGTGCGCTTTGAGGCCTAAGGTGCAAAAGGAAATATCTTCACATAAAAACTAGACAGAAGTATTCTCAGAAACTCCTTTGTAATGTGTGCATTCACCTCACAGAGTGCAAAACTACTGTTTATACAGCAGTTTTGGAAGAGTCTTTTTGTAAAATCAGGAAGTGTTCATTTGGAGCGCTTTGAAGCCTGTGGTGGAACAGGAAATATCTTCACGTAAAAACTAGACAGAAGCATTCTCAGAAAGTTCTTTGAGATGTATGCATTCAACTAACAGAGTTAAATCTTTCTTTTGATAGAGCAGTATTGATAGACTCCTTTTGTAGAATATGCTTGTGGATATTTGGAACTCTTGGGGAATTAGCTGGCAACAGGTATCTTCACATAAAAACTAGACAGAAGCATTCTCAGAAACCTTTTTGTGATGTGTGCATTCAAATCTCAGAGTTGAAGCGTTCTTTTGAAAGAACAGTTTTGAAACGCTTCTTTTATGGAATCGGCTTGTGGATATTTGGAGCTCTTTGAGGAATTCGTTGTAAATGGGTTATGGTCACATAAAAATAGAAGCATTCTCAGAAACAGATTTGTGATGTGTGCAGACAACTCACAGAGTTGAACCTTCCTTTTGAGAGAGCAGTTTTGAAACAGTGTTTTCGTAGTATCTGTAAGTGGATATTTGGAGCGATTTGAGGCCTATGATGGTAAAGGAAATATCTTCACCTAAAAACTAGACAGAAGCATTCCCAGAAACTGCTTTTTGATGTGTGCATTCACCTCACAGAGTGGAACCATTCTTTTGATAGAGCAGTTTTGAAACAGTCTTTTTGTAGAATCTGCAATTATTCATTTGGAGCGCTTTGAAGCCAATGGTGGAAAAGGAAATATCTTCACATAAAAACTAGACAGAAGCATTCTCAGGAACTTCTTTTAGATGTGTGCATTCAACTGACAGAGTTGAATCTTTCTTTTGATAGAGCAGCATTGAAACAATCCTTTTGTAGAATCTGCTTGTGGATATTTGGAACTCTCGGGGAAATCGTTGGAAAAGGGTATAAAAACTAGACAAAAGCATTCTCAGAAAGTTCTTTGTGATGTGTGCATTCAACTCACAGAGTTGAACCTTTCTCTTGATAGAGCAGTTTTGAAACACACTTTTTGTAGAATCTGCAAGTGTTCATTTGGAGAGCTTTGAGGCCTATGGTGGAAAAGGAAATATCTTCAATAAAACCTAGACAGAAGCATTCTCAGAAACACATTTGCGATGTGTGTGTTCAATTCACAGAGTTGAACCTTTGTTTTGATAGAACAGTTTTGAAACACTCCTTTTGTAGAATTGGCTTCTAGATATATGAAACTCTTTGAGCAATTCGTTGAAAACGGGCTATCTTCTCAAACAAAGTAGACAGAAGTATTCACAGAAAGTTCTTTGTGATGTGTGCATTCAACTCACAGAGTTGAAACTTCCTTTCGATAGAGCAGAGTTGAAACGTTCTTTCTGTAGGATCTGAAAGTGTTCCTTTGGAGCGCTTTTAGGCTTATGGTGGAAAAGGAAATATCTTGACATAAAACCTAGACAGAAGCATTCTCAGAAACACCTTTCTGATGTGTGTGTTCATTTCACAGAGTTGAACCTTTCTTATGATAGAGCAGTTTTGAAACACTCGTTTTGTAGAATCTGCTTGTGGATATTTGGAACTCTTGGGGAATACGTTGGAAAAGGGTATCTTCACATAAAAACTAGAGAGAAGCATTCTCAGACAATTCTTTGTGATGTGTGAATTCAACTCAGAGAGTTGAACTTTTCTTCTGATAGAGGAGATTTGGAAATTTCTTTCTCAATAATCTGCAAGTGTTCATTTTAAGCGCATTGAAGGCTATGGTGGAAAAGGAAATATCTTCACATTAAAACAAGACAGAAGCATTCTCAGAAACTTTTTTGTGATGTGTGCATTCAATTCACAGAGTTGAATGTTTCCTTTGATAGAGCAGTTTTGAAACACTGCTTTTGTAGAATCTGCTTGTGGATATTTGGAGTTCTTTGAAGAATTCGTTTTAAACAGGATATCTTCACATACAAACTAGACAGAAGCATTCTCAGAAACTGTTTTGTGATGGGTGCATTCACCACACAGAGTGGAACGCTACTTTTGATAGAGCAGTTTTGAAGCAGTCTTTTTGTAGTATCTGCAACTGTTCACTTTGAGCGCTTTGAAGCATATGGTGGAAGAGGAAATATCTTCACATAAAAATTAGACAGAAGCATTCTCAGGAACTTCTTTGAGATGTGTGCATTCAACTAACAGAGTTGAATATGTGTTTTTATAGAGCAATTTTGAAACACTCCTTGTGTAGTATTTGCTTGTGGATATTTGGAACTCTTGGGGAATTCTTTTGAAACGTGTATCTTCACATAAATTCTAGACAGAAGCATTCTTAGAAACTGCTTGTGATATGTGCATTCACCTCAAGGAGTGGAACCGTTCTTTTGATAGAGCAGTTTTGAAACAGTCTTTTTGTAGAATTTCCAAGTGTTCATGTCGAGCGCTTTGAAGCCTATGGTGGAACAGGAAATATTTTCACATAAAAACTACACAGAAGCATTCTCAGGAATTTCTTTGAGATGTGTGCATTCAACTAACAGAGAAACCTATCTTTTGATAGAGCAGTATTGAATCATTCCTTTTGTAGAATCTGCTGTTGATATTTGGAACTTTTGGGGAATTCGTTGGAAACGGGTATCTTCAAGTAAAAACTAGACAAAAGCATTCTCTGAAAGTTCTTTGTGATGTGTGCATTCAACTCATAGAGTTGAAACTTTCTTTTGATAGAGCAGATTTGAAAGTTTCTTTCTGTAGAATCTGCAAGTGTTCATTTGGAGTGCTTTGAGGCCTATGGTGGAAAAGTAAATATCTTCACATAAAACCTAGACGGAATCATTCTCACAAACAACTTTGTAATGTGTGTGTTCATTTCACAGAGTTGAATATTTCTTTTGATAGAGCAGTTTTGAAACACTCCTTTTGTAGAATTTGCTTGTGGATATTTGGAACTCTTGGGGAATTCGTTGGAAACAGGTATCTTCACATTAAAACTAGAGAGAACAATTCTCAGAAAGTCCTTTGTGATGTGTGCATTCAACTCACAGAGTTGAACCTTTCCTTTGTAGAGCAGATTTAAAACATTCTTTCTGTATAATCTGCAAGTGTTCATTTTGAGCGCTTTGAGGCCTGTGGTGGAAAAGGAAATATCTTCACATGAAAACTAAACAGAAGCATTCTCAGAAACAGCTTTGTGATGTGTGCATTCAACTCACAGAGTGGAACCCTTCTTTTCATAGAGAAGTTTTGAAACATTCTTTTTGTAGAATCTGCAAGTGTTCATTCGGAGCACTTAGAAGCCTATGGTGGAACAGGAAATGTATTCACATAAAAACTAGACAGAAGCATTCCCAGAAACTGCTTTGTGATGTGTGCATTCAACTCAGAGAGTTGAAACCTTCCTTTGATAGAGCAGTTTTGAAACATTCTTTTTGTAGTATTTGCAAGTGTTCATTTGAAGCACTTTGAAGCCTATGGTGGAAAAGGAAATATCTTCACACAAAAACTAGACAGAAGGATTCTCAGAAACTTCGTTGTGATGTGTGCATTCAACTCACAGAGTTGAAACTTTCCTTTGAAAGAGCAATTTTGAATCACTTCTTTTGTAGAATCTGCTTGTCAATATTTGGAGCTCTTTGAATAATTCTTTGTAAACGGTATATCTTCACAAACAAACTAGACAGAAGAATTCTCAGAAACTTCGTTGTGATGTGTGCATTCAACTCACATAGTTGAGCCTTTCTTTTGATACAGGAATTTTGAAAGGGTCTTTTTTTAGAATCTGCCATTGGAAATCTGGAGCGATTTGAGGCCTATGTTGGAAAAGGATATGTCTTCACATAAAAACTAGACAGAAACATTCTCAGGAACTTCTTTGTGATGTGTGCATTAAGCTATCAGAATTGAACTTTTCTTTTGAGGGAGCAGTTTTGAAACACTCTTGTTGTGAAATCTCTACGTGCTCACTTGGAGAGCTTTGAGGCCTATGGTGGAAAAGGAAATATCTTCACATAAAAACTAGACAGATGCATTCTCAAAAACTCCTTTGTGATGTGTGTGTTCAATTCACAGAGTCGTAATTTCTGTTGATAGAGCAGTTTTGAAACACTCCTTTTGTAGAATCTGCTTGTGGATATTTGGAACTCTTTGAGGAATTCATTGGAAACGGGCTATCTTCACAAAAAAATTGACAGAAGTACTCTCAAAAAGTTCTTTGTGATGTGTGCATTCAACTCACAGAGTTGAACTTTTCTGCTGATAGAGCAGACTTGAAACTTTCTTTCTGTAAAATCTGCAAGTGTTCATTTTGAGCGCTTTGAGGCCTATGGTGGAAATGGAAATATCTTCTCATGAAGACTAGACAGAAACATTCTCAGAGACAACTTTGTGATGTGTGTGTTCAATTCACGGAGTTGAACTTTTCTTTTGATAAGGCAGTTTTGAAACACTCCTTTTGTAGAATTTGCCTGTGGATATAAGAAACTCTTTGAGCAATTCTTTGGAAATGGGCTATCTTGAGAAAAAATCTAGGAAGAAGTATTCTCAGAAAGTTCTCTGTGATGTGTGCATTCAACTCACAGAGTTGAACCTTTCTTTTGATAGAGCAGATTTGAAACATTCTTTCTGTATAATCTGCAAGTGTTCATTTTGAGTGCTTTGAGGCCTATGGTGGACAAGGAAATATCTTCACATAAAAACTAGACAGAAGCATTCTCAGAAACTGCTTTGTGATGTGTGCATTCAACTCACAGAGTTGAGACTTTCTTTTGATAGAGCAGTTTTGAAAGAGTCTTTTGTAGAATCAGCATGTGGAAATTTGGAACGACATGAGGCCAATGTTGGAAAAGGATATATCTTCACATGAAAACTAGACAGAAGCATTCTCAGGAACTTCTTTTTGATATGTGCATTCAGGTAACAGAGTTGAATGTTTCTTTTGACAGAGCAGTTTTGAAACACTCTTGTTGTAAAATCTGCAAGTGTTCATTTGCAGAGCTTTGTGGCCTACGGTGGAAAACGAAATATCTTCACATAAAAACTAGACAGAAGCATTCTCAGAAACTTCTTTGTGATGTGTGTGTTCAATTCACACAGTTGTATCTTTCTTTTGATAGAGCAGTTTTGGAACACTCCTTTTGTAGAATCTGCTTGTGGATATGTGGAATTCTTTGAGGAATTCTTTGGAAACGAGCTATCTTCACAATAAAACTAGACAGAAGT
This sequence comes from Pan troglodytes, assembly GCF_028858775.2. Classification (NCBI taxonomy): domain Eukaryota; kingdom Metazoa; phylum Chordata; class Mammalia; order Primates; family Hominidae; genus Pan; species Pan troglodytes. Next base: position 81,445,244 of record NC_072401.2, read on the forward strand.
ATTCTCAGAAAGTTCTTTGTGATGAGTGCATTCAGCTAACAGAGTTGAATCTTTCTTTTCACAGAGCAGTTTTGAAACACTCTTGTTGTATAATCTGCAAGTGTTAATTTGGAGACCTTTGAGGCCTATGGTGGAAAAGGAAATATCTTCACATATAAAGTACACAGAAGAATTCTCAGGAACTTATTTTGGATGTGTGTATTCAACTAATAGAGTTGAACCTGTCTTTTGACAGAGGACTATTGAAACACTCCTTTTGTAGAATCTGCCTGTGGATATTTGGAACTCAGCGAATTCACTGGAAAAGGGTATCTTCACATAAAAGCTAGACAGAAGCATTCTCAGAAAGTTCTTTGTGATGTGAGCATTCAACTCACAGAGTTGAGCCTTTCTTTTGATGGAGCAGTTTTGTAACACAGTTTTTGTAGCATCTGCAAGTGTTCATTTGGAGCACTTTGAGGCCTATGGTGGAAACGGTATTATCTACACATAAAAATTAGACAGAAGCATTCTAAGGAACACCTTTGTGATGTGTGCATTCAACTCACAGAGTTGAAACTTTCTTTTCATAGAGCAGCTTTGAACCATTCTTTCTGTATAATCTGGAAGCATTCGTTTTGAGCACTTTGAGGCCTAATGTGGAAAAGGAAATATATTCACATAAAAACTAGACAGAAGCATTCGCAGAAACTTTTTTGTGATGTGTGCATTCAAATCACAGGGTTGAAACTTTCTTTTTATAGAGCAGTTTTGAAACACTCCTTTTGTAGAATCTACTTGTGGATATTTGGAGCTCTTTGAGGAATTCATTGTAAACGAGATATCTTCACAAAAAAATAGAAGCATTGTCAGAAACTGCTTTGTGATGTGTGTGTTCAACTCACAGAGTTTAACCTTCCTTTTGAGAGAGAAGTTTTGAAACAGTGTTTTCGTAGTGCCTGCAAGTGGATATTTGGAGTGATTTGATGCCTATGGTGGAAAAGGGAATATCTTCACATAAAAACTAGACAGAAACATTCTCAGAAATTGCTTTGTGAGGTGGGCATTCAACTCGGAGAGTTGAACCTTCCTTTTTAGAAAGAAGTTTCGAAACAGTGTTTTCATAGTGTCTGAAAGTGGATATTTGGAGGGATTTGAGGCCTATGGTGGAAAAGGAAATGTCTTCACATAAAAACTAGACAGAAACATTCTCAGAAACTGCTTTGTGATGTGTGCATTCAACTCACAGAGTGGAACCCTTCCTTTCATAGAGCAGTTTTCAAACAGTCTTTTTGTAGGATCTGCAAGTGTTCATTTAGAGCACTTTGAAGCCTACGGTGGAAAAGATAATAACTTCACATAAAAACTAGACAGAAGTATTCTCAGAAACTTTTTTGTGATGTGTGCATTCAACTCACAGTTTTGAAGCTTTCTTTTGGTAGAGCAGTTTTGAAACACTCCTTTTGTAGAATCTGCTTGTGCATAATTGGAGGTCTTTGAGGAATTCTTTGTAAACGGGATATCTTCACATAAAAAATAGAAGCATTCTCAGAAACTGCTTTGTGATGTGTGCATTCAACTCACAGAGTTGAATCTTCCTTTTGGGAGAGCAGTTGTGAAACAGTGTTTTCGTAGTATCTGCAAGTGGATATTTAAAGCGATTTGAGGACTATGGTGGAAAAGGAAATATAAAATTTTGAGACATAAAAACTAGACAGAAGCATTCTCAGAAACTACTTTGTGATGTGTGCATTCAACTCAGAGTTGAACGGTTCCTTTGATAAAGCAGTTTTGAAACATTCTTTTTGTAGAATCTGCAAGTGTTCATTTGGAGCTCTTTGAAGCCTATGGTGGAAAAGGTAATATCTTCACATAAAAACTAGACAGAAGTATTCTCAGAAAGTTATTTGTGATGTGTGCATTCAACTCACAGAGTTGAACCTTCCTTTTGATAGAGCAGATTTGAAACCTTCTTTCTGTATAATCTGCAAGTGTTCATTTTGAGCGCTTTGAGGTGTATGGTGGAAAAGGAAATATCTTCCCATAAAAACTAGACAGAAGCATTCTCAGAAACTTTTCTGTGATGTGTGCATTCAACTCACAGCGTTGAACCTTTCTTTTGATAGAGCAGTTTTGAAACACTCCTTTTGTAGTATCTGCTTATGGATTTTTGGAGGTCTTTGAGGAATTCGTTGTAAACGGTTTATCTTCACATACAAACTAGACAGAAGCATTCTCAGAAAATTTTCGGGATGTGTGCATTCAACTCACAGCATTGAACATTTCTTTTGAAAGGGCAGTTATGAAACACCGCTTTTGTAGAATCTGCTTTTGGATATTTGGAGCTCTTTGAGGAATTCGTTGTAAACTGGATATCTACACATACAAACTAGACAGAAGCATTCTCAGAAACTTTTTTTCTGATGGGGGCATACAACGCACAGAATTGAAACTTTCTTTTGATAGAACAGTTTTGAAACACTCCTTTTGGAGGATCTGCTTCTCGGTATAGGAAACTCTTTGGGGAATTCATTGGAAACTGGCTATCCTCACAAAAATAGTAGACAGAAATTTTTTCAGAAAGTTCTTTGTGATGTGTTCATTCAACTCACAGAGTTGAACCTTTCTTTTGATACAGCAGATTTGAAACATTCTTTCTGTATACTCTGAAAGTGTTCATTTTGAGCCCTTTGTGGCCTGTAGTGGAAAAGGAAATACTTTTGCATAAAAACTAGACAGAAGCATTATCAGAAACTGCTTTGTGATGTGTGCATTCAACTCACAGAATTGAACCCTTTCTTTGATAGAGCAGTCTTGAAACATTATTTTCGTAGAATCTGCTTTTGGATATTTGGAGCTCTTTGGGGAATTCGTTGTAAACGGGATATCTTCACATAAAAACTAATCAGAAGCATTCTCAGAAACTACTTTGTGATGTGTGCATTCACCTGACAGAGTTAAACCTTTCTTTTGAGGGAACAGTTTTGAAACAGTGTTTTTGTTGTACCTGCAAGTGCATATTTGGAGCAATTTAAGGCCTATGGTGGAAAAGGAAATATCTTCACTTAAAAACTAGACAGCAGCGTTCTAAAAAACTGCTTTTTGATGTGTGCACTCAACTCACAGAGTTTAGCCTTTTCTTTGATACAGCAGTTTTGAAAGAGTCTTTTTTTAGAATCTGCATGTGGAAATTGGGAGAGATTTGAGGCCTATGTTGGAAAAGGATATGTCTTCACATAAAAACTAGACAGAAGCATTCTCAGGAAATTCTTTGTGATGAGTGCATTCAGCTAACAGAGTTGAACCTTTCTTTTGACAGAGCAGTTTTGAAACACTCTTGTAAAATCTTCAAGTGTTCATTTGGAGTGCTTTGAGGCCTATGGTGGAAAAGGAAATATCTTCACATAAAAATTAGAAGGAAGCTTTCTCAGGAATACATTTGTGAGGTGTGTGTTCAATTCACAGAGTTGAATCTTTCTTTTGACAGAGCAGTTTTTAAACACTCCTTTTGGAGAATCTGCTTGTGGATATATGAAACTCTTTGGGGAATTCATTGGAAACGGGATATTTTCACAAAGAAATAGATAGAAGAATTCACAGAAAGTTCTTTGTGAGGTGTGCATTCAACTCACAGAGTTGAACCTTTCTTTTGATACAGCATATTTGAAATATTCTTCCTGTGTAATCCGCAAGTGTTCATTTTCAGCGCTTTGAGACCTATGGTGGAAAAGGAAATATATTCACATAAAAACTAGACAGAAGCATTCTCTGAAACATTTTTGGGATGTGTGCATTCAAGTAACAGTTTTGAACCTTTCTGTGATAGAGCAGTTTTGAAACACTCCTTTTGTTGAATCTGCTTGTGGATATTCAGAGCTCTTTGAAGAATTCGTTGTAAATGGGATATCTTCACAAAAAAATTAGAAGCATTCTCAGAAACTGCTTTGTGATGTCTGCATTCGACTCACAGATTTGAACCTTCCTTTTGAGAGAGCAGTTTTGAAACAGTGTTTTCGTAGTATCTGCAAGTGGATATTTAAAGCGATTTGAGACCTATGGTGGACAAGGAAATATCTTCACATAAAAACTAGACAGAAGAATTCTCAGAAACTGCTTTGTGATGTGTGCATTCAACTCACAGAGTTGAACCCTTCCTTTGATAGAGCAGTTTTGAAACATTCTTTTTGTAGAACCTGCAAGTATTCATTTGTGGCGCTTTGAAGCCTATGGTGGAAAAGGTAGTATCTTCACATAAAAAATAGAAGTATTCCCAGAAAGTTCTTTCTGATGTGTGCATTCACCTCAAAGAGTTGAATGTTTCTATTGATAAAGCAGATTTGAAACATTCTTTCTTTTAATCTGCAAGTGTTCATTTTGAGCGCTTTGAGGCGTATGCTTTAAAAGCAAATATCTTTACATGAAAACTAGAGAGAAGCATTTTCAGAAACTTTTTTGTGATGTGTGCATTGAACTCACATGGTTGAACCTTTCTTTTGATAGAGCAGTTTTGAAACACTGCTTTTGTAGAATCTGCTTGTGGATACTTTGAGTTCATTGAGGAATTTGTTGTAAATGGGTTATCTAGAAATACAAACTAGACAGAATCTTTCTCAGAAACATTTTGTGATGTGCGCATTCAACTCACAGAGTTGAACCTTTCTTTTGATAGAGCAGTTTTGAAACACTGCTTTTGTAGAATCTGCTTGTGGGTATTTGGAGCTCTTTAAGGAATTCGTTGTAAACGGGATATCTTCACATACAAACTAGACAGAAGCATTCTCACAAACTGCTTTGTGATGTTTGCATTCAACTCACAGAATTGAGCCGTTCTTTCAATAGAGCAGTTTTGAAAGAGTCTTTTTTTAGAATCTTCAGGTGGAAATTTGGAGCGATTTGAGGCCTATGTTGGAAAAGGATATGTCTTCACATAAAAACTAGACAGAAGCATTCTCAGGAAGTTATTTGTGATGTGTGCATTCATCTAACAGAGTTGAACCTCTCTTTTGACAGAGCGGTTTTGAAAAACTCTTGTAAAATCTGCAAGTGTTAATTTGGAGACATTTGTGGTCTATTGTGGAAAAGGGAATATTTTCACATAAAAACTAGACAGAAGCATTCTCAGGAACTTCTTTTGATGTGTGCGTTCAAATAATACAGTTGAAGCTGTCTTTTGATAGAGCAGTATTGAATCACTCCTTTTGTAGAATTTGCTTGTGGATATTTGGAACTCTTGGGGAATTCGTTGGAAACGGTTATCATCACATAAAAACTAGACAGAAGCATTCGCAGAAAATTCTTTGTGATGTACACATTCAACTCACAGAGTTGAACATTTCTTTTGATAGAGCAGTTTTGAAACACACTTGTTGTGGAATCTGCAAGTGTTCATTTGGAGCGCTTTGAGGCCTTTGGTGGAAAAGGAAATATCTTCACATAAAAATTAGACAGAAGCATTCTCAGGAACATCGATGTGATGTGTGTGTTCAATTCACAGAGTTGAACTTCTCTTTTGATAGAGCAGTTTTGAAACACTCCTTTTGTAGAATCTGCTCGTGAATATTTGGAGCTCTTTGAGGAGTTCTTTGTAAGCGGGATATCTTCACATAAAAAAAAGAAGCATTTTCAGAAACAGCTTTGTGATATGTGCATTCAACTCACAGAGTTGAATCCTCCTTTTGAGAGAGCAGTTTTGAAACAGTGTTTTCATAGTATCTGCAAGTGGATATTTGGAGATATTTGAGGCCAATGGTTGAAAAGGAAATATCTTCAAATAAAAACTGGACAGAAGCATTCTCATAAACTGCTTTGCAATGTGTGTATTCAACTCACAGAGTTGAACCTTTCTTTTGATAGAGCAGATTTGAAACATGATTTCTGTATATTCTGAAAGTGTTCATTTTGAGCGCTTTGAGGTCTATGGTGGAAAATGAAATATATTCACATAAAGACTACACAGAAGCATTCTCAGAAACTTTCTTGTGATGTGTGCATTCAACCCACAGAGTTGAACCTGTGTTTTGACAGAGCACTAATGAAGCATTCCTTTTGTAGAATCTGCTTGTGTATATTTGGAACTCTTAGGCAATTCCTTGGAAACGGGTATCTTCACATTAAAACTAGACAGAAGCTTTCTCAAAAAGTTCTTTGTGATGTGTGCATTCAACTCACAGAGTTGAACATTTCTTTTGATAGAGCAGTTTTGAAACACACTTTTTGTAGTATCTGCAAGTGTTCATTTGGAGTGCTTTGAGGCCTACGGTGAAAAAGGAAATATTTTCACATAAAAATTAGAAAGTAGCATTCCCAGGAACACCTTTGTGATGTGTATGTCCAATTAACAGAGTTGAACCTTTCTTTTGATAGAGCAGTTTTGAGAGACTCCTTTTGGAGAACCTGCTTGTGGATATATGAAACTCTGTGGGGAATTCATTGGAAACGGGCTATCTTCACAAAAATAGTAGACAGAAGTATTCTCCTAAAGTTCTTTGTGATGTGTTCATTCAAATCACAGAGTTGAACCTTTGTTTTGATACAGCAGATTTGAAACATTCTTTCTGTATAATCTGCAAGTGTTCATTTTGAGCGCTTTGAGGCCTATGGTCTAAAAGGAAATATCTTCACATAAAAGCTAGACAGAAGCATTCTCGGAAACTTTCTTGTGATGTGTGCATTCAACTCGCAGGGTTGAACCTTTCTTTTGAAAGAGCAGTTTCAAAACACTGCTTTTGTAGAATCTGCTTGTGGATATTTGGAGCCCTTTGAGGAATTCGTTGTAAACGGTATATCTACACATAGAAAGTAGACAGAAGCATTCTCAGAAACTTTTTTGTGATGTGTGCATACAACACACAGAGTTGAATATTTCTTTTGATAGGGCAGTTTTGAAAGACTCCTTTTGTAGAATCTGCTTGTGGATATTTGGAGCTCTTTGAGGAATTCGTGGTAAACGGGATATCTTCACATAAAAAGTACAAGGATTCTCAGAAACAGCTTTGTGATGTGTGCATTCAACTCACAGAGTTGAACCTTCGTTTTGAGAGAGCAGTTTTGAAACAGTGTTTTCGTAGTATCCGCAAGTGGATATTTGGAGCAATGTGAGGCCTATGGTGGAAAAAAAAATATCTTTGCATGAACACTAGACAGAAGCATTCTCAGAAACTGCTTTGTGACGTGTGCATTCAACTCACAGAGTTGAACGCTTCCTTTGATGAAGCAGTTTTGAAACATTCTTTTTTTAGAATCTGCAAGTGTTCATTTGGAGCGCTTTGAAGCCTATGGTGGAAAAGGTAATATCTTCACATAAAAACTAGACAGAAGTATTCTCAGAAAGTTCTTTGTGATGTGCATTCAAGTCACAGAGTTGAATCTTTCTTTTCATAGAGCAGATTTGAAACCTTCTTTCTGTATAATCTGCAAGTGTTCATTTTGAGCGCTTTGAGGCTTGTGGTGGAAAAGAAAATGTGTTCACATACAAACTAGACAGAAGCATTCTCAGAAACTACATTGTGATGTGTGAATTCAACTCACAGAGTTGAACCTTTCTTTTCATAGAGCAGTTTTGAAACACTGGTTCTGTAGAATCTGTTTGTGGATATTTGGAGCTCTTTGAGGAATTCGTTGTGAACGGGATATCTTCACATACAAACTAGATAGAAACATTCTCAGAAACAGCTATGTGATGTGTGCATTCAACTCACAGAGTTGAGCCTTCCTTTTGAGAGAGCAGTTTTGAAACAGTCTTTTTGTGGTACCTGCAAGTGGATATTTGGAGCGATTTGAGGCCTACAGTGGAAAAGGAAATATCTTCACATAAAAATTAGACAGAAGCATTCTCAGAAACTTTTTTGTGATGTGTGCATTCAACTCACGGAGTTGACCCTTTCTTCTGATAGAGAAATTTTGATACACTGCTTTTATGGAATCTGCTTGTGGATATTCGGAGCTCTTTGGGGAATTCTTGTAAACGTGATATATACACATACAAACCAGACAGAAACATTCTCAGAAACTTTTTTGTGATGTGTGCATTCAACTCATAGAGTTGAGCCTTTCTTTTGATAGAGCAGTTTTGAAAGATTCTTTTTTTAGGATCTGCAGGTGGAAATTTGGAGCGATTTGAGGCCTATGTTGGGAAAGGATATGTCTTCACATAAAAACTAGACAGAAGCACTCTCAAGAAGTTCTCTGTGATGAGTGCATTCAGCTAATAGAGTTGAACATTTCTGTTGACAGAGCAGTTTTGAAACACTCTTGTTGTAAAATCTGCAAGTGTTAATTTGGAGAGCTTTTACATCTATGGTGGAATAGGAAATATCTTCACATAAAAACAACACAGAAGCATTCTCAGTAACTTCTTTGTGATGGGTGCATTCAGCTAATAGAGTTGAACCTTTCTTTTGAAAGAGCAGTTTTCAAACACTCCTTTTGTAGAATCTGCTTGTGGATATTTGGAACTCTAGGGGAATTCGTTGGAAAAGGGTATCTTCACATAAAAACTAGACAGAAGCATTCGCAGAATGTTGTTCGTGATGTGTGCATTCAACTCACAGAGTTGAACCTTTCTTTTGAGAGAGCAGTTTTGAAACAGTATTTTTGTAGTATGTGCAAGTTGATATTTGGAGCGATTTGAGGACAATGGTGGAAAAGGAGATATCTTCATATGAAAACAAGACAGAAGCATTCTTAGAAACTTTTTTGTGATGTGTGCATTCAATTCATAGTGTTGAACATTCCTTTTGATAGAGCAGAATTGAAACAGTGATTTGCGGTACCTGCAAGTGGATATATTCAGTGATTTGAAGCCTATGGTGGAAAAGGAAATATCTTAACTGAAAAACTAGACAGAAGCATTCTCAGAAACTGCTTTGTGATGTGTGCATTCAACTCACAGAGTTGAGCTTTTCTTTTGATAGAGCAGTTTTGAAAGAGTCTTTTTTCTGGAAACTGCAGGTGGAAATTTGGAGCAATTTGAGTCCTATTATAGAAAAGGATATGTCTTCACATAAAAACTAGACAGAATCTTTCTCAGGAACTTCTTTGTGATATGTGCATTCAACTCACAGAATTGAAACTTCCTTTTGAGAGAAAAGAATTGAAACAGTCTTTTTGTAGTATCTGCAAGTGGATATTTGGAGCAATTTGAGGAATATGATGGAACAGGAAATATCTTCACATAAAAACTTGACAGAAGAGTTCTCAGAAACTGCTTTTGATGTGTGCATTCACCTCACAGAGTGGAACACTTCTTTTGATAGAGTAGTTTTGAATCACACTTTTTGTAGGGTCTGCAAGTGTTCGTTTGGTGCACTTTGAGACCTCTGGGGGAAAAGGAAATATATTCACATAAAAATTAGACAGAAGCATTCTCAGGAACAACTTTGTGATGTGTGTGTTCAATTCACAGACTTGATCCTCTCTTTTGATAGAGCAGTTTTGAAACACTCCTTTTGTAGAATCTCCTTGTAGATATATGAAACTCTTTGGGGAATTCGTTGGAAACCGGCTATCTTCACAAAATAGTAGACAGAAGTATTCTCAGAAAGTTCTTTGTGATGTGTGCATTCACCTCACAGTGTTGAACCTTTCTTTTGAAAGAGCAGATTTGAAACATTATTTCTGCATAATCTGGAAGTGTTCATTTTGAGTGCTTTGAGGCCTATGATGGAAATGGTAATATCTTCACATTAAAACTAGACAGTAGCATTCTCAGAAACACCTTTGCGATGTGTGTGTTCAATTCACAGAGTAAAACTTTTCTTTTGATAGAGCAGTTTTGAAACACTCCTTTTGTAGAATCTGCTTGTGGATATATGAAACTCTTTGAGGAACTCTTTGAAGAAGGGCTACCTTCAGAAGAAAACTAGACAGAAGTATTCTCAGAAAGTTCTTTGTGATTTGTGCATTCAAGTCACAGACTTGAACATTTCTTTTTGATAGAGCAGATATGAAACTTTCTTTCTCTATAATCTGCCAGTGTTCATTTTGAGTGCTTTCAGGCCTATGGTGGAAAAGGAAATATCTTCACATGAAAACTAGACAGAAGCATTCTCAGAAACTTTTTTGTGATGTGTGCATTCAATTCGCAGAGTTGAACCTTTCTTTTGATAGAGCAGTTTTGAAACACTGCTTTTGTAGAATGTGCTTGTGGATATTTGGAGCTCTTTGAAGAATTCGTTGTAAACTGAATATCTACGCATACAAACAAGACAGAAGCATTCTCAGAAACTGCTTTGTGATGTGGGCATTCAGCTCACACAGGTGAACCTTCCTTTTGAGACAGCAGTTTTGAAACAGTCTTTTTGTCGTATCTGCAAGTGGATATTTGGAGGGATTTGAGGCCTATGGTGGAAAAGGAAATATCTTCACATAGAAACTACACAGACGCATTCTCAGAAACTGCTTGGTGATGTGTGCATTCACCTCACAGAGTGGAACCCTTCTTTTGATAGAGCAGTTTGAAACAGTATTTTTGTAGAACCTGCAAGTGTTCATTTGCAGCGCTTTTAATCCTATGTTGGAACAGGAAATATCTTCACATAAAAACTGGACAGAAGCATCCTAAGGAACTTCTTTGAGATGTGTGCATTCAATTAACAGAGATGAACCTGTCTTTTGGTAGAGCAGTATTGAAACACTCCTTTTGTAGAGTCTGCTTGTGTATATTTGGAGCTCTTGGGGAATTCGTTGGAAACGGGTATCTTCACATGAAAACTAGACAGAAGCATTCTCACAAAGTTCTTTGTGATATGTGCATTCAACTCACAGAGCTGACCATTTCTTTTGATACAGCAGTTTTGAAACACACTTTTTGTAAAATCTGCAAGTGTTCATTTTGAGCGCTTTGAGGCCTATGGTGAAAAAGGGAATATCTTCACAGAAAAACTAGACAGAAGCATTCTCAGAGACTCCTTTGTGATGTGTGTGTGTTCAATTCACACAGTTGAACTTTTCTTTTGATAGAGCAGGTTTGAAACACTCCTTTTGTAGAATCTGCTTATGGCTATTTGGAACTCTTTGAAGAATTGTTTGGAAACCGACTATCTTCACAAAAAAACTAGACAGAAGTAATCTCAGATAGTTCTTTGCAATGTGTGCATTCAACTCACAGGGTTGAACCTTTCCTTTGCTAGAACAGATTTGAAACTTTCTTTCTGTATAATCTGCAAGTGTTCATTTTGAGCGCTTTGAGGCCAATGGTGGAAAAGGAAATATCTTCACATGAAAATTAGACAGACGCATTCTCAGAAACTGCTTTGTGATGTGCGCACTCATCTCACAGAGTTGAGACTTTCTTTTGAAAGAGCAGTTTTGAAAGAGACCTTTTGCAGAATCTCCATGTGGAAATTTGGAGTGATTTGAGTCCAATGTTGGAAAAGGATATATCTTCACATGAAAACTAGACAGAAGCATTCTCAGGAACTTCTTCGTGATGTGTGCATTCAGCTAACAGTGTTGAACGTTTCTTTTGACAGAGCAGTTTGAAACACTCTTGTTGTAAAATCTGCAAGTGTTCATTTGCAGAGCTTTGAGGCCTACAGTGGAAAAGGAAATAACTTCACATACAAACTTGACAGAAGCATTCCCAAAAACTCCTTTGTGATGCCTGTGTTCAATTCACAGAGTTGTGAGCAGATTTGAAACACTCCTTTTGGAGAATCTGTTTGTGGATATGTGTAACTCTTTGAGGAATTCTTTGGAAACGGGATATCTTCACAAAAACACTAGAGAGAAGTAATCTCAGAAAGTTCTTTGTGATGTTTGATAGAGCAGATTTGAAACTTTATTTCTGTATAATCTGCAAGTGTTCATTTTGAGTGCTTCGGGGCCAATGGTGTAGAAGGAAATATCTTCACATGAAAACTAGACAGAAGCATTCTCAGAAACTGCTTTGTGATGTGTGCATTCAACTCACAGAGTTGAACCTTCCTTTTGAAACAGCAGTTTTGAAACTCTCTTTGTGGTATCTGCAAGTGGATATTTGGAGCGTTTTGAGGCCTATGTTGGAAAAGGAAATATCTTCACATAAAAACTAATCAGAAGCATTCTCAGAAACTGCTTTGTGATGTGTGCATTCACCTCACAGAGTGGAACCCTTCTTTTGATAGAGCCATTTTGAAATAATCTTTTTGTAGAATCTGCATGTGTTCACTTGGAGTGCTTTGTAGCCTATGGTGGAAAAGGAAATATCTTCACATAAAAACTAGACAGAAGCATTCTCAGGAACCACTTTGACATGTGTGCATTCAACTAACAGAGTTGAATCTGTCTTTTGATAGAGCAGTATTGAAACAGTCCTTTTGTAGAATCTCCTTGTGGATATTTTGAACTCTTTGAGGAATTCGTTGGAAATATGTATCTTCAGATAAAAAATGGACAGAAGCATTCTCAGAAAGTTCTTTGTGATGAGCATTCAGCTCACAGATTTGAACCTTTCTTTTGATATAGCAGTTTTGAAACACAAATTTTGTGGATTCTTCAAGTGTTCATGTGGAGCACTTTGAGGCCTATGGTGGAAAAGGACATGTCTTCACATGAAACCTAGACAGAACCATTTTCAGAAACACCTTTGTGATTTGTGTGTTCAATTCACAGAGTTGAACCTTTCTTTTGATAGAGCAGTTTAAAAACACTCCTATTGTAGAATCAGCTTGTGGATATTTGGAACTCTTCGGGAATGTGTTAGAAAAATGTATCTTCACATAAAAACTAGACAGAAGCAACCTGAGAAAGTACTTTATGATGTGTGCATTCAACTCACGGAGGTGAACTTTTCTTTTCATAGATCAGATTTGAAACATTCTTTTTGTAGAATCTGCAAGTGTTCCTTTTGAGAGCTTTGAGGCCTATGGTGGAAAAGGAAATATATTCACATAAAAACGAGACAGATGCATTCTCAGAAACTGCTTTGTGATGTGTGCATTCAACTCACAAAGCTGAGACTTTCTTTTGATAGAGCAGTTTTTAAAGAGTCTTTTTGTAGAATCTGCAGGTGGAAATTTGGAGCAATTTGAGGCCAGTGTTGGAAAAGGATATATCTTCACATGAAAACTAGACAGAAGCATTCTCAGGAACTTCTTGGTGATGTGTGCTTTCAACCAATAGAGTTGAACATTTCTTTTTTTTTTTAAATTAATTTATTTTTTTAATTATACTTTAAGTTTTAGGGTACATGTGCACATTGTGCAGGTTAGTTACATATGTATACATGTGCCATGCTGGTGCACTGCACCCACTAACTCGTCATCTAGCATTAGGTATATCTCCCAATGCTATCCCTCCCCCTTCCCCCCTCCCCACCACAGTCCCCAGAGTGTGATATTCCCCTTCCTGTGTCCATGTGATCTCATTGTTCAATTCCCACCTACAAGTGAGAATATGCGGTCTTTGGTTTTTTGTTCTTGCGATAGTTTACTGAGAATGATGGTTTCCAATTTCATCCATGTCCCTACAAAGGACATGAACTCATCATTTTTTATGGCTGCATAGTATTCCATGGTGTATATGTGCCACATTTTCTTAATCCAGTCTATCATTGTTGGACATTTGGGTTGGTTCCAAGTCTTTGCTATTGTGAATAATGCCACAATAAACATATGTGTGCATGTGTCTTTATAGCAGCATGATTTATAGTCATTTGGGTATATACCCAGTAATGGGATGGCTGGGTCAAATGGTATTTCTAGTTCTAGATCCCTGAGGAATCGCCACACTGACTTCCACAATGATTGAACTAGTTTACAGTCCACCAACAGTGTAAAAGTGTTCCTATTTCTCCACATCCTCTCCAGCACCTGTTGTTTCCTGACTTTTTAATGATTGCCATTCTAACTGGTGTGAGGTGATATCTCATAGTGGTTTTGATTTGCATTTCTCTGATGGCCAGTGATGATGAGCATTTTTTCATGTGTTTTTTGGCTGCATAAATGTCTTCTTTTGAGAAGTGTCTGTTCATGTCCTTCGCCCACTTTTTGATGGGTTTGTTTGTTTTTTTCTTGTAAATTTGTTTGAGTTCATTGTAGATTCTGGATATTAGCCCTTTGTCAGATGAGTAGGTTGCAAAAATTTTCTCCCATGTTGTAGGTTGCCTGTTCACTCTGATGGTAGTTTCTTTTGCTGTGCAGAAACTCTTTAGTTTAATTAGATCCCATTTTTCAATTTTGTCTTTTGTTGCCATTGCTTTTGGTGTTTTGGACATGAAGTCCTTGCCCACGCCTATGTCCTGAATGGTAATGCCTAGGTTTTCTTCGACAGATCAGTTTTGAAAAACTCTTGTTGTAAAATCTGCAAGTGCTCATTTGCAGAGCTTTGAAGCCAATGGTGGAAAAGGAAATATCTTCACATAAAAACTAGACAGAAGCATTCTCAGATACTCCTTTGTGATGTGTGTGTTCAATTCACGCTGTTGAACCTTTCTTTTGATAGAGCAGTTTTGAAACACTCCTTTTGTAGAATCTGCTTGTGGATATGTGGAACTATTTGAGGAATTCTTTGTAAATGGCTATCTTCACAATAAAAGTAGACAGAAGTATTCTCAAAAAGTTCTTTGTGTTGTGTGCATTCAACTCACAGTGTTGAACCTTTCTTTTGATAGAGCAGATGCGACACTTTCTTTCTCTATAATCTGCAAGTGTTCAATATGGGCGCTTTGAGGCCTATGGTGGAAAAGGAAATATCTTCACATGAAACCTGGACAGAAGCATTCTCAGAAACTTTTTTGTGATGTGTGCATTCAATTCACAAAGTTGAACCTTTCTTTTGAGAGAGCAGTTTTGAAACACTGCTTTTGTAGAATGTGCTTGTGGATATTTTGAGCTCTTTGAAGAATTCGTTGTAAACGGGATATCTTCATATACAAAATAGAAGCATTCTCAGAAACTGCTTTGTGATGGGTGCATTCAACTCACAGATTTGAACCTTTCTTTTGATAGAGCAGATTTGAAACATTCTGTATAATCTGCAAGTGCTCATTTTGAGCGCTTTGAGGTCTATGGTGGTAAAGGAAATATCTTCACATAAAAACTAGACAGAAGCATTCTCAGAAACAACTTTGTGATACGTGTGTTCAACTCACAGAGTAGAACCATTCTTTTGATAGAGCAGTTTTGAGACACTCCTTTTGTAGACTCTGCTTGTGGATACAAGAAACTGTTTCAGAAATTTATTAAAAACGGGTTATCTTCAGAAAAAAACTAGACAGAATTGTTCTAAGAAAATTCTCTGTGATGTGTGCATTCAACTCATAGAGCTGAACCTTTCTTTTGATAGATCAGATCTGAAACACTCTTTCTGTATAATCTGCAAGTGTTCATTTTCAGCGCTTTGAGGCCTATTGTGGAAAAGGAAATAACTTCACATAAAAACTAGACAGAAGCATTCTCAGAAACTTTTTTGTGATATATGCATTCAATTCACAGTGTTGAACCCTTCCTTTGATATAGTAGTTTTGAAACTTACATTTTTTAGAATCTACTACTATTCATTTGGAGCGATTTGAAGCCTATGGTGGAAAAGGTTATATCTTCTTTAAAAATAGGAAGAGGTAGTCTCAGGAACTTCTTCGTGATGTGTGCATTTAGCAAACAGATTTGAATCTTTCTTTTGACAGAGCTGTTTTGAAACACACTTGTTGTAAAATCTGCAAGTGTTCATTTGGAGAGCTTTGAAACCTAAGGTGGAAAAGAAAATATCTTCACATGAAAACTAGACAGAAGCATTCTCAAAAACTCCTTTGTGATGTGTGTGTTCAATTCACAGAGTTGAACTTTGCTTTGATAGAGCAGTTTTGAAACACTCCTTTTGCTGAATCTGCTTGTGGATATTTGGAACTCTTTGAGGAATTCTTTGGAAATGGGTTATCTTCACAAAAAACTAGACAGAAGGATTCTCAGAAAGTTCTTTGTGATGTGTGCATTCAACTCACAGAGTTGAACCTTTCTTTTGATAGAGCAGATTTGAAATATTCTTTCTGTATAATCTGCAAGTGTTCATTTGGAGTGCTTTGAGGCCTATGGTGGAAAAGGAATTATCTTCACATGAAAACTAGAAAGAAGCATTCTCAAAAACTATTTTGTGATTTGTGCATTCAATTCACAAAGTTGACCCTTTCTTTCAATAGAGCAGTATTGAAGCGCTGCTTTTGGAGCCTCTGCTAGGGGATATTTGGAGCTCTTTGAGGAATTCGTTGTAAACGGGATATCTTCACATACAAACTAGACAGAAGCATTCCCAGAAACTGCTTTGTGATGTGTGCATTCAACTCACAGAGATGAACCTTGCTTTTGAGAGAGCAGTTTTTAAACAGTCTTTTTGTAGTATCTGCAAGTGACTATTTGGAAATATTTGAGGCCTATGGTGTAAAAGGAAATATCTTCACATGAAAACTAGACGGAACCATTCTCAGAAACTTTTTTGTGATGTGTGCATTCAATTCACAGATTTGAACCCTCCTTTTGAGAGTGCAGTTTTGAAACAGTGATTTGTGGTACCTGCAAGTGGATATTTGGAGTGATTTTAGGCGTATGGTGGAAATGGAAATATCTTCACATAAAAACTAGACAGAAGCATTCTTTGAAACTGCTTTGTGATGTGTGCATTGAACTCACAGGGTTGAACCCTTCCTTGGATAGAGCAGTTTTGAAACATTCTTTTTGTAGAATCTGCAAGTGTTCATTTGGAGTGCTTTGAAGCCTATGGTGGAAAAGGAAATATCTTCACATAAAAACTTGACAGAAGCATTATCAGAAACTTTTTTGTCATGTGTGCATTCAACTCACAGAGTTGAACCTTCCTATTGAGAGAGTGGTTTTAAACACTCTTTTTGTAGAATCTGCAAGTGGATATGTGGAGCTATTTGAGGCCTATGAGGGAAAACGAAATATCTTCACATGAAAACTACACAGAAGCATTCTCAGAAACTTTTTCTGATGTGTGCATTCAATTCACAGAGTTGAACGCTTCCTTTGATAGAGCAGTTTTGAAACATTCTTTTTGTACAATCTGCAAGTGTTCATTTGGAGCTCTTTGAAGCCTATGGTGGAAAAGGTAATATCTTCACATAAAAACTAGACAGAAGAATTCTCAGAAAGTTCTTTTTGATGTGTGCATTTGACTCACAGAGTTGAAACTTTGTTTTGATAGAGCGGATTTGAAAAACTCCTTTTGTAGAATCTGCTTGTGGATATTTGGAGCTCTTTGAGGAATTCGTTGTAAACGGGATATCTTCACATAAAAATAGAAGCATTCTCAGAAACAGCTGTGTGATGTGTGCATACAACTCACAGAATTGAACCTTCCTTTTGAGAGAGCAGTTCTGAAACAGTGTTTTTGTGGTACCTGCAAGTGGATATTTGGAGCGATATGTGGCCTATGGTGGAAAGGGAAATATCTTCACATAAAAACTACACAGAAGCATTTTCAGAAACAGCTTTGTGATGTGTGCATTCAACTCACACAGTTGAGCCTTTCTTTTGAGAGAGCCGTTTTGAAAGAGTCTTTTTTTAGAATCTGCAGGTGGAAATTTGGAACAATTTGAGACCTATTTGGGAAAAGGATATATCTTCACATAAAAACTAGACAAAAGCATTCTGAGGAACTTCATTTTGATGTGTGCATTCAGCTAACGGAGTTGAACTTTACTTTTGATAGAGCAGTTTTGAAACACTCTTGTTGTAAAATTTGCAAGTGTTCTTTTGGAGAGCTTGGAGGTCTTTGTTGGAATAGGAAATATCTTCTCATAAAAAATTGACAGAAGCATTCTCAAAAACTCCTTTGTGATGTGTGTGTTCAATTCTTCGTGGAATTCGTTGGAAACGGGCTATCTTCACAAAAAACCTAGATAGAAGTATTCTCAGAAAGTTCCTTGTGATGTATCCATTCAACTCACAGAGTTGAACCTTTCTTTTGATAGAGAATATTTGAAACTTTCTTTCTGTAGAATCTGCAAGTGTTCTTTTTGAGCGCTTTGAGACCTATGGTGGAAAAGGAAATATCTCCATATGAAAATTAGACAGAAGCATTGTCAGAAACTTTTTTGTGATGTGTGCATTCAATTCACAGAGTTGAACTCTTCTTTTGATAAAGCAGTTTTGAAACGCTGCCTTTGTAGAATCTGCTTGTGGATATTTGGTGCTCTTTGAGGAATTCGTTGTAAACGGGATATCTTCACATAAAAACTAGACAGAAGTAGTCTCAGAAACTGCTTTGTGATGTGCGCATTCAACTCACAGAGTTGAATCTTCCTTTCGAGAAAAAAGTTTTGAAACAGTCCTTTTGTAATATCTACAA
The DNA here is from genome assembly GCF_028858775.2 of Pan troglodytes. NCBI lineage: Eukaryota > Metazoa > Chordata > Mammalia > Primates > Hominidae > Pan > Pan troglodytes. The sequence goes on from NC_072401.2 coordinate 81,463,505, forward strand.
GTGGATATTTGGAGCGATTTGAAGCCTGTGATGGAAAAGGAAATATCTTCAGATAAAAACTAGACCGAAGCATTCTCAGAAACTGCTTTGTGATGTGTGCATTCACCTCACAGAGTGAAACCCTTCTTTTGGTAGAGCAGTTTTGTAACAGTCTTTTTGTAGAATCTGCAAGTGTTCATTTTGAGCGCTTTGAAGCCTATTGTGGAAAAGGAAATATCTTCATATAAAAACCAGACAGAAGTCTTCTAAGGAAATTCTTGGACATGTGTGCATTCACCTAACAGAGTTGAATCAGTCTATTGATAGGGCAGTATTGAAACACTCCTTTTGTAGAATCTGCTTGTGTATATTTGGATCTCTTTGAGGAATTCGTTGGAAACGGTTTTCTTCACATAAAAACTAGACAGAAGCATTCTCAGAACGTTCTTTGTGATGTGTGCATTTAACTCACAGAGTTGAACCTTTCCTTCGAAAGAGCAGTTTTGAAATACACTTTTTGTAAAATCTGCAAGTGTTCATTTGGAGCAATTTGAGGCCGATGGTGGAAAAGGAAATTACTTCAAATAAAAAATAGATAGAAGCATTCTCAGAAACTGCTTTGTGATGTGTGCATTCAACTCACAGTGTTGAGCCTTTCTTTTGATAGAGCAGTTTTGAAAGAGTATTTTTTAAGAATCTGAAGGTGGAAATTTGGAGCGATTTGAGGCCAATGTTAGAAATGGATATGACTTCACATAAAAACTAGACAGAATCATTCTCAGGAAATTCTTTGTGATGTGTGCATTCAACTCACAGTGTTGAACATTTCCATTGAAAGAGCAGTTTTGAAACACTCTTTTTCTGGGATCTGCCTGTGGATATATGAAACTTTTTGAGGAATTCATTAAAAACAGGCTCTCTTCAGGAAAAAACTAGACAAGTATTCTCAAAAAGTTCTTTGTGATGTGTACATTCAAATCACAGAGTTGAACCTTTCTTTTGATAGAGCAGATTTGAAATATTGTTTCTGTATAATCTTCAAATGTTCATTTTCAGTGCTTTATGGCCTAAGGTGGAAAAGGAAATATCTTCACATGAAAACTAGAGAGAAGCATTCTCAGAAACTGCTTTGTGATGTGTGCATTCGACTCACAGAGTTGAGACTTTCTTTTGAAAGAGCAGTTTTCAAAGATTCTTTTTGTAGTATCTCCAGGTGGAAATTTGGAGCGATTTGAGGCCAATGAAGGAAAAGGATATATCTTCACATGAAAACTAGACATAAGCAGTCTCAGGAACTTCTTTGTGATGTGTGTACTCAGCTAATAGAGTTGAACCTTTCTTTTGACCGAGCAGTTTTGAAACACTCTTGTTATAAAATCTGCAAGTGTTCATTTGCAAAGCTTTGAGGTCTATGGTGGAAAAGGAAATATCTTCACATAAAAACTAGACAGAAGCATTCTCAGAAACTCCTTTGGAATGTGTGTGTTCAATTCACACAGTTGAACCTTTCTTTTGAGAGAGCAGGTTTGAAACACTCCTTATGTAGAATCTGCTAACGGAAATGTGGAACTGTTTGAGGAATTCTTTGGAAACGGGCTATCTTCACAAAAAAACTAGACAGAAGCATTCTCAGAAACTTTTTTGTGATGTGTGAATTGAATTAAGAGAGTTGAAACTTTCTTTTGATAGGGCAGTTATGAAACACTGCTTTGTAGATTCTGCTCGTGGATATTTGGAGCTCTTTGGGGAATTCATTGTAAACGGAATATCTGCACATACCAACTAGACAGAAGCATTCTCAGAAACTGCTTTGTGATGTGTGCATTCAACTCACAGTGTTCAACATTTCTCTTGAGAGAGCAGTTTTGAAACAGTCTTTTTGTAATATCTGCAAGTGGATATCTGCAGCTATTTGAAGCCTATGATGGAAAAGGAATTGTCTTCACATAAAAACTAGACAGAAGCATTCTCAGAAACTGCTTTGTGATGTGAGCATTAACCTCACAGAGTGGAACCCTTCTTTTGATAGAGCAGTTTTGAAACAGTCTTTTTGTAGAACATGCAAGTGTTTGTTTGCAGCGCTTTGAAGCCTATGTTGGAAAAGGAAATATCTTCACATGAAAGCTAGACGGAATCATTCTCAGGAACTTCTTTGAGATGTGTGCACTAAACTAACAGAGTTGAATTAGTCTTTTGATAGAGCAGTATTGAAACACACCTTTTGTAGAATCTGCTTGTGGATATTTGGAACTCTTTGAGGAATTCATTAGAAACGGGTATCTTCACATAAACCTAGAAAGAAGCATTCTCAGAAAGTACTTTCTGATGTGTGCATTCAACTCACATAGTTGAAACTTTCTTTTGATAGAGCAGATTTGAAACATTCTTTCTGTATAATCTGCAAGTGTTCATTTTGAGTGCTTTAAGGCCCATGGTGGAAAAGGAAATATCATCACATAAAAAATGCACAGAAGCAATCTCAGAAAATTTTGTGAATTGTGCATTCAACTCACAGAGTGAAACATTTCTTTTGATAGAGCAGTTTTGAAACATTCCTTCTGCAGAATCTGCTTGTGGATATTTGGAGCTCCTTGAGGAATTCATTGGAAACTGTATATCTTCACTTACAAAATAGAAGCATTCTCAGAAACTACTTTGGATGTGTGCATTCAACTCACAGATTTGAGACTTTCTTTTGATAGAGTAGGTTTGAAAGAGTCTTTTTGTAGTATCTGCAGGTGGAAATTTGGAGCGATGTAAGGCCAATATTGGAAAAGGATATATCTTCACAGGGAAACTAGACCTAAGCATTCTCAGGAACTTCTTTGTTATGCATACATTCAGCTAACAGAGTTGAACCTTTCTTTTGACAGAGCAGTTTTCAAACACTCTTGTTGTAAAATCTGCAAGTGTTCATTTGCAGAGTTTTGAGGCCTACGGTGGAAAAGGAAATATCTCCGCATTAAAAATAGACAGAAACATTCTCGGAAACTGCTTTCATTGTGTGCATTCCACCCACAGAGTTGAACCTTTCTTTTGAAAAAGTAGATTTGAAACATTCTTTCTGTATAATCTGCAAGTGTTCATTTTGAGTGCTTTGAGGCCTATGGTGGAAAAGGAAATACATTCACAAAAAAACAAGACAGAAGCATTCTCAGAAACTTTTTTGTGATGTGTGCATTCAACTCACAGGGTAGAACCTTTCTTTTGATAGAGCAGTTATGAAACACTCCTTTTTTAGAATCTGCTTGTGGATATTTTGAGCTCTTTGAGGAATTCGTTGTAAACGGGATTACTTTACATAAAAAATAGAAGTATTCTCAGAAACTGCTTTGTGATGTATGCATTCAACTCACAGAGTTGAACCTTTCTTTTGATAGAGCAGTTTTGAAACACTCCTTTTGTAGAATCTCCTTGTGGATATTTTGAGTTCTGTGTGGAATTCATTGTAAACGGGATAACTTCACTTAAAAAATAGATGCATTCTCAGAAACTGCTTTGTGATGTGTGCATTCACCTCACAGAGTTGAAACTTCCTTTTGAGAGAGCAGCTTTGAAACAATGATTTCGCAGTTTCTGCAAGTGGATATTTGGAGGGATTTGAGGTCTATGGTGGAAAAGGAAATATCTTCACATAAAAACTAGACAGAAGAATTCTCAGAAACTGCTTTGTGATGTGTGCATTCAACTCACAGAGTTGAACCCTCACTTTGAGCAGTTTTGAAACGTTCTTTTTGTAGAATCTGCAAGTGTTCATTTGGAGTGCTTTGAAGCCTATGGTGGAAAAGGTGATATCTTCACATAAAAACTAGGCAGAAGTATTCTCAAAAAGTTCTTCGTGATGTGTGCATTCAGCTCACAGAGTTGAACGTTTCTTTTGATAGAGCAGATTTGAAACATTCTTTCTGTATAATCTGCCAGTGTTCATTTTGAGCTCTTTGAGGCCTATGGTGGAAAAGGAAAGATCTTCACATAAAAAGTAGACAGAAGCATTCTCAGAAACTTTTTTGTGATGTGTGAATTCAACTCACAGAGTTGAAAATTTCTTTTGATAGAGCAGTTTTGAAACACTCCTTTTGCAGAATCTGCTTGTGGATATTTGGAGCTCTTTGAGGAATTCATTTTAAACGGGATATCTTCACATACAAACTAGACAGAAGCATTCTCAGAAACAGCTTTGTGATGTGTGCATTCAACTCACAGAGTTGAACCTTTCTTTTCATAGAGAAGATTTGAAACTTTCTTGCTGTAGAATCTGCAATGGTTCATTTGGAGCACTTTGAGGCCTATGGTGGAAAAGGAAATATCTTCATATAAAACCTAGAGAGAATCATTAACAGAAACACCTATGTGATGTGTGTGTTCATTTCACAGAGTTGAATGTTTCTTTTGATAGAGCAGTTTTGAAACAGTCCTTTTACAGAATCTGCTTGGGGATACTTGGAACTCTTGTGGAATTCATTGGAAACGGGTATCTCCACATAAAAACTAGACAGAAGCATTCTCAGAAAGCTCTTTGTAATGTTAGCATTCAACTCACAGAGTTGAATAGAGAAGATTTGAAACTTTCTTTCTGTATAATCTTCCTTGATAGAGAAGATTTGAAACTTTCTTTCTGTATAATCTGCAAGTGTTCATTCTGAGCCCTTTGAGGCCTATGGTGGAAAAAGAAACATCTTCACATGAAAACCAGACAGAAGCATTCTCAGAAACTTTTTTGTGATGTGCACATTCAATTCACAGTATTGAACCTTTCTTTTGACAGAGTAGTTTTGAAAAACTCCTTTTGTAGGATCTGCTTCCGGATATTTGGAGCTCTTTGAGGAATTCGTTATAAACAGGATATCTTCACATACAGACTAGACAGAAGCATTCTCAGAAAGTACTTTGTGATGTGTGCATTCAACTCACAGGGTTGAACCTTCCTTTTGAGGGAGCAGTTTTGAAACAGTGTTTTCTTAGTATCTACAAGAGGATATTAGGAGCGATTTGAGGCCTATGGTGGAAAAGGAAATATCTTCACATGAAAACTGCAAAGAAGCATTCTCAGAAACAACCTTGTGATGTGTGTGTTCTATTCACAGAGTTTAACTTTTCTTTTGATAGAACAGTTTTGAAACACTACTTTTGTAGAATCTGCTTGTAGAGATTTGGAACTTTTTGAGGAATTCATTGTAAACAGGATACCTTCACATACAAACTAAACAGAAGCATTCTCAGAAACCATTTTGTGATGTGTGCATTCAACTCACAGGGTTGCACATTTCTTTTGATAGAGCAGTTTTGAAACACTCCTGTTGTGAAATCTGTATGTGGATATTTGGAGCTCTTTGAGGAATTCGTTGTAAATGGGATATCTTCACATACAAAATAGAAGCGTTGTCAGAAACTGCTTTGTGATGTGTGCATTCCACTAACAGAGTTGAACCTTCCTTTTGAGAGAGCAGTTGTGAAACAGTGTTTTCAAAATATCTGCAAGTGGATATTTGGAGTGATTTGAGACCAATATTGGAAAAGGAAATATCTTCACATGAAAAGTAGACAGAAGCATTGTCAGAAACTGCTTTGTGATGTGTGTATTCGCCTCACCGAGTGGAACCCTTCTTTTTATGGAGCATATTTTATACAGTCTTTTTGTAGAATCTGAAATTGTTCATTTGGACCCCTTTGAAACCTATGGTGGAACAGGAGAATATCTTCACATAGAAACTGGTCAGAAACATTCTAGGGAACTTCTTTGGGAAGTGTGAATTCAACTAACAAAGTCTAACCTGTCTTTTGATAGAGTCGTATTGAAACACTGCTTTTGTAGAATCTGCTTGTGGATATTTGGAGTTCTTGGGGAATTTGTTGGAAATGCGTGTCTTCACATAAAAACTAGACAGAAGCATTCTCAGAAAGTTCTCTGTGATGTGCACATTCAACTCACAGAGTTGAACCTTAGTTTTGATAGACCAGTTTTGAAGCACACTTTTTGTAGTATCTGCAAGTGTTCATTGGGAGCGCTTTGAGGCCTATGGTGGAAACGGAAATATCTTCACAGAAAAACTAGACAAGAGCATTCTCAGAAACAATTTTGTGATGTGTGTGTTCAATTCACTGAGTTTAACCTTTTTTTGGTAGAGCAGGTTTGAAACACTCCTTTTGTAGAATCTGCTTGTGGATATATGAAACTCTGAGGAATTCTTTGGAAACGGTCTATCTTCATAAAAAAAGTAGACAGAAGTATTCTCAGAAAGTTCTTTGTGATGTGTGCATTCAACTCAGAGAGTTGAAAATTTCTTTTGATAGAGCAGATTTGAAACATTCTTTCTGTATTATCTGCAAGTGTTCATTTTGAGCACTTTGAGGCCTATGGTGGAAAAGGAAATATCTTCACATGAAAACTAGACAGAAGCATTCTCAGAAACATTTTTGTGTTGTGTGCATTCAATTCACAGAGTAGAATCTTTCTTTTGATAGAGCAGTTTTGAAACACTCCTTTTGAAGAATCTTCTTTTGGATATTTGGAGCTCTTTGAGGAATTCGTTGTAAACAGGATATCTATGCATGCAAACTAGACAGAAGCATTCTCAGAAACTACTTTGTGATGTGGGCATTCAAATCACACAGGTGAACCTTCCTTTTGAGAGAGCAGTTTTGAAACTGTCTTTTTGTAGTAATGGCAAGTGGATATTTGGAGCAATTTTAGGCCTATGGTGGAAAAGGAACTATCTTCACATAAAAACTAGACAGAAGCATTCTCAGAAACTGCTTTGTGATGTGTGCATTCACCTCACAGAGTGGAACCCTCCGTTTGATAGAGCAGTTTTGAAACAGTCTTTCTGTAGGATCTGCAGGTGTTCATTTGGAGTGCTTTGAAACCTATGGTTGAACAGGAAATATCTTCACATAAAAACTGGAGAGAAGATTTCTTAGGAACTTCTTTGAGATACGTGCATTCAACTAACAGAGGTGAACCTGTCTTTTGATAGAGCAGTATTGAAACACTCCTTTTGTCGAATCTGATTGTGGATATTTGGAGCTCTTGGGGAATTCGTTAGAAATGGGTATCTTCACATAAAAACTAGACAGAAGCATTCTCAGAAAGTTCTTTGTGATGTGTGCATTCAACTCACAGGGTTGAACCTTTCTTTTGATTCAGCCGTTTTGGAAAACACTTTTTGTAGAATCTGCAAGTGTTCATTTGGAACGCTTTGAGGCCTATGTTTGAAAAGGAAATATCTTCACAGAAAAACTAGACAGAAGCTTTCTCAGAGACTCCTTTGTGATGTATGTCTTCAGTACACAGAGTTGAACCTTTCTTATGATAGAGCTGGTTTGAAACACTCCTTTTGTAGAATCTGCTTGTGGATATTTGGAACTCTTTGATTAATTCTTTGGAAACCGGCTATCTTCACAAAAAAACTAGACAGAAGTATCTCAGAAAGTTCTTTGTGATGTGTGCATTCAACTCACGGGTTTCAACCTTTTGTTTGATAGAGCAGATTTGAAAATTTCTTTCTGTATAATCTGCAAGTGTTCATTTCGAGCGCTTTGAGGCCAATGGTGGAAAAGGAAATATCTTCACATGAAAACTAGACAGAAGCATTCTCTGAAGCTGCTTTGTGATGTGTGCATTCAACTCACAGAGTTTAACCTACTTTTTGAGAGAGCAGTTTTGAAACAGTCTTTTTGTAATATCTGCAAGTGGATATTTGGAGCGATTTGAGGACTATGATGGAAAAGGAAATGTCTTCACATAAAAACTAGACAGAACCGTTCTCAGAAACACTTTTGTGATGTGTGTGTTCAATTCACAGAGTTGAACCTTTCTTTAGATAGAGCAGTTTTTAAACACTTCTTTTGTAGGGGCTGCTTGTGGATATGTGAAACTCTTTGAGGAATTCGTTGGAAACGGGCTATCTTCAAAAAAAACTAGACAGAAGTATTCTCAGAAAGTTCTTTGTGATGTGTGCATTCAACTCACAGAGTTGAAACTTTCTTTTGATAGAGCAGATTTGAAACATTCTTTCTGTATAATCTGCAAGTTTTCATTTTGAGCGCTTTGAGGCCTATGGTGGAAAAGGAAATACCTTCACATGAAAACTAGACAGAAGCATTCTCAGAAACTGCTTTGTGATGTGGGCATTCACTACACAGAGTGGAACCCTTCTTTTTATAGAGCTGATTTGATACAGTCCTTTTGTAGAATCTGCAATTGTTCATTTGGACCCCTTTGCAACCTATGGTGGAACAGGAAATATCTTCACATAAAAACTGGAAAGAAGCATTCTAGGGAACTTGTTTGAGATGTGTGAATTCAACTAACAGAGTTGAACCTGTCTTTTGATAGAGTCGTATTGAAACACTCTTTTTGTAGAATCTGCTTGTGGATATTTGGAGCTCTTGGGGAATTCGTTGGAAACGGGTGTCTTCACATAAAAACTAGACAGAAGCATTCTCAGGAAGTTCTTCATGATGTGTGCATTCAACTCACAGAGTTGAACCTTACTTTTGATATACCAGTTTTGAAGCACACTTTTTGTAGAATCTGCAAGTGTTCTTTGGGACCACTTTGAGGCCTATGGTGGAAACGGAAATATCTTCACAGAAAAACTAGACAAGAGCATTCTCAGAAACAATTTTGTGATGTGTGTGTTCAATTCACCGAAATGAACCTTTTTTTGGTAGAGCAGTTTTGAAACACTCTTTTTGTAGAATCTGCTTGTGGATAAATGAAACTCTTTGAGGAATTCTTTGGAAACGGTCAGTCTTCATAAAAAAAAACAGAGAGAAGTATTCTCAGAAAGATCTTTGTGATGTGTGCATTCAACTCACAGAGTTGAACCTGTCTTTTGATAGAGCAGGTTTGATACATTCTTTCTGTATTATCTGCAAGTGTTCATTTTGAGTGCTTTGAGGCCTATGGTGGAAAAGGAAATATCTTCACATGAAAACTAGACAGAAGCATTCTCAGAAACTTTTTTGAGTTGTGTGCATTCAATTGACAGAGTAGAACCTTTCTTTTGATAGAGCAGTTTTGAAACACTCCTTTTGTAGAACTTTCTTTTGGATATTTGGAGCTCTTTGAGGAATTCATTGTAAACGGGATATCTACGCAAGCAAACTAGACATAAGCATTCTCAGAAAGCTCTTTGTGATGTGTGCATTCAACTCACAGGGTGGAACGTTTCTTTTGATTCAGCTGTTTTGAAAAACACTTTTTGTAGAATCTGCAAGTGTTCATTTGGAGTGTTTTGAGGCCTATGTTTGAAAAGGAAATATCTTCACAGAAAAACTAGACAGAAGCATTCTCAGAGACTCCTTCGTGATGTGTGTGTTCAGTTCACCGAGTTGAACCTTTCTTTTGATAGAGCTGGTTTGAAACACTCCTTTTGTAGAATCTGCTTGTGGATATTTGGAACTCTTTGATTAATTCTTTGGAAACTGGCTATCTTCACAAAAAAAACTAGACAGAAGTAATCTCAGAAATTTCTTTGTGATGTGTGCATTCAACTCACAGGATTCAACTTTTCTTTTGATAGAGCAGATTTGAAAACTTCTTTCTGTATAATGTGCAAGTGTTCATTTTGAGAGCTTTGAGGCCAATAGTGGAAAATTAAATATCTTCACATGAAAACTAGACAGATGCATTCTCAGAAACTGCTTTGTGATGTGTGCATTCAACTCACAGAGTTTAACCTACCTTTTGAGAGAGCTGTTTTGAAACTCTTTTGGTAGTATCTGCAAGTGGATATTTGCAGCGATGTGAGGACTATGATGGAAAAGGAAATGTCTTCACATAAATACTAGACAGAACCATTCTCAGAAACAGTTTTGTGATGTGTGTGTTCAATTCACAAAGTTGAACCTTTCTTTTGATAGAGCAGTTTTTAAACACTCCTTTTGTAGGGGCTACTTGTGGATATGTGAAACTCTTTGAGGAATTCTTTGGAAATGAGCTATCTTCAGAAAAAAGCTATACAGAAATATTCTCAGAAAGTTCTTTGTGATGTGTGCTTTCAACTCAAAGAGTTGAAACTTTCTTTTGATAGAGCAGATTTGAAACATTCTTTCTGTGTAATCTGCAAGTTTTCATTTTAAGCGCTTTGAGGCCTATGGTGGAAAAGGAAAAATCTTCACATGAAAACTAGACAAAAGCATTCTCAGAAACTGCTTTGTGATGCGGGCATTCAACTCACAGAGGTGAACCTTTATTTGGAGAGAGAAGTATTGAAACAGTCTTTTTGTAATATCTGCAAGTATTCATTTTGAGCGATTTGAGGCCTAATGTGGAAAAGGAAATGTCTTCACATAAAAACTAGACAGAAGCATTCTCAGAAACTGCTTTGTGATCTGTGCATTCACCTCACAGTATGGACCCCTTCCTTTGATATAACAGTTTTGAAACAGTCTTTTTGTAGAATCTGCAAGTGCTCCTTTGGAGCGCTTTGAAATCTCTGGTGGAAGAGGAAATATCTTCACATAAGAAATGGACAGAAACATTCTAAGGAACTTCTTTGAGATGTGTGCATTCAACTAACAGAGTTGAAGCTGTCTTTTGATAGAGCAGTATTGAAACACTCCTTTTGTAGAATCTGCTTGTGGATATTTGGAGCTCTTGGGGAATTCGTAGGAAATCACATAAAAACTAGACAGAAGCCTTCTCAGAAAGTTATTTGTGATGTGTGCATTCAACTCACAGAGTTGAACCTTTCTTTTTTTTCCTTTTATTATTATACTTTAAGTTTAAGATACATGTACACATTGTGCGCATTAGTTACATATGTATACCTGTGCCATGGTGGTGCGCTGCACCCACTAACTCGTCATCTAGCATTAGGTATATCTCCCAATGCTATCCCTCCCCACACCCCCCACCCCAAAACAGTCCCCAGAGTGTGATATTCCCCTTCCTGTGTCCATGTGCTTTCATTCTTCAATTCCCATCTCCGAGTGAGAAAATGCGGTGTTTTGTTTTTTGTTCTTGCGATAGTTTACTGAGAATGATGATTTCCAATTTCATCCATGTCCCTACAAAGGACATGAACTCATCATTTTTTATGGCTGCATAGTATTCCATGGTGTATATGTGCCACATTTTCTTAATCCAGTCTATCATTGTTGGACATTTGGGTTGGTTCCAAGTCTTTGCTATCGTGAATAATGCTGCAATAATCATATGTGTGCATGTGTCTTTACAGCAGCATGATTTATAGTCCTCTGGGTATATACCCAGTAATGTGATGGCTGGGTCAAATGGTATTTCTAGTTCTAGATCCCTGAGGAATCGCCACACTGACTTCCACAATGGTTGAACTAGTTTACAGTCCACCAACAGTGTAAAAGTGTTCCTATTTCTCCACATCCTCTCCAGCACCTGTTGTTTCCTGACTTTTTAATGATTGCCATTCTAACTGGTGTGAGATGGTATCTCATTGTGGCTTTGATTTGCATTTCTCTGATGGCCAGTGATGATGAGCATTCTCTCATTTGTTTTTTGGCTGCATAAATGTCTTCTTTTGAGAAGTGTCTGCTCATGTCCTTCACCCACTTTTTGATGGGGTTGTTTGTTTTTTTCTTGTAAATTTGTTTGAGTTCATTGTAGATTCTGGATATTAGCCCTTTGTCAGATGAGCAGGTTGCAAAAATTTTCTCCCATTTTGTAGGTTGCCTGTTCACTCTAATGGTAGTTTCTTTTGCTGTGCAGAAGCTCCTTAGTTTAATTAGATCCCTTTTGTCAATTTTGTCTTTTGTTGTCATTGCTTTTGGTGTTTTAGACATGAAGTCCTTGCCCATGCCTATGTCCTGAATGGTAATGCCTAGGTTTTCTTCTAGGGTTTTTATGGTTTTAGGTCTAACTTTAAGTCTTTAATCCATCTTGAATTGATTTTTGTATAAGATGTAAGGAAGGGATCCAGTTTCAGCTTTCTACATAAGGCTAGCCAGTTTTCCCAGCACCATTTATTAAATAGGGAATCCTTTCCCCATTGCTTGTTTTTCTCAGGTTTGTCAAAGATCAGATAGTTGTAGATATGTGGCATTATTTCTGAGGGCTCTGTTCTGTTCCATTGATATATATCTCTGTTTTGGTACCAGTACCATGCTGTTTTGGTTACTGTAGCCTTGTAGTACAGTTTGAAGTCAGGTAGTGTGATGCCTCCAGCTTTGTTCTTTTGGCTTAGGATTGACTTGGCGATGCAGCCTCTTTTTTGATTCCCTATGAACTTTAAAGTAGTTTTTTTCCAATTCTGTGAAGAAAGTCATTGGTAGCTTGATGGGGATGGCATTGAATGTATAAATTACCTTGGGCAGTATGGCCATTTCCACAATATTGATTCTTTCTACTCATGAGCATGGAATGTTCTTCCATTTGTTTGTATTCTCTTTTATTTCATTGAGCAGTGGTTTGTAGTTCTCCTTGAAAAGGTCCTTCACATCCCTTGTAAGTTGGATTCCTAAGTATTTTATTCTCTTTGAAGCAATTGTGAATGGGAATTCACTCATGATTTGGCTCTCTGTTTGTCTGCTGTTGGTGTATAAGAATGCTTGTGATTTTTGTACATTGATTTTGTATTCTGAGACTTTGCTGAAGTTGCTTACCAGCTTAAGGAGATTTTGGGCTGAGAAAATGGGGTTTTCCAGATATACAATCATGTCGTCTGCAAACAGGGACAATTTGACTTCCTCTTTTCCTAACTGAATACCATTTATTTCCTTCTCCTGCCTAATTGCCCTGGCCAGAACTTCCAACACTATGTTGAATAGGAGTGGTGAGAGAGGGCATCCCTGTCTTGTGCCAGTTTTGAAAGGGAATGCTTCCAGTTTTTGCCCATTCAGTATGATATTGGCTGTGGGTTTGTCATAGATAGCTCTTATTATTTTGAAATACGTCCCATCAATACCTAATTTATTGAGAGTTTTTAGCATGAAGAGTTGTTGAATTTTGTCAATGGCTTTTTCTGCATCTATTGAGATAATCATGTGGTTTTTGTCTTTGGCTCTGTTTATATGCTGGAATACATTTATTGATTTGCATATATCGAACCAGCCTTGCATCCCAGGGATGAAGTCCACTTGATCATGGTGGATAAGCTTTTTGATGTGCTGCTGGATTCATTTTGCCAGTATTTTATTGAGGATTTTTGCATCAATGTTCATCAAATTTATTGTGCTAAAATTCTCTTTTTTTTGTGTCTCTGCCTGACTTTTGTATCAGAATGATGCTGGCCTCATAAAATGAGTTAGGGAGGATTCCCTCTTTTTCTATTGATTGGAATAGTTTCAGAAGGAATGGCACCAGTTCCTCCTTGTACCTCTGTTACAATTCGGCTGTGAATCCATCTGGTCCTGGACTCTTTTTCGTTGGTAAGCTATTGATTATTGCCACAATTTCAGAGCCTGTTATTGGTCTATTCAGAGATTCAACTTCTTCCTGGTTTAGTCTTGGGAGAGTGTATGTGTCGAAGAATCTATCCATTTCTTCTAGATTTTCTAGTTTATTTGCGTAGAGTTGTTTGTAGTATTCTCTGAAGGTAGTTTGTATTTCTGTGGGATCGGTGGTGATATCCCCTTTATCATTTTTTATTGCATCTATTTGATTCTTCCCTCTTTTTTTCTTTATTAGTCTCGCTAGCGGTCTATCAATTTTGTTGATCCTTTCAAAAAACCAGCTCCTGGATTCATTAATTTTTTGAAAGGTTTTTTGTGTCTCTATTTCCTTCAGTTCTGCTCTGATTTTAGTTATTTCTTGCCTTCTGCTAGCTTTTGAATGTGTTTGCTCTTGCTTTTCTAGTTCTTTTAATTGTGATGTTAGGGTATCAATTTGGGATCTTTCCTGTTTTCTCTTGTGGGCATTTAGTGCTATAAATTTCCCTCTACACACTGCTTTGAATGCGTCCCAGAGATTCTGGTATGTTGTGTCTTTGTTCTCATTGGTTTCAAAGAACATCTTTATTTCTGCCTTCATTTCGTTATGTACCCAGTAGTCATTCAGGGGCAGGTTGTTCAGTTTCCATGTAGTTGAGTGGTTTTGAGTGAGATTCTTAATCCTGAGTTCTAGTTTGATTGCGCTGTGGTCTGAGAGATAGTTTGTTATAATTTCTGTTCTTTTACATTTGCTGAGGAGGGCTTTAATTCCAAGGATGTGGTCAATTTTGGAATAGTTGTGGTGTGGTGCTGAAAAAATGTATATTCTGTTGATTTGGGGTGGAGATTTCTGTAGATGCCTATTCGGTCCACTTGGTGCAGAGCTGAGTTCAATTTCTGGGTATCCTTGTTGAATTTCTGTCTCGCTGATCTGTCTAATGTTGACAGTGGGGTGTTAAAGTCTCCCATTATTAATGTGTGGGAGTCTAAGTCTCTTTGTAGGTCACTCAGGACTTGCTTTATGAATCTGGGTGCTCCTGTATTGGGTGCATATATATTTAGGATAGTTAGCTCTTCTTGTTGAATTGATTCCTTTACCATTATGTAATGGCCTTCTTTGTCTCTTTTGATCTTCATTGGTTTAAAGTCTGCATTATCAGAGACTAGGATTGCAACCCCTGCCTTTTTTTGTTTTCCATTTTCTTGGTAGATCTTCCTCCATCCTTTTATTTTGAGCCTATGTGTGTCTCTGCAAGTGAGATGGGTTTCCTGAATACAGCACACTGATGGGTCTTGACTCTTTATCCAATTTGGCAGTCTGTGTCTTTTAATTGGAGCATTTAGTCCATTTTTATTTAAAGTTAATATTGTTATGTGTGAATTTTATCCAGTCATGATGATGTTAGCTGGTGATTTTGCTCGTTAGTTGATGCAGTTTCTTCCTAGTCTCGATGGTCTTTACATTTTGGCATGATTTTGCAGTGGCTGGTACTGGTTGTTCCTTTCCATATTTAGCGCTTCCTTTAGGAGCTCTTTTAGGGCAGGCCTGGTGGTGACAAAATCTCTCAGCATTTGCTTGTCTGTAAAGTATTTTATTTCTCCTTTGCTTATGAAGCTTAGTTTGGCTGGATATGAAATTCCACGTTCAAAATTCTTTTCTTTAAGAATGTTGAATATTGGTCCCCACTCTCTTCTGGCTTGTAGGGTTTCTGCTGAGAGATCTGCTGTTAGTCTGATGGGCTTCCCTTTGAGGGTAACCCGACCTTTCTCTCTGGCTGCCCTTAACCTTTTTTCCTTCATTTCAACTTTTGTGAATCTGACAATTATATGTCTTGGAGTTGCTCTTCTCAAGAAGTATCTTTGTGGTGTTCTCTGTATTTCCTGAATCTGAACGTTGGTGTGCCTTGCTAGATTGGGGAAGTTCTCCTGGATAATATCCTGCAGAGTGTTTTCCAACTTGGTTCCATTCTCCCCATCACTTTCAGGTACACCAATCAGACGTAGATTTGGTCTTTTCACATAGTCCCATATTTCTTGGAGGCTTTGCTCATTTCTTTTTATTCTTTTTTCTCTAAACTTCCCTTCTTGCTTCATTTCATTCATTTCATCTGCCAGCGCTGATACCCTTTCTTCCAGTTGATCGCATCGGCTCCTGAGGCTTCTGCATTCTTCACGTATTCCTTGAGCCTTGGTTTTCAGCTCCATCAGCTCCTTTAAGCACTTCTCTGTATTGCTTATTCTAGTTATACGTTCTTCTAAATTTTTTTCAAAGTTTTCAACTTCTTTGTCTTTGGTTTGAATGTCCTCCCATAGCTCAGAGTAATTTGATCATCTGAAGCCTTCTTCTCTCAGCTCTTCAAAGTCATTCTCCGTCAAGCTTAGTTCCATTGCTGGTGAGGAACTGTGTTCTTTTGGAGAAGGAGAGGCACTCTGCTTTTTAGAGTTTCCAGTTTTTCTGTTCTGTTTTTTCCCCATCTTTGTGGTTTTATCTACTTTTGTTCTTTGATGATGGTGATATACAGATAGGTTTTTAGTGTGTATGTCCTTTCTGTTTGTTAGTTTTCCTTCTAACAGAGAGGACCCTCAGCTGCAGGTCTGTTGGAACACCCTACAGTGTGAGGTGTCAATGTGCCCCTGCTGGAGGGTGCCTCCCAGTTAGGCTGCTCGGGGGTCAGGGGTCAGGGACCCACTTGAGGAGGCAGTCTTCCTGTTCTCAGATCTCCAGCTGCCTGCTGGGAGAACCACTGCTCTCTTCAAAGCTGCCAGACGGGGACATTTAAGTCTGCAGAATTTACTGCTGTCTTTTTGTTTGTCTGTCCCCTGCCCCCAGAGGTGGAGCCTACAGAGGCCGGCAGGCCTCCTTGTTCTCTGGTGGACTCCACTCTTTTCGAGCTTCCAGGCTGCTTTGTTTACCTAATCAAGCCTGGGCAATGGCGGGCGCCCCTCCGCAGCCTTCCTGCTGCCTTGCAGTTTGATCTCTGACTGCTGTGCTAGCAATCAGCGAGACTCTGTTGATGTTGGACCCTCCGAGCCAGCTGCGGGATATATTCTCGTGGGGCGCCGTTTTTTAAGTCCGTAGGAAAAGCGCAGTATTAGGTTGGGAGTGACCCAATTTTCCAGGTGCTGTCCATCACCCCTTTCTTTGATTCAGAAAGGGAACTCCCTGACCCCTTGCACATCCCAAGTGAGGCAACACCTCGCCCTGCTTTGGCTCACTCACGATGCATGCACCCACTGACCTGCGCCCACTCTCTGGCACTCCCTAGTGAGATGAACCCCGTACCTCAGATGGAAATGTAGAAATCACCTGTCTTCTGTGTGGCTCTCGCTGGGAGCTGTAGACCAGAGATGTTTCTATTCGGCCATCTTGGTTCCTCCCCCTGAACATTTCTTTTGATAGAGCAGTTTTGAAACACACTTTTTGTGGAATCTGCAAGTGTTCATTTGTAGTGCTTTGAGGCCTATGTTGGAAAAAGAAATATCTTCAAAGAAAAAATCGACAGAAGCATTCTCAGAAACTCCTTCGTGACGTGTGTGTTCAATTCACAGAGTTTAACATTTCCTTTGATAGAGCAGTATTGAAACTCCCTTTGTAGAGACTGCTTGTGGATATTTGGAACTCTTTGAGTAATTCTTTGGAAACGGGCTATCTTCCAAAAAAACTAGACAGAAGGAGTCTCAGACAGTTCTTGGTGTTGTGTGCATTCAACCCACAGAGTTGAAACTTTCTTTTGATAAAGCAGATTTGAAACTTTCTTTCTGTATAACCTGCAAGTGTTCATTTTGGTCGCTTTGATGCCAATGGTGGAAAAGGAAATATCTTCGCATGAAAACTACACAGAAGCATTCTCAGAAACTGCTTTGTTATGTGGGCATTCAACTCCCAGAATTGAACCATCCTTTTGAGAGAGCAGTTTTGAAACAGTGTTTTCGTAGTATCTGCAAGTGGATATTTGGAGCGATTTGAGGCCTATGTTGGAAAAGGAATACATTCACATAAAAACTAGACAGAAGTATTCTTAGAAAGTTCTTTGTGATGTGTGCATTCAACTTACAGAGTTGAACCTTTCTTTTGATAGAGCAGATTTGAAACTTTCTTTCTGTATAATCTGCAAGTGTTCATTTTGAGCGCTTTGAGGCCTTTGGTGGAAAAGGAAATATCTTCACATAAAAACTAGACAGAACCATTCTCAGAAACTTTTTTGTGAAGTGTGCTTTCAACTCACAGAGTTGAATCTTTCTTTTGATAGAGCAGTTTTGAAACACTGCTTTAGTAGAATCTGCATGTCAATATTTGCAGCTCTTTCAGGAATTCGTTGTACACGGACTGCCTTCATAAAAAATGTAGACAGAAGTATTCTCAGAAAGTTCTTTTTGATATGTGCATTCAACCCACAGAGTTGAACATTTCTTTTGATAGAGCAGTTTTGAAACACTCCTTTGGAGAATCTGCTTGTGGATATTTGGGACTATTTGAGCAATTGGTTGTAAACAGGATATCTTCACATGCAAACTAGACAGAAGCATTCTCAGAAACTGCTTTGTGATGTGTATATTCAACTCACAGAGTTTAACCTTCCTTTTGAGAGAGCAGTATTGAAACAGTGTCTTTGTGTTACCTGCAAGTGGATATTTGGAGCGATTTGAGGCCTGTGGTGGAAAAGGAAGTATCTTCACATAAAAACTAGTCAGAAAGAATCTCACAAACTATTTTGTGATGTGTGCATTCAACTCACAGAGTTGAACGCTTCCTTTGATAGAGCAGTTTTGAAATATTCTTTTTTAAGAATCTGCAAGTGTTCATTTGGAGCGCTTTGAAGCCTATGGTGGAAAAGGTAATGTCTTCACAAAAAACTAGACAGAAGTATTCTCAGAAAGTTCTTTGTGATGTGTGCCTTTAACTCACAGATTTGAACCTTTCTTGTGGTAGAGCAAATTTGAAACATTCTTTCTGTATAATCTGCAAGTGTTCAATTTTGGCACTTTGAGGCATATGGTGGAAAGGCAAACATCTTCACATAAAAACTAGACAGAAGCATTCTCAGAAACTGTTTTGTGATGTGTGCATTCAACTCACAGAGTTGAAACTTTCTTTTGATAGTGGAGATTTGAAACATTCTTTCTTCATAATCTGCAAGTGTTCCTTTTGAGTGCTTTGAGGATTATGGTGGAAAATGAAATATCTTCACATAAAAACTATACAGAAGCATTCTCAGAAACTGCTTTGTGATGTGTGCCTTCAACTCACAGAGTAGAACCTTCCTTTTGAGAGAGCAACTTTGAAACAGTGTTTTCGTATTATCTGCAAGTGGATATTTGGAGCAATTTGAGGCTTATGGTGGAAAAGAAATCACTTCACATAAACACTAGAGAGCAGCATTCTTAGAACCTGTTTTGTGATGTGTTCATTGAACTCACAGAGTTGAAAGCTTTCTTTGATAGAGCAGTTTTGAAACATTTTTTTTTTGTAGAATCTGCAAGTACTCATTTGGAGCTCTTTGAAGCCTGTGGTTGAAATGGCAATATCTTCACATAAAAACTAGACAGAATTATTTTCAGACAGTTCTTTGTGATGTGTGCATTCCACTCACAGATTTGAACCTTTCTTTTGAGAGAGCACTTTTGAAACTTTCTTTCTGCAGCATCTGCAAGTGTTCATTTTGAGCGCTTAGAATCTTATGGTGGAAAAGGAAATATCTTCACATAAAAACTACACAGAAGCGTTCTCAGATACTTTTTTGTGATGTGTGAATTCAACTCATAGCGTTGAACATTTCTTTTGATAGAGCAGATTTGAAACATTCTTTCTGCATGTTCTGCAAGTTTTCCTTTTGAGCGCTTTGAGTCTTTTGGTGGAAATCGAATTATCTTCACTTAAAAACCACACAGAAGCATTCTCAGAATTTTTTTTGTGCTGTGTGCTTTCAACTCACAGGATTGAACCCTTCTTTTGACAGAGCATTTTTGAAACACTCGTTTTGAAGTATCTGCTTGTGGAAATTTGGGGCTCTTTGAGGAATTCTTTGTAATCGGGATATCTTCACAGACAAACTAGACAGAAGCATTCTCAGAAACTGCTTTGTGATGTGTGCATCCAATTCACAGAGTTGAACACTTTCTTTGATAGAGCATTTTTGAAACATTCTTTCTGTAGAATCTGCAAGTGTTCATTTGTAGCACTTTGAAGTCTATGGTGGAAAAGGTAATTTCTTCACATAAATACCAGACAGAAGAATTCTCAGAAACTTTTCTGTGATGTATGCATTCAACTCACAGAGTTGAACCTTTCTTTTGATACAGCAGTTTTGATACACTACTTTGTAGAATCTGCTTGTGGATATTTGGAGCTCTTTGAGGAATTCGTTCTAAAAGGGATATCTACACTTACAAACAAGACAGAAGCATTCTCAGAAAGTTTTGTGATGTGTACCTTCAACTCCCAGAGTTCAACATTTTTTTTGATAGTGGAGATTTGAAACACTGCTTTTGTAGAATCTGCTTGTGGATATTTGGAACGCTTTGAGGAATTCATTGCAAACGGGATATCCACACATGCATGCTAGACAGAAGCATTCTCATAAACTATTTTGTGATGTGTGCATTCTGCTCACAGAGTTGAACCTTTCTATTGATAGAGAAGTTTGAAACAGTCCTTTTGTAGAATCTGCTTGTGGATATTTGGAACTCCTTGAGGAATTCATTGTAAAAGGGATAACTTCAAGACAAACTTGACAGAAGCATTCTCATAAACTGCTTTTCGATGTGTGCATTCAACTCACAGAGTTAAACCTTCCCTTTGAGAGAGCAGTTTTGAAACAGTGTTTTCATAGTATCTGCAAGTGGATATTTAGAGTGACTTGAGGCCTATGGAGGAAAAGAAAATCTCTTCACATAAGAACTAGACAGAAGCATTCTCAGAATCTGCTTTGTGATGTGTGCATTCAATTCACAGAGTTGAACGCTTTCTTTGATAGAGCAGTTTTGAAACATTATTTTTTTAGAATCTGCAAGTGTTTATTTGAGGCGCTTTGAAGCCTATGGTGGAAAAGGTAATATCTTCATATGAAAACTAGACAGAATTATCCTCAGAAAGTTCTTTGTGATGTGTGCATTCAACTCACAGAGTTGAACTTTTCTTTTGATAGAGCAGATTTGAAACATTCTTTCTGCATAATCTGAAAGTGTTCATTTTGAGCGCTTTGAGTCTTATGGTGGAAATCGAATTATCTTCACTTAAAAACCAGACAGAAGCATTCTCAGAATTTTTTTGTGATGTGTGCATTCAACTCACAGGGTTGAACCCTTCTTTTGATAGAGCATTTTTGAAACACTCCTTTTGAAGTATCTGCTTGTGGAAATTTGGGGCTCATTGAGGAATTCGTTGTAATCGGGATATCTTCACAGACAAACTAGAGAGAAGCATTCTCAGAAACTGCTTTGTGATGTGTGCATCCAACTCACAGAGATGAACACTTTCTTTGATAGAGCAGTTTTGAAACATTCTTTTTGTAGAATCTGCCAGTGTTCATTTGCAGCGCTTTGAAGCCTATGGTAGAATATGTAATATCTTCACATAAAAATTAGACAGAACAATTCTCAGAAATTTATTTGTGATATGTGCATTCCACTCACACAGTTGAACGTTTCCTTTGATAGAGCAGTTTCAAAACATTCTTTTTGTTGGATCTGCAAGTGTTCATTTTGAGCGCTTTGAAGCCCATTGTGGAAAAGGAAATATGTTCACATAAAAACAAGACAGAAGCATTCTCAGAAACTGCTTTGTGATGGGTGCATTCAACTCACAGCATTGAACGCTTTCTTTCATAGAGCAGTTTTGAAACATTCTTATTGTAGAATCTGCAAGGGATCATTTGGAGCACTTTGAAGCCTACGGTGGAAAAGGTAATACCTTCACATAAAAACTAGATAGAAGTATTCTCAGAAAGTTCTTTGTGATGTGTGCATTCAACTCACACAGTTGAACCATTCTTTTGATAGAGTAGATTTGAAACATTCTTTCTGCATAATCTGCAACTGTTCATTTTTAGCGCTTTGAGGCTTGAGGTGGAAAAGGAAATATCTTCACATAAAAATTAGAAGCATTCTCAGAAACTTATTTGTGATGTGTGCATTCAACTCACAGAGGCGAACATTTCTCTTGATAGAGCAGTTTTGAAAAACTGCTTTTGTAGAATCCGCATGTGGATATTTGGAGCTCTTTGAGGAATTCGTTGTAAACGCGATATCCAAGCATACATACTAGACAGAAGCATTCTAAGAAAGTTTTTTTTGATATGTGCATTCACCTCACAGAGTTGAACCTTTCTTTTGATACAGGAGATTTGAAACATTCTTTCTGTAAAATCTGCAAGAGTTCACTTTGAGTGCCTTGAGGCTTACGGTGGAAAAGGAAATATCTTCACATAAAATCCAGATAGAAGCATTCTCAGAAACTTTTTTGTGATGTGTGCATTCATCTCACAGAGTTCAACCTTTATTTTGATAGAGCAGTTTTGAAACACTATTTTGTAGAATCTGCTTGTGGATATTTGAGATCTTTGAGGAATTTGTTGCAAACGGAATATCCACACATACATACTAGACAGAAGCATTCTCAGAAACTTTTTGTGATGTGTGCATTCAGCTCACAGAGTTGAAACTTCCTTTTGATAGAGAAGTTTTGAAACACTCCTTTTGTTGAATCTGCTTGTGGAAATTTGGAGCTCTTTGAGGAATTCGTTGTAAATGGGATATTATTGTGAATAATGCCACAATAAACATATGTGTGCATGTGTCTCTATAGCAGCATGATTCATAGTCCTTTGGGTATATACCCAGTAATGGGATGGCTGGGGGAAATGGTATTTCTAGTTCTAGATCCCTGAGGAATCGCCACACTGACATCCCCAATGGACGAACTAGTTTACAGTCCCACTAACAGTGTAAAAGTGTTCCTATTTCTCCACATCCTCTCCAGCACCTGTTGTTTCCTGACTTTTTAATGATTGCCATTCTAACTGGTGTGAGATGATATCTCATTGTGGTTTTGATTTGCATTTCTCTGATGGCCAGTGTGAACAGGCAACCTACAAAATGGGAAAAAATTTTCACAACCAACTCATCTGACAAAGGGCTAATATCCAGAATCTACAATGAACTCAGACAAATTTACAAGAGAAAAACAAACAACCCCATCAAAAAGTGGGCGAAGGACATGAACAGACACTAATCAAAAGAAGACATTTATGCAGCCAAAAAACACATGATAGAGCCGTTTGAAACACTATTTTGCAGAATCTGCTTGTGGATATTTGAGATCTTTGAGGAATTTGTTGCAAACGGAATATCCACACATACACACTAGACAGAAGCATTCTCAGAAACTTTTTTGTGATGTGTCCATTCAGCTCACCGACTTGAACCTTCATTGTGATTGAAAAGTTTTGAAACACTCCTTTTGTATAATCTGCTTGTGGAAATTTGGAGCTCCTTGAGGAATTCCTTGTAAATGGGATATCTTCACAGACAAACTAGACAGAAGCATTCTCAGAAACTGCTTTGTGATGTGCGCATTCAACTCACAGAGTTGAACCTTCCCTTTGAGAGAGCAGTTTTGAAACAGTGTTTTCATAGTATCTGCAAGTGGATATTTAGAGCGATTTGAGGCCTAAGGTGGAAACGGAAATATCTTCACATAAAAACTAGACATAAGCATTCTCAGAAACTGCTTTGCGATCTGTGCATTCAACTCACAGATTTGAATGCTTTCTTTGATAGAGCTGTTTTGAAACATTCTTATGGTAGATTCTGCAAGAGTTCATTTGGAGCGCTTTGAAGCCTTGTGGTGGAAAAGGAAATATCTTCACATAAAAACTAGACAGAAGTATTCTCAGAAAGTACTTCTTGATGTGTGCTTTCAACTCACAGATTTGCACCTTTCTTTTGATAGTGGAGATTTGAAGCATCCTTTCTGCATGATCTGCAAGGGTTGATTTTCAGCGTTTTGAGGCTCATGGTGGAAAACGAAATATCTTCATATAAAAACTAGTCAGAAGCATTCTCAGAAACTTTTTTGTGATGTGTGCATTCAAATCATAGAGTTCAACTTTTCTTTTGATTGATAGAGCAGTTTTGAAACAATCCTTTTCAAGTATCTGCTTGAGGAAATTTGGGACTCTTTGAGGAATTCGTTGTAAATGGGATATCTTCACTGACAAACGAGACAGAAGCATTCTCAGAAACTGCTTTGTGATGGGTGCATTCAACTCACAGAGTTGAACCTTCCTTATGAGAGAGCAGTTTCGAAACAGTGTTTTCATAGTATCTGCAAGTGGATATTTGGAGCGAATTGAGACCTATGGTGGAAAAGGATATATCTTCTCATAAAAACTAGACAGAAGCATTCTCAGAAACTGCTTTGTGATGTGTGCATTCAACTCACAGAGTTGAACACTTTCTTTGATAGAGCAGTTTTGAAACATTCTTTTTGTAGAATCTGCAAGTACTCAGTTGGAGCGTTTTGAAGACTGTGGTGGAATTGGTAATATCTTCACATAAAAACTAGAGAGAATTATTCTCACAAAGTTCTTTGTGATGTGTGCATTCAACTCACAGAGTTGAACCTTTCTTTTGATAGAGCAGATGTGACACATTCTTTCTGCATAATCTACAAGTGTTCATTTTGAGCGCTTAGAGGCTTATGGTGGAAAAGGAAATATCTTCACATAAAAACCAGACAGAAGCATTCTCAGAAACTTTATTGTGATGTGTGAATTCCACTCACAAAATTGAACATGTCTTTTGATAGAGCAGTTTTGATACACTACTTTTGTAGAATCTACTTGTGGATATTTGGAGGTCTTTGAGGAATTCGTTGTTAACGGGATATATTCACAGACAAACTAGACAGAAGCATTCTCAAAAACTGTTTTTGATTTGTGCATTCAACTCACAGAGTTGAACCTTCCTTTTGTGAGAGCAGTTTTGAAACAGTATTTTCCTAGTATCTGCAAGGCAATAATTGGAGGGATTTGAGGCCTTTTGTGGAAAAGGAAATATCTTCACATAAAAACTACACAGAAGCATTCTCAGAAACTGCTGTGTGATGTGTGCATTCAACTCACAGATTGAACGCTTTCCTTGATAGAGCAGTTTTGAAACATTCTTATTGTGGAATCTGCAAGTGTTCATTTGGAGTGCTTTGAAGCCTATGGTGGAAAAGGCAACTTCTTCTCATAAAAACTAGACAGAAGTATTCTCAGAAAGTTCTTTGTTATGTGTGTACTCAACTCACAGAGTTGAACCTTTCTTTTGGTAGAGCAGATTTGAAACATTCTTTCTGCATACTCTGCAAGTGTTCATTTTGAGCGCTTTGAGGATTATGGTGGAAAAGGTAATATCTTCACATAAAAACTAGACAGAAGCATTCTCTGAAACTGTTTGTGATGTGTGCATTGAAATAACAGAGTTGAACCTTTCTTTTGATAGAGCAGTTTTGAAACACTGCTTTTGTAGAATCTGCCTGTTGGTATTTGGGGCTCTTTTAGGAATTCGTTGCAAACGGGATATCCACGCATGCATACTAGACAGAAGCATTCTCAGAAAGTTTTTTGTGATGTGTGCATGCAGCTCACAGAGTTGAACGTTTCCTTTGATAGAGTAGTTTTCAATCTCTCCTTCTGTAGAATCTGCTTGTGGAACTTTGGAGCGCTTTGAGGAATTCATTGTAAATGGGATATCTTCACAGAGAAACTAGCAGAAGAGTTCTCAGAAACTGCTTTGTGATGTGTGCATTCAACTCACAGAGTTGAACCTTCCCTTTGAGAGAGCAGTTTTGAAACAGTGTTTTCATAGTATCTGCAAGTGGATATTTAGAGCGATTTGAGGCCTATGGTGGAAAAGGAAATATCTTCACATAAAAACTAGACAGAAGCATTCTCAGAAACTGCTTTGTGATGTGTGCATTCAATTCACAGAGTTGAACGCTTTCTTTGATAGACCAGTTTGGAAACATTATTTTTGTAGAATCTGCAAGTACTTAGTTTCAGCGCTTTGAAGCCTGTGGTGGAAAGGGTTATATCTTCACATAAAAACAAAAATGAGACAGAAGTATTCTCAGACAGTTCTTTGTGATGTGTGCATTCACCTCACAGAGTTGAACCTTTCTTTTGATAGAGCAGATTTGAAACATTCATTTGGTGTAATCTGTAAGTGTTCCTTTTTAGTGCTTAGAGGCTTATGGTGGAAAAGGAAATCTCTTCACATAAAAACATGACAGAAGCATTCTCGGAAAATTTTTTGTGATGTGTGCATTCAACTCACAGAGTTGAACCTTTCTTTTTATAGAGTAGTTTTGATACACTACTTTTGTAGAATCTGCTTGTGGATATTTGGAGCTCCTTGAGAAATTCGTTGTAAAGGGGATATCTACACATACAAACTAGACAGAAGTATTTTCAGAAAGTTTTGTGTTGTGTGCATTCATCTCCCAGAGTTGGACCTTTCTTTTGATAGAGCAGTTTTGAAAGGCTCCTTTTGTAGAATCTGCTTGTGGATATTTGGAGCTCTTTGAGGAAATCGTTGTTAATGGTATATCTTCATAGACAAACTAGACAGAAGCATTCTCAGAAACTGCTTTGTGATGTGTGCATTCAACTCACAGAGTTGAACCTTCGTTTTGAGACAGCAGTTTTGAAGCAGTGTTTTCGTAGTATCCACAAGTGGATACTAGGAGCAATTTCAGGCCAATGGGTGAAAAGGAAATATCTACACATAAGAACTAGACAGAAGCATTCTCAGAAACTGCTTTGCGGTGTGTGCATTCAACTCACAGAGTTGAAAGCTTTCTTCGATAGAGCAGTTTTGAAACTGTGTTTTTGTAGGATCTGCAAGTGTTCATTTTGAGCCCTTTGAAGCCTATTGTGGAAAAGGAAATATCTTCACATATAAACTAGACAGAAGCATTCTCAGAAACATTTTGTGATGTCTGAGTTCAACTCACAGAGTTCAACTTTCCTTTTGATAGAGCAGTCCAGAAATCCTGCTTTTGTAGAATCTGCTTGTGGGTATTTGGAGCTCTTTGAGGAATTCGTTGTAAATGGGATATCTGCACATACAAATTAGACAGAAGCATTCTCAGAAACATTTTTGTGTTGTGTGGATTCAACTCACAGAATTCAACATTCCTTTTGATAGAGCAGTCTTGAAATGCTGCTTTTTAAGAATCTGCTTGAGGATATTTGGAGCTCCAGGAGGAATTCATTGTAAACGGGATATCTGCAAATACAAACTAGACAGAAACATTGACAGAGACTTTTTTGTGTTGTGTGAACTCAACTCACAGAGTTCAACCTTTCTTTTGATAGATCAGTTTTGAAACACTCCTTTTGTAGAATCTGCTTGAGGATATTTGGAGCTCTTGGTGGAATTCGTTGTAAATGGGATATCTGCACATACAAACAAGAGAGAAACATTGTCAGAGAATATTTTGTGATGTGTGAACTCAACTCATAGAGTTCCACCTTCCTTTTGATTGAGCAGTCTTGAAATACTGCTTTTGTAGAATCTGCTTGAGGATATTTGGAGCTCTTTCAGGAATTCTTTGTACATGGGATATCTGCACAAACTTGACAGAAGCATTCTCAGAAACTTTTTTGTGATGTGTGGATTCATCTCACACAGTTCAACCTTCCTTTTGATAGGGCAATCTTGAAATACTGCTTTTGAAGAATCTGCTTGAGGATATTTGGAGATCTTTGAGGAATTCATTGTAAACGGGATATCTGCACATACAAATTAGACAGAAGAATTCTCAGAAACTTTTTTGTGATGTGTGGATTCAACTCACAGAATTCAACCTTCCTTTTGATAGAGCAGACTTGAAATACTGCTTTTTTAAGATCTGCTTGAGGATATTTGGAGCTCCTTGAGGAATTTGTTGTAAATGGGATATCTGCACATACAAACTAGACAGAAGTGTTCTCAGAAAATTTTTGTGATGTGTGGATTCAACTTACAGAGTTCAACCTCCCTTTTGATACAGCATTCTTGAAACACTGCTTGTGTAGAATCTGCTTGAGGATATTTGGAGCTCTTGAGGAATTCGTTGTAAACGGGATATCTGCTGATACAAACTAGACAGAAGCATTCTCAGAAAGTTTTGTGATGTGTGCATTCAACTCACAGAGTTGAACCTTCCTTTTGAGACAGCAGTTTTGAAACAGTGTTTTTGCAGTATCAGCAATTGGATATTTGGAGCGATATGAGGCCTATGGTGGAAAAGGAAATATCTTCACATAGAAACTAAACAGAAGCATTCTCAGAAACTGCTTTGGGATGTGTGCATTCAACTCACAGAGTTGAACGCTTTCTTTGATAGAGCAGTTTAGAAACATTCTTTTTGTAGAATCTGCAAGTGTTCATTTGGAGCGCTTTGAAGCCTATGGTGGAAAAGGTAATATCTTCACATAAAAACTAGACAGAAGTATTCTCAGACAGTTCGTTGTGATATGTCCATTCAACTCACAGAGTTGAAGCTTTCCTTTGATAGAGAAGATTTGAAACATTCTTTCTGTATACTCTACAAGTGTTCATTTTGGAAAAGGAAATATCTTCACATATAAACAAGATAGAAGCATTCTCAGAAACATTTTGTGATGTGTGAATTCAACTCACAGAGTTCAACTTTCCTTTTGATAGAGCAGTCTTGAAATCCTGCTTTTGTAGAATATGCTTGAGGATATTTGGAACTCTTTGAGGAATTCGTTGTAAATGGGATATCTGCACATACAAATTAGACAGAAACATTCTCAGAAACTTTTCTGTGATGTGTGGATTGAACTCACAGAATTCTACCTTCCTTTTGATAGAGCAGTCTTCAAATACTGCTTTTTAAGAATCTGCTTGAGGATATTTGGAGCTCCTTGAGGAATTCGTTGTAAGTGGGATATCTGCACATACAAACTAGACAGAAGCGTTCTCAGAAAATTTTTGTGATGTGTGGATTCAACTCACAGAGTTCAACCTTCCTTTTGATAGAGCATTCTTGAAACACTGCTTGTGTAGAATCTGCTTGAGGATATTTGGAGCGCTTTGAGGAATTTGTTGCAAACGGGATATCTCCACATACAAACTAGACAGAAGCATTCTCAGAAAAATTTGTGATGTGTGCATTCAACTCACAGAGTTGAACGTCTTTTTGGATAGATCAGTTTTGAAACACTCCTTTTGTAGAATCTGCTTGAGGATATTTGGAGCTCTTTGAGGAATTCGTTGTAAACGGGATATCTGCACATACAAACTGGACAGAAGCATTCTCAGAAACTTTTTTGTGATGTGTGGATTCAACTCACAGAGTTCAACCTTTCTTTCAATAGAGCAGTTTTGCAACACTGCTTTTGTAGGATCTGTTTGAGGATATTTGGAGGTCTTTGAGGAATTCATTGTAAACGGGATATCTGCTCATACAAACTAGACAGAAGCATTCTCAGAAAGTTTTGTGATGTGTGCATTCAACTCACAGAGTTGAACCTTCCTTTTGAGAGAGCAGTTTTGAAACAGTGTTTTCACAGTATCAGCAAGTGGATATTTGGAGCCGTATGAGGCCTATGGTGGAAACGGAAGTATCTTCACATAGAAACTAAACAGAAGCATTCTCAGAAACTGCTTTGGGATGTGTGCATTCAACTCACAGAGGTGAACGTTTTCTTTGATAGAGCAGTTGTGAGACATTCTTGTTTCAGAATCTGCAAGTGTTCTTTTGGAGCGCTTTGAAACCTTCTCTATTGGCCTCAATGAGTTCCCAAATGTCTGCTCACAGAATGGAAAAAAAACAGTGTTTCCTATCTACTGGATCAAAGGAAAGGTTTCATTATGTGAGGTGAATGCACACATCACAAAGAACTTTCTCAGAAAGCTACTTTCTAGTTTTTGTCTGAAGATATTTTCTTTTTCACAATAGGCCCCAATGTGCTCTCTAATATACCAATGCAGATTCTACCAAAACAGTGTTTCCTAATTGCTGAATGAGAAGAAATATTTATTTAAGTGAGAGGAATGCACACTTGACAAATTGGTGTCTCACATATCTTACTTCTATTGTTTATCCTGGGATATTCACTTTTTCTCCATTGGCCTCAATGAGCTCACAAATGTCCATTCTCAGAATGGACAAAACCGTTTTTCAGAACTGCTGAATGAAAAGAAATGTTTATGTCTGCTAGAGGAATGCACTCATGACAAATAGGTTTCTCAGATGGCATCCTTTGTGTGTTTATCCTGGGATATTCACTTTTTGCCATTGGCCTCAATGAGATCCGAAATGTCCATTGGCAGAATGGACAAAAACAATGATTCCAACTGTTGAATCAATATAAAGATTTAACTCTGTGAGATGAATGCACAGATCACAAAGCAGCTTTTCAGAAAGCATGTTTCTAGATTTTATCTGAAGATATTTTGTTTTTCATCATAGGCCTCAATATGCTCCCAAATATCGCTTCCCAGATTCTACAAAAGCTGAGTTTCAGAACTGATGAATGAAAACAAAGGTTTGAATCTGTGAGATGAATGCACACAAAACAAAGCGTTTTATAAGACAGTTTCCTTCTAGTTTTTATAGGGGGGTATTCACTTTTTCAAAATTTGCCTCAATGAACGCCTGTATGTACATTTGCAGAAAGGACAAAAGCAATGTTTCCAAACTGCTGAATCAAAACAAAGATTGAACTCTGTGAGATGAATACATACATCAAGAACTGTTTCTCAGATAGCTTCCTTCTTGTTTTTATCCTGGGATATTGGATTTTTTGCCATTGGCCTCAATGATCTCCTAAATGTTCTTTCACAGAATGAACCAAAAGAGTGTTTCCAAACTGCTGAATCAAAAGAAAGTTTTAACTCTGTGAGTTGAATGCACACATCACAAAGCAGTTTCTCAGAAAGCTTCTTTCTAGTTTTGATCTGAAGATATTTTGTTTTTCACCATAGGCCCCAAGTGCTCCCAATTTTCCTGCTCAGATTCTATAAAAACGGTGTTTCAGAACTTCTGAATGAAAAGGAAGGTTTAACTCTGGGAGGTGAATGAACACATTACAAAGGGGTTTTTCAGATAGCTTCCTTCTAGCATTTATCCTGGGATACTCACTTTTTTGCCATTGACCTCAATGAGCACCCAAATGTCCAATCTCAGAAAGGACAAAAACAGTGTTTCTAAATGGCTCAATAAAGGAAATGGTTTAACTCTGTGAGATGAATGCACACATCACAAAGTGGTTTCTCAGATAGCTTCCCTCTTGTTTTCATCCTGGGATATTTGCTTTTTCACCAATGGCCTGAATGAGCTCATAAATGTCAATTCACAGAATAGACAAAAACAGTGTTTCCAAACTGCTGAATCCAAAGAAAACTTCCTCTCTGTGATACAAATGCACACATCACAAAGGAGTTTCTCAGAAAGTTTCTTTCTAGTTTTTATCTGAAAATATTTTCTTTTTCACCAAAGGCCTCAATGCATTCCCTAATATCCCTTTGCTGATTCTACAAAAAGAGTGTTTCCAAACTGCTGAATGAAAAATTACCTTGAACTCTGTGAGATGAATGGACATATTATGAAGTGGTTTCCCAGTTGGCTTCCTTCTAGTTTTTATCCTGGGATGCATGCTTTTTATCTATTGGCCTCAGGGAGCTCCCAAATGTCCATTGGTAGAACAGACAAAAACAGTGTTTCCAAACCGCTGAATGAAAAGAAACGTTTAACTCTTCTAGGTGAATTCACAAATCACAAAGCAGTATCTCAGATAGATTCTTTCTAGTTTTTATCCTGGGATAGTTTCTTTTCCACATTTGGACTCAGTAAGCTCCCAAATATCCATTTGCAGAAAGGACAAATAGAGTGTATCCAAACTGCTGAGTCAAAAGAAAAGTTACACTCTGTGAGATGAATGCACACATCACAAAGCAGTTTCTCAGAACACTTCTTTCTAGTTTCTACCTGAAGTTATTTTCTTTCACAGCACATGCCTCAAAGTGTTCCCAAATATCCCATAGCAGATTCTACAAAAACAGTATTTCCAAGCTGCTAAATGAAAAGAAAGATTTAACTTAGCTGTCTAAAAAAAATGCTTTGTGATATGTGCATTCATCTCGCAGATTTAAACCTTTCTTTTCATTCACCCATTTGGAAACACTGTTTTTGTAGAACCTGCTAAGGGATATTTGGGAGCACATTGAGACCTATGGTGAAAAAGAGAATGTCTTCAAATAAAATCTAGAAAGAAGCTTTCTGAGAAACTGCTGTTTGATGTGTCCATTCATCTCATAGAGTTAAACCTTTCTTTTGATTCAGCAGTTTGGAAGCATTGTTTTCTCCATTCTGTGAATGGACATTTGGGAATTCATGGAAGCCAATTGTGAAAAAGTGAATATCTTCAGTTAAAAACTATAAAGAAGATATCTCAAAAAACCACTTGGTGAGATGTGCATTCAATTTTCAGAGTTAAACCGTTTTTCATTCAGCAGTTTGGAAACCCTGCTATTGTAGATTTGGCAAAGGGATATTTGGGAGTGCATTGAGGCATATGGTGAAAAAGAAAGTATCTTCAGATAAAAACCAAAAAATATCTTACTGAAAAACTGGTTGTGATGTGTGCATTCACCTTACAGAGTCAAACCTTCCTTTAGATTCAGCATTTTGGAAACACTGCTTTTGCCCATTCTGCGAATGGATATTTGGGATATCTTTGAGGCCAAAGGCAAAAAAGCGAATATCTCATGACAAAAACTAGAATGAAGATAACTGACAAAGGCTTTGTTATGTTTGCATTGATGTCACACAGTTAAACCTTTTTTTTCATTCAGCAGTTTGGAAACACTGTTTTGTAGAATCTCTGAAGGTATATTTGGGAGCACATTGAGGGGTATGGTTTAAAAGAAAATATCTTCAGATAAAGCTAGGAAGAAGATTTCTGAGAAGCTACTTTGCGATGTGTGCATTAATCTCACAGAGTTAAATGTTTCCTTGGATTCAGCAGTTTGGAAAAAATGTTTTTGTGTAAACTGGGAAGGGATATTTCAGAGCGCATTGAGGCCTATGGTGAAAATGAAAATATCTTCATATAAAATCTAGGAAGAAGATTTCTGGGAAACTTCTGTATGATATGTGCATTTATCTCATAGAGTTAACATTCCTTTTGATTGAGCAGTTTGGAAACAACGTTTTTGTCCATTCTGCAAATGGACATTTGGGAACTCTTGGAGTCCTATGGCAAAAAAGCAGATATCCCAGGATAAAAACTCTAAAGAAGCTATCTCAATAACCACTTTGTGATGTATGCATTCAATTCACAGAGTTAAGCCTTTCTTTTCATTCAGCAGTTTTGTAAAACCTTTTGTGTAGAATCTGTGAAGGGATATTTGGGTGTGCATTGAGGCCAAGTTGAAAAAGAAAATATCTTCCGATAAAACCTAGGAAGAATATTTCTGACAAACTGCTCTGTGTTGTGTGCATTCATCTCAGAGACTTAAAACTTCCTTTTGATTTAGCAGCTTGGAAACACTGTTTTTGTGCATTATGCAAATGGACATTTGGGAGTTCTTTGAAGCCAATGGTGAAAAAGAGAATATCCCATGATAAAAATCAGAAGGAAGCTGTCTGAAAAACTGCTTTGTGATGCTTGCATTCATCTCACAGATTTAAACCTTTCTTTTCTTTAATAGTTGGGAAACACTGTTTTTGTCCATCCTGGGAATGGATGTTTTGGAGCTCACTGAGGCCAATGGTGAAAAAGAAAATATCTTCTGATAAAAATTAGAAAGAAGCTCTCTGGGAAACTACTTTGTGATGTATGCATTCATCTCACAGAGTTAAAAGTTTCTTTTCATTCAGAAGTTTGGAAACACTGTTTTTCTGTGGAATCTGCCAAGGAAACTTGGGAGTTCTTTGAGACATATGGAGAAAAAGAATATATCTTCAGATGAAAACTAGAAGGAAGCTTTCTGAGAAACTGCATTCTGATGTGGGCATTAATCTCACAGAGTTAAAACTTTCTTTTGATGCAGAAATCTGGAAACACTCTTTTTGTCCATTCTGTGAATGGGCCTTTGGGAGCTCATGGAGGCCAATGATAAAAAAGCAAATATCTTCAGAGAAAATCTATCATGAAGCTATCTGAAAAACCACTAGAATGAAGATTTCTGAGAAACTGCTCTGTGATATGTGCTTTCATCTCACAGAGTTAAACATTTCTTTTGATTCAGCAGTTTGGAAACAGCGTTTTTGTCCATCCCACAAACAGACATTTGAGAGCTCATTGAGGCTAAAGACAAAAAAGTGAATATCCCAGGATAAAAGCTAGAAGGAAATTATCTGAGAAACCACTCTGTGATTTTTGCATTCATCTTTGAGATTTTAACCTTTCTTTTAATTCAGCAGTTTGGAAACACAGTTTTTGTAGAATCTGTAAAAGGATATTTGGGAGCACAAGGAGGCCTATTGTGAGAAAGAAAATATATTCAGATACAAACTAGAAAGAAGCTTTCTGAGAAACTTCTTTGTGATGTGTGCATTCATCTCAAAGAGTTAAACCTTTCTTTTGATTCATCAGTTTGGAAAATCTGTTCTTGTCCATTCTGCAAGTGGACATTTGGGAGATCATTGAGGCCAATGGTGAAAAAGTGAACATAACAGGATAAAACTGGAAGGAAGCTATCAGAGAAAATGCTTTGTGATGTGTGCATTCACCTCACGGAGTTAAACCTTTCTTTTCATTCAGCTGTTTGATAACACTGTTTTTGCAGAAGCTATGAAGGGATATTTGGGAGTGCATTGGGCCTGTGGTGAAAAAGTAAATATCTTCAGATAAATCTAGGAAGAAGCTTTCTGAGAAACTACTTTGTTATTTGTGCATTTATCTCATAGAGTTAAACCTTTCTTTTTATTCAGTGGTTTGGAAGCACTGTTTTTGTCCATTCTGCTCATGGACATTTGGGGGCTCTTTGAGGCCAATGGTGAAAAAGTGACTATCCAAGGATAAAAATCAGACTAAAGTTATCTGAAAAACTCCTTGGTGATGTGTGCATTCATCTCAGAGAGTTAAACCTTCCTTTCTTTAACAGTTAGGAAACACTGTTTTTGTACATTCTGGGAATGGATGCTTTGGAGCTCATTGAGGCCAGTGGCAAAAAAGAAAACATCTTCTGATAAAAACTAGAAAGAAGCTCTCTGGGAAAGTGCTGTGTGATCTATGCATTCATCTCACAGAGTTAAACGTTTCTTTTCATTCAGTAGTTTGGAAACACTGTTTTTTATGTAGAATCTTCCAAGGATATTTGGGAGCACTTTGAGGCCTAGGGTGAAAAAGAATATATCTTCAGGTAAAAACTACAAAAAAGCTTTCTGAGAAACTGCTTTCTGATGTGTGCATTAATCTCACAGAGTTAAAATATTCTTTCGATGCAGAACTTTGGAAATACTCTTTTTGTCCATTCTGTGAATGAACTTTTGGGACCTCACAGAGGTCAGGGTTGGAAAAGCTCATATCATCAGAAAAAAACTGTAAGGAAGCTATCTGAAAAACCCCTTTGTGATGTATTCATTTAATTCACAGAGTTAAAACTTTCTTTTGATTCAGCAGTCTGGAAACACTGTTTTTGTCCATTTTGTGCATGGACATTAGGGATCTCATGGAGCCCTAATGTCTCATTTGAAGAAAACATCTTCAAATAAAAGTATAAGTAGTGAATCTGAAAAACTTTGTGATGTCTGAATTCAATTCAGAGTTAAACCATTCGTTTCATTCAGCAGTTTGGAAAAACTGTTTTTGTAGAATCTCCAATGGGATATTTGGGAGCACTTTGGGGGCTAATGAGAAAAAGAAAATATCTTCAGATAAAAAATAGAAAGAAGCTTACTGAGAAACTACTTGGTGATGTGTGCATTTATCTCACAGAGTTTAACCTTTCTTTTGATTCAACAGTTCAGAAACCCTGTTTTTGTCCATTGTGTGCATTGACATTTGGGAACTATTTGAGGTCAGTTGTGAAAAAGTGAATATCACAGGATAAAAACCAGAAGAAAGTTATCTGATAAACCTCTTTGTGATGTCTGCATTCATCTCACAAAAATAAGCCTTTCTTTTCATTCCATGGTTTGGACAAACTTTTTGTGGAATCTGTGAAGGGATAGTTGGGAACACATTGACCCTTTGGTGAAAAAGAAATTACCTACAAATAAAACCTAGAAAAACACTTTCTGAGAAACTGCTTTTGATGTATCTATTCATTTGATATAGTTAAAACTTTTTATTGATTCAGCACTTTGGAAACACTGCTTTTGTTCATTCTGTGAAAGGACACTTGGGAGATCATTGAGGCCAAAGGCAAAAAAGTAAATATCAGAGAATAAAAAGGAGAAGGAAGATACCTGAGAAAATGCTTTGTGATGTGTGCATTCACCATGCAGAGTTAAACCTTTCTTTTCATTCAACAGTTTGGAAACACTGTTTTTGTAGAATCTGTGAAGGGATATTTGGGAGCACATTGAGGCCTATGGTGAAAAAGAAAATATCTTCAGATAAAAACTAGAAAGATGTTCTCTGCATCACTGCTTTGTGTTGTATGCATTCATCTCACAGACTTAAAACTTTCTTTTGATTCAGCCATTTGGAAACACTGTTTTTGTCCATTCTTCACATGGACATTTGGGAGCTCATTGAGGACAATGGTAAAAAAGCGAATATCCCAGGATTAAAACTAATTTGGAAACACTGTTTTTGTCCATTCTTGGAATGGACATTTTGGAGCACATCGGGGCCAATGGTCAAAAAGCAATTATCCCAGGATAAAAACTAGAAGGAAACTATCTGAGATACCACTGTGTGATGTGTGCATTCAACTTGCAGAGTTAAACCTTTGTTTTGATTCAGTAGTTTGGAAACACTGTTATTGTAGTATCTGCAAAGGGATGTCTGGGAGCACATTGAGGTCTATGGTGAAAAAGAAAATATATTAAGATAAAAACTATAAAGAAGCTTTCTGAGAAACTGCTTTGTGATGTGTGCATTCATCTCAAAAATTTAAAAATTTCTTTTGATTCAGCAATTTGGGAATATTCTTTTTGTCCTTTCAACAAGTGGACATTTAAGAGCTCATTGAAGCCAATGGCAAAAATGGGAATATCTCAGCATAAAAACAAGAAGGAAGCTATCTGAGAACATGTTTTGTGATCTGTGCATTCATCTCACCAGAGTTAAATTTTTCTATTGATTCAGCAGTTGGGTACCACTGTTTTTGTAGAATCTGTGAAGGGATATTTGAGAGTGCATTGAAACCTATGGTGAAAAAGAAAATATATTCAGATAAAAAGTAGAAAGAAACGATCTGAGAAATTGTCTTGTGATGTGTGAATTCAACTTGCAGAGTTGAATCTTTCTTTTTGTTCAGATGTTTGGAAACACTGTTCTTGAAGAATCTGCAAAGGGATATTTGGGAGTGCATTGAGGTCTTTGAGAAAAAGAAAATATCTTCAGATAAAAAGTACAAGGGAGTTTCTGAAAAACTCCTTTGTGTTGAAGGCATTTATGTCACAGAGTTAAAACTTTCCTTTGATTCAGCAGTTTGTCCACTATCTTTTTGTCCATTCTGGAAATGGGCATTTGGGAGCTCATTAAGGACAATGGCAAAAAAAAAAAAAAAGAATATCCCAGGAAAAAACCTGGAAGGAAGCTATCTTAAAAACCACTTTGTTTCGTTTGCATTCACTATTCAGATTTAAACCTTTCTTTTCATTAAGCAGTTTGGAAATAATATTTTTGGAGAATCTGCGAAGGGATATTTGCGAGTGCATTGAGACCTGTGGTGAAAAAGATAATATCTTCAGTTAAATACTAGAAGGAAGCTATCTGAGAAACTGCTTTGTGATGTCTGCATGCAACACACAGTGTGAAAAATTTCTTTTCATTCAGCAGTTTGGAAACTCTCTGTTTTTGTAGAATCTGCAAATGGCAGCTTCTTTTTAATTTTAGTCTGAAGACATTTCCTACTTCATGAAAGGCCTAAATGTGCTCCCAAATTTCCTATCACAGATAATGCAAAAGCAGTCATTGCAAACTGCTGAATGAAAAGAAAGTTTTAATTCTAGGATATGAAAGCATACATCACAAAATGGTTTCTCACGTAGTTTCCTTCTAGTTTTTATCCTGGGATACTCCCTTTTTCATCATTGGCCTTAATGACCTCCCAAATATCCTTTCATAGAATGGACAAAAACAGTGTTTCCAAACTGCTAAATCCAAAGAAACGTTTAACTCTGTAAGATCAATGCACACATCACAAAGCAGTTTCTCAGAAAGCTACTTTCTAGTATTTATCTGAAAATATTTTCTTTTCCACCACAATCCTCACTGAGCTCCCAAACATCCCTTTGCAGATTCTACCAAAACAGTGTTTCCAAACTGTTGAATGAAAAAAAAAGTTTAACTCTAGGAGATGAATGGACACTTCACAAAGCAGTTTCTCAGATAGCTTCCTTCTAGTTTTTGTCCTGGGATATTCGCTTTTTTGCCAATGGCATCAATGAGTTCCCAAATGTCCATTCGCAGGATGGACAAAAACACTGTTTCCAAATTGGTGAATCCAAAGAAATGTTTAACACTGTGAGATGAATGCACAAGCCACAAAGCACTTTCTCAGAAAGCTTCTTTCTAGTTTTTACCTGAAGATATTTCCTTTTTCACAATGGGCTGCAATGCGCTCTTGAATATCGCTTTACAGATTCTACCAAAACAGTGTTTGCAAGCTGCTGAATGAAGAGAAATGTTTAACTCAAGGAGATGAATGCACACATCAAAAAGTGGTTTCTCAGATAGCTGCCTTCTAATTTTTATCCTGGGATTCTCCCTTTTTCCCTTTTTGCCATTGGCGTCCGTGAGCTCCCAAATGTCCATTCACAGAATGGACAAAAACTGTGTTTCCAAACTGTTGAATCCAAAGAAATGTTTGTCTCTGAAAGATGAATTCACACATCAAAAAGCAGATTCTAAGGTAGTTTCTTTCCAGTTTCAATCTGCAGATACTTTCTTTTTCACCATAGGCATCCATACGCTCCCAAATATTCCTTCCCAGTTTCTATGAAAACTGTTCCTAAACAGCTAAATTAACAGAAAGTTTCATCTCTGCAAGATAAATATGTAAATCACAAAGAAGTTTCTCAGATAGCTTCCTTCTAGTTTTTATCCTGGGGTATTCCCTTTCTTGCAATTGGCCTGAGAGAGCTCCCAAATGTCCTTTTCCAGAATGGAAAAAATTCTGTTTCCAAAATGCTGAATCCAAATAAAATTGCACTCTGTGAATTGAAGGCAAACATGACAAAACAGTTTCTCAGAAAGATTCTTTCTAGTATTTATTGGAAGATATTTTGTTTTTCACTATGGGCTTCAAGGTGCTCCCAAATGTCCCTATGCAGTTTCTACCAAAGCAGATTTTCCCAAGTGCTGAATGAAAAGAAAGGTTTAAGTCTCTGAGATAAATGCAGACATCACAAAGTGGTTTCTCATTTAGGATCCTTCTAGTTTTTCTCCAGAGATATTCTTTTTTTCCCCTTTGGCCACAATAGCATCCCAAATGTACATTTGCAGAATGGACAAAAACAGTGTCTCCAAACTGTTGAATCAAAAGATATGTTTAACTTTGTGAGATGAATGCAAACATAACAAAGCAGTTTCTCAGAAAGATTTTTTTAGTTTTTACCTGAAGATATTTTATTTTTAACCATTGGCCTGAATGCACTCCTAAATATCCCTTCACAGATACTACAAAGAAAGTGCTTCCAAATTGCCAAATGAAAAGAAAGGTTTACCTCTGGTAGATGAAGGCACACAACACAAAGCTGTTTCTCAGATAGATTCCTTATAGATTTTTTGCCTGGGATCTTCACTTTTTTGCCATTGGCTCACTGAGCTCCCAACTGTCCATTCGCAGAATGGAGAAAAACAGTGTTTCCAAACTGCTGAATAAAAAGAAAGGTTTAACACTATGAGATGAATGGATACATCACAAAGCAGTTTCTCAGA
This sequence comes from Pan troglodytes, assembly GCF_028858775.2. Taxonomy (NCBI): domain Eukaryota; kingdom Metazoa; phylum Chordata; class Mammalia; order Primates; family Hominidae; genus Pan; species Pan troglodytes. The sequence continues at coordinate 81,502,897 of NC_072401.2, forward strand.
AAGTGTCTTTCTGCTTCTTATCTGAAGGTGTTTTACTTTTCACTGTAGGCTTCAATGCAATCCCAAATATCCTTTCACAGATCCTACAAAAACAGTGTTTGCAAACTGCTGAATGAAAAGAAAAGTTTAACCCTGTGAGATGAATGCACACATTACAAAGCAGTTTCTCAGAGAGTTTTCTTCTAGTTTTTATCCTGGGATATTCAATTTTTTGTCATTTGTCTCAATGAGATCCAAAACGTCCATCCACAGAATGGACAAAAACAGTGTTTCCAAATTGCTGAATCAAAAGAACTGTTTAAATCTGTCAGATGAATGCAGAGATAAAAAAGCAGTTTCTCAGGAAGTTTCTTTCTCGTTTTTATCTGAAGATATTTTCTTTTTCACCATAGTGCTCAATGCACTCAAAAATGTCCGTTAGCTATTTCTACAAAAACAATGTTTCCAAAATGCTAAAAGAAAAGAAAGGTTTAACTCTCCTTGATGAATGCACACATCACAAACCTGTTTCTCAGATAGCTTCCTTCTAGTTTTTATCCTGGGATATTTGCTTTTTCACCATTGGTCTCAAAAATCTCCCAAATTTCCAGTCAGAGTATTTACAAAAACAGAGTTTCTAAACTGCTGAATCAAAGGAACAATTTATCTCTGTGAGATTAGTGGACACATCACCAACCAGTTTCTCAGAAAACTTTTTTCTAATTTTTATCTGAAAGGGGGTGTTCTTTTTCATCACTGGAATCAATGCAGTAAAAAATATCCCTTTGCACTTTCTTCAAAAACAGTGTTTCCAAAGTGATGAATGAAAAGTCATTTTTAACTCTCTGAGATGAATGCGCAGATCAGAATGCAGTTTCTCAGAAAGATTCCTTCTAGTTTCTATCCAGGGATAATCTCCTTTTGGCTGTTGGCCTCTGTGAGCTCCGAAATGACCATTTGCAGAATGTACAAAAACAGTGTTTCCAAACTTCTGAATAAAAAGATAGGTTTAAATCTCTGAGATGGATGCATATATCACAAAGAAGTTTCTCAAGAAGCTTCTTTCTAGTTTTTATCTGGAGATATATTCCTTATGACCATAGGCCTCAATGCACTCTGAAATATCCCTTTGCAGTTGCTACAAAAACAGTGTTTCCAAAGTGCTGAATGAAAAGTGAGATGAATGCACACATCACAAAGTGGTTAGAGAAATAGCTTCCTTCTAGTTTTCCAACTGGGATATTCGGTTTTTTGCCATTGGCCTCAATGTGTTCCCAAAGGTCCCTTCACAGAATGCACAAAAACGGTGTTTCCAAACCACTGAATCAAAAGAACTGTTTAATTCTGTGAGGTGAATTCATGCAAATTCACAAAGCAATTTCTCTGAATGATTCTTTGTAGTTTTTATTGGAAGATATCTTCTTTATCACCATAAGCCTCAATGAAGTTCCAAATGTCCATTCACACAATGGACAAAAACAGTGTTTCCAAACTGCTGAATCAAAAGAAACGTTTAACCTTGTAAGATGAATGCACACATCACAAAGCAGTTCCTCAGAAAGCTCCTTTGCAGTTTTTATCTGAAGATAATTTCTTTTTCATCATAGGCCTCAAGGTGCTCCCAAATATCACTTCACAGCTCCTACAAAAACCATGAGTCCAAACTGCTGAATGAAAAGAAGGGTTTAACTCTGTGAGATGAATGAGCACAGCACAAAGTCGTTTCTCAGATAGTTTCCTTCCAGTTTCTATCCTGGGATATTCACTTTTTTGCCAGTGTCCTCAATAAGCCAGCAAATGACCATTCACAAAATAGGCAAAAAGGATGTTTCCAAACTGCTGAGTCAAAAGAACAGTTTATCTCTCAGATGAATGCACACATCACAAAGTAGTTTCTCAGAAAGCTTCTTTCTAGTTTTTATCTAAAGATTCTTTCTTTTTCACCATAGGAATGAATACACTTCCCAAATACCCCTTCACTGATTCTACAAAAACAGTGTTTCCAAACTGATGAATGAAAAGAAAGGTTTAACTCTGCAAAATGAATGCACACATCACACTTTGGTTTTTCAGATAGCTTCCCTCTAGTTTTTATTTTGGGATATTCACTTTTTGGCCATTGGCCTCAAAGAGCTCCCAAATGCGCATTTGTGGAATGCAAAAAACAGTGTTTCCAAACTGCTGAATCAAAAGAAAGGTTTCAATCTGTAAGATGAATTCACACATCATATTGTAGTTTCTCAGAGTGTTTCTGTGTAGTTTTTATTTGAAGATATTTTATTTTTCACCATAGGCCTCAATGCCCACCCAAGAGGACTTTCACACTTTATACAAAAAGAGCGTTTCCAAACTGCTGAATGAAAAGAAAGGTTTAATTCTGCCAGACAAATGCCCACATCACAACCCCATTTCCCAGATAGCTTTTTTCTAGTATTTATCTTAGGATATTCACTTTTTCGCCATTGGACTTAAAGAGCCCCCAAACGTCCATTTGCAGAATGGACAAAAACAGTGTTTCCAACCTTCTGAATCAAAAGAAAGGTTTAAATCAGTGAGATGAATACACACACCACTAAGCAGTTTCTCAGATAGTCTCCAAATAGTTTTTATTCAGACATTCACTTTTTCGATATTGGCCTTAATGAGCTCCCAAATGGCTATTCACAGGATGGACAAAAACAGTGTATCCAAACTGATGAATTAAAAGAATGTTTAAACTCTGTGAGTTGAATGCAAATATCACAAAGCAATTTCTCCAAAAGTTACCTTCTAGTTTTTATCCTGGGATATTCTGTCTTTCACCATTGGCCACAATGAGTTCACAATTATCCATTTGCAGAATGGACAAAAATAGAGTTTCCAATCTGCTGCATAAAAAGAAAGGTTCAACTCTGTGAGATGAATGCACACATGACAAAGCAATTTCTGAGAAAGCTTCTTTCTAGTTTTTATCTGAAGACACTTTCTTTTTCACCATAGTCTTCAGTGCACACACAAGCATCCCTTTGCAGATTCTACAAAAACAGTGTTTCCAAACTGCTGAATGAAAAGAAAGATGCAACTCTGGAGATGAACGCACACATCACCAAGTGATTTCTAGATAGCGCCCTTCTACTTTTTATCCCAAGATATTTCCTTTTTTGCCATTGGTCTCAGTGAACTCCCAAATGTCCCTTCGCAGTGTTTCTTTTGAACAGTGTTTCAAAACTGCTAAATCAAAAGGAAGTTTCAACTCTGTGACAGGAATGCACACATCACACAGCAGTTTCTCAAAAAGCTTCCTTCTAGGTTTTATCTGAAGTATTTTCTTTTTCACCATAGGCCTGAAAACCCTCCAAAATCTCCCTTAGCCGTTTCTACAAAAAGAATGTTTCCAAAATGCTAAATGAAAAGAAAGGTTTAATTCTCCAAGATGAATGCATAAATCTCAAAGCAGTTTCTCAGATAGCTTCCTTCTAGTTTTTATCCTGGGATATTCACTTCCTCACCATTGGCCAAAATCAGCTCCCAAATGTCCATTCGCAGAATGGACAAAAACAGTGTTTCCACACTGCTGATTCAAAAGAAGACATTATCTCTGTGAGATGCATGCACACATCACAAAGCAGTTTCTCATAAAGCTTCTTTCTAGTTTTTATCTGAAGATAATTCCCTGTTCACTGTAGGGGTCAATGCACTCCCAAATATCCCTTTGCACTTTCTACAAACACAAGGTTTTCAAACTGGTGAACGAAAAGAAAGGTTTAACTCTCTCAGCTGAATGGACACATTGCAAAGTGATTTCCCAGATCCCTTCTCTCTAGTGTTTATTCTGGGATATTCACTTTTTCTCCATTGATGTCAAAGAGTCCCAGACAAAAACAGTGTCTCCAAACCACTCAGTCAAAAGAAAGGTTTAACTCTGGGAAATGAATGCACACATCACAAAGCAGTCTGTTAGAAATCTTTCTAGTTTTTATGTGAAGACATTGTCTATTTCACCATAGGCCTCAATGTGCTCCCAAATATCCCTTTGCAGATTCTACAAAAACAGTGTTTCCAAACTGCTGAAGGAAAAGAAAAATTTAAATCTGTGAGATGAATGCACATATCACAAAGTGATTTCACTGATAGCTTCCTTCTAGTTTTTATCCTGGGATATTTTCTTTTTCTCCGTTGGCCTCAATGAGCTCCCAAAAGTCCATTCGCAGAAGGGACAAAAACAGTACTTCCAAACTGCTGAATCAAAAGTAAAGTTTAATTCTGTGAGATGAATGCGCACATCACAAAGCAATTTCTCAGAAAAATTCTTTCTATTTTTTATCTGAAGATATTTCCTTTTTGACAATTGTCCTCAATGCACTCCAGAATATCCCTTCACAGATTCTACAAAAAAGAGTGTTTGAAAACAACTGAATCAAAATAGAGGTTTAACTCTGTATGACTAAGGCACACATCACAAAGCAGTTTGTCATAAATGTTCTTTCTAGTTTTTATCTGATAATATTTTCTTTTTCACCGTAGGCCTCAAAGCACTACAAAATATCCCTTCATAGATTCTACAAAAAGTGTTTCCAAACTGCTTAAAGAAAGGAAAGCTTTAACTCTGTGAGAAGAATGCACATATAAAAAAGTGGTTTCTCGATAGATTGTTTCAACTATTTACCCTGGGACATTTGCATTTTCAAAATTGGCCAAAATGACCTCCCAAATATCCATTAGCAGAATGGACATAAACAGTGTTTTGAAACTGCTGAATCAAAGAATGGTTTCAATCTGTGAGACAAATGTCCATGTCACAAAGCAATTTCTCAGAAAGCTTCTTTCTAGGTTGTGTCTGATCATATTTTTTTCTCGTCATTGATACCTAGGCAATGCCAAATATCCCTTCACGGAATCTACAAAAAAGTGTTTCCAAACTGCTGAATGAAAAGAAATGTTTAAATCTGTGAGATGAATGCACACATCTCAAACCAGTTTCTCAGATAGCTTCCTTCTAGTTTTTAGGCTGGGATATTTGCCTTTCAGCCTTTGGCCTCAGTGAGCTCCCAAATGTCCAGTCACAGAAGGGACAAAAACAATGTTTCTAAACTGCTGAATCAAAATAAAGGTTTTCTGTGCAGTGAAAGCACATATCACAAAGCAGGTTATAAGAAAGTTTCTGTCTAGTTTTTATCTGAAGGTATTTTCTTTTTCACAATAGGTCTCAAAATGCTCCCAAATATCCTTTAAAAGATACAACAAAAACAGTCTTTCCAAGCTGCTGAATGAAAAGAAAGGTTTAAATACTCGAGATGAATGTACACATCACAAAGCAGTTTCTCAGAGAGTTTCCTTCTAGTTTTTATCCTGGAAAATTTGCTTTTTCACCATTGGCCTCAATGAGCTCCCAAATGCCCATTCACATAATGGACAAAAACAGTGTTTCCTAACTGCTGAATCAAAAGAAAGGTTTTCTTCTGTGAGATGAATGCACACATCACAAAGCAGTTTCTCAGAAAGATTCTTTCTATTTTCTTTTCCTGGATATTCACATTTTACCCATTGGCATTAAAGAGCTCTGACAAGTCCATTTGCAGAATGGATAAAAACAGTGTTTCCAAACTCCTGAATCAACAGAAAGTTTTATCTCTGTGAGACGAATGCAGGCATCCCAAAGGAATTCCTCAGGAAGCCTCTTTCTACTTTTTATCTGAGATAATTTCTTTCTCACAATAGGCGTCAATGCGGACTGAAATATCCCTTTGGAGATTCTACAAAACAGGGTTTCCAAACTGCTGAATGAAAAGCAAGGTTTAACTCTGCAAGAAAATGCACAAATCACATACTGATGTCTTAGATAACATCCTTCTTTTTTCCGTCCTGGGATATTCGCTCTTTCTTTCACCTTTGGTCTCAATGAGCTCAAAATTTCTCTTTACAGAAATGACAGACACAGTGTTTCCAATCTGCTGAATCAAAATAATGTTTCAAGTCTGTGAGATGAATGGACACATCACAAAGCAGTTTCTAAGAAAGCTTCTTTCTTTTTATATCCTTGGATATTCACTTTTTCACCGTTGACCTCAATCAGTTCCCAAATGTACATTCACAGAATGGACAAAAACAGTGTTTACAAACTGCTGAATCAAAAGAAAAGTTTAACTCGGAAAGATGAATTCACATATCACAAAGCAGTTTCTCAGAACGTTCTTTCTAGTTTTTATCTGAAGAAACTTTCTTTTACATCATGGGCATCAATGCACCCCCAAATATCCCTTCACAGATTCTACAAAAACAGTGTTTCCAAACTGCTGAATAAAAGAATGGTTTAATTCTGTGAGTTGAATACACACATCACAAAGCAGTTTCTCAGATAGCATCATTCTAGTTTTTAGCATGGGATAGCCACTTTTTCACCATTGGCCCCAATGAGCTCACAAACATCCCTTCACAGATGCTACGAGAACAATGTTTTCAAACTACTGAATGAAAAGAAAGTCTTTACTCTTTGAGATGAATGCACCCATTAAAAAGAGGTTTCTGATATTTCTACTAGTTTTAATCCTGGGATATTTGCTTTTTGCCATTGGCCTCACTGATCTCCCAAATGTCCATATACAGAGTGGACAAAAACAGTGTTTCCAAACTGCTGAATCAAAAGAAAGTTTTGACTTTCTGCGATGAATGCACACATCACAAAGCAATTTCTCAGAAAGAATATTTCTCTTTCTTACCTGAAGATAGTGTCTTTTCCAACATGAGTCTCAAAGTGCTCCAAAATATCTCTTTGTATTTTAACAAATACAGTTTTTCCATTCTGCGGAATGGAAAGAATTGTTTAACTCTCTGAGAAGAATGCAAACTGTACAAAGCAGTTTCTCATATAGCTTCCTTCAAGTTTTTTTCTGGGATATTCACTTTTTTGCCACTGCCCTCATTGAGCTCTCAAATGTCCTTTCACAGAGTGAACATAAACAGTGTTTCCAAACTGCTGAATCAAAGGAAAGGTTAAATTCTGTGAGATAAATGGACACATCACAAAGTAGCTTCTCAAAAAATTTCTTTCTGGTATTTATCTGATGACATTTTGTTTTTCATCATAGGCCTCAATGTTCTCCAAATATTCCTTCACAGATTCTACAAACAGTGTTTCTAAACTGCTGAACAAAAAGCAAGGTTTAACACTGTGAAATGAATAAACACATCAGGAAGCCTTTTTTCAGGTTGCTTTCTTCTGATTTATATCCTGGGATATTTGCTTTTTCAAATATCCACTCACAGAATGGACAAAAAGAGTGTTTCTAGACTTCTGCATCAAAAGAAAGGTTTAACTCTGTGAGATGAATGAACACATCACAAAGTGGTTTCTCAGATAGCTTCCTTCTGGTTTTTATCCTGAGATATTCTATTTTTGCCATTGGCCTCAATGAGCTCCAAAACGTGCATTCACAGAATGGACAAAAAAGTGTTTTAAAACTTCTGAATCAAAAGAAAGTTTAAGTCTGTGAGTTGAATGCACACATCAAAAAGCACCTTCTCAGAAAGCTTCTTTCTAGTTTTTACCTGAAGACATTCTCTTTTTTACAATAGGCCTCAATGTGCTCCCAAATATCCCTTCACAGATTCTACAAAAACCATGTTTCCAAACTGCTGAATGCAAAAATAGATTTAACTCTTCCAAATGAATGAACACATCAGAAAGTGGTTTCTCAGATACCTTATTTCTTGTTTTTATCATGGGACATCCGCTTTTTTTCCATTGGCCCAAATGAGCTCCCAAATGTCCATTCACACAAGGGAAATAATGTTTCCAAATTGCTGAATCCAAAGAAATGTTTAACTCTGTGAGATGAAGGCACACATTAAAAAGCAGGTTCTCAGAAAGCTTCTTTCGAATTTTTATCTGAAGATATTTTATCATTAGGCCTCAATTTGCTCACAAATATCCCTTTGCAGATTGTACAAAAACACTGTTTCCAAACTGCTAAATGAAAGAAGAGTTTAAGTCGGTGAATTCAATGCACACATCAGAAAGATTCAGATAGCTTCTTTCTGTTTTTTTTCTGAGATATTCATTTTTGCCAATGGCCTCAATGAACTCCAAAATGCTCATTTGCAGAAAGGACAAAAGCAGTTTTTCCAAACTGCTGAATCAAAGGAAAGTTTACTTCTGTTAGATGAATGCATATATCACAAAACAGTTTCTCAGAAAGTTTCTTTCTAGTTTTTATTTGCAGATATTTTCTTTTTCACCATAGGCCTCAAAGTGCTCCCAAATACCCCTTCTCAATTTCTAAAAAAAAAAAAGGGTTTCCAAACTGGTGAATGAAAAGAAAGGTTTAATTCTGCAAGATGATTGAACACATCACAAAGTGGTGTCTCAGATAGCTTCCTTCAAGTTTTTATCCTGGGATATTCTCTTTTTTGTCATTGGCCTCAATGAGCTCCCAAATGTGCATTCACATAAAGGACAAAAACAGTGTTTCCTAACTGCTGAATCAAAAGAATGTTTTACATCTGTGAGATGGATGCACACATCACAAAGCAGTTTCTCAGAATATTTCTGTCTAGCTTTTATCTGAAGATACATTATTTTTCACCATAGGACTCAGTGGGATCCCAAATATCCCTTTGCAGTTTCTACAAAACAATATTTCCAAACTGCTGAGGGAAAAGAAAAATTTAACAGTTCGAGGAGGAGCCTAGAAGGCCGAATAGGAACAGCTCCAGTATACAGCTCCCAGCGTGAGTGACGCAGAAGATGGGTGACTTCTGCATTTCCATCTGAGGTACCGAGTTCATCTCAATAGGGAGTGCAGGACAGTGGGCACAGGTCAGTGGGTGCATGCACCATGCGTGAGCTGAAGCAGGGCTAGGCATTGCCTCACTTGGGAAGCGCAAGGGGTCAGGGAGTTCCCTTTCCAAGACAAAGAAAGGGGTGATGGACACACCTGGATAATCAGGTCACTCCCACCCAAATATTGCGCTTTTCGGACCAGCTTAAAAAACGGCGAACCACAAGACTATATCCCGCACCTGGCTCGGAGTGTCCTATGCCCATGGAGTCTCTTGCTGATTGCTAGCACAGCAGTCTGAGATCAAACTGCAAGGCAGTAGCGAGGCTGGGGGAGGGGTGCCTGCCAGGCTGGGGGAGGGGTGCCCCCCATTGCCCAGGCTTGCTTAGGTAAACAAAGCAGCTGGGAACCTCAAACTGGGTGGAGCCCACCACAGCTCAAGGAGGCCTGCTTTCCTCTGTAGGCTCCACCTCTGGGGGAAGAGCACAGACAAAGAAAAAGACAGCAGTAACCTCTGCAGACTTAAATGTCCGTGTCTGACAGCTTTGAAGAGAGCAGTGGTTCTCCCAGCATGCAGCTGGAGATCTGATAACAGGCAGACTGCCTCCTCAAGTGGGTCCCTGACCCCTGACCCCGGAGCAGCCTAACTGGGAGGCACCGCCAAGCAGGGGCACACTGACACCTCACATGGCAGGGTATTCCAACAGACCTGCAGCTGAGGGTCCTGTCTGTTAGAAGGAAAACTAACAAACAGAAAGGACATCCACACCTAAAACCCATCTGTACATCACCATCAACAAAGACCAAAAGTAGATAAAACCACAAAGATGGGGAAAAAACAGAGCAGAAAAACTGGAAACTCTAAAACGCAGAGCGCCTCTCCTCCTCCAAAGGAACGCAGTTCCTCACAAGCAATGCAACAAAGCTGGACGGAGAATGACTTTGACGAGCTGAGAGAAGAAGGCTTCAGATGATCAAATTACTCCGAGCTACAGGAGGACATTCAAACCAAAGGCAAAGAAGTTGAAACCTTTGAAAAAAATTTAGAAGAATGTATAACTAGAAAAACCAAAAAACAAAGCAAAGGCAGGGGTTGCGATCCTAGTCTCAGATAAAACAGACTTTAAACCAACAAAGATCAAAAGAGACAAAGAAGGCCATTACATAATGGTAAAGGGATCAATTCAACAAGAAGAGCTAACTATCCTAAATAGATATGCACCCAATACAGGAGCACCCAGATTCATAAAGCAAGTCCTGAGTGACCTACAAAGAGACTTAGACTCCCACACATTAATAATGGGAGACTTTAACACCCCACTGGCAACATTAGACAGATCAATGAGACAGAAAGTCAACAAGGATACCCAGGAATTGAACTCAGCTCTGCACCAAGCAGACCTAATAGACATCTACAGAACTCTCCACCCCAAATCAACAGAATATACCTTTTTTTCAGCATCACACCACACCTATTCCAAAATTGACCACATACTTGGAAGTAAAGCTCTCCTCAGCAAATGCAAAAGAACGGAGATTATAATAAACTATCTCTCAGACCACAGTGCAATCAAACTAGAACTCAAGATTAAGAATCTCACTCAAAACCACTCAACTACATGGAAACTGAACAACCTGCTCCTGAATGACTACTGGATACATAATGAAATGAAGGCAGAAATAAAGATGTTCTTTGAAACCAACTAGAACAAAGACATGACATACCAGAATCTCTGGGACACTTTCAAAGCAGTGTGTAGAGGGAAATTTATAGCACTAAATGCCCACAAAAGAAAGCAGGAAAGATCCAAAATTGACACCCTAACATCACAATTAAAAGAACTAGAAAAGCAAGAGCAAACACATTCAAAAGCTAGCAAAAGGCAAGAAATAACTAAAATCAGAGCAGAACTGAAGGAAATAGAGACACAAAAAACCTTTCAAAAAATTAATGAATCCAGGAGCTGGTTTTTTGAAAGGATCAACAAACTTGATAGACCGCTAGCGAGACTAATAAAGAAAAAAAGAGAGAAGAATCAAATAGACACAATAAAAAATGATAAAGTGGATATCACCACCGATCCCACAGAAATACAAACTACCATCAGAGAATACTACAAACACCTCTATGCAAATAAACTAAAAAATCTAGAAGAAATGGATAGATTCCTCGACACATACACTCTCCCAAGACTACACCAGGAAGAATTTGAATCTCTGAATAGGCCAATAAAAGGAGCTGAAACTGTGGCAATAATCAATAGTTTACCAACCAAAAAGAGTCCAGGATCAGATGGATTCACAGCCGAATTCTACCAGAGGTACAAGGAGGAACTGGTACCATTCCTTCTGAAACTATTCCAATCAATAGAAAAAGAGGGAATTCTCCCTAACTCATTTTATGAGGCCAGCATCATTCTGATACCAAAGCCGGGCAGAGACACAGCCAAACAAGAGAATTTTAGACCAAGATCCTTGATGAACACTGATGCAAAAATCCTCAATAAAATACTGGCAAACCGAATCCAGCAACACATCAAAAAGCTTATCCACCATGATCAAGTGGGCTTCATCCCTGGGATGCAAGGATGGTTCAATATATGCAAATCAATAAATGTAATCCAGCATATAAACAGAGCCAAAGACAAAAACCACATGATTATCTCAATAAATGCAGAAAAAGCCTTTGACAAAATTCAACAACCATTCATGCTAAAAACTCTCAATAAATTAGGTATTGATGGGACATGTTTCAAAATAATAAGAGCTATCTATGACAAACCCACAGCCAATATCATACTGAATGGGCAAAAACTGGAAGCATTCCCTTTCAAAACTGGCACAAGACAGGGATGCCCTCTCTCACCACTCCTATTCAACATAGTGTTGGAAGTTCTGGCCAGGGCAATCAGGCAGGAGAAGGAAATAAAGGGTATTCAATTAGGAAAAGAGGAAGTCAAATTGTCCCTGTTTGCAGATGACATGATTGTTTATCTAGAAAACCCCATTGTCTCAGCCCAAAATCTCCTTAAGCTGATAAGCAACTTCAGCAAAGTCTCAGGATACAAAATCAATGTACAAAAATCACAAGCATTCTTATACACCAACAACAGACAAATGGAGAGCCAATTCATGAGTGAACTCCCATTCACAATTGCTTCAAAGAGAATAAGATACCTATGAATCCAACTTACAAGGGATGTGAAGGACCTCTTCAAGGAGAACTACAAACCACTGCTCAAGGAAATAAAAGAGAATACAAACAAATGGAAGAACATTCCATGCTCATGGGTAGGAAGAATCAATATCGTGAAAATGGCCATACTGCCCAAGGTAATTTACAGATTCAATGCTATCCCCATAAAGCTACCAATGACTTTCTTCACAGAATTGGAAAAAAACTACTTTAAAGTTCATATGGAACCAAAAAAGAGCCCACATCGCCAAGTCAATCCTAAGCCAAAAGAACAAATCTGGAGGCATCACACTACCTGACTTCAAACTATACTACAAGGCTACAGTAACCAAAACAGCATGGTACTGGTAACAAAACAGAGACATAGATCAATGGAACAGAACAGAGCCCTGAGAAATAGTGCCACATATCTACAACTATCTGATCTTTGACAAACGTGACAAAAACAAGCAATGGGGAAAGGATTCCCTATTTAACAAATGGTGCTGGGAAAACTGGCTAGCCATATGTAGAAAGCTGAAACTGGATCCGTTCTTTACACCTTATACAAAAATCAATTGAAGATGGATTAAAGACTTAAATGTTAGACCTAAAACCATAAAAACCCTAGAAGAAAACCTAGGCGTTACCATTCAGGACATAGGCATGGGCAAGGACTTCATGTCTAAAACACCAAAAGCAATGGCAACAAAAGACAAAATTGACAAAAGGGATCAAATTAAACTAAAGAGCTTCTGCACAGCAAAAGAAACTACCATCAGAGTGAACAGGCAACCTACAAAATGGGAGAAAATTTTTGCAACCTACTCATCTGACAAACGGCTAATATCCAGAATCTACAATGAAATGAAACAAATTTACAAGAAAAAAACAAACAACCCCATCAAAAAGTGGAAGGACATGAACAGACGCTTCTCAAAAGAAGACATTTATGCAGCCATAAAACACATGAAAAAATGCTCATCATCACTGGCCATCAGAGAAATGCAAATCAAAACCACAATGAGATAACATCTCACACCAGTTAGAATGGCAATCATTAAAAAGTCAGGAAACAACAGGTGCTGGAGAGGATGTGGAGAAACAGGAACACTTTTACACTGTTGGTAGGATTGTAAACTAGTTCAACCATTGTGGAAGTCAGTGTGGCGATTCCTCAGGGATCTAGAACTAGAAATACCATTTGACCCAGCCATCCCATTACTGGGTATATACCCGAAGGACTATAAATCATGCTGCTATGAAGACACATGCACACGTATGTTTATTGCGGCATTATTCACAAGAGCAAAGACTTGGAACCAACCCAAATGTCCAATAATGATAGACTGGATTAAGAAAATGTGGCACATATACACCATGGAATACTATGCAGCCATAAAAAAGGATGAGTTCATGTCCTTTGTAGGGACATGGATGAAATTGGAAATCATCATTCCCAGTAAACTATCACAAGAACAAAAAACCAAACACTGCATATTCTCACTCATAGGTGGGAATTGAACAATGAGATTGCATGGACTCAAGAAGGGGAATATCACACTCTGGGGACTGTGGTGGGGTGGGGGAGGGGGGAGGGATAGCACTGGGAGATATACCTAATGCTTGATGATGAGTTAGTGGGTGCAGTGCACCAGCATGTCACATGTATACATATGTAACTAACCTGCACAATGTACACATGTACCCTAAAACTTAAAGTATAAAAAAAAATAAATAAATAAAAATTAAAAAAATAAATTATAAAAAACAGTTCGAGATGAATGCACGCAACACAGAACTGCTTCTCGTAGAGCTTCCTTTTATTTTTTATCCTGCAATATTTTCTTTTTGCCATTGGTCTTGGTGTGCTCCCAAATGTCCATTTGCAGAATGGAAAAAAAACAGTGCTTCCAAACTGCTGAAATAAAAGAAGGTTTTCACTATATGAGATGAATTCACACATCAGAAAGCAGTTTCTCAGAAAGCTTCCTTCAAATTTTTATCCCAGGTTATTGACGTTTTCCCACAATGCACTCCCAAATATCACTTCTCAGTTTCTACAAAACCAGTGTTTCCAAACAGTTGAATGAAAAGAAAGGTTTAACTCTTTCAGATGAATGAACACATCACAAAATGGTTTCTCAGATAGCTTTCTTCTAGTTTTTATCCTGTGATATTCACTTTTTCACCCTTGGCCTCAAAGAACTTACAAATGTCCATTCAAAGACTGTACAAAAAAAGTGTTTCCAAACTGCTGAATCTAAAGACATGTGTAACTCTGTGAGATGAATGCAAACATCACAAAGCAGTTTCTCATAAAGACTCTTTCTAGTTTCTATCTGAAGTTGTTTTCTTTTACATCTTAGGCCTCAATTTGTTCCCAAATATGCCTTTGCACATTCTACAAAAACCGTGTTCCCAAACAGCTGAATTAAAAGAAATTTATAACACTGTGAGATAAATACTCATATCCCAAAGTGGTTTTTCAGTTAGCTTCCTTCTGCTTTTCACACTGGGATATTCATTTTTTCACCATTGACCTCAATGAGCTCCCTAATGTCCATAAGCAGATGGACAAAAATAGTGTTTCCAAACTGCTAAATTGAAAGAAATGTTTAACTATGAGAGATGAATGCACACATCACAAGGCAGTTTCTTAGAAAGCTCCTTTCTAGTTTTTATCTGAAGATATATTATTTTTCTAAGTAGTACTCAATGTACTCCCAAATATATCTTTGCAGATTCTACAAAAACAGCATTTCCAAACTGCTAAATGAGAAAAAAGTTTAACTCTGTGAATTGAATGTACACAACACAAAGCGGATGTTCAGATAGCTTCTTTATAATTTTATCTGAATGAGTTCTTTTTCTGCCATTGGCCTCCATGAGCTCCGAAATGTCCAATTGCAGAATGGACAAAACAGTGTTTCCAAAGTTATTAATCAAAAGGAAGTTTCAACTCTTTCTGGTGAAAGCATACATCACAAAGCAGTCACTCCAATAGCTTCCTTGTAGTGTTTATCCTGGGATATTCACTATTTTCCATTTGGCTGCAATGAACTAAAAAATGTCCTTGCACGGAATCAACAAAAACTGTGTTTCCAAATGGCTGAATCAAAGAAATGTGTAACTCTGTGAGATGAATGCACACATCATGAAGAAGTTTCTCAGAAAACTTCTTTATAGTTTTTGTCTAAAGATATTTTCTTTTTCACCATAGGCCTCAATGTGCTCCCAAATATCCTTTGGCAGATTATACAAAAGTTGTGTTTCAAAACTGCCGAATGAAAAGATAGGTTTAACTCTGTGAGATGAATGCATACATCAGAAAGCAGTTTCTCAGATCGCTTCCTTCTAGTTTTCATAGTAAGATATTCACTTTCTTGCCCTTGGCCTCAATGAGCTCCCAAATTTCTATGTGCAGAATGCAGAAGAACAGGGTTTCCAAACTGCTGAATCAAAACACAGGTTTAACTGTGTGAGGTAAATGCACACATCATAAAGCAGTTTCTCAGAAAGCTTTTTTCTAGTTCTTATATGAAGACATATTCTTTTTCAAGCTAGGCCATATTGCTCTCCAAACATTCCTTCACAGATTCCACAAACAGTGTTTCCAAAGTGCTGAATGAAAAGAAAGATAGAACTCTACAAGGTGAATATGCACATCACAAAGCTGTTTCTCATATAGCTTCCTTCAAGTTTTCACCCTGGGGTATTCACTTTTTCACCATAGGCCTCAATGAGCACACAAATGTCCATGCATAGAATGGACAAAAACAGTGTTTTCAAACTGCTGAATCCAAAGAAAGGTTAACCCTGTGAGATGAATGTACACATCACAAAGCATTTTCTCAGAAAGTTTCTTTCTAGTTTTTATCTGAAGATATTTTCTTTTTCAGCTTAGGCATCTATGAACTAACAAATATCCCTTGGCAGATTCTAAAAAAACCGTGTTTCCAAACTGCTGAATGTAAAGAAAGTTTTAACTCTGTGTGGTGAATGCACACATAAATGAATGGTTTTTCTGATGGCTTCTTTCTACTTTTTTATCCTGAGATATTTGTTTTTAGCAATTGACCTCAATGAGCTTTGAAATTTTCACTTACAGAATGGACAAAAACAGTGTTTATAAACTGCTGAATCAAAAGAGGTTTAACTCTTGAAGTGAATGCACACATCACAAAGCAGCTTCTCTGAAAGCTTCTTTCTAGTTTTTATCTGAAGATACTTTCTTTGCCTCATTGTCCCCCAGTGTTCTCCTAAATATCCCTTCCTTCTGGTTTTCATCCTGAGATATTCGTTTTTCACATTGGTCCCAATGAGCTCCGAAAAGTCCATTAGCAGTGTTTCCAAACTGTTGTATGAAAAGAAAGGTTTATTTCTTTTAGATGAATGCACACATCAAAAATCAGTTTCTCAGTAAGTATCTTCCTAGTTTTTCTCTGAAGACATTTCTTTTTGACCATAGACCTCAATGCACTTCCAAATATCCCTTGGCAGATTCCATAAAAACAGTGTTTCCAAACTGCTGAATGAAAAAAAAGGTTTAACCTTGTGAGATGAGATGAAAGCTCACATCAAAACGTTGTTTTTCAGATAGATTCCTTCTGGTTTTTATCCTGGGATATTCACTTTTTTGCCATTGGGGTCAATGAGCTCCAGAATGTCCATGCACAGAATGGACAAAAACAGTGTTTCCAAACTGCTGAAAGAAAAGAAAAGTTTACCTATGTGAAATGAATGCATGCTTCTCAAAGCGGTTTCTCAGAAAGCTTCTTTCCTGTTTTTATCTGAAGATATTTTCTTTTTCACCATAGGCTTAAATTCACTCTCAAATATCCCTTTCGCATATCCTACAAATACTGTGTTTCCAAACTGCTCAATGAAAAGAAAGTTTTAATTCTGTGAGATGAATGCACACATCACAAAGCAGTTTCTCAGAAAGCTTCTTTCTAGTTTTTATCTGAAGATATTTTCTTTTTCACCATAGGCCTCAATGCACTCCAAAATGTGCCTTCACAAATTCTACAAAAACAGTGTTTCCAAAATGCTGATTGAAAAGAAAGGTTTAATTCTGTGAGGTGAATGCACACATGAGAAAGCAGTTTCTCAGATATATTCTTTCCAGTATTTATACTGGGATATTCGCTTTTTCACCAACGGCCACAATGAGCTACAAAATGTCCATTTGCAGAATGCTTCAAAACAGTTGTTTCCAAACTGCTGAATCAAAAGAAAGGTGTAACTCTGTGAGATGAATGGACACATCACAAAGCAGTTTCTCAGAAAGCTTCTTTCAAGCTTTAACCTGAAGATATTATCTTTTTCACCACAGGCTTCAGTTTGCTCCCAACTATCCATTTTCAGATAACACTAAAAAGATATTTTCAAACTGATGAATGAAAATAAAGCTTTAACTATGCGAGATGAATGCACACATTACAAAGCGAATTCTCAGATAGCTTCCTTCTGGTTTTTATCCTGGAATATTCACTTTTTCAGCATTTGCCTCAAGACCTCCAAATGTCCATATGCAGAACACACAAAAATAGCATATCCAAACTGGTGAATAAAAAGAAAATTTTAACTGTGTGAGATGAAAATACACCTCTAAACAGTTTCTCAGAGAGCTCCTTTCCAGTTTTTATCTGAAGATATATTCTTTTTCAGCATAAGCCTCATTGTGGTCCCAAATACCCCTATAGAGATTCCCAAAAACACTATTTCCAAACTGCTAAATGAAAAGAAAGGTCTAACCCTGCATATGAATGCACACATCACAAGGCAATTTTTCATAAATCTTCTTTACACTTTTTATCCTGGGATAATTGCTTTTTGCCTTTGGCCTTCCTGAGCTCCAAAATGTACATTCACAGTACGGCCAAAATATTGTTTCCTAACATCTGAATTAACCAAAATGTTGGACTCTGTAACACGAATGCACACAACACAAAGCAGTTTCTAAGAAATCTTTCTTCTTGTTTTTAATCTGAAGATGTTTTCTTTTTCAAGATATACCTAAATGTGCTCCCAAATATACTTTTGCAGATTGTACAAACACAGTGCTTGCAAACTGGTGATTGAAAAGAAAGGTTTAACTCTGCAAGATGCATGGACATTTTACCAAGTGGTTTCTCAGATAGTTTCCTTCTAATTTTTATTCTGGGATATTCCATATTTCATTATTGGCTTCAATGATCTCCCAAACACTCCTTTGCAGAAGGGACAAAAACAGTGTTTCCAAACTCCCGAATCAAAAGAAAGGTTTAACTCTGTGAGATGAATGCACACTTCACAAAGCAGCTTCTCAGAAAGCTTACTTCTAGTTTTTTTCTGAAGATATTTTTTTCTCACCGTAGGCCTCAATGTGTTCCCAAATATCCCTTCACATATTATACAAAAACAGTGTCTCCAAACTGTCAATTGGAAAGAAAGGTTTAAATCTGTGAGCTGAATGCACACATGACAAAGTTGTTTCTCAGATAGATTCCTTCCAGTGTTTATCCTGGGATATTTCCTTTTTCACAAATGGCCACAGTGAGCTACAAAATGTCCATTTGCAGAATACTGAAAAACAGTGCTTCCAAACTGCTGAATCCAAAGAAAATCGTAATTCCATGAGAAGAATGCACACATCACAAAGCAGTTTCTCAGAAAGCTTCTTTCTAGTTTTCATTGAAAGCTATTTTCTTTTTCCCCATAGGCCTCAATGCTCTCTGAAATATCCCTTCCAAGATTCTAGAAAAACAGTATTTACAAACTGTGAAACGAAAAGAAAGGATTAACTCTGTGAGATGAGTGCACACATCACAAGGAAGTTTCTCACAAGGCCTCTTTCTAGTTTTTATCTGAAGATATTTTCTTTTTTTCACCAGAGGACACAATGTACACCCAAATACCCCTTTGCAGATTCTACAAAAACACTGTTGCCAAACTGTTGAATGAAAACAAAACTTTAACTCTCCACAGTGAATGCACACATCCAAAAATGGTTTTTCAGATAGATTCCTTCTAGTTTTTATCCAGTTATATTCATTTTTTTTCCATTGCCCTCAAATAGCTCCCAAATGTCTATTCACAGAATGGACAAAAACAGAATTTCCAAACTGCTGAATCCAAAGAATTGTTTAACTCCATGAGTTGAATCCACACATCACATATCTGTTTCTCAGATAGCTTCCCTCTATTTTTTATCCTGGTATGTTTGCTTTTTCTCCATTCACCTCAATGTACTCCAAAATGCCATTCACAGAATGTACAAATATAGTGTTTCCAAACTGCTGAATCAAAAGAAAGTTTTAACTCTGTTAGATGAATGAACATATCACCGAGCAGTTTCTGAGAAAGCTTTTTTGCAGTTTTTATCTGAAGATATTTTGTTTTACACCATTTGCAAAAATGAGCTCCCAGCTATGCATTCTCAGATTGTACAAAAACAATGTTTTCAATCTGCTGAATGAAAAGAATGGTTTAACCCCAGGGGTTGAATACACACATCACAAAGTGATTTCTCAGATAGCTTTCTTCTAGTTTTTATCCTGGGATATTCAAATTTTTTCATTGGCCTTTATGAGCTCCCAAATATCCATTCACAGAATGGACAAAAACAGTTTTACCATGCTGCTGAATAAAAAGAAAGTATTAACTCTTTGTGGTGAATGCACACGTCACAAATCATTTTCTCTGAAAGCTTCTTTCTAGTTTTTATCTGAAGATATTTTCTTCCTCAACATAGGCCTCAATTCACTCCCAAATATCGGTTTGCAGATTCTACAGAAACAGTGTTTCCAAACTGCTGAATGAAAGAAAGGATTAACTCTGCAGGATGAATCTGCACATCATAAAGCGCTTTCTCAGATAGCTTCCTTCTAATTTTAATCCTGGGATATTCGGTTTCTCCAATGGCCTCACTGAGCTCCCAAATGTCCATTTGCAGAATGGATAAAAACAGAGTTTCCAAACTGCTGAATGAAAAGAAATGTTTAACTCTGTGAGATGAATGCACTCATCAAAAAGAAGTTTCTCAGAAAGCTTCTTTAGAGTTTTCATCTGAAAATATTTTCTTTTTCACGACAGGCCTCAATGAGCCCCAAACCTCCGTTTGTGGATACTACAAAGATGGTGTTTCCAAAATGCTGAAAGAAAATAAAGATTTAACTCTTTGAGATGACTGCACATATCACAAAGAAGTTCCTCAGATAGCTTCTTTATAGTTTTTATCCAGGAATAATCCCTTTTTTTGTCATTGGACTCAATGAGCTCCCAAATCTCCATTCACAGAATGGACAAAAACAGTTTTTCCAAACTGCTGAATAAAAAGAAAGTTTTTACTATGTGAGTTGAATTCACACATCACAAAGAGGTTTCTCAGAAAGCTTCCTTCTAATTTTTATCCCAGGATAAATTCTTTATCACAATATGTCTCATTAAGCTCCCAAATGCCCATTCGCAGAATGTACAAAATTAGTTTTTACAAACAGCTGAATCAAAGGAACGGTTTTACTCTGCTAGATGAATGCACACATCACAAAGCGCTTTTTCAGATAGCTTGTTCTAGTTTTTATTCTGTGAATGGACATTTCAGAGCTCACTCAGGCCAAATTGAAAGAGCAAAAATCAAAGAATAAAAACTAGAAGGAAGCTACCTGACATACAGATATATGATGTGTGCATTCACTTCACAGAGTTAAACCTTTCTTTTGATTCAGCCATTTGGAAAAACTGTTTTTGTCCAATCAGCAAGTCAACTTTTGGGAACTCATAGTGGCCTATGGCGAATAAGTGATTGTCCCAGGATTAAAATTAGAAAGAAGCTATCTGAGAAACCACTTTGTGCCTTGTGAATTAATCTCACATAGTCAAACATTTATTTTCATTTCACAGTCTGGAAACACTGTTTTTGTAGAAACTGTGAGTGGACATTTGGGAACTCATTGAGGCCTATGGTGATAAAGGAATTCTCTTCAGTTAAAAACTGGAAAGAAGCTTTCTGAGATACTGCTTTGTAATGTGTGCATTCATCTCAAAGAGTTAAAACTTTCTTTTGCTTCAGCAGTTTGGAAATAGTGTTTTTCTCCATTCTGCAAATGGACAATTCAGAGTTTATTGAGGCCAATGTCAAAAAAATGAATATCACAGGACAAAACTGGAAGGAAGCTACCAGTGTGCATTCATCTCGAAGATTTAAACCTTTCTTTTCTTTCAGCGTTTTGGAAACACTCTTTTTGCAGAACATGCAAATGGATGTTTGGTGGCTCATTGAAGCCTAAGGTGAAAAAGAAAATATCTTCAGGTAAAAACTAGAAAGAAGGTTTCTGAGAAATTGCTTTCTTATGTGTACCTTCATCACAGAGAGTTAAACAATTATTTTGATTCAGCAATTTGGAAACACTGTTTTTGTTCATCCTGTGAATGGAAAATTGGGAGCTCATTGAGGCCAATGGTGAAAAAGCAAATATCCTAGTATAAAAACTGGAAGAAAGCTATCTGAGAAACTGCTTTGTGATAGGTGCATTCATCTCACAGAGTTAAGCCATACTTTTCATTTAGCAGTTTGGAAACACTTTCTTTTTCCATTCTGGGAATTGATATTAGGGAGTCCTTTGAGGACAATGGCAAAAACGTAAGTATTCCAGGATAAAAACTAGAAGGAAGCTATCTGAGAAACCAGTTTTTGAAGTGTGCTTTCATCTAGCAGAGTTAAACCGTTATTTTGTTTCAGTAGTTTGGAATCATTGTTTTTGTAGAATCTGGAAAGGTTTACTTTGGAGCGCATTGAAGCCTATGGAGAAAAAGAACATATCTTCAGTTAAATACTAGAAAGAAAGGCTCTGAGAAACTAATTTGTGATGTTCCCATCATCTCACAGACTTAAACCTTTTTTTCATTCAGCGGTAGGGAAACACTGTTTTAGTAGAATAAGTGAATGGACATTTGGGAGCTCTTTGAGACCAAGGGTGAAAAAGAAATTATCTTCAGCTAAAAACAGGAAAGAATCTTGCTGAGGAACTGCTTCATGATGTGATCATTCATCTCAGTTAAACATTTATTTTGATTCATCAGTTTGGAAATACTGTTTTTGTCCATTCTGCACATGGACATTTGGGAGCTCATTGAGGCCAATGGCGAAAAAGTGAATATCCCAAGATAAAAATTAGAAGAAACCTATCTGAGAAACTGCATTGTGATGTTTGTATTCATCTTTCAGAGTTAAACCTTTCTTTTGATTCAGCAGTTTGGAAAACCTGTTTTTGTAGGATCTGCGAAGGGATATTTTGGAGTGCAATGAGGCCTGTGGTGAAAAAGAAAATATCTTCAGCTAAAAACTAGAATCTTTCAGAGAAACTGCTCTGTGATGTGTGCATTCTTCTCACAGGGTTAAACCATTCTTTTGATTCAGCAGTTTGTAAACACTGTTCTTGTCCATTTGGCAAATGGACATTTGGGAGCTCATTGAGGCCAATGGCGAAAAAGTCAATATGCCAGGATAAAAGCTAGCAGGAAGCAATCTGAGATACCACTTTGTGATATGTGTATTCATGTCACCAGGTTTGACCTTAGTTTTCATTCAGCAGTTTGGAAAAACCGTTTTTGTAGAATCTGCGAAGGGATATTTGGGAATTAATTGAGGCCTCTGGTGAAAAAGAAAATAGGTTCATATAAAAAATAGAAAGAAGCTTTCTTAGAAACTGCTTTGTGATGTGTGCATTCATCTCACAGAGTTAAAACTTGCTTTTGATTCAACAGTTTGGAAACCCTGCTTTTGTCCATTCTGTGACTGGATATTTGGGAGTTCATTGAGGCCAATGGTGAAAAAGCAAATATCCCAGGATAAAAACTAGAAGGAAGCTATCTGTGGAACAACTTTGTGATGTCTGCATTCTTCTCATAAAGTTAAATATTTCTTTTCATTCAGCAGTTTGGAAACACTGTTTTTGTAGAATCAGTGAATGGACATTGGGAGCTCATTGAGGCCAATGTTGAAAAAGAAATCGTCTTCAGTTTAAAATAGGAAAGAAGCTTTCTTAAGTACTGCTTTGTGATGTGTGCATCCATTTCACAGATTTAAAATTTTCTTTTGATTCAGAATTTTGGGTACACTGTTTTTCTCCATTCTGCTTATGGACATTTTGGAGCTCACTGATGTCAGTGGTGAAAAAGTGAATATCCCAGGATAAAATTCAAAGGAAGCTACCAGAGAAATGGCTATGTGATGTGTGCATTCATCTCGTAGATTTAAACTTTTGTTTTCTTTCAGTCTTTTGGAAACACTGTTTTGGAGAATCTGCTAATGGACTTTTGGGAGGTCTTTGAGGCCTACGGTGAAAAGGAAAATATCTTCAGATAAAAATTAGAAAGAAGCTTTCTAAGAAACTTGTTTGTGATGTGTGTATTCATCTAGGAGAGTTAAACATTTCTTTTGATTCAGCTGTTTGGAAACAATATTTTTATCGTTTCTGCAAATGGAAATTTCAGAGCTCATTGAGGCTACTGATGAAAAGCAAGTATCCCAGGTTAAAAACTAGAAGGAATCTATCTGAGAAACTACTTTGTGATGTGTGCATTCATCTCTCAGAGTTAAAACTTTGTTTTCATTCAGCAGTTTGGAAATACTGTTTTTGTCCATTCTGCAAATGGACAATTGGGATCTCATTGAGGCCAATCATGAAAATCAACTATCCCAGGATAAAAACTAGAAGGAAGCTGCATGAATAACTCTTTTGTGATGTGTGCATTCCTCTCACACAGTTAAAACATTCTTTTGATTCACAGTTTGCAAACACTGTATTTGTAGAATATCTGAATTGATATTTGGCAGCATTTTGATGCCTATGATGAATAAGAAATTATCTTCTGATAAAAACTCAAAAGAAGCTTTCTGAGAAACTGCTTTGTGATGTTTGCATTCATCTCACAGAGGTAAATTTTTCTTTTGATTCAGCAGTTTGGAAACACTGTTTTTGTAGAATATGTGAAAGGACATTTGAGAGCACATTGAGGTCTATGGGGAAAAAGAAAATATCTTCAGATAAAAACAAGAAAGAAGCTTTCTGAGAAACTCCTTTTTATGTATGAATTCATCTCACAGAGCTAAACCTTTCTTTGATTTAGCAGTTTAGAAACAGTGTTTTTGTATATTCTGTGAATGGACAATTGCAAGCTAATTGAGGCCAATGGTGGATAAAGTGAATATCCCAGGATAAAAAGTAGAAGCAAGCTGTCTGACAAACTGCATTGTGATGCATGCATTAGACTTACAGATTTAAACCTTTCTTTTCATTCAGCACTTTGGAAACACTGTTTTTGTACAATCTGTGAAGGGATATTCTGAGCTCATTAAGGCCAATGGAGAAAAAGCAAATATCCTGGGATATAAAAAACAAGGAAGATATCTGAGAAACTGCTGTGTGCATTCATCTTCCACAAGTAAGCATTTCCTTGCATTCAGCTGTTTGGAAACACTGTTTTTGCTAAATATACGAAAGAACATTTAGGAGTGCTTTGAGGCATGTGGTGAAACAGAAAGTATCTTCATGTAAAAACTAGAAAGAATCTTTCTGAGAAACTACTTTGTGGTGTGTGCATTCATCTCACAGAGTTAAACTTTTCTTATGATGCAGCAGTTTTTAAACTCAGTTTTTGTATGTTCTGTGAATGGATATTTGGGAAGTCGTTGAGGCCAATGGTGAAAAAGTGAATATCCCTGGATAACAAATAGAAGGAAGCCATCTGAGAAACTGCTTTGTGATGTGTGCATTCATCTCTCAGAGTTAAAACTTTCTTTTCATTCAGCAGTTTGGAAAGACTGTTTTTGTCCATTCTGCAAATGGACAACGGGGAGCTCATTGAGGCCAAAGGTGAAAAAGCAACTATCCCAGGAAAAAACTAGAAGGAAGTGATATGAGTAACTGCTTTGTGATGTGTGCATTCATCTTGCAGAGTTAAAACTTTCTTTTCATTGAGCAGTTTGGGATCACTTTTGGTGGAATGTGCGAAGGGATATTTGGGAGCACATTGAGGCCTATGGTGAAAAAGAAATTATCTTCTGATAAAAACTAGAAAGATGCTTTCTGAGAAACTGCTTTGTGATGAGTGCATTCTACTCACAGAATTAAACCTTTCTTTTCATTCAGCACTTTGGAAACACTGTCTTTGTAGAATCTGCAAAGGGATATTTGGGATTGCATTGAGGCCTATGGAGAAAAAGAAAATATCTTCAGATAAAAACTAGGAAGAAGCTTTCTGAGAAACTGCTTTGTGATGTGAGTATTCAAGTCACATAGTTAAACCTTTCTTTTTATTCAGCAGTTTGGAAACACTGTTTTTGTAGTATCTGAGAAAGGATATTTGGAGCATATTGAGGACTATGGTGAAAAAGAAATTATCTTCACATAAAAAAATAGAAGGAAGTTATCTGAAAAACGGCTTCATGATGTGTGCATTGATCTCAAGGAGTTAAACATTTCTTTTTATTCAGAAGTTTGGAAAAATATTTTTGGAACATCTGCCAAAGAGTATTTGGGAGCTCATTGAGGCCAAAGGCGATAAAGTGAATATCCTGAGATATAAAAAAGAAGGAAGCTACCTGAAAAACAGCTTTGTGATGTGCACATTCATCTCCCAGAGGTAAACCTTTGTTTTTATTCAGCAGTTTGGAAACATTGTTTTTCTAGGATTTGCAAAGGGATATTTGGGAGCACATTGAGGCCTATTGCAAAAAAGAAAATATCCTCAGATAAAAACTAGAAAGAAGCTTTCTGAGAAACTGCTTTTTGATGTGTGCATTCATCTTGAAGTGTTAAACCTTTCTTTGGATTCATCAGTGTGGAAACACAGTTTTAGTCCATTCAGTGAATGGACATTTGGGATCTCATTGAGGAGAAAGGCAAAAAAGTGAATATCCAGAATCAAACTAGAAGGCAGCTGTATGGTAAACCACTTTGTGATGTCTGCATTCATCTCACAGAGTTAAACTTTACTTTTCATTCTGCATTTTGGAAACACTGTTTTAATAGAATCCCTGAAGGGATATATGGGATCTCATTGAGGCATATGGTGAGATAAGAAATATCTTCAGATAAAAACAAGAAAGAAGATTTCTGAGAAACTGCTTTCTGAAGTGTGCATTCATGTCACATAGTTAAACCTTTTTTTGATTCAGCAGTTTGGAAACACTGTTTTTTAGCATATGTGAAGGGATATTGGGGAGCGCAATGGGGCCCGTGGTGAAAAATAAAAAATCTTCATATGAAAACTAGAAAGAAGCTTTCTGAGAAACTGCTTTATGATATTTGCATTCATTTCACACAGTTAAACATTTCTTTTGATTCAGCCATTTGAAAACACTGTTTTTGACCATTCTATGTTTGGACATTTGGTATCTCCTTGAGGCCAATGGTGAAAAAGCAAATATGCTGGGATAAAAACTAGAAGGAAGATGTCTCAGAAATCACTTTGTGAAGTTTGCATTCATCTCTCAGATTTAAAACTTTCTTTTCATTCAGCAGTTTGGAAACACTGTTTTTGTAGACTCTCCAAAGGGTTATTTGTGAGATCATTGAGACCAATGACCAGAAAGTTATTATCCCAAGATATAAACTTGTGATATATCTTCCAACTGGACGATATTTTAATAGATCTGCAAATTGCTTTGTGATATGTGCCTTCATGTCACAGAGTTAAAAATTTCTTTTGATTCAGCAGTTTGGAAAGAACTGTTCTTGTACATTCTTCAGATGAAAATTTGAGAGCTCATTGAGGCAAATGGTGAAAAAGCGAATATCCCAGGATAAAACTAGAAGGAATCTATCTGAGGAACTCCTTTTAGATGTATGCATTCATCTCACAGAGTTAAAATTTCTTTTCATTCAGCAGTTTGGAAACACCGTTTTCACAGAATCTGATTATGTTTATTTGGAGTGCATTAAGGCTTATAGCAAAATAGAAAATAAACTCTAGACAAATACTTGAAAGAAGCTTTCTGAGAAACTGCTTTCTGAAGTGTGCATTCATCATACAGAGTTAAGCATTTCTTTTTATTCAGCAGTTTGGAAACACTGTTTCTGTCCATTCTGCGAATGGACATTTGGGAGCTCACCGAGTCCAGTGGTGAAAAAGTGAATATCCCGGGATAACAACTAGAAGGAAGCTATCCAAGAACTGCTTTGTGATGTCTACATTCATCTCACAGAGTGATAGCTTTCTTTTATTAGAGCAGTTTGGAAACACTGTTTTTGAAGAATCTCCAAAGTGATATTTGGGAGTTGATTGAGGCCTATGGCAAAAAAGTGAATATGCTGATATACAAACTAGAAGGAAGCTGAGAAACTGCTTTCAGATATGTGCATTCATCTTGCAGGGTTAAACCTTTCTTTTCTTTCAGCAGGTGAAAACATTGTTTTTGTACATTCTGTGAATGTATATTTGGGAGCACACTGAGGCCTAGAGTGAAAAAGAAAATATCATCAGATAAAAACGAGAAAGAATCTTTCTGAGAAACTGGTGAGCAATGTGTGCATTCATCTCACAGAGTTAAAACTTTCTTTTGATTCGGCAGTTTGGAAAGACTGTTTTTGTCCATTCTGAGAATGTACATTTGAAAGTGCTTTCAGGCCTATGGTGAAAAAGAAAATATCTTCTGATAAAAACTCAAAAGAAGCTATCTGAGATACTGCTTTGTGACGTCAGCATTCATCTCACAGAGTTCAAACTTTCTTCTCATTCAAGAGTTTGCAAAGACTCTTTTTGTAGAATGTGTGAAGGGATATTTGGGAGCACATTGAGGCCTGTGGTGAAAAAGAAAATATCATCAGTTAAAAACTAGAAGGAAGGCATCTGAGAAACTGCTTGGTGATGTGGGCATTCATCTCACAGAGTTAAACATTTCTTTTCATTCAGCGTTTTGGAAACAATGTTTTTGTAGAACCTCTGAAGGGATATTTGGGAATTCATTTTGGCCTATGGCAGAAAAGCCAATATCCTGAGATGTGAAGAGGAAGGAAGCTATCTGAGAAACAGCTTTGTGATATATGCATTCATCTACAAGAGTTAAAAACATCTTTTGATTGAGCAGTTTGGAAGCACTGTTTTTGTACATTCTGCTAACAGACATGTGAAAGTGCATTGATGCCTAGGGTGAAAAAGAAAATATCTCCTGAGAAAAACTAGAAAGAGGCTTTCTGAGAAACTACTTTGTGATGTGTGCATTGAACTCATAAAGTGAAACATTTCTTTTTATTCAGCAGGTTGGAAACACTGTTTTTGTAGAATCTGTGAAGGGATATTCAGGAGCATATTGAGGCCTACTGTGAAAAAGAAAATATCTTCAGATAAAAACAAGAAAGATATTTCTGAGAAACTGCTTTGTGATGTGGGAATTCATCTCACAGGGTTAAACTTTTCTTTTGATTCAACAATTTGGAAACAATGTTTTTGTCCAGTCTTCAAATGGACATTTGGTAGCTCATTGAGGCCAATAGTGAGACAGCAAATATCCCAGGATAAAAACTACAAGGAAGTTATCTGAGAAACCGCATTGAGTGTGTGCATTAATATTTCAGAGTAAAACCTGTCTTTTCATTCAGCAGTTTTGAAACACTTTTTTCGTAGAATTTCCAAATGGAAATTTGGGGACTCCTTTTGGTCAGTGGTGAAAAAGAGAATACCCTGAGATATAAAGTAGAAATAAGCTCTCTTTTTGATGTGTGCATTTATCTGAAAGATTTAAATCTTTCTTTTCATTGAGCAGTTTGGAATCACTGCTATTGTCCATTCTGCAAATGGTATTTTGGGAGTTCATTGACGCCATTGGCTAAAAAGTGAATATCCCAGGGAAAAAATTAGAAGGATGCTATCTGAGAAACCACTTTGTGATGTGGGCATTCATCTCACAGTGTGAAACCCTTCTTTTCATTCAGCAGTTTGGAAACACTGTTTTTGTAGAATTTGCGAAGTGATATTTGGGAGTGCATTGAGGCTTAAGGTGAAAAATAAAATATCTTCAAATAAAAACTAGTAAGAAGCTTTCTGAGATACTGTTTGTGATGTGTTCATTAACTTCACATAGTTAAGCCTTTTTTTCTTCAGCAGTTTGAAAACAACGTTTTTGTCCATTCTATGAACCAACATTTTCTAGCTCATTGTGGTCAAAGGCAAAAAACAAACAAAATATCAAGGATAAAAACTAGAAGGAAGCAATCTGAGAAACAGCTTTGTGATGTGTGCATTCATCGCAAAGATTTAACTTTTCTATTCATTCATTAGTTTGGGGTCACTGATTTTGTAGAGTATGCAAAGGGATATTTTTTATCTCATTGAGGCCTAAGGTGAACAACAAAATATATTCAGATTAAAAATCTAGGAGAAGCTTTCTCAGAAACTGCTTTGTACTGTGTGCATTCATCTCTCAGAGTTAAACCTTTCTTTTGAATCAGCAGTTTGGAAACACTGTTTTTGTCCACTCTGTGATTGGACACTTGGGAGTTCACTAAGGCCAATGGTGAAAAATTGCATATACTAGGATAAAAACTAGAAAGAAGCTTTCTGAGAAACCTCTTTGTGATGTGTGCATTCATCTCAGAGAGTTAAAACTTTCTTTGTTTTCATCATTTTGGACACACTCTTTTTGTCCATTCTGTGAATGGATATTTGGGAGTTCATTGAGGCCAATGGCAAAAAAGCAATTATCCCAGGATAAAAACTAGCATTAACAGAGTTAGTTGGGAGTGCATTGAGTCCTACGGTGAAAAAGAAAATATCCAAAGATAAAAAGTAGAAAGAATCATTCTGAGAAACTGCTTTGTGATGGGTGACTTCATCTCTCAGAGTTAAACCTTTCTTTTCATTCAGCACATTAGAAACACTGTTTTTGTAGAATCTGTGATGGGATATTTGGGAGTGAATTGAGTCCTATGATGAAAAAGAAATATCCTCAGATAAAAACTAGAAAGAAGCTTTCTGAGAAACTGCTTTGTGTTGTGTGCATTCATCTCACAGATTTAAACCATTCTTTTGATTCAGCTTTTTGGAAACACCGTTTTTGTCCATTCTGCAAATGGACATTTGGGTGTTCATTGAGGACAATGGTGAAAAAGTGAATATCCCAGGATAAAAACTAGAAGGAAGCTATCTGAAAAACCACTTTTAAATGTGTGCATTCACCTTCACAGAGTTAAAACGTTCTTTTCATTGCAGCATTTTGGAAACACTGTTTTTGTAGAGTCTGCAAAGAGACATTTGGGAGCACATTGAGGCCTATGGTAAAATATTCTTCAGATAAAAATTAGAAAGAATTTTTCTGAGAAACTGATTTCTGGTGTGTGCATTCACCTCACAGAGTTAAATCTTCCTTTTGGCTCATCAGTTCAGAGACACTCTTTTTGCCCATTCTGTGAATGGACATTTGGGAGCTCATTGAGGCCAATGGGGAAAAGGAAATATCCCATGATAAAAACTAGATGAAAACTCTCTGAAAAACTGCTTTGTGGTGTGTACATTCATATCACAGAGTTAAAACTTTCTTTTCATTCAGTAGATTGGTAACACTGTTTTTGGAGAATCTGCAAAGGGATATTTGGGAGTGCATTGAGGCCAACAGTGAAAAAGCAAATATCCCAGGATAAAAACTAGAAGGAAGGTATCCCAGAAACCACTCTGTGATATGTGTATTCATCTCATAGAATTATACCTTTCTTTTGATTCAGTGGTTTGGAAACACTGTTTTTGTCCATTCTGTGAAAGGACACTTGGGAAGTCATTGAGGCAAATTGTGACAAAGAAAATATCTTCTGATAAAAACTAGAAAGAATATTTCTGAGAAACAGCTCTGTGTTTTGTGACTTTCACAATGGTTGAACTAGTTTACAGTCCCATGAACAGTGTAAAAGTATTCCTATTTCTCCACATCCTTTCCAGCACCTGTTGTTTCCTGACATCATTTGGGAGCTCACTGAAGCCAATGATGAAAAGGCGAATGTCCCAGTATAAAAACTAGAAGGAAGCTATCTGAGAAAATGATTGTGATGTGTGAATTCAGCTCCAGGAGTTAAATCTTTCTTTGCATTCAGCAGTTTGGACACACTGTTTTTGTCCATTCCTTGAATGGACACTGGGAGCTCATTGAGGCCTATGGTGAAAAAGAAGATATCTTCAGATAAAAACTAGAAAGAATCTTTCTGAAAAACTGCTTTGTGATGTGTGCATTCATTTCACAGAGTTAAAACTTTCTTTGTATTCTGCAGTTTGGAAACAATTTGTTTGCCCATTCTCCAAATGGACATTTGGGAGCTCATTGACTCCAAAGTTGAAAAGCGAATATCCCACTATAAAAACTAGAAGGAAACTAGCTGAGAAACCACTTTGTGATGTGTGTATTCATCTCACTGAATTAAAAGTTTCTTTTCATTCAGCAATTTGGAAACACTGTTCTTGTAGAATCTGTGAATGGAAATTTGGGAGTGCATTGAGGCTTATGGTGAAAAAGGAAATATATTCAGGTAAAAACTCCAAAGAATCTTTCTGAGAAACTGCTTTATGGTGTGTGCATTCATCTCACAAAGTTACACCTTACTTGTGATTCATTAGCTTGGCAACACTGTTTTTGTCCATTCTGTGAATGGACATTTGGGAGCTCATTGAAGCCAACAGTGAAAAACAGGATGTCCCAGGATAAAAACTAAGAGGAAGCTATCTGAGAAATAGCTTTGTGATATGTGCATTCTCCCACAGAGTTAAAACTTTCTTTTCATTCAGCAGTTTGGAAACACTGTTTTTGTCCATTCTGGGAATAGACATTTGGGAGCTCATTGAGGTCAAAGTAGAAAAAGTAAATATCCCAGGATAAAAATTAGAAGAAAGCTAACTGACAAACTACTTTGTGATGTGTGCATTCATCTCACAGAGTTTAACCTTTCTTTTCATTCAGCAGTTTGGTAACACTGTTATTCTAAAATCTGCAAATGTACATTTGGCAGCTCAAGGAGGCCAATGGCAAAAAATCAAATGTCCCAAGATAAAAACTAAGAGGAAGCTATCTGAGAAGCCACACTGTGATATGTGCATTCGTCTCACAGAGTTAAACCTTTCTTTTGACTCAGGAGTTTGGAAACTCTGATTTTGTCTATTTGCAGAATGGACATTTTGGATCTCATTGAGGCTAAATGTGAGAAAGTGAATACATAGGATAAAAACTAAAAGGAAGCTATGTGAGAAACTGCTTTATGATGTGTGCATTCTTCTCACAGAGTTAAAGTTTTTTTTTTTGATTCAGCAGTTTGGAAACACTGTTTTTGTACATTCTATGAATGGACATTTGAGAAGTCATTGAGGCCAAAGGTGAAAAAGTGAATATCCCAGGATAAAAATTAGAAGAAAGCTATGTGAGACTATGCTTTTTGCTGGGTGTATTCACCTCACAGAGTCAAACTTTCTTTTGATTCAGAAGTTTGGAAACGTTGTATATTCTGCAAATGGACATTTGGGAGCTCATTGAGGCAAAAGGTGTAAAAGCTAGTATCCCATGATAAAAACTAGAAGGACACTATCTGAGAAACTGCTTTGTGATGTGTGCATTCAGCTCGAGGAGTTAAAACTTTCTTTTCATTCATTAGTTTGAAAACAATCTTTTTGTAGAATCTGTGAATAGACATTTGGGAGCTTACAGAGGCCTGTGGTGAAAAAGAAAAATCTTCAGATAAGAACTGGAAAGAAGCTTTCTGAGACACTGCTTTGTGATGTCTGCATTCACCTCACAGAGTTAAACATTTCTTTTGAGACAGCAGTTTGGAAACACTGTTTTTGTCCATTCTGTGAATGGACATTTGGGATCTCATTGAGGCCAATGGCCAAAAAGTGAATATCCCAGGATAAAAACTGGAAAGAAGCTATCTGAGAAAATGATTTGTAATGTGAGCAATCATCTCACAGAGTTAAACGTTTCTTTTCATTCAGCAGTTTGGGAAAACTGTTGTATAAACTGCAAGGGGATATATTGGAGTGTAGTGAGGACTTTGGTGAAAAACAAACTATCTTCAGATAAAAACTAGACAAAAGCATTCCGTGAAACTGCTTTTTGGTGTGTGCATTCATCTCACAGAGTTAAACATTTCTTTTAATTCAGCAGTTTCTAAACCTTGTTTTTGCCCATTCTGTGAATGGACATTTTGGAGCCCATGGAGGCCAATGACAAACAATCAATCAAATGTCCCAGGAAAAAAACTAAGAGGAAACTATCTGAAACACTGCTTTGTGTTGTGTGCTTTCCTCTCACAGAGTTAAACCTTTCTTTTTATTCAGCAGTTTGGAAACACTGTTTTGTAGAATCTGCAAAGGGATATTTGGGACTTTATTGATGTCTGTGGTGAAAAAGAAACTACCTTCAGATAAAAACTAGAAAAAAAAATTTTCTGGGAAACTGTTTTGTGATATGTTTATTCATCTTACAGAAGTAAAACTCCCTTTTGATTCGCCAGTTTGGAAAAACTCTTTTTGTGCATTCTACAAACGGACATTTTGGAGCTCCTTGAGGCCAATGGTGTAAAAGCGAATATCCCATGATAAAAACTGGAAGGAAGCTATCTGAGAATCCACTTAGTGCCGTGCGAATTCATCTATCAGAGTTAAAACTTTCTTTTCATTCAGCACTTTGGAAACACTGTTTTTGTAGAATCTGCCATGGAATAATTGGGAGTGCATTGAGCTCCCTGGCGAAAAAGAATTTAAGACAAGAAGGAAGCTGTCTGAGTAACTGCTTTGTGATGATTCCATTAGTTTTGCAGATGTAAAAGTTTCTTATTATTCATCAGTTTGGAAATAGTGTTTTTGTAGAATCAGTAAAGGGATATTTGGGAGTGAATTGAGTCCTATGGTGAAAAAGAATATATCTTCATATAAAACTAGGGAGAACTTTCTGAGATGCTGCTTTGTGGTGTGTGCATTCATCTCACAGAGTTAAACCTTTCTTATGATTTAGCACTTTGGAAACACCGTGTTTGTCCATTCCTTGAATGGACATTACAGAACTCATGGAGGCCAAAGGTGAAAAATTGAATGGCACAGGATACAATCTAAGAGGAAGCCCTCTGAGAAATAGCTTTGGTATGCATGCATTCATCTCGCAGATTTAAACATTTCTTTTTGTTCATCAGTTTAGAAACACTGTTTTTTTTTCCATTCTGCAAATGCGCATGTTGGAGCTCCTTGAGGCCAAGGGTGATAAAGTGAATATCCCAGGATAAAAAGTAGAAGGAATCTATATGAGAAACAGCTTTGTGATGTGTGCATTCAGCTTGAGGAATTAAAAGTTTCTTTTCATTCATCTGTTTGAAATCACTGTTTTTGTCCATTCTGAGAATAGACATTTGGGAGCACATTGAGGCCTATTTTGAAAAAGAATATAGCTTCAGATAAAAACTGGAAAGAAGCTTTCTGAGAAACTGCTTCATGATGTGTACATTCATCTCACAGAGTAAACATTTCTTCTGGTTCAACAGGTTGGAAACAGTGTTTTTGTCCATTCCATGAAAGGACATTTGGGAGCTCATTGAGGCCAAAGTCAGAAAAGTGAATATCCCAGCACAAAAACCAGAAGGAAGCCATCTGAGAAACAGTTTAGTGATGTGTGCATTCATATCAGAGTTAACACTTTCTTTTCTTTCAGCAGTTTGGAAATGCTGTTTTTGTGGAATCTGTGAAGGGATATTTCAGAGCACATTGAGGCCTAAGGTGAAAAACAAAATATCTTGAGATAAAAACTACAAGGAATCTTTCTGAGAAACTGCTTTGTGATGTGTGTGTTCGTCTCTCAGAGTTAAAAATTTCCTTTGATTCAGCTGTTTGGAAACACTGTTTTTCTGCATTCTGCGAATGTACATTTGAAAGAACATTGACGCCAATGGCGAAAAAGCTAATATCCCAGGAAAAAAACCTGAAGAAAGATATGTGAAAAACCACTTTGTTATGTGTGCATTCATCCATCAAAGTTAAACATTTCTTTTCATTCGGTCCTGTTGAAACTCTGTTTTTGTCCATTCTGCAAATGGATATTTGGGAGCTCATTGAGGCCAACAGTGAAACAGGAAATATCCAAGGATAAAAACTAGAACAAAGCTTCATGAGAAAATGCGGTGTGATCAGTGCATTATTCTCACAGATTTCAACCTTTTTTTTCACTCAGCAGCTTGGAAACATTGTTTGTGTCTCTTCTGCAAATGGACATTTTGGATCTCATTGTGAGCTGTGGCAAAAAAGGGAATATCACAGATAAAAACCAGAAGGAATCTACCTGAGAAATGGCTTTCTGATGTGTGCCTTCATCTCTCAGAGTTAAACATTTCTTTTGATTCAGCAGTTTGGAAACACAGTTTTTCTCCATTCTGTGAAAGGACATTAGGGAGCTCATTGAGTCCAATGGCGAAAAAGCGTATATCCCGGGGTAAAAACTAGAAGGAATCTATCTGAGAAACTGATTTGTGAAGTGTGCATTCAGCTCGAGGAGGTAAATCTTTCTTTTCATTCAGCCATTTTGAAACCTTGTTTTTGTTGAATCTGCTAATAGACATTTGTGAGCTCATTGAGGCCTATTGTGAAAAAGAAAATATCTTCAGATAAAAACTAGAAAGAAGCTTTCTGAGAAACTGCTTTGTGATGTGTGTACTCATCTCATAGATTTAAACTTTTCTTTTGATTCAGCAGTTTGGAAACACTGCTTTCATCCATTCTATGAATGGACATTTGGGAGCTCATTGAGACCTATGAAGAAAAAGTGAACATACAAGGATTTAAAATAGAGGGAAGGTTTCTGAGATACAGCTTTGTGATGTGTACATTCAACTTGTAGAGTTAAATCTTTCTTTTCATTCAGCAGTTCAGAAACCCTGTTTTTATAGAATCTGCCAAGGAATAATTGGGAGTGCATTGAGACCTATGGTGAAAAAGAATATATCTTCAGATAAAAACTGGAAAGAAGCCTTCTGAGAAATTGCTTTGTGTTATGTGCACTCTTCTCACATAGTTAAATATTTGTTATGATTCATCAATTTAGAAACACTGTTTTTGTCCATTCTGTGAATGGATATTTTGGAGCTCATTGATGCCAATGGTGAAAAAGATAATATCCCAGGATAAAAACTGGAAGGAATCTACGTGAGAAACTGCTCTGCAATGTTTGTATTCATCTTGCAAAATTAAACTCCTTTTTTTGACTGAGCAGTTTGGAAACACAGTTTTTATAGAACCTACAAAGGGATATTTGTGAGTGCATTGAGGCCTAGGGTGAAAAGAAAATATCTTCAGATAAATACTAGAAACAAGCTTTCAGAGAAACTGCTTTGTGATTGTACATTCATCTCAGAGAGTTAAAAGAAGTTTTTTTGATTTAGTAGTTTTGAAACACTGTTTTTGTAGAGTCTTCTAGGCGATATTTGAGAGCACATTGAGGCCTATGATGAAAAAGCAAATATCTTCATATAAAAATTAGAGAGACACTTTCTGAGAAATGTCTTTTGGTGTGTGCATTCATCTCTCAGAGTTAAACCTTTATTTTGATTCAGCAGTTTGAAAACACGGTTTTTGTCCATTCTGCAAATGGGTATTTGGGGTTCATTGAGGCCAATGGTGAAAAATGGAATGTCCTAGGATAAAAACGAAAGGAATATATCTGAGAAACAGCTTTGTGGTGAGTGCATTCCTGTCACTGAGTTAAACCTTCCTTTTCTTTCAGCATTGTTGCAACACTGTTCTGTCCATTCTATGAAGGGGCATTTGGGAGCACATTGAAGCCAAAGGTGAAAAATAGAATATCTCAGGATAAAAACAAGAGGAAGCTCTCTGAGAAACTGCTTGGTGATGTGTGCATTCATATCACAGATTTAAACCATTTATTTCATTCAGCTGTTTGAAAACACTGTTTTTGTAGAATCTGTGAAGGGATATTTGAAAGCACATTGAGGCCTATAGTTAAAAGAAAATGTCTTCAGATAAAAACTAGAAAGGTTTCTAAAAAATTCCTTTGTGATGTGTGCATTCATCTCACAGATTTAAAATTTACTTTTGATTAAGCAATCTGGAAACAAAGTTTTTTTTTTCCATTCTGCGAATGGACATTTGGGAGCTTATTGAGGCCAATGGCAAAAAACAAATATCCCATGATAAAAACTAGAAGAATGCTATCACAGAAACTGGTTTGTGAGATTTGCATTCATCTGGCAGAGCTAAACTTTTCTTTTCATTCCATAGTTTGGAAAAACTTTTTTTGTCCATTCTGCAAAAGGACCTTTTGGAGCTAATTGAGGTCAACGGCAAAAAAGCAAATATCCCAAGATAAAAACTAGAAGGAGGTTATCTGAGAAACCCCTTTGTGATGTGTGCATTCATCCTGGAGATTTAAAACGTTTTTTCATTCAGCAGTTTGGAAACACTTTTTTTGTAGAATCTGTGAATTGACGTTTGGGAGCGCATTGAGGCCTATGGTGAAAAAGAAAATATCTTCAGATACAAATTAGAAATATTTTTTATGAGAAAGTGCTGTGAGATGTGTGCATTCTTGTCACAGAGTTAAATCTTTCTTTTCATTCAGCAGTTTGAAAACACTGTTCTTGCAGAATCTGTGAATGGACATTTGGGAGCTCACTGAGACCTAAGGTGAAAAACTGAATATCCAAGTATAAAAACTAGAAGTAAGCTATGTGAGAAACTGCTTTGTGATGTATGGATTCATCTCATGAAGTTGAATCTTTCTTTTCATTCAGCAGTTTGGAAACACTGTTTTTTTTAGAATCTGCTAAGGGATGTTTGGGAGCACATGGAGGACTATAGAGAAAAAAATCTTCAGATAAAAATTATAAAGAAGATTTCTGCAAACTTATTTGGGGTGTGTGCATTCATCTCACAGATTTAAATATTTCTTTTGGTTCAGCACTTTGTAAACACTGTTTTTGTCCTTTCTGTGAATGGACATTTGGGAGCCCATTCAAGCCTATGGTGAAAAAGAAAATATTTTCAATAAAAAACTAGAAAAAATTTATGTGATAAACCTCTTTGTGATGTGCTCATTCATCACAGAGATTTAAGCCTTTCTATTCATTAAGCAGTTTGGAAACACTGTTTTTTTAGAATCTGTGAAGGGATATATGGGAGTGCATTGAAGCCTATCATGAAAAAAAAAGATAAAAACTAGAAAGAAGCTTTCTGAATAACTGCTTTGGGATGTGTCCATTCATTCACAAAATGGACAAAAACAGAGATTCCAAACTGCTGATTCGAAGGAAAGGTTTAACTCCTTAAGATGTATGCACACATCACAAAAAAGACTCTGAGAAAGCTTCCTTCTAGTTTTAATCTGAAGATATTTTCTTTTTCACTGTAGGCTTCAGTGCTTTCCAAAATATCACATCGTAGATACTACAAAAACTGTGTTTCCAGACTGCTGAATGAAAATAAAGTTTTAAATCTGAGAGATGAATACACACTTCACTAAACAGTTTCTCACAAAGCGTCCTTATATTTGTTATCCTGGCATATTTGTTTTCTCACCTTTAGCCTCAATGAGCTCTGAAATATCCATTTGCAGAATGGACAAAAACAGTGTTTCCAAACTGCTGAATCAAAACAAAATTTCATCTCTGTTAGATGAAAACACACATCACAAAGCAGTTTCTCAGAAACCTATTTTCTAGTTTTTATCTGAAGGTATTTTCTTTTTCACCACAGGCCATAATGCACTCCCAAATATCCCTATGCAGATTCTACAGAAACGGTGTTTCCAAACTGTTGAATGAAAAGAAAGATTTAAGTCTGAGAGATGAATGCACACATCAGAAAGCAATTTTTTAGATAGCTTCCTTCTGTTTTTTACCCTGAGACTTTTTTTTGCCATTGGCCTCAATGAGCTCTGAAATGTCCATTTGCAGGATGGACAAAAACAGTGTTTCCAAACTGCTGAATCAAAAGAAAGATTTAACTCTGTGAGATGAATGTACACATCACAAAGCAGTTTCTCAGAATGCTTCTTTCTACTTTTTATCTGAAAATATTTTCTTTTTCACCACAGACCACAATGGTCTCCCAAATATCCCTTCGCAGATTCTACAAAAACAGTGTTTCCAAACTGCTAAATGAAAAGTCTGGTTTAAGGCTGAATTTAATACACACATCACAAAGCTGTTTTTAAGATAGCTTCCTTATAGGTTTTACTTGATGACATTTGATTTTTTGCCACTGGCCTCAATGATCTCCAAAATGTCCATTCACAGAATAGACAAAAACAGTTTTTCCAAACTTCTGCATCAAAAATAATGTTTAACGCCGTGAGATGAATGCACATATCACAAAACGGTTTATCAGATAGCTTCCTTCTAGTTTTTATCCTAGGATAGTTGCTTTTTCCCCACTGACCTCAATGATCCAAAAATGTCTATTAGCAGAATAGACCAAAACAGTGTTTCCAAACTTCTGTATCAAAAGTAAGGTTTATCAAGTGAAATGAAAGCATACATCACAAAGCGGTTTTTCAGATAGCTTCCTTTTTGTTTTTATTGTGGGCTATTCTCTTTTTCGCTATTGGATTCAATGAGCTCCAAAATGTCCATTTCCAGAATGGACAAAAACAGTGTTTCCAAACTGCTAAATCAAAAGAAAGGTTTAGCTTTGTGAGATGGATGCACACATCCCAAAGCAGTTTCTCAGAAAGTTTCTTTCTAGTTTTTGTTTGAAGATATTTTCTTTTTCACCAATGGCCTCAATGTGCTCTAATATATCCCTTCACAAATTCTACAAAAACAGTTTTTCCAAGTTGCAGAACAAAAAGAAAGGTTTAACTCTGTGAGATGAATGCACATATCACATAGCAGTTTTCCAGATAATTTCCTGCTGGTTTTTACCCAGAAATATTCCTTTTTCTCCATTGGCCTAAATGAGCTCTGAAATATCCACTTGCAGAATTTTCAATAACAGTGTTTCCAAACTGCAGAATCAAAAGAAAGTTTTATCTCTGTGAGATGAATGCACACATCACAAAGCTGTTTCTCAGAAAGATTCTTTATATTTTTTATCTCAAGATATTTTCTTTTTCATCATAAGCCTCAAAGCACTCCCAAATATTGCTTCATATATTCTACAAAAACAGAGTTTCCAAACAGCTGAAAGAAAAGAACAGTTTAACTTTGTGAGGTGAATGCACACACCACAAAGCAGTTTTTCAGATAGTTTCCCTCTAATTTTCATCCTGAGATATTAGTTTTTCACCATTGTCCTAAATGAGCTCCAAAATATCCATTCACAGAATGGACAGAAACAGTGTTTCCAAACAGATGAATCAATAGAAATATTTATCTCTGTTAGATGAATGGACGCATCACAAAGCATTTTCTGCAAAAGCTTCTTTCTAGTTTTTATCAGAAGATTTTTTTTTCACCCTAAGCCTCAATGCATTTCCAAATATCCCTTTGCAATTTCACAAAAAAAGTGTTTCCAAAGTGCAGAATGAAAAGAAAGGTTTAATTCTGCAAGACAAATGCACACATCACTAGGCGGTTTCTCAGATAGATTCCTTCTGGTTTTTTTATTGAAATATTCACTTTTTTGCCATTGGCCTCAATGAGTTTGCAAGTGTCCATTTGCAGAATGGAAAAAAACAGTGTTTCCAGCAAAAACAGTGTTTCCAAACTGCTGAATCAAAAGAAAGGTTTAACTCTGTGAGTTGATTGCACACATAAGAAAGCAGTTTCTCAGAAAGCTTGTTTCTAGTTTTTATGTGAAGATATTTTCTTTTTCTCATTAATCTTCAATGCGATCCCAAATATCCCTTGGAAGATTCTACAAAAACAATGTTTCCAAATTGCTAAATATAAAGAATGGTTTACCTCTGTGAATTGAATGCACACATCACAGAGCATTTTGTCAGATAGCCTC
This sequence comes from Pan troglodytes, assembly GCF_028858775.2. Classification (NCBI taxonomy): domain Eukaryota; kingdom Metazoa; phylum Chordata; class Mammalia; order Primates; family Hominidae; genus Pan; species Pan troglodytes. The sequence continues at coordinate 81,543,712 of NC_072401.2, forward strand.
TTTATAGTTTTTATATGAAGATAATTGCTTTCTTTCCTTTGCCCTCCATCGGCTCCCAAATGTACTTTTGCATAATAGACAAAAACAGTGTTTCCAAACTTCTGTATCAAAAGAAAGGTATAACTCTGTGAGTTGACTGCCCACCTCACAATGTGGTTTCTCAGATTTCTTCCTTCTAGTTTTTATTCTGGGATATTCCATTTTTCACCATTGTCTCAATGAGCTCTGAAATGTCCATGTGCAGAATGGACAAAAACAGTGTTTCTGAACTGCTGAATCAAAAGAAAGCTTTAGCTTTGTAGATGAATGCATACCTCACAAAGCGGTTTTTCAGACAGCTTCCTTCTGGTTTTTTTCCTGAGATATTCGTTTTTCACCATTGGCCTCAATGAGCTCCAAAATGTCCATTCACATAATGGTCCAAAATAGTTTTTCCAACTTGTGCTATCAAAAGAATGGTTTAACTCTGGGAGATGAATGCAGACATCACAAAAGAGTTTCTCAGAAAGCGTCTCTTTAGTTCTTATCAGAAGACATTTTCTTTTTCACCATAGGCCTTAATGCCCTCCCAAATATCCCTTTGCAGATTCTACAAAAACAGTCTTTCAGACTGCTAAATGAAAAGAATGGTTTAACCTGATTTGAATGCACACATCACAAAACAGTTTTTCAGAGAGCTTCTTTTGAGTTTTTATCTGAAGATATTTGCTTTTTCGCCATTGGCGTCCATGAACTCCCAAAGGTCCATTTTCAGAACGGACAAAAACAGTGTTTCCAAACTTCTGCATCAAAAGAAAGGTTAAAATCTGTGACGTGGATGCACATGTCAAAAAGAGGTTTCTCATAATGCTTCTTTCTAGTTTTTATCTGAAGATATATTCTTTTTTACCATAGACCTCAATGTCCTCCCAAATATCCCTTGGCAGATTCCACAAAAACTGCTGAATGAAAAGTGTTTCCAAACTGCTGAATGAAAAGGATAACTTTGCAAGATGAGTGCACACATCACAAAGTGGTTTCTCAGTTAGCTTCCTTCTGGTTTTTATCCTGGGATATTTCCTTTTTCAGCATTGGCCTCAATGAGCTCCCAAATGTCCATGCACAGAATGGACAAAAACCGTATTTGCAAATTGCTGAATAAAAAGAAACTTTTAACTCTGTGAGATGTATGCAAACATTATAAAGCAGTTTCCCAGAAAGCTTCTTTCTAGTTTTTATTAGAAGATATTTTCTTTTTCACTTTTGGCCTCAATGAGCTCCCAAACGTCCACCCCCAGAAAGGACAAAAATGGTGTTTCTTAACTGCTGAATGAAAAGAAAGGTTCAACTCTGTGAGATTAATGCTCACATCACAAAGCAGTTTTTCAGATAGATTCCTCATAGTTTTTGCCTGAAGATATTCGCTTTTTTGCCATAAGCCTCCATGAGCTCCCAAATGTCCATTCGCAGAATGGACAAAAACAGTGTTTCCAAACTTCTGTGTAAAAGAAAGTTTTAACTCTTCAAGACAAATGCACGCATCACAAATCGGTTTCCTAGATAGCTTCCTTCTAGTTTTATCCTGGGATATTTGCTTTTTCACCATTGTCCTCAAGGAGCTCCAAAATGTCCATTTGCAGAACGGACAAAAACAGTGTTTCCAAACTGGTGAATGAAAAGAAAGTTTGAACTATGTGAGGTGTATGCACACATCACAAAGCAGTTTCTGACAAAGCTTCTTTCTTGTTTTTATTTGAATATATTCCCTTTTACAGCTTAGGCCTCAAAGTGTTCCCAAAATCCCTTAGCAGATTCCACACAAATCATGTTTCCAAACAGCTGAATGAAAAGGTTTAATTCTGTGAGATGAATGCACACATCACAAAGTGGTTTATCAGATAGCTTCCTTCTAGTTTTTATCCTGAGATATTTGCTTTTTGGCCATTGGCCTCAATGAGCTCCTCAATTTACAATGGCAGAATGGACAAAAACAGGGTTTCCAAACTACTGAATCAAGAGAAAGATTTTCACTGTCAGATGAATGCACACATCACAAAGCAGTTTCTGAGAAAGCTTCTTTCTAATTTTTATCTGAAGACATTTTCTTTTTCACTATAGGCCTCAATGCACTCCTAAATATTCCTTGGCAGATTCCACAAATACCATGTTTCGAAACTACTGAATAAAAAGAAAGGTTTAACTCTGCGAGATGACTGTGCACATCACTAAGTGGTTTTTCAGATTGTTTCCTTCTGGTTTTTATACTCAGATATTCAGTTTTTGACCATTGGCTTGCATGAGCTCCCAATGGCTTGCATGAGCTCCCAAACGTCCATGGCCAGAACGGACAAAAACAGTGTTTCCAAACTCCTGAATCAAAACAAATGTTTAACTCAGTGACATGAATGCACACGTCACAAAGAAGTTTCTCTGAAAGCTTCTTTCCAGTTTTTATCTGAAGATATTTTCTTTTTCTCATTAGGCCTCAATGCTCTCCAAAATATCCCTTCGCAGATTCCACAAAAACCGTGTAACCAAACTGCTGAATGAAAAGACGGTTTAACTCAGCCAGATGAATGCACATATAACAAAGGGGTTTGTCAGATAGATTCCTTCTAGTTTTTATCCTGAAATGTTCAATTTTTTGCTATTGTCCTCTATGAGGTCTTAAATGTCCATTTGCAGAATGGACAAAAACAGGTTTTCCAAACTCCTGAATCAAAAGAAAAGTTTATCACTGGGAGATGAATGCACACATCACAAAGCAGTTTCACAGAAAGCTTCTTTCTAGTTTTTAATCTGAAGGAATTTTCTTTTTCACCACAGAACTCAATGCGCTCCCAATTATCCCTCGCAGATTACACAAAAACTGTGTTTCCAAATGGCTGAATGAAAAGAAACGTGTAACACTGAAAGATGAAAGCACACATCACAAAGCTGTTTTTTACATAGCTTCCTTCTGGTTTTTATAGCAGGATATTCACGTTTTCACCATTGATCTCAATGAGCTCCCAAATGTCCATTCACAGAATGGACAAAAACAGTGTTTCCAAAGTGCTGAATCAAAAGAAAGGTTAAACTCTGTGAGATGAATGCACACATCACAAAGCATTTTCTCAGAAAGCTTCTTTCTAGTTTTTATTTGAAAATATTTTCGTTCTCACCATAGGCCTCAATGGCTTCCCAAATATCCCTTCACAGATTCTACAAAAACAGTGTCTCCAAGCTGCTAAATGAAAAAATGGTTTAACCCTCTGAACTGAATGCACACATCACAAAGCAGTTTTTCAGATAGCTTCTTTATCATTGTTATCTGAAGTTATTAGCCTTTTTGCCATTGGCATACATGAGCTCCCAAATGTCCATTTGCAGAATGGACAAAACCAGTGTTTCCAAACTTCTGCACCAAATAATTAGTATTAATTTTGCAAGAAGAATGCACACATCACAAAGCAGTTTCCTAGATATCTTCTTCCTAGTTTTTATCCTGGGAGATTTGCTTTTTGCCATTGGCCTTTAAGAGCTCCAAAATGTCCACTCAAGAATGGACAAAAAGAGTGAATCCAAACTGCCGAATCAAAAGAAAGGTTGAACTCTGTGAGATGAATGCATATATCTCAAAGAAGTTTCTCAGAAATATTCTTTCTTATTTTTATTTGAAGATATTTTCTTTTACAATTTAGGCCTCAATGTGCTCCCAAATATCCTTTACCAGTCCACCAAAACAGTGTTTTAAAAGTGCTGAATGAAAAGAAGGTTTAACTCTGCAAGATGATTGCACGCATCACAAAGCGGTTTATCAGAGAGTTCCTTCTAACTTTTATCCGGGGATATTCACTTATTCACAATTGGCCTCAATGAGCTCCTAAATGTCCATTCGTGGAATGGACAAAAACAGGGTTTCCAAAGTGCTGAATCAAAAGAAAATTTATCACTGTCAGATGAATGCACACATTACAAAGCAGTTTCTCAGAAAGATTCTTTCCAGTTTTTATCTGAAAATATTTTCTTTTTCACCTTAGGTCACAATGCACTCCCAAATATCCCTTCACAGATTCTATAAACAGCGTGTGTCCAAAATGCTGAATGAAAAGAAAGGTTTAACTCTGGGAGATGAATGGAAACATCCAAAAGCAGTGTCTCAGATTGCTTCCTTCTAGTTTTCCTTCTGTGATATTTGCTTTTTTGACATTGGCTTCAATGAGATCCAAAACATTCATCCCCAGAACGGACAAAAACAGTGTTTCTAAATTGCCAAATCAAAAGAACGTTTTATCTCTGTTAGATGAATGCAAACAACACAAAGCAGTTTCTCAGAAAGCTTCTTTCTTGTTTTTAAGTGAAGATATTTCCTTTTTCAGCATTGGCTTCAATGTGCCTGCAAATATCACTTCACAGATTTTACAAAAACAATGTTTCCAAACTGCTGAATCAAAAGAAATGTTTAACTCTGCAAGATTACTGCACACAGCACCAAGCTGTTTCTCAGATATCTTCCTTCTAGTTTTGATCCTGGGATATTAACTTTTTTTCTATTGGCCTCAAAGAGCCCCCAAATGTCCATTCACAGAATGGACAAAACCACTGTTTCCAAACTGCTGAACCAAAAGAAACTTTTCACTGTTTGTGATCAAAGCACACATCACAAAGCAATTTCTCAGAAAGCTTCCTTCTAGTTTTTATCTTAAGACCCTTTCTTTTTTTCACTTAAATCCCCAATGCATTCCCAAATATCCCTTCACAGATTCTACAAAAGTAGTGTTTCCAAACTGCTGAAAGAAAGGAAAGGTTTAAATCAGTGAGATGAATTCACAAATCACAAAGTAGTTTTTCAGATAGCATCCTTCTGGTTTTTGCCCTGGGATATTCACTTTTTTGTCATTGGCCTACATGAGCTCCAAAATGGCCATTTGCAGAATGGATAAAAACAGTTTTTCACACCTGCTGAATCAAAAGAAAGTTTTAACTATGTGAGATGAATGCACACATCATACAGCAGTTTCTCACAAAGCTTCCTTCTAGTTTTAATCTGAAGATATGTTCTTTATCACCATAGGTCTCAAAGCACACTGAAATATCCCCTGGCAGCTTCTACTAAAACAATGTTTCAAAACTGCCGATTGAAAAGAAAGATTTAACTCTGCAAGGTGAATGCACACATCAGAAAGCAGTTTCTCACCTTCCATCCAGTTTTTATTCTGGGATATTCACTTTTTGCCTTTGGCTTCAATGAGCTCCCAAATGTCCATTTGGAGAATGGATAAAAACAGTTTTTCCCACCTACTGAATCAAAAGAAAATTTTAACTCTGTGAGATGAATGCACACCTCACAAAGTGGTTTCTCAAATAGATTCCTTTGGTATTTCTCCTGGGATATTTGCTTTACCACCATTGGCCTAAATGAGCTCGCAAATATCCTTTCACAGAAACAACAAAAACAGTTTCTCAAACCTGCTGAATCAAAAGAAAATTTTAGTTCTATGAGATGAATGCACAAATCAAAAGCAGTTTCTCAGAAATATATCTTCCAGTTTCATCTGAAGATATTTTCTTTTTCACCATAGGCATCAAAGTTTTCCCAAATATCCCTTCATAGAATCTACAAAAACAGTGATTTCAAAATGCTCAATGAAGAGAAAGATTTAACACTGCAAGATGAATGCACACATCACAAAGCAGTTTCTAAGATTGCTTCCTTTTATTTTTGTATCCAGGGTTATTCGCTTTCTCACAGTTGCCCTCAAAGAGCAACCAATTATCCATTCTCAGAATGACCAAAAACAGTCTTTCCAAACTGCTGAATGAAAACAAATGCTTATCTCTGTGACATGAATGCGCATATCACAAAGCTTTCTCAGATAGTTTCTTTCTAGTTTTTATCCTGAGATATTCAGTTTTTTGCCATTGGCCTTAATGAGTTCCCAAATGTCCATTCACAGATTCTACAAAAACATTGTTTCAAAAATGCTGAAAGAAAAGAAATGTTAAACCTGCGTGCTGAATGCACACATTGCAAAACAGTTTCTCTGATAGCTTCCTTCTAGTTATTAACCCAAGGATATTCAATTTTTTTGTGACTGGCCTCAATGAGCTCCCAAATGTCAATTCACAGAATGGAAAAAAACAGTGTTTTTAAAGTTCTGCATCAAAATGAAGTTTTAACTCTGTGAGATGAATGATCACGTCACAAAGCAGTTTCACAGAAACCTTCATTCTAGTTGTTATCTGAAGATATTTTCTTTTTCACCATAGGCCTCAATGTGCTCTAAAATATCCCCTCAGACATTCTACAAAAACAGTGTTTCCAGACTCTTGAATTAAAAGAAAGTTTTAACTCTGTGAGATGAATGCACACATCACAAAGCCATTCCTCAGATAGCTTCCTTCTAGTTTTTATCCTGGGGTATTCACTTTTTCAACATTGGCCTCAATGAGCTCCAAAATGTCCATTCAAAAAATTGACAAAAACAGTGTTTCCAAACTGCTGAATGAAAAGAAAGGTTTAACCCTGTGAGATGAATGCCTATATCACAATTGGTTTTACAGATAGCTTCCTTATAGTTTTTATCATGGGATATTCTTTTTTTCACCTTTGTCCTCAATAAGCCCCCAAAAGTCCATTTGCCAAATAGACAAAAACAATGTTTCCCAACTGCTGAATCAGAAGAAAGGTTTATCCAGTGAGATGAATGCACACATCAGAAAGCAGTTTCTCAGAAATCTTCTGTGTAGTTTTTATCAGAAGATATTTTCTATTTCACCATAGACCTCAATGTGCTCTCGAATATCCCTTCACAGATTCCACAAAAGCAGTGTTTCCAAACTACTGAATGAAAAGAAAGTTTTAACTCTGTGAGTTGAATGCACATATCATGAAGCAGTTAATCATATAGCTTTCTTCTGATTTTTATGCTGGGATATTAACTTTTTCATCATTGGCCTCAATGAGCTCCCAAATGTCAAGCGCAGAATGGTCAAAAAAAAGTGTTTCCAAACTACTGAATAAACAGAAAGTTTTAACTCTGTGAGATAAATGCATACCTCACAACTAGTTTCTCAGAAAACTTCTTTATAGTTTTTATGTGAAGATATTTTCTTTTTCACCATAGGCCTCATTGAGCTCCCAAATATCCCTTCACAGATTCTACAAAAACAGAGTTTCCAAATTGCTGAATTAAAAGAAATATTTACCTCCTTAAGTTGAATGCACACATCACAAAGCATTTTTTCGTGTAGCTTCCTTCTAGTTTTTATCCTGGGATATTCACTTTTTTGCTTTTGGAATCAATGATCTCCTCAATGTACATGCACAGAATGGACAAAAACAGTGTTTCCAAATGGCTGAGTCAAAAGAAAAGTTTAGCTTTGTGAGGTGAATGCCTTCATCACAAAGCAGTTACTCACAAAGCTTCTTTCTAGCTTTATCTGAGGCTATTTTCTTTTTCACCATGGGTCTCAATGCCTTTCTAAATATCCCTTCACAATTTATACAAAAAGAGTGTATCCTAACTGCTGATTCAAAAACAAGGTTTAACTCTTGAGATGTATGCCCACATCACAAAGCAGTTTTGCAGAAAGCTTCTTTCTCATTTCTGTTCGAAGATATTCTCTTTTTCACCATAGGCCTCAATGTGCTCCGAAATATCCCTTCGTAGATTCCACAAAAACACTGTTTCCAAACTGCTGAATGAAAAGAAAGGTTTAATTCTGCGAGTTGAATGCACACATCACGAAGAGGTTCTTTAGATAGTTTCCTTCTGGTTTTTATTCTGGGATATTTGCTTTTTTGCCATTGGCCAAAATGAGCTCCCAAATGTTCATTCACAGAATGCACAAAAACAGTGTTTCCAAACTGCTGAATCAAAAGAAGGTTTAACTCTGTGAGATGAATGCTGACATCACAAAGCAGTTTCTAAGAAATCTTCTTTCAAGTTTTTATCTGAATATTTTCTTTTTCACCATAGGCCATAATGCGCTCCCAAATATACCTACACAGATCCTACAAGAAAGCGTTTCAAAACAGCTGAATGAAAAGAAAGTTTTAACTCTGTGAATTGAATACACCCATCACAAAGTGGTTTTTCAGATAGCTTCTTTAAAGTTTTTATCTGAAGATGTATGCTTTTTAACCATGGCCCTCCATGAGCTCCAGAATGTACATTCACAAAATGGACAAAAACAGCATTTCACATCTTCTGAATCAAAAGAAAAGTTTAACTCTCTGAGATGAATGCACACATCACAAAGCAGTTTCTCAGAAAGCTTCTTACTAGTTTTTTTCTAAAGATATTTTCTTTTCACCATAGTCTTCAATGTGCTCCCAAATGTCCCTTTGCAGATTCTGCAAAAACAGTGTTTTCAAACTGCTGAATGAAAAGAAAGTTTTAACTCTGTGAGATGTATGCACATGTCAGAAAGCAGTTTCTCAGAAGTCTTCTTCCTACTTTTTAACTGAAGATATTTTCTTTTTGACCATGGAACTCAATATGTGACCAAATATCCCTTCACAGTTTCTACATAAACAGTGTTTCCAAACTGCTGAGTGAAAAGAAATGTTTAACCCTGTGAGAAGAATGCACGCATGAAAAAGAGGTTTATCATATAGCTTCATTCTATTTTTTACCCTGTGATATTCCCTTTTTAGTCTTTGGCCTCAATGAGCTCCCAAATGTCCATTCGCAGAATGGGAAAATACAGTGTTTCCAAACTGTTGAACCAAAGGCAGCTGAATGTACATGTCACAGAGAAGTTTCTCAAAAAGCTTCTTTCTTGTTTTTTTTTTTTTTGAAGATATTTTCTTTTTCACCACAGGCCTCTATACGCTCCCAAATATTTCTTCGCAGATTCCACAAGAAGAGTGTCTCCAAACTGCCGAATGAACAGAAAGATTTAACTCTGCGAGATGAATGCACACTTCACTGACGAGTTTCTCAGATAGCTTCCTTCTAGTTTTTATCCTGGGATATTAGCTTTTTCACCACTGGCCTCAATGAGCTCCCAAATGTCCATTCGCAGAATGGAAAAAAAACAGTGTTTCCATAGTGTTGAATCAAACGAAAGGTTGAACTCTGAGATATGAATGCACACAACACAAAGCAGTTTTTCAGAAAGGTTTCTTGTTTTTACTTGAAGATTTTTTTCTCACCATAGGCTTCAAGGCACTCCCAAGTATCCCTTCACAGATTCCCCCAAATAGTATTTCCAACTGTTGAATGAAAAGAAAGGTTTAACTCTGTGAGATGAATGCACATATCACAAAGTGGTTTCTCAGATAGCTTCCTTCTAGTTTTTATCGTGGAATATTCGCTTTTTCACCTTTGTCTTCAATGAGTTCCCAAATGTCTAAGTGCAAAATGGACAAAAACAGTGTCTCCAAATGGCTGAATCAAAAGAAACTTTTAACTCTTTGAGATGAATGCATACTTCACAAAGCAGTTTCTCCGAAAGCTTCTTTCTTGTTTTTATCAGAAGATATTTTCTTTTTCACTATAGGCCTCAATGGGCTCCCTAATATCCCTTCCCAGATTCTACCAAAACCGTTTTTCCAAACTGTTGAAAGAAAAGTAAGGTTTAACTCTGCAAGGTAAATGCACACATCTCTAGGCCGTTTTTCAGATAGTTTCCTTCTGGTTTTAATCCTGGGATATCCATTTTTTCAACAGTGGCCTCAATGAGCGCCCACATGTCCATTAGAAAAATGTACAAAAACTGTGTTTCCCAATGGCTTAACTGAAAGTAAGGTTTAACTCTGTAAGCTCAATGCATACATCACAAAGCAGTTTCTCAGAAAGTTTCTTTCTAGCTTTTATGTGAAGACATTTTCTTTTTCACCATAGGCCTGAATGAACTCCCAAATATCCCTTTGCAGATCCTATGAAAACACTGTTTCCCAACTTCTGAATGGAAAGAAATTTTTAAATCTGCATGTCGAATGCACACATCACAGAGCAGAATTTCAGATAGCTTCTTTATAGTTTCTATCCTGGGATATGTGCTTTTTTGCCCTCAGCTTCTGTGAGCTCACAAATGTCCATTTGCAGAATGGACAAAAACAGTGTTTACAAACTTCTGAATCAAAACAAATGATTAAATCTGAGAGACGAATTCACACATCACAAAGCAGTTTCTCAGAAAGTTTCTTTCTAGTTTTCTTCTGAGGGTATTTCCTTTTTCACCATAGGCCTCAATGTGCTCCCAAATATCCCTTCACAGATTCTACAAAAACAGTGTTTCCAAACTGCTGAATCAAAACAAAGGTTTAACTCCTGAGATGAATGCACAAATCACAATGCAGTTTCTAAGAAAACCTCTTTCCAGTTTTTTTTTGAAGATATTTTCTTTTTCCCCATGGGCCTCAATGCGATCCAAAATATCCCATCTCATATTCCACAAAAACAGTGTTTCAAAACTCCTGCATAAAAAGAGAGCTTTAACTTTGTGAGATAAATACACACATCACAAAGCAGTTTTTCAGATAGCTTTCCTGTAGTTTTTATCCTGGGATATTTGCTTTTTCACCTTAGACCTCAATGAGCTTTCAAATGTCCATTTGCAGAATGGACAATACAGTGTTTCCAAACTACTGAAAGAAAAGAGAGGTTTAACACTGTGAGACGAATGCATACATCAAAAAGTGGTTTATCAGATAGATTCCTTCTAGATTTTATTCTCAGATACTCACCTTTTTGACACTGGCCTCAATGAGATCCCAAATGTCCCTGCGCAGAACGGACAAAAACAGTGTTTCCACACTGCTGAATTGATAGAAAGGTTTAACCCTGTGAGATGAATGCACACATCACAAAACAGTGAAGATCCTTCCCAGTTTTTACCTGAAGATATTTTCTTTCTCAACATAGACCTCAATGCCCTCCCAAATATCCCTTTGCAGATTCTACAAAAAGAGTTTCCAAATTGCTGAAAGGAAAGAAAGGTTTAACTCTGCTGGATGAATCCACAGATCACAGAGCAGTTTCTCAGAGAGCTTCCTTGTAGTTTCTATCCTGAAATATTCAGTTTTTCACCACTGGCCTCAATGAGTTCCCAAATGTCCATGCGCAGAATGGACAAAAGCAGTGATTCCAATCTGTTGTACTAGAAGTAATGTTTAACTCTCGAGTTAAATGCACAAATCACAAAGCAGTTTCTCAGAAAGCTTCTGTCTAGTTTTTATATGCAGGTGTATTCTCACCATAGGCCTCAATGCACTCCCAAATATCCTTCACAGATTCCACAAAAACAATATTTTTAAGCTGCTGGATGAAAATAATGTTTAACTGCTGAGAATTGAATGCACATATAACAAAGCAGTTTTTCAGATAGCTTCTTTATAATTTTTATCTGAAGATATTTGCTTTTTTGCCATTCGTCTCCATGAGCTCCAAAATGTACTTTCTCAGAATGGAAAAAACAGTGTTTTGAAATTTCTGAATCATAAGAAATGTTTAACTCTGTGAGATGAATTCACACATCACATTGGAATATGTCAGAAAACTTGTATCTAATTTTTACCTGAAGACATTTTCTTTTTCACCAAAGGCCTCAATACTCTCCCAAATATCCCTTTGCAGATTATACAAAAACAGTGTTTCTAAATTTCTGAATGAAAAGAAAGGTTTAACTCAGTGAGATGAATGCACACATCACAAAGCAGCTTCTGTAAATCTTCTTTCCAGTTTTTTTCTTAAGTTATTTTCTTTTACACAATAAGCCTCAATGTTCTGCTAAATATCCCTTCGCAGATTCTACAAAAACAGTGTTTCCAAACTGCTGAATGAAAAGAAATGTTTAACTCTGGAGAGTGAATGCATACATCACAGAGCAGTTTTTCAGATAGCTTCTTTAATCTTTCTATCTCCAGATAATCCCTTTTTCACCATTGGCCTCCATGAACTCCCAGAAGTCCATGAGTATAATGGACAAAAACAGTTTTCCCAAACTTCTGAACAAAAAGAAAGTTTTAACTCTGTGAGATGAATGCACACATCACATTGCAGTTCCTCAGGAAGCTTCTTTCTAGTTTTTGTTTGAAGATATTTTCTTTTCCACCATAGGCCTCAATGCACTCCAAAATATCTCCTCACAGATTCTACAAAAACAGTGTTTCCAAACTGCTGAATGAAAAGAATGGTTTAAGTCTGCAAGATGAATGCACACATCACAAAGCAGTTTCTCAGATAGCTTCCTTTTTGTTTCTATCCTGGGATATTCGCTTTTTCACCACTAGCCTCAATGAGCCCCCAAATATTTCTTCACAGAATGGACAAAATCAGTGTTCCAAAGCTGGAGAATCAACAGAAAGGTTTAACTCTGTGAGATGAATGTACACATCACAATGCAGTTTCTCAGAAATCTTCTTTCTAGCTTTTGTCTGAAGATATTTTCTTTTTCATCATAGGAATCAAGACGCTTCCAAATATGCCTTCACAGATTCTACAAAGAGTGTTTCAAAACAGCTGAATGAAAAGAAAGTTTTAACTCTCTGAGATGAATGCACATATCACAAAATGGTTTATCCAGTAGCTTCCTTCTAGTTTTTATCCTTGGATATTCACTTTTTCACCATTGGCTTCAATGACCACACAAATATCCGTTCGCAGAATGGATAAAAACATTGTTTTTCAAACGGCTGAATCAAAGGAAATGTTTAATTCTGTGAGATGAATTCACACATCACAAAGCAGTTTCTCAGAAAGCTTCTTTCTAGTTTTTTATTTGAAGATATTTTCTTTTTCACCATAGCCCTCAAGGCACTCACAAATATTGCTTTGCAGATTCCATAAAAACCGTGATTCCAATCTGCAGAATGAAAAGAAAGTTTTAACTCTGTGAGATGTATGCACACCTCACAAAGCAGTTTCTCAGGAAGTTTCTTTCTAGTTTTTATGTGAAGACATTTTCTTTTTCAACATAGACCTCAATGCACTCCCAAATATCCCTTTGCAGATTCCACAAAAACAGTGTTTACAAACTGCTAAATGAAAGGAACTTTTACATATGTGAGATTAATGCACACATCACAAAGGTGTTTATCAGATAGTTTCCTTATAGTTTTTATCCTGGGATATTCACTTTATCTAAATTGCCCTCAGTGAGCTCACAAATGACCGTGCGCAAAATGGGGAAAAACTGCTTTCAAATGGCTGAACCAAAGGAAATGTTTAACTCTGTGAGATGAATGCACACATCACACAGCAGTTTCTCAGAAAGCTTCTTTCTACTTTTTATTTGAAGATATTTTCTTTTTTACCATATTCCTCAAGGTGCTTCCAAATATCCCTCCTAATATCCAACAAAGACAGTGTCTCCAAACTGCTGAATGAAAAGAAAGTTTTAACTCTGCAAGAAGAATACACATATCATAAAGCACTTTATCAGAGAACTTCCTTCTAGTTTTTATCCTGGGATATTCACTTTTTTGTCATTGACCACAATGAGCTCGCAAGTGTCCACATGAAAATGGATAAAAACAGTGTTTCCAAACTGCTGAATCAAAGAAAGGTTTACCTCTGTGAGAGGAATGCACACATCACAAAGCAGTTTCTCAGCTTGTTTCTAGTTTTTATCTGAAGATATATTCCTTTTCAGCATAGGACTCAATATGCTACCATATATCACTTTGCATATTCTACAAAAAACAGTGTTTCCAAACTGCTGAATGAAAAGAAAAGTTTTTAACTCTGCAAATTGGCATGTAGCCCAGACAAGGTGAGAAAAGTGTCTACACATATATGTACATAAGCTATTATCCCAAACGAGGGAACATGTGTGACATCCATTTGCCAAAGAGTGTTAGGTTCCAGTCCTTGAGGATTAACTCCTCCTGTAAAAGAAGAGGAATGTACCATTTGGCAAGTTGGGCAATGCTGGATAATAGATTTAGCTTCTTTCTAGGTAATGCTGTATCTGCTTTTGAGACCAGAGGCATTAACATGGGTTAAATTGTGAAAGTGTCTAGCATTAGATATTGCATCAGCAACTAAGTGATCAGCCATTTGATTCCCTTCAGTCAAAGGTCCTGGAAGAGGTGTATGAGCCCTAACATGAGTGATGTAAAAAAGGTGCAATCTACTCCTAACTGCTGTTTGCAATTGGGTAAATAAAGTCATCAGTTGTTTACCTGTATGATACTGTAACTGAGCATTTTCAATTAACTGTGTGAAATGAACCACACATGAAGAATCAGAAAGCACCTTAATAGACATATCAAAAGCATATCAAAAGCAGTCAATACCACAATTACCGCTACAAGCTCCGCTTTTTGAGCTGAAATTTAGGACGTCCGGACAACTTTACTTTTTGAGCCAAAATTAGAAGCTTTACCTTTACTAGACCCATCTGTAAAAACATTATCAGCATCTTCAATTTGTTTACATTTAGTTATTTTGGGGAGAATCCAATTAGTTAATTTCAAAAACTGAAACAGCTTTGTTTTAGGAAAATGATTACCAAGAATACCCAGGAAGTCAGCTAAATGGTTTTGCAAAGTAAGACTATTTATTAAAACTTGCTCTATTTCTGCATTTTTGAAAGGGACAATAATTTTTCCAGGATCATATGCATGTAATTTAACGATCCAAGTTCTCCCAATCCCTATCATAGTAGCGATTTGATCTAAATAGGGAGTTAGAGTCCATGAATTAATATATGGAAGAAAAAGCCACTCTACTAAGTCCTGTCCTTGGACAACAACACCAGAAGGTGAATGCTGAGTTGAAAATATTAGCAAATCTAAATAGAGGCTTCTATGGATGTATTCTATTTATTTGAGCTTTATGGACTTCCTTCTCAATCAGTTGTAACTCTGCCACAACCTCCTTTGTCAATTGACAAGGGCTAGTGAGACTAGGATTTCCTCTAAGGATAGAAAACAGATTACTCATGGTGTAGGTAGGAATGCCAAGAACAGATCGTATGCAATCAATATCCCCTAGTAATTTTTAAGAATCATTAATGTTTTTAGTTGATCCCTATGCATGTTTACTTTCTGTGGCACAATGGTAGTGACATTTACTAAGGTCCCCAGGTAGGAGTAAGGAGTAGTAGTCAGAATTTTGTCAGGAGCTATAATTAAACCAGAATGAGAAATCAAATTTTGCAAGTGATCATAACATTGGAGTAATATTTATTGAGTGGGGGCAGCACAAATATATCATTTATATAGTGAATAATGTAACACTGTGAAAATTTTTTATGAGTAGGTTCAATTGCTTACCCCACATGCATCTGGTTAATTGTTGGACTGTTTAACATGCCCTGTGGCAACACTTTCCAATGATAATGCTTAACAGGCTGCAGGTTGTTTACTGCAGGAATTGTAAATGCAAACCTTTCACAGTCTTGCTCAGCTAAATTGATAGTAAAGAAACAGTCCTTTAAATCTATGACTATTAAAGGCCAATTTTTTGGAATTATAGCAGGAGAAGGCAATCCTGGCTGTAATTCTCTCATAGGTTGTATAACTGAATTGATGGATCTTAAGTCAGTTAACATCCAGCATTTACCTGATTTTTTCTTAATCAGGAAAACTGGAGAATTCCAAGGGGAAAATTTTGGAGTGATGTACCCATTTTCTAATTGTTCAGTAACTAATTTCTCTAAAGCCTTCAGTTTCTGTTTACTTAGTGGCCATTGTTCTATCCAAATTGGCTTATCTGTTAACCATTTTAAAGGTATAGTTTCTGGAGGCTTAACCATGACCACCATCAAAAATGATATGGTGGGAACTTTCTAAACCTTGCAAATTTTTTTATGCCCCATAGCAGTGAAATACCCCATTTCATGCATCATATGTTGACTTTGAGGGACATATAATTGTTCTGGAATTAGAGCTTGTGCTCCCCATTTTTGTAATAAATCTCTTCCCCATGAATTTATAGGTGCAGAAGTTATAATTGTTTGAATAATCCCAGGTTGTCCATCGGACCCTTCACAATGCAAAAAATAAATACTTTGATACACTTCAGGGGCTTTACCTATTCCTACTATGTTAAATTGTGTCGGTTGAATTGGCCATGCAGACAGCCAGTGCTGTAGAGAAATGATTGAAAAATCTGCTCCTGTATCTACCAAATCTTTAAATTTCTTTCCCTAATAGTTACGTCACAGTTAGGGCATTTATCAGTAATTTATTTTACCCAATAAGCTGCTCTGCCTAGTTTATTTGTGCTTCCAAGTCCTCCTTTTCATTTAATTTCTCTTTTTCCCATTCCCACATATGGCAAAATGAGGAGCTGTGCTATGTTCTCCCTTGGCTCTGCTTTCAAGGAAACAGAAGCAGATATAATAATATGAATTTCTCCATTGTAATCTCAATCAATGACTCCTGTATGTATTTGTACACCTGTTAAAGTTAAACTACACCTTCCTGAAAGATATCCTATTGTCCCTGCTGCAAGGGTCCACAGGCTCCAGTGGGGACATTTTGTGGGCATTCCCCAGGCAGACGCCTCACAGATTTTGTGCAGCATAAATCTACCATGGCACTACCGTCTGTGGTGAGGGACAGATATTTTACAGGGGTGTGGGAATGGCCTGAGCTGGAGATGCCCAGGTTTAGAATGGGGCCTAGGATGCACCCTTCATGGCGTTTGCCTAAATCAGGTCCCATCTTTATCAAACTTAAAGTGAAAGTGACTAGCCCAATGTTTTCCTTTTTTACATTTTGGACATATTTCAGGCTCAACAGCTTTCTTTTATCCCCTATCTGGCAGCCTGACTCACTAATGTTTTCTATATCCGTTTTTAGTATGATCATGCTTCCCACCATTAAAACAAGCTCCAGGAAATGGAGTATTCCTTTATCCACTCTCAGTCCTGCCATTGCCTGCAACAACAAGATAGTTTTATGCCGACTTCCTCTGATAACAACAAAGGACTTGATATAATCAACTAAATGTTCTTTCCCTCTGATAGGTCACAGAGCAGCCTGGCAATTGGGATTAGCATTGTTGAAAGGTAATAACTGCAACTCTATATCCTGAGCAGCAAAATATGCAATCATCCTTTTAAGAGATTCCTGTAACCAAGCCATAAAATCAATTTATCGTTTTTTTGGTCTCTGTTTTATAGCACTAAAGGAAGGGTATTGTTCTCCACATGAAGTGATTTTTCCCCAAGTTCTAATGCACACTCCACTAAGCTGTTCTAAGGCATAATGCTGCATGACCAGTTGTGCACCTACACCAGCCCAGGTGCCAACCCCCATAAGTTGGTCTGCAGTTATATTAATTTGAAGTTGGGTCAGGCATTGCGAGCAGCCTGAATGGAAGCTTCATCTGCCCACCATGTTTTAAATTGTAAGAACTGAGCACGAGTTAGACATGCTCAAGAAAGAGTGTCCAAGTCAGTAGCAATCATCCAACTGTAAAGAGAAACATTCTTTAACAGTCCCATTACAAAAGGAGAACCTGTTCCATACTGATTTATAGCTTCTTTAAATTCTTTGAGTAATTTAAAAGGAAAAGCCTCAAAAGTAGATATAATATTTCCCTGTTGATCTGGGGGGTGTATTCTAAAAGGGAACTGCCAAGCCTCTAAATCACCCTCTTGGCTAGCTTGCTGAATTCCTGCCTGAATAGAATTAAGAGGGGTTGCTTGAGGCACTGCTTGAACAGTCACTTGAGCAACTACTTTTCACCCAGTGTTCTCCAGGAAAGAAAAATCTGGAGGGTCTTTTTCTTCAAAATAATAATGAGGGGGTGTAGAAGAGTAGGGATGAACGTCTGCTTCCTTTGCCACTTTCTTTTAGCTGGTAAATAAGCCTGGTCTGTAACCTCTTCTGTTACTTCATTATACTCTTGTTCCTCCTCATCATCAGTGTGAAAAAGTTCCAAGGTGAAATGAACCAGACCCCACATTTGTCCCATTGGTTAACCTGGTGCTTCTGAGCTCCACTTGTTACTCACCATGGGGGTTGCTTTAAGAGTACTCTGGTGTCCTCCAGCTAATTTTCAATTCCAACAGTCACTCTGGTGACACTTTGACCTGGATTTGAGCCCCTATGTTGGATGCCACTTGCTGAGAAAAGCTCTACTGGGGAGTCCTTAACCCAGTGGTGTTAAAGGAATTAAATACACACACAAAGAAACATAGAGGTGTGAAGTGGGAAATAAGGGGTCTCACAGCCTTCAGAGCTGAGAACCATAAACAGAGACTTACCCACATATTTATTAACAGCAAGCCAGTCATTAGCATTGTTTCTATAGATAATAAATTAACTAAAAGTATCCCTTATGGGAAATGAAGCGATGGGCCAAATATAAAGGAATAGGTTGGGCTAGTTAATTGCACCAGGAGCATGTCTTTAAGGC
Organism: Pan troglodytes; assembly: GCF_028858775.2. Lineage (NCBI taxonomy): Eukaryota > Metazoa > Chordata > Mammalia > Primates > Hominidae > Pan > Pan troglodytes. Next base: position 81,562,002 of record NC_072401.2, read on the forward strand.
ACAGATCCTCATGCTATTGTTTGTGACTTAGGAATGCCTTTAAGCACTTTCTGCCTGGGGCAGGTCAGGCGTTCCTTGCCCTCATCCCTGTAAACCCACAACCTACCATCATGGGCGTTGGGGCCATAATGAACATGTTACATTGTTGCAGAGATTTTGTTTATGGTCAGTTTTGGGGCCAGTTTGTGGCCAGATTTAGGGGGGCCTGCTCCAAACAGTTTCCAAATGGCTGAAACTAAAGAAAGGTTTAACTCAATGAGATGAATGCAAACATCACAAAGCAGTTTCTCAGAAAGCTTCTTTCTAGTTTTTATCTGAAGATATTTTCTTTTTCACCATAGCCCTCAATGCACTCCAAAATATCCCTTCACAGTTCCTACAAAAACAGTGGTTCAAAATGGCAGAATAAAAAGCAAATGTTTAACTCTGTGAATTGAATGCACACAACACTAAGCAGATTTTAAAAGAGATTCCTTCTGGTTTTTATCCTGGGATATTCACTTTTTCACCATTCTTCTCCATGAACTGCCAAATATCTATTCACAGAACACAAAAAAACCCAGTGTTTCCAAACTGCTGAATCAAAAGGAAGGTTTAACTCTGTGAGATGAAAGCACACATCACAAAGCAATTTATCAGAAAGCTTCTTTCTAGTTTTTATCTGAAGACATTATCTTTTTTACCACAGGCCTGAATGCACTCCCAAATATAACTTCGCAGTTTCCACAAACACAGTGTTCCCAAACAGCAGAATGAAAACGTAGGTTTAACACTGAGAATAAACCGCACATCACAAATCGGTTTTCCAGATAGGTTCCTTATGGATTATATCCTGGGATATTCACTATTTTGCCATTGGTCTCGATGAGCTACCAAATGTCCATGAGCAGGATGGACAAAAACAGTGTTTCCAAACAAATGAATCAAAAGAAAAATGGTTAACTCTCTGAGATGAATGCATTCATCACAAAGCAGTTTCTTAAAAATCTTCTTTCAAGTTTTTATGTGCAGTTATTTTCTTTTTCACCATAGTGCACATCTCACCCCCAAATATCCCTTTGCAGATTCTACAAAAACAGTGTTACCTCACTCCTGAATGAAAGGAAAGGTTGAACTCTGCTACAGGAATGCACACATCCCAAAGTGGTTTATCACAGAGCTTCCTTCTAGTATTTATCCTGGGCTAGTCACTTTTTCGCCATTGGCCTCAATGAGCTCCAAATGTCCATTCACAGAATGGACAAAAACAGTGTTTTTCAAACTGCTCAATAAAAGGAAAGGTTTAACTCTCTCAGATGAATGTAAACATTACACAGCAGTTTCTCAGAAACCTTCCTTCTAGTTTTTATTTGAAGATATTTTCTTTTCACATTAGGCCTCAATGTGCTCCCAAATATCCCTTCACAGATTCCACAAAAAGTGTTTCCAAACTGCTGAATGAAAGGAAAGTTTTACCTCTGCAAAATAAATGTGGACCTCAGAAAGTGGTTTATCAGATAGCTTCCTTCTAGTTTTTATCCTGAGATATTCCCTTTTTTGCCATTGGCTTCAGTGCACTCCCAAATATCCATGCTCAGAATGGACAAAACAGTCTTTCCAAACTGCTGAATCAAAGGAAAGTTTTAACTCTGTGAGAAGAATGCACACATCACAAAGCAGTTTCTCAGAAATCTTTTTTTCTAGTTTTTGTCTCAAAATATTTCCCTTTTCACCATAGGCATCAAGGCACTCCCAAATATTCCTTTCCAGAGTCTACAAAACAGTGTTTCCAAACTGCTGAATGAAAAGAAGGGTTTAATTCCACAAGAAGAATGCACATATCACAAAGCTGATTCTCAGAGAGTTTAGTTATAGTTTTTATCTTGGGATAATTGCTTTTTCACCACTGGTCTCGATGAGCTCCCAAATGTCCATGCAGAGAATGGACAAAAACAGTGTTTCCAAACGGCTAAATCAAAAGAAAGGTTTAAGTCTCTGAGATGAATGCATGCATCACAAAGCAGCCTCTCAGAAATACTCTCTCTAGTTTTTATCTGTAGACTTTTTCTTTTTCACTGTAGTCATTAATATCCTCCCAAATATCCCTTTGCAGATTCCGCAAACATAGTGTTTCTAAACTTCTGAATAAAAGAAATGTGTAATTCTGTGTGATGAATGCACACGTTACAAAGCAGTTTCTCAGCACGTTTCTTTCTAGTTTTTTTGAAGATATTTTCTTTTTCACCATAGTCCTCAATATCCTCCCAAATATCCGTTTGCAGAAACTACAAAAAAAGTGTTTCCAAACTGCTGAATGAAAAGTTTAACAGTGCGAGATGAATATACATATCAAAATCGGTTTATCAGAGAGCTTCCTTTTACTTTTCATCCTGGCATATTCACTTTTTCGTCATTGGCCTCAATGAGCTCCCAAATGTGGAAGTGTGGAATGGGCAAAAACAGTGTCTCCAAACTACTGAATCAAAGGAAAGTTTTACCTCTGTGAAATGAATGCACATATCACAAAGCAGTTTCTCAGAAAACTTCTTTCTAGCTTTTATCTGAAGATATTTTCTTTTTCACCATAGGTCTCAATGCGTTCCCAAATATCACTGCATATTCTACAAAAGCAGTGTTTCCAAACTGCTGAATGAAAAATTTAACTCTGTGAGCTGAATGGGAACATCACTAAGTGGTTTCTCAGATAGCTTCCTTCTAGTTTTTTTCCTGGGCTATTTGATTTTCTCCATTGGCCTTAATAACCTGACCAATGTCCATTTGAAGAATGGACAAAAATAGTGTTTTTCGAATTTCTGAATCAAATGAAATGTTTAACTCTGTGAGGTGAATGCCCACCTCACAAAGCAGTTCCTCAGAAAGCCTCTTCGAAGTTTTTATCTGAAGATATTTTTTTGCACTGTAGGCCTCAATGCACTCCCAAATATCCCTTTGCAGATTGTACAAAAACAGTGTTTCCTAACTGCTGAAAGAAAAGAAAGGTTTAACTCCATTACAGCAATGCACACATTCCAAAGCGGTTTCTCAGTTACCTTCCTTCTAGTTTTTATCCTGGGATATTTGCTTTTTTGTCATTGGCCTCAAAGAGCTCCCAAATGTCCAATCACAGAATAGACAAAAACAGTGTTTTTCAAACTGCTCAAATGAAAGGTTTAACTCTGTGAGATGAATGCACACTTCACACAGCAGTTTCTCAGAAAGCTTCTTTCTAGTTTTTATTTGAAAAATTTTCTTTTCACCTTAGGCCTCAATGTGATCCTAAATATCCCTTGAATGAAAAAAAGGTTTACCTCTTCAAAATGAATGCACACATCATGAAGAAGTTTATCAGATATCTTCCTTCTAGTTGTTATCATGATATATTATCTTTTTCGCCATAGGCCTCAATGCACTCCCAATGTCCATGCACAGAATGGACAAAAACAGTGTTTCCAAACTGCTGAATCAAATGAAAGTTTTAACTTTGTGAGATGAATACACACGTCACAAAGCTGTTTCTCACATATCTTTTTTCTAGTTTTTAACTCAAGATATTTCCTTTTTCACCATAGGCCTCAAGGTCCTTCCCAATATCGCTTTGCAGATTCTACAAAAACAGTGTTTCCAAACTGCTGAATGAAAAGAAGGTTTTAATTCTGCAAGATGAATGCACGCATCACAAAGCTGATTCTCACAGAGCTTACTTCTAGTTTTTATCCTGGAATATTCTCTTTTTCGCCATGGGCCTCATTGAGCTCCCAAATGTCCATGCACAGAATGGACAAAAACAGTGTTTCCAAATGACTTAATCAAAAGAAAGTTTTAACTCTCTAAGATGTTACAAAGCAGTTTCTCTGAAAGATTCTTTCTAGTTTTTATCTGAAGACATTCTCCTTTTCACCCTAGTCCTCAATGCCCTCCCAAATATCCTTTTGCAGATTGTACAAGAACAGTGTTTCTAAACTTCTAAATAAAAAGAAACGTTTAATTCTGCAAGATGAATGCACACATCACAAATCAGTTTCTCAAAACCTTCTTTCTAGTTTTACCTGAAGTTATTTTCTTTTTCACCAAAGGCCTCAATGCACTCCCAAATTTCCCTTCACAGATTTTACAAAACAGTGTTTCTAAACTGCTGAATTAAAACAAAAGGTTTAACTCTGTGAGATGAATGCATACATCACACAGCAGTTTCTCAGAAAGCTTCTTTCTAGTTTTTATTTGAAGATATTTTCTTTTTCACCTTATGCCTCTATGCGCTCTTAAATATCCCTTCACAGATTGTACCAAAACAGTGATTCCAAGCTGCTGAATGAAAAGTTTACCTCTCTGAAATGAATGCACACATCACAAAGCAGTTTAACAGATAGTTTCCTTCCAGCTTTTATCCTGAGATATTATCTTTTTGCCAAAGGCCTCAATGCAATCCCCAATGTCCATGTGCAGAATGGTCAAAAACTATGTTTCCAAACTGCTGAATCAAACGAAAATTTTAAATTTTGAGATGAATGCACACATCACAAAGCAATTTCTAAGAAATCTTTTTTGTAGTTTTTATCTCAAGATATTTCTTTTTTCACACTAGGCCTCAAGGTGCTTCCAAATATCCCTTTGCAGATTCTACAAAAACAGTGTTTCCAAACTGGTGAATGAAAAGAAGGGTTTAATTCTGTAAGATGAAAACAAACATCACAAAGCTGATTCTCAGAGAGTTTACTTCTAGTTTTTATACTTGGATAGTACCTTTTTCACCATTGGCCTCAATAAGCTCCCAAATGTCCATGCACAGAATGGACAAAAATAGTGTTTCCAAATGGCTGAATCAAAAGAAAGGTTTAACTCTCTGAGATGAATGTGTGCATCTCAAAGCAGTTTCTCAGAAAGATTCTTTCTAGTTTTCATCAGAAGACATTTTATTTTTCACTTAAGTCTTCAATGCCCTCCCAAATATACCTTTGCAGATTCTGCAAAAACAGTGTTTCTAAACTTCTAAATAAAAAGAAATGTTTAATTCTGTGAGATGAATGCACACAACACAAAGCAGTTTCTCAGAAATATTCTTTCTAGTTTTCACCTAAAGTTATTTTTGTTTTCATCAAAGGGCTCAATGTGCTCCCAATTACCCCTTTGCAGATTTTACAAAAACAGTGTTTCTAAACTGCTGAATTAAAAAAAACTTTAACTTTGAGAGATGAATACACCCATGACAAAGCAATTTCTGAAAAAGCCTCCAACTAGCTTTTATCTGAAGATAATTTCTTTTACACCAGTATGCCTCAATGTGCTCCTAAATATCTTTTCTCAGATTTAACAGAAAGAGTGTTTCCAAACTGCTGAATGAAAAGAAAAATTTAAATCTGGGAATTGAATGCACACATCACAAAGCAGTTTTTCGGATACCTTCTTTATGGTTTTTATCTGAAGGTATTCTTTTTCCGCCATTGGCCTCCATGAGTTCCCAAACTTCCATGCACAGAATTGACAAAAACAGTGTTTTTAAAATGGCTGAATCAAAGGAAAGGTTTAACTCTCTGAGATGAATTTGACATCATGAAGCAGTTTCTCAGAAACTTTGTTTCAAGTTTTTATTTGAAGACATTTTTTATTCACCATAGGCTTCAAGGCACTCCCAAATATCGCTTCACGTATTCCACTAAAACAGTTTCCAAATTCCTGAATCAAAAGAAAAGTTTAACTCTGTGAGATGAATGTACACATCACAAAGCAGTTTCTCAGAAAGCTTCTTTGTCATTTTTATCTGAAGATATTTTCTTTTTCACCATAGGCCTCAGTGAGCTCCAAAATATCCCTTTGCAGATTCCACAAAAATAGTGTTTCCAAACTGCTGAATGAAAAGAAAGGTTTAACTTTGCAAGATGAATATGCATATCACAGAGTGGTTTATCAGAGAGCTTCCTTCTAGTGTTTATCCAGGGATATTCACTTTTTGTCTTTGGCCTCAAGTAGCTCCCAAATGTTCACATGCTGAATGGACAAAAACAGTGTTTCCAAAATGCTGAATCAAAGGAAAGATTTACCTCTGTGACATGAACGCAAACATCACAAAGTAGTTTGGCCTCAATTAGCTCCTCAATGTCCATTGGCAGCATGGACAAAAACAGAGTTTCCAAACTACTGAATCATGAGGAAGCTTTTTTGCTGTGAGGTGAATGCACACATCACAAAGCAGTTTCTGAGAAAGCTTCTTTCTAGTTTTTATCTGAAAACATTTTCTTTTTCACCATATGCCTGAAAACTCTCCCAAATATCCCTTCACAGATTCCACAAAAGCAGACTTTCCAAACTGCTGAATTAAAAGAATGGTTTAACTCTTGGAGTTGAATACACACATTACAAAATGGTTTCTCAGACAGCTTCCTTGTAGTTTTTATCCTGGAATATTTGCTTTTTCACCATTGGCCTTAATGAGCTCCAAAATGTCCTTTTGCAGAATGGACAAAAATAGTGTTTCCAAAGTGCTGAATTAAAAGAAAGGTTTAACTCTGAGAAATGAATGCACACATTACAAAGAAGTTTTTCAGATAGCTTGTTTATACATTTGTCTGAATTTTTTGCTTTTTCTCCATTGGCTTCCATGAGCTCTGAAATGTCCATGCACAGAATGGAAAAAAAAAACCGTGTTTCCAAACTTCTGAATCAAAAGAAAGGCTTAACACTGTGCGATGAATGCACACATCACAAAGCAGTTTCTCAGAAAGCTTCTTTCCTGTTTTTACCTGAAGATACTTTCTTTTTCACCATAGGCTTCAATATGATCCCAAATGTCAATTAGCAGAATGAACAAAAACAGTTTTTCCAAACTGATGAGTGAAAAGAAAAATTTAACTCTGTGAGATGAATGCACACATCAGAAAGTGGTTTCTCACATAGCTTCCTTCTAGTATTTATTGTGGTATATTCGATTTTTCGCAAAAAGCATCAATGACCTCCCAAATGTTCATTTGCAGAAAACACAAAAACAGTGTTTTTCAAATCTCTGAATGAAAGAAAAGGTTTAAATTTGTAAGATGAATTCACACAGCACACAGCAGCTTATCTGAAAGCTTCCTTCTAGTTTTTATTTGAAGATATTTCTTTTTTCACAATAGGCCTCAAGGCACTCCCAAATATCACTTCACAGATTCCACCAGAACAGTGTTTCCAAACTCCTGAATGAAAAGAAAAGATTAATCCTGTGAGATGAATATACACAGCACAAAGCAGTTTTTCAGATAGCTTCATTCTAGTTTTTATCCTGGGATATTTGCTTTTTTTGCCATTAGCCTCAATGATCTCCCAAATGTCCACACGCAGAATGGACAAAAACAGTGTTTTCAAACTGCTGAATCAAAAGAAAGGTTCAACTCTGTGAGATGAAGGCACCCATCACAAAATACTTTCTCAGAAAGCTTCTTTCTAGTTTTTATACGGGGATATTTTCTTTTTCACCATAGGCCTCAATGCACTCCCAAATATCCCTTTGCAGATTCTACAAAAACAGTGTTTCCAAACTGCTGAATGAAAAGAAAGTTTTAACTCTGCAAGATGAATGTGCACATCACAAGTTGATTTCTCAGACAGCTTCCTTCTATTTTTTTATCCTGGGATATTCTCTTTCTCTCCATTGGCCTCAATGAGCAGAAAAATGTCCATTTGCCAAAAGCACAAAAAAAGTGTTTCAAAACAGCTGAATCAAAAGAAAGTTTTAACCCTATGAGATGAATGCTCACATGACAAAGGTGTTTCTCAGATAGTGTCCTTCAGGTTTTAATCCTTGTATATTCTCTTTTTGGCAAATTGCCTCAGTGTGCCTCTAATATCCATTTGCAAAATGTGCAAAACGATTGTTGCCAAATTGCTGAATCAAAAGAGTTGTTTAAATCTGTGAGATGAATGCACACATCACAAAGCAGTTTCTTGGAAAGCTTCTTTATAGCTTTTATCTAAAGATATTTTACTTTTCACCATAGGCCTAAATGGACTTCCATATATCCTTTTGCAGATTCTACAACAGCAGTTTTACCAAACTACTGAATGAAAAGAAATGTTTAAATCTGAGAGATGAATGCACACATCACAAAGCAGTTTGTCGGATAGCTTCCTTCTAGTTTTTATCCAGGGATATTCACTTTCTCATCATTGGCCTCAATGAGCTCCCAAATTTCCATTCACTAAATGGACAAAAACTCTGTTTCCAAAGAATTGAAACAGAAGAAACGTTTAACCCTGCGAGGTGAATGCACACATCACAAATCGGTTTTGCATAGAGCTTCTTTCCATCTTTTATCTTGGGATATTTGCTTTTTCACCTTTGGCCCCAATGAGATTAAAAATGTCCATTCACAGAATGGACAAAACAGTATTTCCAAACTGCTGAATCAAAAGAAAGATTTAACTCTGAGAGATGAATGCACACATCTCAAAGTGGTTTCCCAGAAAGCTTCTTTATAGTTTTTATCTGAAGCTATTTTCTTTTTCACCATAGGCCTCAATGTGCTCCCAAATATCCCTTTGCGGTTTCTCCAAAAACAGTGTTTCCAACCTGGTGAATGAAAGAAAGGTTTAACTTTGTGAGATGAATGCACTCATCACAAAGCAGTTCCTCAGATATTTTCCTTCTAGTTTTAATCTTGAAATATTTCCTTTTTTGTCATTGGCCTCAATGAGCTCCAAAATGTCCATTCACAGAATGGACAAAAGAGTGTTTTCAAACTGCTGAATCCATAGAAATTTCTACCTCCCTATAAGGAAAGCACACATTCAAATTTAGATGCTCAGAAAGCTTCTTTCTATTTTTTCTCTGAAGATATTTTCTTTTTGAGCATAGATCTCTATTCACTCCTCAATGTCTTTTCGCAGATCTACAAAAACAGTCTTTCCAAACTGCTGAATAAAAAGAAAGGTTTAACTCTGTTAAACCTTTCTCTGATGCGTTAAACATAACTCTGATGCAATGAATCCACACATCATAAAGCGGTATATCAGATAGATTCGCTTTTTTGTCATTGGCCTCAATGAGCTCACAAATGTCCATTCACAGAACATTCAAAAAAAGTGTTTCCAAACTGCGGAATCAAAAGAAAGTTTTAACACTGTGAAGTGAATGCACACATTACCAAGTGGTTCCCCTGATAGGTTCCTTCTAGTTTTTAAGTTGTGATATCCGATTTTTCACCTTTGGCCTCAAGGCATTCCCAAATGTCCTTTCACAAAACTACAAAAAGAGTGTTTCCAAACTGCTGAATCAAAAGAAATGTTTAACTCTGTGAGATTAATGCACACATCACAAAGTGGTTTCTCAGATAGATTCCTTCTAGTTTTTAACCTTGTAATATTAGCTTTTTCACCACTGGCTTCAAAGAGTTCACAAGGGTCCATTTGCAGATTCTACGTAAACAGTGTTTCCAAAGAGCTCAATCAAAAGAAAGATTTCACGCTGTGTGATAAATGCACACATTATGGTTTCTCAGATGGCTTCCTTCCAGTTTTTATCTTGGGATATATGCTTTTTTACCATTAGGCTAAATGAGCTCACAAATGTCCGTTTGCAGAATGTACAAAAACAGTGTTCCCAAACTGCTGAATCAGAAGAAAGTTTTAACACTGTGAGATGAATGCACACAGTACAAAGTGGCTTCCCTGATAAGTTCCTTCTAGCTTTTATGTTGTGATATCTGATTTCTCACCTTTTTAAATTTTATTATTATATTTTAAGATTTACGGTACATGTGCACAGTGTGCAGGTTAGTTACATATGTATACATGTGCCATGCTGGTGTGCTGCACCCATTAACTCGTCATTTGGCATTAGGTATGTCTCCTAATGCTATCCCTCTCCTACCTCCCCACCCCACAACAGTCCCCAGAGGGTGATGTTCCCCTTCCTGTGTCCATGAGTTCTCATTGTTCAATTCCCACCTATGAGTGAGAACATGCGGTGTTTGGTTTTTTGGCCTTGTGACAGTTTACTGAGAATGATGATTTCCAATTTCATCCACGTCCTTACAAAGGACATGAACTCATCCTTTCTTATGGCTGCATAGTATTCCATGGTGTATATGTGCCACATTTTCTTAATCCAGTCTATCATTGTTGGACATTTGGATTGGTTCCAATTCTTTGCTATTGAGAATAGTGGCACAATAAACATACTTGCGCATGTGTATTTATAGCAGCATGATTTATAGTCCTTTGGGTATATACCCAGTAATGGGATGGCTGGGTCAAACGGTACTTCTAGTCTCAGCCCAAAATCTCTTTAAGCTGAGAAGCAACTTCAGCAAAGTCTCAGGATACAAAATCAATGTGCAAAAATCACAAGCATTCTTATACACCAATAACAGACAAACAGAGAGCCAAATCATGAGTGAACTCCCATTCACAATTGCTTCAAAGAGAATAAAATACCTAGGAATCCAACTTACAAGGGACGTGAAGGACCTCTTCAAGGAGAACAACAAACCACTGCTCATTGAAATAAAAGAGGATACAAACAAATGGAAGAACATTCCATGCTCATGGGTAGGAAGAATCAATATCATGAAAATGGCCATACTGCCCAAGGTAATTTATAGATTCAATGCCATCCCCATCAAGCTACCAATGACTTTCTTCACAGAATTGGAGAAAACAACGTTAAAGTTCATATGGAATCAAAAAAGAGACTGCATTCCCAAGTCAATCTTAAGCCAAAAGAACAAAGCCGGAGGCATCACGCTACCTGACTTCAAACTATACTACAAGGCTACAGTAACCAAAACAGCATGGTACTGTACCAAAACAGAGATATGGATTAAGGGAACAGAACAGAGCCCTCAGAAATAATGCCGCATATCTACAACCATCTGATCTTTGACAAACCTGAGAAAAACAAGCAATGGGGAGAGGATTCCCTATTTAATAAATGGTGCTGGGAAAACTGGCTAGCCATATGTAGAAAGCTGAATCTGGATCCCTTCCTTACATCTTATACAAAAATTAATTCAAGATGGATTAGAGACTTAAACACTAGACCTAAAACCATAAAAACCCTAGAAGAAAACATAGGCATTACCATTCAGGACATAGGCATAGGCAAGGACTTCATATCTAAAACACCAAAAGCAATGGCAACAAAAGCCAAAATTGACAAATGGGATCTAATTAAACCAAAGAGCGGCTGCACAGCAAAAGAAACTACCATCAGAGTGAACAGGCAACCTACAAAATGGGAGAAAATTTTCGCAACCTGCTCATCTGAAAAAGGGCTAATATCCAGAATCTACAATGAACTCAAACAAATTTACAAGAAAAAAACAAACAACCCCATCAAAAAGTGGGTGAAGGATATGAACAGACACTTCTCAAAAGAAGACATTTATGCAGCCAAAAAAAACATGAAAAAATGCTCACCATCACTGGTCATCAGAGAAATGCAAATCAAAACCACAATGAGATACCATCTCACACCAGTTAGAATGGCAATCATTAAAAAGTCAGGAAACAACAGGTGCTGGAGAGGATATGGAGAAATAGGAACACTTTTACACTGTTGGTGGGACTGTAAACTAGTTCAAACATTGTGGAAGTCAGTGTGGCGATTCCTCAGGGACCGATTTCTCACCTTTTGCCTCAAGGCACTCCCAAATGTACTTTCACAAATCTACAAAATTATTGTTTCAAAACTGCTGAATCAAAATAAATGTTTAACTCTCTGAGATGAATGCACACATCACAAAGTTGTTTCTCAGTTTGATTCCTTCTAGTTTTTGTCTTGGGATATTCACTTTTTCACCACTGACCTCAAAGAGCACACAAGGGTCCATTACCAGATTATAGAAAAACAGTGTTTCCAAAGTGTTGAACCAAAAGAAAGATTTCACTATGTAAGACGAATGCACACATCACAGAGAAGTTTCTCAGATAGCTTCCTTCTAGTTTTTCTCTTGGAATGTAGGCTTTTTAAAATCAGCCTAAATGAGCTCATAAATGTCCATTCACAGAGTGTACAAAAACAGGGTTTCCAAACTGCTGAATCAAAAGAAACGTTTAACTCTGTGAGATAAAAGCCCATATTACAAAGCAGTTTCACAGCAAGCTTCTTTCTACTTTTTACCTTAAGATATTTTCTTTTTGACCATAGACCTCAGTTGCTCAAAAATGTCCTTTCACAGATTATAGAAAGCAGTATTTCCTAACTGCTGAATCAAAAGAGAAGTTTAACTCTGTGAGATGAATGCACACATCACAAAGTGGTTTCTCAGATAGCTTCCTGCTAGTTTTTATCTGGGAATATTAGCTTTTTCACCATTGGCCTCAATGAGATCCCAAATATCCATTCGCAGAATGTACAAAAACAGTATTTCCAAACTGCTGAATCAAAAGACAGGTTTACCTCTGTGAGATGACTGCACACTTCACAAAGAAGTTTCTCAGAAAGCTTCTTTCTAATTTTTATCTGAAGATACTTTCTTCTTCACCATAGGCCTCAATGAGCTCCAAAATGTCCACTGACAGAATGGACAAAAACAGTGTTTCCAACTGCTGAATCAAAAGAAAGGTTTGACTCTGTGAGATGAATGCACACATCACAAAGCAGTTTCTAGTATAGCTTCCTTCTAGTTTTTATCCAGGGATATTAGCTTTTTCACCATTGGCCTCACTGAGATCACAAATTGCCATTCACAGAATGTACAATAACAGTATTTCCAAACTGCTGAAACAAAACTCAAGTTTATCTCTGTGAGATGACTGCACACAACACAAAGAAGTTTCTCAGAAAGCTTCTTTCTAATTTTTATCGGATGAGATTTTCTTCTTCACCATATGCCGCAATGAGTTCACAAATGTCCATTCACAGAATGGGCAAAAACAGTGTTTCCAACTGCTGAATCAAAAGGAAGGTTTAACTCTGTGAGATGAATGCACACATCACAAAGAATCTTCAGAAAGCTTCTTCTTTCCAGTTTTTATCTGAAGACATTTTCTTTTTCACCATAGGACTCAATATGCTCCAAAATAAACCTTTGCAGATTTCTCAAAAACGGTGTTTCATATCTGCTGAATGAAAAGAAAGGTTTGACTCTGTGAGATGAATGCACACATCACAAAGCAGCTTCTCAGATAGCTTCCTTCTAGTTTTTATCCTAGGATATTTTCTTTCTTGACATAGGCCACAATGGGCTCCAAAATATCCAATCGCCAAATGAACAAAAACAGTTTTTCCAAACTGCTGAATCAAAAGAAAGGTTTAACTCTATGAGATGAATGCACACATCACAAGTCAGTTTCACAATGCTTCTTTCTAGTTTTTATCTGAAGATATTCTCTTTTTTCACAAGACGCCTCAATGCACTCCCAAATATCCCTTTGCATTTTCTACAAAAACAGTGTTTCCAAACTGCTGAATGAAAAGAAAGGCTTAACTCTGCAAGATGAATGTACATATCACAAAGTGGTTTATCATATTGCTTCCTTCTATTTTTTATCCTGGGATATACGCTTTTTTATTTTTGGCCACAATGAGCTCTCAAATGTCCATTCACAGAATGGACAGAAACAGTGTTTCCAAGCTGTTGAATCAAAAGAAGGTTTTAAATCTGTAAGATGAATGCACACATCACAAAGCAGATTCTCAGAACTCTTCTTTCTATTTTTTTATCTGAAGGTATTTTCTTTTTTGCCGTAGGCCTCAATATGCTCCAAAATATCCCTTTGCAGATTCCACAAAACAGTTTTTCAAAACTCCTGAATGAAGAGACAGGTTTGACTCTGCGAGATGAATGCACACATGACAAATGGATTCTCATGACATGGATTCTCATGACATGGATTCTCATGACAAATGGATTCTAGTTTTTGTCCTGGGATATTCTCTTTTTTGCCATTGGCCTCAGTGAGCTCCCAAATGTCCATTAGAATAATGGACATAAACAGTGTTTCCAAACTGGTGAATGAAAACAAAGTTTTATCTCTGTGAGATGAAAGCACACATCACACAGCGGTTTCTCAGAAAGTTTCCTTCTAGTTTTTATCCTGAGATATTTGCTTTTTTGCCATTGGCCTCAATGGGCTACCATTGTCCATTCACTGAATGGACAAAAACAATATTTCAGCTGCTGAATCAAAAGAAAGGTTTAACTCTGTGAGGTGAATGCACACATCACAAAGCTGTTTGTCAGATAACATCCTTCTAGTTTTTATACTAGTATATTCGGTTTTTCACTATTGGCCTCAATGAGCTCCCAAATATCCATTTGAAGAATGGACAAAAACAGTGTTTCCAAATTGCTGAATGAAAAGAATGGTTTAACTCTTTTAGATGAATGCAGACATCACAAAGCAGTTTCTCAGAAAGCTTCTTTCTACTTTTTTCTGAAAATAATTTCTTTTTCACCATAGGCCTCAATGTGCTCCCAAATATCCCTTCACAGATTCTACAAAAACAGTGTTTTGAAGCTGTTGAATGAAAAGAAAGTTTACATTCTGAGAGATGCAAGCACATATAACAAAGCAGTTTCTAAGTTAGCTTCCTTCCAGTTTTTATCCTGGGATATTCACCTTTTCACCATTGGCATCCATGAGCTCCCAATTGTCCATTCACAGATCGGACAACAACAATGTCTCATCTGCTGAATCAAAAGAGAGATTTAACTCTGTGAGATCAATGCACACATCACAAACTGGTTTCTCAGATAACATCCTTCTACTTTTTATCCTGGGATATTCTCTTATTCTCCATTGGCCTCAATGAGCTCCCAAATGTGCATTTGCAGAATGGACAAAAATAGTGTTTCCAAATTGCTGAATCAAGAGAAAGGTTTAACTCTGTGAGATGAATGCACACATCACAAATGGTTCCTCTGATAGCTTCTTTCTAGTGTTTTCCCTGGGATATTCACTTTTTTGCCATTCTTCTCAATGAGCTCCTAAATGTCCATTCACAAAATAGACAAAAACTGTTTCCAAACTGCTGAATCAAAATAAACATTTAACTCGGTTATACAAATGCACACATCACAAGTCAGTTTCTCAGAAAATTTCTTTATAGTTTTCATCTGAAGATATTTTTTTCTTTCTCCATAGGCCTCCAATCCCTCCCAAATATCCATTCACAGATTGTACAAAAACAGTGTTTCCAAACTGCTGAATGAAAAGAAAAGTTTAACTCTGTGAGATGAATGCACACATCACAAAGTGGTTTCTCAGATACCTTCCTTTGAGGTTTTATCTTGGGATATATGCTATTTCACCATTGGCCTCAATTAGCTCCAAAATGTCCATTCACAGAATGTACAAAAACACTGTTTCCATACTGATGAATCAAAAGAAAGATTGAACTCTGTGATATGAATGCACACATCACAGAACAGTTTCACAGAAAGCTTCTTTCTAGTTTAAATTTGAAGATATTTTCTTTTTGACTCTAGGCCTCAGTGTGCTCCCAAATGTCTTTTCACAGATTCCACAAAAACAGTTTTTCCAAACTGCTGAATCAAAATAAAGGTTTAACCCTGTGAGATGAATGTGCACATGAAAAAGATGTTTCTCAGATAACTTACTTCTAGGTTTTATCCTGGGATATTTGCTTTTTCACCATTGGCCTCAATGAGCTCAAAATTGTCCATTGGCAGATTCTACAAAAACAGATTTTCCAAACTGCTGAATCAAAAGAAAGCTTTAACTCTTTGAGAAGAATACACATCAAAAACGGTTTCTCAGATAGCTTCCTTCTACTTTTTATTATGGGATATTCTGTTTCTCACCATTGGCCTCAATGAGCTCCTAAATGTCCATTTGCAGAATGTACAAAAACAGTGTTTCCAAACTGCTGAATCAAAAGAAAGTTTCATATCTGTGAGATGAATGCACCCATCACCAAGTGGTTTTTCAGATAGCTTCCTTCTTGTTTTTATCTTTGGATACTCACTTTTTCAGCTTTGGCCTCAATGAGCTCCCAAATGTCCTTTCAGAGAAAGTACAAAACCAGTGTTTCCAAACTGCAGAATCAGAAGAAAGGCTTAACTCTGTGTGATGAATGTACACATCACAAAGAAGTTTCTAGCTATTGAGGCCTATGGTGAAAAATAAAATATCTTTAGTTAAAACCTAGTAAGAAGTTTGTGAGGAATTGCTTTGTGATGTGTGCATTCATCTCACATAGTTAAACCTTTCTTTTCATTCAGCTGTTTAGGAACACTGATTTTGTAAAATCTGCGAAGGAATATTTGGGAGCTCATTGAGGCCTATGGTGACAAAGATAATATCCTCAGATAAAAACTAGAAAGAAGTTTTCTGAGAAACTGCTTTGCGATTTATGCATTCATCTCAGAGAGTTAAACCTTTCTTTAGATTCAGCAGTTTGGAAACACTGTTTTTGTCCATTCTGTGAATGGATATTTGGGAGCTCATTGAGGCCAAAGGCAAGAAAGTGAGTATCCCAGGATAACATCTGGAAGTATGCTATCTGAGAAACTGCTTTGTGATGTGTGCATTCACCTCGCATAGTTAAACCTTTCTTTTCTTTCAGCTGTTTGGAAGCAGTGTTTTTGTAGAATCTGCAAAGGGATATTTTGGAGTGCACTGAGACCTATGGTGAAAAATAGAATATCTTCAGATAAAAACTACAAAGAAGCTTTGCGAGAAACTGCTATGTGGTGTGAGCATTCATCTCACAGAGTTAAACCTTTCTTTTGATTTTGCAGTTTGGAAACACCGTTTATGTCGATTTTGTGAATGGACATTTGGGAGCTCTTTTTTGGCCAATGGTGAAAAAGTGAACATCCCTAGATGAAAACCGGAAAGAAGCTAGATGAGAAACTGCTTTTAGATATGTGCATTCATCTCACTGTTGTAAACCTTTCTTTTCATTCAGCTGTTTGGAAACACTGTTTTTGTAGTATCTGAGGAAGGACATTTGAAAGCACATTGAGGCCTGTGGTGAAAGAGTGGATATCCCTGGATATATCTATAAAGAAGCTATCTGAGAAACTATTTTGTGATGTTTGCATTTATCTCACTGATGTAAAACTTTCTTTTGATTCAGCAATTTGGTGCCACTGTTTTTGGTAAGTTCGGAGAGAGGACATTTGTGAGTGCATTGAGGCCTATGGTGATAAAGTGAATATCCTCAGACAAAAACTAAAAAGAAGCTATCTCAGAAACTGCTTTGTGATGTGTGAATTCATCGTACAGTTTAACCTTTCTGTTAATTCTGCATTTTGAAATATTGTTTTTGTAGTATCTATCTGTGAATGGACATTCAGGAGCACTTTAAGTCCTATGGTGGAAAAGTGAATAACCCCAGATAAATACTAGAGAGAAATTCTCTGTGAAAATGCTTTGTGAAGTGTGCATTCATCTCACAGAGTAAAATGCATCTTTTAATTCAGCTCTTTGGGAACTCTGTTTATGTCAAATCTGTGAAGAGACGTTTGGGAGCACTTTGTGGCCAATGATGAAAAGTAGAATATCCCCAGATAAAAACTAGTAAGAAGCAATCTGTGAAACTGTTTTGTGTTGTGTGGATTCATCTCAAAGAGTAAAAACGTTTCTTTGATTCAGTACTTTGGAAACACTGTTTTTGTAGAATCAGCTTAGGGACATTTGGGAGCTCATTGAGGCCAAAGGTGAAAAAGCAAATATCCCCAGATAAAAACTAGAAAGAATCTATCCTAGAAACTCCTTTATGATGTGTGCTTTCATCTCACAGAGTTAAATCTTTCTTTTGATTCAGTAGTTGTGAAACACTGTTTTTTTAAGAATCTGAGGAAGGACATTTAAGAGAGCTTTGAGGGCTAAGGTGAAAAAGTGAATGTCCCCAGATAAAAACTAGAAATAAGCTAAATTTGTGGTTTAAGGCAACTTTTAGTTGGTATAGTTTGTTAGACTCCATATAGATCGTATATATATTTTAGGACGGTACTCTTTTTTGTGAATATGTGGTGGGAGAAATAGGTTGTATGGGAGGTGGTGGGGGAACATTAGCTACAGTGGGTTATAAGTTCTCATAATCTTCACTGTCTCATCTTTGAATTGACCTTTTGACAATTGCCATAGTGGTATATTTGGCTGTGTGGGAATAGTAGTGTGAATTAATCTGTTGTCTTAGTTTTCAAGGTGACAATGTGGATTTACTTATAACGCTTTTTCCAGCCAAAACTCTCATAGCAGTCATAGTGATGGTTAATCTCTGTAATTCTGAATGTTCAGGTCCTGATTGGGGAACAAGAAGCCTTGGCTTTGGAGGGACTTTCCACTTAAAAGGAAAAAGAGTTAAATCTATGATATATTAGGGGAGGGTTGCCACTACTTTCTTGATAAGTAATATCGTAGATAAAACGTTGAAAATCTCTGTGACCTTGAGAGCAATCATTAGTAATATGACCTTTCAGAGCCCAATGGTGAAAGAGTGAATATCCCTGGATAAATCTATAAAGAACCTATCTGAGAAAATACTTTGTGATGTTTGCATTGAGGAGAGAAGTATTAAATCACACAGTTCCTTCTGGAGTAACACAATCCTTCCATATTAATTTGTAAGTATTTGAAGACAAGTTGAGAGGACACTGAGGTCCTAAAGGCTTATATTTGGAGGTGTGAATATAATCAGTGATTCCTATTTTGGTCTGCATTAGAGGTTTTAATGAGAGCGCTGATACCAAGTGTCCCAAAGGAGGTACGGAGTAACCAGATGGTAGTGTGACCACCCAAGTTTGAATATCTAATGAGAGACACCCATTAGTGGGTCCTAGTCACAAAGGTGGATACCTAAAACCTATAGTGATATTGAAAGGGGTTCCTTCTTCTGAAGACTGGGCAGGACAACGATCATCTACAGAACCAGGCATCCAAATACTATCAATAACATAGACCTCGATAGGAGAGTCCATCCACGTCACGGCTCAAATAAGAAGAGGAAAAGGAATATAGGCCCAATATGTATAGTTTTTAACAGTCTGTGGAGTGACAGAGGGTAGAATGATCAGTGTCATCAGTAGGAGGCAGAGGTCGAGCCAGACCTGCATCACTGGAGATGAGTTGTCCAAGAAGGCTGAATCGATTATCTGTTGTAGAGGAGTTAAGGTGTTTATTTTCTTCCTTTTGACGATTGGATGTGTTAGTTGTTTCCAGCTGTGGCGTTTTCTCAGCAAAATTTTCCTTCTCATTGTAGCATGAATTTTCAGGACACAGTTTCAGGTGTCTAGTAGGAACCCAAACAGGAGATTGATGTTCACCTGGGGAAACACAAGCATAGCCTCTTCCCCACGTTAAAATAGCAGCTTTTGACCACATATTAGATTCAACATTTTTCCACCATACCCCCCATCCTTGGTTTACCATAGGACGGTTACCAGAAAACTGTTTTTTGGCAGCAGTAACAGAACTAGATTTATGAACATTAAGAAATTTTAACACGAGCAGTGCCAAGTTTAGTTATACGTGAGGGGTAGAAAACTCCTTATCCCCCTCTTTTTGTTTAAGTAATTGTAATTTTAAAGTTTTAAAGTTCTGTTACTTCTTTATACAATAGCTTGACCTTTTGGGTTATAAGGAATACCAGCAATATATTTAATATGCAACTGATCAAGAAAATTTTTTAAAGATTTACTGCAAGAGGCTGGACCACTGTTTGTTTTGAACTCACTAGGAATTCCCATAGCTGCAAAACATGAAAACGTGTTTTTTAACATGAGAAGTGGCTTCTCCGGTTTGACAGGTAGCCCAGATGAAATTGGAAAAGGTGTCAACTGTGACACGCACACAAGGTAGTTTTTCAAAAGAAGGAACGTGAGTAACACCCACTTGCCAAATAGCATTAGGAGAAAGGCCTTGGGGATTAATGCCAGGAGATTGTGTGGGTAGGACAAGAACCTGACTTCAAGAACAGTGTGGACAGTTTTTATAGGTTGTTTCCAACTGAGAGAATATTTATGTTTAATACCTGAGGCATTGGTATGAGTGATTTGATGAAATTGTTCTGCATCTGTAATGGCTAGAGAAACTACAGCATCAACTTTACGAGTACCACTACATAAGGATCTGGGCAAATTAGTGTGAGATCGAGTGTGAGTGATGAAAAAAGGTTGGTTTCGGTTTCTGACAGTTTTTTTGTAACAAAGAGAACAAGGAAAACAGATTAGTGTCGGTAATATTTTTGATGGTAACTGTTTCTATTGCCTCAGTGGCATGGACTACATAAGCTGAATGAGAGACAATATTAAGAGGCAGATCAAAATCTTGTGATGCAGAGTTAACAGGAAACAACTCAGCTTTTTGAGCAGAAGTGTATGGAGTAGAAATGACTTTATCTTTTGGTCCTATTTACCCTGCCTTTCCATTACGGGATCCATCAGTAAAAATGGTAGTGGCTCTCTCTAGTGGTGATGAATAAGTTTTGGTAGAATCCCGGAAGTATTTTATAGAAATCGAAAGAATTTTGACTTAAGCAAATGTTTATAAATAGTGCTGATGAAATCAGCCAGATTAATCTGCCAGCATAAAGATGTAGGAAAGACATTTTTAACTTCATTTTTTGACCAAGGGACCACAATATATTTGGATCAAAGCCAGAAATTTTAGTGATACATTGATATCCTAATCCAATTAAAGTGGGCATTTGATATATTGAAAGAGTTTTAGAGGCTGAATTAGGAATAAATACCCATTCAACTAAATAATTATTTTCTACTATAAGTAAGTCCCATAAGAGAGTGGATGGAAGGAAAAACTAAAAATTGTAAAGGCAAATTTGGGTCAATGCATGAGACTTGTGCCTCTGTCACTCATTGTTCTACAAAAGACAACTGTTGTTTTGCTTGTTCAGATAGACAGCGAGGACTGTTTAAATGTGTATCTCCTGATAAAGTGGCAAATAGATGAGATAATGCATAAGTAGGGACGCCTAGGGTTGGTCAGAGATAATTGATGTCACCTAGTAATGTTTGAAAATCATTTAAGATATTTAAATTGCCAGTATGAAGTTGGACTTTTTGGAGCTTAATGAAGCGAGCTTCTAGCTGCATTCCTAAGTACAGAAAAGGAGTGGTTTGTTGAATTTTATCAGGAGTGATGTGGAGTCCTGCATTGGCAACTGCTAATTTTAAAGAGGTAAAACACTGAATTAATTCATCTTTAGTGGGAGCAGCAATCAGTACATCATCCATATAATGAAGAATGTAATTATTTTTAAAAGTCTGTCAGATAGGTTGTAACACAGTACTGACAAACAACTGACAAATAGTAGGAATATTAATCATTCCTTGAAGTAAAGCTTTCCATTGTTATCTAGCTGCAGCAGCTGAATTGTTAATGGATGGTATAGTGAAAGCAAATCTTTCACAGTCTGACTTGTTTAAAGGAATATGAAAAAAGCAATCCTTAAGGTCAACAATAATTAAAGGCTATTCCTTAGAAATCATGGAGGGGGAGGGCATACAGGGCTGTAACACCCCCATACTTTTAATAAGTGCATTAACGCTCTTAAGTCTGTTACCATCCTCCATTTTCCTGACTTTTTTTGTACAGCAAACACGGGTGAGTTCCACAGAGGCAAGGAGCGCTCAGTAGTGTTTGCTTGTAGTAAATCATTAACAATTTCAGTTAAAGTCTCCAACATGCGTTTGGAAAGCGGCCACTGCTCTACCCAAACCAGTGACTTACACAGCCATTGTAAAGGGATAGGTGGGGGAGGCTCAGCAGTGACTGCACCTAAAAAGCATATCCAAGTCCTGACTTATTAAATTTTGGGGAGGGTTCTAAGGGCTCTTTAATTCCCTCTCCATTAACTCCCAATCCTTTTCCAGGAGCAAAATTCATTTTATACATCATGTTTTTGATAGCTTCACTATAATTTGATAAAGGGATAGATATTTCAGCCCCCCATTGTTGCAGCAAATCACTTCCCCATAAGTTTATGGGAATTGGAGTGATAAAAGTTTGAATAGTGCCAATTTGGTCATCAGGTCCTGTAAAAGGAAGTATAACAGAACTTTGGTGTATGTCAGATGACATTCCAACTCCCAGTAAATTAGTTGAAGAGTGTTGTTTTGGCCAAGAGGAAGGTCACTGATTAGTGGCAATTATAGAAATATCAGCCCCAGTGTCAACTAAACCTTTTAACTTTTTTCCAGAAATTTTAATAGTACAGGTGGGATGATGAGAAGAAATAGCATTAACCCGATAAGCAGCTTTGTTTCATTTAGAGGTATTTCCTATAGGTCTTGTGCAAATGGTAGATGCTGCAGAGGGCCACAGTGCAGGGAGAAGTAGTAATTGACAAATGGGTTCTCCTGGTTCAATGAAAATGGGAGATTTGGTAGAAATAACCAAACAAATTTCATCTGTAGTGTTGACATGGATAAGGACAGTATGAACGATTACACCTTTTAAGGCTAATGAAGCTCTGCCAAGAATTAAGCTATTATGACCATTAGGTAAAGGCCCTTTGACTCCATTAGGAGCAAGGACGGGTTGTTCTCTAGGGAGTAAAGACAAAGGGAGAGTACTACAAAAATCTATTAAGCCCCCTCCCATGGCAGAGGCAGAGAGGCATTGTACTGGAACAAGAGGAGGGGTGATTGGCATTGGTTTGTGTGTATGAATTCGAGGTAGTGCCTGTGGCACTGTTTGTACTTGAGTCTGCAGCATCATTGGTGCAGTTATAGAGATGGCCACAGGGAGGGGGAAAGGAAACCCTGGAGCCCCATTTGGGATTGGGGCTTGAGGCTGGCTCCTCCCCCTATTTCCCTGAAATGGAACAGGATTAGAAGGAGTGTTGGCCACGTCTAAAGGAGGCAACAGATTACCACTAATATCAAATTTAGATCGACAAGAATTCATCCAATGTTTACCTCTTTTACATTGTGGGCAAACAGTAGCAGGTGTTTTCTGTAAATTTGGAGTTTGTGGAGTAGGCTGTTGGAGATTAGCATTAAGTAAAGTACTAGATTTTTTAAAGTGTCCTACTCCACATTTATAGAAAGTACTGGGAAAACTATTGGGCACACCTGTTGTAGTAACATTAGGAATAATAGCAGCTGCTTTTAAGGATGAAGTCTTGGCTGGAGCAATGAGCACAGCTTTATGAGTTTCAGAACCAGTACCATCACAGACTCTAATGTAGGAAGGAATTATGGCATCATCAGGTATGTTTTGAGTCTTATGATATGACAGTTTTATGGCAGCCTGAAACTCAGTGTTAGCATTTTCAACTGCCATAATTTGGACAACCATATTTGTTGCTCTAGCATCAGAAATAACTTTTTCAGCAGCATCTGTGAGTCAAGGCATGAAATCAGGATAGGGTTCAGAAGGACATTGTTTAATAGCACTAAAAGATAAAGGGGCCTTGCTGCATCTTGAATATGTTCCCAAGCTTGTAAACACACTTGAGTAACCTGAGTTAAAATATGTTCATCATCTTCCAATTGTCGAGCAGGAGCATTGCACAAATCACTATTACCCATAAACATGGCATAAGACCCTTCAGCCACATTTTCACATTTTCAGAATTTATAGAAGTTTGAATCATGGCCTCTTCTGACCACCATGCCTTAAACTGTAGGAACTGAGAAGGGGTGAGAGAAGTATGAGCTAACAAATTCCAGTCAATAGGAACAAGCTTTTTTTCAGTAGTGAGGGAACGTAGAACAGTTTTAACATAATGAGAATTAGGTCCATATTGATCACAAGCAGCTTTAAAGTCTTTGAGGACTTGCAAAAGGAAAGGTTCATAGTATCACTGGCCTTTAGAAGTGCCTTCTCCCTCCTCTCCTGCACCCTCAGGCTTAGGGGCTACAGCTATGGGGAATGGGAAGGCATCAAAACTACCAGAAGCCTTAGTTCTACCCATCACCTCCTGAATAGAAGTGTTGACAGGTCTAGCGGGGCAGAGGAAAAGAGATAGAAAGAGCGAGGTTGCTGGGACATGGGCTTCGGGGAAGGAGGAAAGCAAACATCTGAAAGAAGGGGTCCCAGATCATTGAAAGAAATGGTAAACTTAGAAGAAGGGAGAGGTCCAAAAGGATGAGAGAAACAAGAAACAGGCCATTCAGATGAATGCCACATGTATTCTTCTGGCAGAGGGGGCAACAGCTTAGTAGAAGAACAGTTAACGTATACAGGTTCCAAGATATGAGGCAGAGGGAGGGGATCATCACCAGGTTCCTCCTCTTGGGGAGAAAACAAGAAGAGACTGAATTCCTCCTCATGATCAGAAGGAGGACTAGTAGGGGGGTCAGGTACCCAAGGTAAATGGAGCGGCTCACCATCTGTGTTAACTTGTGGCAGTTGAAGAGGATCACCAGACTGAAAAGGAAGTAAAGCAACACGAATAAGAGCCCAGTCAGTCCAAACAGAAATAGGAAGTAAAACATCATCTCTCATGAGTTGGCAGAGCATGGCACCAACTCTACCCCAGTCTAACACATCAATTGAACCTTGGTCAGGGAACAAAGGACAATGTTTTCCAGTAGTCTGAAATAAGATAATAAGGTTATTGGAGTCAGCTTTGATTCCACCCAGTTTAAGAAGTTTAATAAAACAGATAAGCCTGGTGTTTGTCCCATAATAGCCCTGGAATAATACCAGTTGACAAATCCGAAAAGATGGGAGAGTCACAAAACGAGTACCTGGAGAACTTACTGTCGAGACTGAAGACTAATTGTCACAAATCTGCACTTGGAGTGCACTGAGCTGAGGAACAAAGAAAGCCAAATAGGGCACCAGATATAGCAGGATCTGGCCAGCAGCCTGCAATGCAATGGTGCTCTTTCTTTGTTTCCAGGTGTATAGGCAGGTTGATAAATAAAAGACACACACAATATAGTAAAAGCTGGGTCCAGGGGAGTTGCCACCTTCTGGTCCTGTGATGCCACCAATGCGCTTGATATACCATCACTTATTATTAAGTTTAGTGAGGGCAGGGGTAGGTTACTGAGGGATTTAGGGTCATTTGATTATGAGGTGAGATGGTCACAAGGGGATGAAGTAATTCTTTAATATAATATCGGTATGCAGAAGTGCAGTATACAGAGATAAAAATTTACAATGTAGTGTGTGCATCAGCAATTTTTAACAGAGCCTTAAAACAGAAGCACAGTCTATCCATAAACTATGTTTAACAAGATATTAATCAGCAGTAACAGTCGCAGCAAAAGCTGGTTGCAAACATTCAATAGAAACAGAACGTGAAACTATACAACAATTTAGACCACAAATTCTCAGAAGGGAGTATGCCTTAACCCTAAAGAGACCTAGAAGAGCTTTGGCAAGATAAGGGCGTTTATAACCCTATCTTATCCATATGAACAGGTGTCTCTCATGCATCCGTTTATAGGCTCTCCACAAGGGTCACATTCCATTCCCAGAGCTATGAACATCTGCTTTTCTGGGATAGGAATCTTCATAATGTGAAACCTCCCTGACTGCGTGTCAGTTTATAGGCTCTCTTCAGGGGTAAGCACATCACATGCTCTTCATTCATTTTGGCAGCGCAACCTTGCATTTACACAATCCTGCATGCAATTTTGTATTTACAATAATCAGAAGCATTTCATCTTTTATTCTGTAGCAATAGTTTCAGGGGTCTCCCTACAAGAGATAAACATTTCTTTTGATTCAGCAGTTTGGGAACCCTGTTTTTGTAGAATCTGAGAAAGGATATTGGGGAATCCACTGAGGCATATTGTAAAAAAATAAATATCCCCACATAGAAACTAGAAAGTAGCTATCTGGGAAACTGCTTTGTGATGGGTGCATTCATTTCACAGATTTAAATCTTTCTTTTGATTCAGCAGTTTGGAAACACTGTTTTACTAGAATCTGCAAAGGGAAGCTTCAGAGCTCATAGAGGCCTATTTTAAAGAAGTTAATATCCCCACATAAAAAGTAGAAAGAAACTATCTGATAAACTGCTTTGTGATGTGTGCATTAATCTCACAGAGTTAAACATTTCATGGGACTTAGCAGTTTGGGACCACTGTTTTTGTAGAATCTGAGAAAGGACATTTGGGAGCGCATTGAGGCCTATGGTGAAAAAGAAGATATCCTGATAAAAACTCTAAAGAAGCTACCTGTGAAACTGCTTTTTGATGTGTGGATTCATCTCACAGAGTGAAAATTCTCTTTTGATTCAGCAGTTTGGAAGCACTATTTTTGTAGAATCTGCAAAGGGACATTTGAGAGCTCATTGAGGTCAATTGTGAAAAAGAAAATATCCCCAGATAAAAACTAGAATGAAGCCACCTGAGAAACATCTTTGTGATGTGTGCATTCATTTCACAGAGTTAAGCCTTTTTTCTGATTCAGCAGTTTGGAAACACTGTTTTTGTAGAATCTGTGAAGGGACATTTGGGAGCTCATTGAGGCCAATGGTGAAAAAGTGAATATCCCAAGATAAAACTAGAAAGAAGCTATCTGTGAAACTGCTTTGTGTTGTGTGGATTTATCTCACAGATTTAAACCTTTCCTTTGATTCAGTAGTTTTGAGACACTGTTTTTGTAGTATCTTAGAAAGGACATTTGGGAGCGCATTGAGGCCTATGGTAAAGAAGTAAATATCCGCAGATAAAAACTAGAAAGAAGCTATCTGTGAAACTGCTTTGTGATGGGTGCATTCATCTCACAGAGTTAAACCCTTCTTTTGATTCAGCAGTTTTGAAACACTGTTTTTGTAGTATCTTAGAAAGGACATTTGGGAGCGCATCGAGACCTATGCTGAAAACAAGAATATCCCCTGATAAAAGCTAGATAGTACCTATCTGACAAACTGCTTTGTGATGTGTGCATTCATCTCACAGAGTTAAAACTTTCTTTTGATTCAGCAGATTGGAAACCTGTTTTTATGGATTCTGTGAAAGGACTTTTTGGAGCACATTGAGTCCTGTGGTGAAAAAGTGAATATCCCCAGATAAAAGCTAGAAAGAATCTATCTGTGAAACTGCTTTGTGTTGTGTGGATTGATCTCATAGAATTACACCTTTCTTTTTATTCTGCAGTTTGGAAACACTGTTTTTGTAGAATCTGCAAAGGGACATTAGGAGCCCATTGAGGCCAATGTATAAAAAACAAATTCCCCAGATAAGAAACTACCCTAGAAAATGCTTTGTGTTACATGCATTCATCTCACACAGTTAAACCTTTATTTTGATTAAGCCGTTTGGAAACAGCTTCTGTAGTGTCTGAGTGAGGACATTTAGGAGTGCATTTTGGCCTATGTGAAAAAGGAAAGATCCCTAGATAAAAACTAGAAAGAAGATACCTGTGAAACTGCTTTGTGATGTGTGCATTCACCTCACAGAGTTAAACCTTTTTTTTTTCTGATTCTGCAAAGGACATTTGGGAGCACATAGAGTCCTATTATAAATAAGTGAATACCACCAGATAAAAACTAAAAGGAAGACCTCTGTGAAACTGCATTTTGATGTGTGGATTCAATTCACAGAGTTAAACCTGTCTTTTGTTTCAGCAGTTTGGAAACACTGGTTTTGAGGAATCTGTGAAGGGACATTTGGCAGTTCATTGATGCCAGTGGTGAAAAATGGAACATCCCCACAGAAAAACTTCAAAGAAGTTATCTGAGAAACTGCTTTGTGATATTTAGATTTATCTCACAGAATAAAACTGCCCTTTTGATTCAGCAGGTTGGAAACAGTCTTTTTTTAGAATCCCTGAAGGGACATTTTAAAGCATTTTAAGGTAAATAAGGAAAAAGCAAATATCTCCTGGTAAAAACTGGAAAGAAACTGTCTGTGAATTCACTTTGCAATGTGTGCACTTACCTCACAGAGTTAAAACTTTATTTTGATTCAGCACGTTGGAAATAGTCTTTTTGTAGAATCTGTGATAAGACATTTGGGAGCCCATTGAGGCCTATAGTAAGAAACAAAATATCAGAAGATGACAACTAGAAAGAAGCTATTTTTGAAAGTGTTTTTGTAGAATCTCTGAAGGGATGTTGGAAAGCCCTTTGAAACCTTTAAGGAAAGAGTGAATATCCCCAGATAAAGACTAGAAAGAAGGGATCTGTGAAACCACTTTTGTCTGTGTGCATTCACCTCACAGAGCTAAACCTTTATTTTGATTCAGCAGCTTTGAAACACTATTTTTGTCGAATCTGTGGAGGCACATTTGGGATCCCAGTGAAGCCAATAGTAAGGAACATCATATTCTCAGATAAAAATTAGAAAGAAACTGTCTGTGAAGCCAATTTGTGATGTGTGCATTAATCTTACAAAGATATACCTTTATTTTGATTCGGGGGGTTGTAAAAAGTCTTTTTGTAGAATCTGCAATGGCATATGTAGGAGCCCAGTGAAGCCTATAATGAAAAACTGAATATCAACTTACAAAAACTGGAAAAAAGCTATCTGTGAAATCGCTTTGTGATGTGTGCATTCCTCTCACTGATTTAAACCTTTGTTTTGATTCAGCAGGTTAGAAACAGTGTTTTTTAAGAATCTGGCAAGGGACATTTGAAACTCCTTTGAAACTTTAAGGAAAGAGCAAACATCCCCAGATAAAAACTGGAAAGAATGTATCTGTGAAATGGATTTGCTATGTGTGCATTCAACTCAGAGAGTTACACATTTCTTTTGATTCAGCTGGTTGGAAACATTCTTTTTGTAGAATCTGTGATGGAATATTTGGGAGCCCAATGAATCCTATAATGAAAAACCGAATATCAACTTTTAAAAACTGGAAAGAAGCTTTGTGTGAAACCACTTTGTAATGTGGGCATTCATCTAACAGAGACAAAGCTTCCTTTGATTCTTCAGGGTGGAAACAGTCTTTTTGTAGAACAGTGAGGGGACAGTTTAAACCCATTTGTGGCCTATAGGGAAAAAGTAAATATTTCCAGATAAAACTATAAAGAAGTTATCTATGAAACCTCTTTGCTATGTGTGCATTCAACTTGCAGTTAAACCTTTCTTTGGTTCAGCAGTTTGGAAACATTTTTATTCTAGAAATTGTAATTGGACATTTGGGAACCCAGTGAAGCTTGTAGTGAGAAACCGAATATCTTCTGATAAAAAGTAGAATGAAACTATCTGTGAAACCACTTTGTAATGTGTGATTTCATGTAACAGAATTAAACTTTTAAAAAAATCAGCAGGTAGGAAACTCTCTTTTTATAGAAACTCTGCATTGACATTTGGTAGCCCTGTGAAGACTATAGTGAAAATCAGAACATACACTGAGAAAAACTGGAAAGAAGGTATCAGTGAAATTGCTTTGCAATGTGTGCATTTATCTCACAGAGTTCAACCATTCTTCTGATTCAGCAGGTTGGAAAGGGTCTTTTTGTCATACCTGTGAAGGGACATTGGAATGCTCTTTGAGGCCTATAAGGAAAAAGGGAATATCCTCAGATAAAACCTAGAAAGAAGGGATGTGTGAAACGGCTTTGTGATGTGTGTATTTACCTCACAGAGTTAAAACTTTCTTTTGATTCAGCATGTTGGAAAATGTCGTTTTGTAGAATCTGCAATAAGACATTTGGGAAGCCAGTGAAGCCTACAGAAAGAACCAAATATCAGCAGATGAAAACTAGAAAGAAGCTATCTGTCAAAGAGCTTTGTGATGTGTGCATTCATCTTACCGAGTTGAACCTTTCTTTTGATTCAGCAGGTTGGAAACTGTCTTTTTGTAGAATCTGCAAAGGGACATTTTAAAGCTATATGAGGTCTATAAGGAAAATGTGAATATCTCAGATGAAAACTAGAAAGATGCTGGTTGTGAATCTTCTTTGCAATGTGTGCATTCATCACACAGTGTTAAACCTTTCTTTTGATTCAACAGGTTGGAAAGAGTGTTTTTGTAGAATCTGTGAGAAGACATTTGGGAGCCCAGTGAGGCCTATAATGAAAAATCAAGTATCAGCAGATGACAACTAGAAAGAAGCTATTTGTAAAACAACTTTGTGATGTTTGCATTCTTCTCACAGAGTTAAACCTTTCTATTGATTCAGCAGTTTGGAAGCAGTCTTTTTGTAGAATCTGTAAAGGGACATTGGAAAGCCCTTGGAAACCTTAAATGTTTATCCCCAGATAAAATTAGAAAGAAGTTGCCTGTGAAGCCATTTTGTGATGTATGCATTCAACTCACAGAGTTAAACCTTTGTTTTATTTCAGCATATTTAAAGCAACTTTTCTTCTAGAATCTGTGGAGGGACATTTGGGAACCCAGTGAAGCCTACACTGAGAAACCCTATATTCTCAGATAAAAATTAGAAAGAAGCTGTCTGTGAAACCACTTTGGGATATGTGCATTTTTCTTACAGAGTTAAACTTCTCTTTTGATTCTGGTGGTTGGAAACAGTCTTTTTGTAGAATCTGCAAAGGGACATTTGAAAGCCTTTAGAGGCCTATGGGGAAAAAGTTAATGATACCCAGATAAAAACTGGAAAGAATGTATCTGTGGAACAGCTTTGCTATGTGTTCCTTCAACTCACAGAGTTAAACCTTTCTTTTCATTCAGCAGGTTGGAAACAGTTTTTTTCTAGAATCTGGAAAGGGACATTTGGGAACTGAATGATTCTTGTAGCAAAAAAAAAAATAATATCTCCTGATAAAAAGTAGAATGAAACTTTCTGTGAAACAGCTTTGTGATGTGTAATTTCATCTCACAGGGTTAAACCTTTCTTTTAATTCAGCAAGTTAGAAACAGCCTTTTTATAGAAACTGCATATTGACATTTTGCAGCCCTGTGAAGACTATAGTGAAAAACAGAATATCCCCTGAGAAAAACTAGAAAGAAGCTATCTGTGAAATTGCTTTGCAATGTGTGCTCTTATCTCACAGAAATCAACCTTTCTTTTGATTCAGCAGGTTGGAAACAGTCTTTTTGTAGAATCTGCAAAGGGACATTTCAAAGCCCTTTGTGACCTTTAAGGAAAAAGTGAATATTCCCAGATAAAAACCAGAAAGAAGGTATCTGTGAAACCGCTTTGTGATGTGTGCATTTATCTCACAGAGTTAAACCTTTCCTTTGATTCAGCAGGTTGGAAAAAGTCTTTTTGTAGAATCTGCGATAAGACATTTGGGAGGGAGCACAGTGAAGTCTGTAGTGAAAAACAGAATATCAGATGACAACTAGAAAGAAACTATTTGTGAAACCGATCTGTGATGTTTGCATTAGTCTCACAAGATTAAATCTTTCTTTTGATTCAGCAGGTTGGAAACAGTCTTTTTCTAGAATCTGAGAAGGGACACTTGAAAGTCCTTTGAGGCCTATAAGGATAAAGCAAATATCCCAAGATAAAAACTAGAAAGAAGATATCTGTGAAACCCCTTTTGGTGTGTGCATTTATCTCACAGAGCTAAACATTTCTTTTGATTCAGTGTGTTGGAAACAGTCTTTTTTTAGAATTTCTGATAGGGCATTTAGGAGCACAGTGAAGTCTATAGTGAAAAACCGAATATCAGCAGATGACCACAAGAAAGAAGCTATTTGTGAAACTGCTTTGTGATGTATGCATTCAAATCACAGAGTTAACCTTTCTTTTGTTTCAGCTGGCTGGAAACAGTGTTTTTGTAGAATCTGCAAAGACGTTGGGAGTCCTATAAAGCTTATAATGAAAAACTGAACATTTTTAATAAAACCGGAAAGAAGCTATCTATGAAACTGCTTTGTGATGTGTGCATTCATCTAATGGAGTTAAATCTTTCTTTTTATTTAGCAGACTGGAAACAGTGTTTTTGTAGATTCATGAAGGGACATTAAAACCCTTTGAGGCCTACAAGGAAAAAGGAAAATCCCCAGATAAAAACAAGAAAGAAGGTATCTGTGAAATTGTTTTGCTATGTGTTCATTCAACTCACAGAGTTAAACATTTTTTTTTATAAACAGTATTTGTGTAGAATCCAGGATGGACATTTTGGAACCCAGTTCTACCTGTAGTGAAAAACTGAATATCTCCTGATAAAAAGTAGAAAGAAGCTATCTTTGAAACTGCTTTGCAATGTGTGGATTCATCTCACGGAGTTAAACAATTCTTTTGAATCAGCAGGTTGGAAAAAGTCTTTTTATTGAAATTTCATATTGACATTTGGTAATCCAGTGAAGCCTATAGTGAAAAGCAGAATATTCTCTGAGAAAAGCTAGAAAGAATCTACCTGTGAAATTGCTTTGTGATGTCTGCCTTCATCTCACTGAGTTAAATCTTTTCATTCGGCAGGTCGGAAACAGTCTTTTTTAGAATCTGTGAAGGGACATTTTAAAGCTGTTTCAGTCTTATTAAAAAAAAAAGTGAATATACCCGGAAAAAAGCTAGAGAGTTTCTTCCTGTAATCCACTTTGTGATGTGTGCATTTATCTCAGAGATATAATACTTTCTTTTAATTCAGCAGGTTGGAAACAGTCTTTTTTTTATAGAATCTGTGATAAAACATTTGGAAGCCCAGTGAGGCCTATAGTGAAAAACTGAACATCAATGGATGACAAAAAAGGAGCCATTTGTGAAGCTGTTTTGTGATGTTT
Source organism: Pan troglodytes (assembly GCF_028858775.2). Taxonomy (NCBI): domain Eukaryota; kingdom Metazoa; phylum Chordata; class Mammalia; order Primates; family Hominidae; genus Pan; species Pan troglodytes. The sequence goes on from NC_072401.2 coordinate 81,594,435, forward strand.
GCATTAGACTCACAAGATTAAAACTTTCTTTTGATTCAGCACTTTGGAAACTGTCTTTTGGTAGAATCTGCGAAGACACATTGTAAAGTCCTTTGAAACCTCCAAGGAATAAATGAATATCCCCGGATAAAAACTGGAAAGAAGGTGTGAAACTGTTTTGCTATATGTCCATTCAATTCACAGTTAATCCTTTCTTTTGTTTCAGCAGCTTTGAAACAGTGTTTTTGCAGAATCTGCAGAGACACATTTGGGAGCCCAGTGAAGCTGATGGTGAAAATCTTCATATTGTCAGATAAAAATTAGAAAGAAGCTGTCTGTGAAGCCACTTTGTGATGTGTGCATTAATCTCACAGCGTTAAAACTTTCTCTTGATTCAGCATGTTGGAAACAGGCTTTTTCTGGAATCTGGAATGGTACATTTGCGAACCCAGTGATACTTGTAGTGAAAAACTGAATATCTCCTGATAAAAAGTAGAATGAAGTTATCTGTAAAACCACTTTGTGATGTCTGATTTCATCTCACACAATTAAACCTTTCTTTTAAATCAGCATGTTGGTAACAGTCTTTTTATAGAAACTGATTATTGAAATGTGCCAGCCCCTTGAAGACTGTAGTGAAAAACAGAACATCCCCTGAGAAAAACTAGAAAGAAGCTGTCTGTGAAGTTGCTTTGTGATGTATGCGTTTATCTCACAGAGTTCAAACTTTCTTTGGATTCAGCTGGTTGGAAACAGTCTTTTTGTAGAATCTGCGAAGGGAGGTTAGAAAGTCTTTTGAAGCCTTTAAGTAAAAAGAGAATATCCCCAGATAAAAATTACAAAGAAGGTATGAATAAAACCGCTTTGTGATGTGTGCATTTATCTCATAAAATTAAAACTTTCTTTTGACTCAGCAGCTGGAAAGAGTCTTTTTGTTGAACCAGTGAAAAGACATTAGGGAGCCCAGAGAAGCCTAGAGTTAAGAACTTTTTGTAGAAAGAGTGAAGGTACATTTGGGAGCCTAGTGAAGCTTATAATGAAAAACAAAACACCCCTTGACAGAAATTGGAAAGAAGCTACCTATGAAACCGCTTTGTGATGTATGCATTCATCTAATAGAGTTAAAACTTTATTTTGATTCAGCAGGTTGGAAGCCATCTTTGTGTAGAATCTGGGATAGGAAATCTGGGAACCCAGTGATAACTCTAATGAAAAACCGTATATCTCCTGATAAAATGTAGAGAGAAGCTATATTTGAAACTGCTTTGTGATGTGTGTATTCATCTCACAGAGATAAATCATTCTTTTGAATCAGCAGTTTGGAAACAGTCTTTTTATACAAACTGTGTATTGACATTTGGGAGCCCGGTGAAGCCTACAGTGAAAAGCAGAATATCCCCTGAGAAAAGTTGGAAAGATGCTATCTGTGAAATTGCTTTGTAATGTGTACATTCATCTCACAGAGTTAAATCTTTCTTTTGATTTAGCAGTTTGAAAACAGTCTTTTTGTAGCATCTGCGATGGGACTTTGGAAATCCCTTTGAAACATTTAAGGAATAAGTGAATATCCAAAGATAAAAACTGGATGGAAACTATCTGTGAAACTGCTTTGCTGTGGGTGCATTCAACTCACAGAGTTAAACATTTCTTTTGATTCAGCAGGTTGGAAACAGTCTTTTTGTAGAATTTGTGGAGGGACATTTGGGGGCCCAGAGAAGCCTATAGTGAGAAACCCCATATTATCAAATAAAAATTAGAAAGAAGCTGTCTGTGAAGCCACTTTGTGATGTGTGCATTAGTCTCACAGAGTTAAATCTTTCTTTTGATTCAGTTGTTTGGAAAGAGTCTTTTTGTAGAATTCTGCTAATGGATATTTGGGAGCCCAGTGAAGTCTATAGTGAAAAACCCAATATTCTCAGATAAAAACTAAAAAGAAGCTGTTTGTGAAACTGCTTTGCAATGCAATGTGTGCTGTCGTCTCACATAGTTAAACCTTTCTTTGATTCTGCATGTTGGAAAGAGTTTTTTGTTTGTTTGTTTATTTGTTTGTTTTCAGAATCTGTGAAGTGACATTTGGGAGCCCAGGGAAGCCCATAATGAAAAACCGAATATCCCCTGATTAAAACTGGAAAGAAGCTATCTCTGAAATTGCTTTGGGATGTGTGCACTTATCTCACAGAGTTAAATTTGTCTTTTGATAAAGCAGGTTCGATACCGTCTTTTTGTAGAATCCGTGAAGGGACATTTGAAAGCCCTTTGAGGCCTACAAGGCAAAAACGAATGTCCCCAGATAAAAACCAGAAAGAAGCTATCTGTGTAAATGCAGGGACATTTGAAAGCACTTTGAGACATATAGAGAAAATGGGAATATCCCCAGATACCTAGGAAGAATGTATCTTTGAAACAGCTTTGATATGTGTGCATTCAACTCACAGAGTTAAACATTTATTTGTTTCAGCAGGTTGGATACTCTCTTTTTGTAGAATCTGCATTGAGACATTTCGGAACCTAGGGATGTCTGTAGTGAAAACTGAATATCTCCTGAGAAAAAATAAAAAGAATATATCTGTGAAACCACTTTAGGATGTGTTCATTCATCTCACAGAATGAAACATTTCTTTTGATTCAGCAGATTGGAAACAGTCTTTTTAGAGAACTTGTGTATTGATATATGGGAACACTGTGAAGCCAATAGTGAAAGAACTGAATATCCCCTGAGGTAAACAAGAAAAAACCTATCTGTAAAATTGCTTGTGATGTGTCCATTTATCTCATTGAGGCAAACTTATGTTGTTGTTGTTGTTGTTGTTGGTTTTTTTATTCAGCAGGCTGGAAACAGTCTTTTCATAGAAACTGCTTATTAACAATTGGGAGCCCCATGAAGCACACAGTGAAAAACCGAATATTTCCTGTGAAAAACAAGAAAGATGCTATCTGTGAAATTGCTTTGTGATGTGTGCATTTATCTCCCAGATTTAAACCTTTCTTTTGATTCAGGAGATTCGAAACCATTTTTGCTGTTGTTGTTGTTGTTGTTGTTGTTGTTTTTAGAATTTGTGAAGGGACCTATCATAGCCCAGTGAAGCCTGCAGTGAAAAACCCAATATTTCCAGAAAAAAAAAACTAGAAAGAAACTGTGTGTGAAACTGCTTTAGGATTTGTGCTTTCGTTTCACAGATTTAAACCTATCTTTTGATTCAGCGGGTTGGAAAGATTCTTTCTGCAGAATCTGTAAGAGAACATTTGGGCACTCAGTGAAGCCCACAATGAAAAAATGAATATCCCCTGAAAAAACTGGAAAGAAGTTATCTGTGAAAATGTTTTGTGATGTTTGCATTTATCTCACAGAGTTAAAATTTCTCTTGATCAAGCAGGTTGGGAACAATCTTTTTGTAGAATCTGCAAAGGGACATTTGGAAGCCCTTTGAAGTCTATAAGAAAAAAGTGAATATCACCAGATAAACACCATAAAGATGCTCTCTGTGTAACCAATTTCCATTGTGTGTGTTTATCTCATAGAGTTAAAACTTTCTTTTGATTCAGCAGTTTTGAAAGTGTCTTTTGGTACACTCTGCCAAGTCTATAGTTAAAAACAGAATATCCCCTGATAAAAACTAGAAAGAAGCTCTCTGTCAAACAGCTTTGTGATGTATGCATTCATCTAACAGAAGTAAACCTTTGTTTTGATTTTGCAGGGTGGTCTTCTCGTGGAATGTGGCAAAGGACATTTGAAAGTTCAGTGATGCATTTAGTGCAAAACCAAATATTCCCAGATAAATATTAGAAAGAAGCTGTCTGTGAAATATCTTTGTGATGTGTGCATTCATCTCACAGAGCTAAATTTAATTTTATACAGCAAGTTGGCAACAGTCTTTTTGTAGAATCTGCGAAGGGACAATTGAAAGTCTTTTGAGGCCTACAAGAAAAAGGCAAATATCCCAAGATAAAACTGGAAAGAAGTTATCTGTGAAACCACTTTGAGTTGTGTGTATTCAGCTCACAAAGTTAAGCTTTTCTTTTGATTCAGCACTTTGGAACTTGTCTTTCTGTAGAATCTGTCAAGGGACATTTGGGAGCACAGTGAAGCCTGTAATGAAAGACTAAATGTGCTCAGATAAAAACTAGAAAGAAGCTAAGTGTCAAACTGCTGTGTGATGTGTGAATTTATCTCACAGAATTAAAACTATCATTCAGGAGTTTGGAAACAGTCTTTTTTAGAATCTGACAAGTGATGTCTGAAAATCCTTTGAGGCCTATAAGCAGAAAGCACATAACCCCCGTTAAATAGTAGAAAGAAGACATCTGTGAAACCATTTTTCAAGGTGTGCATTTATTTCACAGAATTAAATTTTTCTTTTGATTCTGCATATTGTAAACAGTCTTTTTGTAGAATTTGTGAAGGGACATTTGGGAGCCCTGTAAAGCCTATAGTGAAAAAGTGAATACCTCTGGTAAAATATAGAAAGAAACTACCTGTGTTACTGCTTTCTAATGTATGCATTCATCTCACATAGTTAAAACCTTCTTTTGATTCAGCAGGTTGAAAAGAGTCTTTTTGTAAAATCTCTGATAAAAAAATTTGGGAGCCCAGTGAGCCTAGTGAAAAACCAAATATAGCAGATGACAACTAGAAAAAAGCTATTTGTGAAACCACTTTGTGATGTGGGTATTTACCTTACAGAGTTAAACCTTTATCTTAATTCCCCAGGTTGTAAACAGTCTTTTTGTGGAATCTGTGAAGGGATATTTGGGAGCCCAGTGATGCCTATAGTGAAAAAACCCTGACAAAATCTATAAAGAGGCTATCTGTGAAAACGCTTTGTGATGTGTGCATTCATCTCACAAAGTTAAATCTTAATTTTTATTCAGCAAGTTGGCAACAGTATTTTTGTAAAATCTGCAAACAAACATTTGAAAGCTCTTTGAGACCAGTAAAGAAAAAGCGAATACCCCTAGATAAAAACTAGATAGAAGATATCTGTGAAACCACTTCGTGATGTGTGAATTCAACTCACAGAGTTAACCTTTCTTTTGATTCAACAAGTTGGAAAGAGTTTTTCTATAGAAGCTGCAAAGGGACATTTTAGAGCTCAGTGAAGCCTGTAGTGAAAAAAGAGATATCCTGAGATAAAAACGAGTAGGAAACTATCTGTCAGACCACTTTGTGATGTGTGCATTCATCTCACAGACTTAAACCTTTCTTTTCATTATGCATGATAAAAAGTCCTTTTATAGAAACTGCATATTGACATTTGGGAGCCCCATGAAGCTCATAGTGAAAAACAGAATATCCACTAAGAAAACTGGAAAGAAGCTATCTGTGAAATCACTGTGCAATGTGTGCAGTGAGAAAACCTTTCTTGTGGTTCTGTAGGTTGGAGACAGTCTTTTTGTGGAATCTGTGAAGTGACATTTGAAGCCCAGTATAGTCTATGGAGAAAAACCAAGTATCCCCAGATAAACACTCAAAAGACATAGTCAAATCTTTCTTTTGATTCAGCAGATTGTAAATGGTCTTTTTGTAGAATCTGCAGAGGGACATTTGAAAGCCCTTTCACGCCTATAGGGAAAAAGCAAATAGTCCCCAATAGATTCTAGAAAGAAGCTATCTGTGAAACCTATTTGCATTCGACACACAAGGTTAAACCTTTTCTTTGATTCAGCAGGTTGAAACAGTCTTTTTGTAGAATCTGCAAAGGGATATTTGAGAACCCAGTGATGCCTGTAGTGATAAACTAGAAAGAAGCTATCTTTGTAACTGCTTTGTGACATGTTGATTCATCTGACAGAGTTAAACCTTCCTTTTGATTCAGCAGGTTGGAAAGAGTCTTTTTATAGAAACTGTAAAGGGACATTTTGTAGCCCAGTGGAGCCTATAGTGAAAAACTTAATTTCCCCTCATAAAAACGAGAAAGAATCTATCTGTGAAAATGCTTTGTGATGTGTATATTTATCTCACAGAATTAAATTTTTCTTATTATTCAGCAAGTTGGCAACAGTCTTTTTAAAAAATCTATGAAGGGATATTTGAAAGCCCTTTGAGGCCTGTAAGTAAAAAGTGAGTATATCAGAGAAAAACAAGAAAGAAGGTATCTGTAAAACCACTTTGCTCTGTGTGCATTCAACTCAAAGAGTTAAACCTTTCTTTTGATTCAACAGGTTGGAAACAGTCCTTTTGTAGAATATGTGATGGGGGGCCATTTTGGAACTCAGTGATGCCTGTAGTGAAAAACAAAATATCCCTTGATAAAAACTAGAAAGAAGCTATATGTGAAACCGCTGTGTGATGTGTGCATTCATCTCACAAAGTTTAACAATTTTTTGATTCAGCAAGTTGGAAAGAGTCTTTTTATAGAAACTGCGTAGGGACTTTTTGGGGCCCTATGAAGCATATACTGAAAAACTGAATATCCCCTGAGAAGAACCAGAAAGAGCTTATCTGTGAAATCACATTGTGATGTGTGCATTTACCTCACAGAGTTAAACCTTTCTTTTAATTCAGTAGATTGGAAACAGTCTTTTTGTAGAATCTGCAAAGGTATACTTGGAAACACAGTGAAGCCTATAGTGAAAAATCAAATATCCCCAGATAAAAACTAGAAAGAATCTACCAAACCACTTTGTGATGTGTGCATTCATCTAACTGAGTTAAATCATTCTATTGATTCAGCATGCTGGAAACAATATTTTCATAAAATCTGCAAATATATATTTGAAAGCCCTTTGAAGCCTATAAGGAAAAAATGAATATCCCCAGAAAGAAAGAAACTGGAAAGAAGCTATCTGTTGAACTGCTTTATGTTGTTTCCATTCAACTCACAGAGTTAAACGTTTCTTTTGATTCTGCAGTTTAGAAACAGTCTTTTTATAGAAATTGCATATTGATATTTTGGAGGTCTGTGAAGCCTATAGTGAAATAATTGAATTTCCCCTGAGAAAAACTAGAAAGAAGCTATGTGTGAAACTGCTTTGTGAGGCAGGCATTCATCTTGCACAGTTAAATTTCTTTTGATTGAGCAGGTTCAAAACTCTCTTGTTTTAAAATTTGTGAAGGAACACTTGAAAGCCCTTTGAGGCTTATAAGGAAAAAGCAAATATCACCAGATAAAAACTAGAAAGAAGCTATCTGTGAAACCGCTTTTTGATGGGTGTATTTATCTCACAGAGTTAAAACTTTCTTTTGATTCAGCACGTTGAAAAATGCCTTTCTGTAGAATCTGCGAAGGGACATTTGGGAGCCCAGTGGAGTCTATAGTGAAAAACTGAGTATTCCCCGATAAAAACTGGAAAGAAGCTATTTGTGAAATGCTTTGTGATGTGTTGATGCATCTCATAGAGTTGAACCTTTATTTTGATTCAGCAGATTGAAATCCATCTTTGCATAAAATATGGAGAGGGATATTTGGGAGCCCAGTGAAGCCTAGAGTGAAAAAGTGAATATTTCCAGAAAAAAAAATAGAAAGAAGCTAATTGAAACCACGTTGTGATGTATGCATTCATTTCACAGAGTTATACCTTTCTTTTGATTCAACAGGTTGTAAACAGTCTTTCTTTTTAGAGAAACTGCATATTGACATTTGGGAGCCCCATGAAGCCCATAGTGAAAAACTGAATATCCCCTGAGAAAACCTGGAAGAAAATTACCTCTGAAATTGCTTTGCAATGAGTGCATTTATTTCACAGATTTAAACCTTTCTTTTTATTCAGGGGGTTGGAAGCAGTCTTTTTTTAACAACCCGTGAAGGGACAATTTGGAGCCCAGGGAATGCTATAGTGAAAAACCAAATATCCCCTGATAAAAAGGAGAAATAACTATCTGTGAAATTGCTTTGTGGTGTTTGCACTCATTTCACAGAGTTAAAACTTTCTTTTGAATCAGCACGTTGGAAACAGTCTTTTTGTAGAATCTGCAAAGAGACATTTGAAAGCCCTTTGAGACCTATAAGAAAAAAACGAATATCCATGAACAACAACAACAAAAAATCTAGAACAAAGGTATCTGTGAAATGGCTTTGTGATGTGTGCATTCAAGATACAAAGTAAAATATTTCTTTTAATTGAGCAGGTTGGAGACAGTCTTTTTGTAGATCTCCAATGGGAGATTTGGGACTCCAGTGATTCCAGTAGTGAAAAATGGAATATCCCCTGATAAAAACTAGAAAGAAGCTATCCGTGAAACCACTTTGTGATGTGTGCATTCAACTCACAGAATTAAACCTTCCATTTGATTCAGCCACTTGGAAACAGTCTTTTTACAGAACATGTGTATTAACATTTGGGATCCCTGTTAAGCCAACAGTGAAAATCTGAATATCTCCTGGGAAAGACAAGAAAGAACCTATCTGTTAAATTGCCTTGCAATGTGAGCATTTATCTCACAAATTTAAACCTTTCTTTTCATTCAGCAGTTTGGAAGCAGTCTTCTTATATAAACTGTGTATTGACATTTGGGAGCCCTGTGAAGCCTATAGTGAAAATGCAAGTATCCCCAAATAGAAACTAGAAAGAATCTATCTGTCAAACCACTTTGTGATGTGAAAATTCATTTCACAGAGTTGTGAAATAGCTTCGTGATGTGTGCATTCAACTCACAGAGTTAAAACTTTCTTTGATTCTGCAATTTGGAAACAGTCTTTTTCTAGAATCTGAGAAATGACTTCTGAAAACCCATTGAGGCCTATAAGGAAAAAGTGAATATTCCCAGATAAAAAGTAGAAAGAAGCTATCTGCGAAACTGCTTTGCAATGTGTGCATTTATTTCACACAGTTAAAGCTTTTTTTTTGATTCAGCACGTTTAAAAGAGCCTTTTTGTAGATTCATCTAAGGGATATTTGGGAGCCTACTGATTTCCATAGTGAAAAACAAAATATCCCCTAATGAAAACAAGAAAGAAGCTACGTCTCTCATCGCTTTGTGATGTATGCATTCTTCTCACAGAGGTAAAACTTTCTGTTGACTCAGGAGGTTAAATCAGTCTTTTGTAGAATCTGTGAAGGGACATCTGAAAGCCCTTTGAAGCCTATATGGAAAAGGCAATTGTACCCAGGTAAAAACTAGAAAGAAGATATCCATGAAACTGCTTTGCAATGTGTGCATTTATCGTACAAAGTTAAACGTTTGTCTTGATTCTGTAGGTTGGAGACTGGCTTTGTATAGACTCCATGAAGGGAGATTTGAAGGCCCATTGAAATCTGTAGGGAAAAACCCAATATCCCTTGATAAAAACTAGAAAGAATGCGTCTTTGTAAACTCTTTGTGATGTGTGTATTCAAACTCAGAGTTAAACCTTTTTGATTCAGCAGGTTGGAAAAAAGTGTCTTTACAGAGTCTGCAATGGGACATTTGGGAACCCAGTGGTGCCTGCAGCGAAAAACCGAATATCACCTTATAAACCTAGAAAGAAGATATCTGACAACAACTTTGTGATGTGTGCATTCAACTCACAGAGTTAAACATTTCTTTTGATTCAGCAGGTTGGAAAGAGTCTTTTTATAGAAGCTGTGTATTGACATTTTGGAGCCCTGTGAAGTATATAGTGAAAAACGAAATATTCCCTGAGAAAAACAAGGAAGAATGTATCTGTGACATTGTTTTGCAATATGTGCATTCATCTCACAGAGCTAAACCTTTATTTTGATTCAGCAGGTTGGAAACAGACTTTTTGTAGAATCTGCCAAGAAATATTTCAGAGCCCAGTGAAGCCTATAGTGAAAACCGAGCATCTTCTGATAGAGCCTAGAAAGAAGCTATGTGTAAACCTGCTTTGTGATGTTGGCATTCATCTAACAGAGTTCAACCTTTGTATTGATTCCACAGGTTGGAAACAGTCTTTTTGTAGACTCTGCGAAGGGACAATTGGGAGCCCAGTGAAGCCTATAGTGAAAAACTGAATATCCGCAGATATAAACAAGAAGGAATCTATCTGCCAAACCACTTAGTGATTTGTGCATTCATATCACAGAGTAAAAACTTATTATTCAGCAGGTTGGAAATCATCTTTTTGTAGAATCTGCAAAGGGACATTTGAAACCCCACTGAGGCCTGTAATGTAAAAGTGAATATCCCCAGATAAAAACTGGGAATAAGCTATCTGTGAAACTGCTTTGTGAGGTGTGCATTTATCTCAAATTGTTAAACCTTTCTCTTGTTTCAGCAGCGTGGAAACGGTTTTTTGTAGAATCTGCAAAGGGACAATTGGGAGCCCAGTGAACCATACCATTAAAAACTGAATATCCCCAGATAAAAACCAGAAATAATTTATCTGTCAAACTGCTTTTTAATGTATGCATTCACCTCACAGAGTTAAACCTTTCTGTTGATTCAGCAGGTTGGAAAAAGTTTTTTTGTAGAATCTGTGAATGGACATTTGGGAGCCCAGTGAAGCCTACAGTTAAAAACCAAATATTCCCAGATAAAAACTAGAAAGAAGCTGTCTGTGAAACCAGTTTGTGATGAGTGAATTTATTTTACAGAGTTACACTTTTCTTTTCATTCTACAAGTTGCAAAGAGTTTGTTGCAGAATGTGTAAAGAGACTTTTGGGAGCCCAGTGAAGCTAATAATGAAAAACCGAATATCAATTGATAAAAAAAAAAAAAAGGAAAGAAGCTAACTGTGAAACAGCTTTGTGATGTGTGCATTCATCAAAAAGAGTTAAATCCACCTTTTGATTCAGCGGGTTGGAAACAGTATGTTTGTATAATCTGTTGAGGGACATTTGAAACTCCTTTGAGTCCCATAAGTAAAAACTGAATATCCCCAGATAAAAACTAGAAAGAAGGTATCTGTGAAACGGCTTTGTGATATAAGAATTCACTTCACAGAGTGAAACCTTTCTTTTGATTCAGCCAGTTGGAAACAGTCTTTTCATAGAATCTGTGAAGGGACATTTTGGAGCCCAGTGAAGCCTGTAGTGAAAAACAGAATATCCCCAGATAAAAACTAAAAAGAAGCTATCTGTCAAAACATTTTGTGATGTGTGCATCCATCTCACAGAGTTAAACATTTCTTTTGTTTCAGCAGGTTGTAAAGAGTCTTTTTGTAGAATCTGTGATGGGATATTTTGGGGCCCAATGAGGCCTATAATGAAAAACTGAATATCCCCTGATAAAAACTAGAAAGAAGTTATCTGTGAAACCACTTTGTGATGTGTGCATATATCTAAAAGAGTAAAAACTATCTTTTGATTCAGCAGGTTTGAGACAGTCTTTCTGTTGAATCTGTGAATGGACATTAGAAAGCCCTTTGAGTCCTGTAAGGAAAAAGGGAATATCCGCACATAAAAACTAGAAGGAAAGTATCTGTGCAATGGCTTTGTGGTGTGTGCATTCAACTCACAGAGTTAAACTTTTCTTTTGATTTAACATTTGGAAACTGTCTTTTTTTAGAATCTGCAATGAGACATTTGTGAACCCAGTGATGCCTGTTGTGAAAAACCGACTATCCCTTGATAAAAACTAGAAAGAAGCTATCTGTGGAACTGCTTTGTGATGTGTGCATTCATCTCACAAAGTTAAATTTTTCTTTTAATTCAACAGGTGGAAAATAGCCTTTTTATACAAACTGTGAAGGGATGTTTGCAAGCGAAGTGAAGCCTATAGTGAAAAACCAAATATTCCCTGATAAAATGTAGAAAGATGTTATCTGTGAAACCATTTTGTGATGTGTGTATTTGTCTCACAGAGTTAACTTTTTCTCTTGATTCAGCAGGTTGGAAACATTATTTTTAAAGACACTGAAAAGGGACATTTGGGAGCCCAGTGAAGCTGATGGAGAAAAACCGAATATGCCCTGATAAAAACTAGAAAGAAGCTAGGTCTGAAGCCACATTATAATGCTTGCATACATCTTACAGAGTTAAACATTTCTTTTGATTTAGCACGTTAAAACCCATATTTTTATAGAAACTGCATATTGACATTTGGGTGCCCTGTGTAGCCAATAGTGAAGAAATGGAAATCCCCTGAGAAAAACAAGAAGAAAGCTATCTGTGAAATTGCTTTGTGATGTGTGCATTTATCTCATTGAGTTAAACCATTCTTTTGATTCAGCAGATTGGAAACTGTCTTTTTGGAGAATCTGCAAAAGGACATTTAGGAGCTCAGTGAAGGCCGTAGTAGAAAATTGAATATCTGCAGATAAAAACTAGAAAGAAACTGTCTGTGAAACTGCTTTGTGATGTGTGCATTAATCTCACCAGGTAAACCTTTCTTTTATTCAGAAGGTTGGAAACAGATTTTTTGTAAAATGTGTGAAGGGACATTTGAAACCCTTCGAGGCCTATATGGAAAAACAAAATGTCCTCAGATAAAATCTAAAAAGAAGCTATCTGTGTAACCAAATTGCACTATGTTCGTTTATCACACAGAGTTAAACCTTTCTTTTGATTCAGTAGTTTGGAAACAGTCTTTTTGTAGAACCTGCAATGGGACATTTGGGAGCCCAGTGAAGCCCATAAGGAAAAATTTAATATCAGCAGAGAAAAACTAGAGAGAAGCTATTTGTCAAACTGCTTTCTGATGTGTGCATTTATCTCACAGAATTAAACCTTTCTTTTTATAAAGCAGATTGTCCATCTGTGATGGGACATTTGGGGACCAAGTAATGCCGGTAGTGAAAAACAGAATATCCCCTATTAAAACCAGAAAGAAGCTGTCTTTGAAACGGCATTGTGATGTATACATTCATCTCAAAGAGTTAAACTTTTCTTTTGATCCAGAAGTTTGGAAAGATTGTTTCTGCAGAATATAAGGGGGACACTTTGGAGTGCAGTGAAGCCTATAATGAAAAACTGAATATGCCCTGACAAAAACTGGAAAGAAGATATCTGTGAAATTATTTGGCATTGTGTGCATTTATCTCACAGTTAAATTTTTCTTTTAATTCAGCAGGTTGGAAACAGTTTTTTTGTAGAATCTGTGAAGCAACATTTGAGAGACCAGTGTAGCTTATAGTGAAACACTGAATATCCAAAGATAAAAACTTTAAAGAAATTATCTGACAAACCTCTTTGTGATGGGCGCATTCTTTTCGAAGATTTAACCTTTCTTTTCATACAGCAGATTTGGAAACTGTCTTTTTGTAGAATCTGCAAATGGACATTTGGGAGCCCAGAGAAGCCTATAGTGAAAAACCGAATGTTTCCAGATGAATCTAGAGAGAAGTTATCAGTCAAAGTGCTTTTTGATGTGTACATTCATCTCACAGAGAGAAACATTTCATTTGATTCAGCAGATTGGAAGGAGTCTTTTTGCAGAATCTGCAAAGGGACATTTTGGAGCCCAGTGATGCCTGTAGTGAAAAACAGTGCACCCCTGATAAATACTAGAAGTAAGCTATCTGTGAAACTGCTTTGTGACGTGTGTATTCACCTCATGGTGTTAAACCTTTCTTTTGATCAACAGGTTGGAAAGAGACTTTTTATAGAAACTGCAAAGAGACATTTTCTAGCCAAGTGAAGCATATAGTGAAACACCAAATATTCCGCGATAAAAACAAGACAGAAGCTATCTGTGAAACTGCTTTGTGATGTGTGAGTTTATCTCATGGAGTTAAAACTTTCTCTTGATTCACCAGGTTGGAAGAAGTTTTTTTGTAGAAACTATGAAGGAATATTTGGGAGCCCAGTGAAGCCTATATTGAAAAACAGAATATCCCCTGATAAAAACTTGAAAGAAGCTATCTGTGAAAATGCTTTGTGATATGAACATTCATCTCAGAGGGTTACATCTTTCTTTTTGTTCAACAGGTTGGCAACACTCTTTTTATAGAATCTACAAAATGTTTTTATAGAAACTACGAAAAGGCATTTGAAAGCACTTTGAAACCTATAAGGAAAAATCGAATATCCCCACATAAAAACTAGAAAGAAGCTATCTGTAAAACCAATTTGCAACGTGTGCATTCACCTCACAGAATTAAACTGTGATTTTGATTCAGCAGGTTGGAAATAGTATTTTTGTAGAAATTGTGAAGGGACATTTGGGGTTCTGTGAAGCCTATAGTGAAAAACTGAATATCCCCTGATAAAAACTAGAAGGAAGCTATCTATGAAAATGCTCTGTGATGTGTGGATTCATCTCACAGATCTGAACCTTTCTTTTAATTCAGCAGGTTGGAAATAGTCTTTCTGCAGGATCTGCAAAGGGATATTTGAGTGCACAGTGAAACCTATACTGAAAAAACGAATATCCTCAGATAAAAACTAGAAAGAAGCAATCTGTCAGACCCCTTTGTGATGTGTGCATAGATCTCACAGAGTTAAACCTTTCTTTTCATTCAGCGGGTTGGGAAAAGTCTTCATGTAGAAACTATGAAGGGACAATTGGGAATTCTGTGAAGCTCATAGTAAAAAAACTGAATATCCTCTGATAAAAACTGGAAAGAAAATACCTGTCAAAATGATTTGTGAAGTGTGGATTCATCTCACAAAGTTAAACCTCTTTTTATATTCAGCAGGTTGGAAACAGTCTTTCTGTAGAATCTGTGTATTGACATTTGAGAGCATGGTGAAGCCATAGTGAGAAATGGAATATCCCCTGAGAAAAACCAGAAAGAAGCTACTTGTGAAACCCATTAGTGATGTATGCATTCATCTCACAATGTTAAACTTTCCTTTTGATTCAATAGGTTAGAAATTGTCTTTTTATAGAAACTGCATATTAATATTTTGGAGCCATGTGAAGCCTGTAGTGAAAAACAGAATATCTCCTGAGAAAAACTAGAAAGAAGCTATCTGTGAAATTGCGTTGTGATGTATGCCTTAATCTCAAAGAGTGAAAACTTTCGTTTGATTCCGAAGGTTGGAAACAGTCTTTTTGTAAAATCTGTGAAGGGACACTTGGGAGCCTAGTGAAGCTTATAATAAAAAACAGAATATGCCCACATAAATATTTGAAACTAGCTATCTGTCAAACCTCTTTGTCATGTGTGCATTCATCTCACAGAGTTAAACCTTTCTTTTGACTCAGCAGGTTGGAAACAGTCTTTTTGTTAAATCTGTGAAGAGACATTTGAAATCTTTTGTAGCCTATAGAAAAAACGTGAATATCGCCTGATAGAAACCAGAAAGAGGATATCTGTGAAACAGCTTTGTGATGTGTTCATTCTACTCAGAGGGTTGAACCATTCTTTTGATTCAGCAGGTTGGAAACAGTGTTGTTGTAGAATCTGTGAAGGGACATTTTGGAGCCAAGTGAAGCATATATTGAAAAAACAAATATCAACAGATAAAAACTACATACAAGCTGTCTGTCAAAGTGCTTTGTAATGTGTGCATTCAATTCACAGAATTAAACTTTTATTTTGATACAACAGATTGGGAAATGTCTTTTGGTTGAATCTGTGAGGGGATATTTAGAAACCCAGTAATGCCTGTAGTGAAAAAGAGAATATCTCCTGATAAAAATAGAAAGAAGCTATTTTTGAAACTGCTTTGTGATGTGTGCATTCATCTCACAGAGTTAAACCATGCTTTTGCATGAGCAGATTGGAAACAGTCTTTTTATAGAAATTGCATGTTCACATTTGGAAGCCTGGTGAAGCCTATAGTGAAAAACTGAATACCCCAGACAAAAGCTAGAAAAAAGTTACCTGTGAAATTGCTTTGGGATGTGTACATTCATCTCACAGAGTTAAAACTTTCTTTTGATTCAGCAAATTGGAAACAGTCTATTTGTAGAATCTGCAAAGGGATATTGGAAAGCCCTTTGAAACTTTAAGGAATAATTGATTATACCCAGATAAAAACTGGAAAGAAGGTATCTGTGACACTGCTTTGCTATGTGTGCTTTCAACTCACAGTGTTAGACCTTTCTTTTGATTCAGCATGTTAGAAACAATCTTTTTGTAGAATTTGTGAATGGACATTTGGGAGCCCAATGAAGCCTATAGTGAGAAACCGTTTGTGAGGTGTGTATTAATCTCACAGAGGTAAACTTTTCTTTATTTTTATCTGGTTGGAAACAGTCTTTTTGTAGAATCTGTCATGGGATATTTGGGGGCCCAATTAGGCCTATAATGGAAAACAAAATATCACCTTATAAAAACTGGAAGGAAGCTATCCGTGAAACTGCTTTGTGATGTGTGCATTCATCTAACAGATTTAAATCTTTCTTTTGATTCAGCACGTTGGAAACAGTCTTTTTGTAGAGTCTGTGAAGGGACTTTTGAAACCCCTTTCAGGCCTATGAGGAAAAAGCGAATATCCCCAGATAAAGACTAGAAAGATGGTATCTGTGAAACCACTTTGCTATGTGTGCATTCGAGTCACAGAGTTAAATCTTTCTTTTGATTCAGCAGGTTTGAAACCTTCTATTTGTAGAATATGGAATGGGACATTTGGGAAACCAGTAGTGAATGTAGTGAAAAACCAAATATATCCTGATAAAAAGTAGAAAGAAGCTATTTGTGAAACCACTTTGTGATGTGTACTTTCATCTCACAGAGTTAACCTTTCTTTTGAATCAGCAGGTTGGAAACAGTCTTTTTATAGAAACTGAGTATTGACATTTGGGTGCCCGTTGAAGCCTATAGTGAAGAACAGAATATGTCTTGAGAATAAATAGAAAGAAACTATCTGTGAATTTGTTTTTTGATGTGTGCATTGGAAACAAGCTTTTTGTAGAAGCTATGAAGAAACATTAGGGAGCCCACTGAAGCCTATATTGACAAACCAAATATCCCCTTATAAAATCTAGAAAGAAGCTATCTGTGAAATGGTTTTGTGATGTGTGCATCCATCTCACATTGTTTAATTTTCTTTTCATTAAGCAGATTGGAAAAAGTCTTTTTGTAGAATCTGCGAATGAACACTTGGAAGCCCATGTAAGCCTATAGTAAAAAAAAAAAAAATTCCCAGATAAAAACTAGAAACAAGCTGTCTGTGAAAGCTCTCTGTGATGTGTGCATTTATCTCACAGAGTGAAACCTTTCTTTTAATTCAGCAGTTTGGAAAGAGTCTTTTTGCAGTGTATACAAGGGGCATTTGGAGCTCATTGAAGCCTATAATGAAAAACTAAATATCCCCTGATAAAAATTGGAAAGAAGCTAACTGTAAAACTGCTTTGTGATGTGTGCATTCAACTCGCAGAGTTAAACCTTTCTTTTGATACAGCAGGTTGGAAACTGTCATTTTGTAGAATCCACGAATGTACATTTGGGAGCCCAGAGAAGCCTATAGTGAAAAATAGAATATTCCCGGATATTTCAGGAACATAGCTCTCTGTGCAACTGCTTTGTGATGTGTGCATTCATCTCACAGAGTGATACATTTCTTTTGATTCATCAGGTTTGAAAGAGTCTTTCTGCAGAATCTGCGAATGGACATTTGGGAGCCCAGTGAAGCTAATAGTGAAAAACAAAATATCCCTGATAAAACTAGAAAGAAGCTATCTGTGATACCTCTTCATGATGTGTGAATTTATCTCACAGAGTTAAATCTTTCTTTTGATTCAACAGGTTGGAAACAGTCTTTTTGTAAAATCTGCCAAGGGATGTCTGAAAGTCTTCTGAGGTCTGTAAGGAAAAAGTGAATATCCCCAGAGAAAAGCTAGAAAGAAACTATCTTTGAAATGGCTTTGTGATGTGTGCATTCAACCTACAGAGTTCAACCTTTCTTTTGATTCAGCAGTTTGGAAAGAGTGTTTCTGTAGAATCTGTTATGGTACATTTGGGAGCCCAGTGAAGCCTGTAGTGAAAAACCTAATATTCCCAGAAAAAAATCTAGAAAGAAGCTATCTATGAAACCGCTTGGTGATATTTATATTCATCTCACAGAGTTAAACCTTTCCTTTTTATTCAGGAGTTTGGACACTCTCTTTTTGTAGAATCAGCCAATGGACATTTTGGAGCCCAGCGAAGCGTACAGTGAAAAACTGAATATATCCTGATAAAAACTGGAAATATGCTATCGCTGAAACTGCTTTGCAATGTGTGCATTTATTTCACCACGATAAACATTTCTTTTGATTCATCAGGTTGGAAAGCCTTTTTGCAGGATCTGTGAAGCGACACTTGGGAGCCCAATGAAGCCTATAGTGAAAAACTGAATATTCACTGTGTTTGTAGAATCTGCAAAGGGATATTTGGGATCCAAGTGAAGCCTATATTGAAAAACCCAATATGTTCTCATAAGAACTAGAAAGAAGCCATCTGTGAAACCACTTTGAGAAGTCTGCATTAGACTCGCAGATTTAAATCTTTCTGTTGATTCAGCAGGTTAGAAACAGGCTTTTTGCAGAATGTACAAAGGGACATTTGGGAACCTGGTGATGGCAGTAGTGACAAACTGAATAACCCTGAAAAAAAAAAAAGTACAAGAAGCTATCTGTGAAACCGCTTTGTGATTTGTGCATTTATCTCACTGAGTTAAAACTTTCTTTTAATTCAAGGACTTGGAAACTGTCTTTATATAGAAACTATGAAGGAACATTGAAAGCCCAGTGAAGCCTAAGGTGAACAACTGAATATTACCTAACAAAAACTAGAAAGAAGCTATTTGTGAAATTGCTTTGTGATGTGCACATTTACCTCACAAATCTATATCTTTCTTTTGATTCAGCAAGTTGGAAACTGTCCTCTTGTAGAATCTGCGGAGGGACATTTGAGAACCCAGTGAAGCCTCTAGTGAAAAACTGAATATATCTTAATAAAAAGTAGACAAAGCTATCTGTGAAACCACTTAGCGATGTTTATATTCATCTCACAGAGTTAAACCTTGTGTTTGATTCAGCAGGTTAGAAAGTGTCTTTTGCAGAATCTGCAAAGGGATATTTGGGAGCCCAGTGAAGCCTGTAGTGAAAAACGAAATATCCCCGGATAAAAGCTAGAGAGTGGATATCTGGCAAACTGCTTTGTGATGTCTGCATTCATCTCACAGAGGTAAACCTTTCCTTTTATTCAGCAGGTTGGAAACAATCTTTTTGGAGAACCTGCGAAGAGATATTTGACAGCCTTTTAAGGCCTATTTTAAAAAATTGAATATCCCCAAATAAAAAGTAGAAAGAAACTATCTGTGAAACCCCTTTGCAATTTGTGCGTTTAACTCACAGATTTAAACCTTTCTTTTGATTAAGCAGGTTGGAGACAGTCTTTTTGTAGAATCTACAAGGGACTTTTGTGAGCCTGGTGAAGCCTATAATGAAAGACCAAATATCCCCTAATAAAAACTAGAAAGAAGCTATCTGTCAAATCACTTTGTGATGAGTGCATTTATCTCACAGAGTTAAACCTCCTTTCATTCAGCAGGTTGGAAACAGTCTTTCTGTAGTATCTTCAAAATGACAATTGAAGGTCTTCGAGGCCTATAAGGAAAAAGCAAATATCCCCAGGTAAAAACTAGAAAGAAGCTATCTGTGAAAGCCCCTTGTGATGTGTGAATGTATCTCACACAGTTAAAACTTTCTTTTGATTCACGATCTTTGAAAGTCTTTTTGTAGAATCTGTGAAGGGACATTTTAGAGCCCATTGAGGTTCAAAAGGAAAAGCGGAATATCCCCAGATAAAGACAGAAAGAAGCTATCTGTAAAACCACTTTGAAATGTGTGCATTTATCTCACAGCGGTAAACATTTATTTTAATTCAGCAGGATGAAAAAAGTCTTTTTGTAGAATCTGTGAAGAGACATTTGGGAGCCCATTGAAGCCTGTAGTGAAAGACAGAATATCCCCAGATAAAAACTAAAAAGAAGATATCTGTGAAACTGGTTTGTGATGTGAGGATTCACCTCACAGAGGAAAACCTTTCTTTTGATTCTGTAGGTTGGAAACAGTCTTTTTGTAGAATTTGGGAAGGGACATTTGGGAGTACAGTGAAGCCTATAGTGAAAAACCGAATATCCCCTGGTAAAAACTAGAAAGAAATATCTGTGAAACCGCTTTGTGAAGTGTGCATTTACCTTACATAGTTAAACCTTTCTTTTGATTCAGCAGGTTGGAAACATTCTTTTTGTAGAATCTGTGAAAAAACATTTGGGAGCCCAGTGAGGCCTATAGTGAAAAGCTGAATATTCCCTGTGAAAAACTAGAAAGAAGGTATCAGGGAAAACACTCTGTGATGTATGCATTCATCTCACATAGTTAAATCTTTCTTTTGATTTAGCAGGTTGGAAACAGTCTTTTTGTAGAATCTGCAAAGAGACATTTGAAAGCCCTTTGAGAAAAAAAAAAGGAAATATTCCCAGATAAAAACTAGAAAGATGCTATCTGTGAAACTATTTGGTGAAGTGTGCACTCACCTCACAGATTTATACTTTTCTTTTGATTCAGGAGGATGGAAATGGTTTTTTTGTAGAATCTGAGAAGAAAAATTTGGGAGCCCGTTGAAGCCTCCAGTGAAAAACTGATTAGCCCCAGATTAAAAATCGAAAGAAGCTGTTTGTGATACCAATTTCTAATGTGTGCATACATATCACAGAGTTCAGCATGTTGGAAACAGTCCTTTTGTGGAATTCACGAAGGAACATATGACAGCTTAGGGAAGCCTATAATGAAAAAACAAATATCCCCAGACATAATCTAGAAAAAAGCTGTCTGTGGAACCGCTTTGTGATGAGGTCATTCAACTCACAGAGATAAACTGTTTTTTTCATTCATCAGGTTGGGAATAGTCTTTCCATAGGAACTGCAAAGGAACATTTAGGAGCCCAGTGGAGCCTACAGTGAAAAACTGAATATCCTCCGATAAAAAATAAAAAGAACCACTTTGTCTTGTGTGCATTTGTCTCACAGAGAGAATCCTTTTTTTTTTATTCAGCTGGTTGGAAACAGTCTTTTTGTAGAGTCTGTGAAGGGAAATTTGTGAGTCGAGTGAAGCCTATAGTGAAAAAGAGAATACCCCCTGAAAAAAACTAGAAAAATTCTGTCTGTGAAACTGCATTGTGATATGTGCATTCATCTCACACAGGAATAAGTTTCTTTTTATTCAGGGAGTTGGAAAAAGTTTTTTGTAGAATCTGTAAAGGGACATTTGAAACCCCTTCAAGGCCTATAAGGAAATAGTGAATATCCCCAGATAAAAGCTAGAAAGAAGCTATTTGTGAAATCGTTTTGCAATGTGTGCATTTATCTCACAATGTTAAACCTTTCGCATGATATAGCAGGTTGGAAACAGTCTTTTTGTAGAAACAGCAAAGGGTAATTTGGGAGTCCAGTGAAGCCTATAGTGAAAAACAGAATATCCCTTGATAAAAACTAGAAAGAAGCTATCTGTGAAACCACTTTGTGATGTGTGCATTTACCACATACAGTTAAACATTTCTTTTTAATCTGGATGTTGAAATGAGTATTTTTGTAGAATCTGCTAAGATACATTAGGGAACCCACTGAAGCCTGTAGTGAAAACTCGAATATCCCCTGATAAAAACTAGAAAGAATCTGTGAAGCAACATCTGAAATTTCTTTCAGGCCTGTAAGGAAAAACGAATATCTCCAGATAAAAACTAGGAAGAATCTACATGTGAAATCGATTTGTGATGCATGTATTCATCTGAAAGAAGTAAACCTTGTTTTTTTTTCATTCAACCAATTGAAAACAGTCTTCTTGTAGAAACTGTGAAAAGACATTTGGGAGCCCAATGAAGCCTATAGTGAAAAACTGAATATCCCTGGATAAAAACTAGAAAGAAGCTATTTGTGAAATTACTTTGTGATGGGTGCATTTATCTCACAGACATAAACCTTTCTTTTGATTCAGCAAGTTAAATACAGTATGTTTGTAGAATATGTGAAAGCACATTTGGGAGCTCATTGAAACCTATATATAAAGAAAAGAATATCCCCAGGTGTAAATGAGAAAGAAGCTATCTGTGAAATTGCTTTGTGATGTTTGAATTTCTCTCACAGAGATAAACCTTTCTTTTGATTAAGTATGTTGGAAATAGTCTTTTTGTAGACTCTGTGAAGGAATATTTGGGAGCCCATTGAAGCCTATAAATAAACACTGAATATCCCCAGGTAAAAACTAGAAAGAAGCTCTCTGTGACACTGATTTGTGATGTGTTCATTTATCTCACAGTGTTAAACCTTTGTTTTGATTCAGCAAGTTGGAAACAATCTTTTTATTGAATCTGCAAAGAAACCTATGGGAGCTCAGTGAAGCCTATAGTGAAAAACCCAATATCCCCTGTTAAAAATTAGAAAGAAGATCTCTGTGAAACCAGTTTGTGTTATATGAATTCATCTCACAGAGTCAAACCATTCTTTTGATTCTGCTGGTCATAAACAGTGTTTTTGTAGAATCTGCAAAGGGACACCTAAGACAACAGTGAAGCTGATAGTGAAAAACTTAATATCCCCTGATAAAAACAAGAAACATGCTATCTGTGAATGCACTTTGTGATGTGTGCATTCATCACAGAAAGTTAAAGCTTTCTTTTGTTTCAGCCAGTTGGAAACAGTCTCTTTGTAGAATCTGTGAAGGGACATTTGGGAGCCCATTGAGAAGTATATGGAAAGTCGAAATATCCTAAGATAAAACCTGGAAAGAAGCTATCTGTGAAGCCACTTTGTGACGTATGCATTTATCTCACAGTTAAATATTTATTTTGATTCAGCAGGTTGGAAATAGTCTTCTTGTAGAATCTGTGAATGGACAGTTTGGAGCCCATTGAGGCTTATAAGAAAAAGCTGAATATACTCAGATAAAACCTAGAAAGAAGGGGACAGTGAAACTGCTTTGCTATGGGTGTATTTGTCTCACATAATTAAACCTTTCTTTTGATTCAGAGGGTTGCAAACAATCTTTTTGTAGACTCTGCCAAGGGACATTTGGGAGCTTATTAAAGCCTATGTGGAAAAAGAGAATATACCCAGATAAAAGTTTTAAAGAAACTATCTGTGAAACTGATTTTTGATGTGTGCAATCATTTCACAGAGTTAAACTTTTCTTTTGTACCAGCAGGTTGGAAACATTCTTTTGTAGAATCTGTGAAGGGACATATGAGAGCCCATTGGGGCTTATGTGAAAAAACAGAATGTCACCAAATAAAACCTAGAAACAATCTAACTGTGAAACCACTTTGTGATGTGTGCATTCATATCACAGAGTTAGAAATTTTTTTATTCAGCAGACTGGAAATGATCTTTTTGTAGAATCTTCAAAGGCACATTTGGGATCCCATTGAAGACTGTTGTGAAATACCAAATATCCTCTGAAAAAAACTAGAAAGAACCTATCTTTGAAGCCACTTTGTGATGTGTGCATTAATCTCAAAGGCATAAACATTTATTTTGACTCAGCAGGTTGGAAACAGTATTTTTGTAGAATCGGTGAAAGGACATTTAAGAGCCCATTGAGACCTACACTGAAAAACTGAATATACTCATATGAAAGCTTGTAGGAAGCAATCCATGAAACTACTTTTTGATGTGTACATTCAACTCACAGCGTTAAAACTTTCTTTTCATTCAGCAGGTGGGAAACAGTCTTCTTGTAGAATCTGATGGGACATTTAACAGCCCACTGAAGACTACAAGGATACATGGAATAACCCCAGATAAAAATAGAAAGAATTCATCTGTAAAACCACTTGGTGATGTGAGGATTTACCTCCAAGAGATAAAACTTTATTTTGATTCAGCAGGTTGGCAATAGTCTTTTTGTAAAATCTGTGAGGGGACATTTGGGATCTTATGGAGGCCCACATGGAAAAAATGAATATTTCCAGATAAAACCTAGAAAGAAGCTATCTGGGAAACTGCTTTGTGATGTGTGCATTCGTCTCACAGAGTTAAAAATTTATTTTGATTCAGGAGGTTGGAAACAGTCTTTATGTAGAATCTGCAAAGGAACATATGGGAGCCCATTGAGGCCTAAATGGAAAAACCAAAACTCCCCCACACCAAAAAACCTTGAAAAAAGCCATCTGTGCAACCGGCTTTGATGGGTGCATTTATCCCACAGTTTTAAACCTTTCTTTTGATTCCACAAGTTGGACACAGTCTTTTTTACAGTCTGCATAAGGACATGTGAAAGCCAATTGAAACCTATAGTGAGAAACTGAATATAGCTACACAAAACTTGAAAGAAGCTATCTGTGAAATCGCTTTTAAACGTGTGTATTCATCTTATTGGTTTAAAGCTTTCTTTTCATTCAGCAGGTTGGAAAAAGTATTTTTGTAGAATGGATGAAGGGATATTTTAGAGCTCATTAAGCCTAGATGAAAAAAAAAATCTCGAGATAAAAATACAAAGAAGTTATCAGTAAAACTGCTTGGCAATGTGTACATTTATCTCACAGCATTAAACCTTTCTTTGGTTTCACCAAGTTGGAAACAGTCTTTTTGTAAAATCTGCAGTGATATTTGGATACCCAGTGAAACCAATAGTGAAAATTGAATATCCCCAGATAAAAACTAGAAAGAAGCTATCTGTGAAACCACTTTTTGATGTGTGCATTCATCTCACAGAGTTAAACCTTTCCTTTGTTTCAGCAGGTTGGAAACAGTCTTTTTGTAGAACATGCAAAGGAACATTTGGGAGCCCATTGAGGCCAATATGGAAAAATTGAATATACTCAGATATAACCTCGATAGAGGCTAACTGAGAAACTGCTTTGTGATATGTGTGTTCATCTCAGAGAGTTAAACGTTTCTTTTGATTCAGCTCATTGGAAACAATCTTTTTGTAGAATCTGTGAAGGGACATTTGAAGGCCCAGTGATGCCTATTGTGAGAAACAAAATGTCCTCTGATAAAAACAAGAAAGAAGCGATATGTGAAACCACTTTCCAATGTGTGCATTTATCTCACAAAAGTAAACCTTTTGATTCAGCATGTGGGAAACAGTCTTTTTGTAGAATCTGTGAAGAGACATTTGCAAGCCCTTCAAAAACTGAATAACCCCAGTTAGAACCTATAAAGAAGCTCTCTGTGAAACGACTTTGTGATGTGTGCATACCTCTCTGAGAGGTAAACATTTCTTTTCTTTCAGCATTTTTTAAGAATCTGAGTGGGGACATTCGGGAGCCCATTGAGGTCTACATAGATAAAATGAATATCTTTAGATAAAACCACAAAGAAAAAAACTGTGAAACCACTTTGTGATGTGTGCATTCATTTCACAGGGTTAAACCTTTCTTTTGTTTCAGCAGGTTGGAAACACTCTTTATGTAGAATCTACAAACTGACAATTAGGAGCCCCTTAAGGCCCATAGGGACAAATCAAATATCCCCAGATAAAAACTGGGAAGAAAGTATCTGTGAAAATGCTTTGTGATGTGCGCATTTATCGGACAGAGTTAAACCTTGATTTTGATTCAGCAGACTGGAAACAGTCTTTTTATGGAATCTGCAAATTTTCATTTGGGTGACTATTATGGCATATAAGAAAGAACAAAATATCCCCACACAAAAAGAAGAAGGAAGCTCTCTGTGAAACGACTTTGTTATGTGTTCACTTATCTCACAGAGTTAAAGCTTTCTTTTGATTCAGCAGGTTGGAAAAAGTCTTTATGTAAAATCTGGAAGGGAATGTTGGGAGCCTATTGATGCCTAAAGGGAAAAACCAACTATCCCCAGATACAAACTAGAAAGAGGTTATCTGTGAAACCGCTTTAGGAAGCGTGCATTTATCAGAGTGTTAAACCTTTTTTTTTTTTTGAGTCAGCCAGTTGGCAACAGTCTTTTTGTAGAATCTGTGAAGGCAAATTTTGAAGGCCCGTGAAGCTGATAGTGATAATCTGAATATCCCCAGTAAAAAACTGTAAAGAAGCTATCAGAGAAATCACTTTGTGATGTTTGCATTCATCTCAGAGCCTCAAGCCTCTCTTTTGTTTCAGCAGGTGAGAATGAGTCTTTTTGTAGAATTTGTGAGGGGACATTTGGAAGCCCATTGAGGCCTATACAGCAAAAGTGAGTATACCAACATAAAGAACTGACTGTGAAACCACTCTGCAATGAGTGCATTCAACACAGAGTTAAACTTTTCTTTTGGTTTAGCAGGTTGGGAACAGTATTTTTATACAACCTGCAAAGGGACATTTGGGAGCCCATTTAGGCCTATAGGGAAAAGTGAATATACCCAGATAAAAATTTGAAAGAAGTTATCTATGAAACCGCTTGGTGACGTGTCCATTTATCACACAGAGTTAAAATTTTTATTAATTCTGCAGGTTGGAAACAATCTTTTTGTAGAATGGGTGAAGGGAAATGTGGCAGCCCAGTGAAGCCTGTACAGATAATCCAAATATCTCCTGAAAAAAACTAGCAATAAGCTATCTATGAAACCATTTTGTGATGTGTGCATTCATCTCAAAGAATTTCTTTTTTTCTTTTTCTTTTTTTCTTTTCTTTCTCTCTTTATTTTTTATTACTATAATTTAAATTCTAGGGCACAGGTGCACAAAGTACAGGTTTGTTACATATATACACATGTACCAAGTTGGTCTGCTGCACCCATTAACTCTTCATTTATATTAGGTATATCTCCTAACGCTATCCCTTCCTCCTACCCCAACCCCACAACAGGTGCTGGTGTATGATGTTCCCCACTCTGTGCCAAAGTGTTCTCATTTTTCAACTCCCATCATGAGTGAGAACATGCAGTGTTTGGTTTTCTGTCCTTGCTCAGAATGATGGTTTCCAGCTTCTTCCATGGCCCTAAAAATGACATGAACTCATCCTTTTTTATGGCTGCGTAGTGTTCCATGAGGTATATATGCCACATTTTCTTAATCCAGTCTATCACTGATGGACATTTGGGTTGGTTCCAAGTCTTTGCTATTGTGATTAGTGCCACAATAAACATGTGTGCATGTGTCTTTACAGCAACATGATTTATAATCGTTTGGGTATATAACCAGTAGTGGGGTGGCTGGGTCAAATGGTATTTCTAGCTCTAGATCCTTGAGGAATCTCCATACTGTCTTATACAATTGTTGAACTGGTTTTCAGGCCCAAGAACAGTATAAAAGCGTACCTATTTCTCCACATCCTCTCCAGCAGGTGTTGTTTCCTGACTTTTTAATGATCACCATTCTAACTGGTGAGAGATGGTATCTCATTGTGGTTTGATTTGTATTTCTCTGATGGCCAGTAATGATGAGCATTTTTTCTTGTGTCTGTTGGCTGCATAAATGTCTTCTTTTGAGAAGTGTCTGTTCATATCCTTTGCCCACTTGTTGGTGGGGCTGTTTTTTTCTCCTAAATTTGTTTGAATTATTTGTAGATTCTGGATATTAGCTCTTTGTCAGATGGGTAGATTGTAAAAATGTTCTCCCATTCTGTAGGTTGCCTGCTCACTCTGATTGTAACTTCTTTTGCTGTGCAGAAGCTCTTTAGTTTAATTAGATGTCATTTGTCAATTTTGGCTTTTGTTGCCATTGCTTTTGGTGTTTTAGACATGAAGTCCTTGCCCAGGCCTATGTCCTGAAAGGTATTGCCTAGGTTTTCTTCTAGGGCTTTTATTGTTTGAGGTCTAACGTTTAAGTTTTTAATCCATCTTGAATTAATTTTTGTATGAGGTGTAAGGAAGGGATCCAGTTTCAGCTTTCTACATGTGGCTAGCCAGTTTTCTCAGTGCCATTTATTAAATAGGGAATCCTTTCCCCATTTCTTGTTTTTCTAAGGTGTGTCAAGATCAGATGCTCGTAGATATGTGGTAGTACTTCTGGGGGCTCTTTTCTGTTCCATTGGTCTATACCTCTGTTTTGGTACCAGTACCATGCTGTTTTGGTTACTGTAGCCTTGTAGTATAGTTTGAAGTCAGGGAGAGTGATGCCTCCAGCTTCGTTTTTTTGGCTTATGATTGTCCTGGCAATGTGGGCTCTTATTTTTTGTTCCATATGAACTTTAAAGTAATTTTTTTCCAATTCTGGGAAGAAAGACATTGGTAGATTGATGGGGATGGCATTGAATCTATAAATTACCTTGAGCAGTATGGGCATTTTCACGATATTGAGTCTTCCTACCCATGAGCATGGAATGTTTTTCCCCTTGTTTTTGTCTTATTTTATTTCGTTGAGCAGTGGTTTGTAGTTCTCCTTGAAGAGGTCCTTCACATCCCTTGTAAGTTGGATTCCTAGGTATTTTACTCTCTTTGAAGCAATTGTGAATGGGAGTTCACTCATCATTTGGCTCTCTGTTTGTCTGTTATTGGTGTATAAGAATGCTTATTATTTTTGCACATTGATTTTCTATCCTGAGACTTTGCCAAATACGCTTATCAGCTTCAGGAGATTTTCGGCTAAGATGTTGGGGTTTTCTAAATATGCAATCGTGTCATCTGCAAACAGGGAAAATCTGACTTCTTCTTTTCCTAATTGAATACCCTTTATTTCTTTCTCCTGCCTCATTGACCTGTCCAGGACTTCCAACTTTATGTTGAATAGGAGTGGTGAGAGAGGGCATCCCTGTCTTGTGCCAGTTTTCAAAGGGAATCCTTCCAGTTTTGCTAATTCAGTATGATACTGGCTGTGGGTTTGTCATAAATAGCTCTTATTATTTTGAGATATGTTCCATCAACACCTAGTTTATTGAGAGTTTTTAACATGAAGGCCTGCTGAATTTTGTTGAAGGCCTTTTCTGCCTCTATTATCATGTGGTTTTTGTCTTTGGTTCTGTTTATATGTTGTGTTACCTTTATTGATTTGTGTAGGTTCAACCAGCCTTTCATCTCAGGGATGAAGCCAACTTGGTTCTGGTGGATAAGCTTTTTGCTGTGCTGCTGGATTCGGTTTGCCAGTATTTTATTGAGAATTTTTGCATCGATGTTCATCAGCGATATTGGTCTAAAATTCTCTATTTCATGTGTCTCTCTGCCAGGCTTTTTTTTAAAACTTTTTTTACTATTATACTTTAAGTTTTAGGGTACATGTGCACAATGTGCAGGTTAGTTACATATGTATACATGTGCTATGCTGGTGTGCTGCACCCATTAACTCATCATTTAGCATTAGGTATATCTCCTAATGCTCTACCTCCTCCCTCCCCCCACCCCACAACAGTCCCCAGAGTGTGATGTTCCCCTTCCTGTGCCCATGTGTTCTCATTGTTCAATTCCCACCTATGAGAGAGAATATTCAGTGATTGGTTGTTTGTCCTTTTAAGAGTTTGCTGAGAATGATGGTTTCCAGCTTCATCCATGTCCCTACAAAGGACATGAACTCATCATTTTTCATGGATGCATAGTAATCCATGGTGCATATGTGCTACATTTTCTTAATCCAGTTTATCATTGTTGGACATTTGGATTGGTTCCAATTCTTTGCTATTGTGAATAGTGCCACAATAAACATACGTGTGCATGTGTATTTATAACAGCATGATTTATAGTCCTTTGGGTATATACCCAGTAATGGGATGGCTGGGTCAAATGGTATTTCTAGTTCTAGATCCCTGAGGAATCACCACACTGACTTCCACAAGGGTTGAACTAGTTTACAGTCCCACAACAGTGTAAAAGTGTTCCTATTTCTCCACATCCTCTCCAGCCCCTGTTGTTTCCTGACTTTTTAATGATTGCCATTCTAACTGGTGTGAGTTGGTATCTCATTGTGGTTTTGATTTGCATTTCTCTGACGGCCAGTGACGGTGAGCATTTTTTCATGTGTTTTTTGGTTGCATAAATGTCTTCTTTTGAGAAGTGTCTGTTGATGTCCTTCGCCCACTTTTTGGTGGGGTTGTTTGATTTTTTCTTGTAAATTTGTTTGAGTTCATTGTAGATTCTGGATATTAGCCCTTTGTCAGATGAGTAGGTTGCGAAAATTTTCTCCCATTTTGTAGGTTGCCTGTTTACTCTGATGGTAGTTTCTTTGCTGTGCAGCAGCTCTTTAGTTTAATTAGATCCCATTTGTCAATTTTGGCTTTTGTTGCCATTGCTTTTGGTGTTTTAGGCATGAAGTCCTTGCCCATGCCTATGTCCTGAATGGTAATGCCTAGGTTTTCTTCTAGGGTTTTTATGGTTTTAGGTCTAACGTTTAAGTCTTTAATCCATCTTGAATTAATTTTTGTATAAGGTGTAAGGAAGGGATCCAGTTTCAGCTTTCTACATATGGCTAGCCAGTTTTCCCAGCACCATTTATTAAATAGGGAATCCTTTCCCCATTGCTTGTTTTTGTCAGGTTTGTCAAAGATCAGATAGTTGTAGATATGTGGCATTATTTCTGAGGGCTCTGTTCTGTTCCATTGATCTATGTCTCTGTTTTGGTACCAGTACCATGTGGTTTCGGTTACTGTAGCCTTGTAGTATAGTTTGAAGTCAGGTAGCATGATGCCTCCAGCTTTGTCCTTTTGGCTTAGGTTTTACTTGACAATGCAGGCTCTTACTTGGTTCCATATGAACTTTAGTTTTTTCCAATTCTGTGAAGAAAGTCATTGTTAGCTTGATGGGAATGGCATTGAATTTATAAATTACCTTAGGGAGCATTGCCATTTTCACTATATTGATTCTTCCTACCCATGAGCATGGAATGTTCTTCCATTTATTTGTATCCTCTTTTATTTCATTCAGCAGTGGTTTGTATTTCTCCTTGAAGAGGTCCTTCACATCCCTTGTAAGTTGGAATCCTAGGTATTTTATTCTCTCTGAAGCAATTGTGAATGGGATTTCACTCATGATTTGGCTCTCTGTTTGTCTGCTGTTGGTGTATAAGAATGTTTGTGATTTTTGTACATTGATCTTGTATTCTGAGACTTTGCTGAATTTGCTTATCAGTTTAAGGAGATTTTGGGCTGAGACAATGGGGTTTTCTAGATATACAATCATGTCTTCTACAAACAAGGACAATTTGACTTCTTCTTTTCTAGTTGAATACCCTTTATCTCCTTCTTCTGCCTAATTGCCCTGGCCAGAACTTCCAACACTATGTTGAATAGGAGTGGTGAGAGAGGGCATCCCTGTCTTGTGCCAGTTTTCAAGGAGAGTGTTTCCAGTTTTTGCCCATTCAGTATGATATTAGCTGTGGGTTTGTCATAGATATCTCTTATTATTTTGAGATACGTCCCATCAATACCTAATTTATTGAGAGTTTTTAGCATGAAGTGTTGTTGAATTTTGTCAAAGACCTTTTCTGCATCTATTGAGATAAACATGTGTTTTTTGTCTTTTGTTCTGTTTATATGCTGGATTACATTGATTGATTTGCCTATATTGAACCAGCCTTGCATCCCAGGGATGAAGCCCCCTTGATCATGGTGGATAAGCTTTTTGATGTGCTGCTGGATTCGGTTTGCCAGTATTTTACTGAGGATTTTTGCATCAGTGTTCATCAAGGATATTGGTCTAAAATACTTTTTTGATTGTGTCTCTGCCCGGCTTTTGTATCAGAATGATTCTGGCATCATAAAATGAGTTAGGGAGGATTCCCTCTTTTTCTATTGATTGGAATATTTTCAGAAGGAATGGTATCAGTTACTCCTTGTACCTCTGGTAGAATTCAGCTGTGAATCCTTGTGGTCCTGGACTCTTTTTGGTTTGTAAGCTATTTATTATTGCCACAATTTCAGAGCCTGTTATTGGTCTACTCAGAAATTCAACTTCTTCCTGGTTTAGTCTTCGGAGCGTGTATGTGTCATGGAATTTATCCCTTTCTTCTAGATTTTCTCTTTTATTGGTATAGAGGTGTTTGTAATATTCTCTGATGGTAGTTTGTATCTCTGTGGGATCTCTGGTGATAACCCCTTTATCATTTTTATTGTGTCTATTTGATTCTGTCCTCTTTTCTTCTTTATTAGTCTTGCTGGTGATCTATCAATTTTGTTGATACTTTCAAAAACCAGGTCCTGGATTCATTAATTTTTTGAAGGTTTTTTTTGTATCTCTATTTCTTTCAGTTCTGTTGCTGATGAGGAACTGCATTCCTTTAGAGGAGGAGAGGCACTCTTCTTTTTAGAGTTTCCATTTTTTCTGCTCTGTTTTTTCCCCATCTTTGTGGTTTTATCTACTTTTGGTCTTTGATGATGGTGATGTACAGATAGGTTTTTGGTGTGGATGTCCTTTCTGTTTGTTAGTTTTCCTTCTAACAGACTGGACATTCAGCTGCAGGTCTGTTGGAGTTTACTAGAGGTCCACTCCAGACACTGTTTACCTGGGTATCAGCAGTGGTGGCTGCAGAATAGCGGATTTTCGTGAACCACAAATGCTGCTGTCTGATCGTTCCTCTGGAAGTTTTGTTTCAGAGGACTACCCAGCCTGTGAAATGTCAGTCTGCCCCTACTGGGGGTGCCTCCCAGTTAGCCTGTTCGGGATTCAGGAGTCAGGGATCCACTTGAGGAGGCAGTCTGCCCATTCTCAGATATCCAGCTGCATGGCTGGAGAACCACTCCTCTCTTCAAAGCTCAGATGGAAATGCAGAAATCACCCATCTTCTGCATCACTCACGCTGGGAGCTGTAAATTGAAGCTGTTCCTTTTCAGCCATCTTGGCTGCCCTCTCTTCCTTACACGTTGTGCTGCTCTAGCCACACTGGCCTGGAGCCACTCCTCCACCTCTGCCATGCTTTTGTATCAGGATGATGGTGGCCTCATAAAAGGAGCTAGGGAGGATTCCCTCTTTTTCTATTGATTGGAATAGTTTCAGAAGAAATTGTACCAGCTCCTCTTTGTAGCTCTGGTAGAATTTGGTGGTGAATTCATCTGGTTCTGGACTTTTCTTGGTTGGTAGGCTATTAATTATTTCCTCAATTTCAGAACGTGTTACTGGTCTATTCAGGGATTCAAATTCTTCCTGGTTTAAATGTTAAGAGCGGCCAGAGAGAACCCACAAAGGGAAGCCCATCAGACTAACAGCAGATCTCTTGGCAGAAACTCTACAAGCCAAAAGAGAGTAGGGACCAATATTCAACATTCTTAAAGAAATTTTCATCCCAAAATTTCATATCCAGAGAAACTAAGATTCATAAGTGAAGGAGAAATAAAATCCTTTACAAACAAGCAAATGCTGAGAGATTTTGCCACCACCAGGCCTGCCTTACCAGAGCTCCTGAAGGAAGCAATAAACATGGAAAGGAACAACTGATATCAGCCGCTGTAAAAACATGCCGAATTGTAAAGACCATCAATGCTAGGAAGAAACTGCATCAATTAACGAGCAAACTAACCAGCTAACATAATGACAGGATCAAATTCACACATCACAACATTAACCTTAAAGGTACGTGGGCTATGTTCACCAATTAAAAGACACAGATTGGAAAATTAGATAAAGAGTCAAGACTCATCAGTGTGCTGTGTTCAGGAGACCCATCTCACATTCAGAGACACACGTATGTGTCCCTCAAAGGAAAGGGATGGGGAAAGATCTACCAAGCAAATGGAAAAAAAAGCAGGGATTGCAATCCTAGTCTCTGATAAGACAGACTTTAAACCAGCAAAGATCTAAAGAGACAAAGAAGGCCATTACATAATGGTAAAGGGATCAATTCAACAAGAAGAGCTAACTATCCTAAATATATATGCACCCAATACAGGAGCACCCACATTGATAAAGCAAGTCCTTAGAGACCTACAAAGAGACTTAGACTCCCACACAATAATATTTGGGGACTTTAACACCCCACTGTCAACCTCAGACAGATCAATGAGACAGAAAGTTAACAAAGACACCCAGCAATTAAATTCAGTTTTGCACCAAGTGGCCATAATAGACATCTACAGAACTCTACACCCCAAATCAACAGAATATACATTCTTCTCAGCACCACTTCACACTTTTTCCAAAATTGACCACATAGTTGGAAGTAAAGCACTCCTCAGTAAACATAAAATAACAAAAATTATAACAAACTGTCTCTCAGACCACAGTGCAATCAAACTAGAACTCAGGATTAAGAAACTCACTGAAAATTGCTCAACTACATGGAAACTGAACAACCTGCTCCTGAGTGACTACTGGGTAGATAATGAAATGAGGGCAGAAATAAAGATGTTCTTTGAAACCAATGAGAACAAAGACACAACATACCAGAATCTCTGGGACACTTTCAAAGTAGTGTGTAGAGGGAAATTTATAGCACTAAATGCCCACAAGTGAAAGCAGGAAAGATCTAAAATTGACATCCTAACATTACAATTAAAAGTACTAGAGAAGCAAGAGCAAACACATTCAAAATCTAGCAGAAGGCAAGAAATAACTAAGATCAGAGCAGAACTGAAAGAGATAGAGACAGAAAAAACCCTTCAAAAAATCAATGAATCCAGGAGCTGGTTTTTTGAAAAGATCAACAAAATTGACAGGCCACTAGCAAGACTAATAAAGAAGAAAAGAGAGAAGAATCAAATAGATGCAATAAAAAATGATAAAGGGGGTATCACCCCCAATCCCACAGAAATACAAACTACCATCAGAGAATACTACAAACACCTCTATGCAAATAAACTAGAACATCTAGATGAAATGGTTAATTTCCTGGACACATACACTCTCCCAAGAATTTAACCTCTTTTCCATTCAGCAGTTGTGAAACTCTTTTTGTAGAATATTCAAGAAGACTTTTAAAGGACACGTGACTCCTATAAGAAAAAAAAAAAAACTAAAAAGAAGCCATCGGTGAAACCACTTTGTGATGTGTGAGTTTATCTCATACAGTTAAACCATTCTTTTCATTAAGCATGTTGGAAACGGTCTTTTTGTAGAATCTGTGAAAGGACAATTTAAAGACCTTTGAGGCATATAAGGAAAAACCAAATATCCCCAGGTAAAAACTAGAAAGAAGCTATCTGGGAGACTGCTTTCTGATGTGTTCATTTACCGCAAAGAGTTAAACCTTTCTTTTGATTTGGGAGGTTGGAAGCCACATTTTTGTAAAATCTGCAAAGGGATATTTTGAAGCCCATTGAAGCCTTCGTGAAAAACTGACTATCTCCCTATAAAAATTAGAAAAAAGCTATCTGTGAAACCACTTTTTGATGTGTGCATTTATCTCAAAGGTAAAACTTTCTTTTGATTGAGCATTTTGGAAAGAGTATTTTTGTAGAATCTGCAAAGGTATATTTGGTAGCTCAGTTCGGCCTATAGTAAAAAACTGAACATCCTTTTATTACAATTAGAAAAAAGCTATATGTGAAAGGGCTTTGTGATGTGTGCATTCATCTCACAGATTTAAATCTTTCTTTTTTTTTGAGACAGAGTCTCGCTCTGTCACCTAGCCTGGAGTGCAGTGGTGCAATCTTGGCTCACTGCAAGCTCTCCCTCCCGAATTCAAGCGATTCTCCTGCCTCAGCCTCCCGAGTAGCTGGAACTACAGGCACCCACCACCACACCTGGCTAATTTTTTGTATTTTTAGTGGATATGGGGTTTCACCATGTTAGCCAGGATGGTTGATCTCCTGACCTCGTGATCTGCCCACCTCAGCATCCCAAAATGCTGATATTACAGGTGTGAGCCACCATACCCTTCCTTAAACTTTTCTTTTGATTCAGCCAGTTGGATGAAGTCTTTTTGTAGAATCTGTAAAGGGATGTTTGGGAGCCCAGTAAATCCTACAGTGAAAAAACAAATATCCCCTGATAAAACCTGAAAAAAACATATCAGTGCAACTGCTTTGTGATGTCTCCATTCATCTCACAGAGTTTAAACTTTCTTTTGATTCAGAGGTTGTAAATGGTCTTTTTGTTGGTCTGCAAAGGGACATTTTTGTGCTTATTGAGGCCTATAGGGAAAAATCGAATATTCTCAGATAAAAACCAGAAAGAAGTTATCTGTGAAACCACTTTGTGATGTGTGTATTCATCTCACAGTACTAAACCTTTCTGTTGAATTAGCAGGTTGGAAAAAGCCTTTTTGTAGAACAAAAGGATATTAGGGAGCCCAGTGATGCCTTTTCTGAAAAAGCAATCATCCCCTGAAAATACTAGAAAAAAATCTTTCTGTGATACCGCTTTCCAATGTGCCCAGTTATCTCACAGTGTTAAACCTTTCTTCTAATTCAGTTTACTGAAAACAGTCTTTTTGTAGAATCTCTGAAAGGAGATTTGCGAGCTTATGGAAGCCTGTTAGGGAAAACCCAAATATCTCCAGAAAAAACTAGAAAGATGCTATCTGTGAAACTGCTTTGTGATTTGTGCATTTATCTCACAGACTTAAACCTTCCTGTTGATTTAGAAGGTTGATAGCATACTTTTAAAAAAATCTGCAAAGGGACATTCTGTTGCCCATTGAGGCCTGTAGAAAAAAAACAAATTTTCCAGATAAAAATGAGAAAGAAGCTATCTGTGATAAAGCTTCTAGATCTGGGCATTTGTCTCACAGAGTTAAACCTTTCTTTTCATTCAGCAGATTGGGAACAGTTTTTTTCTTTTTAGAATCTGGGAAGAGACATTTGGGAGCCCTTTGAGAGCCATAGGGAAAAACGGAATATCTTTAGATAAAAACTAGAAAGTAGGTATCTGTGAAACTGCTTTGCAATGTGTGCACCTATCTCACAGAGTTAAAACTTGCTTTTGTTTCAGCAGCTTGGAAACAGTGTTTTTGTAGAATCTGAAAAGGCACATTTGGGGCCCATTGTGGCCTACAGTGAAGAATGAAATGTCCCCAGATAAAAAGTAGAAAGAAGCTATCTGTGAAACTGCTTTGTGATGTGTGCATTCGTCTCACAGAGTTAATTTTTTCTTTTGGTTCAGCAGGTTGGAAACAGTCTTTTTGTCAAATCTGTGAAGGGACATTTGGAAGCACATTGAAGCCTATAGGGGATAACTGAATATCCTCAGAAAAAAACTAGAAATAGCTGTCTGTGAAAATGCTTTGTGATGTGTGCATTTATCTCAAAGAGTTAAACTTTTCTTTTGATTCACTATGTTGGAAACAGTCTTTTTATAGAATCTGCGAAGGGACATTTGGAGGTCCGTTGAAGCCTATAGTGAAGAATGGAATATCCCCAGATAAAAACTAGAAAGAAGCTATCTGGGAAACAGCTTTGTGATGTGTGCATTCATTTCACTGATTTAAACCTCTCTTTTGTGTCGGAAGGTCGGAAACAGTCCTTTTGTAGAATCTGGAAAGGTGCTTTTGGGAGCCCATTGACCCTTCAGCAAAAAACTGAATATCCCCACCTAAAAATTAGGAAGAAGCTATCTGAGAAACTGCTTTGTGTTGTGTGCATTCAACTAACAGAGTTAAACCTGTCTTTTGATTTAGCAGGCTGAGAACAGTATTTTTTTTAGACTCTGTGAAGAATCATTTGGGAGCCCATTGAGGCCGAAAGTGAAAAACCAATTATCTCTAGATAGAAAATATAAAGAAGCTACCTGAGAAGCTGCTTTGCAATGTGTGCATTAATCTCACAGAGATAAAACATTCTTTTGAGTCAGCAGGTTGGAAACAGTCTGTAATATCAGCGAAGGGACATGTGGGAGCTTATAGAGGCCTATTGAGAAAAACTGAATTTCCCTAGATAAAAAGTATAGAAAAGCTATCTGTGAAACCACTTTATGATGTGTGTATTTATGTCACAGAGTTAAACCTTCCTTTTGAATCAACTGTTTGGAAACTGTCTTATTGCAGAATCTGCAAGGGACAATTGGGAGCCCATTGAAGCCTCTGGTGAATATCCCCAGATTAAAACTAGAAAGAAGCTATCTCTGAAACTGCTTTGTGATGTGGGCATTCATCTCACAGAGTTACACGTTTCTTTTGTTTCAGCAGATTGGAAACAGTGTTTTTGTATATCTTGTGAAACAACATTTTGGAGCCCGTTGTGGCCTACATAAAAAAACGGAATATCTTCAGATTAAACCTAGAAAGAAGCTAACTGTAAAAAAGCTTTTCAATGTGTGCATTCACAGTCACTGTTCTTTTGATTCATCAGGTTGAAGACAGTGTTTTTGTAGAATCTGCAAAGAAATATTTGGGAGCCCAGGGAAGCCTAGAGAAAAAAAAACAAATATTCCCAGATATAAACTAGGAAGAAGCTACCTGTGAAACTGCCTTGCAATGTCTGCATTTATCTCTCAGTGTTAAAGATATCTTTTGATTTAGCAGGTTGGAAACAGTCTTTTTCTATACTCTGTGATGGGACACTTTGAAGTACATTGAGGCCTGTAAGAAATAACCGAATATACCCAGATAAAAATTAGAAAGAGGCAAAATTTGAAACCACTTTGCAATGTGTACATTTATTTCACAAAGTTAAACCTTTCCTTCTTCTGATACAATATGCAAAGAGACATTTGGAAGCCCAGTGAAGCCTAAATAACAAAATCTCCCCTGGTAAAAGATAGAAAGAAGCTCTCTGCAAAATCAATTTGTGATGATTGCATTCATCTCACCGAGTTAAGCTTTTCTTTTGTTTGAGCAGGTTGGAAACTCTCTTTTTGTTGAATCTGTGATGGGAAATTTGGGAGCCCATTTTGGGGTACAGGAAAAAACTGAATATCCCCAGATGAAACTAGAAAGAAGCTATCCGTGAAACTGCTTTGTGATATGTGCATTCATCTCACAGATGTAAACCTTTCTCTTGATTCAGCAGGTTGGAAACAGTCTTTTTAGAGAATCTTCAAAGGGACATTTGGAGTTTATTGAGGCCTATAGGGAAAAACCGTATATTCTAGATAAAAACTAGAAAGAAGCTACCTGCAAAACCACTTGATGATGCTTGCATTCATTTCACAGAGGTAAACTGTTTTTTGATTCAGCAGATTGGAAACAGTATTTTTACAAAATCTGTGAAGGGACATTTGGGAGCCCATTGAAGTTTATAGGAAAAAACTGAATACCGTAGATAACACTACAAGAAGCTATTTGCAAAACTGCTTTGTGATGTGTGCATTCATCTCACAGAGTTGAACCTTTCTTTTGATTCAGTGGAATTTGCAAAGGGACAGTTGAGAGCCCATTGAGGCCTATATGGAAAAGCCAAATATTCACAGTTAAAACCTAGAAAGAAGCTAACTGTGAAACTCTTTTGCAATGTGTGCATTCATCTCACAGAGTTAAAGCTTTCTTTTGATTTAGCAGGTTGGAAACAGTCTTTTTGCAGATCTGTGAATGGACATTTGGGAGATTATTGGGGCCTCTATGGAAAAACCGAATATTTCCCAATAATGCCTTTAAAAAACTAACTGTGAGACTGCTTAGCAATGTGTGCATTCATTTCACAACATTAAACCTTTTTTTTATTGAGCAGGCTGGAAACAGTCTTTTTG
This sequence comes from Pan troglodytes, assembly GCF_028858775.2. Classification (NCBI taxonomy): domain Eukaryota; kingdom Metazoa; phylum Chordata; class Mammalia; order Primates; family Hominidae; genus Pan; species Pan troglodytes. The sequence continues at coordinate 81,633,486 of NC_072401.2, forward strand.
TAGAATCTGCAAAGAGACCGTTGGGAGCCCAGTGAAGCATATAGTGAAAAACCAATTAATCTCTGATAAAAACTATAAAGAAGCTATCTGTGAAATTGCATTGTTATGTGTGCATACATCTCACAGAATTAAAATTGTGAAAGGCTATTTCGGATCCCATTGAAACCTATATTGAAAAACCAAATATCCTCAGAAGAAAACTAGAAAGAAGCTATCTGTGCAATTGCTTTGTTATGTGTGCATTGATCTCACTGAGTTAATTCTTTCTTATATTTCAGCAGGTTGGAAGCAGTCTTTTTGTAGAATCTGCGAAGAGACATTTGGGAGCCCATTTAGGCCCACATGGAGAAACTGAATACTCTCAGATAAAAGTTAGAATGAAGATAGGTTTGAAACAGTTTGTGATGTGTGCAGTCATCAAACAGAGCTAAACATTAATTTTCATTCAGCACGTTGGAAACAGTTTTGTGGTAGAATCTGTGAAGTGACATTTTGGAGCTTATTGAGGCCTATATGGAAAAACCAAATATTTCCAAATAAAACCTAGAAAGAAGTTAACTGTAAAACTGCTTGGCAATGTGTGCATTCATCTCACAGAGTTAAACCTTCTTTTAATTCAGCAGGTTGAAAATAGTCTTTTTAGAATCTGTGAAGTGATATTTGGGAGCTTTCTGAGGCCTATATGTTAAAACTGAATATTTATGAATAAAACCTAGAAAAAAGCTAACTGTGAATCCACTTTGCAATGTGTGCATTCATCTCACAAAATTAAACTCTTCTTTTGATTCAGCAGGTTGGAAAAAGTCTTGTTATAGAATCTGCCAAGGGACATTTGGGAGATCTTTGAGTCCTACTGGGAAAAATTGAATATACATAGATAAATCCTAGTAAGATGCTAACTGTGAAACTGCTTTGCGATATGTGTGTTCATATCACTGAGTTAAACATTCATACCACCTAGTTAAAACATTATTTTTATTCAGCAGGTTGGAAATACTCTTTTCATAGAATCTGCAAAGGGACATTTGAGAGCTTAATGAGGCCTATAGGGAAAAACAGAATATCTCCAGATAAAACCAGAAAAAAGCTATCTGTGAAACTGCCTTGTGATGTGTGCATTCATCTCACAGAGTTAAGTCTTTCTTTAGATTCATGAGGGTGGAAGCAGTCTGCTTGTAGAATCTGCAAAGGGACATTTGGGAGCCCATTAAGGCCTATAGGGAAAAACTGAATATCCTCAGATGACAAGTTAAAGCAGCTATCTGTCAAACCGCCTTGCAATTTGTGCATTTATCTTACAGAATTAAAGCTTTCATTTCATTCAGCAGGTTGGAAACAGTCTTTTCATAGAATCTGCAAAGGGACAATTGGGAGCCCAGTGAAACCTGTAGTGAAAAACCTTATAGTCCCTGATAAAAACTAGAAAGAAGCTATCTGTTAAGCCACTTTCTGATGTGTGTATTCATCTCAAAATTTTAACATTCTTTTTGTCAGCAGTTTGGAAACAGTCTTTTTATAGAATTTGTGATTGGACATTTAAGAGGTTACTGAGGTCTGTAGGGAAAAACAGAACATCCCCAGAAAAACTAGAAAGAAGCTATTCAATTCAACAGGTTAGAAACAGTTTCTTTGTAGAATCTGCAAAGGGATATTTGAAAGCCCATTGAGGCCAACAGGGTAAAATCAAATATCTCCAGATAAAAACTAGAAAGAAGATAAACATGAGACCACTTTGCCATATGTGCATTCATTTCACAGAGTTAATCCTTTTTTTTTTTTTTTTGATTCACCAGGTTGGAACCAGATATTTTTGTAGAATCTGCGAAGGGACATTTGAGAACTTATTGAGGCCTATAAAGATAAACAAAATATCCCCAAATAAAAATTAGAAAGAAGCTATTCTTGAAACCACATTGTGATTTGTGTATTCATCTGAGAGATAAAACTTTCTTTTAATATAGCAGTTTCCAGACAGTCTTTTTGTACAATCTATCTGCAAAAGGACATCTGAGAGCCCATTGAGGACTCTAGGGAAAGACCGAATATCCCCAGATAAAAACTAGAAATAAGCTATATGAGAAACCACTTTTTGATGTGTGCATTCATCGCACAGGGATAAACCATTCTTTTGATTCAGCAGGTTGGAAACAGTCTTTTTGTAGAACCTGTGAAGGGACAGTTAAGAGCTTAATGAGGCATATAGGGAATAACAAAATATCCCCAGATAAAACTAGAAAGAAGCTATCTATGAAACTGCTTTGCAATGTGTGCATTCATTTCACAGAGTTAAACCTTTCTTTTGATTCCGCAGGTTGGAAACATTCTGTTTGTAAAATCTGCGAAGGGACATTTGGGAGCCCTTTTTGGCGTATAGGGAAAAACTGAATATGCCCAGATAAAAGCTAGAAAGAAACCATCTGTGAAAATATTTTGCAATGTGTGCATTTACCTCACAGACTTAAATCTTTCTTTTGATTCAGCAGGTTGGAAACAGTCTTTTTGTAGAATCTGCAAAGGAACATTTGGGAGCTCAGTAAGGCCTAGAGTGAAAAACCATATATCACTTGATAAAACTACAATCTATCTGTTAAACCACTTTCTGATATGTGCATTCATCTCACAGAGTTAAATCTTTCTTTTGTTTCAGCAGGTTGGAAAAAGTCTTTTTGTAGAATCTATGTAGGGACATTTGGGAGCCCATTGGGTCCTCTATGGAAAAAAGGTTATACCCAGAAAAACACCAACAAGAAACAAATTGTGAAACTGCTTTGTGATGTGAGCATTCACCTCACAGAGGTAAATTTTTTCTTGGTTCTGCAGGTTGGAAACAGTCTTTTTGTAGAATATATGCAGGGACATATGGGAGCCCATTTGGGCCTATAGGAAAAAGAGGACTATATCCAGAGAAAAATTAGAAAGAAGCTTGTGAAACCGCATTCATCTCACAGAGTTAAACTTTTCTTTTGGTTCAGCCCGTTGGCAACAGTCTCTATGTAGAATCTGTGAAGGGACATTTGGGAGCCCAAGGAGTATATGGAAAAACTGAATATACCCAGATAAAACCAAAAAGAGGCTACATTTGAAACTGCTTTGTGATGTGTGCAGTTATCTCACAGAGTTGTTTTCTGTTGCTTTAGCAAGTTGGTAACAGACTTTTAGTAGAATCCACGAAGGAACATTTAGGGGCCCATTGATGCCTATATTGAAAAACGGTATGTCTCCAAGTAAAAACTAGAAAGAAGCTATCCGTGAAACAGCTTTGTGAAGCGTTCATTCGTCTCACAGAAATAAACTTGGTTTTTACTCAACAGGTTGGAAACAGTCTCTTTGTAGAATCTGCAAAGGGGCATTTAGGAGCCCATTGAGTCTTATAGTGAAAAACCAAATATCCCCAGTTAAAAACCAGAAAGAAGGTATCTGTGAAACCACTATCTGATGTGTGCATTTATCTCACAGAGTTAAATTTTTTTATAATTCATCAGTTTGGAAACAGTCTTCTTCTAGAATCAATGAAGGGATATTTGGGAGCCATTGAGACCTATATGGAAAAACCAAATAACTCCAGATAAAACCTGGAAACTAGTTATCTGTGAAACCATTTTCTGATGGGTATGTTCATCTCAAAGGGTTAAACCTATTTCATGATTCAGCAGGTTGGAAACAGCTTTTGTGGAATCTGCAGAAAAACATTTGATAGTTTATTGAAGCCAATAAAAAATCCCCAAATATTTACAGATAAAACCTACAAAAAATTAACTGTAAAACCACATTGCAATGTTTACATTTATCTCACAGAGTTAACCCTTTCTTTACATTAAGCAGATTTGGAAACAATCTTTTGGTGGAATCTGCAAAAGGATATTTGGCAGCTTATTGAGGCCGATATGGAAAAACAAAATATCTATGAATAAAACCTAGAATCAAGCTACCACTGAAAATGCTTTGTGATGGGGGCATTCATCTCACAGCGTAAAATCTTTCCTTTGTTTAAGCAGGTTAAAAACAGTCATTTGTAGAATCTGTGAATGGACATTTTGAAGCCCTTTGAAACCTATAGTGAAAAACCTAATATCCCCAGATAAAAACTAGAAATAAGCCATCTGAAAAACTACTGTTCTGTGTGTGAATTTATCTCACAGGTTTAAATATTACATTTTTTTCAGTAGGTTTTAAACAGTCTTTTTCTAGAATATGCAAAAAGACATTTTGGAGCAAATTGAAGCCTATAGTGAAAAACTGAATATTCCCATATAAAAACTAGAAGGAAGCTTTCTGTAAAACTGCTTTGTGATGTGTGCATTGATCTCAAAGAGTTAAACCTTTCTTTTGATTCAGCAGGTTGGAAACCACATTTTTGTAGAATCTGCAAAGGGACATTTGGAGTCCAGTGAAGCCTATTGTGAAAATTGAATATCCCTTGATAAAAACTAGAAAAAAAGTTGTGTGTGAAACGGCTTTGTGATGAGTGCATTCATCTCACAGATGTAAAACTTTCTTATGTTTCAGCAGATTTGAAACCATGTTTTTGTAGAATCTGTTAAGGAATAATTTGGAGTGCATTGTGGCCTGTATAAAAACAACGAATATCCTCAGAGAAAACCTAGAAAGACGCTAACTGTAAAACAGCTTTGCAATGTGTGCATTCATCTCACAGAGTTAAAACTTTCCTTTGATTCAGCAGGTTGGAAACAGTCTTTTTGTAGAATCTGTGAAAGGATATTTGGGAGCCCATTGAGGCCTGTAAAGAAAAACTGAATATCACCAGATTAAAACTAGAAAGAAATTATCTGTGAAGCCACTTTGTGATGTGTGCATGCATCTCACAGAGTTAAACCTTTCTCTTGATCCTTCAGGTTGTAACCAGCCTTTTGTAGAATCTGTTAAGAGACATTTGGGAGTCTTTTGAAGCCTATAGTGAAAAATCAAATATCTCCAGATAAAAACTAGAAAGATGCTATCTGCAAAACTGCTTTGTGATATGTGCATTATTCTCACAGAGATAAAACTTTCTTTTGTATCAGAAGGTTGGAAACAGTCTTTTTATAGAATCTGCAAATGGATATTTGGGAGCCCAGTGAAGCCTAGAGTGAAAAATGAGATATCCGAGATAAAACCTAGAAAGAGGCTATACGTGAAGCCACTTTGTGATGTGTGCATTTATCTCACAGAGTTAAGGTTTTCTTTACATTTAGCAGATTGGAAACAGTCTTTTTGTAGAATCTGCAAAGAGACCTTTCCGAGAAGTTTGAGGCTCATAAGGAAAAACCGAATACCCAGGAAATAAGCCTAGGAAACCTAGAAATAAGCTAACCATGAAACTGCTTTGTGAAGCGTGCTTTCATCTTACAGAGGTAATCTTTTCTTTTGATTCAGAAGGTTGGAAACAGTCTTTTTCTATAATCTGTGAAGAGATATTTGGGAGCCCATGGAGTCCTTACAGAGAAACCAAATATCCCCAGATTAAAGCTCGAAAGAAACTTTCTATGAAACTGCTCTGCAATGTTTGGATTCATCTCACAGAGTTAATCTTTTCTTTTAACTCAGAAGGTTGGAAACAATTTTTTTGGAGAATCTGTGAAGAGATATTTTGAAGCTTTTGAGGCATACTGGGAAAAACTAAATATCTCCAAATAAGACCCAGAAAGAAGCTAACTGTGAAACCACTTTGTGATGTGTGCATTCATCTCACAGAGTTAAAGTTCTCTTTTGGTTCACCGGGTTGGAAACAGTCTTCTTCTAGAACTGAGAAGGGATATTTGGGAGCTCAGTGAGCCTGTAGGGAAAAATGGAATATCCCCTGCTTAAAACTAGAAAGAAGCTGTCTGTGAAATGGCTTTGTGATATTTGCAATCATCTCAGAGAGTTATACTTTTCTTTTGGTTCAGCAGGTTGGAAACAGTATTTTTGTAGAATCTATGAGGGGACATTTGAGAACCCATTCAGGTCAATATGAAAAAACCAAATATCCTAAGATAAAACCTAGAAAGAAGCTAATGTGAAACCCCTCTCCAATGTGTGCATTCATCTCACTGCGTTAAACCTTTCCTTTGATTCAGCATGTTGGTAAGAGTCTCTTTGTAGAATCTATGAGGGGACATTTGAGAATCCATTCAGGTCAATATGAAAAAACTGAATATCCTAAGATAAAACCTAGAAAGAAGCTAATGTGAAACCCCTCTCCAATGTGTGCATTCATCTCACTGTGTTAAACCTTTCCTTTGATTCAGCATGTTGGTAAGAGTCTCTTTGTAGAATCTACGAAGGGACACTTGAGAACCATGTGAAGCCTATAATCAAAAAATGAAAATACCATTAAAAAAACTAGAAAGAAGCTATTTGTGAAATTGCTTTGTGACTTGTGCATGTATCTCACGAGTTAAACTTTTTTTTTTTTTTTTGATTCAGCATGTTGGAAACACTCTTTTCATAGAATCTGCAAAGGGTCATTTGGGAGCTCTTTGAGGCCTATAGGGAAAAACTGAATATCCTCTGATATAAATTAAAAATAAGTTATCTGTGAAAGTGCTTTTTGATGTGTGCATTCATCTCAGAGAGTGAAACCTTCCTTTCAATTCAGGAAGTTGGAAGCCATCTTTTTGTAGAATCTGTGAACAGACATTTGGGAGCCCAGTGAAACCTATAGTGAAAAATCAGATATCCCCAGATAAAACCCAGAAAGAGGCTATATGTGAAACCACTTTGTGATGTGTGCATTTATCTCATAGAGTTAAGCTTTTCTTTATATTTACCAGATTGGGAACCATCTTTTTGTAGAATCTACAAAGAGACATTTCCAGGATGATTGATGCCCATAAGGAAAAACCAAATATCCAGGAAAAACCTAGAAAGAAGCTAACTGTGAAACTGCTTTGTGATGTGAGCATTCACCACACAGAGTCAATCTTTTCTTTTGATTCAGAAGGTTGGAAACAGTCTTTTTCTATAATCTGTGAAGAGATATTTGGGAGCCCATGGAGTCCTTAGGGGAAAAGTGATTATCCCCAGATTAAGACTAGAAAGAAGCTTTCTGTGAAACTGCTTTGCAATGTTTGGATCCATCTCAAAGAGTTAATCTTTTCTTTTATTTCAGAAGGTTGGAAACAGTTTTTTTGGAGAATCCGTGAAGAGACATTTTAAAGCCCTTTGGGTCATATAGGGCAAAACCAAATATCCCCAAATAAGACCCAGAAAGAAGCTATCTGTGAAACCACTTTGTGATGTGTGCATTCATCTCACAGAGTTAAAGTTCTCTTTTGGTTCACCAGGTTGGAAACAGTCTTCTTCTAGAATCTGAGAAGGGACATTTGGGAGCTCATTAAGCCTATAGGGAAAAACGGAATATCCCCTGCTTAAAACTACAAAGAAGCTGCCTGTGAAATGCCTTTGTGATATTTGCAATCATCTCAGAGAGTTATACTTTTCTTTTGGCTCAGCATGTTTGAAACAGTCTTTTTGTAGAATCTGTTAAGGGACGTTTGGGAACCCATCTGAGTCAACATGAAAAAACTGACTATCCTAAAGAACCAAGTGAAGCCTATAATCAAAAAACAAAAATACCCTCAAAAAACTAGAAAGAAGCTATCTGTGAAATTGCTTTGTGATGTGTGCATTTATCTCCCTGAGTTAAAACTTTTTTTTTTTTGATTCAGCATTTTGGAAACACTCTTTTCATAGAATCTGCAAAGGGTCATTTGGGAGCTCATTGAGGCCTACGGGGAAAAATTGAATATCCCATGATATAAACTAAAAGTATGGTATCTGTGAAAGTGCTTTTTGTAGTGTGCATTCATCTCAGAGATTTAAACGTTTCTTTTAATTCAGGAAGATGGAAACCATCTTTTTGTAGAATCTGCGAAGGGACATTTGGGAACCCAGTGAAGCCTATAGTTAAAAACCAGATATCCCCAGATAAAACCTAGAAAGAGTCTATATGTGAAACCACTTTGTGATATGTGCATTTATCTCACAGAGTTAAGCTTTTGTTTTCATTTAGCAGATTAGAAACAGTATTTTCATAGAATTTGCAGAGAGACATTTTGGTGATGATTGAGTCCCATATGGAAAAACAGAATATCCCCAGAAAAAGCCTAGAGAGAAGCTAACTGTGAAACTGCTTTGTGATGCATGCATTCATCTGACATGGTTAATCTTTTCTTTTGGTTCTTAAAATCGGAAACAGTCTTTTTCTGTAATCTGTGAAGAGATATTTGGGAGCATATTGAGTCCTATAGGGAAAAACTGAATATCCCTAGATTAAAACTCGAAAGAAGCTTTCTGTGAAAATGCTTTGCAATGCTTGGATTCATCTCACAGAATTGATCTTTTCTTTTAGTTCAGAAGGTTGGAAACAATTTTTTTTTTTTGGAGAATCCGTGAAGAGACATTTCAAAGCCCTTTGATGCATATAGGGAAAAAATGAATATCCCCAAATAAATCCCAGAAAGAAGCTATCTATGAAACTACTTTGCAATGTGTGCATTCATCTCACAGAGTTAAACTACTATTTTGATTCACCGGTTTGGAAACAGTCTTTTTCTAGAATCTGTGAAGGGATGTTTGAGAGTGTAGTGAAGCCTGTAGGGAAAAATGGAATGTCCCCTGATTAAAACTAGAAAGAAGCTGTCTGTGAAATGTCTTTATGAAGTTTGCAATCATCTCACAGATGTAATCTTTCCTTTTAGTTTAGCAGTTTGGAAACAGTCTTTGTGTGGAATATGCAAAGAGATATTTGGGAATCCATTCAGCCCTGTATGAAAAAACTGAATATCATTAAATAAAACCAGAAAGAAGCCAAATGTGAAACCCCTTTGTGATGTGTGCATTTACCTTACAAAATTAAAACTTTCTTATGATTCAGCATGTTGGAAACAGTCTTTTTGTAGAATGTGCAAAGCGACATTTGGGAGCCCAGTGAAGCCTCTAGTGAAAAACTGAATATACCCTGAAAATAGTAGAAAGAAGATATCTGTTGAACCAGTTTGTGATTGTGCATTTATCTCACAGTGTTAAGACTTTTTTTTTATTCACCCAGCTGGAAACAGTCTTTTAGTAGAAACTGTGAAGAGTCATTTGGGAGTTTTTTGAGGACTGTGGGGAAAAAACAAACATCCCCCAATAAAAATTAGAAGAAGCTATCTGTTAAACAGCTTTGTGATATGTGCTTTCATCTCACAGAGTTAAATCTTTCTTTTCACTCAGCAGGTTGGAAGGTCTTTTTGTAGAATCTGTGAAGAGACATTTCAGAGACCCATGAGGCCTATAGTGAAAAACTGAATATCCCTGGATAAAACCTAGAAAGAAGCTAACTGTGAAACTGCTTTGCACTGTGTGATTTCATGTCACACAGTGAAACTTTTCTTTTGATTCATCAGGTTGAAAACAGTGTTTTTGTAGAATCTGGAAAGTGGCATTTGTGAGCCCATTGAGGCCTATAGGAAAAAACTGATTATCCCCAAATAAAAATGAAAAAGAGGCTATCCTTGAAACCATTTTGTCATGTGTGCATTCATCTCACAGAGTTAAGCTCTCTTTTGAGTCAGCAGGTTGAAAAGGGTACTTTGTAGCATCTGTGAAGGGACATTTGAACCCTGAAGTGAAAAACTGAATATCCTCACATAAAAACTAGAAAGAAGCCACCTGTGAAACCAGTGTGTGATTTGTATATTCATCTCCCCTAGTTAAAACTTTCTTTTGTTTTAGCTGGTTGGGAACAGTCTTTTTGTAGAATCTGTGAAGGGACATTTGGAAGGCCATTGAGGCGTATAAGGAAAAACCAAATATCCCCAGATGAAAATTAGAAAGAGGCTATCTGAGAAACTGCTTTGTGACTTGTGCATTCATCTCACATTGCTAACCTTTCCTTTAAGTCAGCATGTTGGAAAGATTTTTTTGTAGAATCTGCGAAAAGGCATTAGGGAGCCCATTGAATCCTAGAGTGAAAAACTGAATATCCCCAGATAAAAACTAGAAAGAAGCCATCTGTGAAACCACTTTGTTATGTGTGTATTCATTTCAGAGAATTTAAACTTTCTTTTGTTTCATCAGGTTGGAAATAGTCTTTTTGTGGAATCTGTGAAGGGACATTTTGAAGCCCTTTGAGGCCAATATTACAAACTGATTATCATCAGATAAAACCTAGATAGATGCTATCTGTATAACCACTTTGTGATCTGTACATTCATCTCACAGAGGTAGACATTTTATTGATTCTGCAGGTTGGAAAGATTCTTTTTGTAGAATCCATGAAGGGACGTTTTGGAGCCAAGTGAGGCCTATATTAAAAAACCAACTATCTTCTAATAAAAAACTAGAAAGAAGCTATTTGTGTAACCACTTGTGATGTGTGCATTTGTTTCACAAAGCTAAACCTTTCTTCTGATTCAGCAGGTTGGAAACAGTCTTTTCATAGAATCTGTGAAAGGCTACTAGGGAGCTTATTGAGACCTATAAGGAAAAAAAAAAATACCTGCAGATAAAATCTAGAAATAAGCTATCTGTGAAACTGCTTTGTGATGTGTGCATTTATCACAGAGTTAAACCTTTGTTTTCATTCAGCATGTTGGAAAGAGTATTTTCAAAGAATCTGCAAAGGGATATTTGAGAGATTATTGAGGCCTTTAGGGAAAAACTGAATATCCCAAGTTAAAACTAGAAAGTAGCACTTTGTGAAACCACTTTGTGATGTGTGCATTCATCTCACAGAGTTAAACCTTTCTTTTCATTCAGCAGATTGGGTCCAGTTTTTCTTTTCAGAATCTGTGATGGGACATTTGGGAGCCCACTAAGGCCTATAGGGAAAAACAAAATATCCCCAGATGAAAACTAGAAAGAAGCCAACTGTGAAACTGCTTTGCAATGTGTACATTTATCTCACAGAGTTAAACCTTACTTTTGATTATGCAGGTTGAAAACATCCTTTTTGTAGAATCTGCAAAAGGGACATTAAAGACCCCCTTAATGTCTGTAGTGAAAAATGGAGTATCCCCAGATATAAACTAGAAACAAACTGTCTGTGCGACCACTTTGTGATGTGTGCATTCATCTCAAAGAGTTAAACTTTTCCTTTGCTTCAGAAAGTGGGAAACAGTCTTTTTGTAGAATCCGTGATCTGCAAACTCATCTCACAGAATTAATTTTTTCTTTTGGTTCAGAATGTTGGAGACAGTCTTTTTCTATAATCTGTGAAGAGACTGTTAGGAGCCCATTGATGCATATAGTGAGAAACAGAATATCGCCAAATAAAACCTAGAAAGAAGTTATCTGTGAAACCACTTGGCAATGTGTGCATTTATCTCACAGAGTCAGACTGGTCCACCAGGTTGGAAACAGTCTTTTTGTAGAATCTGCAAAAGGGACATTTGTGAGCCCATTTAGGCCTATAAGAAAAAACTAAATATCCCCAGATAAAAACCAGAAAGAAGCTATCTGTGAAACAACGTTGTGATGGATGCAGTCATCTCACAGAGTTAACTTTCTGTTTTGGTTCAGTACTTTGGGAACAGTCTCTTTGTAGAGTCTGTGAAGGGACATTTGAAAGCCCATAGTATTATCCTAAGATAAAGCCTAGAAAGAAGCTAACTGTGAAACCAGTTTGCAGTGTGTGCATACATCTCAGAGAGTTACACCTTTTTTTTTTTTGACTCAGCGGGTTGGAAACAGTCTTTTTGTAGAATCTGTGCGGTGACATTTGGGAACCCAGTGAAGCCTATAATGAAAAACTGAATATCCCAAGAAAAAATTAGAAAAATTTATATAGGAAAATGCTTTGTGGTGTGTGCATTCATCTCACAGATTTAATATTTTCTTTTGGTTCAGAAGGTTGGAAACAGTCTTTTTGTATAATCTGTGAAGATATATTTTGGGGCCCGTTGGGTCCTATATGGAAAAACAAATAATCCCCAGATTAAAATTAGAAAGAAGGGGTCTGTTAAATGACTTTGTGATGTTTACATTCATCTCACAGAGTTACAATTTTCTTTTGGTTCAGCAGGTTGGAAATAGTATTTCTGTAGAATCTGTGAAGGGAGATTTGGGGGCCCATTGAGGTCTATATTTAAAAACCCAATATCCTAAAATAAAACCTAGAAAGAAGCTAAACGTGAAGCCGCTTTGTGATATGTGCATTCATGTCACAGAATTAAACTTTTCTTTTAATTCAGCATGTTGGAAACAGTGTTTTGGTAGAATCTGTGAAACGACATTTGAGACCCCAGTGAAGTCTATAGTGAAAAAACAAATGTACCCTGAAAAAACTAGAAAGAAGCTATCTCTGAAACTTCTTTGTGATGTGTGCATTTATCTCACAGAGTTAAAACTTTTTTTTTATTCAGCAGGTGGGAAACAGTCTTATTGTAGAATCTGTGAAGGGTCATTTCACAGCTTAATTGGGCCTATAGGGAAAAATTGAATATCCCCAGATAAAAGCTAGAAAGAAACTATCTGTGAAAGCACTTTGTGATGTGTGCATTCATCTCACAGAGTTAAACCTTTCTTTTAATTCAGCAGGTTCAACACAGTATTTTTGTAGCATCTGCGAAGGGACATTTAGAAGCCCAGTGAAGCCTATATTAAAAAACTGAGTATCCCCAGATGAAAACTACAAAGAAGCTATCAGTGAAACTGCTTTGTGATGTATGCCTTCATCTCACAGAGTTAAACCTGTTTTTTATTCAGTAGGTTGTAAACAGTGTATTCATAGAATCTGTGAGGTGTCATTGGGAGCTTATTCAGGGCAATAGGGAAAAACCAAATATCCCCAGATAAAAACTATAAAGAAGCTAACTGAAACTGCTTTGTGATGTGCACATTCATCTCACAGAGTTAAACTTTTCTTTTAGTTCAACAGCTTGGAAACAGTCTTTCTATAGAACGTGCGAAGGAACACTTGAGAGGTTTTGAGGCCTATAGGGGAAAATGGGATGTCCTTAGTAAAAACTACAAAGTAGCTATCTTTGAAATGGCTTTGCAATTTTTAGCTTTATTTCACAGAGTTAAATCTTCCTATTAATTCAGCAGGCTGAAAAAATCCTTTTTGTAGAATTTGTGAAGGGATATTTTTTAGCTTTTTGAGGCCAATAGAAAAAAAATGAATATCCCAGGATAAAAATGAGAAAGAAGCTGTCTGTGAAACTGCTTTGAGATGAGGACATATATCTCACAAAATTAAAACTTTCTTTTGATTCAGTAGGCTGGGAACAATCTTTTTCTAGAATCTGCGAAGGGACATTTGGGAGACCATTGAGGTCTATAGGGAAAAACTGAATATCCCCAGGTGAAAACTAGAAAGTAGCTATCTGTGAAATCTCTTTGTGATGTTCACATTCATCTCACAGATTTAAAACTTTTGTTTCATGCAGCAGGTTGGGAAAAGCCTTTTTTTAGGATCTGCAAACGGACATTTTGGAGCCCACTGAGGCCTATACAGAAAAACTGAATATCTCCAGATTAAAAGAAGAAGAAGAAGCTTTCTGTAAAACTGCTTGGCAATGTGTACATTTATCTCACAAAGTTAAACCTTCCTTTTTATTCAGTGGTTGAAAACATCCTTTTTGTAGAATCTGAGAAGGGACTTTTGGGAGCCCTTTGAGGACTATGGTGAAAAATGTAATATCCCAGATAAAAACTAGAAAGAAGCTATCTGTGCAACCTCTTTGAGATATGTGCATTTATCTCAAAGAGGTAAACTTTTCCTTTGCTACAGAAAGGTGGAAACAGTCTTTTTGTAGAATCTGCAAAGGGACATGTGGGGTCCTATTAAGGCCTATAGGGAAAAACTTAATATTCCCAGATAAAAACTAGGAAGAAGCTATTGGTGAGACCACATTGCAATGTGTGAGTTCATCTCACATAGTTAAACCAATCATTTGATTCAGCAGCAGGTTGAAAACAGTCTTCTTGTACAATCTGTGATGGGACATTGGGGAGCCCATTCTGGCCTATTTATAAAACCAAATATTCCCAGATAAAAACTAGAAAGAAGCTATCTGTGAAACCACTTTGCAATGTGTGTTTTCATCTCACAAAGTTAACTTGTATTTTGATTCAGTAGGTTGGAAAGAGTTTTTGTAGAATTTGTGAAAGGACATTTGGGAGCCCTTTGAATCCTAGAGTGAAACACAGAATATTCCCAGATAAAAACTAGAAAGAAGATATTTGTGAAACTGCTTTGTGATGTGTGCATTCATCTCAGAGAGTTAAAATTTTCTTTTATTTCAGCAGGTTGGAAACAGTCTTCTTGTAGAATCTGCGAAGCAACATTTGGAAGTCCATTGAGTCCTATATGGAAAAAAATGATTATCCCCAGATAAAACCTAGAAAGAGCTAAATGTGAAACAGCTTTGTGTTGGCATTCATCTCACAGAGTTAAACCTTTTTTTTGATTAAGCAGATTGCAAACAGACTTTTTCTAGAATCTGTGAAAAAACATCTTGAAGCCCAGTGAAGCCTACAGTGAAAAAATGATTATCCCCTGAACAAACTACAGAGAAGCTATCGGAGAGATCGCTTTGCAATGTGTGCATTCATCTCACAGGGTTGAACCTTTCTTTTCTTTTAGCAGGTTGGAAACAGTCATTTTGTAGAATCTGCAAAGAGGCATTTGGGAACCCTTTGAGGCATATAGGGAAAGACTGAATATCCCCAAACAAAACCTAGAAATAAGCTATCTGTAAAACAGCTTCATGTGTCCATTTATCTCACATGGTTAAATATTTCTACCATTTCAGCAGGTTGGAAACAGTCTTTTTGTAGAGTCTGCAAAAGGACATTCTGAGCCCATTTGAATCTATATGGAAAAACTGAATATCCCCAAATAAAACCTAGAAAGAAGCTTTCTGTGAAACTTCTTTGTGATGTGTGCATTTGTCTCACAGAGTTAATCTTTTCTTTTAGTTCAGAAGGTTGGTAACAATATTTTTGTAGAATCTCTGGAGAGACATTTTGAAGCCATTGAGGCATATTGGGAAAATCCAAATATCCCTAAATAAAACCCAGAAAGAAGCTATCTGTAAAACCGCTTTGTGATGTGTGCATTAGTCGAACAGAGTTAAACTTTTCTATTGGCTCACCAGGTTGGAAATAGTCTTTTTGTAGAATCTGGGAAGGTTTATTTGGAACCCATTGTGTCCTATAGAAAAAAAACGAATATCCCCATATTAAAAATAGATAGAAGCTGTCTGTGAATCAGCTTTGTGATGTTTGCCTCCATCTCAAAGAGCTAAACTTTCCTTTTGGTTCAGCACGTTGGAAACAGTCTTTTGTAGAATCTGCAATGGGACATTTGGGAGTCCTTTTAGACCTATATGAAAAAAACAGAATATCCTAAGATGAAACCTAGAAAGAAGCTAACTGTGAAACTACTTTGTGATGTGTGCATTCATCTTGGAGAGTTAAAATTGCCTTTGGTCCAGCAGGTTGGAAAAAGTATTTTGTGGAAACTGCAATGGGACATTTGCAGCCCCATTGAGGCCTTTAGGGAAAAAAAGAATATCCCCATATAGAAACTAGAATGAAGCTAACTGTGAAACTGCTTTCCATTGTGTAGATTTGTTTCAGAGAGTTAAAGCTTTCTTTTGATTCAGCTGTTTCCAAAAAGTCTCTTTGTAGAATATGCAAAAAGACATTTGGGAGCTCATTGAGGCCTGTATAAAAAACTGAATATCCCCAGATTTAAACTAGAAAGAAGCTATTTGTAAAACCACTTCCTCATGTGTGCATTTGACTCAGACTTAAACATTTTTTTTTTTTTGATTCACCAGATTGGAAGCAGTCATTTTGGAGAATCTCTGAAGTGACACTTGGGAGCCCAGTGAAGACTACAGTGAGAAACAGAATATCTTCTGAAAAAACTAGAAAGAAACTATCTGTGAAACCACTTGTGGTTGTGTGCATTTATCCCACAGGGTTAAACCTTTCTTTTGTTTCAGCAGTTTGGAAATAGTCTTTTTGTAAAATCTGCAAAGAGACTTTTGAAAACCCATTGAGGCATATGGGGAAAAACAGAATATCCTCAAATAAAATAAGCTAACTGTGAAATGATTTTGTGATGTGTACACCCATCCCACAGAGTTAAAACCTTCTTTTCTTTCAGCAGGTTGGAAATAGTCTTTTTGTAGAATCTGTGAAAGGATATTCGGAGACCTTTGAAGTGTATAGGGAAAAACTGAATAATCCCAGATAAAACCTAGAAAGAACCTTTCTGCGAAACTGCTTTGTGATGTGTTCCTATATCTCACAGAGTTAATCTTTTGTTTTAGTTCAGAAGGTTGGAAACAATTTCTTAGTAGAATCTGTGAAGAGATATTTCAAAGCCAATTGAGGCATATAGGGAAAAACTGAGTAGCCCCAAACAATCCAAGAAAGAAGCTATCTGTGAAACTACCTTGCCATGTCTGCATTCATCTCACAGAGATAAACTTTTCTTTTGATACACCAGGTTTGAAACAGTCTTTCAGTAGAATCTGTGAATGGACATTTTGGAGCCAAGTGAAGCCTATAGGGAAAAACAGAATATTCCCTGATTAAAACTAGAAAGAAGCTGTCTGTGAAGTGACTCTCCCATGTTTGCATTCTTGTCATGGAGTTAAACTTTTCTTTTGGTTCAGCAGGTTGGAAACAGTCTTTTTGGAGAATCTGTGAAGGGGTATTTGGAAACCCATTGAGGCCTATTTGAAAAAAACAAATATCTCAAGATAAAACCTAGAAAGAAGCTAACTGTGAGACCTGCTTTTTGATGTGTGCATTCATCTCACAGAGTTGAAACTTTCTTTTGATTCAGCATGTTGGAAACAGTCTTTTGGTAGAATATGTGAAGGGACATTTGAGAGTCCAGTGAAGCCTATAATGAAAAACTAAATACACCCTGAAAAAACTAGAAAGATGCTATCTGTGAAACCACTTTGCAATGTGTGTATTCATCTCCCAGTATTAAACCTTTTCCTTGATTCATCAGGTTGGAAAAAGTATTTTTGTAGAATCTGTGAAGGGTCGTTTGGGAGTTTATCAAGGCCTGTACTGAAAAACCGAATATCCTTTCTTTTCATTCAACAGTTTGGAAACAATCTTTTTGTAGAATCTATGAAGAGACATTTTGGGGACCATTGAGGCCTACATGGAAAAACTGAATATCCCCATATGAAACCTAGAAAGAAATTAACTGTGAAACTGCTTTCAATGTGTGATTTGATGTCTCACAGTGAAATCTTTCTTTTGATTCAGCAGATTGAAAACAGTCTTTTGTAGAATCTGTGAAGGGACATTTGGGAGTGCGTTGAGGCCAATAAGGAAAAACTGAATATCCCCAAATAAAAACCAGAAAGGAGTTTTCTGTGAAACTGCTTTGTGATTTGTGCATTCATCTCACAGAGTTAACCTTTCTTTAGAGTCAGCAGGTTGAAAAGAGTTGTTTGTAGCATTGGCCAAGGGACATTTGAGAGCCCATTGAATCCTGGAGTGAAAAACCGAATATCCCCAGATTAAAAACTAGAAAGAAGCCATCTGTGAAACCACTGTGTGAAGTGTGCATTCATCTCCCAGAATTAAAACTTTTTGGTTTCAGCAGGTTAGAAACAGTCTTTTTGTAAGGTCTGTGAAGTGACATTTGGGAGCTCATTGAGGCATATTAAAAAAAAAAAAAAAAGGAATATCCCCTGATAGAAACTAGAAAGAAACAAATGTGAAACCACTTTGTGATGTGTGCACTTATCTCACAGAGATAAACCTTTCTTTTGATTCAGCATGTTGGAAACAGTCTATCTGCTGAATTTGTGAAGGGACATTTGGCAGCCCCCTGAAGACTATAGTGAAAAACTGAGTATTCCCCTGATAAAAATGAGAAAGAAGCTATCTGTGAAATTGATTTTGATGTGTGCATTCATCTCACAGAGTTAAACTTTTATTTTGTTTCAGCAGGTTGGAAACAGTCATTTTGTAGAATCTGTGAGCCCATTGAGGCTTATAATGAGAAACTGAGTATCACTGGATAAAAACTACAAAGAAGCTACCTGTGAAAGCACTTTGCTATGGGTGCATTCATCATATAGAGTTAAAACTTTCTTTTGACCCAGCAGGTTAGAAACAGTCTGTTTGTAGGATCTGGAAAAAAAATTTAGAGCCCACTGGGGCTTAAAGGGAAAACTGAATATCCCCAAATAAAAACTAGAAAAAAGCTATCTAAAACCATTTGATGATGTCTGCATTCATCTCACAGAGTTAAAACTTCATTTTGATTAGGCAGATTGGAGAAAGTCTTTTTGTATAATCTGCAAAGGGATATTTGGGAGCTTATTAAGGTCTATATGGAAAAAACAAATATTTCCAGTTAAAACCTAGAAAAAATGTAACTGTGAAACTGCTTTGCAATGTGTGCCTTCATCTCAGAGTTAAAACATTCTTTTGATTCAGCAGGTTGGAAATGGTCTTTTCGTATAATCAGCAAAGGACATTTGGAAGTGTTATTAAGGCCTATATGAAAAAAACGAATATTCCCAAATAAAGCCTAGCAAGAAGCTAATTGTGAAACCACTTTGTCATATGTGCATTCACCTCACAGAGTTAAACCTTTCTTTTGATTCAGCAGGTTTGAAAGCATCTTTTTATAGAAACCGTGAAGGAACATTTCGGAGCCCAGTGAAGACTATAGTGAAAAACTGAATATCCCTATAAAAAATAGAAAAAAGCCATCTGTGAAACTCCTTTCTGAGGTGTGCATTCATCTCAGAGAGTTAAACCTTTCTTCGGATTCAGCAGGTTGGAAAGCATCTTTTCATAGAAACTGCGAAGATATTTCAGAGCCCAGTGAAGACTATAGTGAAAAACTGAATATCGCCCAATAAAAACTAGAAAAAAGCTATCTTTGAAACTGACTGCTTTGTGATGTGTGCATTCATCTCACAGAGTTAAACCATTGTCTTAATTCCCCAGGTTGTAAATAAACTTTTTGTAGAATCTGCAAAGGGGCATTTGGGAGCCCATTGATGCCTATAGAAAAAAAAAGAATATCTCCACAATAAAACTAAAAAGAAGCTATCTGTGAAACTGTTTTGCTATGTGTACATTCATCTCACAGAGGTAAACCTTTCTTTTGATACAGCAGGTTAGAAACAGTATTTTTGTAGAATCTGCAAAGGGACCATTAAGACCACATGTAGGCCTATAAAAAACAACCTGAATATCCCCAGATAGAAACCAGAAACAGTCTTTTTGTAGAACCTGCAAAGGGAGATTTGGGACCCCATTGAGGCTTATAAAAAAACCCTGAATATCCTCACAAAAAGCAAAGAAGCTAACAGAGAAACCACTTTGTGATGTGTGCATTCATCTAACAGAGTTAAAACTTTGTTTTGATTCAGCAGATTGGAAATGATATTTTTGTAGAATCTGTGACTGGACATTTCAGAGCCCATTGAGGTCCATAGGGAAAACTGGAATGTTCTTAGGCAAAACCTAGAAAGAATCTAACTGTGAATTTGCTTTGCAATGTGTGCATTCATCTCACAAAAATAAAACTTTGTTTGGATCCAGCAGGTTGGAAACAGCTTTTTTGTAGAATCTGTGAAGAGTCATTTGGGAGCTTATATATAAAAAAAGGAGGCCTATATATAAAAAATAATATTCTCAAATAAAACAGACACAAGCCAACTATCAAATGGTTTTACATTGTGTGCATTCACCTTACAACGTTAAACATTTCCTTTGAGTCAGCTAGTTGGATACAGTCTTAGACTCTCTGAAGAAGCATTTGGGAGGCCATTTAGGCCTTTAGTGAAAAACTGAATATCCACAGGTAAAAACTAGAAAGAGGTTATCTGTGAAACTGCTTTGCAGTGTGTGCATTTATCTCACAGATATAAACCATTCTTTTGATTCAGCAGGTTGCAAACAGACTTTTTATAGAATCTGCAGAGGGACATTTGGGATCCTAGTGAAGCCTAAAGTGAAAAACAGAATATCCCCTGATAAAAACTAGAGAGAAACTCTATGTGAAATCGATTTTTGATGTGTGCATTTATCACACAGTGTTAAACCTTTCTTTTGATTCAGCAAATTGGAAATAGACTTTTTGTAGAATCTGGAAAGGGATATTTGGGAGCCCCGTGAAGCCTATAGTGAAATCCAAATATTTCCTGATAAAAATTAGAAACAGTCTATCAGTGAAACTGCATTGCAAAGTAAGCTTTCATCTAACAGTTAAAACTTTCTTTTATTTCAACAGGCTGCAAACAGTGTTTTTGTGTAATCTGCAAAGGGACACTTTGGGGCCCTTTGAGGCCTATAAAGTAAAACTGAATATCACCATACAAAAACTAGAAAGAAGTTACCTGTGAAACTGCTTTGTGATATGTGCATTTATTTCACACAGTTAAAACTTTCTTTTGATAAACCAGGTTGGAAAAAGTATTTCTGTACAATCTACAAAGGACTATTTGGGAGCTTATTAAGGCCTATATGAAGAAACTGAATATTTCTAAATAAAACCTAGAAAGAATCTAACTGTGAAACTGCTTTTTGAAGTGTGCCTTCATCTCAAAATGTTAAATGTTACTTTTGATTCAGCAGGTTGGAAACAGTCTTTTTGTAGAATCTGCGAAGGGACATTCGGGAGCCTGGAAAGCCTATAGTGAAATACCAAATATCCTTTGATAAAAACTAAAAAGTAGCTATCTCTGAACCTCATTGTGACGTGGGCATTCATCTCACAGAGTTAAACCATTCTTTTGATTCAGCTCATTCAAAACAGTCTTTTTTATATAATCTACAAAGTGATATTTGGGAGCTCATAGACGCCTATAAGGAAAAACACAACATCACCGGATAAAAACTAGAAAGAAGCTTTCTGTGAAACTGCTTTGGGATGTCTGCATTTATTTTACAGAGTTAAATGTTTCTTTTGATTCAGCACGTTGAAAACAGTCTTTTTGTAGAATCTGCAAAGGGACATTTTGGAGCTTATTAATACGTAAAAGGAAAAACAGAATATTTCCAGATAAAATCTAGAAAGGTTCTAATTGTGAAACCGCTTTGTGATGTATGTCTTCATCTTTCAGACTTAAAACTTTCTTTTGATTCAGCAGGTTGTGAACACTCTTTTTGCATAATCTGCAAAGGGACATTTGGGAGCCTATTGAGGCCTGTATGGAAAAAGCAAATTTTCCTGAATAAAACCTAGAAAGAAGATAAGTGTGAATCTGCTTTGCGATTTGTGCATTCATCTCACAAAGTTAAACTTTTCTTTTGGTTCACCTGTTTGGAAACAGTCTTTTTGTAGAATTTGTGAAGGGACATATGGGGGCCAATTGAGGCCTATAGAGAAAAACAAAATATCCACAGATTAAAACAAATAAAAAGCTATCTGTGAAAATGCTTTTGGATGTGTGAATGCATCTCACAGAGTTAAAACTTTCTTTTGATTCAGCAGATTGCAAACAGTATTTTTCTAGAATCTGTGAAGGGATATTTGAGAGCTTAATGAGGCCAATAGGGTAAAACTGAATATCACCAGACAACAACTACAAAGAAGCTGTCTGTGAAACCACTTTGTGATAAGTGCATTCATCACAGAGAGTTAAACCTTTCTTTTGATTCAGCAGGTTGGAAACAGTCTTTTTGAAGAATCTGCGGAGGGACATTTTGGAGCCTAGTGAAGCCTATAGTAAAAAACTTAATATCCCCTGATAAAAACAAGAAAGAAGCTGTCTGTGAAATTAATTGGTGATGTGTGCATTCAACTTGCTGAGCTAAACTTTTCTTTTCTGTAAGAAAACTGGAAACAGTCTCTTTAAAAATTTGTGAAGGGACATTTGAGAGCCCCTTGATGCCTATAGGGAAAAAACAAATATTCCCAGATAAAAACTAGAAAGAAGTTATCTGTGAAACTGCTTTGTGATGTATGTATTTATCTCACAGAGTCACACATTTCTTTTGATTAAGCAGGTTGGAATCAGTTGTTTTGTAGAACTTGCAAAGAGACATTTCTGAACCCAGTGAAGCCTACAGTGAAAAACCAAATATCCCCTGATTATAAGTAGAAAAAGCTATCTGTGAAATCAATTTGTGATGTGCGCATTCATTTCACAAAGTTAAACATTTCTTTTGTTTCATCGGATTGGAAACAGTCATTTGCAGAATCTGCAAAAAGACATTTAGTAGCCCATTCCAGCCTACAAACAAAAACAAAATATCCCTAGATAAAAACTACAAAGAAGCTATCTGTGAAACCACTCTGATGTGAGCATTTCTCTCACAGAGTTAAGCATTTCTTTTGATTCAGCAGGTTGGAAACCGTCTTTTTGTATACTTTGCGAAGGGACATTTGGGAGCCCATTGAGGCCTATAGGGAAAAACTGAATATCCTTAGATAAAAACTAGAAAGAAGCATCTGTGAACCCCTTTGCGATGTGTGCATTCATCTCACTGATATAAAACTTTCTTTTGATTTATCTGGTTGAAACAGTCTTTTATAGAATCTTTGAAGGATATTTGTGAGCCAATAGAGGAATATAGTGAAAAACCGAATATCCCCAGATAAAAACTAGAAAGAAGCCTCTGCAATGTGTGCACTCATCTCACAGGGTTAAATCATTCTTTTGATTGGGAAGGTTGGAAACAATCTTTTTGTAGAATCTGCAAAGAGACATTTTGGAGCCCATTGAGGCCTACAAAGAAAAACAGAATAACCCTAGATGAAAATAAAAGAAAGAGATATGTAAAACCACTTTGCAATGTGTGCTTTAATCTCACAAAGTTAAAATATTCTTAGTTTCAGCAGGTTGGCAACAATCTTTATGTAGAATCTGGGAAGGGACATTTGGGAGCTTATTGAGGTCTGTAAGGAAAAACCAAAAATTCCCATATAATAATTATAAAAAAGCTATCTGTGAAACCACTTTGTGATGGTTGCATTAATCTCAGATATAAACCTTTCTTTTATTTCACCCGGTTGGAAACAGTCTTTTTTTAGAACCTGTGAAGTGACATTTTGGAGCCCATTATGGCCTATAGTGAGGTCTGTAGGGAAATACTGAATATCCTCAGAAAAAACCTAGAAAGAAGCTAACTGTGAAACCACTGTGTGATGTGTGCATTCATCTCAAAAAATTAAAACTTTCTTTTGATTCAGCAAGTTGGAATCTTTTTGCATAATCTGCAAATGGACATTTGGGATCTTATTGAGGCCTATGGGGAAAAATAAAATTTCATCAGATAAAAGCTAGAAAGAAGCCAACTGGAAACCCACTTTGTTATGTGTGCTTTCATTTCACAGAGCTAAACCTCTCTTTTGATTCACAGCTCCTGTCTACAGCTCCCAGCGTGAGTGATGCAGAAAATGGGTGATTTCTGCATTTCCATCTGAGGTACCAGGTTCATCTAAATAGGGAGAGCCAGACAGTGGGTGCAGGATAGTGGGAGCAGTGCACTGTGTGCTAGCTGAAGCAGGGTGAGTCATTGCCTCACTTGGGAAGCACAAGGGGTCACAGAGTTCCCTTTCCTAGTCAAAGAAAGGGGTGACAGACAGCACCTGGAAAATCGGGTCACTCCCACCTTAATACTGTGCTTTTCCAAAGGGCTAAACACACTTTTTGTAGAATCCGTGAACCTACATTTAGGAGCTTTGGATGCCTATAGGAAAAAAACGAATATTTTCAGATAAAAACTGGAAAACTATATCTGCGAAAAACATTTGCTATTTGTGCATTCATTTCACTGAGTTAAAACTTCCTTTTGATTCAGCAGGTTGTAAACTTTCCTACTGTACAATCTGCAAAGGGACATTTGGAAGCCCATTGAGGCCTATGGTGACAATCAAAATATAACCAGATAAAAACTAGAAAAAAGCTAACTGTGAAACTGCTTTGTGATGTGTGGATTCATCTCACAGAGCTAAATCTTGGTAATTCTCATTTTGTAAAAACCTGTGAAGGGAAATTTGGGAGCCCATTGAGGCCCATGTTGAAAAACCAAATATTCCCAGATAAAAATTAGAAGGAAGCTATTTGTGAAACTGCTTTGTGATGTGTAGATTCATCCCACAGAGTTAAAACTTTCTTTTTATTTGACAAATTTGAAACACTCTTTTTGTAGAATCTGCCAAGGGACATTCAGGAGCCCATTGAGGCCTATAGTGAAAAACCAAATATTTCCAGATAAAAACTAGAAAGAAGCTATGTGTGAAACTCCTTTGTGAATTCTGGATTCATCTCACAGAGTTAAACCTTTCTTTTGATTCACCACATAGAAATATTCTTTTTGTAGAATCTGCTAAGGGACACTCAAGAGCCCTTTGTACCTGTGGTGAAAATCCAAACATACCAAGATAAAAACTAGAAAGAAGCTATCTTTGTAATTGCTTTGTGATGTATGGATTCATTTCACAGAGATAAACCTTTCTTTGATTCAACAATTTGGAAACACTCTTATGATCAAATCTGCAAAGGTACATTCAGGAGCCCATTGTGGCTTATTATGAAAAACCAAATATTCCCAGTTAAAAACTAGAAAGAAGCTATCTGTGAAAATGCTTTGTGATGTGTGAGTTCATCTCAGAGAGTTAAATCTTTCTTTTGATTCCACAGGTAGAAAACCCTCTTTTTGTAGGATCTGTGAAGGGACATTTGGAAGCCCTTTGAAATCACTTTGCAATGCATGCATTTATCTTGCATATTTAAAACTTTCTTTTTATTCAGCAGGTTGGAAACACTATTTTTGTAGAATCTGAGATGTGACATTCAAGACCCCATTGAGGCCTATGGTGAAAATTCTAATAGCTCCAGATAAAACCTAGAAAGATGCTATCTGTGAAACTGCTTTATGATATGTGGTTTCACCTCATAGAATAAACCTTTCTTTTGATAGAGTAGATTGGAAACACTTTTTGTAGAATGTGCGAAGGCACATTCGGGAGCTTATTGAGGCCTGTGGTGAAAATCCATATATTCCCAGATAAAAACTGGAAAGAAGCTATCTATCTGTGAAAATTCTTTCCAATGTGTAGATTAATCTCACAGAGTTAAACCATTATTTTGATTCAGCAGTTTGAAAACACTTTTTTTGTAAAATCCGTAAGGGGACATTCTTGAGCCAATTGAGGACTATGGTGAGAAACTGAATATCCCCAGATAGAATCTAGAAATAAGCTATCTGTAAAACTGCTTTATGTTGTGTGGATTCCTCTCACAGAGTTAAACTTTTATTTTTTTTTAGCAGGTTGCAACTGTACTATTTCTATAATCTGCAAAGATCTTTAAAGAAAGCATTGATGACTCTAATGAAAAACAAAATATCCCCAAATGAAAACTAGAAAGAATCTATTTGTAAAACTGCTTTGAGATGTGTGAATTCATCTCACAAATTAAACCTTTCTTTTAATTCAGCAGGTTGGAAAATCTATTTTTGTAGAATCTGTGAAGGGATATTTGGGGGCCCATTGACTCATATGGTGAAAAACTGAATATCCACAGATAAAAACCAGAAAGAAGTTATCTGTGAAATTGCTATGTGATGTGTGTTTCCATCTCACGGAGTTAAACTTTTCTTTTGATTCAGCAGGTTGGAAACACTCTTTTTGTGGAATTTGTGAAGGGACATTTGGAAGTCCATTGAGGCCTTGGATGAAAATGTGCAGATTTCAGGATGAAAACTAGAAAGAACCTATCTATGAAACTACTCTGTGATGTGTGGATTCACCTCACACACTTAAACCTTCCTTTTGATTTAGCAGGTTGGAAATACTCTTTTTGTGGAATCTGCAAAGCAACATTCAGGAGATATTTGAGGCCTATGGTCAAAATCCTAATATCCCAAGATAAAAACTACAAAGAAGTATCTGTGAAACTGTTTTGTGATGTACGGATTCATTTCACAAAGTTAAACTTTTCTTTGATTTTAAAATTTTGAAACACTCTTTTGCTAGAATCTGTTAAGGGACATTCATGACCCCAGTGAGGCATATGGTGAAAAACTAAATAGTCCCAATAAAACTAAAAAGAAGCTATCTGTGAAACTGCTTTGTGAAGTGTGGATCCATCTCACAGTGTTAAACTTTGCTTTAGATGCTGCAGATTGGAAACACTCCTTTTGTAAAATCTGCAAAGGGACATTTGGGAGGCCTTTGAGGCCTATGGTTAAAATCAGAGTATCCCCAGATAAAAACTAGAAAGAAGCTATCTGTGAGACTGCTTTGTGTTATGTGCATTCATCTCACAGAGTTAAACCTTTCTTTTGATCAACTGGTTGAAAACAGTCTTTTTGTAGAATTTGTGAGGAAATGTTTGGAAGCCCATTGAGGCCTATAGGGAACAACTGGATATCCCCAGAAAAAAACTAGAAAGAAACTATCTGTGAAATTGCTTCATGATGTGTGCATTCATCTCATAGAGTTAAACATTTCTTTTCTCTCAGCAGGTTAGAAACAGTCTTTTTGTAGAATCTGCAAAGGGATACTTGAGAGCCCATTGAGGCAAATAGTGAAAAACAGAATGTCCACAGATAAAAACCAGATAGAAGCTATTCATGAAACCACTCTGCAATGTGTGCATTCATTTCACAGAGTTACAACCTTGTTTTTATTCAGCAGCTTGCAAACAGTCTTTTTGCAGGATCTACCAAGGGACATTTGGGAATCATTTAAGCCCATAGGGAAAAACTGAATAGCCCCAGATAAAAACTAGAAAGAAGGTATCTGTGAATTAGTTTCATGATGTGTGCATTTGTCTCAGAGACTTAAACTTTCTTTTGATTCAGCAGGTTAGAAACAGTCGTTTTGTAGAAACTGCAAATGCACATTTTTGAGGCCTTTGATGCCTGTAGGGAAAAATAGAATATCCCCAGAAAAAACTAGAAAGAAGCTATCTGTGAAACTGCTTTGCAATGTGTGCATTTGTCTGAGAGAGTTAAACCTTTCTTTTGCTTCAGGTGGTGGGAAACAGTCTTTTGTAGAATCTGGAAAGGAAGATTTTGGAGACTACTGAGACATATAAGGAAAGAACGAATATATCCAGACAAAAACTAGAAAAAAGGTATCTGTGAAACTGCTTTATGATGTGTGCCTTAACCTAATAGAGTTAAAAGTTTCTTTTGATTCAGCACATACGAAACACTGCTTTTGCAGAATCTACGAAGGGACATTTGGGAGCTTATTGAAGCCTATAGGGATAAACCAAATATCCCTAGATTAAAACAAGAAAGAAGCTATGTGTGAAAGCCCTTGGTAATGTGTGCATTCATCTCACAGAATTAAACTTTCTTTTGGATCAGCAGTTTGGAAACAGTCTCTTTGTAGAATCTGCAGAGGGATATTTGGGGGATCATTGATGGCTATGGAAGAAAACCACATATCCCCAGATAAAAAATAGTAAGGTGTTCTCTGGGAAACTGCTTTATGTTTGTGGATTCATCTTACAGAGTTAAAAGTTTCTTTTGATACAGCAGCTTGGAAACAGTATTTTTGTAGAATCTGCAAAGGGACATTTGTGAGCCCATTGAGGCATATAGGGAAAAGCAGAATATCCCTATATAAAAACTGGATAGAAACAATCTGTGAAACCACTTTGTGATGTTTATATGCATGTCACTGAGTTAAAATTTTCTTTTGATTCATCTGTTTGGAAACTGCCTTTTTGTAGAATCTGTGAAGGGACATTTCTGAAGCCACTGAGGCCTAGAGGGAAATACCAAACATCTACAGATAAAAACTGGAAAGAAATTATCTGTGAAAATGCTTGGTGATGTGTGCATTCATCTAACAGAGTTAAAATTTTCTTTTGATTCAGCAGGTTGGAATCACTGTTTCTGTACAACCTGTGAAGGGACATTTGGGAGCTTATTGAGCCCTAATGAAATAAAAAAACTAGTTTCCCCCATATAAGAACTAGAAAGAAGCCATCTGTGACATTGCACTGTGATGTGTGTATTCATCTCACAAAAGTAAACATTTGATTTGATTCAGAAGCTTGGAAACAGTCTTTTTGTAGAACGTGTGAAGGGATATTTGGGAGCTCATTGAGGCCTTAGGAAAAACAGAAACATTTACAGAATAAAACTACAAATAACATATCTATAAAACCACTTTGTGATGTGTGAACTCATCTAACAAAATAAAAACTTTCTTTTAATCCAGCAGGTTGGAAACATTCTTTTTGTGGAATCTACAAAGGGACATTTGGGAGCCCCTCAAGGACTATAGGGAAAAACAGAATACCCCCAGATAAAAACTAGAAAGAAGTTATGTGTAAAACGGCTTTGTGATGTGTGGGTTCATCTCACAAAGTAAAATCTTTCTTTTGATTCAGGAGATTGGAAACAGCTTTTTTTGTAGAATCTGCAAAGTAACATTTGGGAGACCTTGTGGTCTGTGGTGAAAAACCAAATATACTGTAATAAAAACTCAAAAGAATCTGTCTGTAAAATGGCTTGTGAAGTGTGTATTCATCTCACAAAGTTATACCTTTGCTTTGATTCAGCAGGTTGAAAAGACTCTTTTTGAAAAATCTTCGAAGGGACATTTAAGAGTTCATTGATGCCTATGGTGAAAAACCGAGTATCCTCAGATTAAAACTAGAGAAAAGCTATCTGTGAGATGGCTTCGTGATGTGTGGATTTATCTGACAGTTCTAAATATTTCTGTTGATTTAGCAGTTTGGAAACACTCTATTTGAAGAATCTGTTAAGGGATATTTGGGAGTCCATTGAGGCCTATGGTGAAAAATGGAATATCCTTAGAAAAAAGCTAAAAAGAAGCTATCTGTGAAATGGTTTTCTGATGGCTAGGTTTATCTCGCAGAGTTAAACTTTTCTTTTGGGTCAGCATATTGGAAAGACTATTTTTGTAGAATCTGTGAAGGGACATTTGGGAGCTCATATAAGCCTGTGGTTAAAAACTGAATATTTCCAAATAAAAAGTAGAGAGAAGCTGTTTGTGAAATGGCTTTGTGATGTTCAGATTCAACTCAGAGAGTTAAAATTTCTGTTGATTCAGCAGCTTGGAAGAAGCTTTCTGTTAAACTGCTTTGTGATGTGTGGATTCATTTCACAGAGATAAAATTTTCTTTGATTCAACAATATGGAAACACTGTTATTTTCAAATATGCAAAGGGACATTTGGGAGCCCATTGTGGCCTATGGTGAAAAACCAAATATTCCCAGATAAAAACTAAAAAGAAGCTATCTTTGAAATTGCTTTGTGTTGTGTGTATTCATCTCACAGAGTTAAAACTTTCTTTTGATTCAGCAGGTTGGAAACACTTTTTTTGGAGAATCTGAAAAGCAACATCGAAGAGCCTTTTGAGGCCTACAGTGAAAATCTGAATATCCCCAGATAAAAACTAGAAAGAACATATCTGTGACATGGCTTTTTGATGTGTGCATTCGTCTCATAGAGTTCAACCTTCTGATCCAGCAGGTAAGAAATACTCTTTTGTGGAATGTGCAAAGGTACATTCAGGAGCTTGTTGAGACCTATGTTGAAAATCTGTGTATTCCCAGTTAAAAACTAGAAAGAATCTCTCTGTGAAACTGCTTTGTGACGTGTGGATTCAATTCACAGAATTAAACCTTTCTTTTGATTTAGAAGTTCAGAAACCCTATTTTTTTAGAATCTGCAAAGGGACATTCTGGAGACAATCGAGGCCTATGTTGAGAAACAGAATATCCCCAGATAAAAACTAGAAATAAACTCTGTAAAACTGCTTTGTGATGTGTGGATTCAATTCACAAAATTAAACCTTTCTTTTGATTTAGAAGTTCAGAAACCCTATTTTTTTAGAATCTGCAAAGGGACATTCTGGAGACAATCGAGGCCTATGTTGAGAAACAGAATATCCCCACACAAAAACTAGAAATAAACTCTGTAAAACTGCTTTGTGATGTGTGGATTCACCTCACAGAGTTAAACCTTTTTTTCAGCATGTTGGAACTGTTCTTTTTCTAGAATCTGCAAAGAAGCCTTAAAGGACCATAGATGCCTCTAGTGAAAAACAAAATATCCCCAGATGAAAACTATAAAGAATCTATTTGTAAAACTGCTTTGAGATGTGTGGATTCATCTCACACAGGTAAACCTTTCTTTTGATTCAGCATGTTTGAAACACTCTTTTTGTAAAATCCACAAAGGGACATTCAGGAGCTCATTGAGTCATATGGTGACAAATTCTATATCCCCAGATGAAAATGCTTTGTTATGTGTGGCTTCATCTCCTGGAGTTAAACCTTACTTTTGATTCAGCTGATTGGAAGCTCTTTTTTTGTAGAATTTGAAAAGGGACCTTTGGGAGCCCACTGGGGCCTATTACAAAAATCTAAATATCACCAGATAAAAACTAGAAAGAAGCTATCTGTGAAAGTGCTTTGTGGTGTGTGTATTCATCTCACCCAGTTAAAATTTTTGATTCAGCATGTTGCAAACTCTCTTTTTGTAGAATCTGTGAAGGAATATTTGTGAGCCCATAGAGGCCTTTGGTGAAAAGGCATTCATCTCACACAGTTAAAGGATTCTTTTGATTCAGTAGGTAGGAAAAACTATTAATGTAGCATCTGTGAAGAAACATTCGGGAGCCCCTTGAGGCCAATGGTGAATATCAGATTATCCCCACATAAAAACGAGAAAGAAGCTATCTGTGAAACTGCTTTGTGATGTCTGGATTCATCTCACACAGTTAAACCTTTCTTTCAATTCAGCAGGTTGGAAACTCTATTTTTGTAGATTCTGTGACAAAGCGTTCAGGAGCTTATTTAGGGCTATAGAGAAAAACAGAATATCCCCAGATTAAAACTAGAAAGATGCTTTCTGTGAAACTGCTGTGTGGTGTGTGTATTCATCTCACCCAGTTAAAATTTTTGATTCAGCATGTTGCAAACTCTCTTTTTGTAGAATCTGTGAAGGAATATTTGTGAGCCCATAGAGGCCTTTGGTGAAAAACCCAATATCCCCACATAAAAACTAGAAAGAAGCTATCTGAGAAGGTGCTTTGTGATGAGGGCATTGATCTCACAGGGTTAAACCTTTCTTATGAATTAGCAGGTTGGAAACCCTCTTTTTGTAGATTCTGTGAAAAGACATTATGGAATCCATTGAGGCCTATGGTGAAAAACTGAATATTTCCAGATAAAAACTAGAAAAAAACTATCTTTTAAACTGCTTTGTAATGTGTGGATTCAACACAAGTGTCAAACCTTTCTTTTGACTCAGTAGGTTGGATAATCTTTTTTTGTAGAATGTACAAAAAACCATTCAGGTGCTTATAGAGGCCTCTTGTGAAAATCCAAGTGTTCCCAGACGAAAACTAGAAAGAAGCTATTTGGGAAACTTCTTTGTGATGTGTCAATTCACCGCAAAAAGTTAAATCTTTTTTTACTGAGCAGTTTGGATAATTTTTTTTTACAGAATCTGCTAGGATCCCTTGGTGGCTTATTGTGAAAAACCAAATATCCACAGATAAAAAGTAGAAAGCAGCCTTCTGTGAAACATCTTTGTGATTTGAGGATTTCTCTTATGGAGTTAAACCTTTCTTTTGATTCAGCAGGTTGGAAACACTCTTTATGTAGAATCTGCAAGGGAACATTTGGCAGCCCATTTAGGCCTTTGGTGTAAATTTGAATACGTTAGATAAAAACTAGAACACAGCTATCTGTGAATCTGCTTTGTGTTGTGGGGATTCATCTCACAGAATTGAACTTTTCTTTTGATTCAGCAGGTTGGAAACACAATTTTTGTAAAATCAACAATGTGACTTTCAAGAGCCCATTTAAGCCTCTGATGAAAAACAGATTGTCCCTAGATAAAGCCTAGCAAGAAGCTATCTGTGAACATGCATTGTCATTGGTGGATTCATGTCACAAAGTTCAACCTTTTTTTTTGATTCATAAGGTTGAAAACACTTTTTGAAGAATCTGCAAGGAGACATTTTGGAGCCCATTTAGGCCTACATAAAAAAACTTCAGATAAAAACTAGAAAGAAACTATCTGTGAAACTGCTTTGGAATGTGTGGATTCAACTCACACAGAGTTAAAACTTTCTTTTGATTCAGCAATTTGAAAACACTCTTTTTGTTGAATCTGTGTAGGGACATTCAAGAGCCCATTGAGACCTATGGTGAAAAACTGAATATCCTCAGATAAAAACTAAAAATAAGCTATCTGTGAAATTTACGTGTGGATTCAACTCACAGAGTTAAGCCTTTCTTTTGATTCAGCACTTTGGAAACACTTATGTAGAATTTCTGAAGAAACATTCATGAGCACATTGAGGTTTATGGTGAAAACTGAGTATCACCAGATGAAAACCAGAAAAAAGCTATCTCTGAAACTGCTTTGTGATTAGTGGATTTATCTCACGAAAGTAAATATTTCTTTTGATTCAGCAGGTTGGAAACACTCTTTTGGTAGAATCTGCCAAGGGACATTCATGAGGCCATTGAGATCTATGTTGAGAAAGCAAATATTTCCAGATAAAAACCTGAAAGAAGCTAGTTCTGAACCTTTTTTGTGATGTGTGATTCATCTCACAGAGATAAACCATGCTTTTGATTCAGCAGGTTGGAAACACTCTTTTTGTAGAATCTGTGAACAGACATTCAGGAACACAAAGAGGCCTATAATGAAAATCTGAGTACTCCTAGACAGTAATAAGAAAGAAACTATATCTGAAACTGCTTTGTGATGTGAGGATTCATCTCACAGGATGAAATCTTCCTTTTAATTCAGCAGGTTCAAATTTTGTAGGGACTGTGAAGGGACATTCGGGATCCCCTTGAGGCCTATACTGAAAATATGAATTTTTGCAGATAAAAACTAGAAAAAATCTATCCGTGAAACTGCTTTCTAATGTGTGGATTCACCTTGCAGAATTCAACCATTCTTTTGATTGAGCAGGTAGGAAACTCTTTTTTGTAGAATCATTCAGCAGGTTGTATACAATCTTTTTGAGGCATATGGTGAAAAAGGGAGTTTTGTAGAACCTGCCAAGGGACATTCGTGAGTCCATTGAGGCCAATGTTGAAATACTAAATATCCCCAGATAAAATGTTGAAATACTAAATATCCCCAGAGAAAAACATGAAAGAAGCTGTCTGTGAAACTGCTTTGTGATGTGTCGATTCAGGTCAGAGAGTTAAACCTTCCTTTTTACTCGGCAGGTTGTAAACACTATTTTTGGAGACTCTGCAAAGGGACATTAAAGAGCCCATTGTGGCCCCTGGTAAAAATTTGAATATTTCCAGATAAAAACTAGAAAGAAGCGTCTGTCAAACTGCTTTGTGATGTGTAGAATCATCTCACACAGTTAAAACTTTCTTTTCACTCAGCAGGTTGGAAACGCTCTTTTTGTAGAATATGCAAAGGGTCATTCAAGAGCCCATTGAGGACTATGGTGAAAAACTGAATATCCCCCATATAAAAACTAGAAAGAAGCTATCTGTGAAACTTCTTTGTGCTGTGTGGATTAACCTCACAGAGTTCAACCTTTCTGTGGATTCAGGAGGTTCAAAAAACTCCTTTTGTATAATCTGCAAAGGAACATTTTGTAGCTTATTGCAGCATATGCTGTAAAAACAAATATCAACAGATAAAAACAAGAAAAAAGCTATTTGTGAAACTGATTTGTGATGTGTGGGTTCATCACACAAAGTAAACCTTTCTTTTGATTCAGCAGATTGGAGATTCTATATTTGCAGAGCTATGAAGGGACATACTGAGGTGTATTGAGGCCAATGTTGAAAATCTGAATATCCACAGATAAAGACTAGAAGGAAGATATTGGTGAAACTCCTTTGTGATGTGAGGATTCATCTCACAGAGTTAAATCATCCTTCTGATTCAGCAGGTTGGAACCACTCTTTCTGTTGTGGCTGTGAAGGGACATTTCAGAGCCTATTGAGGCTTATGTTGAAAAACAGAATATCCCCAGATAAAAACTAGAAAGAAGCTAATTGTGAATCCACTTGGTGATGTTTGGATTTGACTCACAGTGTTAAACCTTACTTTTGATTCAGCATATTGGAAACATTTTTTGTAGAATCTGCAAAGGGACATTCTGGAGTCCATTGAGACCAATTTTGAGAAACTGAATATCCCCACAAAAATACTCTTAAACTGCTTTGTGATGTGCAGATTTATATAACAGAGTTAAATCGTCTCTTATTCAGCAACTTCAAAACACTCTATGTAGAATCTATGAAAAGATATTGGGGATCCCTTTGAAGCCTATGGTGAAAAACTGAATATCTCAGTTAAAAACCTGAAATAAGCTGTCTGTGACACTGCTTTGTGATGTGTAGATTCATCTTCCAGAGTAAAACCTTTCTTTTGATTCAGCATGTTAGAAACACTTTTTTGTAGAATCTGCAAAGGGACATTTGGGTTCCCATTGAGGACTATGGTGAAAAAACTGAATATCTTAAGATAAAAACTACAAAGAAGCTATTGGTGAAACTTTTTTATAATGTGAGGACTCATCTCACAGAGTTAAAACTTTGTTTTCATTCAGCAGGTTGGAAACACTCTTTTTGTCAGATCTCTGAAGGGATATTCAGGAGCCCACTGGTGCCAATGATGAAAAACAAAATATCCCTAGATAAAAACTAGAAAGAAGCTATCAGTGAAACTACTTTGTGATGTGTGGATTCATTTCAGAGAGTGAAACTTTCCTTTTGAATCAGCAGGTTGGAAAAACCCTTTTGTAAAATCTGCAAAAGCACATTTGAGAGCTCACTAAGGCCTAGAGTGAAAAACCAAAAATTCCCAGATAAGAAGAGGGAAGCTATCTGTGAAACTTCTTTGTGATGTGCAGATTCATCTCTCAGTGTTGAACCTTTCACCTGATTCAACGGGTGGGAAACACTCTCTCTGCAGTATCTGCAAAGGGAGATTTTGGAGCCAATTAAGGCCTATGGTGCAAAACCAAACATCTTCAGATAAAATCTAGAAAGAAGAAACTTGTGAAACTGCTTTGTGATGTGTGGATTCATGTCACAGAGTTAAACCTTTGTTTTTATTCAGCAGGTTCAAAACACTCTTTTTGAAGAATCTGTGAAGGGACATTTGGGAGCCCATTGAGGCACATGGTGGAAAACCAAATATCCCCAGATAAAAACTAGAATAAAGCTGTCTGAAAAACTGCTTTGTAATGGGTGTATTCAACTAAGAGAGTTAAGCCTTCATTTTGTTTAGGCAAATTGGAAATCCTCTTTTTGTAGAAACTGCCAAGGGACATTCGTAAGCCCATTAATATCTTTGGTGAAAATCCAAATATCCTCATATAAAAAGAATAAAGAAGCTATCTGTGAAACTGTTTTGTGATGTGTGGATTTATCTCACAGATATGAAGCATTCTTTTGATTCAGCAGGTTACATATGTGAAGGGACATTTGAGAGGCCATTGAGGCCAAAGTTGAAAAACTGCATATTCTTACATAATAACTAGAGAAAAATAATGTCAAACTGCTTTGTGAGGTGTTGATTCGCCTCACAGAGTTAGATCATACTTTTTATTTTGCAGGTGTGGAACACTATTTCGTAGAATCTGCCAAGGGACACTCGTGAGCCAATTGAGGAGTATGGTGAAAAAGGAAATGTCCTTAGATAAAAACTAGAAAAAAGCTATCTGTGAAACTGCTTTCTATGTTTGGATCCATCTCATGGTTTTAAACCTTTCTTTTGATTCATCAGGTTGGAAATGCTCTTTTTGTAGAATCTGTGAAGGGACATTCAGAAGCATATTGAGGCCTATGGTGGAAAACTGAATATTCCCAGAGATAAACAAGAAAAAACCTCTCTGTGAAAGTGCCTTGTGATGTGCAGACTCATCTCACAGAGTGAAAACTTTGTTTTGATTCAGCAAGTTTAAAACACTCTTTTTGTAGAATCTGTGAAGGGACATTTGGGAGCCCATTAAGGCCTAAGGTAAAAAACTGATTACCTCGGATTAAAACTAAAAGGAAGCTACCTGTGAAACTGCTTTGTGATGTATGGATTCATGTCTCAGAATTAAACCTTTCTTTTATTCAGTAGGTTGGAAATACTCTTTTTGAAGAATCTGTGAAGGGACATATGGGAGCCCATTGAGACCTATGGTGAAAAACAGAATATCCCCAGAAAAAAACTAGAAAGAAGTTATCTGTGAAACTGATTTGTGATGTGTGGATTCATCTCACAGAGCTAAATTTTTTTTTTAAATTCAGCAGGTTGGAAACACTCTTTTTGTAGAATCTGCTAAAGCACATTTGGAAGCACATTGAGGCCTACAATGAAAAACTTTATCTGCCCAGATAAAAACTAGAAAGAAGATATCTATGAAAATGCTTTGTGATGTGTGAAGCATTTCACAGAGTTGAGCATTTCATTTGATTTTGCAGTTTGCAAACACTGTTTTTGTAGCATCTGCGAAAGGAGGTCTGGGGTGAAAATTCAAATATCCCAAGATAAAAACAAGAAAGATGCCACTTATGGAACTGCTTGTGATGTGTGGATTCTTCTCACGGAGTTAACACTTCTCTTTCAATTCAGCAGGTTGGAAACACTCTGTTTGTAGACTCTTAGGGAACATTCGGGAGCCCATTGAGGCCTGTGGTGAAAAACAGAATATCCCCATATAAGAACTTGAAAGAAGCCATCTGTGAAACTGCTTTGTGATGTGGGGATCCATCTCACATAGTTAACACTTACTTTTCAGCAGGCTGGGAACACTTTTTTTGTAGAATCTTCTAAGGGACATTCAGGAGCCGATTGATGCATATGGTAAAATACCAAATATCACCAGATAAAAACTAGAAAGATGCTATCTCTGAAACTGCTTTTTGAGGTGTGGATTTATTGCACAGAGTTAAAACTTTCTTTTGATTCAGGATGTTGGAAACACTCTTTTTGTAGAATCTGTAAAGGGACATTCATAAGTCCAATGAGAAATATTCAGAAGACCATTTATGCCTATGTTGAAAAAGTGAATACCTCAGATAATAGCTATAAAGAAGCTCTCTGTGAAACTGCTTTGTAATATGTGGATTCATTTCACAGAGTTCAGCCTTTCTTTTGATTCACCAGGTTGGAAACACTATTTGTGAAATCTGTGAAGGGAAATTTGGGAGCCCATTGAGGCCTAGCTTGATAAAACTGAATATCTCCAGATAAAAACTAGAAAAAAAACTATCTGTGAAACTTCTTTGTGACGTGTGAATTCATCTCACAGAGATAAACCTTAATTTTGATTCAGCAGATTGGAAACATCTTTTTGAAGAATGTGCAAAAAAACATTAGGGAGCCCAGTGAGGACTGTGGAGAAAAACTGAATGTACCCTGATAAACACTAGAAAGAACCTATCTGTGAATCTGCCTTGTGATGTGTGGTTCATCTTACAGATTTAAACCCTTCTGTTGATAAAGCATGTAGGAAACACTCTGTTGTAGAATCTACTAAGGGACAGTCAGAAGCTCATTTAGGCATACAATGAAAAACCAAACATCCCCGGATAAAAAACTACTACAAAGGAGGTATCTGTGAAACTGCTTTGTTATGTGTAGCTTCATCTCACATAGTTAAACCATTGTTATGATTCAGAAGGTTGGAAAACCTCTTTTTATATAATATTCCAAGGGACCTTCATGATCCTGTTAAGACCTATGTTGAAAAACCAAATATCCCAAGATAAAAACTGGAAAGAAGCTATGAGTGTAACTGCTTTGTAATGTGTGGATTTATCCAAATAGTTGGGACATTCGTGAACCCATTGTGGTCTATGGTGAAAATCTGAATATCCCTACATAAAAGCTAAAAAGAAGCTGTCTGTGAAACCTCTTTGTGATGTGTGGATTCATCTCACAGACTTAAACCTTTCTTTTGATTCAGCAGGTTGGAAACACTCTGTTTACAGAATCGTGAAGGGACATTTGGGAGCCCATTGAGGCCTAAAGTGAAATACTGAATATCCCCAGATAAAAATGAGAAAGAATCTATCTGTGAAACTGCTTCACAATGTGTGCATTTATTTCAAAGAGTTAAAAACAGTCCTTTGGTAGATTCTGCGAAAGAACATCTGGGAGCCAGTTGAAGCCTATAGTGAAAAACAGAATATCCCCAGATAAAAACTAGAAATACGCTCTCTGTGAAGTGGATTTGTGATGTGTGCATTCATCTCACAGAGTTAAACATTTCTTTAGTTTCGGCAGCCTGGAAAAAGTCTTTTTGCAGAATCTGCAAAGGGAGATTTGGGAGCCCAGTGAAACCTACAGTGAAAAAGAGAATAACCCCAGATAAAAACTAAAAAGAAGCTATCTATGAAATTAAATTGCTATGTGTGCATTCATCTGACAGAGTTAAAACTTTCTTTTGATTCAGTAGGTTGGAAACAGCCTCTATGTAGAATCTGCAAAGGAACATTTCAGAGCTCATTGAAGCCTGTAAGGAAAAACTGAGTATCACCATATAAAAACTGGAAAGAAGGTATCATTGAAACCACTTTGCAACTGTGCATTTACTCACAGAGGTAAACTTTTGTGTGTTTTTTTGTTTTTTGTTTTTTTTTTGGATTCAGCAGGTTGAAAACATTCTTTTTGTAAAATTTCTAAAGGAACATTTTGGAGCCTATTGAAGCTAATAATGAAATATGGAATATTCCAAGGTAAAAACCAGAAAGAATCTGTGTGTGAAACAGCACTGTGATGTGCGCATTGGTCTCACTGAGTTAAAGCTTTCTTTTATTTCAGTGGTTTGGAAACAGTCTTTTTGTAGAATCTGTGAAGAGACTTTTGGGAGTTCATTTAGGTCCACATGGAAAAACTGACTATCTTCAGATAAAAGCTAGAAAAAACGAAGTGTGAAACAGCTTTGTGATGAGTGCATACATCTCATAGAGTTAAGCTTTTCTTTGGATTCAGCAAGTTGGAAACTGTCTTTTTGGAGAATCTGTGAAATGCCATTTTGGAGCTCACTGAGACCTATATGGAAAAAACTAGAAGGAAGCTAACTGTGAAACCGTTTTGCGACGTATGCATTCATCTCACAGGGTTAAAACTTTCTTTTGATTCAGCAGGTTGGAACCAGTGTTTTTGTAGAATCTGCAAAGGGACATTAGGGAGCTTATTGAGGCCAATATTGAAAAAAAATTTATGGATAAAACCTAGAAAGAAAGTAATTATGAATCTGTTTTGTGATGTGTGCACACATCTCACAGAGTTAAACTTTTCTTTTGATTCAGCAGGTTGGAGACAGTCTTTTTATACAATCTGTAAAGGGACCTTTGGGAACTGATTGAAACCTATAGCAAAAAACTGAATATCCCTAGATAAAAACTACAAAGAATCTACCTGTAACATTGCTTTGTGATGTGTGCGTTCATTTCACAGTGCTAAATATTTGTTTTGATTAAGCTCTTTGGAAACCATCGTTTTGTAGAATCTGCAAAGGGACATTTTGGAGCCCATTGAGGTCTATAGGGAAAAGCTGAATATCCCCAGATAGAAACTAGAAAGGAACTTTTTGTGAAACCATTTGCAAAGTGTGCATTCATCTCACAGAGTTAAACTTTTCTTTTGGTTCAGCAGGTTGTAAATAGTCTTTTTGTAGAATCTGCATAGGGACACTTGAGAGCCCTTTGAGGCCTATTGGGAAAAACAGAATATCCCCAGATAAAAACTAGAAAGAAGCTACCTGTGAAACCTCCTTGCAATTTGTGCATTTATCTTACAGAGTTAATTTTTTTTTGTATTCAGCAGGTTTAAAAAATTGTATTTGTAGAATTAGCGAAGGGATATTTGGGAACCCATCAAAACCTATAGTGAAAAACCGAATATCCACTGATAAAAACTAGAAAGACGCTATCTGTCAAAGAATGTGCTGATGGGTGCATTCACCTCAAAAGGTAAACATTTCTTTTGTTTCAGCAGGTTGGAAACAGTCTTTTTGTATAACCTGTGAAGGGACATTTAAGAGCCCATTGAAGCCTATATGGAAAAACCGAGTTTACCCAGATAAAACCTATAAAGAAACAAACTGTGAAACTCTTTTGTGATGTGTTCACTCATATCACAGAGTTAAAGTTTTCTTTTGATTCAGCCGGCTGGAAATCGTCTTTTTGTAGATTCTGTGAAGGGACCTTTGGAAGAGCATTGAGGACATTTTGGAAAAAACAGAATATGTCCAGATAAAAACTAAAAATAAACTATCTATGAAACGACTTTGCAATGATTCCATTCGTCTCACAGAGATAAAATTTTCTTTTTATTCAGCAAGTTAGAAGCAGTCTTTTTGTTGAATCTGCAAAGGGACTATTCAAAGCCAATTAAGGCTTGTAGGGAAAACCCAGTTATCTCAAGATAAAAACCAGGAAGAAGCTATCTGTGAACCCAATTTTTGATGTGTGCATTTATCTCACAGAGTTAAATCCTTTTTTGTTGTTGTTGTTGTTGATTCAGGAGGTTGGAAACAGTCTTTTTGTTGAATCTGCAAAGAGACATTTTGGAGCTCATTGAAGCCTTTGAGGAACAACACAATATCATTAGATAAGACCTAGAAAGAACTAACTGCGAAACTGCTTTGTGATGTGTGCATTTATCTTACAGAGTTACATCTTTCTTTTGATTCATCCCATTGGAAACAGTCTTTTTGTAGAAACTGTGAAGGGACATTTGGGAGATTATTGAAGCCTGTATGGAAAAACTAAATATCTGTGAATAAAACCTAGAAAGAAGCTAACTGTGAAACTGCTTTGTGATGTGTGCATTCATCTCACAGTGTTAAATCTTTCTTTAGATTGAGCAAGTTAGAAACAGTCTGTTTGTAGGATGTGCAAAGGGACATTTGGGAGGTTATTGAGGCCTGTATGGAAAAACCAAATATTTCTGAATAAAATCTAGGAAGAAGCTAACCATGGAACCAATCTGTGATGTGTGCATTCATCTCACAAAGTTAAGTTTTCTTTTGGTTCAGCAGGTTGGAAACAGCATTTTTGTCGAACCTATGAAGGGACATTTCTGAGCCCTTTGAGGCCTATAGGAAACAAATGAATATACCCAGATAAAACCTAGAAGAAGCTAACTTTGAAACCATTTTGTGATGTGTGCATTCAACTCAGAGAGTTAAATTTTTCTTTTGTTCAGCAGATTGGAAACACTCTTTTTTTAAGAATCTCCAAAGGGACATATGGGAGCCTAGTGAGTCTGATAGGGAAAAATCTAATATCCCCTGATTGAAAGTAGAAACAAGTTTTCTTTGCAACCACTTTACAAATGTGTGCATTCATCTATCAGAGTTAAATGCTTATTTTGATTCAGCAGGTTGGAAAGGGTTCTTTTTGTAGAGTGTAGGAAGAGACATATCAGAGTTTATTGTGGCCTCTTTGGAAAAGCTAATATCCCCAGATAAAAATAGAAAGAAGCCAAATGTGAAACTCCATTTCTATGTCTGCATTCATCTCATGGAGTTAAACTTTTCTTTTAATTCAGGAGGTTGAAACCAGTGTTTTTGTATAATCTGTGAAGGGACATTTGGGAGCCTATTGAGGCCTATAAGAATAAACTAAATATTCCCAAATGAAAACTAGAAAGCAAGCATCTGTGAGACCACTTTGTGATGAGTGTAATCATCTCAGAGAGATAAACTTCTCTTTTGATTCAGAGATATACCTTTCTTTTGATTCAGCAGTTGGAAGCAGTATTTTTGTAAAATCTGCAAAGGGTCATTTGGGAGACACATGAAGCCTATAGTGAAAAACCAAAGATCCACTGGAAAAACTAGAAAGAATCTACCTGTGAAACAGCTTTGTGATGTGTCCATTCATCTCACAGGGATAAATGTTTCTTTTGATTCAGCAAGTTGGAAACAATCTTTTTGTAGAATCTGCAAAGGGACATTTTGTAGCCATTTGAATCCTATAGGAAAAAAAGGAATATCCCATTTAGAAGACTACAAAGAAGCTATTTGTGAAACTGCTTTGGATGTGTGCATTTATCTCACAAAGTTAAACCTTTTTATTTCATTCAGCATGTTGGAAACAATCTTTTCATAGAATCTGCAAATGGACATTTTGGAGCCCATTTAGGCTTATAAGAAAAAACTGAATACCCTCAGATAAAACCTAGAAAAAAGCTAACTGTGAAATAGCTTTGTGATGTGTGCATTCATCTCACAGAGTTACAGAGTTTTTTTGATTCAGCAGGTTGGAAAAAGTCTTTTTGTAGAATCTGTGAAGAGATATTTAGGAGCTTATTGTGGGCTGTATGAAAAAATTGACTATTTCAAGATAAAACCTAGAAAGAAGCTAATTATGAAACTGCATTTCATTGTGTGCATTCATCTCACAAAGTCAAACCTTTCTTTTGATTCAGCAGGTTGGAAACAGTCTTCTTTATAATCTGTGAAGAAATATTTGGGAGCTTATTGAGGCCTATAAGATAAAACCCCATATTTTTGAAGAAAACTTAGAAGATAACTGTTAATCCACTTTGCAATGTGTGCATTCATCTTCCAGCATTCAATATTTTTTTTTGGATCAGCAGTTTGGAAACAGTCTTTTTGTAGAATCTGCAAATGGAAATTTGGGATCATATTTAGATGTACAAGGAAAAACCAAATTTCCCCAGAAAAAATCGAGAAATAATCTTTCTGAGGAACTGATTTGTGATGTATGCATTCACCTCACAGAGTTAAACATTTCTTTTGATTCAGCAGATTGGAAACAGTCTTTTTGTATACTCCATGAAGGAACATTTTGGAGCCCATTGGGGCCTATAGGGAAATATTTAATATCCTCACTTAAAAACTAAAAAGAAGCTATCAGTGAAACCTGTTTGTGCTGCGTGCATTTATCTCATGAAGTTAAGTCTCTCTTTTGGTTCAGCAGGTGGGAAATAGTCTTTTTGTAGAATCTGTTGAGGGACATTTTGTAGCCGGTTGAGACCTAGAAGAAAATACCGAATATTTTCAAATAAAAACTAGAAAAAAGCTATGTGATAAACTGCTTTGTGACATGTGCATTCATCTCACAAATTTAAAACTGCCTTTTGATTTAGCAGTTTGGAAAATGTCATTTGGAGAGTCTGCGAAGGGACATTTTAAAGCCAATGTAGGCCTATAAAGAAAAACTGAATATCCCTAGATAAAAAATACAAAGAAGCTATATGAGAAACTGCTATGTGATGTGTGCATTCATCTCACAGAATTAAAGCTTTCTTTTGATTCAGCAGGTTAGAGACAGTTTTTTTGTAAAATCTGTGAAAAAACATTTGAGAGCCCATTTAGGCCTATGGGGAAAAATTTTATATCCCCAGATAAAAACTAGAAGAAGCTATCTGTGAAACTGCTTTGTGATGTGTGCGTATATCTCACAGAGTTAAATTGTTCTTTTGATTCAGCAAGTTGGAAAGAGTCCTTTTGTAGAATCTGTGAAGGGACATAGGTAGCCCAGTGAAGCTCATAGTAAGAAACAGAATGTCCCCTTATAAAAACTAGAAGGAAGCTGTCTGTGAAACTGCTTCATGATGTGTGCATTCATCTCATAAAGATAAACCTCTCTTCTGCTTCAGCATGTGGAAAACAGGCTTTTTGTAGAATCTGTGAAGGGACATTTGGGAGCACATTGAAACTTATAGTAAAAAAGAAATCCCTTGATAAAAACCAAAAGAAGCTATCTGTGAAATTGCTTGGCAATGTGTGCATTCATCTCACAGAGTTAAACATTTGTCTTGATTCAGCAGGTTGAAAAGCATCTTTTTGTAAATTCCACCAAGGGACATTTGGAAATCCATTGGAGCTTATTGTGAAAAACTGGATAACTTCAGATAAAAACTAGAAAGAAGCTATATTTCAAACGCTTTGTGATGTGTGCATTCATCTCACAGAGTCAAATTTTTCTTTTGATTCAGTTGGTTGGAAACAGTTTTTTTATAGAATCTACAAAGGGAGATTTTTGAGCTCATTTAGGCCTGCAGGGAAAAACAGAATATCTCAAGATAAAAACGAGAAAGATGCTATCTGTGAAACCACTTGGTGATGTGTGCATTCATCTTACAAAGTTCAACTTTTCTATCAATTCAGCAGGTTTTAAAGAGTCTTTTTGTAGAATCTGTGAAAAGACATTAGGGATCTCATTGAGGCTCATAGGAAAAAATGGATATTTCCAGATAAATCTAGAAAAAAGATATCTATGAAAATGCTTTGTGATGTGTGCATTCATCTCACAGAGTTACAACTTTCTTTTACTTCAGCAGTTTGGAAACAGTCTTTCTGTAGAATTTGCTATGGGATATTTGGGATCCCATTGCATCCTAAAAGGAAAAACCAAATATCCCCAGCTTAAAACTAGAATGAAGCTATCTGTAGTACCACCTTGGGATATGTGCTTTCATCTCACAAAGTTTAAACTTTCTTTTGTT
Organism: Pan troglodytes; assembly: GCF_028858775.2. NCBI lineage: Eukaryota > Metazoa > Chordata > Mammalia > Primates > Hominidae > Pan > Pan troglodytes. Next base: position 81,677,830 of record NC_072401.2, read on the forward strand.
TCCAGAGGTTGGAAACAATCTTTTTTAGAATCTGCAAATAAACATTCTGGAAGTTATTGAGGTTTATAAGAAGAAATAGTATATCCCGAGATAAAAACTAGAAAAAAGCAATCTGAAACTGCATTGCATTTTGTGCATTTATCTCACAGATATAAACGTTTCTTTTGTATCAGAAGTTTGCAAAGGGTCTTTTTTAGAATCTGCAATGGATCATTTGGGACCTTTTAGAGGCCTACAAGAAAAAACTGAATATTTCCAGATAAAAACTAAAAAAACACTATTTCTTGAAACCACTTCACAATGTGTGTATTCATCTCACAGAGGTAAGTCTTTCTTTTGATTCAGCAGGTTGGAAACAGTCTTTTTGTAGAGTCAGCAAAGGGACTTTTGAATGCCCTTTGAAATATTTATTGAATAAGAGAATATCCCCAGATAAAAACTGGAAAGAATCTATTTGTGAAACTGTTTTGCAATATGTGCGATTATGTCACAGATTTAAACCTTTCTTTTGATTCAGCAGGTTGGAAACAGTCTTTTTGAAGAATCTTCAAAAGGACATTTGGCAGACCAGGGAAGCCCATAGAGAAAAAAACGAAAATCCCTAGATAAAAACTAGAAGGAAGCTATCTGTCAAACTGCTTCATGATGTGTGCATTCATCTCACAGAGATAAATCTTTCTTTTGATTCAGCATGTTGAAAACAGTCTTTTTGTCAAATATGCAAAGGAACATTTGGAAGCCCTGTGATGCCTATAGTGAAAAACTGAAAATCCCCACACAAAAACTAGAAAGAAGGCATCTGTGAAACCACTTTGTGATGGTTTCATTCACCTCACAGAATTAAACCTTTCTTTTAATTCAGCAGGTTAGAAACCGTCCTTTTGTAGAATCTGCAAAGGGACATTTTGCATCCCAGTAATTCGTATAAGAAAAACAGAATATCCACCAATAAAAAATAGAAAGAAACTACCTGTGAAACTGCTTTCTAATGTGTACATTCATCTCACACAGTTAAACCATTCTTTTGATTCAGCAAGTTGGAAAACGTCCTTTTGTAGAATCTGAGAATGGATGTCTGAAAGCCCTTTGAGGCCTATAAGGAAAAAGTGAATATCCCCAAATAAAAAGTAGAAACAAGCTATCCATGAAACTGCTCTGTGATGTATGCATCTATTTCACAAAGCTACAACTTTTTTTTGATTCAGCTGGTTTGAAACCCTCTTTTTGAGGAAACAACTAAAGGATATTTGGGGGCTCACTGAAGCCAATAGTGAAAAATGAAATATCCTCTGATGAAACCTAGAAAGGAGCTATGTCTGAATCTGGTTTGTGATGTGAATTTTTCTCACAGAGTTAAACCTTTCTTTAGATTCAGCAGTTTGGAAACAGTCTTTTTGAAGAATCCACAAAAAAATATTTGTGAGCCCAGTGAAGCCTAGAGTGAAAAACTGAATATCAGCAAACAAACTAGAAAGAAGCTATCTGTCAAACCACTTTGTGTTGTGTGCATTCCTCTCACAGAGTTAAACCTTTCTTTTCATTCAGCAGGTTGGAAACAGTCTTTTTGTAGAATCTGTGAAAGAACACTTGGCAGCCCAGTGAAGCCTATAGTGAGAAATTTTATATTCCCAGATAAAAACAGAAAGAAGCTATCTGTCAAACTGCTTTGTGAGGTGTGCATTCACCTCACAGACTTAAACCTTTTTTTAGTCTCAGCATTTTGGAAGCAGTCTTTTTGTAGAATCTTTGAAGGGATATTTTAAAGCCCTTTGAAACCTACAAGGAATAAGTGAATATCCACTGATAAAAACTGTAAAGAAGCTATCTGTGAAACCACTTTGTGATGTGTGCATTTATTTCACAGAGATAAACCTTTCTTTTGATTCAGCAGGTTGGAAACAGTCTTTTTGTTGAATCTCCAAAGGGACATTTGGGAGCCCAGTGAAGCCTACAGTGAAAACCCAAATATCTGCAGATAAAAACAAGAAAAAGGTTATCTGTCAAACTGTTTTGTGGTGTATGCATTCATCTCACAGAAATAAAACTTCCTTTTGCTTCAACAGGTTGGAAACAGTCTGTTTGTAGAATCTGCGAGTGGACATTTGGGAGCAGAGTGATGCCTATAGTGAAAAACCCAGTGTTCCAGACGAAAACTAGAAAGAGGCTATCAGTCAAACCACTTTGTGATGTATGCATTCATCTCACAGAGTAAAAACTTTCTTTTGATTCAGCAAGTTTGAAACAGTCTTTTTGTAGGATCTACAATGGGACAATTGAAAGCTCTTTGAGACCCAGAAGGAAAAAGCAAATATGGACAGATAAAAACCGGAAATAAGCTATCTGTGAAACCGCTTTCTGATGTGTGCATTCATCTCACGAGTTAAAACGTTCTTTTTTTATTCAGCAGGTTGGAAAGAGTCTTTTTGCAGAATCTGCGAAGGGACATTGGGGAGTGCAGTGAAGCCTATAATGTAAAAACTGAATATCCTCTCATAAAAAATAAAAAGAAGTTACCTGTGAAACTGCTTTCTAATGTGTGCATTCATCTAACCCAGTTAAACATTTTTTTTTTATTCAGCAGGTTGGAAAATGTCTTTTGGTAGCATCTGAGAAGGGAAAGCTGAAAGTCCTTTGAGGCCTATAAGGAAAAGGCGAATATGCCCAGATAAAAACTAGAAAGAAGCTATCTGTGAAACTGCTTTGTGATGTGTGCATTGATTTCACAAAGTTAAACCTGTCTTTTGATTCAGCTGGTTTGAAACACACTTTTTGAGGAATTTACTAAGGAATATTTGGGAGGCCAATGAAGTCTATAGTGAAAAACAAAATATCCCCTGATGAAAACTAGAAAGAAGCTATGTCTGAAACCTCTTTGTGATGTGTGCATTTATCTCACAGAGTTAAACCTTTCTTTTGATTTAACAGGTTGGAAACAGTCTTTTTTTAGACTCTGTGAAAAGATATTTTTGAGCCCACTGAAACCTACGGTGAAAAACTGAATATCCCATGATAAAAATTGGAAAGAAGCTATCATCTATGAAACCACTTTGTGATGTGTGCATTCATATAACAAACCTCTCTTTTGATTCAGCAGTCTGGAAACAGTCTTTTTGTAGAATCTGCGAAAAGATATTAGAAAGCCCCGTGAAGACAATAGTGAAAAACTGAATATCAGCAGATAAACACTAGAAAGAAGCTATCTGCCAAACTGCTTTGTGAAGTGTGCATTCATCTCACAGAGTTAAACCTTTCTTTTGATTCAGCAGGTTGGAAGGAGTTCTTTTCTAGAATCTGTGAATGGGCATTTGGAAGCTCAGTGAAGCCTATAGTGAGAAACCCTATATTTCCAAATAAAAACTAGAAAGAAGCTGTCTGTGAAACCGCTTTGTGATTTGTGCATTTATCTCACAGAGTCAAACCATTCTTTTGACTCATCATGTTGGAAACAGTCTTTTTGTCGAATATGCATAAGGATATTTGGCAGCCCAGTGAAGCCTATAGTGAAAAACTGAAAATCCCCAGATAGAAACTGGAAACAAGGTATTTGTCAAGCAGCTTTGTGATGCATGCATTCATCTCACAGAGATAAAACTTTCTTTTGATGCAGCAGGTTGGAAACTGTCTGTTTGTAGAATCTGAGAATGGACATTTGGGAGCCCAGTGAAGCCTAATGTGAAAAACCCAATATTCCAGATAAAAACTAGAAAGAAGCTAACTAACTGTCAAATCGCTTTGAGATGTCATTCATGTCACAGAGTAAAACCTTTCCTTTGATTCATCAGCTTTGAAACAGTCTTTTTGTAGAATCTGTGAAGGGACATTTGAAAGCCCTTTGAGGCCTATAAGGAAAAAGGAAATATCCCCAGATAAGAACTGGAAAGAAGCAATCTGTGAAACTGCTTCATGATGTGCACATTCATCTCACAGAGTTAAGCCCTTTTTTGATTCAGCAGGTTGGAAAGAGAGTTTTTTGCAGCATCTGTGAAGGGACATTTGGAAGCCCAGTGAAGCCTATAGTAACAGACAGAACATCCCCTGACAATAAGTGGAAAGAAGCTATCATCTGTGAAACCACTTTCTGATGTGTGCATTCATCTAACAAAGTTAAATCATTCCTTTGATTCACCAGGGTGTAAACAATCTTCTTGCAGGATCTGTGAGGGGACATTTGAAAGTCCTTTGAGACCTCTGAGGAAGAAGTGAATATCCCCAGATAGAAATTAGAAAGAAGGTATTTGTGAAACAGCTTTGCAATGTGTGCATCCAACTTGCAGAATTAAACATTTCTTTTCACTCAGCAAGTTGGAAACAGTCTTTTTGGAGAATTTGTGATGTGACGTTTGGGAACCCAGTGATGCCTGTAGAGAAAAACTCAATATCCCTGATAAAAAGTGGAAAGATGCTATCTATCTGTGACATCACTTTGTGATGTGTTCATTCATCTCACAGAATTAAACCATTTTTTTTTATTTAGCAGGTTAGAAACAGTCTTTTTAGAGCAACAGCCTACTGACATTTGGGAGTTCTGTGTAACCAACAGTCAAAAACGAAATATCACCTGAGAAAAACAAGAAAGAACCTATCTGTGAAATTGCTTTGTGATGTGTGCATTTATCCCACAGAGTTAAACCTCTCTTTTGATTCAGCAGGTTGAAAACCATGTTTTTATAGAAAGTGTTTATTGGCATTTGGGTGCCCTGTGAATCCAACAGTGAAAAACCAATATCTTCGGATAAAAACAAGAAGGAAGCTATCTGTGTAATTGCTTTGTGATGTTTGCATTTATCTCACAGAGATAAACCTTTCTTTTGATTCAGCAGGTTGGAAATAGTCTTTTTAAAGAATTTGCAAAGGAATATTTTGGAGCACAATGAAGCCTATAGCTAAAAAGAGTATATCCCCAGATTAAGACTAGAAAGAAGCTATCAGTGAAACCGCTTTGTGATTTTTTCATTCATCTCACAGAGGCAAATTTTTCTTTTGATTCATCAGGTTTGAAACAGTCTTTTAGTAGATCTGTGAAGGGATATTTGGGAGCCCACTGAGGACTATAGGGAAATACTGAATAAAACCCCTTATAAAAACCAGAAAGAAGCTATCTGTCAAATCACTTTTGATGTGTGCATTCATCTCACAGAGTTAAAACTTTATTCGTCAGGTTGGAAACAGTCTTTTTCTAGAATAACGAAGGAACATTTGAAAGCCATTTGAGGCCTACAAGGAAAAAGGGAATATCCTCAGATAAAAGCTGAAAAGAAACTATCTGTGAAACCACTTTGCAGTGTGTCCATTTATGTCAGAGAGTTAAACATTTTTTTTTGATTCAGCAGGTTGGAAACAGTGTTTTTGTAGAATCTGTGAAGGGACATTTGAAAGCCCTTTGAATCCTATAAGGAAAAAGTGAATATCCCCAGATAAAAACTAGCAAGAAGGTATCTCTGAAACCACTTGGCAATGTGTGCATTTATCTCACAGAGTTAAAAGTTTCTTTTGATTCAGCAGGTTGGTAACCTTTTTTTGTAGAATCTGTGAAGGGACAAGTGGGAGCCCTGTGAAGCCAATAGTGAAAAACCATATATCTTCATTAAAAAGTAGAAAGAAGGTGTCTGTGAAAACTCTTTGTGATGTGTGCACTCATCTCTCAGAATTAAACCTTTCTTTTTGTTCTGCAGTTTGGAAAAAGTCTTTATGTGTAATCTGTGAAAGGACATTTGGGAGCCCAGTGTAACCTACAGTGAAAAACCAAATATCCCAGATAAAAACTAGAAAGAAGCTATCTGTCAAACTTCTTTCTGATTTGCACATACACCTCATGGAGTTATATCTTTCTTTTGATTCAGCAGGCTGAAACAGTCTGTTTGTAGAATCTATGAAGGGAAATTTGGGAGTCCAGTAAAACCTATAGTGAAAAACAGAATATCCTCTGATAAAAAATTAGAAAGAAGCTACCCACTTTCTAATGTGTGCATTAATCTGTTAAACTTTTCTTTTGATTCAGCAGGTTAGAAACAGTCTTTTTGTAGAATCTGAGAAGGGACATTTGTAAGCCCTTTGGGGCCCATAAGGAAAAAGTGAATACCCTCAAATAAAAAGTAGAAACAAGCTATCTGTGAAACCACTTTGTGATGTGTGCATTTATTTCACAGACTGTTAAACCTTTCTTTTGATTCAGCAGGTTTGAAACAGTCTTTTTGTACAATCGACTAAAAGATATTCGGGAGCCCACTGAAGCCTATAGTGAAAAAAAAATTATGACCTGATGAAAATGAGAAAAGAACTATGTCTGAATCCACTTTGTGATATGTGCATTTATCTCACAGTGTTAAACGTTTCTTTTGATTCAGTGGGTTGGAAAAAGTCTTTTTGTAGTATCTTCACAAAGACATCTGAGAGCCCAGTGAAGACTACAGTAAAAAACAGAACATCAGCAGATAAAACTAGAAAGAAGCTATCTGACAAACTGCTTTGTGATGTGTGCATTCATCTCACAGAGTTAAACTTCTCTTTTGATCCAGCACGTTGGAAACAGTCTTCTTGTAGAATCTGTGAATGGACATTTGGGAGCCCAGTGAAGCCTACAGTGAGAAGCCGTATATTCCCAGATATAAACTAGGAAGAAGCTGTCTGTGAAACCGCCTTGTGATGTGTGCATTAGTCTCACAGAGTTAAACCTTTCTTTTGATTCAGCAGGTTGGAAACAGTCTTTTTGCGGAATCTGCAATGGGATATTTTGGTCCTAGTGAAGGCTATAATGAAAAACTGAATATCCCCTGATAGAAACTGGAAGGAAGCTATCTGTGAAACTGCTTTGTGATGAGTGCATTCAACTAAGAGAGATAAAATTTCCTTTCATTCAGCAGCTTGGAAACAGTCTTTTCCTAGAATCAATGAAGGTACATTTGGGAGCCCTTTGAGGCCTATAAGGAAAAAGAAAATATGGCCAGATAAAAACTAGAAAGAAGGCATCTCTGAAACTGCTTTGCTATGTGCATTCAACTCACAGGGTTAAATCCTTCTTTTGATTCAGCAGGTTGGAATCAGACTTTTTTTTGCAGAATCTGTGATCTGACATGTGGGAATCCATTGATGCCTGTAGTGAAAAACTGAATATACCCTGATAAAAGCAGCAAGAATTTGTCTGTGAAACTACTTTGTGATGTGTACATTCATCTCACAGAATTAAACCTTTACTTTGATTCAGCAGGTTGGAAACAGTCTATTTGTAGAAGACACCAAGGGACATTTAGGAGCCCAGTAAAGCCTATAAATAAAAAAGTGAATATTACCAGATAAAAACTAGAAAGATGCTATTTGTCAAACTGTTTTGTAATGTGTCCATTCATCCCACAGAGTTGAATCTTTCTTTTCATTCAGCAGGTTGGAAACAGTCTTTTTGTAGAATCTGCGAATGGACATTTGGGAGCACAGTGAAGCTTATAGTGAGACACAATATATTCCCAGATAAAAACTAGAAAGAAGCTGTCTGTAAAACTGCTTTGTGACGTGTGAATTATTCACACAGAGTTAAACCTTTATTTTGATTCAATAGGTTGGAAACCGACTTTTTGCAGAATCAGCAAAGTTACATTTGGGAGCCCAGTGAAGCCTATAATGAAAATCCGAATAAGCCATGATAAGAATTGGAAAGAAGCTATCTATGAAACCGCTTTGTGACATGTGCATTCATCTCACAGAGTTAAACCATTCAATTGATTCAGCAGATTGGTAACGGTTTTTGTAGAATTTGCAAAAGGACATTTTGAAGCCCAGTGAAGCCTATAGTAAAAAAACCAAATATCCCCAGATAAAAACTAGAAAGAAGCTATCTGTCAAACTGCTTTGTGATGTGTGCATTCGTCTCATAGAGTTAAACCTTTATTTTGATTCAGCAGGATAAAAACAGTCTTGTTGTAGACTCTGCAAAGGGACATTGGAAAGCCCTTTGAAACCAATAAGGAATAAGTGAATATCACAAGGTAAAAACTGGAAAAAAGTACTCCATAAAACCGCTTTGTGATGAGTACATTTATCTCACCAAGGTAAATCTTTCTTTTGATTCAGTAGGTGGGAACTGTCTTTTTGTTGAATCTGGGAGGGGACATTTGGGAGCCCAGTGAAGCCTATAGTGAAAAACTGAAATATCCCCAGATAAAATCTCAAAAGAAGGTATCTGTCAAGCCACTTTGCGATGTGTGCATTCGTCTCACAGAGATAAAACTTCCTTTTGATTCAGGAGGTTGGAAAGTCTGTTTGTAGAATCTGTGAATGGCCTTTTGGTGGCCCAGTGAAGCCTGTAGTGAAAAACACAATATTCCAGATAAAAACTAGAAAGAAGCTATCTGTCAAACCGATTTGTGTTGTGTGCATTCAACAGAGAGGGTAAAACTTTCTTTTGACTCAGCATGTTGGAAACAGTCTTTTTGTAGAATCTGCAAAGGGATATTTGAAAGCCTTTTGAGGCCTATAAAGAATAAACGAATATCCCCTGATAAAAGCTAGAAAGAAGTTATCTGTGCAACCACTTTGCGATGTGTGCACTTATCTCACAAAGTTAAACATTTCTTTCAATTCAGCAGGTTGGAAACAGTCTCTTTGTAGAATCTGTGAAGGGACATTTGGGAGCACTGTGAAAGCTATAGTGAAAAACCAATTATCCCCTGAAAAAGAACTAGAAAGAAGCTAACTGTGAAACCGCTTTGTGATGTGTGCATTCATCTTACAGATTTGAACACTGTTTTTGATTCAGCAGGTTGGAAAAAAGTCTGTTTGTGGAATCTGTGAAGGAACATTTGGGAACCCATTGAGGCCTATAAGATAAAAACTGAATGTCTCCCCCAAAACACTAGAAAGAAGTTCTCTGTGAAACTGCTTTGTGATTTGTGCATTCATCTCACAGAGTTAAACTTTTCTTTTTTGTTCAGTCGGTTGGAAACGGTATTTTTATAGAATCTGCAGGGGACATTTTGGAGCCCATTGAGGCCTATAGGGAAAAATTGAATATCCCACAGTAAAAACTAGAAACAAGCTAATTGTGAAACCAGTTTATGATGTTTACATTTCTCTCACTGAGTTAAATCTTACTCTTTGTTCTGCATATTGGAAACCATTTTTTTGTAGAATCTGCAAAAGGGGATTTGGGAGCCCAGTGAAGCATATAGTTAAAAACCGAATATCCACATATAAAAACCAGAAAGAAGTTATCTGTGAAACCACTTTGTGATGTATGCATTCATCTCAGAGTTAAACCTTTATTTTGTTTCAACAGCTTGGAAACAGTATTTTTATAGAATCTGGAAGGGACATTTAGGAGGCCATTTTTGCCTAAATGGAAAAACTGAATATCCTCAGATAAAACCTAGAAGGAGGAAAACTGTGAAACTGCTTTGTGATGTGTACATTCATCTCACAGGGTTAAACCTCTCTTTTGATTCAGCAGGTTGGAAACACTTTTAATGTAGAACTTCCAAGGAAATATTTGGGAACCCAGTGAAGCCTGTAATGAAAAACAGAATATTCCCAGATAAAAATCAGAAAGAAGCTACTGTGAAACCACTCTTTGATGTGTGGGTTTATCCCACAGAGTTAAAACTTTCTTTTGTTTCAGCAGTTTGGAAGAGTCTTTTTGTAGAATTTGTGAAGGGATATTTGGAAGCCTGTTGAGGCCTATGCAGCAAAAGTGAATATACAAAGAAAAAACATAGAAAGAAGCTAACTGTGAAACTGCTTTGCAATGTGTGCATTCATTTCACAGAGTTAAACTTTTATTTTGGTTAGGCAGGTGGGGAACAGTATTTTTATAAAATCTGCAAAGGAAAGGGACATTTGGGAGGCAAACGAGGCCTGTAGGGAAAAACTGAATATCCCCAGATAAAATTTGAAAGAGGCTATCTATGAAACCACTTTGTGATGTGTCCATTTATCCCACAGAGTTAAACTTTTTCATTTATTCAGCAGACTGGTAACAATCATATTTAGAATGTGCAAAGGGATATGTGGGAACCCAGTGAAACCTATACTGAAAATCTGAATATCTCCTGATAAAAAGCAGAAATAAGCTATCTGTGAAACTGCTTTGTGATGTGTGCATGCATCTAACAGATTTAAACCTTTGTTTTGATTCAGCTGGTTGGATACAGTCTTTTTGTAGAATAGGTAAAGGGACATTTGGTAGCCCAGTGAAGCCTACAGTGAAAAACAGATCATCCCCTGATAAAACCTAGAAAGATAATATCCTTGAAACTACTTTGTGATGCCTGCATTCATCTCATAGAGTTAAAACTCCCTTTTGATTCAGCAGTTTGGAAACACTCTTTTTGTTGATCTGTGAAGGGACATTTTTGTGCTTACTGAAGCCTATAGGAAAAAAAACAAATATTCCCAGATGAAAACTAGAAAGAAACTATCTGTGAAACTGCTTTGCAATGTGTGCATTCATCTCATAGAGATAAACCTTTCTTTTGTTTCAGCAGGTTGGAAATAGTCGTTTTGTAGAATCTGAAAAAGGACATTTGGGAGCCCAGCGAAGCCTATTGTGAAGAACTGAGCAGCTTACGAAAAAATTGAATTGGTAAAATGCTATCCTTAAGTGAGGCCTATAGTGAAAAACTGAATATACCCAGATAAAAACTAAGAAGAAGCTGTCTGTGAAACTGCTTTTGATATGTGCAGTCCTCTGAAAGAGTTAAACCTTTCTTTTTATTCAGAAGCCTGGAAAGAGTTTTTTTGTAGAATCTGCTGAGGGACATTTGGGCACACATTTAAGCCTAGATTGAAAAATTGAATATCCCAAGACAAAAGCTAGAAAGCTTTCTGTGAAAGCACTCTGTGATGTGTGCATTCATCTCACAGAACTAAACCTTTCTTTTGAAATAGCAGGTTGGAAAAAGTCTTTTTGTAGTATCTGCAGAGGGACATTTGGGAGCCTAGTGCAGCTTTTTATGAAAAACTGAATATCCCCTGAAAATACTAGAAAAAAGCTTTCTGTGAAGCTGCTTTACAATGTGTTTATTTATCTCACAGTGTTAAACCTTTCTTTTAATTCAGCTCGTTGAAAACAGTCTTTTTGTAGAATCTGTGAAGGGACATTTGGGAGCTTATGGAGGCCTATAGGGAAAAACCAAATATCTCCAGATAAAAACTAGAAGGATGCTATCTATGAAACCACTTTGTTATTTGTGCACTTATCTCACAGACTTAAATCTTCCTGTTGATTTAGCAGGTTGAAGACATCCATTTTTTAGAAATTGCAAAGGGATATTCTGTCACCCATTGAAGCCATTAGAGAAAAACCAAATATTTCCAGATAAAAATGAGAAGGAAGCTATCTGTGAAACTGCTTTAAGATCTGGGCATTTATCTCACAGAGTTAAAACTTTCTTTTGATTCAGGAGGTTAGGCACAGTTTTTTTTTTTTTTTTTAGAATCTGGGAAGGGACATTTGGGAGCCCACTGAGGACAATATGGAAAAACAGAATATCTCCAGATAAAAACAGGAAAGTAGATTTCAGTGAAACTGCTTTGGGATGTGTGCATTGATCTCAGAGAGTTAAACCTTTCTTTTGTTTCAGCAGGTTGGAAAGAGTATTTTTTTAGAATCTGTGAAGGCACATTTGAGAGCCCATTGTGGCCTTCAGTGAAAAAGGAAATATCCTCAGGTCAAACCAAGAAAGAAGCTAACTGGGAAACTGCTTTGTGATGTGTTCATTCATCTCACAGGGTGAAACTTCTTTTGTTTCAGCAGGTTGAAAAAATTCTTTTTGTAGAATCTGCCAAGGGACATTTGGGAGCTGATTGGGGCCTATAGAAAAAAACCAAGTGTCCCCAGATAAACATTAAAAAGAGGCTATCTGTGAAACAGCATTTTGATGTGTGCATTCCATTCACAGAGTTAAATTTTTCTTTTTATTCACAGGGTTGGAAACAGTCTTTTTGTAGAATCTGCAGAGGGACATTAGGGAGCTTATTGAGGCCTATAGGGAAAAACCAAATATCCCCAGTTAAAAACTAGGAAGAAACTATCTGTGAAACTGCTTTGTGATGTTTGCATTCATCTCACAGAGTTAAACCTTTCTTTTGATTCAGTAGTTCGGAAACAGTCTTTCTGTAGAGTCTGCGAAGAGACATGTGGGAGCCCACAGAGGCCTAAGGGGAAAAATGTATATCCTCAGATAAAAACTAGAAAGATTCTATCTGTGAAACTGCTTTGTGATGTGTGCATGTATCTCACAGGGTTAAACTGTTTTTTGATTCAGCTGGTTGGAAGCAGATTTTTTGTAGAATCTGTGAAGGGACATTTCAGAGCCCTTTGAGGCCTATGTTGAAAAACTGAATGTAACCACATAAAACCTAGATAGACACTAACTGCATAACTGCTTTGCCAGGTGTGCATTCATCTCACAGAGTTAACTTTTTATTTTGGTTTAGCAGGTTGGAAAGAGGTTTTTTTTGTAAAATATGCAGAGGGACATTTGGGAGCCCATTAAGGCCTAGAGGGAAAAACTGAAAATCCCAAGATAAACACTAGAAAGAAGATATCTGTGAAATCACTTTGCAATGTGTACATTCATCTCACAAAGTTAAAACTTTCTTTTCATTCAGCAGGTTGAAAACAGTCTTCCTATAGAATCTGCAAAGGGACATTTGGGAGCTTATTTAGGGCTATTGGGAAAAACGGAATACCCCAGATAAAAACTAAAAAGCTATCCATGAAATCTCTTTGCAATTTGTGCCTTATCTCACAGGCTTAAATATTCCTTTTGATTCAGCAGGTTGAAACCATCCTTTTTGTAAATTATGTGAATGGATATTTTACAGCCCATTAAGGCCTACAGAAAAAACTGAATATGACCAGAGGAAAATGATAGAGAAGCTCTCTGTGAAACCACTTTGAGATGTGGGCATTTATCTCACAGATGTAAACCTTTCTTTTAATTCAACACATTCCAAAAAGTATTTTCTTAAAATCTGTGAAGAGACATTTGGGAGCCCAGTGAAGCCTATTGTGAAAAACAGAATATCCCCCAATAAAATCTAGAAACTTGCTTTCTGTGAAATGGTTATGAAATTTGTGCATTCATCTCACAGAGTTAAATCTTTCTTTTGTTTCAGCAGATTGGAAACAGTCTTTTTGTAGAATGTACAAAGTACCTTTGGGAGCCCTTTTGGGCCTATGCTGAAAAATGAAATATCCCCAGATAAAACCGAGAAAGAAGAACCGGGAAACCACTTTTTGATGTGTGCATTCATCTCACAAAGTGGAACTTTTTTTATTCAGCAGGTTGTAAACAGTCTTTTTGTTGAATATCTGAAGGGGCATTTGGGAGCTAATGGAGGCCTATAGGGATAAATGGAATATCCCCAAATAAAAGCTAGAAAGTAGCTATCTGTGAAACCACTTTGAGATGTGGCTATTTATCTCACAGAGTTAAACATTTTTTTTGATTCAACAGGTTGGAAACAGTCATTTTTTTAGAATCTACAAAGGGACATTTGGGAACCCAGTGATGCCTGTAGTGAAAAAACAAATATCCCCTGATAAAAACTAGAAAGAAGCTATATGTGAAACCACTGTGTGATGTGTTCATTCATCTCACAGAATTAAACTTTTCTTTTGATTCAGCATGTTAGAAACAGTCTTTTTAGAGAAAGTGCCTATTGACATTTGGGAGCCCTGTTAAGCCAATAGTGAGAAACTGAATATCCCCTGAGAAAAACAAGAAAGAACCTATCTGAAATTGCTTTGGGATGTGTGTATTTATCTTACAGGGTTAAATCACTTTTGATTCAGCAGGTTGGAAACAGTGTTTTTATAGAAACACCGTGTTGACATTTGGGAGCACAGGGAAGCCTATATTGAAAAACTAAATATTTCCTGAGAAAAGAAAGAAGCCATCTGTGAAGTTGCTTTGTGATGTGTGCGTTTATCTCACAGAGGTGAGATTTTCTTTTGATTCAGCAGGTTGGAAACAGTCTTTTTTTAGAATCTGCAAAAAGACATTTCAGAGCCCAATGAAGCCTATAGCTAAAAGCAGAATATCTCCTGATTAAGACTAGACAAAAGCTATCCGTGAAACCACTTTGTGATGTTTACATTTATCTCTCAGAGTTAAACATGTCTTTTGATTCAGCAGCTTGGAAACAGTCTTTTTGTAGAATCTACGAAGGGACATTTGGGAGCCCAGTGAAGCCTATATGGATAACTAATTATCCCCTTATATAAACTGGAAAGAAGCTATCTGTTAAAGTGTTTTGTGGTGAGTGCATTCATCTCACAGAGTTAAACCTATCTTTTTATTCAACAGGTTGGAAACAGTCTTGTTGTAGAATCTGCGAAGAAATATTTGGAAAACCTTTGATAACTATAAAGAAAAAGTGAATATCACCAGATAAAAACTGAAAAGAAGCTATGCATGAAACCGCTTTGTGATGCATCCAGTATCTCACAGAGTTAAACATTTTTTTGATTCAGCAGATTGGAAAAAGTCTTTTTGTAGAATCTGCAAAGGGACTCTTAAAAGCCCTTTGAGGCTGATAAGGAAAAAGCAAATATCCCCAAATAAAAACTAGAAAGAAGGTATCTGTGAAGCTGCTTTGTGATGTATGCACTAATCTCACAGAGCTAAACCTTTATTTTCATTCAGCAGGTTGGAAACAGCCTTTCTGCAGAATCTGC